>NC_134539.1:12327500-14727500 GCF_050624435.1 Tenrec ecaudatus
TTTCGTGTTGACATCTAATTATATGGAGTACCGATACAGTCAAGTGCCGGGATTCTACTGTACTTCTTTTGGGGGGAGCCACATGAGGTTCTATTGATTAAATTAAGCAAAAATGTGGGCTAATAGTGTTAAATTAGTGACAAGTGTAGCCCGATAGCAATGCCAGTGCTTTTTGCCATGTCATATAAGTCATGTTGCCTGCTACTGACTGATGACAGTATAGCAATCACACATAGACATTTAGAATCGCTTCTGTTGTCACGAGAAGTCTGTAAAAACTACATCTAAAATAGTTCAATGTTCCAAGAAAAGCTAGCCATGCCAATGCCATGTTTTTTTGAATAAGAGAATTGTGAAATAGAGTTGTACTTTTCCCCGTAGTGTAAATTTCCTTCCACCTATTGAAGATCCGGAGCTCCTGAGGTGTCGCCAGTAGTTAAGCGCTCAGCAACTAACAGAAAGACTGGAGGCTATATCCACCTGGATGGGAGTCGGAAGAAAGGGTTGGTGATGCATTTCCCAAAGGATCGCAGCTATTGAAAACCCAATGGAATCCAGGTCAACTCTGAAACACAGCGTGTATTTCAAGCTGCTCAAATCAATACACTCCTAATTTGTTTCTGCTGGCTTTAAAAATTATGAGAATTTTGTCACTGTTACTGTTACTCTACCACCTAAACTCATTTACTTATTGTCACAGCATGATGTCCCATGTCAATTATTTCATCTACTTCTTATCTAATGGAATCAATACCCATTTGGGATAAGTGGTTGAAATTACAGTTCTTGAAGTGGGAATGCCAGTCTCTGTTGCAATGCCATCTAAAGAGATAATCATGAGTAATGCGGACTCCCCACAATATTTACTTGTTTTCCTGGGTGTAAGTCCCCCAATGCTGCTCTGACCCACGATTTTAGCAAAGCTCTACTTGCTTCATTTCTTTTCACATGGTACTGTGCTTCATATCTTGGGTCATCTTTATGGCAGAATAAATTTCCTGCCAAACATTTATCTAGAAATATGAAAGTAGTTTATTTTAAAGGCCCCTAAGCTATTAACAACATTTGCATCTTATCATTTGTAAAGAAACTTCACCTTTTGAGGGCCACCCAGTAATTATAACAACACTGTGTCATGTACAAATATCAACAAGTCATATATTTGGTTACAAGAGAAAATGGACTAGTGAAGATTAAATAAGTATTTTATCACAAGCCCTGGGGTTAAGGAGTTTAAAATGTGGCAGGACTCCACAAGGGTTTCACTGCATGAAAGAAGAGTAAACTCTTGATGTTAATATTATAGCCCTCAGTCACCAAGAAATATTCAAGCAATGTTCAGCATGATTTTAAGAAATGAGATGAATGCAAATTTCATGAAGAGTTATTTCTATATCAAATAGCCATTTAATTTCCTTATGTTTTCTTATGCCCTGACTTATTCAGGAAAATAGTCCAAGTGATTCATAATGGCATGTAAAACCGAAGCCACCATCAGCCAGGGAAAATAACTAAAGGAGTATTAACCCATGCACTTCTATGAAGTCGATTCTGATGCCTGACATCAGACTTTTTTCTTTCTGTTGAAGATCTGGAGTCCTTGCGTGTCACAAGTTCCAAGACAGTAAATCTTTTATAAGCAGGAAGCCTTGTCTTTCTCCTGTGGAATGATTAGTGGGTTTGAACCGATGACTTAGAGGTTCATAGTCTACCATCACATGACAATGCCACCATTAAACCTGATGTATGAATGAACTTAAAGTATTTATTTTGATGGTCACTGCTCTCCATAAATATAGGCTCCACAAGTTAGATAAATTTTATGTTTTCTGATTGCTCATTTAAAATTAAATTATAAGCATTATCAGAAAAATTATCCCTTACATTGCATTTAGTATGAAAATTCCTTAAGGGATTACTAATTATGTAAGATGGAGTGCCTATGGTTTATCTTGCTCACACGTGATGTTTTTATGTGCTTTATACAATTGATGTATGTATATGTGTGGATTGTGATAAGAGTTGTATGAGCCCCTAATAAAAAGTAAAAAATGAAAAGAAAAAAAGAAAATGATTAGGGTAAAGAATGTACAGATGTGCTTTATACAATTGATGTATGTATATGCATGGATTGTGATAAGAGTTGTATGATCCCCTAATAAAATGTTAAAAAAAAGAAATGGTTTGATATCTGCATATTTATTCCACAACAAAATCTATATATTTATATATTTATATATTAGTAATAACATTTCATTATTATTTATTGATGAAAATATTATCATCAATAAAATGTTCTCAAAATAAAATAATATGTCCTGTTATGTCTACATCTGTAAGAATCAGTCTCCGAAACCCACAGGGGCAAGCCTACTCTGCCTTATAGGCCTGCTATGAGTTGGCTTTGACTTGGCTGCAGTATTTGATTTGGTTAATATACTTTATTTATTTTTTATCCTCCCAAGTTAATATAATTTAATTAAAAAATTAAGTAAAAATGTATTTCTGCCATAGAAATGTACTGATTGCTATGAAGAGTTAAAACTATAAGGGACAAAATATTAGAACTATAACTGCAGTGAAATTCTCCTTAGTATTCAATGACATATCTTCCATCTACTTTTTAATGATTAGATTTTTAAATTTATTATGAGTCTTTATTCCTCCAACTTCTCTGTAAATCATGGCCTACCCATATAGAAAATAGATATAACATAACACATGCATGTCTTTGATTTCTAATGTATGTTTATTTTTTGAAATGTAGTTTAATACTTGAAACTCTAAATCAGAAGGGGCAGTTGTGAAATGAAGCACTATGACCTTTTTTTTTCTTTTCCCCTGAAAACAAAAATGAATGAACTAAATAGCTGAAATATATATAACACTCTAGAGAGTTGAGAAAGCCCTTAATTCATTCCTCTGAAGTATGATGAATCTCTCCTTTGAACAGGTTTATTTCTTTTATCAAACAAGTCTTCACCTAATGGGTGACACTGGAACAAAGTGGTGACCGTATTGTGATGGATGTTGCTAGGCGCAGGAATCATCTCAGTGATGGAGAGTGGAAAGACCCAGGATGGCACAAGGGCACAAGCAGACTTCCAAGGAATCATTTCTGCTCAGCTTCCAGAACGATGTAGGTACTTATGAGATAGGATTTCCCTGAATGACTCAAGTTTAAGGAATGGTTGGGAGGTGGTAAGAAATTCCCCTTAAGCATATGACCATGGACCTATTATCAAGAATTTATGCTTCATAGATCTAAGATATTTTTCATATGTATATATTTCAGGCTCATATATTCCTTAATTATTAGCTTGTGGAGGTCAGTGTGTTTATAATGCTGTGGATAATGAGAACATTTATATAAGTCAATTAATTAAATATGTTTGCATGATGTCACTGTGTCTTTCATTTCTGTCTACATTGATCACATAGAGTAGCTATAGATAAGCTTATACATATTTAAAAGTTCAATTCCAAAACAAATAAATAAATAGAGTGATGCTGACGTTGACTCATTTGAAATATTTTGAGATTTTGAGAGTTAAA
The DNA here is from genome assembly GCF_050624435.1 of Tenrec ecaudatus. Taxonomy (NCBI): domain Eukaryota; kingdom Metazoa; phylum Chordata; class Mammalia; order Afrosoricida; family Tenrecidae; genus Tenrec; species Tenrec ecaudatus. The sequence continues at coordinate 12,331,056 of NC_134539.1, forward strand.
CTCTCCTAGGATTAGTACCTGGCGTTTACAGTTAGGTTAGTATCTACTAGAGCAGCATTGGTGAATTAGTGCTTACAATTGGGCTACCAACCCTGACCAGCACTTCAAAGTCACCAACCACTCCATAGGAGAAACATGAGCCTTTCTATTCCCATGAAGATGTACAGTCTCAGAAGTCCATGAGGGCAGCACTACATGACCTATGGGGTCAATATGAGTCAGGATTGACTCGATGGTAGTGGGTTTGTTTGTTCTTTTTTCCTTGTTAGTTGTTGTCATTTATTTTTTAGTAGAGTGTTACCAGGGGGGAAAAGGCCATTCTAATGATATATTGTCTGTCCTTAGGTTAAAATAAAGATCCCTTCCTTATTGTAGCTTTAATCTTGGAGGGTTAGTTGGAACAAGTACATATGACTTTTATTTACCTTTACTTTAGTGCAAGAAATGGCTTGAAGTCTTTGCAATTCTTTAAAATCTGCACAACTGTAAGTTACAGCGATTTATGAGCATGATTTTTTATGGATTGACACGGGTATAGCAGTGGTTCAAATAAAATAATAGTGAGGATGTTACACGATGAGGCAAAGTTTTGTTCTCTTGTCTACAGGGTTGCTATGAATCAGAGCCAACTTGTTGGCACCTGCCAACAATAGCCACAAGGGGTTGGTTCAATAGTGTCAAAGTGAAGGGAAATTTACAGGACATTAAATGGAAAGTAGGCCTTGGCTGTGAGCCGGAAGCTCATAACCCAGGATTGCCTGTAGTCAGTCCTGGATATCTGCCCTCGTACAAGCTTGAATGCAAGCGTCTGGTGAACTGTGCCTCTTCATATTGACTGATAATCTTCTCTGGAGTCATGCACTTTCTAAAGCAGGAGAAACTTGTCAAGATGATCCATAGTCCACACTTGGCTCAATACCAAGGCACTATTAGAAAGCAGAAGATTACTCTCAGCCCCAGAGACAGACAGGAACCAATACACAGGGATGTGAATCAGGCCCATTATGTTTTGAAAGACAAGTAATGTTTCGGGTCAGTAATTTTACAGAAGAGTGGCCGACTCAGTGACTGCCAATTTGGAAAACGTGTGGCCATTTTGAGCAGGCATGAAATGAAATATGTGGAATATATATACACCAAAGATGAACCTGTCACCTAAAAAAAAAGTAGAAAATAAATTTAAAATAGACATTTTCTTTTTAAAATGATGCATTTGTAGACTGTTGTTCTATATTATTAACTTAATTGTATAGGAAAATTCTATACAAGAAATGGTATATTTTCCTATGCTTTTACTTTCTAAAAATTATTTTAACTGACCACATTATGGTAAACAAATAATATATTACATTGGACAAATTGCTTGCAAAAGACCTCTTCAAAGATTTCAAAAATTAAGAGCTCACTAAGATGACAAATGCTTTCTTGGCCCACAATAGTGATGATCTTTGACATAAGTCAATAGGCCTCATATGCATGTAAATGGTAGATAGTGCAAAAAAGTAGGCTGAAGACAAATCAGTGCTTTGGAAATAAAGTGTGTAACTTGAAGCAAGAAGTTAAAGCTGCACTGAAAGCTTTAGCCAAAAATAAAGCTTAAGGAACTGATGGAATATATACATGCATATATATATACACGTAATACATGCATATATATATATATGTATAATCTATTCTTATATGTTATTCCATTTATAAATATATAGTAAATATGTATTTGGATGGTCAAAAGAGGAACAAAGTAGTCCTAGATAATATATAAACCGGCAATTCCTGAGAAGTGAGAATAGAAAGACGTTAGTTTACTTTGGACACAATATCAGAAAAGAATAATCATAGAAACGGATGCCATTTGGAGTAAACAAAAGAGCCAGTGAAATGAGGGAAGGATCAATGATTTGAATCTACATAATAGCTGCAATAATGGTCTCAAATACACCAAAGATCATGAAGATAATTCATAACCAGGTATCATTTCATTCAACTGTACATGGGTTGGAGCTGATGCAATGGAAACTATTCTGTCAGTTTGCCTTACTGTGCGGTTGTTGCATTGTGGTTGTTTGTGTGTTGCTGTGATGCGGGAAGTATGCCACAGTTATTTCAAATACCAGTAGGCCCACTGAAAATGAACACATTTTAGTTGAGCTTGAGACTAAAAACAGATGGTAAAGAAGATATTGGCTGTCTACTCATAGAAATTAACTGCTGGTAATCTCTCATCCAAAGCATCAATACATGTTTGGATATGGAAGGGCTACTGAATAGAAGCAGACATGGTCAGATACAGTGCTAGAAAGTGCGCCCTTCGGGTCAGAAGGCCTTCTAAATATGACTGAAGAAGAGTTACTTTCTCCAAGTGAAATCTACCATCATAATATGAATGGGGTAAAGCCCATGAGAGCAAGTCCTTCAGTCCCTCCACTTGCTAAAGGGGCACAACTCACAGTGAGAACGAACAGCTTCAATAGTCAGAATTTGGAATGTACAATATATACAGCTAGGAAAATTGGGAATCATCAAAAGTGAAATGGAATACATAAAGATCAGTTGATATCTTAGGAGTTACTGAAATAGAATGGTATCAGTTATTTTGAATCAGGAAATCATATAGTCTACTATGCTGGGAATCATACAATCGAAATTGTCATGTGATTTAAATGCAAAAGTTGGAAACAAAGAGGAAAAAACAGGAGTTGGAAACATAGTCTTGGTGATAGAAACAAAGTTGGAGATGGCATTACACAATTTCGCGTGACCGAAGAATTGTTCAACATCAATTCCTTTTTCAACAGTACAAACAGCAAATATACACACGACACTCTCCAGATGGAAGACACCAATCAAACTGACTAACTTTGTGTGAATTGAAGGTGGAGAAGCTCAATAGCAGCAGCTAAAACCCGGCCAGGGGCTGACAACAGAGCAGAATACCAACTGCTCCTATGTATATTCAGGTTGATGCTTAAGAAAGTTAAAGCAAGCCCAGGAGAGTCAAAATTCAAACTTAATTATGACCCACCTGAAAGTCCAGAACTTCTCAAGAACAGATTTGATGCTATGAGGACTAGAATGACAGAAGACTTGTAGAGCCGTGGGAAGATATCAAGAATAAAATTCACGAAGAAATCAAAAAGTCGCTAAAAAGATTTGAAAGAAAAATTTTGATCCAAGTGGATGTCAGAAGAGACTCTGAAACTTGTTCTTAATCATAGGGTAGCTCAGGAAAATGGAAGAAATTATGAAGTCTTAGAGCTGAACAGAAAATTTCCTATAAATCAGCAAAGAGAGCTATGAAAACGACATTAAGAACTCAATACCATTAGCAATAAACAAGATGAAATACTTAGGAATAAACTTAAGAAACAAAAGAGCTATGCAGAGAAAACTACAGAACATTGCTACAAGACACCAAAAAGAATCTACCTACAGAAAGACTATCCCATGCTCATGGTGAGGCAGACTCAACATTGTGAAAATGACCATACTACCTGAAACAACCTACAGATACAATTCAATACCAATTCAAATTGCAAATAAATAAACAAATCGAAAAAAACGAATTGCCGATTTCAGGCAAAAGATGCAGGATAATCAAAGAACTTATTTTTTAAAAAGGGCCTGGCTCTGGCATTCGCTGACATAAAAACCTACTACATAGCCACAGTAGTCAAAACAGCCTGGTTTTGGAATACTGAGAGATACCTAGACCAACGATTCAGAACAGAAAATCCAGACATAAATGCTTCAGTCTATAGGCAACTAATCTTTGACAAAGGACCTAGACATATATAATGGGAGAAAGGCAGCATCTTCAATACAAGGTGTTGAGCACACTGGATTTTCATACGCAGAGGAATGGAAAAAGACTCATAGCTTTCCCCATGATCAAACACAGACTCAAGATGGATAAATGCCCTAAATGTGAAACCCAAAGCTCTCAAGATCTTCAAGACGGAGGCCCTATTGCAGGGCATACATAGACACCAAATATAATGGTGGAGGCACAAATAGCCGAAGAAAAGATAGATGACTTGGACATGCTGAAATTGTATCACTTGGGCACATCAAAAGACTTCATCAGGATTGTGAAGTGAGAGCCAACAGATTTGGGGGGAAATTACCACACATTGGACAAAGGGCAGATTAGACTAATTACCACAATACACAGAACTCTATGATAGCTCGATAAGAAAATAACAAGAGAGCCAATTAAGACATGGGAAAAAGACATGAACAGAGAGCTCACCAAAAATGAAGTACAATGGCTAACAAACACATGAAAAAATACAGTCACTAGCCATCAGCGAGATGCAAACTAAAACCACAAGGGGCTACCACTGTACACTCACAGTGCTCGCCCCAAACAAAACAAAACAAGGCAGAAAGCACAATCCTGGAGAGGACATGGAGAGATTGGAACCCCTATGCACTGCTGGTCGACTTGTAGGTATACAGACACTATGGAAAATGATAGGACTATCCGGAAAGCAACTGGAAATTAAAGTCCCATCTGATCCAGCAATACCACTCTTATACATTTACTCTAAAGAAATAAGAGACACAACATGAGTGGATTTATGTTCTCCCATGTTCATGGCAGCACAGTTCACAGTAGCAAGAAAATGGAAGCAGCTCAAATGCCCAACAGTGGAAGAATGGATGAAGAAACCATGGTACATGCACAAAATGGAATACTGTGCATCCACGCACTATAAGAAACGGAAACTATTATGCTGAGTGAAGTAAATTAGTCACAAAAGGACAACTATTGCATGAAGCCACTACTATAAGAAGAAACACCAATTAAACACATCTTGGGAGACCATACATGAAGCATGAGCCATACATCACCTCTCTCTTGCACATTTCCTGAGAGCCAACTTGAAGGAGGAGACCTCACATTGCCTGGAGCCACTCCTTCAAGAGGGGGAAAATGGGAGATGACCATCCACTAGAGACTCTGAAGCATCAATACAAGGCTGGAGTCAAATCAACAGCCCCCAACGCTCACCCCCTCCGGCCCCCATGCACACGCACAGGAATAGAGGAGAAGCTTGCTAGAATTCCAAGCCAAGACCAGGGGAGGGGACCATCTATAGTTTGGAGGAAATGCTGATAGTTCTATTGGTGAGTATGGTGGGTGACTGGGGAGAAGGAACCTCTCATTGGGAAGGGATGCTAAACAACGAGTATAGGGAACCTGAGTTGACACTATGAATATGTTTCAACCCAACCTGCAGTGACCCACTCCACGGACTAAGCACAATGATGATCATAGAAGCTGACCTTGCAGGCAGCAGGGCAGAAACTGAGGGGCTACACCAGAAGAACTTACTTAACATAGAGGCCCAGCTGAATGAACTGAGCCCTGCCTCAAAGTTGCCTGCACCCTTGGACTGAAGACTGGGGTACTCTGATGGTAGAAGAGCAGAGAGTGGCCAATCAGAGACTGTGGGAATGGTGGTCATTGACCTTATGGGGAACACGCCACCACCCCACCCCCGGCTTAGTGGCTATCCAATGGAAAGTGACCCAGAATCACCATAGAATTTGTACCTCAGTGCCTCTTTGCAGGGGCATGATGGGTTCACTCTGTAGGGCTGGGAACTGCAATTGGAAGCATTGATCCAGGAAGGCCCCTCCTGGCACGAGTCTCCTTATGTAGGCTAAACAGATCACAATCCGATGGGAGATTGAACTGTTTAAGGCAACAGCGTGTGGGTTACGGTTCCACGTGGGAATGTACCGGCATAGACTCTCCAGGGAACTGTGTTATTGGGAAAATTGATGATCATATCAGTTCAAATGCCTTACACCACAGGGGGGTGACTGACAATGTGGTACTTTTTTGTTTCTATAGGTTTTTGTTTTTCTGCATTAAGTTTGGGCTTTTTGTGGTCCCCCCCTTTTTTTTCCTATTTGTTTGTTTGCTGTTGATTTGTTGATGTTATTGGTATAGTTGATCTTATAGGGTTTTGATTTTTGTCATATTACAGCTGCCAAAATAAATGAGAGTCATGTATAACCCTTGGACATGCAGATGGATTCTGGACTTCTATTTAATCTATCCCCATTCCAAGAACAGTTAGTTCTGATAACATGACCCTGTTTGATACTCACCTGTATGAAATGATGACTGAAGGTTAAGTGTGCTACAACAATGTGTGGTGAAGAAAAGAGATGGTGCCAGCTATCAATCAAATAGTGTCTGGGGTCTTAAAGGCTTATATTCAAACAAGCAGCCATCTAAGCAAGCAGTCAACTAAGTACATATGGGAGAAGCGCACCAGCTTGATAATCCAACAGTGACAATAACAAAGTTCAAATATGATAAAGGGAAAAGCATCAGAGCTGAAATTATGAACACCCAAACCATCTGCGGAGTAACTAGGTAGGTGAAGCCATTGGCAGACCCATCTCAAACAGTCACACAATCCCACAGAGGTCACTGTAATCTTGATTATGCGGAATCGAACTTGATACTTAGTCAGATGACCTTCCTATTAACCCAACCTGAATTTGTGCTAGGGGCAATTATCTCTTGAGTGTTCTAAGACGAAAATTTCTTCCTTTTTTTTTTTTTTTTTTAATATTAAGGATGATCTTTTCTTTCTTACTCATTATTTGTCTTTTTATCTTTATATTATTATTATTTTACCCTTACCACTTTATTTCAATTTTGTTTTTTATGGTTTCTCTTGGGCTTCCGAGTTTGGAGACCACAAAAGGAGTGGATGTACAGAGATAATGGACACAAGGATCCATAGGAATGCAGGGGTGGAGGATGGGACATGGGGAGGGTGAGGGAATTCCTGGAGTAAACAATGAAGGTGGTAGGGGGAAGGGAGTACTCAAACTAATTGTGATTCTACAGCTCATTTAAAAGGCAAGTGAGCCATGGGGTGGGGAGGGTACTCTAATATTGTGCTAATGATTGTACACATTCTTGATGTGATTGAACAATTGAATTACTGAATTGTGTGATATGTGGATTAGGTGCCAATAAAAATGTTTTTTTTAAAAAGTACCAATGTGCAAGTCACTATGGAGAAAGGATAACCAACACTCCACATCTGGAACTTTTCTCCACATACTTTTTACCTTGCCTGGTTTTATTTGTGTTCTAATAAATTGTAACCACACAGAGAAAAAGGAAAGTACAAAAAGAGAATATTTCAAAGGACAGCTCAAGAAGACATATTAAAATATTGCATCAAAATGTGCAAAGCCTTAGAGTTAGAAAACCAAACAGAAGAACATTCTCAGCATAGCTTAAACTGTGAGAAATCAAGTAAAATCTCTAAACCTCGATTTGCAATACTGGAAGAGTCTATGAGCAAAATATTAAACGCTGAGGGAAGCATTAAAAAAGACGCAAACAATACACAGAGAAGAGTCACCGAATTGAAAACGACTAGTCGAAAATCATCCATTTTACGAGTTAGCGTATGAATACGAACAAGTAGAACTGAAGGAAGAAATTCAAGCTGCACTGAAAGCATGAACCAAAAACAAGTCTCCAGGAATTGATGGAATACCTATTGAGATGTTTCAAAGCTACTGGGGCATTCATTAGAAACACTAACTCATGTATGCCAATCAATCTGGAAGACAGCTTCTTGACCAATTAACTAGAACAGATTCATATTTCTAGACATTCCAAAGAAAAGTGACTCAAAAGATTGCTCAAATGATAGAACAATAGCACTTATACCTTATTTCAGTAAAAATTTTGCTGAAGATCCTCCAACAACCGTTGCGCATTACACTGACCCAGAACTTCTGGAGGTTCAGGCCAGATTCAGAAGAGCACATGGGAAAGGCCTATCTTTGCTTATATCAGGAGGATCTTGGCTAAAGATAGAGAATACCAAAAATAAGTATATTTGTGTTTTATTGCCTCTTCAAAGGCATTCAACTGTGTGGATTATAACAAACTATTGCCTTGAGAAAAATGGGAATTCCAGAACACATAATAGTGTTCCTATAGAGCATGTACATGGATCAAGAGGCAATTTTGTGAGCAGAGCAAGGACATATTTCATGCTTTTAAGCCAGGAAAGGTGTGCATCAGAGAAAATAATCTGATAACCCTATTGTCTGAAGACAATCCCTTGTCTGTATTGCAGATAGACTCATTAACATTTCATGATATGTAGATGGCAAAGCATGCTTCCTGAAAGTGAAGAAGAATTAAAACATTTACAAAGAATATCAAGGACTCCATACAGCTTTGTGTATGTATTGCAAGTTTAAAAAAGAAAACAAAAGTATTCATAACCAGAATATTGTCATGATTAATGAAGAAATATTGAAATTTATTAAATATAGCATTTTAATTGGAACCTCAATCAATAATAATTTGACAACCAACAATAAATCATACAAATTACTAAATTGGGAAAATCTGTGACAAAATATTTTTTAAAGCTTCGATAGCTAAGTTGTCACTTTGAAGTCTAATGTATGCATACATGATCCAAGTCATAATGTTTCCAGTTCCTGCACACACACCTAGAAGATAATGAACAAATAAGACTAGAGAATGGATAACTTTTCATTTTTCTCTTGGCAAAGGATATTGAACATATGACAGAGTGGCAGAATAAACAAATATGTCTCAGAAGAATCCTAGCTGTAATCCTGGTTAGAATCATGAGGAGGAAGACTTCCATATTATGTACTTTAGACATATCATCAGGAGGTTACTGATCACTGGAGAAGGATATCATGATAGGAGAAGCAGAGCATCAGTGACCAAGAGGAAATCCTGTAAGTAGAGGGTTTGCCACTGTGCATGTCACAAAGACTGGACACGCAATGATGAATGTGAGGGTGGTACACAGTTGGGAAGTATTGGTGACAGTGTGTACAGTGTTGATGTGAGTAGAACCCACTCCACTAACCTGTCAGCGACAGCAACCACAATAGACCATTCGCCCAAATCATCTGGCTGCTGATGATTATATTTTATAACCTACAAGAAATAAAAAAGAAAATTCACCAGCACAAATTAAGATAGTGAATTATTTCATGAAAATGAAAAAGCATGTAGAGTAGGAATAGTAAAAACAAATGACCAATAATCCATAAAAGAATAATTAGAGGAGAGTAAAAGTCACATCTATTAAAGAAGAATAACTATGACTGTCACTATGGCCCTGAATATTTTCATTCACTGATGCTCTTCTATGAAGACAATTTAGGAACCCCTAATGATGAAAATCTATGCTAAATAATTACTTAAACAACAGAGTGTAGGTAAGCTAAAATAATGTAGATATATTCAAATTTATGAATATATGCCAAGGACCATTAAGTAATAATGAATATATGTTTTAATACAGATATATAAAACTTAATTTTTCTGATAATAATAGCTGAGTGTGTTATAAAGAAATTTATTTTATACATATAAATCTAGGTTGTTCACATTATGGTGTTTGTTGCTTCAAAATTTTAAACCAGAAATTACTATGTACCTTTTCATTACAACATTACCCACCAGGCTTATCAAACTGATTCAGAAAACAGTATTTTCTTCCAAATTGTGTCAGGCCAAAGGAAATTCCAAATTAAAAAAAATCATATGATCATGTTGTTGCTTCTGGGTGTCTCATGTCTTTTTGACTCACAGGAACAGTTTGGATGACAGAGTGAAACACTGCCCAGTCCTGTGGCATCCTCACATCTGTTCTTGTGTTTGAGCCCATTACTGCAGCCACTGTCGACACATCTTACTGTAGGCCTTCCTCTGCTGTGCTGTCGCACCCCTTTACCACGCACAGTGTGGTGTCCTTTCCTAGGGACTGATCTCTCCTCACAACTTGTACAAAGCAAGTGAGACAAAGTCTTGCAACCTGTGCCTTGGCTATCCAGCCGGTACTACCTCCAACACAGAATTGTTTGTTCCTATGGCAGTCATGGTACTTGCAATAGTCTTTGCCAGCAACAAATTTGCATATCATGTCTTTATTTTAAAAGTAGTCTCTTAACTTTCACTCATCCTACAGCTTTTAATTAAGAACATATATAGCTCTATTAGATATAGAGATTAACCTGACAGGCACTAGAAAATGCTCTACTTAAATAACTTGTTCTAGTGCATTAAATGCTAGCTAGTCACATAAAACTGTTAATGTGTTTCACTCCATTTGCAGATATTTAGTCATTTGGAAATGTACAGAGTGAAATCATTAAAAAATTTTATCAAAACCAGGCAGATATTACATATAATTCTGTTTTTACTATACAAAAATTACGTATGACTGGCCATGGTGATCATTAGAGTGTGTTATAATATAAAATTGAATTTTTATTTTGATGGCCATCTTAATGGCAGTACAATCATGACTATGCTACAGTGATATGAGAAGATACACATTCACCAAATTCAAAATTTACAACTATATGTTAGATAGGTATAAATTTTGAACACTTGCCAAACACTGTGTTTTAAAACTATTTGCCCCTTGTCCTTTGCTTTTTGTATACAATATGAGGGAGTACTGGGGGGGGGGGAGAATATTTTTTTCAAAGCTACGTATTTAATGCTTTTTACACAACAACCGTATCACCCTCAAACTACTCTCTATTACACTTAATATATTTATCAAATTTATGATTCCATTCTTGGAAATATTTTTCATGTTTATCTCTGGATGACTGACAGCACATTCCTGTGTTTTTTTTTCTCTTCACCTCTTCTACATAGTCAAATTGCTGTCTTTTCATGTCCCTCTCAATTCGTGAAAACAAAACAAAAAAGTTGCACGGAGCAAGGCCAGGTGAGTAAGGTGCATGAGGCAAGAGAGGTATGCTGTTGTTTGCCAACAATTGGTACACCAAGATGGCTGTGTGAATAAATGCATTGTCTTGGTGATAAAACCAGTCCTCTCACTGGCACAAATCAGCCCCCCCCCCACCACCACCACACACACACAGTGTTATTCAATGTTTTCAGAACCTCTAAATAAAAACTTGATGATGTTAACTTTTAGGGTCAAAAGAGTAGCGCCTTGTCCCATCAACAGTAATGCCCTTGGAAAAAAGTCAGGGTTACTTTGGAGCTGTTGTTTCAAAGCATGCGGTGTTTCCACTGGCTGTTCTTTTTCCTGGTCAGTCAAACTAGAGGTACACATTCCACAGCAACCCTTTTCATTCCGAAATCTCCCATTACAATCCACTGGACTGAGCGCGAAGCCAGTGTTGATACTTTCCCCATCTCTTCAATGGTCCACTGTTGGTCTTTGAGCACAACTGCACACATTTTGTCAACATTTTCATCATCCAGGAAGTTGATGGACGTCAAGAACGAGTTTGTCATCAAGCAACACTTCACCTTTTTTGAGAGGAGAAAACTACTAGCACTCTTACTTGAGTTTTCCCATAACACTTTCTTATAAGCTCACTCACCATCACAACCGTTTCTGTGACATTTTTACCGAATTGGAAGACAAATTTTACAGCCACACGCTGTTCTTGTAAATTGACCATAGCAAAACAAAAACCAACCAACCAACAAACAAAAAACAACAAGATTTGAGCACAACTGCTTTTACGGAAACATTCACCGTGACTAGAGAGAACGTTCCCAGGAAACGTCCCTGGGTGCACTAACGCAGAGCAAGTTGTTTGGTGTTCACCTAGAAGGAAAATGTGCACTAAGAATCTGTGCCCAGCAGAGCTTTTTTCTGTTTTTTTTTTGTACTCCCCTCCCTGCCCCCCACAACCCATGTGTATGTCTGTGTGTGTCTGTATTTTATTGCTTTAAACTTTGTTTTAAGGATAAGTCCATATTTGAACACTGCAAGTTTCAGACCCATAGAAAAAGGCTGCGTTACCATTATCTCCTTTATATGAGTTTTGCAAAGCAGTGAAATAGAATTATAAACCATTCCGAGAATATTTCTGCTTGGTGTATTCCTTTTATGCAAAGCTTCCACTATCTTTGCAAAATGTGATCAAATAAACATGAAAGGAGTAGTAATTGAATAATATAAAGAACCATGTCTAGGGAAAATGATAAGTATACTACTTTAAGTACCTACTTTGAATAAGGCACTACACATTGAATGCAGTGATCATGCAAACAAAAGAGCTTTGAAAATATTAAGTCGTGGGAATTATTCCCAATCTAATCCCACCACACCGAGGCAAAACACTAAGGGTGTGGAACAGAACAGCAAGGGGAACAGAACAACAAAATCCCCAGGGAATACCAAAAATAGACTTTGGGGCCAGGGCTTGGTGCCCCAACAGATTCAACTGGAAAACACACCTAAAGACCAACAAAGAGTCCTTGAACTAAATACAAGCTTTTCTTTCTTATTGTTGTGTTTGTTTTGTTGTCATTGGCTTGTTGGTGGTGTTGTTTTGTTTTAATTTTTTTGCTTGGTGTTGTTCTGTCTTGCTTTTGTGCATGTTATTATCTCCACAGGTCTGTCTAAATAAGATAGGCTGGATGAACAATCTGGAGGAGAAAACAACAGGATCAACAGTTCAGGGGGAGCATGGGCAGGGGGAAGTGGGGAGAAAGGTAGCAGTGGTAACAAACCCAGGGATAAGGGAATAACAAGTGATCCAAATCGGTGGTGAGGAGGCTGTAGGAGACCTGGTAGGGCGTGACGAAGGGTAATGTAACCAAGAGGAATTACCATAACCCAAATGAAGGCTGAGCATGATAGTGGGAGAAGAGGAAAGTAAAAGGAAATAGAGGAAAGAATTAGGAGGTAAAGGGCATTTATAGAAGTATAAATATAGGTATTCACAAATGTAAATATATGGAAACAGATCTATGTGCATATATGTATGGATTTAGTATTAAGGTAGCAGATGAACATTGGGCCTCCACTCAAACACTCTCTCAATGCAAGAATACTTGATTCTATTAAACTGGCATTCATTGATGCTCACCTTCTTGACCCAATCGCTGAAGACAAATGGGTGCATAAGCAAATGTAGTGAAGAAAGCTGATGGTGCCAGTCTATTAAAAGATGTAGAGTCTGGGGTATAAAGGCTTGAAGGTAAACAAGCAGCCATCTAGCTCAGAAGCAACAAAGCCCACATACAAGAAGTAGACCAGCCTGTGCGATCACGAGTTGTCGAAGGGATTGGGTATCACGCATCATGAGAACAAAAAATCATACCATTGTGAAAGGAACTTGACTGTGTAAAAGATACTGACCTTGAACCTGTGCATTTATTGCTCTCCCTATTTTTCTGACACGGTTGATGTCTGTATAAATAAATCTAATTTAATAGATTTAGATTGCCTTTTACAGCATGCTAGCAGCATCTACAACTTTCCATGTTACATGAATGTCTTGTCTGGGAGTCAAGCCATTGCAGAAACTTGTTCAATTTGCTGGCTGCCCTCTAAAGACTATCAAGAACAGTCAGGTATGTCCCAAGGCCTTACACTAGCATATGAGTTACACTAGGTAGTTAGAACTGCAGACAAAGACAGAATATGATGAAATGGGGAATTCTAGGTGTCTCCAGGGAGAGTGATTTAAGGGAAAAGAAAAACCAAGGTCAAGTTACTTCGAATCAAACATCATGTATTATTCTAAAATATAATATTAATTATAACAAAAAATTTAAACTTTAAAAAATTCTTTCATTAATAGTATAATCTTTACATCTCTCCTAACTCTTAATACATATTAATATTTTCTGTAAGTCCACAAAACATTTTTTAAGTCATTGCTCTCAAAATTGGAGAAATGCATACTCTGTGGAGCCAACTCGGACCTACAGAATTAAAATGCTTCAACAATATTTGTGGCTTAGAAAGTTCTGGCAAGGGACCTAAGAATTTAATATTCTTTAAGTTATGGATTTTCCAGATGTTATAAGTTCTATGATGTATATATTTTATTATTATTTTTGCCTCAGTGTCAACTCTCGACAAAGGACCTTGCTCAATAAATGCTTGTAGGAATGAATAAAATAAAGTGAAACTGTTATACCTATTGCATTAAATAAGGAGCCCTGGTGGGGCAGAGGTTAAGCATTTTCACTGAAAACTGAAAAGTTGGAAGTTCCAATCTACCAGTTCCTCTATGAGCAAAATATGTGACAATTTGCTCCAACAAAGATTATATCCTTGGAAACTTCATGTGACCATTAGACTCTGTCATATTGTGAGACTAGAGATGGCAATCAACTTCACTGTCAGAGCTTTTAAATAGCTCTGTCCATCGCATTTCTCCCCATTATATCCATGCTTTACGACAGTGATTCTAGAGGAATAGATTCAGGCAATAAAAGACATAGAATTCTAATCGGATCAAATAGCTAAATCTACAATACTCTTACACTATTTCTTTTCTAAGATCTTGGAAGATAGAATTTAACAACCTTCCCCATGAGGAGAGTGTTCATGATGCAGTGTCCACTAAATGTCATGCGTCTGAACGTCTGCCCTCTCCCAGATGGACCCTGGTGCTTTTAAATCATATTTTCTACTAATGGATGACCTCCAACACAGGTGTGTCTTAACCCTGCTGATACTCACTCGATATTTACCTTACCAAGAGAAGAATAATGTTGTGGAATCTAAACATTCTCTTCAGACATATTAGTACTTTGTATTTGGCATTTATAGAGAAAACAATTTGTAATATGCCTAAGAAATATTACATACAATACATAAAAATTAAAATAGAATAATAAATAGATACCATTGGATAAAATAGACACTTTTATTCATGTCTCCATTTAAAAAACTTGTTAGCAATTTTTGCCAATTTTCTTATGGTAATAAAATATATATAAAACACACATATTATAAATATATACATTTAGAAAAATATATATATGGAATGAAATTCAAATGAAGATCAGCATTCATGACATGGTGTTAGGCTAGTGTCAGAAGTTCAATTGATAATATTTCAGAACTGAAGAACTCTGTAATAATATTTTTAGACCTTTAAATAATTTGTAGTTCTAATACATGCTCTTTCTTCAGATATGCATCTGGTCATATTTAGAATTTTAGACCTGAATGGTATTATTATATACTCATATATTCTAGAAATAATTTTGTACTAATTTATCTATTATTTCAAAATTCATTTACTAAGTATTTCCAATATTTTAGACATCATTCTGAATATGAGATCATTCTTGATTTCTATTTAATGGTACATATTTTACTACAAAAGATTCTATAGACAATGATTTAAAGCTAAAAGAGTGCATTAAAAATTCACAAACCAGATAGGAAAAAATGAAATAGAATCACAGGTACTATAAAAGAGATAAAATACAAACATATCATTAGAACAAAAATACTAACCATCTTGAATATAATTTTCCACATACTAATTTTTGCAATTTTTTCCATTAAATTTTGGTTCCTTGTTACCACAGACTTTTTGAAGTCCCCCCATTTATTAAAGAGCAAGAGACAATGATTTCAGGGAAAGAAAGAGCCCTAAAGAATGGATCAATGGGAATTCGATAAAATAGATCTCGATAGAATAGATGAGAAATGTGACTTTTCCCTATGCATATAATTTGTTTTTGTTTTCCCCTTTTGGAATCATATAAATACTTTACATATCTCAAAATCAAATATCATAATAACTCTAGAAATGTGGGAAACCCAAAATTAATTGAAAAAAGAATCCATTTGTTACAAATCGATAGCATCCTCATTGTAGGATACAACAAATAGAATGAATCTAAGAACTTTTGGCAACATTTGACACAGAGTCACATCAAAGACCAAAAAGCAGTAGATGAATGGTGTTCTCCACTTGGAAAACATATGAGTCCTAATGCTTGGGCTAGAGATTCTGAAACTGCCTTAAGTGTTCCAGCAGTGACGAAATGGAAGCACATATTGCGGGTATGAGGCTAAGTAAATGCCTCTCTGAGAAGGAAGTCGCAAATGAAGAACGGGAGGAAGAGAATGATCTCTGTGTTAGGTAAATTCTAAGGAGTATTCCAGCTTCTTCCAAGACATGGATATGTGTTCCCCTGGCAGCCCAATGCACTTTCAATGTGCTTTGCCAACACCAGCATTCCAATACAGCAGTTCTTCTTCACTCTTCCCTATTCTTTATCCATCTTTCACATGACTCTGAGGAGGCTCAAAAGCACCTTGCTACGGTCAGCTAGGCCTTATTCCTGAAAGTGATGTTCTTTGTGTTTTAACACTCAGAGGCCTGTGGAAGCAAACTTTCCTAAGCCAATACACTGGGTCTTTGGCTGCTGCGTTCATGACTGTATCACTGAGTGTGGATCTAAATAAAGTGAAATCCATGACAACGCCAATCTTTTCTTCTTTTATTATTATGTGTCTTATTGCTCCGGTTGTTAGGATTTTTGTGTTCTTGGTGTTGAGGTGCAAGGCATACTGAAGGCTGCAGTCTATGACTCTACGTGATTCAATGCCTCTTGGTTTTCCTCAAGCAAGATTGTGTCATCCTCATGTTGCAGGTTGTTAATAGGCCTCCCTCTAGTCATATCAAGTTCTTCTCCATATAGTTCAACTTCTCCAACTATTTGCTCAGTATATATATATATATATGACATATGGTGAGTGGATGTAATTCTGCGGCACACTTTTCCCTGTACCATTTGAAAGACTGCCTTTCATTAAGAATTAATTATCTAATATTGGACAAAGAAATTAGACACCATAAACAGATGAACGGAAGGTGGTGTGAAAATGAATGTGAGCAACACCAGTCAACATGTAACTAGAAATATGAAGAAAATAAAATACATTTGATTAAGGTATTAAAAAGGTAAAGCTTATAGCTAAAAATATAGGACTGGAAGGTCATAAAGACTCCAGGAAATGTCATAGACGTAGATAAAGAAGACCGCTCATTCCACCTTTAACCTTAAATATCACATTAAAAATAAAGTCCATGACTCAGTGAAAACGCTGTTCCAACGTAATCTGTATAAAGAGAGTATATATTTGAAGAGAATTATAGGCTTCAAAGTAAGAGTGCATATCAGCTGCAGCCCTTTGGAGAGGGAGACCTATTTATTTATTTTTTATTGGTATTGTAGCTACTAGATCATCATGTTGTTTGTCTTATCTGCAATGTCCTCTTTGGCCTTGCATTTCAGGCAAATGTAAATCAAAAGCCTTCAGAGTTATGGATCCTGATGATTCACAAGGTAATCTTGCACACACAGCAGGGAAATATACGATTTGCAAATTGCTTAACTGACATCTCTGCTATTATCCTAAAATATTGTTGCAGCAGAACTCATTTTATAATATTTCAGCTTGATTATATTTTAAAACTTTACCTCTCTCAAGATAAATATATTGCCTCCAATTTGCATACTTTTATCATGCTAAATTGTATCTGTATTGAAGGGCAGAATGCTTTGATACAGGGTGAGAAAGGTTCTTTTCTTTTTAGTTCTTTTTGTTTGTTAAACTTATTTTATTAAATATGTCTTTTCTAATTTTCTGTTCACTAGAATTTCTTACAATTACAAGTCATGGTTGGATTTGACTATAAATTATCATTATAACATTGTTAAAGGTTTTCAATTTTGAATTATATTTATTCCAGGAAAAAAGTTCTGTATTGACTGTAGAATTTATCTTTGGTGCTTTCAGATGATGATAATATCTTTAACTAGTACATTTTCCATCAATGTAATGTACTTTTGTGACAATGAGCATTAAAATGTACTTACCAATGTTAGACAAGGCTCTTTTTCTTCAAGTGGCTCCTGCTGTAAAAATGGAGTTGAAGTACTGGAGAGCTGTCTTATCATTGACTGTTATCAATTCCACCTAAAATTAATGGAGAAATTGTTATTGTGGCTTCAGTGTACAGATATAGCTGTGAGATTACTTTAATGGAAAGTTAAATAACAAAATTGAAATTAACTTGACATATTAAAATATTCTGGCCATCCATTTGAAGTAGATATTATAAAATTTAATTGAAGAGATCTTATTCATAATAAGGTGTACTAGACTAGAAGATGGTTCAAAACAAATCACATACTCTCATAAAGAAAAAGGGAGATTGAAGCAAATTATCTTTATGAACCCTGCTAGTGTTAACCATTAATGAGGATATTTTAAGTTTCAATTATAAGTGAGTAAACAAGATTGTGATAGATTTAGACACATTTAAATGAACACGTTGAATGGGTTTATATTTTAACTTAAACATGTTACATCTTTATCAAAATACATAAGAGAGGGGGCTTCAAAACCTCATGGAGAAGTTCCATTATTATTCCATCTATTCCTTTTTGGACTTTCTGAAGCCCCCTCATCAATTTAAATATGTGCATACACAATATGCATATTAAATACACAATTAAAGAGACATGTACAGACAGAGGAAACTTGCCAGGGCACCTCTAATGATAACAATGGAGAAAAGTTTATGTCATCATTTGGCATAGAGAAGTGTTTTTGTTTACTTGTTTTTTTTCTTACCAGGATCAAGCTAAACAGCGATCTTTTCTCCAAAGAAAAAGAGAGGAGAAGCGAGTGTTATGATTGTTGGGTTATTCATTCTTTTTTGCTCGTCTTTGAACATTTGGGGACTTATGGAAAAGAATCCAAATTTGTGTTCACATACAATAATAGCTGATATATGTCCATTAATAATTGTGAGTCCAATTTCAATCAAGAGTTGATTTTCTCTACTTGTGCCTAGTGGCAAAATACAAAGCTTCAGTAGATAGGAGAGAAGACACATTTTAAATGTATTTCTAGGTTATTAAAATGAATGACTGGTATTTCTTTGCTAATGATTTTATTCATTAGCATCTTCCAAAATACCTAATGCATTTCTAAGGTTATTGAATTTATCCCAGTAATAGTTGATTAATGTTGCTTATAAACCCATTTTTATGAATATAATTCCCACTTATAGGATTTCACTGGGTTTATTTTCTACTCCCGAGGCCAAATTACACAATCATTCCCTTTAAAATCGTATTTATAGCCTCTTTCTTGCCAAGGAAGTAGTAAAAATGTAAATATAGATAGTGACCAAATACGTATACCGGTCTGGGGATACTGATATGTCATTTCCTTAGCAACTCTATGTGGCAGCTGTGATACTGTGGAAGCAGATCACTAGATCTTTTCTCTTCAGGAGACACTGAGTGGGTTTGATCTGCCTACTTTTCTTTGAACAGCAGAGCGCCTAGCCATTGTGCCAGAAGATTCTGCACTTTCGTGTGCACACACTCTCTCTTTCTCTACGTGTATATGTGGTTAAATCTGAACTGTTTCTCTTAAACTTTCTGTTAGCATTCAAGTACTTATCAAAATGTTGAAAGTTCGAATTTACCCAGAGTCTCTCTTTGGGAGGAAGACTTGGAGGTCTCCTTCTGGAATGACCACTGCCATCAAGCTCCGTGGAACAGTTGTAACATGTGCTACAGACACAGACACAGATATACAGATAGACGTACATAGATGGGCATGTACACATAGAGATATGTATGCATACACTCATGCACATACCCAACTGATGATCTGATGTATGATATCTTTTGAACAGCTTTAAGACACATCTCCTGATGGGGAGGAACTGAAGTATGAACATGTAACGAACCTCTCACTCCCAATATTAAAAATGAAAGCACCCTGCTCTCTAAGGAGTTCTACTTGAATATGATCCTCCTTCCACACTGAAGAAGGGTGTCTTCTTTAGAAGATGCAGAAACTCTGCAGCCTTCTCTCTGCCTCAGGAATGTTTTCAGGTTTACAGAACAATTAAATAGTTTTTAGTCTGGGCTTCTGGTTTTCTGGTGTTTCTTTTCTTCTCAATGATTTTATTTTTCATCTGTCTGTGTTTCCCTTTCTGTGACATCAACCCCATAGAAGCCCTTACATGATATTTTTCAAATACACATGAAGCAGAAGGTCAGCAAACACCAGTAAGATGGTCAAGGGATGGAGAGATACAGGGGCCGCACAGTGGCCCAAACATAACCACCGTGTGAGGACACACAGAACTAGGAGGCTGTGCTCATTCTGTCTGTCTGTCTGTAGTTCAAAGGGCTGCTGAGTCCAAGTTGATTCGAAGCCACCTGACAACAGATGAGTTTGTTATGGGGTGGGCTTTCTTTTTTTTTTTTTTTGCTTCTGATTTTCTGGTCTCTCTCTGGCTTTGATGGTGTGTTCTTGTGCCATTTCGTTGACTCCTACTGGTCGAGGCCGTTTTTATCACCCCGTACAACTGCTTGGGGGGATTTTCTTGGCTGAACTATTTATAGAGAGCAGGCTGCCAGGACTTTTCTTCTGCAATGCCACAGAAAGGATTTAAACTGTCAGATTTTTGTATTTTCCAGCCATTTGAAAACTGAACTGCCTTCATGGTTAAATGGAACAATAGCTAATGGCTGGGGCAAGATTGGAAAGTAGGAGGGAGGTCACATCTTTGATCTATTTTTGTCTGAAAATTGAATCACTTTGAACAGCTGACATTTTTTTCCCAAGCCTGTAAAGCTGAAATCCTTTTTCAATATTAACCTTGACAAGGAACTAGAAATAGTGGCTTGTCCAATGTTTTTATGCCTCAAATTTCTGCACCCTCTTTATTTGCTTCATTTCTGCTTTCATAACTGGCCAATACTTTCAAGGTCTTGTGTCTTTTTAGTTAGACCTTGTAAATTCAATCAATAGAAACTAGCATATAATACTAAAATTATTTTTTAATTACTCCTATAGAAACACAAGTTTGCTACTTATCTAATTTTCCTTCTAAGTTACTTAGGTGACTGTTTTCCCAAGTCCTCTGGCATGTTATAAATGAATTTTCAGCACTGCAGTTTGGTTTAATATTTTATACATTGCCTTCCAATGTACAAAGACCCAACACCAGTGGTCCATAATTTTATTTTAACTTTATTTTATTTTTGTCACTATAAACTAATTACTATAATGAACAATTCCAAATCTCCTTGACTATCTTGTTTGAATTTTAGTCCAGAATGGCTCAGTTGCTCCTTTCCAAGAGGCTACTAGGAGACTTAATTTCCTCTTTTTATATTCAGCTTTTGACTCAAATGAAGCACTAATGTATTTATGTTTCCAGACAGCAGAGAGGCAGAGAAAGAGTGATACAGACAGACAGACAGACCTGGAAGGGACACCTTCCTTTATCATATTAGCTCATGATTAAAGTTGAGAATAAATTATTTTATCCATCAAAAAGCAATAAGTTATTTATGTTGTTGTTCTTGTTAGGTACAATCCAGTCAGTTCCAACCCATAGTGTCCTTATACACAACGTAATGAAGCACCAGCCATCTTCGCAATTATCCCCATGTTTGAGCTCATTGATGCAGTCACTCTGTCCATCCATCTCCTTCAGGGGATGTCTCCTTTTTGCTGCCCCTCTACCAAATACAATGGACTGGTCTCTCCTGAAAATGTGTCTAAACTATGCCAACCCTAATGAAATTTCCAAGAAGTTATCTTCACTAGGAAATTTAGCTTAGCTACACAAGAACTAGAAAAAGGAGAATGGTTTCATGATCACATATTTGTCAGAATTTGTATTGCTTTCCTTTCATACATAGAAAACTTCTTAATCTAAAATTGATAATCATCTGCTGTAATCCAGAAAGACTTCCTTGGTTGATTTTCACATGTCAGTTACTAGGTTTTTTCCCTAGTGACTCTTACTCTGGAAGGTCTGGTGAAGCCTGTCTACTTGGGTGACATCGTTGGTATTTCAAATTCTAGTGACATTGCTTCCATCAGCGCAGCGACACACAACCTACCACAGTGCTTGATAGATGGCTAAGAGATCATATTTCCACATCCCCAAGAATCATGGGAAACAGACAACAATAAGTAGATATATTGGTTAGTAAACTTTCCTGAATATAAAATACCACAACCCTAAATAAAATTAAAAGTAAATATGTGATGGGAAAACACACACATACAGGGAAACACAATTTCCATACTTAAGAAAAAAAAGTAAAATTAATGGAAGAGATAATGTAAGATTTGAAGAATTGTAATTAGTGTATTTATGAGATATAACATAAAGGTATGGAGCATAAAATATATCAGATAAACTCAACATAAATATTAAATGAATCAATTTTAAATTATTGAATAATTTAGAAAATACAAAATAGCACAAAATATTTATAGAGTAAGCAACAAAAGGTAGACCAAAAAAAATTTAGAAGCAAAGTTTACAGGACTAAAAAATAAATAAATAAAATTTCATTGTACAAGAACATTTTCAGCCACAGATTGAAATGAAAAGAAAAATTCCACTCCTGGAAATCTACAATAAAACTTCATAAAAAAAGTTAAGATATCACCTGAAAATGATTATCAATCAGATGGAAATTGAACTTTTCATCGGCGGCCCTGGCTGGCACATGACAGAAATGAAGGCATCGGACAGTAGCAGAAATAACCTGGAGTATTTGCTTCACATTCACCCGGTGTCTCACAAGAGACACTTTTTATGAGATATGGTGTCCCTAGATTCTCCCCAACCTTTGTTCCTCCCATTGGAGTGAGTTAGTAATGGGAGATTTTGAAAAGGGACAAGGCAGGATCCGATAGTTCTTCATCTTGCTTCTTAATCTCACTCCCCACCCCCCACCCACACCTCCTTTTTCTCTGTGATTGTGTCTTTAGGGAGCTTTCTGTTCTTGGGAGAAATCCAGTGGTTTTACCCAAATATACCACTCATTTGATTCAGGCTGCAGTCTTATTTATCCCACTTCTCAGCAGGAAACCTAAACCACATGCTCCAAAACACATTATCCATAAGACATGGGTTATTTTCATCTGATTTTCTACAGCACAGTCAACAGATTTTCATTTTAAGAGGACATAGTATTAATACGATGATATATTTCAATCTTATTACCAAGATAGAAGGATAAAGACAAAACGATCAAAGCTAGTTTCCTAAAGTGGAAGAAGAGAGAGAATGTTTTCTAGGAATTATTTCCATTAAAAAAATACACTAGAAATCAAGTGTCTGAACCCTGGCAATTCTCTGTCAATGCACTGCTTCAACAATTATGGGATGGTCTTTAGCAGCAGTTTGCTTGCATGTGATTTTAATGATACTATACTATAATTTGAGCAATCTGCTGAGTCATCTGTTTTTTGAATTGGTACAAATATGAATCTCTTCCAGTCATTTAGCTAATTAGTTGCCTTCCACATGTCCTGGCAGAGAAGAGTGAGTGCTTCCAGTGCTTCATCAGCTGGTTGAAACATTTCAGTTAGTATTCCATCACTTTCTGGAGTCTTAATTGTGGCCAATGTTTTCAGTGCAACTTTTTCCTTCCACACAATTGGGTCTCAATCATTTGCTACCTCTTGAAATGGGTGAATGTACACTAGTTCTTTTTGGTACAGTGTTTCTGTGTATTCTCCCCCTCTTCTTTGGATACTTTCTACATAAAACAATATTTTGCCCATGCCAATTTTGTGGAATGCAATTAAATGGGTTATAATTTTTTTAAAGAATGTGAGATTCTAAGCTCTTTCGTGCATACTAAATGCTCTACAAATATAACAATCCACATATTTTACAAAAATAATAAAAATAAACTGAATCAGGGAATTATTTATTTCAGTAATCACCAGAATGATTTTTTTTGCAAATTTTGTTTAAATGTCTCATCCTTTATTTTGTTTCTCAATGCATTTGATTACTATAAATGAACAAATGAAGATATATCATAAAATAAAGCTACCTGAAAGAAAACAGATACGACAATAAATTACTACACGCATTTTGTTTGTAGGAAGATACTTCATCTCTAGCGTGTTCTATCTAAAATATTTCTTCTTGCTAGGCTCTTACATGTTCTTCAATATCTACTTCCATCATTAGTAATGACAATGAATCGTGTCTATTTTGGATCATCAAGGTAAGCTGACGGTTTGTGAGTCTCTCCAGGAGCAAAAACGGTGTTCTGTGGTGCAGTTTGTAATCCTTAAAATTAGGAATATGCACTAATCAATTTCAACATACTGAATTACGCATTGTGTTTTACCCTCTATCATTGAACTATACACGCCAGGTTTTCCTGTAACACACACACATTATTGTTTCATTTGAGCTCATTGTTGCAGTCACTGTTTCAGTCTTTCTTTTTGCAGGGCTTCCTATTTTTCAATGACTCTCTGTTTTACCTGCCTATGATCTTTTTTGGTAACTGGTAACTTCCTCATAATATGCTATGGGGCCAATTATTGTTGTCCATTTCTCTAAGGAGCACTGCAGTGGTACTTCTAAGAAATTATTGTTATTTCTTCTTTTAAAATATAATTGTTGGTTCTCTCAAAGTCCATGACATATTCAATATTCTTTTCCAGCACCATAATTCAAAGGTATCAATTCACCAGTGTTCCTTAGTCCCTATCCAGCTCTCGCACGCATATGAGCCAGTCGAAAAATCTATGACTTGGGTCAGGCACACTTAATCCTCAAAGTGACATCTTTGCTTTCCAGCACTCTAAAGATGTCTTTCCCAGCAGATTTTCCTGGTGCAATAGAGCATCAAAATTTTTGACTGTTGCTCTCAAGGACATGGACTGTGAATCCATATTGCATGAAGTCAAGTAAGATGTTATATCAGTCTTGTATTTTTTCACAACACTATTCAATCTACTTCTTGAGCAATAATTCAAAAAGGTGTACTATATGCATAGATATTAGTAGAAAACTAATTAACAACCTTTAACATGCAGATGACCCAACTTTGCTAGTGGAAATGAACAGAACCTGAAACATTTAGTGATGAACACCAAATCCTGCACCCTTCAATAAGGATGACACTGCAATGTAAAGAAAGCCAAAATTGTCACAACTGGACTATGAAGAAAAGATCGAGTCTACACATACAGTGTAACTTCAAGCTATAGGTCTTTAACTGGAAGTTATTGATCACCCTTCAATACTGATTAAGTGTACTAATCCTTCATACATCCTTTTAACCAGATATGATTGAGTTGTTCTATACTGTGTTACCATCTTTTATGGATCACTTAAAATCCACAATTTTTTTTCCATTTAATGGGGACCTACACACTTCACTTCTTCTAAAAAAATAGTTCACATGCAGTGATTGTTATAATGACAGTAGGAATATGTTGTAAAATGCTTTTTTTCAATAATTACATTCTTCATTAATTTATGTTTATAAGTTATCAGTTAAACCAAGACTATGCCTTTGACTTCAATATGGTAACATGCAATCTCTGTGAATTAAACTGTCTCATGTCTATTAATCATATTGGAGTTGAACTAAATACATCTGTAATAAATTGAGAATGAAGTGATTTAGGACAGTAGAGTTTATAAAAAATGATATTGTTGAATTATGGAAAGTAATTATTCCTTTTCATAATTTGCACATTTAGATTTGTATTCTAAAACTACACTCTGGCTAAAGAAGGGTATTTGTTTACCACTCAAAAATTTTGGTATGAATGTTCAAGTGGTAGCCAATAATTTGCTTAACTAGAAGAAAAAGAAACTAAGAAGGATCGATATTACTGTTATTTATGGAATTTTCAGATGTGAAAATTTTAGATTCTAAAATAGTTTGACTTTCTACACTATTATGTTTCTTAATTAATTATAGTAAGGAACAGGTACAGAATTTGAAATACCTTATGTTATATTAATATTGCTATTCGTGATTTGTATGTTAGTGATGCTAGTACAATGAATTATACGCACGAAACTTGAACTTTTAGGAAACTGAATTCAGAACTGACTTTAATGATTCACAAATCTATTTAATTTTTATTTTATGTGAACTTTTGTTTTTTTACCTTTATTTAGTTATTGCTGTTTCATTTTACCTGGATAAAAAAATATATATGTCACTTTTTAATCCATTCATGACTGAATTATTTTCTATTTTGAATTTTTTGGAAACTATATGCTCTCTTAAATGGAAGGCACAATAGTGGGACACATGTCCTGAGGAGCTTCTAGTGCTGGACATGAGGCACAATTGTTTTCAGATTTACACACTTATACAGAAGTCCACCGGATGGTAACACAAACTAAGCGTATAATACCAGCTCCCCTTTAGGCCCAAGATTCAGAAACAGAAGGAAGAAATGTATGTTCCACTGGTGATGAAGGATTGCATTTGGTTCTTTCACAGTGAACACATTTGAATGAGCAAAAATAAATAACACAAGTCAAATTTATAAAATAAAAATTACTCAAATTTGGATAGTAACACCATAATGTAAATTAATAGCCAAAATTTCCAGACTCCATGAGTGTTTTTTTTTCATTTTAAAGGAAATTTAAAAACTTGCACTCACTCTCCATCATTTGAGATGCAGTTTTACACTTCTTTAGATTTTTATCTGATACCCAATATGGGCAAAGGGATCTTACACAGTATGATAAAAATACAAGAGCACATATGTTCAATCTGTAGGTGCTTCCTGGCTTACTTTGCCTAGGACAGGACTACATGCGCCTTGTGGGAAACTCACACTGAGGGAAATATGACCAGGTATATTCCCTAACTTGTATCAGAGGGAATCTAGAAAGCTAATATCCCATGGTAGGAAAGACACCACTTTGGTAAAATAAAGTTCAAGCGCATTATCCTTCTTTAAGCATCATTCCCCTAGATTCTCCCTAACAGCTAGCTGCCTTAAAGTGAGCACATGGTTGAGTCTGTCTCACCAGAAAGACAGACATTCCCTGATTATCTCTTCCCACTGAGGCACCCATCCCCCCCCATTGTCTTGCCCCATTGGTGGTATTAGGTTTCCTCACCTGTGAGCTCAGACTTCACTCTGATTACCACCCACCATGTGACTGACCTACGTAACTACTGAATAAGCATGACTGATGGCTACCTAAAAATATGCCAAGACAGTAAAGAATTCTCTCTCCTCCTTTGTCTCCCACCTCCACGTGGAGCACCAAGAGGGGCCGAGATGCCATGCAATGCATCTGACTCCTTTATTTTATTTTCTCTCCTACCTAGCCTATCATCTATGACTTTACTATGATGTTTATATAGTATCACTGTACAATTGCACCTACGGACAGCCCACCATTGTCAGAGGCTGGTTACTCAGACAATGCCTCACCATTGGTGTAATACAGAGCTGCTGGTGCATTGTTATGTATTTGATGAGAGGTAATGGAATGTGAGTCCTAAGCGATAGATCCTCAATGAGCAGGAAAGTAAATTGTTATCATACACAAAATTTATTAAATGGTTATTCATTTCATTTAGTTCCCTGTCAATTCACTTCCCATTAGAAGTTCATTTTTCCTTGTGTCCTAGCTCCTTGGCATCTTTGCTTTGCACAGCTGGCGACCCTATGTTGTTGATGCCTGGAGCTTGTCATTACCTTATCGATTGCTTATCATCCATACCTGCCAGATGATAATCGATAGGAAAGATTCCCCCATGCCTACTCCAAGAACTATGAAACAACAACAACGACTATTAAAGGCCATAAACTATAAACACACTAAGAGCAAACAACTCCCAGACTGTCACATTGGGCAACCAAATGTCTAACGTAATGGTACAATCAAGATCCCTGCCATTTATTTCCATAAGGATACAAAAAACAATTGTTAGATGTTACTCTCTTGCCTCATTTTCAACTACTTTTTTAGGTCTTTCTTTTTATGTGTAGTTATATTTCTCTTTCACTGCATCCTATATTTGTTAGAAACAGAAGACATGCCCTTAATCTGATTGTACTCATTGGCTCAACCTATGAAATGTAGAGAAAGGGGATTGTAGGCCTGGGGTGTGGGTGCGTTCTCTATAGCCTGTTCATAAATCGCAGAAAGAGTCAATAGGGATTGGATAATAAAGAAAGTGAACTACAGCAAATAATATAGTTTTGCTTATTCATTACTGACTCTCACTCTTTTCCAGTAACAAGGATTTCCTCAGTAATAAAACAAAGAAATATATGATGAGACTTCCTTGGAAATTTCTGATTTCCTGACACACGTCATACATTTTCTTCCATTCTTTTTTCTGGGCAACAATTATGCTGGAAATGTGCCTCCTGTATTGTAACTATAAGTCTTCAAACAAATATTTGAAGCAGAAATTAAAGGAATGGATATTAGTAAAATGGGAATAGCCTGTATCTTGGCGGGGTTTCTGAGCTGCTTATTTAGTCCTGGGCTCCCTAATTGTATAGTCTTTTAATGGGAACAATTTAATTCTTATTTGTTCATGTCAGTGTGACTTAACTGCTTGTGTGCGTGTTGAGGAAAGGGTTAGCACAGCACATCGGGTTACTCATCCTTGCACACCTTCAGGCAGGACCTTATTTGACCCACAGCCCACCCCTGGGTGTGCAGTTCTCAGAATGTTCCTTCTGTTACTGATTAAGGATGTTGTTGTGTAGACTCAAAATACTTTTCTTTTGTTAAAAATGTCGTTACAGATTTTGGGGGGAGAATTCTAAAATTAGCTTGTCTGGATGGGTTTAGCAACATTTCTGGTATATATTGGTAACTGGCATCACGTCTTAAGTTACCATTGCTGATCATGTAACGAGATGGGCTTCCATAGGTGCTTCAGACCCTGATACGTGACTGTTATCCCTGGGCAGAGGCATTTCCTATGTGTCTCTATGCTCTGCGGGCAGAGAAAGCACATACTGTTAGACTTTACATGGGGAATGTGTCGGAAGCTTGTGCTTGACCCCTCAGTAGTTTGCCCAAATGTATTTTTGTCTGTTACTTTTACATATAACATTTATTGTAATAAGCCATAAGTATAAGTTTAGCCTGTATTGGATTCTGGGAATTTTTCTGGTGAGTTATCAAATTTGAGAATGGTCATGCTGTGCTATCCTGTTTAGTATTATGAATAAAGCTGAAATAGATGTATTAAGTGGGAGAAATAGGAGGCTTTCTACTCCCATAAAGGGCAGTTTCAGTGTCAGAAACCCACAGGGATATTCCTCCTTGTCCTATAGGCTTGCTATAGGTCTGATTCATCTTAATGAAAGTGAGGTTGGAGTTTTGGGGTATGTATTCATGGGAATCATATATTATAAATAATGGTAATCTTTTAAAAATTATGGATCAGAGTAACTTTAATTGCAATTATTTCTAAAGGATTTCAGAAATGTATAAATGCATTCACATCAGTATATAAATATAAAAGCAAATGTTGCTCTCCAAATACATATCCACATGTTTATTATTACATCTTGTTACATCCTGTGAATCTATGTCATGTTATTGGACTATTTTACAAAGGTAATATATTTCTAGATTATTTGCAACATGATACATTTAAATTGTGTTAATAATATAATAAAAGCATTTATAAATATTGTTTGTGGATACTTAAGGAAGAATGACACACAAATGGGATAATCAGGTTTATATTCCCAAATATTACAAAGGAGCCTTTTTAATCGATGATATTCAATCAAATTCAGTTATACAGAAAGGTAAGCTGGCAGCAAATATTTTAGTATATATAAATGTAGTCTACAAAAAGTGAAAAGTTAGCCCCTAATAAAATGTAAAAAAAGAAAAAGAAAAAAGAAATGATTAGGGCAAAGAATGTACAGATGTGCTTTATACAATTGATGTATGTATATGCATGGATTGTGATAAGAGTTGTATGAGCCCCTACTATAATGTTTAAAACAAACAAACAAACAAAAAACAACTATATCAATGCAAATGAGTGGGTTTGGGGTGGAGACCCAAAGCCCCCCCCAAAAAAAGTGAAAAGTTTTAAAAGAAAATTCATATGCTGCCTTAAATGATATCAAAGAATAGAAACTATATTAACACATAAATAGAAAAAATAAAATGCTTTTTAGAAATGATATTATTACAATTTATGAAACTAATGAATAGAAACAACAGATTATACATCACAAACTAAAAAACAAATTAAAGCATTGCCTATACTAAGCTTAATGTAATAATTGAAAAGGGAAAAGTCAAACTAGAATAAGGTTTGTTTAGAGTATTCAAGAGCCAGACATACTGATTTTTTTAAAAGTATTTCAGGTACTATAAAGCTGAACAGATAAAGTGGAGACTTGAGTCTAATGCTGAGCTATGAAAGAATGAAAATAAGTCAATGCATTTTATTTGCTAAAGTATATTATTAAAATTAACTACACTTAAAAATGTTTTAATATGGCAAATAAGACATTTTAATCAATGTCTAGGGATGCATTAGTTAGGCAATGTAATGGCATATTAAACTGCGCAAATCTATGACACAGATCTCTTTAAAGTATTTAAAATCATGTCTGTCACTGTGGATGAAGAAGGGGTAGCTGCACAATGACAAACAAAGACCAAAGAAGCATCGGCATATTTGAGTCATGGTGTTTTCAAAGAATATTGAACCTACCACTGACTGCCAGAATAACAAAGAAGTTTGTCTTGGAGGAAAATACAACAGAGTGCTCCTTCATCAAGGATGGTCAGACTGTCTCAATCACATTGGACTTGACATCAGGAGAAAGAAACCACTGGAAAGCAGCCCCATGAGTGGTAATGTACAGTCAGTGAAAATGAGGAGATCTCCGTGGGTCGGGTGGACACAGAAGTTGTAACAGTGAGCTCCAACGTTCCAACTGTACAAATCATTCTAGAGTTTACAGTGTTTCATTCTGTTCTACGTAACGTAACTAATTCCAGTATAAGGTTGGAGTCGATTCTGTGGAGACTAAGTTAGACAACAGGAATTTTCAATTATATAAAATATCTCATAAGAAATTTCCATTGAACTATATTGATCTACATAGTTAACTATTTGGAATACTTTACTTGAAAAAATGACTTATGTTCTTCAGATTTTGTCAATTGTGCTTTCTGTAGCCCATTTTTTTGCGTGTAATGAACTGTACCCAAATTCTCCAGAATGAATGCCTTTAAGTATATGCCACCCATAATTATATCATTTTATATATTCATACATATACATATTTTCAAACTACACTGATTATAATTAGAAATATGTAATTTCTTTTCATATATTAACTACCAACTTTGAAAATTATTTAATAATTTCCCCAAATATAACATGGTCCAACATCAGAGGACACTCCATGGTAGGTTGCAGACTGAGCTGCCTAACTAAATACCTGCTTTCTGTTGTTAAAATTGTGTCAACTTGGGTGCAATGGAGAAGCTACTTTAAGGAGTAGATGAAGGATAAACTCCCCAGGCAGGTTGATTAATAGTTTTAACAGTTTGATATAAACTTGATGATCTGAAATATAATTTACAAATTTTAAAATCCAAGAGAAGAAAATAGAGTACCGAATCTTAACTTTGATTCTTCATCAGAACCAACCTTCATCGAACATTTTAAAGTACTTGATATGATAAAATACTGCCTTTGGAAAAGCCTGAGAATATTATCCAGAAAACACTGAATTTCTTAGGTAACATATAGATAAATTATAAAGCAGGAAGCCAAGTAAATTAAGATAGCCTAAACAAGGTTAGAGGGCTTTAATATCTCATACTGCTTGCATTCTGCTATTGATCTTCGTTTGCCTAGGGAAGCAGGTCTGAGAAGACAGCTTGGATCGTTCCATAATTGCCACTACCCAAGGAGAAAGCAGCTGTGGTGGTTAGGATTGCACGTCTAGCCAAGGTGAGACTAGTGCGAATGACTTCGTGTGTTTTCCTTTTGTTGTATGTTCCTTTTGTCCAGTCCAGCTTAAATATTAAATATGGATTAAATCCTCCCTTGCACTAAAACTGCAAAACTGCTACTAGGGATTTTAAAATTCTGTTCAGTTGCTGTACCTGGTTCTGATGACATAAGGAAAGAAAACCAAATATCCCAAATACAACATTAGCACTTTAACATTATGGCTAAGGTGTAAAGACACATTCCTGAACTAGTCAGTACAGCAAGATCATTGCATGTGACAGTAACCTTGGTCACTAGCTATGGTACGAGAGTCCCTTTGATGATCAAATATCATTGACTCTTCATCAAGGGACTTCAAAGCTAAAAGCTTGCAAGAGATAGTAGATTGATATCCGTTTCTGACAGGGAAATCCTTATCTCCTAATTGAATTCAAATTGATTTTCTCAGCAATGGTAATTCTGACCTGAAGATTAGGGGGTTGGAATACTCCCCAAAAGTAAAGCGTAACCATGATGGATATTATTACACTTTCACACAATGGGTTTTCTCTGAGTATACAACACAATCAAATATTTTTTTAGGGCTGGTCCTGGGTTTCTTGGGACACTGACTCAGAAACCAGCATTGGACAGACCACCTCAGCTCTAGTTTCTCAGATATGGTGTTCCACTGTATTTCCAGGAATTAAGTCAGAATACTTTATTAATTTATTTCCCTAGTTTTAAGTATGAGAATAATCCAGACACACAGATTACACTATAACACAAAAAATGTAAGACATATTTGAGAAAGAATTAGGTGTTAAGGAACTGTATATGGCTTGTTGATTACACACTGAGCTGCCAGTCTTAAGGTCAGAGGTTTGAATCCACCAGATACTCGGCAGCCTTTAAAAGATATAAAGGTTTGGAAACCCAAAGGGTAGCTCTTTTTTTGTCCAAAGAGTTATGATGAGTTAGAATGGATTAGATGACAGCATTAATGTGTTTTGGGGGGGGGTGTTCTGGTGGGGGAGTTATAGGAGGCTGTGCAATATATAGGCCACAAGGTGGATATTACAAAGGCAGACACAGCTTGAGAACAGTTAAAAATGAACAAGGCACACATACAAAAGGGGTGAGGGCAACTGAGAGTGTCCAAAGTATAAGACTTCATAGTGAGTTTCATAAATCTTTTGAAAATCTAAATTATCCTTCTTTAAATTATATAGTAAATATTTCAGAACACACTTTAATATACAGATGTCAAGGGATAGTAAATGTTAAATGGTTCAGAGGTGAGCTTCTTTAAAAGAAAATTTCTAACTTTTAATTCTGTGCACAGGTAGAGAAGTGGTCGCATCAAGATTGGAATATTTTGATAAAGGAGTTTGAACTCTGAGAGACCCATTCTGGGTTTCAGAACATTTGCATCTGTATTTATTGTACCAAACTCACTATAGGCCAATAGATTATGGTTCACAGACATCTTCTAGGACAGAGAGGAGCTTCAGTGGATTTCTGAGGCTGTGAATGTCTATAGAAGCAGAGTGTCTCATCCTGCAGAGTGGCTGGTGGGCCTAGATAGCTGCATTTATCGCTATTAGTCAAACACAGAACACACTATGCTATCGGGGATCTTTATTTATTGTACAGCAACTGTTATTTCTGCCTTCTTTTTTAAAAATAACAAATTGTAACTGTATGCTCTTCAGTTCCTGAAAAGGTGGAGGGATGCTGGGAAAGCATTCTAAGCTTATGTAATCTTCACTGTCCAATATAGCTTTGGATCAAGGGACACCATGTAAAGTAGAACTTGACTTAAGTATTTAGTACAATACAAATGGCTTTAAATAAAACCAACGTGCAGTTCCTCTCTCTCAGGCTAGCTAACACTACATTGAAATATCCTGATTTTTTTTATGGATTCACAGAGTTAAAAGTGGTATATGGCATATGTTTTATATCTCAAAAAGAAGAGCTGAGAAGGAAATACTAGATCCATTTTTTAATAGCAGGTCAAATATACTGGAAAACAAGTGCAACATTTGAGGCAACAAAATGTATATTGGTCAGTGTTATATTTCCACTGAGAGTTGAGTAATTAAAGGAGTCAATTTAATGACGACTTTTACCACATGTACTACTCCTCCCACTTTAAGCCAACTACTGTGTAATAGAGTATGTATAATAGACAGCGTACATAGATCACTTTTTATCTGTCCTAAAGTTTGAAAATTTTCTAAAAACCTGGGCTAAAGTTTGAATGTGTGGCTTATCATTTCAGTTTGGGTCTACCAAACAGAATTTAGAATGGCTTCCAAGTGCTCATTCGATGCAAGTTCATTGCACTTTGAAAGAGTACTTACAACTTTTAGTGACCCTACTGGTCAACGCGGAACTTCTCCATGGGGTTTTCCAAGGCTGTAGATTTTTATGGGCATTTCTATCCTGCCCTATAGGGTTACTGAGTCAGAACTGACTTGATGGCAGTGAAGTTTCGTGTTTCTTTTTTTTTTAATCTCTGCCCTCCAATAAATTCACATGTTCCAAAAGGCCAGGTTGGCACAATAAACCTATCACAGTCCACTCCTTGCCAACTTGGCACCTGCACACAATTCTTTAGCCATATATAATTTCCAGACATGAATGAAATTACTCACACTTAACATAAATATGGTGGCCTTAGTGGTTTTGCTTTGGGCTGCAAACTACAAGGTC
The DNA here is from genome assembly GCF_050624435.1 of Tenrec ecaudatus. NCBI lineage: Eukaryota > Metazoa > Chordata > Mammalia > Afrosoricida > Tenrecidae > Tenrec > Tenrec ecaudatus. The sequence continues at coordinate 12,365,389 of NC_134539.1, forward strand.
AACTGTTTGAAACCATCAACCACTCCTCTGGAGAAAGACCAGGCTTTCTGCTCCCACAAAGAGCAACAGTCTCAGAAATCCCCAGGGGCATTTCTACCCTGGTACAGGGTTTATCAGAGTCAGAATTGGCTTGATGGCAGTGAAGTTTCTTTTTTGAACCTGCTGTAGAAATCAGGATTATGTGTATTTCCCCCCTTTTAGTTTCTTCACTTGTAAGACTCATGGAAGAATTTTTCAGAGATAATATTTATGCTGTAAACACTTGAGACCATGTTTAATATGATATCCAATAGCATAGTTTTAATAGCATGAAACTTGAAATGATTAATAATCAGGCAACTGGACATCTGCATGCTCTCACACTGTCACAGAATAAGCCAAAGTAAGACCAGAATAATAATCATCTATTCAACCCACAGATCATGGGTATGATAATATGTGAAAGTTTTAAACGACTATGTTGGAAGTAGCTTTTAACACAATGATAGACCCTGGATATTATTAATAACAAACACAAAGGTACAAAAACCAAAATCGTTACCATCAGTCGGTACTGACTCAAGAGACCTCCCATAGGTTTTCAAGACGGTCGCTGTTTAAAGGAGTAGAAAGGACAGCCTTTCTCCCATGGAGCAGCTGGTTGTTTAGAACTGCTGACCGTGAAGATTGCAACCTACGGTGAAGCCATGACACCAGCTAGGCCCCTTTTTATAAATGAACATAAAACTACAAATATATGCCAAATACACAAGCACACACACACACACACACACACACACACGAAGGGGTATAGATTAAAACCATAATTTTTTCAAAGCTATGTATTTAATTTTTAAAAATCTTATCACAACTTTATCACCTTCAAAGTATTCTCCATTACACTTCATACCTTTGTCAACTCTGCAAGTCCATTCTTTGACACATTTTTCACACTCACCTCTTTGGAGGGCTGACAGCACCTCCCTCATTTTTTTTTCCTTTACTTACCCTGTCATCAAATCTCTGTCCTTTTATGTCCCTCTTCAATCAGGGAGACAAAGAGAAGTTTCATGGTCCAAGGTCAGATGAGTAAAGTGTGTGGAGCAAGAGAGGCATGATGGTTTTTGCCCAAAACTGGAGCAATGAGATGGCTGCTTGAGCAAGTGTATTATCATGGTGGCAAAACCAGTCCCCTATCAAACCACCAAGACTTTGAAGCCAGAGACCTCAATAAACGAATGAGTGCACCGCTATCTTAGTTTAGTCTCTGTAGAGCATAAACCAAAAAAGTGAATTTTTAGAGAATATTATTGTGAAGGAAAATGAGAAGACAGCAAAGGACATTGGTAGAGCTTTCATACCACAGTGTAAGCCGGATCTTCTTTAAGGAAGGGGGGTGAAAGTAAGGTTGTAAACTTCACAATGTAAAGGAAGTTTCTTAGATGGCTCTTTAACATTATGTTAGTTTCAAAGGTCTGTTGAAGTCTTCAAGCCAGTTACCTTTCACAGAGTCCTGACTCTTAGAGAACTAGACCTTTCTCTGCATATTGGTTATGCTCATCCATTGGCTAGGCACAACAGGTAAGAATGACTTTGGTATAAGTTGCAAAAAGTAGCAACTTGACCCTTCAATCATTTCAATTCCCCACACAACAACACTGGCTGCTTTGTTCTTCCAGGTACAAGAAAGTTAACCAACCCAAAGTCATGGCCATTGATTGAGTCACTACTGACTCTTAGTGATCCCATCGATAGGGCAGAATAGCCCATGGGAGTTTTCAAGACTGTAAATCTTTTCAGGATTAGAAAGCCCTGCCTTTCTCCCTAGGATGAAGGGCTTCATTAAAATGCACACTCTACTTCCATGAGAAAAGTTTCCTTGTAGTGTTTTCCCAAGAACATTTTCATATTTCCATTTATTTACAATTGCTCTGTGCTCCTTGAATTCCTGTGGGTGTTTATTGTGATCATATTGTCCGACAGCAGTTAGGGGACAGTTTCATCTGTGTTATTTTTTTTTTTTTGAGTGTGGGCACCAGTCAATGAACTTGATATTTGTAGTTGACTGGTTTTGCATCCAGGGGATTTACATCTGGGCTTGTTTATAAACCATCTCATATTTTTATTCCTCAGTAGATTTCTTGGTGTGACACAAGAGGGAGCTTCATAGAGATACCTCAAAATGTGTGTGTGTGTGGGGGGGGGGTATATTTTGCCAGTGAAAATAATGGGCTGTACACGTGTTGGGTAGAAATGTGAAGCACCATACCGCTCATACGCTTACCATTTATTTCCTTGTTCATATGACAATAATCTTTGCTATTCTTACAATTAACAGATTCTGACTCATAAACACCTTCTCTGGCAGGATATGACTGCTCCCAGCAGGTTTCCTTTCCTATAATCTTCGTGGGAGACCTCCAGATATTTTCTCCTCACTGCAGCTGGGGATTTGAATTTTCCATCTTTGAATTAGTAGTCAATTCCTTAAACATTGTGTAACTGAGTTTGTAGTTCTGCCCATGGGTATTTTGCCATATTTCATTTTTGTCACTCCTAGGTCACCGCAGCTGATCTGCTTCACACTAAAATTTCCAAATTTGTTGCCATCTAATCAATTTCAACTTAAAGTGAACTTATGGGACAGAGTAGAACCACCCCCTGTGAGTGTCTGTTTCTGTAAGTGAAAGCCTCATCTTTCACTTGTGGAGCTGCTAGTGGATTTCAACTGCTGACTTCAGAAGTGGTGGTCCAATATGTAACTCCCCCTAATGTATCAGTGATCCTTTGAGTTCAGCACGGTAATAGGAAATTTTGGAATGGTGTTGGCTTTTTCAATTTATATCCCTGGGTGACTCTGATCAGTAAAATATACACGGTAATCTATATGCAGATAGCTTCATTTTGTTCAGTTACAGGGGGTCCTGATGCTGTCTGTGGTGCCATCTTCGTTATATTGCCTGATACATCTGTCCTTAGTTGGTGCTTTAAAAATACACAAATGAAACATTGACTGAATGGTAAAAACTAAACCAGAGGGAACTCTCCTTTTGGGCGCTCTGTATGAACTGTGCTCAAATGTGCCTATGCTTGGCAAACATGCTTCTATTTCTTGTACTGTTTTTAATTTCCATCAGGCTTTCTTCTCCTCATCAAGATTATTAGCTGGAAATAAAAAAGCCCTCTAATTCTTAATTATTTTTTCAATAACGTACATCCTACCATTTCCCTCTCTAAATCATCTCATGTCTCGGAAAGTAATAAGATATTGCATTTAATTTAGCCTTAAAGTCTAAAGAACTAGATTATTTTCTTTGCATCAGTTCTGTTAAATATAGTTATTAAATCAAGGAATGAAAAGCCCCTAGAGCCCAACATGACTATTTTTGAAGCCCCTTGAGCTCTTTTACCCTACACACAATCTGTGCAGGTCATGCCTGTCACGGTTTACTACGAGCACCTGTTTGTGCCATTTTAATCCGGTTTTCTCACAGCAGTCCTTTAGATTTCATCTGAAATAACTGAACACAAATCAATGGCTATAATGTCTGGCTCTGTCTTTGAAGCAGTAGGGTCATGGTGCCCCCTAGAGGCAAGGATGGCAAGACTTTGCCTTAAACATCCTCGTGGTTGAGAGAGACCAGTCCATGGAGAAGGGCATCATGCTGAGAAAGATGGAGGGACCGCAAAATAAAGGAAGGCTTTCAATGACATGGACTGGCACAGTGGCTGCAACAATGGGCTCAAATACAAGAGCAATTGTGGGGACAACACAGGACCAGGCAGGCGTTTGGTTCTGTTGTGCATAGGATATCTTTGGGGTCCATCCACCTCAATGGCAAACAATAACAACAAAAATATGAATGTCCTGTTAAGCTCTATGTATAGGTAATATGGCTAATTGGGTCCCACCTATCATTTAGGGTGAGATTGCAAACCTGGAAGAGAAAGGCAATAGGTGATCAATAAGCACTTACCAATGCAAAGGATGAAACTGAGAGGGGCATAAGAATTATAGGTTAGGGGAAAGGAAAAAGAAAAGAAAAGAAAAATGAGGAACTGATTCCAAGAGCCCAAGCAGAAAGCAAATACTTTGAGAATAAGGAGGGCAACAAATATACAAGCGTGCTTTACACAATTGATGTATGTATGGATTGTGATGAGTTGATTAAAAAAAAGAATTATAGGTTACAAACCTAAATACTATTTTTTTAAATCCTGTAATATTAGCAATTAATACATAAGCAGCCAAACAGATATGGGAAACCAGCAGAAATATACATATAAACATACATAGATTTAAGAGAGGATATTTATATGTAAATATTTGTATGTGAATATTTAAAACAATCTTGTTCATTAATAAATTATTTGGGCTTGAATTATAATAATCTAAATGTATTGTTTTGAATCATTTTATTGGAGGCCCATACACTTTTATCACATTCCAGCCATACATCCATTGTGTCAAGCACATTTGTACCTATGTTACCATCATAATTTTCAAAACAGTGGACTCATTGTACTTGTCCTTTGTGCTTAGCTTAGTTTGCTTAGCATAATTTCCTCCAATTCTTCCCACATGGCAAGGTGCTTCATGTGTTCATAACTGCTTTTTAGGTTTAGTACCCCATTTTATGTATGTACCGCGGTTTTTAATCCAATTTGGGTTATTTCAAACTCCTTGTTATATTAGCTGTGCCATGATGAACACTGGAGCACTGATGTCTGCCATGGTTTGTTTCTTGCCTCTTCTGGGTATATGCCCAGCAGGGGGGTTGCTGGGGTCATATGGTAGCTCAATTTCCACCTGTTTTATATATCATCAAATCTATTTCCATAGTGACCAGCAGTGGATGAGAGTTCCTATGTCACCAGAGCCCCTCCAACATGTGTTCCTTTCTGATTTTTTGAATTGGGCTATCTTTGAAGGTATTAGGTATCTGATAGTCATTTTAATTTGCATTTCTCTTATGGCTAATTATCGGGACCAATTTCTCATGTGTTTATTCAGATTTCTGCCCATGTGGAATTTCTGTTGAAGTCCTTTGCCCACCCCCTCAGTGGGCAATTAATTTTCTTTTTCCCTTTTGTAAGCTAGCAGAGTACTGTAGAGTTTAGTAATAAGGCCTGTGATGTGTCATTGCTAAAGATGTTTGCCCAGTCCATGGGCTCTCTTACTACTCTCTTGGTGAATTCTTCCAATATACACAAGTGTTTTATCTTCAGTATATCCCACTTGTTAATTTGTGCCTCATCTGTATTTGTGTCCTTCCTTATTTCCAATAGCCTATATATCCCTGCACCAAAGTTTTCAGGTTTATCCCAACCCCTTCACTGATGACCCTAATAGTTTGGGATTTTACTTCAAGGTCTGTGTTCCACCTTGAGTTTATTCTTGTACATGAAGTGAGGTAAGGGTCTTGATTCATTTTTCTGCAGGTAGATATCAATTTTTTCCAGTATCACTTGTTGAAGAGGGCATCTGCTTCCCATTTGATATTTTTTGGGCCCTTATCAAACATCAGTTGTCCGTATGTTGATGATTTTATTTGTGTTTTTAGTCCATTTCCATTGGTCTGAGTATCTGTCATTATACCAACACCATGCTGTTTTGACCACTGTAGCTGTGTGTATAATTGGTAGTACAGTCAGGTAAAGCCAGTCCTCCCGCTCTGTCCTTCTTCCTGAGGAGTTCTCTGTTAATTCTGGGTTCTTCCCTCCATATGAAGCAAGATGATGGTATTTGTATCAGGATAGCATTAAACTTATATAATGCCTTGGGCAGAGCTGCCATTTTTACTATATTGAATCTTCTAATGCAGGAGCACGGGATATTCTTCCATTTGTTGAGGTCACTCTTGTTTTCTTGTAATTGCGTTTTATAACTTCAGGCATATCTTTAGATATTTCATTTTGACTTGGCTATTGTGAAGGGTACCACTATTTTGATGTACTCTTCCGTGGTCATGTCCAAAGTATAGAGCAATCTGATAGATTTCTGCTTATTGATCTTGTATCCTGCCACTCTGCCACATTCCTCTATTGCTTCCAGTACTCCCCTTGTGGAGCTTGTGGGATTTTTACATATATAAAATCATATCAACTGTGAATGATGACAGTTTCACCTCTTCCTTTACCTTTGATGTCTTTTCCCCAGCCACGTGTTATGCTGCAGAGTGCAGGAGCTCCCCGAGCTGGGTGGAGGGCTGGCATAATTTCCTTAGGCGAAGGGGAGTGGCCTGGAGGTAGGCAGTGGTGTGTGAGAGAAAAAGAAAAGTGGGGGAAAAAATGAGCCTGCTGACACTGGGGAGGGGTGGAGAGGAGAGAGAGAAAAAAGTAAAGATATAGCTGAGCCCCAATCTTCTGACTGTGGGGCTTGAGAGGATTTAAACCCTGCCCAGACATGGTGGTGGCAGGCTGTGGCTGTGTTGAAGTGAAACCCTTTAACCTGACAAAGGAGTTTGGCTCTGGCCCAGACTGTGGCAGGGCTAAGGTTAAACCTTAGCTGGACCCCAGAGTAGTGAGCCGAAGCCCATAACTCCTCAAGACCTAGGTGTATCTGTGTCTACTTATCTTTATGATGCTCCTTCTGTGACCCACCCAAGGGGAATTACCCTCTCAGGCCCTTTCCTGCACTAATTCCTGTGGAGTCCCTCTGGTATGTGTTAATCAATCGCCATCTTGCCAGAAGTCTTTTCAGTCTGAATGTATTGATTGGTTACTTAGTGGGTATTGGACATCAAAGTTACGTGGGAAAATAGAATTGAGAGATAAGGGGACATTTTCCAGGCAAGTTTCAAGTCCCATGGTATTTCTTTTTCAGTATTTATGCTGAGAAAATTATCTACAAAGCTGAACTATATGGTGAAGAATAATCCTTCAGGATTAGAGGGAGATTCAGTAACAACCTGCGGTTTGCAGAGGATGCAATCTTGTGTATAGCACTTACAGCGAAAGGTTAAACAACAGACAATTAAAATGGCAGCTTTCACGAAGAATTACCTGTGAACGTGAACAAAAGCAAACATTCTCACAACTGAGCCTATAAAGATATTCATAATAAATGGTGAAAAAATTAAAGCTGCTAAGCATTTTCTTCTACTTGGAACAACAGTCAACACCCAACAAAGCACAGTCTATAAATCAACAAGTCAACAAATGCATTAAATTGGGAGAATCTGTTGTGGAAGACCTCCTGAACATTTTCAAAAGCAAAGCTATCACATTGATAAGTCTGACGCAAACCAAAACCTATCCTAAGCCATAGTCTTTTTGATCATTCCACATGCTTATGGAAGTTGAACAACATAAAATGAAGACGATAAAAGAACAGGTGTATTTGAACTCTAGTCTCATGAATAACACTGGTTGTACCATGACCTTCCAGAGAGCCAAGAAGTTAGTTCTGGAGGAAATAGAGCCAGAAGCCTCTTTAAAAGACTAGGAGACTTTATCTAGTTTATTTCAGATACATCAGTAGAAAGCAATTGCTAAAGGAGGATATTTCACTTGGTAAAGAATTAAGAAAGAGACTCAACAAATAGGATTCATATGGTGGCTACCACCGTGAAATGAAACAGCAATGATTGTGAGGAAGAAACTACTACATTTTCACTTTGTAGACATGGAAGACATAATTATTTCAATCAGAAGAAACACACTGAAGAATGCCTTATTGGAAAAAAAAATTGTGTCATAGTATCAATACTAAGGTTATTTTCATGTATCCACATGGCTAGGTCATGGTCTCCAGTACTTGGTGAAGTAATAGTTGAGATAATACTATGAAGTGGTTACAACTGATTAAATCTATTTTCCTTAAGTAAATCAGATTATCCTTCATAATATTGGTGAGCCTCCTCTTTGGCTGAAATCCTTAAGGGAAAAAGAAGTGAATTTTCTTAGAAAATATTTTCTCTCTAAGCTATTAATAGACATCTCACAACTTCTCCACACTTTCTATTGCTAGATCTAAGAAGTTTGGGATACAGGATTACAGGAACCTCTTCTGTGCCCTCTGATTTATGAATTTTGGGATATAAGAATGAGCAATCTCTAGCCTGTCCATGACCAAAGACTTTGACCTTGCCAGTTATATAATCATAGATGTAATTGTTTTTGTTGTTGTTTAATGGACGTCATCTATCTTTCTCTCTCTCCTTCCCTTTGTACTTACTATAGGTATATCAGTCTGTCATAGTCTTTGTCTAGTATGTGGCTATAATAATCAAAGCTATGTCATTAGCTCAAATATCATCTGGGGCACACATAGGGAAGAAGATTCTGTGGTGTTTCCAAGTTTAAAGAGGGTGCTAGAAAGACCTAGGGATCTACATCTTAAATTTAGCAATGTGAATATTGTCAAATTCTGTGATGAAAGAGGAGATGCTGCGTTTGAAAACCAAACCCATTGCCTTCGAGACAATGCTGCCTCATAGTGACCCCATAGGACAGGTAAAAACTGCCCCTGTGAGTTTCCAAGACGAAGTCTTTATGGGTCTAAGGACGCCTTCTTCCTCCAGAGGAGTGGCTGGTGGTTTAGGAACTATAGATCACGTAGCTAGTAACTCAATGGAACCACTCTGGCACCAGGGCTCCCTGGTGTTTGGAAGGACCTCAAACAATGGAGTGCCCTCAACAATGGATTCCCTTGCATCAGAAGGTGGCAGGCACAGGGCTGAGTTTGTTTGTTTGTTGCACATGCAGTCATCAAGAGCCCAAACTGACCAAAGGCAGCTAACAATCAAAGGCTTTATAGTAGAAATTCCGGTTTCACCAGCATTATCTTTCTATGTACAATACAATGACTTTTTCCGAAAAGATTCCCGAAATATGTAATCTACTCTTCCCTTAAGTTTGTACCTTTAGTTCCAAACTAAGACTTTAGGGTATAATATTTTTCATTATGCCCAGCTGCTTATATCTGACCTAATGGTATCAAAATCATAATTATTTCAAGTAAGAGGCTTAGTTCTATTTATAACACCAAGGAGTATAAAGAACTCTACATGACCGCTATGTCCTCTTCTCCAACTCCAAACACACACCATGCTGGATGTTGTGGAGCTAGCTCCCAGAACCTTCTTTTGAGCCTCGATATGCCCTTAGATTTGAATCACCGGCAGCCGTCTTTTAAATCAGTCTTTACCTACGTCCTGCCAAGTGCCATATTTTCAGTGCCTTTTCACCTGAGGGGCTTCTCCTCTGGCACTATCTCTGACAGTGAGCCAGGGTTTCATAAGGTTTTCAGTGGCTCATACCTCAGAAGTAGACAGCCTAATCCTTCTTCATAGTCGGTTCTTACTCAGGAAAAGCTGTTGCTTTTGAATGACCTTGCTGGTATTTGAAATGCCAGTAATATACTTCCCACACCACAGTAACGCACAAACTACCTCAGCAGGACAAACTGACAGACAATTGAAGTCTCAGCTAGGGTCAATGAGTGAATGTGAAGCCTAGGATGTCTATTTAAAGGATTGCTCTTTATTATCCGATTGAATGTAGTTGAGGCATAATTCAGAAAAGGTCAACTGCTTTCTGCCACTCTTCCTAATGTTATCTCAGAACATCATCATACAAGTTAAGTTTCTATGTGAACCTCTTTTTGAGTGATAAAGAATAATGTGTAGGAAATATGAACATTAAGCATTTGTTTTAAAAATATATTGTCACCATTATTGAGATTAATGGCTAGTGCATAATGTAACCTTGGGTAAATGCATTCCAGAAATTAAACTTTAGTCTTTATTTACATATATTTATTTAAAAGCTATTAAAAATGTGGGAAATGGGGAACCATTTTGAGCTCGATGAATTCTATATTCTTAAACCAGCTTCTTGTGCAAAACAAAGAATGAAAGGTTTTTATTCAAGGGTATTACTTAGTTATATTAATAAAATTTTTGAAAAGAATTTATAAAAAATACATTTAAAAGAGAAAGTTGTTTTCTCCTAAGGAGCGAGTTCCTGTTTCTATTCTCTGTCAGTAGGGGAGGTGCCGTTGTTTCAAAGGTTATATACCTCTGGTGAGAGAATGAAATAAACAGACAACCAGTTCATTTGAAATGATAGCTATAGGAAGGCAGCTACATTCATTTCTATTCAGGAAATTTATAGAGAACATGTTCTTCAAGGTGACCCATAAGATCTGCCGTAAGTATACACTATCTAACTAGCAGTATGCCTGTCTAAAACAATAATGATGATGATAGCGATGCATTTTTAAAAGGAACTGATGATCTGCTCCATAAATCTTCACCTAAGTGACAAGACGTTTGATACATATTTTTAGTAAAATTGTCTTTTTAAAAAAAAGTTGGCATGCAAGAAGAAAAAACAGCTCGATACTCTGTTGTGTCTAAAAGGTGATGGACAGAGAATCATCACAAATTCAAAAATGAAATGCGTTTTCTAAAACACTTCTTCCAGGTTCATTGGTGTAGCAAATGGAAGTGTTGAACAATGACCCCCTGCTACTTCCAGACACACATGCAGGTGGTTATCATTGGCGTGATGACATCTTTCCCTCCCGAAGACACCTAATCACTCGCTGATCTGTGTTGTTAAGGAAGCAGATCTCCCCTTTTAATTTTTCCTTTGAAATTTCTCAACCATTGCAACCTATAGTTGTCACTACGAAGTATATATCTTTGAAATACTATGGGTCATCAAACGGGCAGTACTACTGTACAGTCATCTCTGTAACCAGGACCTCAATTCCTTGAACGTAACAATTATGAGGATGTCGCAAACAGGCAGGGTTTCCTTCTGTTGTACATACAGTTTCTGTGAGGCTCGAGGCCACCTTCACAACAAATTCTTTTCCCAACACAACCTAAGTCGTCGAATTGCTCCTCTCGTATGGGTTCTCTGAAGGATCTGAACGCTAGCAGTGTTTTAAGCCTTGATAAAATCAGAAAAGAAGGGCGCTCTTCCTTAACTGACGTCCACCAGAATGATGACATAGATTAAACAATGGCTTCAAGTCTACTTGTGTGGATTGACTAGTTGATTATTCCTTATTACATGGCATCTTCCTATATGCAATATTCAGGAGTACCTGGGCAAAGCAGACTGTCAGATGCACAACTACTAGCCAAAAGGGGAGCATGTTGAATCCATTGAGAGACAACTTGTTAGACAGACCTGGCAATGCTACCAAAAGGTCACAGATTTGAAAAGCACAGAGAACAATTTTACTCTGGACACAGGTAATCACCATGATTCTGACTCAGCTTGAAGGCAACTCACAACATCAGCATTTAATTATAGTATATTATAAGATTTATTAGAATATGATTAGAGGGAGTTCTGAGATCTTGTGAGTGAATGGAATGAAAATATACCATTATTACTTGAACTGTTAAAGATATCCGCTAATATCATGTTATGGTTAAATTAGGTAATTAGATTAGAGTGGATCAGATTAGATTAGAAATTGCTGACTTTTTTTAACAACCCAACTTGTACCCACTGTGTCAGGGCCACTGATATGAGAGTAGGACGTGGGCTTCATAATTTTGCTCACACTTATTTTTTGTGCCAGTACCAGAGGTGAGCCCCTAGAGCTAATTTAATGAACTCCAAAATGAGTTAGAGACTTGGGTAATATTTTATTTTAATTCTGTAATCAAAGTAAACATGAGGCATAACAAAATAATAGGCATGTAAAATAATTATTTTAAAGAAATTGCTGACTATACATTATCATATTGTATGAACACTCTTCAACTTGATGGACCCTAGACAAACGTCTTGAGAAACACTACTCATGTTTTGTGTGTCTTAGAACCGTGCTCCAGAGAAATGTTTTCTAATCCCTTTTCATTGTAAACTGGGAGAGGGTGTACCCTTCAGAACCTCAACATTGTATTCAGCAATTTAAACTATAAATGAAATGTCCCAATACTTTATCTTTCACTGACTCCTCTTTCTCTCATCCCTCTTTCATTTCAAGTCAACACCAGCAGTAGTTTAGCCCATTGCTCTCCATTTCCTCCTTTAGCCCTCCCCTCCCTTGGCAAGCTCCAAAGTTTGTTCCCCCTGGTATGACAAAAGTCTCTATGTTTTTCCAATTATAAAAGTGATCTCACATAATATCTCTCCTTTTGTGAATGGCTGCTTTCATTCAGAAAAATGTTCTGTGCTTATCCATACCATGAGGTGTTTCTTGATTTCATGATTGTTTTTTAGAGATGCATAGTATCCCTTCAAAAAAGGAGGCCAAAAATTAATCGATTCATTTGAATTATGGTGCTGACAAAGAATATTGAATGTACTATAAACTGACAAAACAAAACAAGAAAAATATTGATATTAACTCCCAATAAAATGGTTTCAGGGGAAAAAGTCAAAATCAAACATCTGTCTTGGAGAAAATACAGCCAGAATGATCCTTAAAAGCAAGGACAGTAAGACATTGTCTCACATAATTTGGTTACCAGGTGAGACCAGTCCTTGGGAAAGGACGCCACGTTTGGCAAAGTAGAGGGGCAGCAAAAAAAGCAGAAGATCCCTGACAAAGATGATTGACGTAGTGGCTGCAGCAATTGGCTCAAACCTAAGATCAATTTGAAGAGGATGAAAACCAGGCTGTGTTTCATTCTGTTGAATGTAGGTTTGCTATGAATCGAAACTTACTCACGGGAAACTACCAACAATAATATTTCCCTTGGTGTATTTACTAGAGGTTTTTTTTTATCCATTATCCTACTGATGGACATTTAGTTGTTTCCATCTTCTTACTGCTGTGAATATGCTGAGTGAACATAGGTCTTGTCACATTATGACATAACTCTTACTTCTGCAGGATATCTCCTCAGCAGGGGGATAGTTGAGTAGAAATAGAATTTCTCTCCCTGTGGAGGAGAAGTCAACCTATTGCACTTTCCACTGAGGTTGTACGTATTTATATTCCCACTGACATGAGTCAGTGTTCGCGTCTCTCCACAGCCTTTCCAGCATTCATATTGTTGTGTGATGTATTATAGTTATTTTATTTGGTTGTCAATGGTGGTTATCTTATTGTTGCTTTTATTTGTATATCTCAGAAGGCAAGTAATTGTGAGCATTTCTTCATATGTTTACTGGCAATTTAGTTATTTGCCCTCCACCTCCCCCTCCCTCCACCCATTGATGTATGTTAGGCCTGATCTGGCTTTCAAAGCTTTTTGTATTGTTTTTCATGTTGGGGTTTATCTCAGATGCAGTTTGGGGGGTCACCCTTTGAATATGTGCTATCTGTTTTTCCGATTGTCAGTCTGTGAATCCCAGGATTGATGAACCTGTAGGGACAGCAAGTAGAATGAGGGTTTCGGGGGAGGGAGGCGGGGGCAGCGGGGTTAAGGGACATAACAAGGAAGGAAAAAATGCTTTAAAACGGATCGTGGTCGCAATTGTACAATAGTGCTTGATGTGATTGAACTGTGGAATGATATGAGATCTGTATTAACTTCTGATAAAATTGATTGGTGGGGAAATTAATTTTATATTTAATATGCTAATGCATTTTAACCGATAAATTTTAATCAATAAATAGATGATATTTTTGACAAAACGGAGTGTGATGTAGGAATAGAAATGATGAAAAATTATCTCTCTAATTCTAGAGTATATGTTGAATTAAAGCATTAGCTACTTTATACTTCCATTTATATGAAGATCTAAAATAGATAATAAAACACTAGATGGAAATTGCCATAAAGTGGACTTATCTTTAGAGATGTAGAGAGAGGGAGGGGCAGTGAATATTCTGTGGCACTGGAAATGTTCTAATGCCATGGTCAGCGTGCTGCAAACATGAGTGTATTCTTTTGTAGATACACATTCAGCTATATGACAAGATTTGTGAACTTTACTATTTGAATGTTAAACCGACAAAAATATCCATAATTAGTATCACTGTAAGTTTGTTTTGAATCACGAAGTAGCTTAGAGAGGGGAAATGGCTCCAGGCAGACTTCATTTTGTTTTATTTTATTTTCATTTTCCATGATGTATTAAAACCTTTCAATTTCTGGATAATCCTGTATGCTTTGTTTAATGATGTAATTTTATAAAATCCTAGTATACAAAACATTTTATTAGCTATGGATTTCTGCCAATTTGTAGACAAGTAATTTTTAACAAAATTGGTTAAATGTAGAATATGCACATAACTATGTGGGAAAATTTATACTGTTTTACTCATTCCATTTAAAATCAAAATTATACTTCATTTGCAGAAAGATAACTGAAGCAGGTGTCTCATATGTTTTACGCAGGACAGAAGGATATAGTAATTGGGTTGTAGGAATTTGTACTCCTGATTGAAACATGTGCACTGGAAAACAGTCTGAAAGAGATCATTAACCACATAGTTTTGTGGTGTTATTTTGTTTTCTGAGCAAAGTTGAAATTTCATATAATATAACAGAAAATAGAGCATATTTTCTTGAGCATACAGTTTGGATAAATAGTGGTCGTCCTCACAATGTAGGCACATTATTGGTAAAAATATTTGGCTGTAACACTTTTCCAATGAAGGTGCACAGGGAACCAGATAAGGCAAAGAAGTGTTGCTTAGCAACAGCTTTCTCTTTAGATAGTACGTTAGGATTATAAAGGGGAAAATCTAAATCCTATCATTTAAAAAATTCCTCATGAGACCTTATTTTTTGTGTGAATAATTTCACTTTAAATTGTTCTTCTCCTACCCTCACTTCAGTACTAACTGTGATTTCTTATAAATAAAATGGGCATTTAAATAAATTATTTTCATTCGATTATTTGAAATGATTCACACAAGATAAAGACTAATTGAAATTATAAATAGGTCATCACCTTTTATGTCTACTCATTAACTTTGGGGGGAACATTTCATTGTGGTGTGGGTGAACATTACAGGACAAATTAGTTTCCCATTCAACAATTTATACATTTGATATTAGCTACACTTCCTTCAGAGTAGCAACACACTTCCCACTTCCTTGAGGGCTCCTTGTTTCTGCTTGCCCATTTTCCCTGCCCTATCCTGCCTTCTGAATTTTTGTTTTGGGGAAAATGTTGGCCTTATATGGTTGGCTGTTCTGAAAAGGATGTTTTCTACTGGAGGTTGTTAATATTGTCAAGTGTCAACAAGAGGGTCCATTCATAGCACAACAGAACTGTTCCTAGGCTTGAGCCCATTCTTGTTCCATCTGCAGGATGCTTATTGTTCTATTGAAAGGTGATCTCCAGAAGTGGATTCAGTGCTAGCCTTGAGGGGGTCATAACATCTTGGAAATTACACCTGTTCCTCTCAGGCCATGAAACCTGACCTTTTCTGTAACTTGGAATGTTGCTCTACATTTTTCTCCTATTTTGTCCATGCCCCTCTATTATGATCTCTGTCAGGGCAATCAGTACTGGTGGCCTGGTATCAGCTAGCTCCTCTGGTCTACTTTTGGTGGTATAACACAGTCACTCCTCAAAAGGATGCAGTTTTTCCCTCACTCAAGGAGTTGTGGCTCTGTGAACTAGCATAGACCTAGAAATTTAGAAGCCATTACTGTCTGTTCATCAATATTTAAATTAGACTGTCATTCGCCTGATCTAGAATTGTTTTCCTCATACATATTAAGTAAATATTTAGTATGTTTCTCTTCTATTTCACAATCAATGCTCATGGAAGCAGCAGTCAGGAAATCAAATGACTCATTGCATTTGGTAAATTAGTCACTGAAGATCTCTTTTAAATATTCAAAATAAGGCTGTTCTTTGAGGGCTAAGGTGTGCCTGACCCAAAACCATGGTATTTTCAATTTCTCATATGTATGTGAAATGTTGGCAATGAATTAAGAAGACTGAAGAATAATTGATGCATGCATTGAAATTATAGGTCTGGTAAAGAAAATCAAATGTCAAGAATATTGACTAGGGAATGCAAAAAGGAAAAAAACACAAATCTGTATTGAAGGAAGTACAGTAAGGATGTTCTTTAGAGGCAAGGATGGCAAGACTCTGTCTCATATCTTGGACACGTTATTAGGAGAGAACAGTCTCTGGAGAAGGACATTCTGCTTGGTAAAGTAGAGGGTCGGGGGAAAAGAGGAAGGTCTTGAGAAGATGAAATGACACAGTGGCTGCAACAATGGGCTCAAACATAAGAAAATATGTGAGCATGGCACAGGATGGGGTAGTGCTTTGTTCTGTTGTAAACGGGGGCCCTGTGACTCAGAACTGACTCAATTTGAGACACCTAAACATCATAGATTGCCCTCCTAGGGACATTGCCTATTGGTCAATGCTGTAAGTCAGGATATCTGGCCTCCTGCTTTGATGCTGCGGTCCATGATGATGACTACACCCACTAATCTTTGTTCATAAAGGGCTTCTCCTTGGCCCATAATTCCATGGGGCCTTATTAGTCCCAATGCAGTCAGTTATCGGGTCAAAACTGGCTGACATAAAATAACAATCATAGGAGTTTTCAGAGAAGCCAGGTCTCCCTTCACAAATGTGTTCCTCACTGTTTTGGTAAAAAATGATGTCCTCTTGGTATTCCACTTGGGCTTAGCCTGATAAATTCACTATAACATGGCAATTTTTCTAAGTCTTTGGATACCTTCTTCCAATGTATACCAAGGTAGGTCTGCTACTTCAACTTGACTTAGTATAGACCATTTCACAACTTATGATTCAGAAACCCAATCAAATAAACCATTAGATCATCTCTTAACCTCTCTAGGTGAAATAGCGAATGAAGAATCTGTCCTTACTGGGCTCATTCATATCAGTAAACTCAGATTGATCTAACCTGTTGTTCCTTGAAATCCAGGCATATATCCTTTAGGTTTTCATTTGAACATATTAGAACTTTCATCAGCTTTTTTATGAGTATAACACCCTTCTTCCAGGGTCACCAACTGATATTTATCAATGAGCATTCACTGGGACCGAGAAGCTAAACTAGGTTCTGAGGGTTTCTCTGGAAACTTGCAGCATATGTTTTGCCTCAGGCAATGCTCTAGATACAAACCAGCTGCCACTTCAGCATTCATTCTGTTGTTGTTGTGAGGTGCCAGCGAGTCAGTTCTGACCCATATCAACACTATGCACAGCAAAGCAAAACACTGCCCAGACCTGTGCCATCCGCACCATTGTTCCTATGCGTGAGTCCATTGTTGCAGCCACAGGATCACTCAGACTCTTGAGGGACTTCCTCTCCTTCACTGTCCTCTGAATTTGTAAAATATGATGTCCTTCTGCAGGGACTGGTTTCTACTGGCAACATGCCCAAAGCATGTAAATCAGTCTCCCCATTTGTGCCTGTAAAGAACCCTCTGGCTATACACCTTCCAAGATTCCAATACAGATTGGTTTGTACTTTAAGCCAGTCCCTGGCACTGTCAATATTCTTTTGTAGCACCACAATGCAAATGTCTCAAATATTCGTCAGTCTTCTTTATTTAGTCCAACATTCACATTCAAATGAGGCAATGGAAAATGCCATGGCTTGGGTAAATTGCGGTTTAATTTTCAAATTAACATCCTAGTTTGTCAATATTCTCAGGAGGGCTTGTGCAGCAGATTTGCCTAATGTAACATGTCTTCTGTTCTTCTGACTGCTGCTTACATTGGCATTGATTGTGGTTCCAAGCAAGACAAAATCCTTGACAACTTTTCTCCATTTACCATGATGTTTCCTAATGGTCCAGCTGTGAGGATTTTGGTTTTCCTTACATTGAGTTGTAATCCACACGGAAGGCTGTAATCCTTAATCTTCATCAGCAAATCTTTCAAGTCCTTCTTATTTTCATCAAGCAAAGTCCTGTCGTGTGCATAGTGTAGATTGTTAGTAAGCCTTCCTCCAATTCAGAAGCTACATGCTTACTTCATATAATATAGCTTCTCTGATTATTTGCTCAAAACACGGATTGAATAAATACTGTGAAAGGATACAAACCTGTCACCTACCGTTCCTGATTTTAAACCATGCAGTAGTCTCTTATTCTGCTTGGCACAACTCCCCTTGATCTGTGTATAACGTCAACATGGGCACAAGAAAGTGTTCTAGAATTACCATTCTTCTCAAGGTTATCCGGTTTGTTATGATTTACACAGTCAAATGCCTTGGCACAGTCAATAAAATACAAGTAAATATCTTTCTGGTATCTTCTGCGTGATGCCACGATCTGTAGGACATCAGCAATGATAACCCTTGTTCTTAGTCCTCCTCTGAATTCAGCCGGGACCTCTGGAAGCTCCCTGTCAACATACTGCTGAAACCATTGTTGGAGAATCTTCTTCAAAATTTTACTTGCATGTGATATCAGTGATGCTGTTCTGTAGTTTGAGAATTCTCTTAGGTCACATTCATTTGGAATGGGTACAAATAATGACCTTTTCCAGTCAGTGGGCCAAGGAGCTGTCACTCTAATTTCCTGGGATGGATGAGTATTTCGAGTATTTTATCAGCACGTTGAAACATTCCAACTTGTATTCCATCTATTCATGAAGACTTGTTTTGGGTTAATGCTTTCAGTGCAGCTTGACATTCTTCCTTTAGCACCGCTAGTTCTTGCTGATATGCCACCTGTTGAAATGGGGAATATGGACTGGCTCTTTTGGTTCAGTGACACTGTGTATTCTTCCCCTCTCCTTTGATACTTCCTGCATCATTCAATATTTTGCCCATAGAAACTTTCAAATTTACAAATCAAAGCTTGAATTTTTTTCATGAGTTCTTTCGGTTCAAGATATGCTGAGCCTGTTCTTCCCTTTTTGGGGTTCTAATTCTGGTTTTACACATTTCATTAAAATATTTGGCTTTGTTTGAAAATTTCTATTCAGTCCTTGGACTTCATATTTTTTCTATTTTCTTTAACTAATCCACAATTAAGATCAAATTTCAGTCTATTCTGATATGCCCTTTGATCTTTTATTTCTTTCCTGTCTTTTTAATTATTTTTTGCATTCTGCATGAATTATGCATTTTTATTACCATCCAGTTATTGCAACTCATAGCAACCCTAGAGGACAGGGTAGAACTGCCCTTGTGGGTGTCTGAGACTGTAACGCTTTTTCAAATTAATCATTGTATTAGGGGCCATTATAAATCTTATAACAATCTATCATTGAATTGTATTAAGCATACAGGGACATATGTTGCCATCAACATTTCCAAAACTTTTCATTTCTACTTGAGTCCTTGGTATCAGCTCCTCACCCCTTCCCCCCCTCCTACCTTCCCACCCTCTTTAATCCTTGATCAATTATATATTATTATTGTTATTTTGTATTTTACACCATCTGTTGACTCCCTTCACCAAATTTCTGTTATTCGTCCCCTTGGTGGGGTGGGAGACATATATCCAACCTTTTGATGAGTTTCTCCTTTCTCCCCTCCATGCCCTCATCCCCTCATGGCATCACTACCACACCACTGTGCTGAGGGTTTATCTGTCCTTGATTCCATGTGTCAGGAACTCTTATCTGTACCAATGTGCGCACTCCAATCTAGCTGGATTTGTAAGGTAGAACTGGGTTTTGGTAGTGGTGGGGAGGAAGCATTTGGGAACTAGAGGAATGATATGTGTTTCATCAGTGCTATACTGCACTCTGGTGAATCGTCCCTTCCTTGTAACCCATCTGTGGGGGGTGCCCAATTGTCTACAGATGGGCTTTGGGTCTCCAATCCAATCTCCTTCATTCACATTCATATAATTGTTTGTTTTGGATCTTTTGATACCTAGTGCTTGACCCCATTGGCACCTCATGATCACAGAGGCTGGTGTGCTTCTTCTATGTGGGCTTAGATGCTTCCCTGCTATATGTATGCTTGTTTAACTTCAAGCCTTTAAGACTCCAGACACTATATCTTCTTCTTCTTTTTAATTAGAAGATCATTTTATTGTGGGCTCTTACAGCTCTTATAACAATACATTCATTAATTGTATAAAGCATATTTGTGTATAGGTTGCCAACATTTTTTTTCTAGCCATTTACTTTCTATTGAGCCCTTGGTATCAGTTTCTCCTTTTCCCTCTCCCCACCACATGACCCCTTGGAAAATTATAGATATTATATTTGTAGATATTATATTAAAATATTTCATATCTATAATTTACATTTCCCCCTTCAAACAATGTGGCAGAAAATTTAAATCTGAACATCAGATGGCATGAAATAAAAAAGACAATCTTGGAAATAAATGAGAGATTGGAATAGCAATAAAGAAAAGCAGAAAAAAATGAGCATTTACTCTATTAAAAATCAGTAAAATTAACAAGTCTCTAGCTATGCTAATGAAAAAAAAAGAACACCCAGGAACAAATTTAAATTCTTATGTGAAAAATACAAAACTTGTATAAAAGAAAGAAAATACATATAAACCCACTGCCATTAAAAGGAATGTAATCGAGGATTGAGAGCAAATGCATGTGTAGATAGAATTTTCCATTGGGAAAATAGTTTTCATAATATAAGTATTTCTATTCAAGTATGCTTCCATCTATTATTATAGATTTTGACAGTTTATGATTATTAAACTTTCATATTAAAAGTTGTATGCCATGAAATTTTTATAAATTTACTTGAGTTTCATGATTAAGGTAGATACAGAGATAGGAAAAATAAAATACATTGGAGAATCTGTCTCAAGATTGAATGCGTAAGAGCTAGCTAATATTATACACAATAACTATGTTTCCAAAGTTTGCATTCTATTTATCATGTCACCTTCTAATACTATATAGGTTATTATTCTAATGAATAGGACATTTTTTATTAATTATTTACATATTTAAACTATTATGTCTATTAAAATAGTTTATGCTACGAATGCACTTATTTTAAGAATAAATATCATCTCAATTTTAAAAAGTACTTTAAGCATCACCACAACTCATTTAGTATTGATTTATTTTACATTTTTATGAAAAACAAGTCTGGAAAAAGTCATGTAGTCTGAAAAGTTAAACTTTTTCAGAATTTTTACTGGCCAATATTATATTTCATTTTTGTAGATTTCATCCAATTACAGTAAAATTTTAGAAAGTTGGAAGTTGTGTAAGTCAGTCACAAGTCAGAGAAGGAAAATTAAACTATTTTCCACTAATAGAAAGCAGTGGGAAAGTGTTAAGAATGCACCCTCGGAGAAGAAGAAAACTGGGAGACCAGATAAAATAAGGTAGAGCAGTTGAGTCCCAACTCTGCACTTCACTGTGCCCATGGGAAAGCTGTCACCTATCCAGACTTTTGAAGTAAGTTCTAATGGTCCACTTTAAAAGAACTCAATCCCCTTATTTGCTATGAAGCAATTCCACACCGAGAGTTTGTGCATTGTCTCTGTACTCCATTTCTACATTGGAGAAAACTTTATTTCAAATGTTGGCAACCTATCTTCCCATTTATATACCATGAAGGAGTGTAATTTCTTGTGATAAGAAAAATCTAACTGAGCAAAAGAAATCTGTTAAAATAGATGAAAAGCGATTTACACACAATAACACCTTGCTGGGCAAGGAATCTTTTCAAATGTTAAAAATTGTGTTATCATAGATGAAAGTAAATTGATATAACTCTCTAAATGCTTAGGAGAAAGGTGACATGTTCCACTCCCCTAAAGCTGTCCTGTCTCTGAAGCCCACAAGTGGAGTTCTGCTCCATCCTCGACGGTGCACATGAGGCAGAATGGCCGTTTTCCAGAGTTTCAATTTTTCACTGATACCTAACCATTATGCATTATCCAAAATGAATTTGCAGTGATATTTTATACAGAGACTCTGTATTTCTATATAATTTTGCATATATGTGTTCACTACAGCTGAAAGACTATTCTTATGATGATTACTAGTAGAAGATAATGCAGAATAGAGCTTTTGTTCCATTAGTTTCTCCCATATACCACTTTAGTTGATTCATCCAGAAAATCATAATAATACAGTGTATACAAGGGAGTAATTTATTTTCTCCTTCATATTTTCATTTTCATCAACTCAAGAGAAGACCTACATTTACTTAGATTTTCTCATTCAATGTACCTCAAATTCCTCAAGTAAAATATTCTCTTCTGAAATGGAACATGTCATTTGGTTTTTTTGAAGAATATATTTTGGTAAGTTTCAGAATGAAGAAAAGGCAGTCAATATAAACCAAAATAATTATAGGATGCTGTCAGGTAGAACAGGGTGAAACAAAAAAAAAATTCAAGTTAATAATTTTATCTTACTAAATTATAGATCTGAAACCACTTCCTACGTGTTCCAGAATTATGCTCAGGACTCCAAGTTTTCTCTGAGTGAACAATTGGAAAAGAATGCAAGATGGTGTTTTAAATAAACAAAGCAGAATCCACAGATCTGATTCTCTAAAAGGAACGAAGGAAACACAGGTACTTCTATGACCTATCCTCTCCCCACCAAAGATGTTTCAACTCTTACCATCTTTTTTTCAGATGTTGTTGTTAGGTCCAGTAGAGTCCAGTCGTTCTAACACAGAATGACCCTGTGGCCAACAGAAAGGAAGACTGCCCTGTTGAGCGCCATTTCAAAATTGTTACTTTCCAGCCCATTGCTGCAGGCACTATGTCTTCCTCCTTTCACTACCATCTACCCTACCACATCATGTGCATTTCCAGGACTCATCTCTGATGAAACATGTTCCAAGTATATGAGATGAAGTCCAGCAGTCCTTGCTTCTAAGGAACATTTTGGTCTACTTCCAAGACAAATATGTCTGTTCTTTTGGCAGTCCATATTCTCCACCAGAAACTTAATTCAGATGCATCAATCCTTCATATGTATATAAAGTTGTAATCCACACTGAAGGCTGCAATAGTTGATTTGCATCAGCAAATTGTTCAAGTCCTCCTCACTGTCAGTAAGCAAGGCTCTGTCAGCTGCATATTGCAGGTTATTGATTAGCCTTCCATCCATCCTGATATCATGCCCTTCTGCACACAGTCAAACTCCTCGGATTAGTTGCTCACCATACAGGTTGAAGTGGTCTGGTGGGAGGATACAATCCTGACACCACCTTTCCTGATTTTCAACCAGGCAGCATTCCCTTGTTCCATTTGCACGACTGGCTCTCGATCCATGGACAGTTTACACATGAACATATCAGAGGGACTATTCTTCTCATGGGTATCTATGAGTGGCAAACTGAGGGACTGGGTGAAAAAATAATGAATTCTAATCCTCTATGCTCATAATTTTGCATCTGGATAGCCAACATTATTGGGGGGAAAGCTCACATCTATGAGATATAAATTAGTCTTAATATGCATTCTCATAACTGACACAGTCCCTTCAATAACCCCCCATAAAGGAACTGATATAAAAATGACACCATAAAATATGTCTCATACTTGTATCTGGCTATTCCCTGTGCCCAGAGGTCAACTGTAGATAAGAGCAATCAGGTTCTATTGACAATCCACTATAAAATGTACCAACGCCTTGGGGAGGGTGCAGGGGCATTTGAGGTCAACTAGTACTAGGTCAAGTCCTGAGTCATTTCATTGCCTCCTTATTAGACTACCCCCTTATGACATTACCATTAACTATGTAGTATTTAAGCTGTATGACATGCATGCTTCATGAAAGATCTGTAACCCCCATTATATATACCCAATGGAAAATACATTCACTCTCTCAGTCCTGATATGGGATGAGGAACCCCGTGCCTCGCTGTCTGTCTGTCCTTAATATTTTCTGCAATTGCAAAGCTACTCTTGAGTACCCGTTCAAGTGATGGGGACCCCGTACCCCAACATCCTTGTTTTCTTTTTATGATCCACACAATCAAATGCCATTGCATAGGCAATAAACCACAAGTAAATATCTTTCTGGTCTTGTCTCCTTTTAGCCAAGATTCATCTGATGTTGGCAATGGTATCCCTTGTTCCACATCCGCTTTTGGATCATGTCTGAACCTCTGGCAGCTCCCTGTCAATGTCCTGCTGCAACTGTTGCTATAATTTCTTCAGAAAATTTTTACTTACTTACATGTGATAGTAATCATATGGTTCTTTAATATGAGCATTTTGTTGAGTCTCCTTTCTTTTAAATGAAAAGAAATATGGAAATCTATCTTCCAGTCAGTTGGTCAGGTAGCTGTCTTCCAAATATATTAGCCTAGAGGAGTGACTACCTCCAATGCTTTATTAGCTTGTTGAAACATTTCACTTGATAGCCCATCAATTCCTAGAACCTTATTTTTAGCTAATATTTTAGGTGCAGCTTGAACTTCTTCATTCCTGTGTTAGTTCAGGTTGACAACAGAAACAGATTCAGGGGCATTTATATATGTATAGGAAAGAGCTTTATATGGAAGAGTAATTGTATATAGAGGAAATATCCCAGGCTAGTCCAGATCAAGTCCATAAGTCCAATATTAGCCCATTTTTCCAAAACTAGTTCATAAATTCATCTTGAGACTCATGTTGGAACTCACAATGATGCAGCATGCAGGAAGATCACAGGCCAGTGGGTGAAAACTCTGGTGGATCCAATGGCAGTGGAAGCATCATAGGGCTTTCTCTGCAGGCCTTGCCCCATGGCTTGCTCAAGTTTCAGTGTAGCTCCGCATGGATTGTTCACAGAAAAACAAAGGCAGAGAGAGAGAGAAGCTCTCCTGATTGCAGAATCAAGAAAAAGGAAGTTCCCAGAATCCTCAAGAGAAGGCCATACCCACAAGGAGGCATCATCAGACTGTGACTTGATTGACCGGCTAGACTCCATGCCCAGATTTATTTATCAAGTTGACATGAAATTATATAACTACTACACTTCACACCATTGTTTCTTACTCATATATTACCTCCTGAAATGGGGAATGTCTACTAATTATTTTGGTTACTATGACTCAGTATTCTTTGTATATAATTTTTAATGCTTCTTGAATCCGTCAATATTTTGCCCATAGACTCATTCGGTGTTACAACTGGAGATTTAATTTTTTCTTGAGTTCTTTCACTTTAAGATATGCTAAGTATGTTCTCCCTTCTGGTTTTCTAACTCTAGATGTATTGAGAGTTAGACATATTTCATTACAATATTTGACCTTGTCTTCTTGAGCTGGCCTTTGAAATTTTCAGTTCAGCTCTTTGACGTCAAAATTTTTCTGTTTGCCTTAGGAACTTTATGATTAAGAGCAACTTTTAGAGTCTCTTCTAGCATCCAATTGGACCTTTTATTTTCCTGGTCTCTTTAATTTTTACTTTCCTTATGTATGATGTTCTTGATGTCATCCCGCAGTTCACTAGGTCTCTGCCACTCTTCTGGACATCAAATCGATCCTTGAGATGATGTCAAAATTCAGGTAAGATATACTCTAGGTTTTAGTTTCCTTCAACTTCAACCTGAACTTAAAAATGAGAAATGACAGGCTTTTCCTGTACATGGCCACTTCCTTGGTGGTAGCTGCTGATATTGAGCATCTCTATCATCTTTTCCTAAAGATGTATTTTTTTTCTGTGTATTCCATATGGAGAAGTCAATGTTTCAAGTTGCTTTTTTATCTTATTGGGACATAAAAGGTATTTGCAATGAAGAAGATGCTGGTCTCACAAAATTCTATCCTGCTATCTCTAACTTCATTTTTCTGTGGAGGCCAACCAGATTTTAGTCCAGTGAAATCATTTGGCATTTTTAGAAGATGCCCTGGTCCTTCATCAAATCCACTGCCATCAAGATGATTCTGACTCCTAGCAAGTCCAAAGAATAGCGGGGACCTCCTCGTGGCCTGGCCAAGGCTGTAGTCATTACAGAAGCAGTCAGTCCCATCTTGTCCCAGTGAGAACCTGATGTGACCCAACTGCCCACCTTTTGATTAGCAGCTGAACTCATTAATAATTGCATTACCACAGGTTCTATTTATTCTCTCACAGTCTTATGAAATATTGATCACTCTTATTTTCTCTGCCTCAAAAGCTAAAACCCGAACCAATTTTCCTGTAGATCTATTCTCAAAGACATCATGCAATTTTGCCATTTGAAAAGTAGCTCTATCCCTCAAGGCAGAAGAAGCTTCACTTTTTTCTCCTCCCGTAGACATTCTGGGTAAATTTTATTGAACCTGTAAGTATAGGGTATCTTATGTGTGTTGTCTGGGGTGTTATTCTTTTATTTTTTTGTCATATTCACCCTCAACTTAGAGCCTACAGAGAGCAGAAGACATGCTATGTTTCTTTTAGTTTCCTCTGAATTTTCCCTCCAAAAATTTTGTAATAGATATATAGAATTAAAATATAATTTAAGGGTGCATTTTTTTTTAAAAAACTATAATTCCCAAGTCAAAGGTGCCTATCCAGGACTTGGTGTCCTGGTCGTGCAGTGGTTAAGTGCTCAATGGCTAATTCTCCCATTGAGCGACTAATGGTTTCAAACTGCTGACCTTGAGGTTAGTATCCCAATACATAACCTACCACTCCACCATGTATCCTGCTCTACTCATTGCAGATCCCATCATGATAAGTGTATAGTGTTAGAACACATCACAGGAGGGCACTAGGACCCTGAGAATCCTCGTGCAGTCAAGTTACCAGTAACCCTAACTCTCACAGAGGGAGAAGAAGGGTAATTATCAGACTAGGGTACAGATCTGACATCTGTGGAGCAGAGGAAGGAGGGGGATCCTGGGAGGGAGAGCCTGGCACAGTGCAGCACAGGTTTAAGGAGCGTTGGCACTGGTCCACCATTAAAGATGCCCAGCTCTTAACCATGTGACTGCTTTGCAAGTGACTCCTTGTCAGTCCAGGTGACTTGCTGGGGATAGCTGGTGAAAGCTATACCTCATGGCATTCAGAAGGGCAGGGGTTGAGAGCTTCAGTCAACTACTCTTCTCTCAGAGCAGACCTGTTGAGTAGTGCATTTTGTCTACCACCCCCCCACCCCCCCGCCTGGTATAGCCCTCTGATAACTGGTGAAAGCGACACCTCATGGCATTCAGAAGGGCAGGGGTTGAGAGCTTCAGCCAATTACTCTTCTCTCAGAGCAGAACTGTTGAGTAGTGCATTTTGTCTACCACCCCTCCCCCCCCCCCCCCCCCCCGGCCTGGTATAGCCCTCTGAGGGAGAAAGCACTGTAATCCTCATTTTACTGAACAGGAGACATAACGGCTCAGAGAGGTTCAGTAATTTTCTTCCAGTCTCACAGATAAGTAAGTGACAGGATGAAATTCAAGCACAGATTCTCCGACCTCGGAGACTTCACTCTCTATTATTTTCAAATTGTTGGAAAAGCAGTCGTAGAAATATTATCTATCATACTTACTCCAAAAGGCAATTGAATTATACTCATAGAATTATGTTCAACTGGGTAGTTTTAATATTTTCACAGGTATACTTTGCATTAAATCTCAGGTTAATAACATAGCAGAAATCTTAAAGTGACAGTTTGAAAAAGTGTCATTATACAAACAAACTTATGTAGGCTGAGTTTTGTACACAGTTTAAAAACTAAATATTTAAAATATCCATTTTATGCTTTAGTCTAGCTCTCAAACACCATTCCACCTCACACTAGAGTTATGAGGGAGTCCCCATGCAAAAATATACCAGTAATATGCAGTAATTAGGAATGTAGGGGATGAAAGCCAGTATTGCTCAAATTACCCAAAATTGATCGATTTTGGCAACCTTGGGAACACTTGTCCATGTAGTGTGCTATTCAATACTTTTGGAATTGCAGCGTTGCCACTCATCACTCCACTTCAATCCAGCCCATTGACAATTACAAATGAGGAAACTGAAGTCCATGAATAAAATTTTCAGGACCATATTGCTAACCATGGACGAGTAGAAGTCTCTTTTCTGTATCTATGAAACAAAAAGAACGTATGTTGTAGACATGAGGAGCTAAATCGCAAGTGATTCCTCTAAAGTAGGAAGCACTGCTTTTTAAGTTAAGTGAAAGACAAACAATAATAATGCTGGCTTTGTAATTAAAGTGTTTTGCAAATTAACGTGCTTTGTAATTCATGCCATTTCATATTCACCACAACTTTGTAATTTCTTTCCTAACAAAAAGGAAAATTGAAGAACACAAAAATTAAGGAATATGACTAAAAGTATAGTTTGTGTTAAATCTAAAAGTCAAGCCTAGCCAGATCCAGCCCCCGAGGAAAAGAGCTTTATGATTGACAGCCGTGAGAACGCTCGTGAGCAGAGCTCAGCTGTCGTCACTGCTTCCTATTGTGTCTAACAACAATTCCTTTCCTCAATCTCACAGAGTGAAGATTGAGCAACGGGCATTTTTCTGTAACAGCACAGGCTTTCCTCATATAGAACAGCACATTCTGCAATTTCTATTGCCTAGATTTGGTCTGTGTTCCCTTTTCTTCCCCTTCTTTTTCCTGTTTTCAATTAGAGTAAAATAACAAGGCTGGTGGAAATATATTTGCTGAACTCTAGGGAGTTGATCCAGGAAGCATATTCTTAAATCACCAGCGTTTAACAGTTGGAGTCTAGGGAAATGGCAGCCCCTCAGTTATAACACCGGTGTTGATCCAGCAAGTGGCTCGGCCAGCACGTTCTAATGTGGCAGGCAGAAATGAGAAATAAGATATTGAAAGCAGAAAGGCAAGAGCAAATAAATAAATAAAAGGAGAGAAGTAAACCCAGGAAATTTTATTGGAAAGGAGACCTACATGTTCTTTCTGGCACGGGCCATTGTAATTAGGAGAAGCACAATCAACAGAAGAACAGATAAATTATATGAAATTCAATGGGAAAAATAATGCAAGAGACAAATAAAATGATGCAATGCCTATAACTCAGAATTAATGAACAGTATTTATCATTAAGCAGGTTCTGATTTTTTAAAATGAAACACTTCATTTCATTATCTAAATGAAACTTTTCATACTTAATATTTTCTATGATCTGTTCTCTTAATCATAGATTTAAAAAAATCCATTTTTAGAATTTTTGTCTTCAAGATGAAGTACCTTTTTATCTTAAGTTTTATATTCTTTCTACTATGCTAAGTCTTCTCAGGAAACTAAGTTTAGTAGAGATTCTAAATGATCCATGTATTATTCCTTATATTAGATGTATAATTCAGTAGATCCTAATCTACACTCTATGTCCTTAATTTCTGTCGCCAACTGCTCTCAGATGAACTATTTTGATGCCTTAAGCCCACTTTCATGGGTAACTTTTCATGGAAACTGCAGAGTTTAGAGAGTGATGTCTTCCTGGAATATTTCTGTACAAATTGCTTGCAGCTTTTTGCCTTGGGCTGTCAGAATAATTTATCCCCCATGTGACACTTGTGTTCTTTACTCTATTGGTAATTTTTTATAATTTATCTCAGTGCCAATCTTGAACCTTGCCTAGTTTCTAATGAAAAGGCATGAAAAACAACAACCCAATGTTGTTCCTTGTTGGGGGTTAACCAATCAACTCTGTCTACAAGGAGCCCAGCACATTTACTGTAAACTGCAGAGTGTATAAACTGAATGATAAAATCAAAGTTAATTTTGAAGTGACAGAATATACAAATGCAGGTAGCTCAATGATGAAAACACTTGTTCTTGGGAGCCTTAAATATTAAGAGTTGTCTCTGTAGTGCTGCACTACATTAGGATCCCACAGCCTGACAATTAATACAATCATGCTGTTGCCTCTGGCTCTGCTATTTTCAGTGTCTTTCTATCATACATTTTGCTAGTATCTTAGGCAGAACTTCTTATCTGACAGATTTTCAGCTGGTGCAGGGACAGTGAGCTCTCAGCAAGCATGGGAAAAACAAAGTGATCGTTCTTCGCTTGTTTAAAACCAACGAATCCAGATTTATTTTCAAGGCCAAATTAGTCATCTTGCAGTCTATTTCTTAAACTCAATGATCCCTCATATTTACTGAGAGGCTAGCAGTTTTCAAAAGACATTCAACCCTCACAAGAGCCTAATGGAAGTGTAGGATGCAGGTATTATCACCTGCATTTTTGCAGAGAAGGAAATGAAAACTCCAGGATGATAATTTGTAGGAGCCACGCAGTTCTTATGTAACATGCTGTAACTTGAATCAAAACTTTCCCTTGCTTCTCTACCATCATTTTCATTATCATTTGTGAATAATTTGTGGAATTTCTAAACTGCCTCTGGAAGACAGCAGCAGACAAGTGAATCATTTTTGTGTTGATTTATTGTCTTTCTCTGCTGTTGCCTCCTAACAAATTTCTTGTATCAATAATCTACCAAAATCAAACCCATGGCTTGAATTGTACATCGACTCCTCAATTATCAACTATCTGGTTGTTCAACATTTCACATTTACAATAGTAAAAAATATACTATTGAACTGTTCCGCTTATTGACAATGTACATCTGTTTGTAATAAATTCTGACATGTGTAGCATGAATAATGCTGGCTGACAACTTTGTTGGGCAGTGATTTTCAGCTCTATGGTAGGTATGCAATGATGTAATTTGGCATTATGTAATGATGTATTCATCTTTTATTTTATCATCAGATGTGGTCATTCTCCATTTTAGGTTTTACTGATTTTTGCGGCATGACTGTGAGACATTGAGCCTGTTACTAAGTAAGGAGTGGGTATACTAACATGTGGTCTTTCTCCTTAGATTATTTTAAAATTTTAACTAAAAATCTCAGGTTGCATAGTAATGCATACAGCATTTGACAGGCTTTAAAATATTGAAATAAACATTTGCTAAATTTCTGTATGATTCTGGAAATGCTAATATCTACTCATTGAAAAATTAAAGTTATAACCAAAGTAAAAATTATAAATTATAAGAGCAATTAATCCTAAGAATAGAAACTATAAACTATATCATGGTTTTGCCTTTAACATATTGGAAAGAATAAAATTTATAGACATAAATATTTAAAAAATCGTTAATCTGATTAAAAATCTGTATTAATTTAGTTTAGTGAAAAGTTTAAATTGCAGAAAATTTTAATTAAATGCATTTTCAATACTTCCCATTATGCATTGTAATTAGAATTATACCAACAAAGCACAAGAGTTCCAAGCTGACTTGTTTCAATGAATAGATAAGAATGAGTTGAAATTAGTCCATCAATTGACTGTATGCAAACTCTTCTAGAGTACGCCGACACCTGAAAATAGCCCCTATGATCTTTTCAATAAGTTTAATATTTTCTGGGCCACTATTAATTTTCCTACCAAACCCTTTCATTATAGATAAGCCAAATTTCAGGCCACTTTATTACAGTGTAGTATATGCCCTAACTAAATTATTGTGAAGAGTGAACTGGTGAAATTCAAATGAATGGAAATG
The DNA here is from genome assembly GCF_050624435.1 of Tenrec ecaudatus. Lineage (NCBI taxonomy): Eukaryota > Metazoa > Chordata > Mammalia > Afrosoricida > Tenrecidae > Tenrec > Tenrec ecaudatus. Next base: position 12,396,605 of record NC_134539.1, read on the forward strand.
CACAATCATGTGTAAATATCAGCCCTGCTCTATCTTTCTTTCCTAATTTATAATTCTAAATATTTCAAAATTGGTTTTAGTTATAATACAACTTCAGACACTATAAATAATTATTTCATTATTTCTACAATGGAAACAGTAGTGAAGCAACTAAACAAGGTAGCGCGTTCAGAAAATCTGCTGCTAAAGACTTTTTAAAGTGTCCAAAGCAAGAATGTCACTTTGAAGACCTAGATGCACTTGATCCAAGCCATAGGTTTTTGCTGATTTTGTTTTCTCGTTTCCCTTTTCCTTTTATTTATTTACTTAAGAAAACCCAGCAACATTTTATTGAGGGCTCTCACATCTCTTATCATATTCCAAACATCAGTTGTAGCAGGCATATCTGTACATATATTGCCATCATCATTTCCTAAATATTTACTTACCATTTGAGCCCTTGCTATCAAACTCCTCTTTTTTCCCTCCCTCCCCCTCCTCCCATTCTCATGACCCCTTGGTGAATTATAAATTATTATTATTTTCATAGTTTAAACCGACCACTGTCTCCCTTCACCCACCTTTCTGTTGTTCATCCTCCTGGTGGGGGTGGGTAATTTTGTGTTGTGTTCTTCCTCCGCTCGACCCCCACCTTTCTCTTACCCTCCTGGTATCACTAAGCCCATTTCTGGGCCAGAGGAGCTTATATGACCTGGATTCTGTGTGTCATGAGCTCTTATCTGTACCAGTGTACATGCTCTGGTCTAGCTGAAAGGCAGGGCTGGGGTCATGATAGTGAGGGGGAAGTAGGCCTCAAACAAACGGAGGGATATTGTATGCTTCATAGGTGCTGTACTGCATCTTGGTTGAATCATCCCTTCCTTCTGTGAGAAGTCCCTTTGTCTACAGATGCATTTGATGTCTCTGCTCTGACCCCACCCCGTTCTCAACGATATGATTTTTTGTTTGTTTTTTATCTTCTGGTGCCTCTTCCCTGGTTCCATTGACACCTCATGATCGCACAGACTGGTGTGCTTCTTCCATGTGGGCTTGTTGCTTTTCTGCTAGATGGCCATTTATTTCACTTCAAGCGTTCAAGACTCCAGATGCTATATCTTTTGGTAGCCTGGCAGCATCAACTTTCTTCACCACATTTGTTTAAGTACCTGCTTTGTCTTCAGTGATTGTGTCAGATTCTTAGAACAGAATGCCAGGTTGTTAGAACAAAGTGTTCTTGCGTTGACAGGTGGCTTGAGCAGATGCCCAAAGTCCATCCATTTCCTCAAAATACGGTCATAATAATATATGTACATAGGCCAATACCTCTATGCTTATGAATTAATATGTTTACATAAGTACACACTTATTTTTATACCTGTATCCATAGCTTTGCTTTTTAGATCTTTCCTCTGTTTCCTTTTACCTTTCTCCTGCCCCACCATCACACTCAACCTTCGTCTGCCTCTTAGGAATTCTTCTCAGCCAGAATGCAATTGATCCAATACCCCCAGGATCTCTATGTCCTTCATGGTACCTTTTAATTCCCTATCTGTTCCCCTGTCTATGGTGTTGTTGGCTCACTGCTCCTTTCCTCCACCTCCTCCACCCCCAAGCCCCTCAGAACCATTGGTCCCATTGCTTTCTCCTCAGGCTTATTTCCCATGACTATCTTATATATGCAGTCAAAACAGCAACAACAGAGACAAAACAAAAAGAAAACAAAAGATTGAATAAAAAAGGGGGGGAAAACCTTAGCAAATTCACCCCCCACTCCAAAGCATACATAATTCCAAGTCTGCCAGCTGACTTTTATGATTATTTTCCCACCGGTCCTACAGGGCTCTGAGAACTACCCCTCCTAGCCTGAAGTTTATTCTGGGGGCCTCCTCAGGAGTTTGAGGGCTTTGCTTTGCTCCAGTTGCTGATCTGTTATGGTCCCTTCTTGGTTCTCCTCATTGTGGGGGTGATCAGACTAAACTTCCTCCCGGCTGTTATGTCTCCCATACTGTCCTCTGTTGGGGCATGTTCCAAAAAGAGGACATCATGTCTCAAGCTGTTGTCAGCCCCACAGTCCTCTCTGTGCCATAGCAGATCCGTGTCCAGCTGTCATCCTTAGTGCTTAGTATGGCAATATGGGGTCTAGCCCCTTGCTATTGTTTTTTTTCCTTTTTGGTTTGTTGTGTATATGCATGACAAGCAGGCCCCTCTCCCCAAACTGAAGGTTTAGTGTTGTCAGCTGTAGCACTTGCTTCCAGATAGGGCATCACTTTGGCTTAGTTGGGGCCAGCCCTTTGGAACTCCATGTTCATGAGTTGCTCCATGTAGTTACCTTTTCCTCAAGGTTGGGCACGCCTTAGTGACATCTGCATTCACAGTGCCATTTCTGTGGAGATATAAACAATACCCTCCGTCTGGGTGGATTAATGCCCTACTCCACCAGTGCCATTGTCTTCTTCTCTCCCCACTTATTCCCTCCCCCTCCAATCCTTTCCCCATAGTTGTGTTGGAATGACATGTTCATCCTTGGATTTGGTCTATCACCTGCCCAATTGCCTGTCCCTCACCCTGCACAGTGTGAGATAGTGACTTTTCTTCTATGCCTACTGTGCTCATTATACTTATGTCAGTGGACTCAGGTTGTACTTGTCCTTTTGTGATTGGCTAACTTCACTTAGCAAAATTTCCTCCAATGCTTCCAACGAGACGATGTGCTTCATGCGCTCATCAGTGCTGTTTAGTGGCACATAGTACTCCCATTGTGTGTATGTGCCAGAGTTTTCTAATCCACTTGCTGTTGATGGAAATTTAAGCTGTTTCCAGTTCTTTGCAATTATGAATTATGCCACCATAAACATTAGAGCACTGACAACTGGCTGTGGTCTCTTTCTTACCTCTTCTGGGTATATGCCCAGTAGAGGGATTGCTGATTCATAAGGTGACTCAATTTCCATTTACTTTTCATATCTCCTGATGGCTTTCCACAGTGGCTGTATGTATCTAAACGGCCACCAGCAGTGGAGGAGAGTTCCTCTCACACCACATCCCCTCCAACATTTGTTGCTCTCTGATTTTCTGTTTTGAGCTATCCCCAAGGTGTTTGGCAGTATCTCATGGTTGTTTTAATTTGCATTTCTCTGATGGCTAATGATCAGGAGCATTTTTTCATATTTGCACAGGACATTTTGTTCCCCTCCCTAGTGAAACTTCTGCTCAGGTCTTTTGCCCACTTGCTCAGGGGTTACTTTCTTCTTTTTGCAGGCTAGGAGGGTATTGCAGATTTTAGTAATAATCCCTTTGTCTGTTGTGTCATAGATGAAAATCCTCTCCCAATATGTGCGTCCTTTTGTTACGCTCATGGTGAAGTCTCAGTGCACACAGGTATTTTAGCCTTGGTATATCTCATTTATGGATTTAAGCTTCATCTGTGTGGGCACCCTTCCCTATTACAATTAGCCAATCTACTCCCTGAACCAAAGTTCTTAGCTTTATCCCCATTCCTTCATTGATGGTCCTGATAGTTTGGGGCTTTATTTCTAGGTCTGTGATGCACCTTGAGTTTGTCCTTGTACATGGGGTGAGGTAATGGTCATGTTTCATTTTTCTACAGGTGGATACCTAATGTTTCCAGCACCACTTGTTAAATAGGGCATGTACCTCCAACTTGATGCTCTTGAGCCTTGTCGAAAATCCGTTTTCAAAATGCTGATGATTTTATTTCTGGAGTTTCTGTTATTTTTCATTGTTCTGAGTATCTGTCATTATTCTAATAGCACACTGTTTTGACCACTGTGGCTGTACAGTAGGTATTAAAATCAGGTACAGCAAAACCTCCAACTTTGTCCTTCTTGAAGAGTTCTCTGCTAATTTTGGGCTTCTTACCTCTCCATATGAAATTGATTGTCAGCACTTTCCAAGTCTGTGAAGAAGGTTGTTGGCATTTGAATTGGGATAGTATTGAACTTATATAGTGCCTTGGGTAAGAACAAGATCTTTACTATATTGAGTCTTCTGATCCATGAACATGGGCTATTTTTCCATTTATAGAAGTTGTTTTTGGTTTCCTGTAGTAGTGTTCTGTAGTTTTCCTGTATTTGTATTTTTTTTTTTTAGGTTAGATATATCCCTAGATATTTCAATTGGTTCTTGGCTATTGATCGCATCTTCCATGGTCTTGTCTGATGTATCTAGAAAATCAATAGATCTATTGATCTTGTATCCCACCACACTTCCATATTCCTCTATTGCTGCCAGTACTCCTGTTGTGCAGCTTTTTGGGTTTTTAATGTATAGAACTATATCATCTGCAAATAGTGACAGTTTTACATCTTCCTCTCAAGACCTTTAATGTACTTCTGTTGCCTTATGTTGTTAGTTGGCCCTGTTGACCTCCGTGTTCATGAGTTGCTCCATGTAGTTACATTTCCCTCAAGGTTGGGCACGCCTTAGTGACATCTGCATTCACAGTGCCATTTCTGTGGAGATATAAACAATACCCTCCCTCTGGGTGGATTAATGCCCTACTCCCCCGGTGTCATTGTCTTCTTCTCTCTCCACTTATTTCCCTCCCCCTCTAATACTTTCTCCATATTTGTGTTGGAATGACATGTTCATCCTTGGGTTTGGTCGATCCTCCAGTAAGATTTTAAAAAGAAGTGGGGACAAGGGGTATCTTTGTCTGTTCCCCTTTTTCACTGGGATTGTGTTTTGTCATTCTCCATTGAATATGATGTTGCCTGTTGGTTTTTCATAAGTAGTTGTATTAACTTGAGGAATTTCCCTTCCATTCCTATCTTCTTGAATGTCATAATTGGAAATGGGTGTTGGGTGTAGTCAAATGCTTTTTTCTGTACCTGTCAATATTATCATGCGATTCTTATTTTTTTCTTATCAATGGGGCAAATAATATTGATGCACTTTTGGGTATTAAACCATCCCTGCATCCATGGAATGAAACTCACCTGATCATGATAGATGATATGTTTTATATACTTTGTATTCTATTGGCCAATATTTGGTTAAGGATTTTGCATCAGTGATCCTTAGAGGTATTGGTTGATTGTTCTCTATTTCTGTGGGATGTTTGCCTTGTTGGGGTATCAAAGTCACACTGGTTTAGTAGAATGAGATTGGGTGCTTGTTAATATTTTCTATGCTGTGGAATAATTTGGGAGGATCGGTGACAGATCTTCCCTGAATCCTTGGTAGAATTTTCCTGTGAAACCTTCTGATCTAGAAGCTTTTTTCGTTGGTAGTTTCTTGATACTCATATCTATTTCTTCTTTTACCATGGGTCTGTTGAAGTTCTTTACCTCTATCTGGAATAATCTAGGAAGGGATTGTTTTTCTAAGTATTTGTCCATGTCTTTAATGCTGTTGAGTTTATTGGAATATAGACTTTCACAGTACTTTGTGATTATCTTTCTATTCTCTTTGGGGTCCATTATGATTTCCCTGGTTTCATCCCTCTCACTGGCTATTGACGTTTGTTCCTTCCATTCCTTGGTTAGGTTTCCCATCTGTCTGACAAAAAAGAACCAGCTTTTTGCTGCCTTGATTTTTTGCATTGTTTTCTTGTCTTCCCACTTGTTTAACTCTGCCCTGATTTTTGTTATTACAATTATTATTATTATTTTATTATTTATTTTGCTATTCAAGGTGCTCTTCTGTTCACTCTGTTCTAGTTGCTGGAGGTTCTGTGATAGGGGATCAGTTATAAGTCTCTCTTACTTTTTCATTTATGCATTAATCACTATCAAACTTCCTCTGATAACTGCTTTTGCAGTATCCCATAGGTTTTGGTATGTTGCTTCTCATTCTCATTCGTTTCTAGAAACTTCCTAATTTCTTCTCTAATCTGGGCCAGTACCCAATCATGTCTCAGAGAATCATTATTCATCCTCCATTTGTTTGCCCATGTTTTTATGGTCGTCCTTTTGTGACCTCCACCTTTATTGGAGTGTTGGTCCCTGAGAGATGTCTGAATGATTGCTATGTGTTTGCATTACTCGGCCTCGACTTGGGTCCTTGCACGTGATCTATTATCGAAAATGAGCCAGGTGGACTTAAAAAGCGAGTGATTTTACTTTTCATTTGTATGGAGAACTCCATAAATGTCTATCAGCTCCAGTCACATAATTGTAGTGCTTAGCTTTGTAGCCTCCTTGATGAGTTTCTTTCATAGTGAGCTTTCTCTGATAGCGGTGTATTAAAGTTACCTACTATGATGGTTGAGTCTGTTATTTCTTTTTTCATGTTTTGACTAGTACGATGGAATTCTCAGGTCTCTCATTAGGTATATATATATATATTATGCTGGTCCACTGGTTCTTTGAGCATTATATAGTGCCCACCCTTCTTTCTTGTTATGGTTTGAACCTTGGGGACAATTTTGTTCAAGTTTAGATTTGCATCACCTGTTTTTTATAAGTTGCCATTTTCCTGGAATATTTCCCACCAGTCTTTTATACTAAGTCTATTTTCGTCTGTGAGCTTAAAATGTCTCTAGCAGGCAACAACAGATTGATAGGTTAAGTTTTCTTTGCCAGTCTGCTAACCTTTGTCTTTTAATGGGTGAATTCAGGCCATTGACATTCAGAGTTATTACCACCCTCTGTGGATTCACTGATCTCACTTCGTACTTTTCCCTATCTCCCTTCACATCAGTGTGCTGTGTTTATGTGGGGAGCTTCATTCTCGCCTTCTTTTTTCTCGGAGACAATGTTATCTTGGAATTGTTTTCAGTGCGTAGACTTCTGGCTTGAGTTTTGCTATATGCTTGTATCCTGCTTGGGCTTGGTGGATGTTGGTCTTCTGACCACAGTTAGTAGGCAAGACTTTTCTGCAGGGTTGGATGTCTTATGGTATATTCGTTCCATTTTCCTTGTCTGGCAAGGCTCTTACATCACCATTTATGTTAATAGATCATTTAGCAGGCTAGTGGATTCTCAAGTTGGCTTTTTCTTTCTTTCTTTCTTTTAGTTTTCGGGAGATGTTAACTCCACTCTCTCCTCTTCATGATATTTATCTGCTGAAAGGTCTGAGAATATTCTTACCAGAATACCATTGTATGTGACCGGTTTTTTTTCTCTCTTGATACTTAAAATTTTTTTCTCTTTTTACTCGAATTCAATCATTTAACGATTATGTGCCATGGTGAATTCTTCCTGGTGCTTAGTCTAATTGATGTGTCTCTGCTCCTTGTATGAATGTGTGATTCTCCTTCATTAAGATGTGGAAGTTTGCTTCCAGGAAATCTATCACTAATTCAACTGCAGATTTCTTTGTTGTGTCTCATTCTAGAACACCGACTATTTGAATATTGGTCCTATTCATAGCATCTGTCATTGTTCTCAGGTTTTCTTCCACTGATTTGATTATCTTGTTTAACTGTCCTGTTTGCTGAAGCCTACCTGATTGTCCTTGAGATCACTGTTACAAAACTCTACCTCTTTGAGTCTGTTGGTATGGTTCATTATCTTGTGTTTTGCTTCTGTTACCTTATCTATTAGTAAGAACAAATTAGTATTTCCCTTTGGTGTGTGGATTTTATCCCCTCTATCGTGAACTTCATCTGCTCTATCATTGCATCCGTATTCAGTCCTTTCCTCATATCCTGTATTACTCCACGCAGCATTCTGAAGATTCATTTTTCATTGCAGATCATCTGTTTTGTTTCTTCTCTGAATGTCATTAGGTTTAGGACTTTATCTGATGTTGCATTGTTTTTCTTTATTTCTTGTGGAGGGTGTTGAAATTTGTTGCTTTCTGTGTGTTGTTTTAGAATAACTGATTGCTATGTTCCTGGGAGACTGAGTACACCTGAGATCTTTCTCTGTGTGATGTACTACCTGTGGCCTACTATTGGTCAGGGTGATGTGTAGGATAGGCAAGATGCCATGGCAATTCAGTGGCCGGAGGCATTGTGGGGCCATGGAGGGTGTGCTTGGCCGGCCAATGAAGGTATGTTGGGGTGGGTCTGCAGTGTGGGCACAGTCCTGGTATGGACTGGCCACAATTTTAAGTCATTTAAAGACTCTCTGAGGAGCCCCAACATGTAGAGGCAGGTTTAAGTTTTGGCTATGGCTTCCAATCCCTGGTATCTCCTGTTTTGTTATGTTAAAATAGTAGGCTATGCTCTGGGTATTGGAATTCTGCCTGTCTTATTATGTTAATATAATGCTAATAGATGAAGGACAGGTTTCTTGTGGTTTACATTCAAAGTTCCGCAAAAGAACACAGCTAAAGTATAAGCATTTACAATTTTAAATTTTAGTTTTATAATGGGCTTGTGGGTTACCCTGATTCAGGACTGTGCTGCACTGTCCCCCAGGGAAGGTGGACCAGATTAGCTGAGTGGGTTTGGGAGTGGACTGGATTGGAATCTTCCCCAGGCTGCAGACTCATTCCTACACAGCTATGTCACTGGTAAATTTCCCAGGGACACCTTAATCGCTGCAAATTAGTTACTAGTTATCTATAGCTACTCATGCTGGTGTGGAGCTGGGGAGATGGGGAGAGTAGATGGCAAATGAAGTCACTGTGTTCCTAGGGAGTGAGGATGGAAAGTCCAAGAATGTAGGAGTGGGATGGATAGCAGAGAGGGGAATTCTAGTGTGACTTTTTGTGGCTACTTCTCTGAGGCTCTCTGATAGTCTGGGATAATGATCACCTTTAGGTAAAAACATGGTGAATTCCTGCATGATGTGACTCTTGAACAAAAATTGCAGTTGGAGGTGTGAAAAAGAGCCTAGTACATGGAATCTATTTTTAGCACCCAGCCTCCTAATATTGGCCTCCTTACCTCTTAATTTTCTGATCTAACAACAGAAGCAACATGCAGGTGATTCTATGTGGATGCTATCTTGACTCTCCCTGGCTTTTTTTGAAGCCATGTTTCCCCCCCCCCCATTATTTTATATATAAGCAAAAGTTAGTCTCCTTGTCCTTACTTCCAAGGAACACTTTGGCTATATTTCTCCCAATGCATATTTTTTTTGTCTCTGGCTGTCATCGATATATTTAATATCATTTCACAACATCATCATTCTATTGCATCAATTCCTCTTGGATCTTCCATATTTATTTTCTGTTATATATCATCAGCAGGGAGCAGTATTTGGATCATGACAAAGTGGAGGATCAATAAAACAGAGAAAGGTACTCAATAAGATGGATTGAAACAGTAGCTCTTGAATGGGCTCAGGAATAATAGTGATTGGTATTTGAATCAAAAGCTACTAAACTGTACTTAATAACTACTCAGCTCTAACTGGAATTGTATAAACACAGCAGGATTATCTCTCTAGATCTTTAAAAATTAAAATATGACTATTTATGGGTGATGTGGGATATGTGGAAGGGTGATCATAGAGTTAGAATTCAGGTGAACAATTTACTGGTCGTTTCTAAACCACAATGTCTTTTCTGCTATATTCTTATACTAATATGTAACCAATAGGAAGTAATTATTATAACTATTCTGTATCACACTTGATCTTAGCCAAAAGGCCGAGAAATGATAACAATTCTGTATCTAAAATAATATTTTATTCTATTTTTGGTGAATATATATATATATATATATAGATAGATAGATATGCAGTACTATTTAATACTTTGTAGCAAGAAGGATAAGAGACATCCGTGACAGTCTTCAGATATGGCAACACTTTTGTTATTTCTATTCCTAGTTGTTTTACTTATATTAAGTTAATTTTCCTGCTCCCAATCTTTTCATCTATGAAATTCAATGCCTTATTAATGAATGTTCTATATTGAGGGTTAACAAAGAATAATGAGGAAAGCTTTGAAGTTACAAATTCCAAATAAATATTCTTCAAATGGGAATTTTGGTTTTCAAGACTACAATAACTTATAGAACACTATTTCACTAGGATGCATATCGTGGTTTTTGTAAGCTATCTAATGCCATCACCACTCTTCCATTAGTTTGTCATACTTTGGTGGCTCCCATGTTGCTATGATGGTGGAAGCTATGCCACTGGTATTTTAGCACATTGCAGATTGGTCCCGAGTTTACTCGTGTTTCATGCACCATCTTTTACGGACTGATCACAAGATAACTCGTGATTTCTACACGCTGCCTTCAGATGCCATCTGCTTGGGTATATTTTAACTATTTCATCTATTTAGGTGTTTACATCAGTAGTGAATGTATCAAACTCAATTGTCTTCATGTTCTCGTTGTTTATTTTGCATTTTAGTGCATTTTGGTTAAATCACATAGTTACTATTTGTTTGAATTGTTTTGCAAGGACTTGTGCACTTATCCTGAGCAAACCTCAGTGAAATGTGTAACATCACCAAAATTGGTCAAATGGTCTCCCGTTGCACAAAAAGACATGAAGAAATTCTTGGCCGTAATTCTTCTAATTTTTCAAAGTAACATGGATTATGTTGATTATTTTTACAAGTTTATAATTTCATGAAGATTATAGTTCATAGAAGTAATAATGTTCCGCATATATCGCAAAATATTATTTCATAATGTGAGACATTTTATATTATATAGAAAATAAATATGATAAAAACTTGATGGGATGTAAACCCATTTATGTTTTAAGGCAAAAATAAACCCCTAACAGCCTAAAAAATACCCAGCCACTTGGGTAAATTGGTAAAAAAAAATATCCAGTCTTTAATGTGTTAACTCCCACCCAAGTCACCTATGATAGAAATGTTTCAACAGAGATTCAAGAGTAAACGAAGCTAGTAAAGACAATATGGTGATCTATTTAAAAAAATGCTTAGCAACATTTTTTGGAAATTTTATCAGGAGAGATCAGTCACTTGAAAGGACATCAGGCTGGGTAAGGCAGAGGTGCAGTGAAAAACCGGAAGGCCCTGGGCAAGATGGATTGGCGCAGTGGCTACAATAGTGAGCTCACACATAAGAACAATTGTGAGGATAGCACAGGACCAGGTAGTGGTTTGTTCTCTTGTACATACGGTCTCTAAAAGTTGGAACCACTCGACACCTACAATAACAGCGAAGCATTATGGAATGTAGTTGGATATTGTCTGATACGGTGGCAGAAGATAAGTGCCTCTGGTTGGAAAACACTCAAAACACAATTGAGGAAGAGCTGCCTGGTCAAGATAGGGACAACCTAATGACATGAGTAGATTAGAGGGCCTTCATTTGCTGACTTGGAAGGGCTCAAAGTGAGAAAGAATTACAAACATCTATTATTAATTAACATATAGTGTGAAACATATATGAATATAGGAACTAGGCAGTACTGAAAAATGAATTGGAATAAATGAAAATATATACTATATGTGTTAATAAGTTGAAATGAACTAGTATGGGTCATTGTGACTGAACAATCATACAAACAAACTCTTCTGGGAATTAAAATAAGAGAATTTATTTACATTTATCATCAAAATAACATTTCAAGGTCTATCCTGAAGTACAATGTTGCCAGTGAAAGGAATATCTCACGATACATGCAAGGAACATGAGTAGCTGTGACTATAATTCAAATTCACTCACCAAACACAAATAAAATATGAAGAAACTGAAGATTTCTTCCTACTTCTGCAGGCTGAAATTGATCAAGCATGCAATCAAGACTCATTAGTAATTGTATAAAATAAATGTGAAAGTTGAAAACAAAGAATAATGATCAGTACTTGAATATGGTGATGTTGATAGAAATAGCCCCAGAGATTATATGATAAGCATTTTCAATAACAATGATTTTTTTCATTGTAAATAATTTCTTCAACAACATTAATCGTGATTCTATTACATGGTTTTATGAGCAGAATTAATGCACTGACTGTCAATTTGGATTGAGCTTTTATAAATGTGGGCCTTACCAAATAGAAAATGCAGGAATCTAAGTTACTCTACCTGTAGAAATAGTTGATTGAGAAGCTCAATATCATCAGTGAGGAAAAGGGCAGGGGTTGACTGTGGAATAGCCTATCAATTATTCATAGGGAAGCTCAAGTTAAAGTCGAAGAAATTAAAACAAGTCCATAAGATGCAACTCATTACATTGAATACAATGCACCTGCATTTAAACATGATCTCAAGAATGATTTTGATTTACTGAGAACTAGTGATCAAATAAAAGAGAAGTTATGAAGGAATATTAAAGATATTTAGAGAAATCAAAATATTACTAAATGACTTGAAAGAAAGATAAACCAAAATGAATATCAGAGAAAATTTGGAAACTTGTTCTACCACTAAAGATGCTGAAACGAGTGGTGAAAATGATGAAGTAAAATATATGAAAATAATTAAAAGGCATATCAAAAAGAGAAAGTCAAGTATTATAATGACATGCAAAAAGACCTGGAGGTAGAAAATCAGAAAAGGAAAGTACACGTAGCATTTCTCATGCTGAAAGAACTGAAAGAAAGAAAAATCAAGCCGAAAGCTTCAGTATGGAGACATACTATGGACAAAATATTAAATAACACAAGAAGCATCAAAATAAGATAGAATGAATACAGAGTCATAACAGAAAGAACAGATCAAAATAAAAGTAATTTAGGAGCAAGCAACTATTTCAAGAATGAATGGTATTGAAGGAAGGATCCCAAATGCACCAAAAGAACTGGTGATCCATATTGGCGCCCAGGTGGACAGAATACTAACAGGAATATTTCAGCAAAGGAAGGCAGTGCTAGATGTACTCACCCCTTTATGTAAGGCAGCTGCCTGACCAACTAACTGGAAGAGATTCGTCCTCCACAGAAAGTTGACCCAGTGTAACTCAGAAATTATTGAACAATATTACTAATATTTCATGCAAGTAAAATTTTTCTAAAGGTACTTTAAAAAGAGTTGCAGAACTACATACCTAGGGACCTGCCATATAGTCAAGCCAGATTCAGAGAAGTATATGGAATGAGGAATATGATTGATGACACCTGAGGAATGGTAGCTGAAAGCAGCAGATACTATACATATGTTTGCTAGTGTTTATTAACAATACAAAAGCATTATATTATGCAGGTCATAACAAATTATGGATAACATTGTAAAGAATATAGATTCCAGAACAATTAATTGTTTTCATAAGTGACCTGCACATAGATCGAAAGGCAATTATCCAAAATAATAATAATACGATGCTGAATGGTTCAAAATTAGAAAAGGTGTACACCAAGATAGTACTGTTTCCAAATACATGCCTTAATCTCTGTAGGAAGCAAATAATCTAAGAATCTATTCTAGACTATAGGAATGCAGAATCAGGATCTGAAGATGTCTCAGTAACAACCTGCCATATGTGGAAGAAAAGAAAAATACTTAGAATAAGACAAATAAACAACAACATAATAAATGAAAAAAAGATTGAAACTGTCTAAGGTTTCATTTGACTTGGATCCACAAACAACACCCATGGAAGCAGCAGTCAATAAATTAAATGATGTATTGTTTTTAGCAAATCAGTTGGCAAAAGCAAAGATGCCGCTGTGGGTCATAAAGGAATGCCTGACCCAAGTCACAGTATTTTCAATTGCTTTATAGACATTCAAAAACTAAAAATGAATATAATATATTGAAGGGTTGATGCAGCTGAATTATGGATTTAAAACCACAAACATGGTGCTAGAACATTATTTTCTACTAAAAATATCTAGTTGGGCATAATTTCACTGCAACTGATTTGGTTATATTAAACTTCTTTGGTCATAATCACTACCACCATTAAATTAAGCTTTTAATTTGAAACACAATTGTTACATAGTGCCAAAGTATAACCTTACAGTTTTCAGACTGTTGAAATAGTGCTGATTTTCTTCAAAACATGAGTGATATCAATGTCAGCCCTGTCAGGAGGTCATGACTTGCTACAGGAACCTTGAGTTTTTGGCCTCTGCCTTTTTCAAGTGGCAAAAAGAAAATATGGAAATGACTTGCTTTGAAAATAGAACAAAGTTTTAAACAAAGGAAATGCAAACTGAAGAATTGCTACAAGCACTTCTTTGTACTTTGTGTTTCTAGCAGCCATCTGGTATACAGAAAAGTCGTGGATAAACAAATTGCAAGTTCAAAGAGTATAGGACTTTCTTATTTTCTTGAAAGTATAAGGTCAAGTCTGAAATCTAATTATATTAAAAATAGAGTTAAAATTGGATATGCTTGTGAAATCAAAATACCTGCTGCAAATTTACTGAGAAATACAAATTACATGCACTTTAACACATGTAAGAAATTCAGGCATTCTTGTGATGAGCACAGAATAATAAAGCATCAATATTAGGATCATGACACAACTTATGCATTGAAGGACCTTGTTCAAGGATAATTTTTAAGAGAGTCATGAAATTTCATTTTCTTTGAGAATGAATTCACATAAGTTTTAAAAAGGAACCACTCTAGAAAAAAACAAAAAACCCTCTGCATAGCTTTAGAGTATTTAATGAATGGAGATATTCATATTGTTTTTCTAATAAGTGAAGAATTATTTCATAGTCTACTAGTATGAAATATTGTTGGCACAATGTATAAAGAACTCAATGGTTTGAACCCACTAGCTACTCTGCAAATCAAAGATGTGGCAGTCTCCTTCCATAAAGGTTTACAGCCTTGGAAATCATGTGGGGCAGCTGTCTTCTATCACTATGATTGGGAATCAGCTTGGAGGTAGTGAGTGTAAAAAAATAAATGGATATATTTTAGTTGCCATGTTAGAATTCTATACTCATAAGTCAATGCTTTGGTAATATTTTCCACCTTCCTATTAACTTGTGTGGTGATTAGTTAAGTCTACTTTTGCTTCTTTTGATCCTTAGGGATTTTTTAATGGGAACATTAAGATATAAAAATAATTTAAAATATCTTGTAGTGAATAACATTTACATTTAAAAGTCACTCATGGTTTACATCATTAAATCAATTATTATGTACAATGATTGTCCCCATTGACATCCCTCTCATTCCCAAATGCCTTTCTTTGATGCGGCTTGAGATTATTAAGTATTTTTCCATCTCATCAACTCGACTTTAACATTAGACCTTCATATATATACATATATATGTAAAATATATCATATAAATATAATATTCCGTTTTCTGTGCTGAAAAGGATCAGTGATAGTATCAGGACACATTCCAAATTGTTCTTTTAACCTAAATTTATTTTTAAAGACCTAATCATATCGCACAATAGGTTCTGCCTTGGACTGTAAAACATGGTTCAAATCCATTAGCCATTCCAAAGGAGAAAGATGCAACTTTCTACTCTAGTAACCAGTTACAGCTTCAGAAGCCCACAGATGCTGTTCTACCCTGTCCTGTAGGGTGGTCATGAATTGCAAACAACATGAAAGCAGCGATTTCAGTTCTCTGTGGTTTTGTGAGTTTGTTTTTTAACCATGTTGAGTTCATTAGTTCTAATCCGTTCACCCTAGGAGTCTTAGCAGCATACTGAGTTGTACACGGGAGCATGAAACAAACTCAACAGCATGAAACCACCAATCGCTCTACAGCTGCAAGAGGAGGATTTTCACTGCAGTAAAGACATATTGCCCCGGGAAACTACAGGGGCAGATCCACGTTGTCCTATAGGGTCTCTATAAGTGGACACAGACTCCATGGCCGTGAGTGTGGTTATGGAGGTCACTCCTATTTTTCTTTTCTATCTTTGTAGCGAGGGGCCAAAGAAGATTCAACTCTGCTTGATCTATTACTCCCATATAAAAAGGCTTATGACACCACGGAGGTGTCATCAGGCTTCCGCCCAATTTATGTGAGGCTGCACCCCTACCTACCCTTTCACAGGAAAGTCTAGTTGACATAATCCCTGACTATACAGTAAATGCCAGCCAACGACATCGTTACGCCTATACCAGGGTCATCGTTCCTCAGCTGCCAGATGGCATAACTGGTAAACCACCTAGAATAGGACCCAGCCAAAGCAACGCACAACCGGCATGATCAAAGCCTACAGTGCTTCCACCTAGCGCCTTGGTGTTCATTACGGCCAGATTTCTATGGTTATAGTCACAAAGAATAGGCGATTCAATTAGAGATGTTTTTATCATAGCAATAAGTGTGAAATTTTGGATAACAAAATTGTTGGTAAATTAGCAGTAGGGTTAAAACGACAAATGTGAGATGTTTTACTTAGAAGAAGAAAGGAATCAAGATGGGGAGAAGGATACAGATAAGAAGAGAGGAGCAGAGAAAGGAAGGGTAAAGATGAGGAGGAGAGAAAAAAAAACCCACAACTAAATTCATAAGACAGGATGTTTGGAGATCTCTACAATTCAAGGAAATATGAGAACTACCTTAAGGACTTAAGTACCTGAGAACCATGGGGTAAAATGGAGGCAAATGGGGTAAAATGGGGTAAAAAATTATTTTAACCATCGATTTACATATACTATGTGGAATGTATGCTGATAGAAATTTCAGTCACTACTTGCCAAATTCTAAGCAATCATACCTTTCTCAATTGACTCACTCTCACAATTGTAAACAGAGACAATGATACTTCAATTAAATTCCCTATTTGCTAAATACATAAAATCCCGTTTCACCTCTGGGGCTCACATTCAAAATGCCAATACCTTTTTCTCTACAGCACAGCTCTGCGGACTGCTAAGGCAAGTGTCTGTGTTTTTGCGCTCTTTCTTTCGACTCCTCGAGTGCTCTGACCTTTTAAGTGAGTCACTACCCATAGGAGACCAGGTCTCCAACATCAAAGGTGGGGTGGTGGTGAGAATCACATCACCGTGAAAGAGGGGGAGTGCATGATGGGGACCCAATGCCCACCTGTAGACAGCTGGACACCCCTTCCAGAGGGGTAGTGAGGAGGATATGGACCACTCAGGGTTCAGTGTAGCAACAATGAAACTCAAAACCTTCCTCTAGTTCCTGAACGCTTCCTCCCCTCCCAATCATCATGACCCCAATCCTACCTTGCCTTGCGGACCTGGTTATACCAGAGGATGTACAGCGGTGCAGTGGGGATCTGGAGGCACAGGGAATCTAGGACAGACGAACCCCTCAACACCAGCGGTGGGGGTGGCGACACCAGGAGGGAAGGGCGTGTAGAAAGGGAGAACCGATCTCAGAGATCTATGTGTAACCTCCTCTCTGGGAGATTGGCAAGGGGGAGGCGGGTGAGGGGAGACGCCGGGGAGTGTAAGATAAGATATAATAATTATTTATAAACTATCAAGGGACCAGGGGTGGGATCGGAGAGGGAGGGGGATGGGGGGGGAAAGGGAAACCGAGCTGATTCCAGGAACCCAAGTGGAAGGTGAATTTTGAGAGTGACGAGTGCAACGAATGTATAAGGGTGCTTTGCTCAATTGATGTATGTACAGATTGTGATAAGAGCCTTATGAGCCCCAATAAAAAGATTTTTAAAAAAGTGAGTCACTACTTTTTGTCAAGAGAACCAGTGAAATCTGATCAGAAAGATTCCCAGTCTGTTAAGTGAAGCAATTAATTTCACATCAGAGTACTCAGATATAAATTATTCGCAGCCATTTCCCACAATCGGCCTGTCAGTGTGAATGAAAGAGAGTTTTGCTATAAGCCTTCACTCTTTCTCCCCAGTAGTGTTTCTGCTTCTCTCAGCAGAACAGAGATGCAGTTGCTAGCGATTGTTTTTGAATGGGGAGTAGCCTCTCCATAAAAATGTCAGCATATTGAATTTCTGTGACACAGCTGATCACCATTTTTCAACTGCTGGAACACTCATTGCAATGTGGTTGATCATTAAGAAAATCCAATGGTGCAGATCATAACCGTCCGGTTTGCTGTTTTACTAGAGAATTTGCTGTTTTACTAGAGAATTCTTTAAAAGGTGATCACTCTGAAGAAGATCCATTATAAATGATAACACAAACTTTTACAAAATTAACTCGGTGGCAAAGAGTAAAACATATAAAAAATATATATATTTTTTACTTTCTAACTTCCTGGGGAAATCTTGGCTGATATATACCAGGGGGATGAGATCTTTCTCAAAACATTTTAAGTCTTAGTGTGGATACTAATCAATTTTCTGTACCTTCCTCAGAAGAGGAGGGTCAAAATAAAATTAATTTCATATAATCATATGTACATCCCAATTGCCAGCATATTCCAAAGTGGTTTGTTGGTAAAAAAGAATGGGCCCTGCTATAATTTATTTTCCCCCCAATGTTTATGTGACTGCCTACATGCGATTTCTCTAGATCTGCACAGGAAACATGGTCAGAAGGAACATGTGTTAAAAAACCATTTAGAGAGTTAAGAACCCATGCAGGTACTAACACTAGAGCTTGGGCCTTCCAGAAAGGTATACATGTACAACATCTTTATACATATAGTAAGCAACTCCAAGGGTTACTTGTTCTCCTTTTATAGGCAGTCAGTCTTGTGCTTTAGTATATATATTTTCTTTTGAAGTTAATTTGCAAAATTCAATTACAGGTTTGCCTCATCTCATTCTTGGAAAGACAGACTTCATGTATTATCTGTTTTTGTATTGTTTTTTAATTATGGCCTATGTTTCACCTGTTATAATCTAAGGTGCATGCTCATTAACTGGGAAGAGAACTCATTGTTAAGTGTAGCATACACTTCAGTGTCTATCTGAAATCTTGAAATAAAATAGAAATGTAACATGCAATCTTACCTCTAAAATGATATGGAGAAGTAAAAAGCTTAACTATTAGGGATTCAAGATGAATGACATTTGTGGCAGCTTCTGATTGGGAGGAAGATGGAAATATATCAAACATAGATACATCAGTGAAAAAGAGGAGCAAATACAGTAACCATTAAAAGATTGCACGATATAGTATACTAATATGTTATTGACCATGGAACCAAGATAAAGAAAAAATCTAGAATGTATGCTAGTAAATTTTTCAGATAAAGAAAAACAAACATAAAAGACATAGTACAGTAATTTTCTAAGAGTTATATTAGGAATAAAGATTGGATGTAGGAGAAATTTTGCACAATATAGAAATATAGACATTATCTGTTTGGTATATCTAACAATAAGTAGATCATAGACACCTTCACAACTCTGAAACCAGATCAAATTCCCTATAGCTACAGACCGTAGAATTATATGGCTTTTGAGTATAATTATAACTATAGATTCTATTTTTTAAAAGCCATGTCTAGCCCAATAAAAGGATTTTTAAAAAAAAGCCATACCTCAAATACAGGACTTAAAATAGGAAACTGTATGCATTTATGGGTGCTGCTAAATATACCTGGGAAGTTAAGCTGATTTATGTACAAATGGTAATAGATATAAATAAATGGGCTGGTATCTTGAGTCACATAAGTAGGCACAATTGGTAGATACATTTCTGAATATAGCAGTAAGGGAGATAACTCAAAATATAGAAAATTGCCACTAAAATATATATCGAAGAAAATAAACCCAAACTAACCCACCAACACCAAGTCGGTTCTAATTGATAGTGACTTTATAGGACAGAAAACAACTGCTCTGAATTGATTGCCTGGTTGGAATGGTTAATTAAATGATGGCCACATCTTTTTTAGTTGACTGATGTTCTAGGTTCTAAACACCGATTTTTAGTCACCAGCTGAGTGCTTTAAACACTGTCCAATGAAAGATATTTAAAGCAGCATTAAGCACTAATTATGATTCTGTACTATAGTAGAGATGATAATTAAAGTTTTATGTCAACTTCAATGCACCTGGATCCTCAGTGGTTGAGCAGTTCACACCTAGTAACTGCCTGTCCCCTGCTGCCAATGGTGTAGGTGCAATGGACTGTGAACTGAGTTGATAATGACAAGGCAAGTGGTTCAAACCAACGTTCCCCAATCACTTGTAAGCCTCCATAATGGGATAAGACTAGATTGTATGGAGCATTCTTACCCATGTCACAGTCCTGTTACAATTAAATGAAGTTTCTTCAGAGGTATGGTCTCTTAGGAATGCAAGAACATAGTGGAAATGTTTTACTTTGTGTTGGCTCTGTATCCTGCATTTGATTAATTGATTTACAGTACTCTGGGTTTGAGCCAACAACCTGTCATATTGCCTGTCAGTCCTGGGAGTCATCAGTGGACTACCATTTGACCTTGCAACCTTGGATTCATCTGCCTCCCAAACCACTGGCATATGGCCTTCTTGCAGATCTCGGGTTCCACAATCCCCACAACTACTGCAAGGAGGAGAATATCTGGGTTCCCATCTGACCCACTGATTTATAGTCTGCCTGACTTAAGTTTGCCTGCTTTTACAACTTTGTGAACCATTTTTTAAAATATAAATTTGTTTGCAGAAGAAAGTCCTCTGCCCACTGGCTTCTTAGTTGGCAGCTCAGTTGACCCAGCCATCCGGGGCAGGGAAGGAGTGGTTCTTAGGTGTTAGCTATCAAACCACTGAGATTCCTGGCTTATTGAAGTTGACACAAACCTTAGCAACCACATTTTCTTCTGGTGCTCTAGGGAAGTTGTCCAGGAGTGCAGGATTCTAGTCTGTTAGCATGGTTTGCTTCCTTTGTATAAATGCTCAGGTGGATTATATATGACCCCAATTAGTTGTTGAACAAGGAATTAGCAATATATTAATATATACACAATCTTTGAAATGTAGTTTTAAAAATATTTCAGATGATGTTTTTTCACAAATTTCATTTCACCCAATTACTGGAGCAAAATTACTAATTGTTATTTTTAATCAAGGCTTCAATATAACCAGTGCCCAACTGAAGTAATGCCAAATTAAGCAACATAAGAAAGCTTAAGACCTCACATTTTAAAAATAATTGCTTTCAATTTGTAAACAAAAAAGTCTGCTAAGTTGGAACCACCCTTATTTCTAATTATATATTTAAAGCAATACTTGGATCCTGACATGCAATGACAAATCATCTTAGACCAAGATGAGTTATTGGTGTCTGTCCTTTTCTGTCCTTTGTAACCCATCAGGTAAAAAGCCACATGTGCCCCTTTCTCTAGTGAATTGTCCTTGCCTTGATCAAAGGATTATTGTCCTGACAGCATGAACACACTCTCATATATATATCATATAAAATAAATGGCTATTTTTATATAAAATATGGATCACTATTTCCTCAAACACAATCCAGATTCCTACAGTAAGATAAAAATAATCATTTTTACCCATTAGACTTTTGCATATAAACATACCTAATTCAAATGCATGGATACCATGAACTGTTTAAGACTGCAGTTATACTTTCAAGAGTTTGACAATATTGTCCTAAATGACAAATACATCTAAAACCATCAAATGATATGAGAAAGATTATATAAGAAACGGAATGCAGCCCTTGGAAATGACGTTTTATGCAAGAATCTCTTTCACCCGTGTTGTCATGGGGAAATTATTTGACAAGTAAATAAGCTTGTTTTTTTTCTTATCTTGATATCCCTCTAACTCTCAAATTTCCTCATACGTCAAATATATCATTATTCCCAACTCTGTGATGAAGTGAAATAGCTTAAATAGGGCTCTTCTAATTATTTCTCTATAGATTCCACTAAATGATTGGGTCGGACCACAAGCACAGGGCATGCGAAGCACGATAGAGGATTGGATGGTTTTATCATTCCTCTGTGTATTAGAGCGCCGAGAATAGCCACTGTGGGGCCCCTGTCGGAAGCTGCACTACAGACTGCGTTGCGGACACAGAGACCATGAAACAAGGAGGCAGAGCAGGAGGTAAGTTTTCAGACCAAGGTAGAGGGTGAGAGCCTGAGGCCCAGAGGGACAGGGGCTGCTGACTGAGGAGAGGTACTACTGCAGACCAAAGACTGTCGCCCTAATGTTTCCTCATTCAGGGTGTGGTAGCCTACTAGCTTCCTTGAAAACAAACAAGCAAACATACATTTATGAGTGTTGTGTGTGAGTCTTGTGTGGCCATTGCAATGACTCATTGACACCAGCAGAGGAGTAAAATGCTCTGGGAGAGAAGGTTGCTGTAGAATAGGGTAAAGAAGCATGAAGAGTGGACACCTTGTGCTAATCAGCTTTCGGTAAATGTGGAGATCGACTCCACAGAGGTCAGATGTGGCCAGATGTGTCCTCGGTGCCATTTTCTCAGTACTCCAGTCAGAGATAAGCATGGTATTTAGAACAAGTCCTTTCTGCTTCATGAATATAATCTTAGCAACATTGATAAATGTTTCTAGGAAAGAAGTATAGGTTTACAGGTTAATACATGCTGTATCTCCAAACTTGGTATTTCCATTACGATCTTTAATAACTGTGTTTTTTGTGTGTGCTTGGAATTTTTTATGATTACTAAAGTGAAGGGCCCAGGCATGTAGACACTTCTACAGATACCCAAGGCTTTATATGGTATATTGGGGTAGGATAAATGAGGTCTTATAGATCTTTTTGTGCATTTAAAATGTTTTTATTAGTATATACTTCACATATCATACAATGTATTTGTTCAGTTATATTAAGAAGAGTTGTGTAGTCATCACCACGGTGTCAGAATGTTTTCGTCTTCTATTCATAGGCGTCAGCTCCTAACTTCTCCCCACTGTGCCTGCTATGTCCCTGGGTGATTATCAATCTGTCTCTATAGAGCTACTTATCCTGGGCTTGCTACATAGAAAGCCATATGTAATCCTAACAGAAAGAAAATGAATAAACAGAGCAAAACAAAAAAAAATCAACAACGAGTAGACACAACATAGAAGAACCAAAACAAAGCACAAATATAAAAAATGGAAACAACTTTAAAATGGGTCAAACGTGAAATAAAACAATAACAGATTACATTTTAACCAAACTACACCTGTCATCATCAAATTTACAGTGTTCTTCACCTGATAGAAAGGCTACTCATATTCCTTGACTAATAGAGCAGATTCACCAGAGGCTCAATCCAGAGAGAGGCACTGAAAATGGGTCTTTGGCTTCCATTGTCACCCCCAGAAAACCAACCACACTCACTGTCGTTAAGTCAATGCCTACTCATAGCGACCCTCTGGGACAGGGCCGAACTGCCTCTGAAAGTTTCCCAGACTGTAGCTCTGTACAGACAGAGAAAGCCTAGACTCTGCACAACAGGTGTTCACAATTGAACCTCTGGGACCATTCTTTCCTTGTCTACAGTTTACAACGGCAAGAGTTATTAGCGAGTTATATATGTATAATATATACATATATAATTTTATATGTGCATACATGACATCCATTTATTACTTTTATAAACGAATAATAAGAAGAAGGAAGAGAAAACAGGAGGAGATAAATAGGAGAAGAAGCATGTAGCCCTTTCTTGGGCTAGCTGTAACAGAAAATGGGACTGCAGTACTTAGATCATAAACTGGGCATGCTAATTTTGTTTTTGTTCTTTAATCTTGTTCCCTCCTTGCATTAATTCTATGACAAATGGTGGCTAGCTATGAATGAAATAATAATGTCACGATATGAATTGTGGTCCAATGAATTACTAAAATAGTCCTTCTAGACTTTACACAGGAGACAGACAAGGCTTTCTACATCTGTCAAGAGTTGCAGTCTCCTTGGTTTGCTGCCATGTGGGTGTGGCAGGCCAGCCTCTCTCCCCAACCTGGAGGTTTAGTCTTGTTCTCTGTAGTACATACGTCTAGGGAAGTGGCTTTTTTTTCGATACCTACTGTGCTGATTGTACTTACCCTAGGGGACTCATGTTGTACTTGTCCTCCTGTGATTGACTGACTTTGCTTAGCATAATTTCCTCCAACTATGCCCATGAAATGACATGTGTCATGTGATCCTCAGTGCGTTTCAGTGATGTATAGTACACCATTGTGTGGATGTGCCAGGGTTTACTAATCCATTTGCCTATCAATGGAAATTTAGATTATCTACAATTGTTTTGTGATCGTGAATTGTGTTGCAATAAATATTGGAGTGAAAATGATTGGTTGTGGTTTATTTCTTACCTCTTCTGGGTATATGCCCAGCAGAGGGACAGCTGGGTCATGAGGAAGCTCAATTTCTATTTTCTTATTGCTTTCCACAGAGGCTGTACGTATCAACTTGACCACCAATAGTGGAGGAGAGTCCCTATCTCTCCCAACCCCTCCAGCATTTGTTGCTCTCTGATTTTCTGATTTGGGCTGTTCTCAAGGGTGTTAGATGATATCTCGTGGTTGTTTAAACTTGCATTTCTCAAAAAGAGAAAGGGATGTATAGACCTCATGTTGACACACCAAGCCTGGAGGATGACGCCCCTGCACAGAGATGCTAAAGCACAAAGAGAACTGTAGGGCTGGCAGCATCTGAAGACATGTTGGCCCCACACTGGAGCATATTTCAACAGAGGACAATACTGGGGATGCCAGGCGGGGAGTTAGTTCAATGTGAATCTCCCCCTCAGAGGGGAAAAACAAGGGAACAGAACAGAACAGCAATAGAAGCAAAGAAAATACGCAGAGACCCTGAAGAGTCCCCAAAATAGACAAGGCGAGGAGGGGCAGCTCCCAGAATTTCCCTAGGGCCAGTGGGGAGATAGTCATAAACATTAGCAGACAGACCTGGAATTATGCATGTATTTGTTTTGTTTATTTTTTATTTCTTTTTTCAAACTTTTTGTTTTCTTCTTGTTTGGTGTCGTTCATTGTTGGCTTGCCTACACATATAAGATAGACATGGGACGCAAGCTTGAGGAGAAAGCAACATGACCGAGATGAGGGGATAAGGAGGTAGGGGAAGGGAACAGTGAGCAAGCAATGCCATAGGCAGGTAACAGCTAGGCAATTACAATCAACAAAAACAAGGAAGTAGAGATCTTGGGGCTGCTGGAGCAACAGCAATCTAGCTAAGTGGAATTACTGAGGCAGAAGTAGGATGAACTTGATGGTGGGGCAGGAGGAAGGTAAAAGGAAACAGAGGAACAATCTAGAAAGCAAAGATATGGATAGGGGTGTAAGCATAGATATGTACATATCTTAATACATCAATTCATAACAATAGAGTATTGGCCCATGTACATATATCTATATGGCAACACACTGAGGTAGTGGACAGACTTCAGGCCTCTGCTCATGCTCTCCCTCAATCCAAAAACACTTTGTTCTAACAACTGGCCATTCTGTGATGCTCACCTTCTTGACATGATCGCTGAAGACAAAATGGTTGCTTAAACAAATATGGTGAAGGAAGTTGATGGTGCCCGGCTATCAAAAGATATACCATCTTGGCTCTTAAAGGGTTGAAGTTAAAAAAGTGGCCATGTAGCAGAGAAAAAACAAACCCACATGGAAGAAGCACACCAACCTGTGTGATTGTAAGGTGTCGTCGGGACCAGGTACAGGCATCAGAAGACCCACAACAGACAAACAAACTAACTAAAAACATTGTTGAGAACAAGAGGGGTCAGATCAGAGACCGAAGACCCATCTGTAGACAATGTGACATCCCCTCACAGAGGGCTCACAGGAAGTCAAGCAGGGTGCAATAAAGCACCAATGAAACACACAATACTCCTTTGGTTCCTTGAGGCTTCCTCTCCCCCCACTATCATGACCCTAGTTTTGCCTTTCACTGTGGGCTTTACTGGATCATGTGCACAGGTACTGATAAGATATAAGAGCTTACTACACATGAACAGGAATGGGATTAGCAATATCAGGAGGGCAGGGGAAAAGTGGGGAGATGAGCAGGGAATGGGAAACTGATCCTGATGATCAACACATAATCGTAACACCTTCCCCCCTCCATCTCGGGAATGAACACTAGAAACCATGGGAGAAGAGAGACAGTGGTGGGTGTAAGATATGAAAATAATAATTTATAATTTATCAAGGGACCATGAGGGTAGGGGTGGGAGAGTAAGGGGGTAAAGAGGAGCTGACATCAAGGGCTCAGTAAAAAAATAAATGTCTAGAAAATAATGATGGCAATATGTGCTCGATACAAATGATGTATGGATTGCTACAAGAGCTAAAATGTTAAAAAAAAAAAAAAAAAGAGATGTAGTCTGAGGAATTCGCAAAAGCAGTTCTACCCTGCCCTATAGGAGTACTAGAAGTTGGGATTGACTCCACTGAAGTTAATTTACTGAGTCTTTGTCAGTGTCAGTAAATAATGTAAGACTATGGAAGTCAAGTACATGGAACTGTAACAACCCTTGGTTTATCATCCAATTAGGCTAAAAGCCATGGGGCAGTTCTCTCCTGTCCTATAGTATCACTGTAAGTCACAATTGACTTGATGGGTGAGTGTGTGGGTTTTATTAATTTTTCTTTCTTTGGTTGTAGGCTTAAAATGAGTTATCCTACACGCAGAAATCAGGATCTCATGAACACAAAGAAATACGAGTTAAACATGGAGTGTAACCTCTGGATTCAGGCTCTCTACACTGTGATCCTCCTTGATCTAGGTGACGGAGTTGTGACCCTACAGTTGACAAGAGACAATGAGAAGCAGCAGTGAAGAAATAGAGGTGGCAGAGGTCGGAGAGCCAGGTGATCAAAAGAAAACAGAGAAGTTCGCTTCCTGGACCATGGAATCAGGAAGCTGAGTGCCTTTGAGAAGGTATCTTGATAATGGAATAAATGCCTTTGGACACTTTTCTATGGGTCTAGGCTTGCCAACCCTTAGTGAAAACAGTGAGTGCCTTTGAGCCAAAGGGCCCTGGTGGAGTGGAATGCTTCTGAGCACATAGTGGCAGAGGCAAAAGCACTCTGTAGCCCTTGTGCAGGCAGGACGGAGTCTAGGACCAGGGACTGAAGGCCAGATGAGAAGAGGCCTTCCTGATTTAGGAACTGTGTCCTGACTATCCCTGAACCTACCTTATGATCTGTCACTTCCCTAATAAGTTCCATAATTGTGAGTGTTGTCTAAGAGTTCTGTGTGGCCATTGTACTGCATTACCACGAATTATATTGCTTTCTTAACTCTTTTTTTTTTAATAAGGAAACCGATCCATTTTTGTTTGTTAATCTTGTATCTGGCTACTTTCCTGAATTCCTCTACTGTTTCCAACAGTCATTTTTGGAGTCTATTGGGTTCTCTCCAGATAGTATTATTGCAGTGACTTATCCAACTCAGCAGAGAAGTAGAGCGTGCCTAGGAGGATGGCTGGTGTCAGAATTGGTGAAAGATTCAAGGATGGAGGCATGTCAGACCCCAGCCTCTCAGGAATCAGCTGCACGTTATTCTTGACTTTGATCTTCTTCCCACATTGTGAAGTTATTAGAGGAAATCAGACACCTCACCACACAAGTTTTATATCAACGGAGAGCCAAGTGGCTATTAAAAAAATCCTTAGTACATGATCAATATAGCTAGTAATTAAATAAGATTACTAATTTAATCAATGGCCCTTTACTAAATGTCACTAATTCCCAAGCTCATTTGAAACAAACATATTGACACTTCTAATACAGTAATAATGAAGTGAGGTGAAAATTTCTTTTGACAGTATGTCTTTGATGAAAGCATGAGAATATGATTATATTAAAAGAAAAAAGGTATAACTTTAATAAATTTGTGACTACTACTTCTAAGGAACACAGGTTCAGTTAAAACCTCACAAATACTGTTATTAGGGTGGATCTTTATTTTTGCACATCTTTTATATATGATAAATTCTAGTTAAACTTATTTTTGATAAATGGGTACTTCATTGTCAAAATTAATCAAGCATTCATTCATGCCTATGAAACATGCAGGTACATTGAACAGAATATAAATCATTTTTAGGATTAATTTAAGGATCAAAAATTTTTAATTTCTAGAGGCAGCACCCAAATTTCAGTGTAATATTCTTCAAGATGATCACAAAATATTCTTTTTAGTTGTATGGGTTTTAGCTGTAGTGCTATTATTTCTACATGCAGTGTTTTTATATATGTAATATGTCAGAAACCTTTTTCTTAGTAGTATATTTGACTGCATAAAGATGCCTAGTAAATGGACTGATGAAAGTCTATTATATAAATCATAGTTTGAATATGAGGAAACATAAAAATATATTTATTAGCCCAAATATTGAAGTATTACTCTGTTCATTTATTACACTGCTCAGAGTAAGAATTGTCTTTATCTCTACTCTTGGGCAAATCAAACAAGATTTTTGATGCCATGGCCTCAATCATATGAAGGTGTGAAACTCGAAGGTGACATTTTGATTTATATTTCTACATAACTGTAGTAGGGTAAAAGAACCCTGGTTTTTACAGAGGGTTAAGCATTGGGGTGCTGACTGCAAAGTCCACAGTTCAAATTTACCAGCTATCTACAGGAGAAAGATGAGCCTGTCTGCTTCTATAAAGATATGCAATCCTGAGCACCCTAAGGAACCGTTCTCTATCTTACACGATTGCTATAAATCAGAAGAGCGGCACTGGTGGTGAAGCAGCTACCCATTGGGCTGTTAACCCCCAAGTCAGCAGTTGCCCTGCAGAAAGAAAATGAACTTTCTACTCCTGGAAAGAGTCGCTGCCTTGGAAACTCCCAGGAACAGTGGTCCTAGGTTCTATCAGTTCTCTATTAGTAGGAATTGACTGGATAGCAGTGAGCAACTGAAAAGCCGGGTCAACTAGATGGTAATGGATAAGCTATAGCACAGTCAAAGATTTGCTAACTCTCAAAGAGATATGTCACCCAGTACTGACGAACTGATAGGGCAGCAAGTAGAATAAGTGTTTGGGGTGGGGTGGAGGGTGGTAAAATCATAGGGAGGGGAGCATAAAGGGAGATGATGTCAGGGAGTCCATGTAGAATGAGAATGTCTGGAGACTGACTGTGGTAGCAATTGTACAATTCCACTCGACATGACTGAGCTATGGAATGACACAATATATGTATTAACTCCCAATAATAAAAAATTAAAAGGTATGTCATTAATTTAAAATAATTCCTTAAATCTTTTGTCAAACAGTTTTTCATTTATATTTTTTGTTTCCAAAATTAGTTTGAAACTTTGATGTGGATTATTCTCTGAATTGTTCTCACTAGGTAAGTTTTCTTTCAAACCCTTGTGAAAACATGGAAAACATCTTTTCCAAAGCGATTTGGTTACAAGTAGAATCCATAAAATATTTCAATACTGCAGTCTCTTGATGGTATTGGAAATAATCAGATATTCCTCAGAAGGAGAAATGAAACCAAATTGTAGAATAGATCTGATTCTAGAAACAACAGACAGTTAAATCATACAGGCGTTTCATTGTGCCAAGAATTCAGGAAATTTCTTTTAAGAGCTTCTCTGCCCTAATAGTATTTAAATGGCACTCATTCATGAGGAGGGAAAATGGCTTGTATCACAAATGATAAAAAACATGCACACAGCATTCTTGATTATGGGAACTGTTCAACCCGACAGGGAGTTACATACTCATTGGTTTGACTGCAACAAAACAATGATATTTACTACTCTTTAAAAGTATGATTTTCACAGAGTTTACTTGCTTTCTCACAATGAGAAAGTACTGCAGTTGTCTGTCAAATTAAAACCCAATGTCATCAAGTCCATTCTGATTTATAGTGACCTTGGGTGGCTACCTCCCTATAAATCAGTACAATAAGCAGTTGTTTGCAAAGACGGGATGTAGGCTTCTTGCTAGAGCCCTACAGGAGCCTCTTAAACACCAAAAGAACACATATTACTGTGTCTACTCCCATGAAGCGTTATAGTATCGGAAACCTGACCAGGACAATGCTACCCTGTCTGATATGGCCCCTATCAGTGAGAATCAACTCGGAGGCAGTGAATTGAGGGAGTGCCGTACTAATTGTGAAGTGCTTTAAGTATCACCCATAATTATCTGTCCTATTCATGAAAGCACAACATTATTTCAAGTCATCAATTACAAACCTTTTAATTTCTCTTGCTTTGCTCATTTCAAATGAGCTTCCAATTCTTTCAGTGCCCCTTGCAAGTAATTCCGGAATCTTATCCTCCTTCTTTGCTTTAGTTTCCCCCAGAAGTCACTAATATTTTATATAGCAATTGTTTATGAATTAGTTCTTCCACATGTATTTCACCATTTGTTGGCCCAACTTGCATACTTCTCTCAAGGCAATTTTTGTGAAGTGTAGTATCTCCCTGGGGGTGGGGAACCCTTTCCAATTGTCCCTAGTTATTCAAAACATAGCATCTAATGTATTTAGTTTATTCTTCTTTATTTTTCCTGTATTTCAAATATTCTTCATTTTTATCTTTCTGCCTCTCTGCCTTGAGTAAATGAACCATTGTGCTCCCTATAACCTCCTTAGATTAGTCCCCTTTCTACTTCTCTCTTTGTTCATATTGTTCCTCTCCTCCTCCTGCTTGCTCGGGATTTTAATATCTATGCACTCAACATCAATTCAAATTCTAACCCCCCCCCAACCAAACTCACTGCCATCGAGTCAATGCTGACTCACAGCGACATCCCCAACCCCTGCGCACACAGATTCCGAGACTGTAACTGTTTATGGGAGTAGAAAGCCAGTCTTTCTCTAGCAGAGCTGCCCACCATGGGCACGGCAGTCCAACGCATAGCCAAATACACCACCAGGGCTCTTAAAAGTCTGCTCACCCGTGTGGACATCACCCAAATGACATTCTTATAGTGACATCTCAGCTGTCTCCCTAAGGTTAAGAGCCGTTTTACTTTCTCTCTGACTTCCTATGGCCTTTGTATAGACAGCCTTGGCAACACTTACAGCTCTGATGTGAGTGTCATGCTGGTTTTCTGGCTCAGGACGTAGCTCTAGAATGTAATAGAGGGCATGCTTCATTAGCTCGTTGAAGTACACAGGTCAGTTGATATCACTCCCAAGCTCAAGGCACTGTCTTCCACAGAATAAGTAACTAAGTAATTTTGGTTAAATTAATGTTGTTGCTGTTAGTTGCCGGTGATACTTAGGTTTTTTGTGCCAATAGGGCACTTGTAAGAAGATATGGGTGATATCCTGTCAATCAGGTCACTATCTGATGGTGTCTCCTTATAGGTGTGCCTTGCTGATAAGGAGGATTCTGGGACCTTCCTCACTCTCTCTGCTCCACCTTCCTCCTATCAAGTTACTAGAAGACCTGCCAGAGCCAAACAGAGAACCACATGAGCTGTGGAGATAGGTCTACCACCTTAGATCCACAAGACTTTGCACCCACCGGCCTGCGATCTTCTTGCATTTGACATTGTTGAATAAGGCTGTGTGGGTCTGAAGAGGAACTTATGGACTAGTATGGACTCTTGGAGTCGTATTGGATTTGTGGACTTGATCTGGATGGGGTTGGGATGTTTTCTTGCTACACAATTATTTCTTGATATAAAGCTCTTTCCTATACCAATATGAATGTCTCGGGATTTGCTTCTCACAGTGCTGTAGAGTCTGGTACAACCCACAGAGACCATGTATATATACAACAGAAGGAGATACCCCTCGCCCTGTGCCACCTTCACAATTGATCCTGTGCTTGAACCCATTGTTGCGACCACCATGCCAGTCCATTTTCTTGAAGGCCTTCCTCCTTGTTGCTTCCTCTGCTTTACCAAGCAGAACCCTTTTCCCCAGGGACTGTGCTCTCCCAACAACCTGCCCAAACTGTGTAAGAAAAAGTCTCAATCTTGTTGCTTCAAAAGAAAACTCTGACCGTCCTTCTGTCAAATTAAGAAATCCTCCTCTACGTGGGTTGTGCTAGACTGGTTTGTTTAGAGAAACAAACCCAGTGAAAGTTGTCTATGTGTAAGTACGAACTTCATATCAAGAAGTAGTTCTAGATAAAGGCATTCCAGCACAATTCAACTCAACTCCACAGGTCCACTGCAAGCTGGAGTCATCTGTAGATTTGCAGAGCTGCCAGCCTCTGGTGCAATAAAGTGAATGCAAAATCAGGGAAAGGATTACACAGACCTGTGGGGGCAGAGTCATGTTGATCCAAGGTTGGTGGGAATATGGCAGGACTCCCTCAGCTCCCAGGTTCTTCAGTCCATGTGGGCTTCCAGCCCCAGACATGAGACTGAAGACTCAGTTAAGCAGGAATGTGAAGGTCCAGAGAGAGAGAGACACAGAGATACAGAAAGAGAGGTTTCTCACTGTCTCCCTTGTGATCTGATTGATAGCTTCTACCCCATCCTTATACTTTCCTCCAGGTACGAGTTGATATAAAATCTAATCATCATATGAATTAATGCTTTAAAATTAAATTAAATAGATATTACATCTTCTATATTAGTTTATTTAAAGTCAAGATATCTATATTAGAAATGTAAAACCACCACAACATTCTAAAGCTGCTCGTTGTATTCTTCTCTGTTGTGGTAGTCCAGGTAGACTAGAGAAACAAATTCAGAGACTCATATGTGTATAAGAAAGAGCTTTATATACAAGAGAAAATGTACATTAAGAAAGCATCCTAGACCAGTCTAAGCCCATAAATCTGATATTAGCCCATATGTCCAGTACCAGTCTATAATTTTCTCTTCAGACTCATACAACACATGAAATTACACCGAAAGCAGGCAGATCACAGGCCAGTGGGTGAAAAGTCTTGTGGATCCAGTGGTGGTAGAGGCATCTCAACACTGGCAGTGGGCTCCATGTGGTTCCTCCAGCTCAGGGCACTAGAGTAGTTCCATGTGTCTTGTCAGCTACAATGTGTCCCCGGGGAGTGAGCAGAGAGAGAGTTGGGATACACTCCCATCTCTCAGGAGGAATACAGGAGTTCCCTGAATCCTCAGGAGAAGGCCATGCCCACACAGAGGACTCACTGGCTATGACCTGATTGACAGGTAAACTCCACCACCTCATCTGTAATCCTCTCCAATTGACAAGAGATTATATAATTACATCAGAATTTCCATGATATTTGGGTCTTCATCTTTCCTTCCCTCGGTCCTATCTCAATGCCAAACATGCTCTATACACTTCCAAATATATATTTTTCCTGAACTTTCCCCTAAAATATACTGATATACTAAAGCAATAATCTTGTTTAGCAAATGCTGAATCAAATTTATTGTCTTTCCTTGGTTCTTGTACAACATGATTATTTTGATTTTTCCTGCCTAGGTTAATGGTGTCAGTATCCAATTAATCTACTGTGTCATACAACTCAAAGCCACTTTTTCTAATTAGTACATCATTAAGTTAATTTTTTCTTTCACAGAAATGCTCTTTACATGTAAGAAAACAAATTTACCTAGTATGCTTGCTTTATAAAGCTTTTATTTTTACTGCTGTAGCTGACAGGACAGTAATGACGATACTTTGTTCCAAACCCGAAGTTCAGCATTTCTAATCCACAGTCACTCCTTGGAAGAAAGATGTGACAGTCTGTTTTGATCAAGATTTCCAGAATTGGGAAACCTTTCAGCAGTTGTACATTATCCTGTAGGATGGCTAGGAGTTGTGATGACTAGATAACAATTTGGTTTTAAAGGATGTGGTGTGAGTGTAACTCAATGCTATTGAGTCAATTTCAAGTTACAACAAATGATGCATTTAGGGAAAAAAGAAAAAATATATATCATACCAATTAAGTAATCAATAAATCCATAGTTATCTTAATTAAAATACAAATATCCCCAAAGTTAGAATGCAAAAAGAACTAACTACACGACCTAAACGACAACATTCACATGTTGTTCACATAAACAGATTTCTTAAATAAGCATTCCCTTAGATTATCTAAAATTGTTTTTATTTTCAACACAAAAGGTCTTCAATTGCTAATTGAAGTGAGACTCTTATACCTAATGCTTTGATCCCGCACATCCTGTACATGTGACTACTAAAGCTGAACAGTGGTCATACTAATGGGACAACGCTTCTGGGGGAGGCATCGTTCTTTTACGTAGGTTGCTTCCAAGCACTTGCGGAAGCCTCTCTGCTGGTCTCAACCTTAACTGTGTCTGAAGCCATTTTGAGCACACTGGTTTCTTCCACTTGCTGCAGTCATGTCCTCATAGAAACCTCATAGAAACTTGATCAGAGGGGCTAAGGAGAAGACCCTATAAGTGAAGGGACCAGTTAGGATGCCTACCAAGGCTGTGAGAATTAGGGCCAGGAGAACTCCCTGTGGTGAAAGTTCTAAAACCAGGGAGAATTTCCAGATGAGAAACCACAAGCATCTCATTGATTTGCACAGTCCTGAGATCATTAAGCAGATCGCTTCCATCAGCATTAAGCCTGAAGCAGAGGTTGAAGTCACCACTGCAGATGCTTAAATCAACTCTTTTAATACATTGATTTATCTGTTGGTAAAAAAAATGGCATGAATGTAACAATGATAGTGTAATGTATTAATACTCTGCATGTAGTTGAGATGCTACAATGCTTCTGATTTGTGGTAGCCATTTCTCGTCACTCTTGGCTCATAAGAAAAGGTGTGGGAGAAATACAAGTCCCCAGGATGAAGGGCTGAGAGACAGACGTATTGTCCAAGAAGTAATGTGCGTGATTCATACACTTAGAAATATTCTTGTCCTCACTCTAGGTTGTCTCAGTCCTAGGAAGTAGTGCACCTGAAGAAAATACAATTATATAGTTTATCCAACTTTCAGACAAAAATTCATATGTGTTCTAATAATTATGTGTTTTCAAGATTTGTGATGAGTTTACTCTGAGTGTACATTAACATCTCAGCCTGTCTGTCTATCATCTGTCTAACTATCTATCATATCTAATCAGTGTTAAATGGCATTGGAAAGTTAACATTTTTATTTTGAAAGATAACTTTCCTTTTGAAGCAGATTCCAATTTAACATAGTTCCTTATTCTGCACTGAGATATTTGCCACAGATTATTATATGATACCACATAAAAGCTTTATACATCATCATATTCACAGATCAGGCAACTTGTAAGTTTGTCTATGTTTCAGACTCCCATTAGTCTACTGGTGTACTTACAAATTCTGACAATTGAAACTTATTCTTAATGCCTGATATATTTTTTACTCATTTCTTAGACTCATTCTAACCATGTTACTCTCATTCCTTAAAATATTCTATCTAAATTTGGAGATGCCCTGTATTATATTCTGCCAAGGAACTTAAAAATCTAATATGAAAATGTAGATGAAACTCAAGCTGAACCACCTGTTGAAATTCCAGTCCCAGGAATTTTTTCAACTGAGCATGCGGGGACTAGAAGTCAGAGAGCGGTTGATGAGAGATGTCAAGCCACACCAGAGGATTGTCCTTTGAAGGAGAACATGAAATAAATATCATTAGCTGTAGAATTTAAAATGAGTAGTACATATCTTTTTAGGAGATAATGTGTCACAATTTTTGAGAAACCTATGAGAGACATATGATTGTGATGTAGCAGAAAATACACCTTTTCATAATAAAACCATTCAACTCACAACTCCTGAGCACTCACGTAGACTATCCTGCTGCTCAATTTTCCTTAAAATGAAAACTGCTTTTATAGATGAAGGAGTTATAACTCCAAGGGAGGGGGATTTGCCCAAGTGCCTCATCTGAATAGTTTTCAATTCCAGTCAAATTCTTTGAGTCAAAAATTGCACCCAGTAGGGTTTTGGGGAAGAATTGCTTTTATAATAAGAAATCATAGAAGATCAAATATGATAAGATTATTGAAATATTTTATCTCATACAACTGGCTAGGTTGATTATAACCGGCTCTGAATTAGTGGTTATATGGTCCTGAAAATATAATGCAGATGAAATTCCATTAATATGAAAATAAAAGCAATTGCTTATGTTAGCTATAAAAAACCCCGAAGTTGAAATGGGAATGATCATCAATGCTGTAATACGTGTGTAACGGGGCATTTCTTAAACTACTGTGAGTCCACATACCAAAGTCACTAGTGAAAGACTCGGCATATTCCTTACACGTTGTTTTCACCTGGAGATGATTCTCCTTTTGTCTCTTTTCCATGGATTCTTTCTACTCATTTCTTTAGCCTCATATTGTAAGCCTCTGAATGGCAGATCAAAGGCTTGAAGATGATTGTTTTCAAATTTAACGTGCTATTCCAACTTGCTGATAGCATTGCCATAAACCACTTAGAAAACATTCAGATTCAGATAACACTTAACTAATTTAAACTTGAATTTTCATTACATACCCGGACATACAACTACATCTCCAAGTACACAAGAAGGATTTCCCTTTGTTATTGTTCAGTGTGGTCTACACTGACAGCTGTAATCTTTGCCCCTCATCAATAAGTGGTTCAATCTTTCTTTACATTTAGCCAGCAAATGTGCGTCATCGGCATATCACGTGGTAATCGGATACAAACCTACTGAACACTTTTCTTAATTGTCAAACTACAAAATATCTCCTAGTTTTACCTGAATGACGATTTCTGGGTCTGTGAACAGGTTCTGCACGCGCATAACTAAATGCTCTGGAATTGCTGTTCTTCAAGTTTCTCCCCATAATTTTCACAGTTAAGGAAACATAGGTAACATGGGTTGGTGTCTTCTGCTTTCATGCTCTTCCTTTTTATTTTTCTAACGTGCCGTCTTTGCACAATTCATTACAATGTTTTGTCTCCTAGAGCTGTGCTTTGAACATTCTGCTCAGTTCTTTGACTTCATCATTTTTGCCACATGGCTCAGCTACTGCACACTGAACAGCGTGTGTCAGAGTACTGCTCCACAGCCATGCTGACCTTGGCTTTCTTTCCTGTTTTAGAGACTTTTGGCGTTCTTCATGTATGATGACATCATCCACACATCAGCAGGTCTGATTCAAGGCAGAAAATCTGTTTGGAGATGTTCTAGAAATGGGGGTAGGATAGAATCAAGGTTGTACCTTGGCTCCTGTAGATTTGTTTCAATCTTCTTCAGCTTCACACACAACAGCCTTACATATAAGCAAATGATGGTGTGTTCCACCGTCAGCCCCGGCATGGTTTTAGCTACTAATTTTGTCCATTATCTTTTCCCACACATTTAGTCAATTAGATTTCTTTGTATTCCACTGGAAGGAATCAAGTGTATAGTTGCCTTTTGCATTTCAAAAAGGTGTTTGCAATGTAAAAGTTGCAAACCTCTATCATGTGACTTCAGGCTTCATTCCCATAACCAAGGTCTTTTGTTCCAAATATTCTTCCTTTCTCTTTGTTTCTATCTGCTGCATTACAATTTCCGATAATCACCAATGCATTTTGATCAATTTCAGATGGAAGACTTTGGTAGAATTCTTGAATTTCAGCATTAGTTTTGGTGGTTCCACACGCATATGAGGTGATTCAAAATACCATGGCTTGGGTCAGGCACACCTTCGCTGCCAAAGTAACTTTCTGCTTTGCAACAATTTACAGAGCTCTGATATAGCAGATTTACTCAGTACAAAGCATTCTGATGCTGCCGTCTTCCTTCTTCTCCGATGATTTCCTCAGTATCTAGATAGAGTAAGTATGGTGAAAGGACACAACCCACACATTGGCACTAGGGCTGATAATCATCAAAAGTTGGCTTCTGGAAAGAGAAGATTTATTCCTTACAAATCCATCAACTTATCCACTCATTGTTCTCACGCCAATCGTTTGTCCTTAACTTTTTGAATATTGACAGCAACGGAACAATGAATAATTGTCTAATGCCAACTTGTAAAACAATTCCTTTAAAATTTTCTACATCATGTTTGGAAAACCGAGGTCACCTGTATATCACATTCTTACATCTATCTGAATAGCTTTATATATATCTGAATATATATTATATGTCATATAATGTAGATAGCATTATTTATAATATGTATTACATGTATTTTCTACTTTAACAATGTTTAGTTTGCTTTTAATGGAAAATAGGGTAGCAGAATCAGTCAAGGAAACAGAAGATTTTCACTAAGGAAAGAAGATAGAATTGAGTAAAACTGTTCAGTGTGTTAAAATAGCATCATTCTCCATTATTTCATGCTACCAGAGAGCCCTCTGTCTTTGATGTTCTTGTGTGCATTTAATTGGACCCTAGGGACTTAGCACTTTTGTTCTTCCACAGAGAAGACAGATCCTTATTTCTGTGCTAAAAGTGATTTTGTTTCCTGTATTATACATTTCCTAATACGTTCCAAATAATAGATTATTTTACAGCTAATTGAATAGAACAGTGATCCTTAGTGCAATGCTACACTCTCCTTAGTGGAGATAATGCAGCTGATCCTCTAATGTCTTACCAAGAATCTAAATCAAGGCCTGAAATGCATTCAATCATCAGTTTGAAGAGAATCCACTGTAGTACTCAGCATGTGAGGCTACTAATTAACACTTAATAATTACTGTCAGTGTACCACACATCGAGAGGGCTCCCCATTATTTCATGTACTCTAAGGATAGTTCTATCGTATGGACCTATTATTTCTGCTTCCAGTGGGGACAAAGTTATGCTTTATAGAATGATGGATTTCTGGGTACACTTTTTGCTCCTGAGTGATGCAGTACTGGGTGATCTGGTACATGGTGGGCAGTGCATCAAGGAATCAGTCTCCAAATCTTGCTCACTCCTCAGTTGCATATTCTTAGGCTAGTCATGTAACTTTATCATTCCTATTTGAGAAAGGAATTTTCTCCAACCTTCAACAATCAATCTAAAAAATTGGTAGTGTCTAATATTATATGCCCTTAATCCATTGTAGTTAGCTACTCCTGTGTCAGTTCCAGCTCCTAACAACCCTCTGTAAAACAGAATGAAAACACTGCCCGGTCTGCCCTACTCTCCCAATTGGTATGTTCAAGTTCATTGTTGCACAGCCACACTGTCCATCCAGCTCCTTGAGGGCCTACTTCTTTTTCACTGCCCTTCAACTTTACCAAGAACACTGTCTTTTCCCAGGGACAGGTCTTTCCCGACAACAGTTCCAGAATATCTAGGAGTTAAAATCAACTCAACAAGAGTTGGAGTTCCACCTTGCCATAGGTCCTTACGGGCATCCCCGAGTTACATCTAAATCATATAAGGATGGGGGCTGCTCCTCTAGAGAAGAATAAAGAGTGAAGGTATTTTTAACCATTTTTTCTTACATAGAATCAGAGGACACAGGGAACATTCAACATTGTCAAATGCAACTTTTGAATAAGGCAGGGAAAGAGGCCCCTGAGACCATTATAGAAAAGGAACACGCAGTTGCCGAAGTACCCAGAGGAAAACAATTGCTAACTTGAGGATGTCTTTTTGTCCAGGACAAAGTGTCAACGTTTGGTTTCACAAAGCAGGATTAAGGCCTTCTCCCTGGTTGCGCTCTGCAGAAGCATCTGCTGGACTTGTATTTCAGAGCGGTACCACTGCCTCACTCACTTTAGGTGGATATGATGCTTGGTCTTTCAAGATCTTATTTGTTTGTTGAATAATAAGCTATCCATTCAGTTTACTGTTCCCAGCTCCAGAAAGCTCGGTGAGGTGCAGACTTAGAACCAAGCCTGGGAAGTTGAGGCACCCTGCCCACAAATGGCCCCAAAGGGCGGGTGAGCTACACTGCATAGCAAAGGAATGCATTAAACATTTACACAACTGCTTATTATCATGATGGCTTATCTGGCATTAGCAGAGAATCCCCCAAGAAGAAGGACACAAAGGGAGGGCTTGCTTTACCTGACTTTAGCACATACTATACAGCCACAGTTGGCAAAACCACATGGTATTGGTACAATGACATATACTCAGACCAATGGAAAATAACTGAAAACCCAGAAATAAAATCATCAGCATACAGACAACGGATCTTTGATATGGGCTCAAAAATATCCAATGGGAAGCAGAGGCCCGCTTTATAAAGTGGTGCTGGAAAAAGTGCATATTTGCCTACAGAAAAATGAAGCAAGACCCTTATCTCACTCCATGCACAAAAATAAACTCAAGGTGAATCACAGACCTTGAAGTTAAACCCCAAACTAGTAGGGCCATCAATGCGTGAATTGGGACTACTTGAGAACTTTGGTGCAGGGAATACAGAGGCTATCAGAAATAGGGAAGGGCACAGACACAGAGGAGGCACACATTGACAAATGGACAATACTGAAGATAAAACACCCGTGTTCATCAAAAGAATTCACCAAGAGAGTAATAAGAGAGTCCCCGGACTGAGAAAATATCTTTAGCAATGACACATCAAAGGCCTTATTACTAAAATCTACAATACTCTTCTAGCTTCCAAAAAGAAAAAACAAAACAAAAAACAATTGCCCTCCGAGAAGGTGAACAAAGGACCTGAACACAAGTTTCACGGGGTCAGAAATCCGAATGGCCAACAAACATATGAGAAAATATTTCTGATCTTTAGCCATAAGAGCAATGAAAATTAGAAAAACAATGAGGTATCCCCTAACACCCTCAAAGGTAGCCCAATTCAAACAAATCAGAAAGCAACATGTGTTGGATTGGCTGTGGGGAGACAGGAACTCTCATCTACTGCTGGTGGACCTGTAAGTATGCACGGCCACTATGGAAATCAATCTGGCAATATCCAAAACAGCTGGAAATCAAGTTATCATATGACTCAGCAATCCCCCTATGGGGCATATACCCAGAAGAGGCAAGAAACAAACCAAGGCCAGGCATCTGTGCTCCAATGTTCATTGCGACACAGTTCACAATTACAAGGAGTTGGAAACAATTCAAATTTCCATCAACTGATGATTGGATTAAAAAGCTGTGGTATATGCATACAATGGAGTACTATGCATCACTAAAAAGCAGTGTGATGAACGTATGAAGCGCATCGTTGCATGGTAAGAACTAGAGGAAATCATGCTAAGTGAAGTAAGCCAAGCACAAAAGGACAAGTATGACATGAGTCGGCTGAGATAAGCTTTAAAAAAATGCAAAAGGGGCTCAGGGAAAAAGCTACTGTATACAAACATTCCTGGGTGAGGACCAAGTAATATGGCAGGGAACAGATCAAATACATGGATACACATGGTAGACAAATAAAAAGGAGGTGGGGAAAGGAAAAAAAAACAATAATACAAAAGAAACGGGTAGTGGGGGCACAGGACACTAACCCAACCAAGGGGAGGGTATTGTTTATATCTCCACAGTGAAAGAGGGACCAGACTTCAACCCAGTGCTCCAAGATGTGAATGCAATATGCTGGCGTGGAGTAGGGAACCAGTAGAGAGGTCGGGGGGGCCGGCTCCAATCCCAACTACTAAGTGGATACCTGCCCCTCCCCCCAGAAAAATTATTTCAGAGGACGGCATTGCATCTGAAGCTGTGGAAGAGGGTCATATCTGATCGAAGCACACAGGTGCAGATGAAGCGGGAAGAGGAGAGAGTGGAGCACATTCTGGCCCAACAGGGCATGAGGACGATGTTCCCAATTAGAGCAGCCAGTCCACAGAGAGGACCACATGGCCAGCCCCACTATAAGACATGATGCCCCTCACTGACCCATAACCCTACAGGGGACAACACCGGAGACACAGTGTGGGAATTGCGCCTGATCTGATCCCACCACACCGAGGCAAAACATGAAGGGGGTGCAACAGAACAGTGAGGAAATGGAGTGGCGAGGTCCCCAGTGAATGCTGAAGGTGGACTTGGGCCCAGGGTGTGGTGCCCTAACAGACTGTACTGGAAAACACTCCTAAAGGCCAACAAACAATCCTTAAATCTACTATAAGCTTTTCTTTCTTATGTTTTGTTTGTTTGTTTGTCATTGGTGTGTTGTTGTTGTTTTGTATATTGTTGCTTCGTTTTGCTCTGCCTTGCTTTTGTGCATGTTATTATCTCTGAAGGTCTGTTTAAATAAGATAGGCTGGATGAACAATCTGGAGGAGAAAACAATGGGACTGACAGTTCTGGGGTTCATGGCAAAGGGAGAGGTGGGAGGGAAAGATAGTGGTATTAACAAACCCAGGGACAAGGGAACAACAAGTGATCCAAATCCGTGGTGAGAAGGGTGTGAGAGGCCTGGTAGGGCAGGATCAAGGATAATGTAACCAAGAGGAAGTGCTGAAAACTTGGTGGGGACTCAGCATGATAGTGGGACAGGAGGAAAGTCAAAGGAAATAGAGGAAAGAGCTGGGAGGCAAAGGGCATTTATAGAGATCTAGATAAAGACAGATACATATGCAAATATATTTATATATGAGGGTGGGGAAATAGATAAGGACATTGGCCCTCCACTCAAGTACTCCCACAATGCAAAAATACTTTCTTATATTAAATTGGCATTCTATGATGCTCACCTTCCCAACACAACCACTGAAGACAAAGCAGGTGAATAAGCAAATGTTGTGAAGAAGCTGATGGTGCCTGCCTATCAAAAGAGATAGTGTCTGGGGTCTTAAAGGCTTGAAGGTAAACAAGTGGCCATCTAGCTCAGAAGCAACACAACCCACATGGAAAAAGCACATCAGCCTGTGTGATCATGAGGTGCTGAAGGGATCAGTTATCAGGCATCAAAGAACAAAAAATCATATTTTGTGCTTACCTCCATGAGACGATTGCTGAAGACAAATGGGTGCATAAGCAAATGTGGCGAAGAAAGCTGTTGGTGCCCAGCTATCAAAAGATATAATGTCTAGGGTCTTAAAGGCTTGAAGGTAAACAAGCTTCTATCTAGCTCAGAAGTAACAAAGCCCGCATGGAAGAAGCACATCAGCCAGTGCGATCACGAGGTGTTGAAGCGATCAGGTATCAGGCATCATCAGAACAAACAATCTTGTCATAGTGAATGAGGTGGAAGTGCGGAGTGGAGACCCGAAACCCATTTGTAGGCCACTGGATATCCCATTGCAGAGGGGTCTTAGGAGGAAATGAGCCAGTCAGGAGGTGATATAGCAACGATGAAAAATACAACTTTCCTCTAGTTCCTAAATGCTTCCTCCCCCAGTCCCACCCCCCAACACACACACACACACACACACACACACACACACACTATCACGATCCCAATTCTATCTTACAAGTCTGGCTAGAACAGAGGATGTACACTGGTACAGATAGGAACTGGAAATAAAGGGAATCCAGGGCGGATGATCCCTTGAGGACCAGTGGTATGAATGGCGATTCTAGGAGGGTTGAGGGAGGGTGGGTTGGAAAGGGGGAACTGATTACAAGGATCTACATGTGACCTCCTCCCTGGGGGATGGACAACAGAAAAGTGGGTGAAGGAAGACGTTGGAAGTGTAAGATATGACAAAATAATAATTTATAAATTATTATCTAGGGTTCATGAGGGAGGGGGAGCGGGAAGGGAGGGGGAAAATGAGGACCTGATTCCTGGGGCTTAAGTAGAGAGCAAATGTTTTGAGAATGATGAGGGCAATGAATGTACAAATGTGCTTTACACAATTGATGTATGTATGAATTGTGATGAGTTAAATGAACCTTTAATAAAATGATTTAAATTCTTTTAAAAGATTGCTTATCTGGCACTTTTTAGTAATAACTCCTTTGATTTTCTGGAGTGAATCATGTCCACTTAGGAGGACAGAAGCATCCTT
This sequence comes from Tenrec ecaudatus, assembly GCF_050624435.1. NCBI lineage: Eukaryota > Metazoa > Chordata > Mammalia > Afrosoricida > Tenrecidae > Tenrec > Tenrec ecaudatus. Next base: position 12,439,907 of record NC_134539.1, read on the forward strand.
TTCCTTATCTCTCCTTTTGCTTTCCTTCCAGCCTACTTTCCACAGTCCTCCCTGTAACCCACAGGTGTGTGTGCATGCAATGCTTGGAGGTATATGTACTCATGGCAAAATTAAAATGACTTTGGATTTCTCCAGGACAAAGCTATGTTGTTTGCAGATATCTCTGTACTGCTGCCAGCTGTACCAATCATTGCTATGGGCGGGTCTTGTCAATTCTTCCAATATCTCTTTAGTCTGTGGAAAAGGTTAGATGTGTTTGTATTTTCCTTATTCCTTGTAGTGTTTCTATATTTTTAGACTATCTAACCTAGCTCCCCTACCGTCACCCCAGGAGCATATTAAACAATAAATCACTCTGCTTTAAGGCTCACAACCGCCATAGCCAAGCTCTGTACCATGGCATCATTGCTCACTCGTCGTTGTTAATGTCCATCAAGTTGGTTTTTACGCATAGCAACAATATACAGGGTTCCCAAGACTGCAAATCTCGAAATGTGTAGAGAGCCTCTTCTTTCTCCCAGGGAGCAACTGATGGAATTGAACAGCTGGCCTTGCAGTTAGTAGCCCAATGTATAACTCACAGTGCCACCAAACTATGAGCTCATTTTTATAAAACACGGTGGAGAAAAGAACTCTGCCCTTATGGAGGATTAAACTTAAACCTTAAAAGTTGAAAGAACTTTTTCTTTAAAAATAATCACATGTAAATGAACTAAATATTGGCCTTGACTTAGTCAGGAAGTGATCACCTTAGAGTAACTAAGAATTAGTTTCTTTCAAACATTGTATATAACTGGTTTATGATTTATTATGAAAATAAACTGCTACTATGAAATAATACTAATTCTCGAAGTGATAATAACTATGTTACAGTATACACTTTCTGATGTGGCCTTTAATTCTTAGAAAATCCAATTGTGCCAAGATAAGTATGAACGATTTTCAGATTAGGAGAAAGTATGTGGAGAAACAGTGAAATGTAGCTGTTGAAGGTAAAAACAATGGGGTTTGTCTTCTCTGTTTACAGCTATAAATGAAAACTCTCTAGCTCATAAAAATATTAGAGGTCATGACCATATATAGAACCTCTCTGCTTGCTTTTTTGTGATCATCAAATGAGGTTGTACAAATGAGTTTCACAAACAAGAAACTGTTTGCATTTGATGAACTAATATTAATATTCAAATATTTTCCTAATAAAATTGTTAGGAAAAAAATAAAATACTTATCAAGAAGGTATGTGACAATGGCCACATAAGATGAATTCTGAAATCAAGGTGGGCAATACTGTTGGCCTTCTTTTCATCTCCATGGTTTGGTTTCTAACCCTTCCACTACTCCGAATCCCTAACTCTAAAAATTATTATTTTTTTAGGTTTTGAATTTCGGCCTTGGATATCTAACACAGTGCCTTGGATCTAATATAGAAACTTCCTTTAAAAAAGCCTCTTTTCAGCTGGAAGGAATTATGCTAAGCGAGGTAAGCCAGTCCCAAAGGGACAGGTACAACATGAGTCCCCTGAGGTAAGTACAATCAGCATGACAGAAATGGGGCATTAATCCACCCAAGGGGAGGGTATTGTTTATATCTCCACAGGGAAAGTGGGACCAGACTTCAACCCAGTGTCGCAAGGTGTGAATGCAATATCCCGGCGTGGAGGACGGAACCGGTGGAGAGGTCTGGGAGGCAGGCCCCAGCACCATAAATTAAGTGGATTCCTGCCCCTCCCCCGAAAAGAACTTGTTCCAAAGGACGACATTGACCCTGCAGCTATGGGAGATGGACATATTTGATCAGAGCACACGGGAGCAGATGAAGGGGCAGGAGGAGAGAGTGGAGCACAGCCTGGCCCACCAGGCCGTGATGATGATGTTCCTGAGTAGAGCAGCCAGTCCACAGAGAGAACAACATGGCTGGCCCTACTATGAGACATGATGCCCCTCAGTGACTAAGGGCGATACAGGGGACAGCACCGGAGACACAGTGTGGGAATTGCACCTGACCTGATCCCACCACACCGAGGCAATGCACTGGGGGAGTGCAGCGGAACAGCAAGGGAATGGAGTGGCAAGGTCCCCAGGGAATGCTGAAAGTGGACTTTGGGGCCAGGGCGTGGTGCCCCAACAGACTGGACTGGAAAACGCTCCTAAGGGCCAGCAAAGATCCCTGAACTAACTACAAGCTTTTCTCTTGTGAACTGTTTTGTTCTGTTCTTTTTCAGTGGTTTGTTTTGGTTGTTTTGTTGTCTGGTTCTATACTGTTGCTTTGTGTTCCTCTGTCTAGTTTTCGTGCATGTTAGTGACTCCACAGGTCTGTCTGAATAGGACAGGCTGGATGAACTATCTGGAGGAAAAACAACGGGACCGACAGTTCCGGGGGGACTTGGGGTGGGGGGTAGGGGGGGGTAAGGAAGTGGTGTTAACAAACCCAGGGACAAGGGAAAAACATGGGACCCCAAAGGGTAGAGAAGGGGGAGTGGCAGGCCTGGTGGGAAATGATCAAGGGTAAGGTTGCTTAGAGAAGAGGTATACTCTAGCCCAGGTGGCAATGAAGCATGGTAGTAGGGCAGGAGGAAGGTCAAGGGAGATGGAGGAAAGAGCTAGGAGTCAAAGGGCATTCATGGAGGTCTAGACAAAGACATGTACATGCAAATATATATAGGAGGTTGGGGAAATAGATCTTTGTGTCTATATTTATAGGTCAAGTATTAAGGTGGCAGAAGGACCTTGGGCCTCTACTCAAACACTCCCTCTATGCATGAATACCTTCTTTTATTAAATTGGAACTCTATGATGCTCACTCTCCTGACACAACAGCTGGAGCCAACATGGGTGAACAAGTAAATGTGGTGAAGAAAGCTGATGGTGCCCGGCTATCAAAAGAGATAGTGACTGGGGTCTTAAAGGCTTGAAGATAAACAAGCGGCCATCTAGCTCAGAAGCAACAAAGTCCACATGGAAGAACACACCAGCCTGTGTGATCGAGTGGTCCCAAAGGGATCAGTTACCAGGCATCAAAGAACAAAAAATCATATCATTGACTGCACACCTCCATGATAGGATCGCTGAAGACAAATGGGTGCATAAGCAAATGTGGTGAAGAAAGCTGATGGTGCCCGGCTATCAAAAGAGATAGTGTCTGGGGTCTTAAAGGCTTGAAGGTGAACAAGCGGCCATCTCGCTCAGAAACAAATAAGCCCACATGGAAGAAGCACACCGGCCAGTGCGATCACGAGGTGCCCAAGGGACCAGATATAAGGCATCATGCAAAAAAAAAAAAAGATATAAGTGTGTGTATGTATGTGTATTTATGTGTATATGTATATATGTATGTGTATATATATATATTATATTAAATGAAGGGGGAAGTGCAGAGTGGAGACCCAAGGCCCAAGTGTCAGCCAATGGAGATCCCCTCATAGAGGGGCTTAGGAGAGGAGATGGGTTAATTAGGGTGTGAGGTAGTATCGATGAAGAACACAGCTTTCCCCCAGATCCTGGATGCTTCCTCCCCCCAACTACCATGATCCGAATTCTACCTTGCAGGGCTGGATAGGACAGAGGCTGTACACTGGTACATAGGAGGGTTGGAGATACAGGGAATCCAGGGTGGATGATACCTCCAGGACCAAGGGCGTGAGGGACGATGCTGGGAGAGTGGAGGGTGAGTGGGTTGGAAAGGGGGAACTGATTACAAGGAGCCACATGTGACCTCTTCCCTGGGAGAGGGACAGCAGAGAAGGGGGGAAGGGAGACCCCGAATAGGGCAAGATATGACAAAATAACGAGGTATAAATTACCAAGGGCATATGAGGGAGGGGGGAAAAGGGAGGGAGTGGGGGAAAAAAGGAGGACCTGATGCAAGGGGCTTAGGTGAAGAGCAAATGCCTTGAGAGTGATTGGGACAGGGAGTGTATGGGTGTGCTTTGTACAATTGATGTATGTATATGTATGGATTGTGGTAAGAGTTGTTGGAGTCCCTAATAAAATGTAAAAGAAGAAAAAAAAAATAAAAATAAAATAAAAAAATAAATAAAAAAATTAATAAATAAAAAAGGGTTCCTGGGAGGCAGAGTGGGGTAGGGAGGGGATAAAAAGGAGCTGGTATCAAGACGTTCAAGAAAAAATTAAAAGTTGTGAAACCGACTGTGGTAGCAATTGTATAATAATTCTAGATGTGATTGAACTGTGGAATGTTATATCTCTAAGAGCTCCCAATAAAATTATATATATGTAAAAAAAAAAAGCCTCTTTTCTCTGCAAAGTAGATTAGCTCTTTAAAAGCAAAAATAAATTCTAAAAGTCAGCCAAATAATTTGTTGAAACCTTTCCATAAAGAGCATTCTATCATGAGAAGTCATTTAGAACAGGGCATCCTAAAAAGTTTGCCTTGACTTTTCCTATTCTAAGAAACTACTTCCACGCAATAAATATATTTTGAGGTTTGATCTTACAATTGTAGTTAATAGTAACCCTTCAAAAAGACATTAAATATGGACGTGGTTAGAAAGCAATTAATATACTCTTTATTGGCTTTCTATTTCTTTAAGATAGGTGAGCAGAATCACTATTGAAATGCCACCATTTAGCATTGTTAGGTTCTTAAGAATCTGTAGTTAGAGAGGAAGTGCAAGAACTGGCAGGAAGCTTCAGTCTTGGAAGGGAGCCTGAGGGGAAGCTAGGAATAAATGCATTAAAATGGGGAAACATGTACACCTGTGTACACTTCATACATGTACAATGTGATGAATAGTTACAAAGTGGAACACTTCTGTCACCACCTCTGAAGGAGGCTTTCCTGACAGTCACAGAGAGCTCCAACTTGTTTTTACCTCTCAGGAGACTGAGAGTTTCATAAGAAAATTCAAGCTCTCTGGTCCGAATCTGAATGAGCATTTCTTCCTGGATATTTCTGAAGCATTCCTGCTCATTACTCCTGCTAGTCTGTCTATGAAGAGTGAAATTTAAAATTCTCCTCCCCTGGTTATTTCTGTATTTATAAAGCCTTAGGTCTATCCTTGACGGTACTGCTGCAATCAATGTTCTTCTCCATCTATCAGCAGAATCAAGTTGTTACTCTGGAATTATTTTATGTCATCTTTCTTTGGACTACTCACGGAGATCCATCTTGTCACCCACATTTCACAGAGTGACATTTTGTCAAAGATACTTTGCTGCAAACCTTTTGGAATCAATTTCACAAGTTGAATGACTGGTCTATATACTAAGAATAAAAATATCTTCACTCGGCTAAAATGCTACTGTCATCACTTTTCATAAAGTTGTCATATAAAATCAAAACACTCACTGCTGATCAGAGTCACATGTACATTAATAAGAATAAAGCAGGCTTCATTGACTGTACATTGAAATAAAATTAGACTTGCTTACATATTTAGAAGAGGCTAATGTAACATTAAATAGGCAAGCAAGAAAGAAAATATTAAAATTGAAACTATAGATAACTATGAAATCTGTTCCTGAATATGGAACAGTTCAAGCAAATGGAAGAGATGAGCAGACGATTTCAGGGAGAAGCTTTACAACACGAAGCAAGAGCTTACGATGAAATGTGCACAGAACTGTAGTTAGAAACCCTAAAGGGAAGTCCATGCCAGCCATTTCTCAAGCTGAGAGAGCAAAAAACAAAATTCAAGCCCCGAGGAGCAATATTAAAGCGTTCTGTGATCAAAGTACTGAATGATGCAGGATGTTCTAAAATAAGAAGGAAGGAATACACAAACTCAGTGGACTAAAAAGAACGGGTCAACTAGCCACCCATTTCAGGAGCAAGGAAGAACTGATGGCATTGAGGGAAGTAGTCTAAATTGCACTGAGAACATTAAATAAAAACAAATAAGCAAAAATAACATAGGTCTAGAAATTGGTGGAATTCCAATTAAGATGCTTCAACAAATCATTGCAATGCTGGACACAATCACTGTCTATGACAATAAATTTCAAACACCTAGATAACTAATTGGAAGAGATCCATATTTGAGCCCATTCCCAATAACAATAACAACAATAATAATGGTGTGATTAAAAAGAATGAAGAAATTATCAAGCATTTGCATTACTATCATATCCAGGTAAAACTTTGCTGAAGGTACCTTAAAAATCAGTTTCAGCATTCAGGGTTCCTAGATGGACAGCGAAAGGTCAGCAATACAAGCCAGCTTCAGAAGACAACATGGGACAAGGGACGCCACTGTTGCCATGAGATAGATTTTAGGTGGAAGTGGTAAATATTTGCCTGTTTTTTTTAACTATGCAAATATATTCAACTGTATGGCTTATCAGTCAATTATTGTGCATCAGGGTTGGATCATATTGATATACTTATTCAATCTGTATGATATGCAAATAATTCAAGAAGCTGAACTTGAAGTACACATATTTAGGATTTGAGGAAGGCTCATTAATAACTTGCAAAATGCAGATGACAAAACCTGGAAGGTTGAAAGTGAAGAGGACTCAAAGAAGTTAGAGATGAAGAATTGCAAAGTGAATTGCAACTCAACCTCAAGAAAATAAAAAGTCCTCACCAATGGACCAATAATACACAACATAATACATGGGAAGACGACTGAAGGGGTCATTTTGCTTGAATCTAAAATCAACATCCATGGAGGCCACAAGTCAAAAGTGCAGGTGATTTATTTATTGCAAAAAAGAGACAGTTCTTTGAAGTATTGAAACGCGGTTTACCAAAGAGTAAGATGCACCTGACTGAAGCCACAGTGTTTCAATTACCTCATATGCATGAAAAAGATGATCATATATGTGTTTGAATTATGGCTTTGCAAAGAATATCAAATATACCATGAAATATTATAAATCGCCAGATTTTAAAAAAATCTGTTTTGGAAGGGGTGTAACCAGAATATTCCTTAAAAGAGAGGAACTGGAAATATTTGCTCAAGATACCCTGGACTTGTATCGGCAGGGAGCAGTCCCTGGAGATGGACATCAAGCTGGGTGAAACAGGTGATCCACAGAAAAGCAGAAGACCTTCCGTGAGATAAATTGTCAGAGTAACTGCCACGACGGCATAACAGAGAGCAACAGTGATGAGAGGGATGCGGACCTGGCAGGGTTTTGTTCCGTTGCACACAAGGTTATTCTGAGTTGCAGCTGTCTAGAAGACGCCCATGCACAAGAGCAATCACCACAAAGCTAACAAAAAAAATTACTCCATATGATATGAATTGTATCTTCGTATTCATTGGCTGCTGTTGTTTGCAAGTTGATGAAGTAGGAGGAAGGCTGCCAGAAGGTCAAAATTGGAGGAGAATGGAAAAGCAGAAGTCATACCATTATTATGTCCACATACTATGTCCACATACATGAAAGAAAATGCAATTCTCGCTCATCACAATTGTCCATTAGGTTATATACACATTTATTTTTATTAAACTTATCAAAGGGCAGTTTTTTACTTTCCAAAGAATTCTTAGATTACTACATTGACTTCCTAATGAATTTTTGAGGATACAAAATAAGTACATTAAAGCAAACGCTACCACGTAGTTAGCCTGTGTGGAAGACCCCAGTGTCAATGTAATGGCTTAAGAACTTCTGTCGATTGACTGTAGGACTGTTTATGTGGACCATTGTAAAAGCTATTCATTTTAGAGTTATTTTTGAGGTTTTATAATTCAACCCAAACACATTTCATTGCATTTTAGGACAAGGATTTCAATCTGTACTCTATATCGTCATGTTGTACACTTTCAAAATTTTCAGAGGATTGTAATCACTGCATAAAAAGTGAACAGCCCCACATTTTGTGAGAAACGATTAAAGCATTCTCACCTAGAGTCATGGCTGATAAACGTCAACTGGCAGTGGTCTTGTATGGAAAGAATCTTAGTGATATTTAATAAGCTATCTTTGGAAATAAAATACCCTTCAAAATCCCACATAATGAGTTAGATTAACCTCAATTACATACACCTTAAAGAAGTATGAACAGGAACCCAGTTAAAAAATACATTCTCTGGGGCACCTCATGGGGCCCTGTGGGCCGAACCCATGCCACGGCCCACTCGGAAAAAAATATAACCCCTTTTCAAAGTTTTGTATTTAACTTTTTTGGTTTTAGTTTACAAAACAACCTTTTCACCTTCAAAGTACTCTCCATTACATGTAATGCATTTGTCAAATCTGATTCCATTCTAGGGAAACATTTTTCAAGCCCATTAGTTTGGATGGCTGACAGCACCTCCCTTGTTTTTCTTTACCTCCTGGATGTTATCAAATCACTTTCCTTTCGTGTCCATCTTCATGCACAGCAACAAAAAGAAGTTGCAAGGACAGAGGTCAGGTGAGTAAGGTGTGTGGGGTAACTGGTGCACTGAGATGGCTGCGGGAACATGTGTATTGTCATGGTGGCAAAACCAATCCCATATCTGTCACAAATCTGGGCTTTTTTTGTCACACAGTAATGCTCTTTTTTTCAGTACTTCTAAATAGAAAGCGTGATTAACAGTCTGACATTGTGGATCTAACCCCAAATGCCCTACAAGTCAACATTTTTATACAATCGGGAAGTTGACGGACATCCAGAAAATGCATTGTCATCAATTGACATTTCATCTTTTCTTGAAATGAGAAAAACACTCTACGCTTGAATTTTTCTCATAGTGCTCTCCTTGTAAGTTGTGTTCAACATCACAACAGTATCTGACATTTTTCCCAAGCAGGAAACAAAGTTTCAAAGCAGCATGCTGTTCTCTTAAATTGGCCATCACAAAAAAAACAGGGTTTGAGTGAAACTGACTTTATAAAAAATCCACTGTGACCAGAGAGAACCTTCCCAGGTGATGCCACTGGGTAAACAAACTCAGAGTGAGTTGCTAGAAACTTGCCTCTTGGGGAAAATGGGTCCTATGAAAGCTCCACTCAGTCTAGTGCAATTCCAGCTTTGTGGGGGCTAAGACCTCATAGAATTCAAACACATTTTATGAAACTATTATAATTAGCTAAAACTTATGTAGTCAGACCAATAATGTATAGATCTGAATGGCTTCAAGATTAAGAGACAAACAGCACCACCATCATCACCAACAAAGGACCTCCCATGAATCCAGAAAGTAAAAATATATGTATCCAGGAGTGTCCCAGTCACTCAACTGTTTATTGTCAATTCTTTGGAAAACACCTTTCTATATTTTGCATGAGCATTGTGTTTATTTTACGGATCATCTGTTAATACTTTTATTTATATCTGATATTATCCTTTTATCAATATTAGATATTACAAATAGCCTCCCTGATAATGCCAAGGATTTATAAACTTTGATAAATTATATCTAATATTGAACAGAATTCCTTCCTCTTGTGATGAAACAGACATTCTATTGACTTTAAAATTTAGTTTTGAGGTTTTATTTAATAAATCAGTTCCAATCTGCTATCCCAGAGATATTATCCTTTACTTTCTTAATTAGCTTTATAGTTTTAATATTATGCCATTAAAAAAGTTTGTAAAGTGCACCCTTACATAGAAGATTGAGAATTGATAGTTGTTTTTACAGCATAAAGAGTCTTTCCCCCCCTAAAGTATCCAATGAACAATCTGTTCTTTCCTAATTGATTTATGGTGCCACATCCATCACGCAATAAGTTGCCATCTATAAATGAGTCTTTCTCTGAGCTCTGCATGGCATTGATTTATTGTATGAACTTGCATTGATTCCACAATACTTTATTCCTATGGTGTGCAGGTACCTTTGTATTTTGTAGGAGATGGCTCCTTGTTTTTATTCTTCCTTGCTGTGTTTGACTTAATTTTCACTGAAATGTATGCCTCAGTGTAGAGTTACTTTGAGGAAATGAAATTGCTTGGTGGGTGAGTGCTTACTAATAAGCAGGTAACTCTAACGGGAGACTTCATCAGTTTTGCCATTCCATTGGGTACAAAAGTGAGCCGTCTCAGAATCAGGAACATAGAGGAATCTCGGGACCATCAAAACAGTGGAGCATAGTGTCTGGCAGTAGAGGCACCAGAGAACTCAGGCAGAGCAGAGGAGGAGGGGAGAGTGTGAGACAGAGACATGAGGCCAAACTGGAGGCTTCCTGTCCCTGGAAACAAGGGAAGCCAGCTTGTTAATTGTGATACACTTGGGCACCTGACAACACAAAAAGAGCGTTGTCACACTTGCTTAAGTAGGGCAGGGGCTAAAGGGATGTGTGGCTGGGAAGCTAAGGACAAGAAAGAGATAAAAGACCAGAAAAAGTAATGCTTGCCACTCTCGTTGAAAAGAGGGTCTGCTGGGAACAAGAGGACCGTATCTTTAATGTTGCTGGACTCTGACTTGTGGTCACCGTTAACTTTCCTAATAAGCCCCATAATTGTGAACACAGTCTGAATGTTTGATGTGGCCATTGCTGTAAGTTATCAAACCAAGCAGAAATGTAGAGTGCTATGTAGGAAAGGTAGGCACCAGAATAAGATGAAGAAGGATCGAACGTGGAGACAGTCGGAACACTTCCTTGTGGCAATCAGCCTTGAGCTGATGCTGATTTGCCTTCTCCTTCTCTGAGTATCAGAGGCGGTGCCATGACTTCTCCTCAGGACTTAATTGTGTTTCCTAAAAATTCACTAGGCATTTTTATATATTGACTGATACAGAGTATCTTTTAAATGTTCTTTTCTTATCCAACAGCACAAATTGTCTCTTCATGTATTAAGACTGCTTTATCCTATTTTTATTAATATCATTTCAACATTTTTGTTAAGTTGCTTCTCTAATTCTTTCTAGTTTTGTTGCTACAGTGAATATTATTTTGCTCTTTTATTATTATCTAGTTGATTATAGCTGGAGACCCTTTTAAGTCAATCTCTTCATAAACTATCGATGCTTCCTTATTATTCATTGATTAGATATGTAAGTCACAGTTCAGCATGAAAACATGAAAATACTCCTCTTATTGCTATTTTAACTAATATGATGTTTTTCCTTCTTTCTTCTCTTACCTACAAGAGATACATAGAAAAGCACATGTCTTTTTCTTTTTACAAAACAGACACCAGAGAAATAAAATTTGATTTGCACTGTCATATGGTCACATTTTAAACCGTTGCATACATATAAAGGAGTTTCAAAACCCTGATGGAAAATTGCATTGCATTTTATTTCTATTTTCCTTTGATCTCTTGAAAGCACCCACATACTTGCATCAGTCACTGGAATGCAGTTGGTTTTGACTCATACTTACATCACAACTTCAATTTTGACTCTTGGCCCTCAGGGGATAAACTGTATACTCTCCAGCCCTGTATGGAAAACATTGGTGGTTTCTGTTTAAGAGAACTAAAAATCAGTATTTCCATTATATGGTTATGATCAATAGTGACATGCCTCTTTCTCATTTTCTGCACATACAGCGATTTTATCTACAGTGCTTGTTTTTTACAGCTTAAAGTACCCTCTACCTTTTGTTTTCTAGAATATTTTAAAAGGAATGAATAGAAATAGCATCATATGAACTATTTTATTGAGATAATCTATGAATATGTTGAATCATATTTATATATAACTCGTGAATAAATATATGTGATAAATACAGAAATACTCATTTTCAGTGGTGTTTTATTAATCATTGTCATGTCATACTAACTCAATGCTGTCAAGTGAATTTCGAGTCATAGGATTTCTGAACCTGGAAATCTTGAGGGAAGCTGATAGCCTCACATCCTCCCGTGGACTGGCTGATGGATTTGACCTGATGACCTTGAGGTGAGCAGTGCAATGTTTATCTGACCTTATCACCAGGGCTTCTTTAAATTGTTAGCTAATGTTTTATCTTCCTTAGAAAAATGTATGACTTTGAATTATGGTGCGTACAAAGAATGTATCATGGACTGCCAGAAGACTAAACAAATCAGTCCTGGAAATGAGGATGCCCACACTTCTATCTCATGTCCTTTGGTCGAGTTATCAGGTGTCCCCTGGGAAGACCAGTAAGCTCTGTAAAAAGGTCAGTGAAAAGCACTAGAATGATGGATTGACAAACTGGCTGCAACAATGGGCTCAAATGTAACAATGAAGGTGAGGCTGTCTCAAGACCAGGTGGTGAATTTGTTTTGTTTTACATAAAGCAGATTTGAATCAGCACTGACTGGATGATGGTTAATAATGTCAGCAAGAACAATGTGTTTTGTATATTTTAAGATAATTTTTATAATACATGAAGTTGATAAATGAAATTATTGCAAACCCTTCTGTATGTGTGTATCATTATTTTGTATTGTACTTAGCTGTTTCTTCTCCCAATAATCATAAATATTTTGTAAGAAAAACTGGGATTTATTTTTTCTTTTACCTTTTGGACATTAAGTTTATATATATAATATCACTTTTGCATAAAATGTATATTGTTAGATGTCAACTACAAAGCCATTGGTTCCTGAGATTTTTATTAGGAATCATATCTTGAGAAATATATTCTCCTGAGTTCTACTTTTTGCACTTTGTTGTTAATCAGGTTAACACTGTCCTCTGAAAATGATGTGGAAGATATTTTCTACTGTTGTATATTATAAAAGATATTATGCAGAATTGGTAGTAATTTAGGTTTAAACATTTAGTAGGATGGCCCTCTGAAGTTCTCTGAGTCTGGATATTACTTTAAAATCTTAGCATAATAGTTTAATTTATTTTCTGGTTATAGGCTATTCAGATTGTCTATTTAATATTGGCTAAGTTTTGGTAGCTTAGAGTTTCCAGGGGATTTGTTCTAAATTATTTTATATGTGAGTATAAAATTATTCCCACAATTCACTTATTATCCTTGAAATGGTTCAGAATCGGTTGTAATATCACATGACAATATTAATATTGGCGAACTGAGCCTTTGATTTTGCTAGAGTTACTTGAGATTTATCTATGTAATTGATTCTTCTGAAGAATATTGATTCTTAGTAGTATTTTTCTATTTCACTTTTGGTTTCTCTACTTTCTTGTGTTAGCATCATTGGATACTGGTTGAGATCCAGCTCATTCATAATGCAGGCATTTAGTGCTCTTCATCTTTCAGTGTTGCTTCCGTTGCATCCTGTGGTTTTTACAATGTGATTTTGCTGTTATTCAGTTGTGTGTGCATTTAAATACTGAATTTCAATATGCTTAAAATTTTTCCTATAGTCAGATTGTTAACTGATTACTAGCTGGATTCCATTATGGTTTGAGGTCATACTTTTTCTTTCCAATTCTTTTATATTTGCCATTTTGTCTTATGCTTCAGTGTATCTGTTATCCTGGTAAATAGTCTATGGGAAGTTAAATAAAAAGTGGGTTCTGCTGTTGCTGGGTATCCTAATTTATGTCTACTAGATTGTATCAGTCGATGGTGTTTCTGAGTTCTTCAAAATGCTTTGTGATATTTTGTGTCGTACTTTCATCAATCGTTGAGTAGATGAAAAAACAATATAGTTATGCATTTTCTACTGTTTTCCTATAGTTTTGTGCTTTCAGGTTCTATTGTTTGGTATGCAATCTTCTACAATTGCCTAGTGATTAGTATTTTTATCATTCTGTGATGTCCCTCTTAGAGTCTAGTCAGTATATTTTTTCTAACCCTCTTATATGTTTATATTTAAATAGGCTTTTTTACTAATATTTTTTGTATATCCTTTCTCATCCTTTCATTTTCTATGTACTTCCTTTATTTGAAGGGCATTTCTTTTAGAGAGCCTAGACTTGAGTATCTTTTTGTTGGTTTCTTTGTTTGATTATATATGTATATATAATACATATATACATTATATATATCATCCCATAGTTCAATCACAGAAAGCATTACAATTGTACCACTGCTCTCACAATTGGTTTCCAAACATTCTTTTTCTACATTGACTCCTTGATATCGTCTCACCTCTAACTCCATCCTCCACATCTCTACCCCCCTCCTCCGGAACTCTTATTCTACTTGCTGTCTCCATAGGTTCATCTGCTGGCTTTCATAATTTGAAAAATGGAAAGAACATAACACAACTTCAAGAGGGTAACCTCCAGTGACAGGACACCTCTAGGATACTTTCCATTCTGGACAAGCAAAAATGAAACAGAAAAATACAAACCAAAGTTATGGAAGAATTAGAAAAGCAGATCAGGTCAGCATCATCAGAGTGGAGATCTACAGACACAGTTTTAACTGTTCAAGTCAGATTTATGCCTTTGATATTCTCGACTCATCTCTCCCAAGCTCTCTGTTTAGTAACCATTTTCCTCCCATCCCTCAACTATAGACAGAGGGAGTTCTCTGGAGACTAATTTCCTATGTAGTTCCACTAATTTATTTTGGGCTCCCAAAGTCAACCGTGGTCTTCTGTTCTCCAGGTTCTCACGTTGTAGGCTCTGATACTAGCTCCTCCTGAACTTCAGATTATATGGTTTACCATCCTTCGGTCACTGATGATGGTGGGCTTCTTCCATAAGGCTCCAGGTACTATTTTATGTGATATCCTGGCATCATCTAATTTCTTGACCACAGGGCAAGTAGCAAGCGGGGCCCAAATGCAAGAACTAATGGTTGTTATGTTGGAGATCAGATTTAGTGCAAGCCCCAAATTCATTTTTTCCTCTCTTTTAATTTGTTTTTACTTGGGGATTAATACATATATCATATAATTTCATAGTTTAATTTCATCAGACAGAATCATACAATAGCTTCTATAATCAATTTTCCTACATACAAGGGGTACCCCCCAAAATCTGGATATTTTTCAAAGCTATGTATTTATTTATTTTACACAACAACCTTATCATCACCTTCACAGTACTCTCAATTACACTTACTACATTTGTCAAATCTGTAATTCCATTCTTGGAAACAATTTTGAAACTCATCTCTTTGGATGGTTGACAGCACCACCCTTGTTTTTCTTCCTCTTCTACGTTATCAAATCATTGGCCTTTTATGTCCATCTTCATTTGTGGAAACCAAAAAAGTCACACAGAGGAAGGTCCAGGTGAGTGAGGTGTGTGGGGCAAGAGAGGCATGCTGGTTTTTTTGCCAAAATCTGGCACACTGAGATGGCTGCAAGAGCATGTGCATTGTGGTGGTGGCAAAACCAGTGCCCCAGGTCTGCCATAAATCAGGCCTTTTTTTGTCACGCAGTGTTACACAATCGTTTGAGAACCTCTAATCAGAAAGTTTGATGAACTTTGATTAACTCGATGCATTATGAGCTGACGTTTTCATCCTTTCAGGAAGTTGATGGATGTCCAGAAGGAGGCTTGCCATCAAGCGACATTTCACCATTTTTTTGAAAAGAGAAAACTACTTGTACACTTGAGTTTTTCCCATATTGCTGTCCTTGTAAGCTGTATTCAACATTACAACAGTTTCTGCAGCATTTTTCCAGCACAGGAAACAAAATTTCACAGCCACACACTGCTTTCTTAAATTTTCCATCATAAAAAACGAGGTTTGAGAAAGCTGTTTTAAGAAAATAAAATCCACTGTGACCAGAGAGAACCTTCTCACGTGACGTCAATTGGTGCCTTCACTCAGAGCGAGTTGCTGGCGACTTGACAAGTGAGGAAAATGAGTACTAGGGAAAGCTCCGCCAAGTCTAGCTTTTTAGCCATTTTTATGGGGGTAGAGGACCCCCTTATACTTTTCCTTCCTGGTCTCCTTGATATTATCTCCCCTTTACTTCTCCCACCTCCCTTCTACTGCCCCCACCCCAGCCCCCTATACCTTTGTTCAATTTGCTGACCCTATGGACTCATCAATCTTGGGTTTCATTTACCGAAAAACAGAAAAAACAAGTAGCACAACTTCTACAGGGTGACCCCCAATGTCATAGCACCACAGAGAGACACCTTAATATGAACAAGCATAATCAAAATGAATGAGACAGAATGTGTGTCACTGGATTTCTGGAATGATCCATATTTTAGTACAGCATAAACGGTGTTCATAAAGCAGGACCTTGACTGTCACTTACCAAAACTTGACTGCTTCCTCAGACCCCATGTATTTTCCAACTGCAGTCCTCGGGTGACAAATGTGCCTGAGATAAGGTCTGGTTCACCCAGTGGTGATCCCGCTGGAATCTCACTGGTGTAGCCTCTGGAGCATGCTGTGCAGCCCGCGGATACAGGATCAGTGACCCAGCATTTGGTAGCACCCGTCCAGGTTCCCTGAGATTCCCCTAGACTTCTGAGCTCGGTGTGGCCCATTCATTGTATGCCACCAAACCACTCCCCACCTATTGTCTACAAAGGCATTTTTGGTCATTCTTCTCCCCAACCTGGGGATTGGTCCTTCTTTTTCAACCAACAGACATGATTTTATGATTCCCCCAGATGTGTTTGCTCCCTTTCCCTCTACTGTGTCTTCTTTCCCATGCACCTCCCTTGTCCTTCTGAGAGGACCTCTCACATGCCAGGGAAGGGCCAGGGGAGGGACGGGGGGGCGTCAGCTCATCATCTATTTACATGACAGCCACTCAGTAGACACATCTGGTTTATATGTTTCCTTGCTATTTTCTTTTCTAATCTATTCATCTACATCTATATATAGAAAATTTAGAGCATTTGTAGAATTTAAAATCATTTTATATTAGGACTTGCATTTTTCATAGTATTACTAATTTTCTTTTTGGTCCTATCTTTTGTCTTTTTCTCCTCCTTTCTTGTCTCCCTCTAGGTTATTTGAACTTTTCTTTAGTAGTTTATTTTTCACTGAGAGTTTCGGAGTACATCACATTGTGTGTCTTTTTAAGAATCACTCTAGGTACTACAGGAGGTCTAGTGGCCTGTGTTTGGACTGTGATCGCCTTTATGACAGCGAGTTTAGTTTGGTGTTGAGTCTCATTGTAGAGCACAGTAGGCCAAGGCCTCTTCATGTAGCAGCATCTTAAGTTTAAGAATAGCAACCTGCAAGATCTCTGGAGGCCATGACACAAAACTGACACCACGCCATGATTACTATGTTCTAGATGTTAAGCCAACTCAAACTGAAGAAGTGGGCAAACAGGCTCCACTTCTTTAATGAAGGAAGCTTCATAATCACATCATAAGGTCACATAATGAAATAAAATGAATATTTGACCATATTTGTAATCTAGTACAGTGTAAATTTACATTTCCCTTATCCTTTATTTCTAGTTCTTCTTGCATAATTCAATACTTTGAATCATTATTTAAATCCTTTAGAATGTTTTCTGTTCTTAAGTATTTGGGGTGTCAATATTCGAATTTATTGAACATGCCCCTTCTATGCATGTTTATGTTTCATTCTGAGGTCACGTGTATATATATGTACTCAAGATCATTTTTGCATACATGTACACAGCATATTCATGCTTCATGGAATAAATATTGAAGTTCCAAGCCCCAGCATCTATGAGTATGGCCCTATTTAAAAGCAAAGGTTTTTGAAAAACTAATCCATTTAAAAGGAAATGCCATTGGTTTAGGATGAAATTTAAATCCCATGATTGATGTCGCTATGTGAAGAAGAAGATTTGAATGCACGGACACAATGAACGAGGTTGTATGTCCATGGAGACTAAGATGAAACGGATGGAACTGGAGGCAGGGTCACCAAGTGGTGCCTACCATCCAGAGCAGGGAAAAGTAAAGAACTTCCTATGGAGTTTTGCCCAGGTACCATGGGTCTGCCAATGTCTTCATCTGACGCTGGTAGCTTCCAGAAGCATGAGAAATTAATTTCTGCTGTGTGGAGTCACTCAGTGTCAGTTAAAAGGAGTCCTCGTGGTGCACTGGTGATGCAGTGCTTACACATTGGGCTGCGATCTGGGTGATCAGCAGCTTGAAACTACCATAGCTGAGCTTGACGGGCGACTGGGATTTCTGCTGTAGTAAACAGTGACGCCTCAGAAACCCACAGGAGGAGGATGTGAGTCAACAGTGACACGTTGGCAGTTAGTAGGTTTTTGTTTTTCATTTTTTTTAGTGTGTGGTGCAGCAGAGTAAGTGTTGGGCTGCTAACAGAAACATAGGGAGTTCAAATCCAACTATCCCTCCAGAGGGGACAGATGGGGCCATCAGCTGCCAACAAGATGTACAGCCTTAGAAACCCAATGAGGTAGTTCAACTACTTCCTATAGGTTCACAAGTTGAAAGAATTCAATGGCAGTTTTTGGTTTTTTTTTACAGTCTGTTCATTTTATGGCAACCATAGGAAACTAGTAAAGTGGTAAAGGGTCTTCTATTTGCCCGGGGGTATGAGCGTTTTGCTAATGGCTGTTTGGTGTGTATTTTTCTCTGGGCTTCTGGGAGATCTGCTGTTTCAGGAATGTTGGAAGATTACCACATAGTGGCAACTCTCGTTTATACCCATACATTAAAACGTGTTAATCTCAAAATATTAGGCAGAAATGCTATCTCAAAACATTGGCTTCTTTTTGCCAGTAAGCCTGGTTTGTCCTCACCTGTGTCGGAAAAACCATCTTGCTGTCTCTTTATCCCTCAATGAGCAGGCGGAACACACTACCAGCTAAAAACGTCGTATTTTTACCTATTTTTCAGTCACTCTTGCAGAATTCTCATCTCCCAATACCTACCCTATAACCTTGAAGCAGAGTAGGCAATATTTCTTAAGGCGCCATGTGGAGAGATTTAATCCTAACGTGACCATGAAAACTGATGCCTGTACTACCAATTTAAATGCTGCACTTCATGAGTTCAGTTTGAAGAGAGGAATTATGCACAGTTGCAAGGAATTCTGAAACTTCTCATAAGAAGCCATGATATTGTAGGAAAACTGGTGAGGTATTTAAAAGAACACAAAAGACAGTGTGTGCTACTGCAATTATGACTGATTAACTGTTAAGACAAAAGATTACATACTAATTGTAGTCAGCATGAGTTTGTGTCAAGCATTTTACTATCTACAATTGGAAGCAATTCATTAGACACACACCGCTATTTTGTCCTTGCTGTAAGGCACTCAGTTTAAACTTAAAATTGTATATACTTATTGAAAATAAGTAAGGAATTGATGCTTTGCAGTCAAAGCTTTGTCATCTGGTACAGATATTTAGATGGGAGGATATTTTTGGTTTTGCCACATCCTTGTTCTGTTTTCTTTGTTTTCTATATCTGATTGTTTTAGTCTGGGTAGACTAGAAAAACAAATCCAGAGAGATTCATTTGTATATAAGAAAGAGCTTTATATAAAGAGTAATTGTACATTATGGAAACATCCCAGGCCAGTCCAGGTCAAGTCCAGAAATCCAATATTGGTCCATATGTCTGATACCAATCTATAAAGTCCTCTTCAGACTCAGAACACATGCAATGATGTTGAATGAAGGAAGATCATAGATATGTATTTGGAGAGTCTTGTAGATCCAGTGGTGGTGTAAGCATGCAGCACTGACAGGATCGCCACGTGAATCCTTCAGCTCAGTGCACTAATGTAGCTCCATGTGTCTTGTCAGGTGCAATGTCTTCCCAGGGGGTGAGCAGAGAGAGTGTGTCTCCTGCCTCCAAAGAGGAATACCTACCAGAGTTCCCAGAATCCTCAGGAGAAGGCCATGCCCACAAAGAGGCCTCATTGTCTATGATCTGATTGACTCCACCCCTTCACTCTTACTCCTCACAAATTGAAAAATGATTATATAACTACTATGCTGACCGTCCACCTTGGATTCAGTTTTATTTTTCTAACCCCTTGTCGTTGGTGGTTAGAATGCTTCTTAGTTGCCCACACCTTCCCTGGATCATGAGGCCTATGTTGAAGTGATAGAAAGCAACTTTACTTATACCCAGCTAAACTCTATCTCCAAAGCTTTCCTCGGTTCCATAATTTTGAACTCTTCTGCCAGCACATCAAAGGTTAATTACACCATGCAAAAAAGCACACACACCCTTCTTTTATTGAGTTACAATTATAGGTAATATTATAGTTAGAGGTTTGTGTCAATTTGGTTAGAGCTGTATTCTCAGTAGCTTGAAAGTTGACACCTAATAATCCCCCAGGACCAGAACTAATGCAATATGTTTACAACCAATGGTAAGTCTCCAAGATTGGAAAAGATCAGGTGGAACCAAGACCCTTATTCAGTTCACAGTTCTGATTCAATTAATTGTCTCAAGGGTGTGGCCTGCTTCCCATGTAAATGGACACTGTGGGAGGTCTTTCTTACTTTTTACTAGGTCTGGATTCCGTATCTGGTTCATATTCCTCTGGCTCTTTGGACTTGAGTCAATGGGCTTTCCTGGTGCCTACAGTTCAGGAACTTATCAGCCTGCCACGATGTTGGATTCCTTCTGCACTCACAAGCTTGTTGGCTTCCTTCCAAATTATACTCACCAAGTCCTTGTAGCTACATGAGTCAGGAGAAGCGTCTAGCCTAATGGCTTACCTTTGGATTGGAATCTGGCCAGACTTGGATTTGCCTGATTCTACAACTACCTGAACCACTTTTTTTGACCTACGTGTAAATATATATTCAGTTCTGAGTCATAACAGGGATGGATATAGGTCAGTCAAAAATCAAAATCTATTAGAAAGTTGATGATCTCAAACTACTCAAGCATCATGGGTATTACAGTTGATTAAACCCACCAGCTGTCCTGCTGGACAATGACAAGTTAGTCGACTTCATGCAAGATACCTGCTTCAGAAACCCTATGGGGCAGTTCGAGTCTGTGCTGCATGGCTGCTGTGAGGCAGAATCCACTTAACCACATGTGGTTATACCCGCCCCCCCCCCCACTGGCTCTCAGCCAGAGCAACCTGAACCCTAGTAGCGCAACATTTAAGTGCTCACCTGTTAACCAAAAATCAATGATCCTAACCCACCAACTGCTTCATGGGAAAAAGTTGTGGCAATCTGCTTCCATAGAGATAGCATACTGAGTAGTTCTAGCCTGTCCTGTAGTGTGTCTATGAATAATAATAAACTTGGAAGTGAGATTTACTGGAATACAAACTTTAAAAAATGTCCATGTCCCAATTGATTATGGAGATATATAGAATATGATCAATATATGCATATTAAGTTAATAAAAGAATAAATGTGTGCCGGTGGAAGAAAGATTACATATCAAGTGGATTTTTCTCGAATGACTGTCAACCTAGTGTGATGGATTTAAAGTGACAGTTCAAATCACATCTCCTCTACTTCCTGGATCCAGGACCTTGGGCAAGTTGCCTACTGTATCTTTGTCAATTCACTAGTCTGCAAATTGGGGCAGAAAAGACAGCCAACCTCACTGGATTGTGATTAAGATCACAAATTACCCACAATCAGAAACTACCACAAGGGAATGGCATATATGTCACTCTGTTCAGTGTTTTTATGTTTTATTTTCAACTTTTAACATTATATTTGTTTATACTTATTTGTTGTGCTTTACCTAAGAATCATGTTTCATTTTTCTGGACTCTCCTAACAAAACTCTGGCAAATTAATTAGAAGATATATATGCTGTGGATGGCATTAATGATATATGTCAAACTACAGGAATCTGAATAATTTTATTATCTTTCTGATATTTTTCTTGTCATAGATAGCAGTGTCTATTGAACATTCAAAGATTTTTCTATTAAATCTTTACCCACAGATTTATTTTTTTGTGCTTTCTATTTGTAAGAGGAATTAAATGCCTTCTTGAACAGCATTTTTTCTTTTGGCACTCAGAGAAGAGCTTACTGCAGTCGCGCATTAAAGCTTTTGGGTTGGCTCTACATAATCTAATCTTTAGACACTCTGCACAAATTGTAGCCACTTCATCAATGTCTTATTATTTTTACTGTCAACACTGCAATGACAATGAGTAATTTCTAAAGATTCGTAAACAAAAACCTTACTTTAGAAGTGATTAAAACTGAACTGCAAACTGTGTGAGGACTGACACATTTATATACACAATAATGCACGCTCCCCGCCCCCATGAATTGTGTGAGCTGTAAGCCTATAGAAAAAATGGGAGCATGATAATCTGTTCCATTGTATTTTACTAAATATACCCTCCACGCCCTGATTGCATGTCAATTGTTAAAAGAGTGGCTATTAATGGTAGAAGACAAAGCTGATACATTATAAATGTTATGAAACGTACAATTTGATAAAAATTAAAGCACAAATAATTCGTTCTTTAAAGAATTTCCTTTTAAAGTTTATTTCTATTTCATTTTATTATCATGCTAAATCTATCTTTATAAAAAGACCAAATCAGACTTTTTCATCAGACAGTTTTATATTGCCTAAAGCATTTTCTTACTTTGTTAAACATGATCAACTCATGTGTTCAATTAGGTAGGTTTTTAATACACCTTTTAAAATAAGAGCGAACACCTAAATAAGAGGAACGATCATCCCAAATTGACATGCGGATCCAACATCATCCCTTTTAAAATCTTAGCTTTAATTTTTAGTAAAATTTGCTAGTGGATCATAAACCTCTTAAGGAAATTTAGGGAGCCACAATTTGACAACAAAATTTCAAACAAATAAACAAAATAAACATAAAACCACAGACAGCCACTCATATTTGCAATTTCAAAACTCATCACTAAGCTACATGAGCCAAGTCAATGTCTACTGGAATGAGGCATACAATTAATATTTGATTTAAAAGTCTCTACTTAATTTTTTATCCTGCTTTATAGTGAAAAAGAAAACAAAATAAAATATTACAATGAAACATTGAAAAGACCTAGAGTTAGAAAATCAGAAAGGTAAGAGCATGCTCAGCTTATCTTAAATTGAAAGAACTAAAGAAAAAATCAAGTCTTGAACTATGGTGCTGGCGGAGTCTATGAGTACACTACTGAATGCATCTGGGTTAGTCTGGGTAGACTAGAGAAAACAAATCCACAGAAACTCATATTTTATAAGAGAGAGGTTTATATAAAGGGTAAGTGTACGTTAAGAAAATATGCCAACCAAGTGCTGTCTAAGTCCATAAGTCTGACATTAGCCCATAAGTCCACAAAATCCTCCTCTTTCTCAAAAAACACACACTATGACGC
Organism: Tenrec ecaudatus; assembly: GCF_050624435.1. Classification (NCBI taxonomy): domain Eukaryota; kingdom Metazoa; phylum Chordata; class Mammalia; order Afrosoricida; family Tenrecidae; genus Tenrec; species Tenrec ecaudatus. Next base: position 12,462,878 of record NC_134539.1, read on the forward strand.
TGATTGCAGGAGGAAAGCAGAGTCAGTGAGCGTGTAAGTATCTCAGCTCTGGCAGGGGTCTCCACAGGCTTCTCTAGAACCCAGGGCTGCATCGGGGTAGGTACATGTGGCTTCACCTCAAGGATGTCTTTCAGGAAGTGAGCCTTGCTATCTGAGGCAGAGAACTAGCTAAGGCAGCTGCACACTGGTACGACCACCGGAGAACAAGAGAAATGAACAGTAAGGCTCATGGAGCAATTTATCTCTCTGCCCTTCCTTTAAAAAGTCCTTCAATTAATCCCACATGTGTTCATTGGCCAGGTTGGCACAATAAACTTTAACTATCACAGTATCCAAAATAGATGGAAAGAATACACAGAGTCAGTGCGCTGAAAAGAGCTACTCCACCTTCTACCGTTTTAGAAGGTCACATATGGTCAAGAACCTATGGTACTGAAAGAAGAAGTTCAAACTTTGTTCCATAGCCCACAATCCAGGTTTAATTGTAGGTATCCATGGATTGTTCCTGTGCTCCAATGGGATAGTATCACTCACGATGGCAAACGTTGCCCTCCATTCCAAAAAAGAGAGAGTCTGCACATACATAGCTTTAAGGAAAAAATGACAAGAAATATTAAACCCAAGGTTATGCCATTTGGATATAAAGTTGAAATTATACAGTAAAGAAGCCAATAGTCAATGTGATGTATAATTAATTTTAAAAGTAACTGGTTCTAATCAGCTACAACCCCATTTTGAGTTTGTTTTTTTGTTGTAGTTTTTTTTGCCTGTTTTCCCTTTATGTTTAAAGGATGACTCAGAAAATGATCAACACATTGTCAGTACCTGTGCACCCACAACAATAACAAAACAGGAGCCGTTCCTTTTCGCAATAAGCATAATTGTAGAGAAGCACTGTAAACAAGGATTTCATCATGCAATTTAATTGGAATATTAGTAGGAATACTGAAAAATAAAGCTTCAATAAGTCTTAATGAGGTTTCAAGTGAAAATTTCACACCTAGATACAGGGAATTTTAAAATATGCATTCGTAATTGATGAATGTTAACTGTTTCTTATTGTTTTGCAGTTAGTTTTTGAAGTTTCACATTGCAATCATATTTTCACAGTTTCTTAAGATTACTTTATTATTTGTGCCAAATGATAAATGAATGAGAAAGCTTTGAAAACAAAATCTAAAGGATGAGAGGCTCACAGAGACCCTAAAAAATCATTTATATAATCTTGAGGGACACTTGAAGGCTTTGCAGATAAATATATATGCACAGGACATACGTGAGAAGGCCCTAATCTCTCACGCTGGCAGGACGTGAGGCTCTTTCAAAGTGAAAGCTTAGACAGAAAAGCAAATTATCTCTTGAAACATGGGAAGTATATCCTGATGCTTAATTAGAGTCTCTAAATGAAGGCTGGAAGACATTATTGATTCAAACATTAAAAATTTTCTGTCAAATCATTAGCTGTCCACTCAGATAGTTATTGTGATCCATACTGAGGACTGGAGCCTTTGATCTTCAATAACAAGTGCCCGAAGTCCTCCTGGCCGTCAGCAAAAAAAGTTGTGTCATCTGCATATTAGAGACTGTTAATGAGTCTTCTTGCTTCAGTCCCGATGCCCTATTCTTCTTCAGAAAGTCTAGTTTCTTTGATTTGCTCAGCCCAAAGTGTGAAAGTATGGTTAAATAGAGAACTCTGACAGATAGCTTAGTATAGGTGCACGTGCCACGTGAGTACACTGATGTGTTCTCGAATGCTTCTTCCCAGTGCTATCTCCAGTGTATTATGACCCATACATTTAGATATCTCTGCATACTTACTCAAACACAACCAAACCTATTTCTGTTATGATCTTTATTCAACCAAGATCTATTTGACATTAACAACGGTCTATTTCCTGACATGCCCTCTTCTGAATATGGCTCAAATTTCTGACTGCCCACTAGTGATGGAGAACTGAAACCATTTTTTAAATGATCTTGCTCAGAATTTTCCTTGGATGAGAGATTAATGATATTGTTTTGGACTAACAGGAAACATCATAATAAGCAGATACAATACTGAAACGCTCAAGAATTTCATTTTACTTGAATCCACCATCAATGCCCATGAAAGTCTCAATCAAGGAAAAAATAACAGTGCGTTCGAAAAATTTGGTGCAAATGACAAACTGCACAAACGTCTTTTGTGCAAAAGACTTCATTCACAGTGTTAACGAGCAAAAGTGTCAGCTTGTTTATCGATGTGTGCCTAAGCACACCCTGATTCTTTCACTTGCCTCCTGTGCATATGCTAGCTGGCAATAAATGGGGACGACAGGAGAAGGAGTGATACATTTACATTATGGTGTTGGTAAATAACATTAGCAGTGCAATGGATTGCGAGATGAACAGATTCATCTATCTTGGATGATGTAAAGCCAGTATGCACTATAGAAGCAAGAATAGTGAGAGTTCATTTCCTGTACTTTAAACATGTTATAAGGAGGGACCAATTTATAAATCACATCATCATGATTAGTAAAGTAGAAGGTTGTCCAAAAAAAGCCTTTGATGAGATAAATCAGCTCAGTGACTACAACAAAGGGCAAAGACAAAACAATTATGAGGATGATGCAGGAACATGCATTGCTTAATTCTCTTGCATATAGGCGCGTTTTATATATATGAATGGACTCAAAGGCACCTGAAAAAACAACAAAACAAGCAGAAATTTTAATTCTTGTTCAGAACAAAGAAAACACACTTTTCCCCTTCCAGAAACAATGAGAATGACAGCAGAAGCAAAACAAGTAACATTAAACAACTACAACACAGAAAGCAACAAGAACAAAACGGGACGATGGGAAGTTTTCCAAAAATAGCAATACATTATTTAAATGTCATTTTCCCATAAAAATTTTAGACATGCAAAAATGGCCTTTATGTAGCAAGAAAAAGCAGTGAATTAAATTATCACCAAGAAAATCTAAAGGTGTGTTTTAACATAAAAATACTTTACAATTAGCTATTATAAATATTTCAAAAGAAGTAAAGGAATCTATCTCTAGAGATGTAGGGGAAGTATGCAAAAAGCATGTCACCAAATAGGAAACATCAATCAAGAGGTAGGGATATATGCTAAAAAAATGAAAACTTATGAAGTTGAAACATAGAACTGAGATAGAAAAATCGCTAACTAGTGTCAGGAGCAGAAAATAAATATCAGCAAAAGTAACAGTATGTATATAGGTATAGTAAGATGATTCAATGTGAAAAACAAGCCAAAAAGTTAAGGAAAGTGAACAGAGTAATAAAGAATTCTAGGAGAAGACAAACGTGCAAACACAGATATAAGACTGAGTCCCAGAAGGAGAGGAGAGTGCATGAGGAACAGGCAAAACAATACTGATGATAACTGACAACTTCCCAAATTTGAAGAAATGCATGGGTTTATGCTTCAAAGAAGCCAAACAAACCACTCACACGATGAACCTAGACTATACTTATCAAACTGCCAAAGCAAAAAGACAGTGTTAAAAAGAAAATCTGGGAATTCCCAAAGAGAAAAGCATCTTTTCACACGCAAGAAATCCTCAATAAATGAAGGAGGCAGCTAAGCATCAGTAACCATGGAGACAACAGAGCAGTGAGATTACACATGTAAATTCTGAAAATAAAGCTATCAATATGGAGTCAAACGTTTCCCAAGAAAGAAGAAGCCTGGATGATGGCTTGGGTATATGTTGGCCTGCTAGACACATCAGCAGTTTACAACCAGCAGCCACTCCACGGGTTAAAGAGAAAGCTTCCAACTCCTATCAAGAGTTATGGCAAGTTGTTGTTGGGTAGATATTGATTGTGGTGATGGTGGAGTTGTCTCATGGTTGGAGTTGTCTCATGGTTAGTCTGTATAACAGAGTAAACCTGTCATTTAGCGTTTGCTTTACAGAACCAGAGAACCTGATCTTTCTCACCCCTTTCCTGTGGAACGTATTTTTGTATGCATGTTTCGGGGTGGGGGGATGGGGGAGGTAGTGTTTACAAAAATACCTGGTGTCTGATGTTCGTTTAAAAATACGGTAATAACACAAACGGAGTCAGTGCTTCCCTTGCAGGAAATGGACTTTTTGATGTGTTCCTTGTAGCAGCTCCTCTCCAACCTTCTTTTCCAGGAAGGTTTCTGGAACTCTGCTAACCTGAAACCAAATCTGAACAGCCAACTCGAAATGTGTACATTCATCTTCAACCACTGTCTGTGCTACTGTCTTGCCATTGCACTCGGCAAATTTCCAGGACCAAGAATCTAGGGATTTTATTTGGGACTGCCCAATATTCTGAGAATTAATGGTCTAACTTTGCTAAACAGGTATTCTCATTCTCAATGTAAGGGTTAACCTGCCCCAGCACTCACTCCTTCCTGCATGACTTCTTGATATTAAGAACTCAGACTGACTAAGTCAATGGATTTACAATTTCAGCAATTTTGTTCTTCAAATGAGGCTTTGATTTTCTCCTGCCATCCCTAGTTTCTGAAGTCACTACATATCTATCAATTGCATTAAATCTGTCCTTATAGCTTGGTTGTTCCGCACAAATTCCTTTGGGTAATTTCTGACCTCTATGTCTGTTCATCCTTCCAGATACTGGATATACATCTATTCTTAATTTCTTTCTTTTTACAGGTCTACACATTTGTCATTCTAACATGTTTCTTCCAATTTTTGCCTGGAAAGATAATCTATAATAGGAGATAAAACGTCTATCCATTTTGGATCTGTCAGACACATCAATTACGCAACCAACTCTTACCTCCTCCATGTTAAACAGAATAATTGCATCTAAGGGAATATTTCTTAACCTTCTTTATGGCAAGGAACAATTTGGTAGGCATGTGAAGCCAAACCTATAGATATCTTCTTAGAATAATGGGTTTAAGGGAGAAAAAATATATCTAAAAACAAAACACATCTTACTAATATGTGCATTTGTTTAATAGCCTATTATATTTAAGCATATAGTTATGGATGTGAAAGCTTTCCTAGTTTTTAACAAGGTGAACAAAAAAGAATATTTTAATAAATTTATATGTTTATTTAATATTATGTTTATTAAATTATATATTTTTAATTTTCATGTGATATAAGATATTTGTAGACTTTATGGTTGATAAGCCACGACACTGGAAATATGAATATTAGTTTTTACTGCATTCATAATTGAAATAAATATTGAGATTGGGCAGGGGAGCAAAAGTGACATAGATAAGAGGCAGAGATGGAGTGGATCCCTTGTAAGGTGAGAACTCGGTAGAAAACTCGTGAGTTGCAAATCTTTCAACAGAGACCAGACCAATGTCATGAGTATGCGTCACCCTTAGAAAGATATTCTCCAGTATTGCTTAATCATCTAAGTTCTGGGAATCTTGTGAATGCCTTTAGAAAGTTGGACACACATGCATATGCGCTGGAAGCATGGTTACGCCAGCTGTACTGGATGAATCCTGTTTCCCCCCCTTCCAGAAGTTTCCAATGAAATTATCCAGTGTTGTCTCTGTGTTTACCAGAGAAATCCTTTCTCTTGGTGATTTCTAGACCATCTTCCCCAATGCATTCATTTTAAGTATGATGAATTAATAGTAATGCTCAAAATAATGCATGGGTTTGCAGTTCAGGAGGAAAATTTCATGTTTCAGCGAATAATGGCTATTTTTACTTTCCTGTTGTTAGCTGTCACTGAGTTTCTCCAACCCATAGTTGGCTCCAAACTATGCACAACAGAACAAAACCCTGTAAAATTCTGTGCTAGCCTCACAATTGTTCCCATGCTCAAGCCCATTTATACCATCATTATCCATCTCAATGAGACTATTTCTCATTTTTGGTGCCCCTCCACTCCATCAAGTAGGATCTCCTCTTCCTGGCAATGGTCTTTCCTGACAATATGCCCAAAGTATGCAAGACAGAGTCTTGCCATGCTTGCCTCCAAGAAGCACTCTTGCCTTACTTCTTCCAATACAGATTGGTTTGTCCTTGTCTCCGACTATAGCACTTTCACTCTCCCTTTCAGCACTACAATTCAGATGCATAGATTCCTCTTCGGTTTTCAATCTTTAATGTCCAACTTTCATGTGCATATGAGGCAATAGATGCGATGCATCTTAGTCTTCAAAGTAAAATCCTCACTGTTCAATAATGTCAATGTCTTATAGATTTACCTAATGCAACTTGTCTTTTGACCCCTTGACTGTTGCTTACTTGAGCATTGTTAATGGCTCAAACTCAGACAAACCCTTGATAACAATCTTTTCTCCACCTATCATGATTTTACCAATTGCTCAAGTTGTAAGGATTTTAGTTTCTTTATGTTGAGTTGAAATCCATACTGAAGACCTTAATCCTTGATCTTCATCAGCAAGTGCTTCAAGTCCCCCCTCACAATCAATAAGCAAGTTTGTGTCATTTGCATATTGAAGGTTGTTAACAAGCCTTATTCCTATCCTAATGTCACAATCTTCTTCATATAAGCCAACTTCTCTGAGGATTTGTTCAGTACACAGATTGAACAAGCATGGTGAGAGGATACAACCCTAACCCACTCCTTTCCTCATTTTAGACCATGCAGTGTTCCCTTGTTCTGTTCACACAACTGACTCTTGATCCATGTAAAAGTTCCTCATGAGTACAATGAAGTGCTCTGGTATTTCCATTCTTCTCACGGTTATCCACAGTTTATTATGGTCTACACAAGACTGGCCTGAGGTACATTCAAAAGACTTTCAGACCAAAAAATGTAGTTATTGCCTGGCTTATAGAAACAGATGGGTGTAAAGTAATCTTAATAGTGAGTAAACAAGATGTGCCCAAATTCTTTGGGTTATTAAATATGGATTATTGGACTACTGATGTCTCCCATTCATTACCCTAAATGTGTTGACTGCTGGTACAGATTTTCTTTATCCTACATTTTAAATATTTGAAGACCAACTCTTATGTTTAGCAAACAAAAATAATTTTAATCCAATAATATAAATGGATTAAAGGTTATTTAATATACAATTCGATGGAGTTATTTTTCTACTGTGGAGTCAAAATGTTCCAAAGGAGAAAAAAGAATGACAGATTTTTATTCTCTGCTTCACTTGGTAATCTCGCTTTGTGATCAGGAAGGCTTCCTTATTGCAATATGCTGAAGAACAATGATAATTATCACTAATTTACCTGAGTTTCAGGGGAAAACACCCATATTCAAAAACATTTTATAAAGACCCTTCATTAAATCTTGCATAAGACAATTGCAGGACAAATTATGTAATAGAGAACAGTTTTTAGGACCCTCATTTTCTGATGATGCACAACTCAACACGAGGAGAAACAGCTGCACTGAAAATATTAAATAAAAACCAGGCTCTAGGAATCGACAGAAATACCAATTGAGATGTTTCAAGAAGCTGATGAAACACTAGACGGACTCATCATTCTCGGCGGAGAAACTTGGAAGGCAACTATCTGTCATCTGCCAGGAAGAGATTCATCTTTTTATTCATCCCCAAACAGATGAGCCATCAGAATGGGGACATTATTTTACAATGTCATGAGTTAAATGTTGCATAAGTTAATTAAAAATGGGTGCAGCTGTACATCAACAGAGAGTACCAGTAATTCAAGCTGAATTCAGAGGTGGTCAAGGCTGGGGAATATATTGTAGCTGATGTCAGTTGGATCATGCCTGAAAATAGGAACACCGAAACCACCTTTACTGATTTAATGATATTTGCATGTGTGGATCATAAAAAAATATATAGATAACATTGAGAAGACTTGGAATACCAGGCCATTTCACTGTGCCAATGTTGAACTTGTACAGAGACCAACAGTCGGTCAGACAGGGAACAACTGCATGCTTTAACGTTAAGAAAGGTGTGCATCTCCTTTCTGCATGCTTATTCAAACTGTTTTCTTAGCAGTGTGACCTTTGGCAGAAAGGTCAGGAAATTATGATCCTTATCTCCTTCTTCTAACCTTCCTTCAAGAATTACTGACCTTGGATGTCAATTACCAATGAATTGAAAAGGTTTGATAGCTGCTTAGATGGAGATTGCTAGGCCGTTGCTAGTCACACCATCATGGTTAAAACCACAGGTCTTCATTCTGCATTTGTTTTATAAATTACTTACCCCTTTCACTAGCATTGTCCTCTACCTGACTCGTTGTAAGAAAACTAGGTACACATAATAATCCAAGATTCACATTACAGAAATCACAAATAGCTCATTTTGTTTAGTAAGTCACTGTTTTAATAATAAATTTAGTTTTGGATTCAAAGTTGCAAATGACATCCTATTTGGGGATCCAAATTATGTAGCTATTATTTAAAAGAGGACTTATTGAAGTTAATATTTGTAATCCTCAGGATTCTGAGAGAGTGTGATTTAAAGATGCATGCTCCAAAAAATACGTACGGCAAAGTGCTATCTCTTTAATCATAACTAATAAAAGTAACTTTTGTTAAGTTAAAAAAAATCAGACAACACCTACAGTGTAGAAAGTTGTATTATAAAAGAAATGTTTCTTGTCACTGTTATATTATAATCCATTTTTAAACAGTATTTATTATATTTGCCTTGAAATAATTTAGTTACTTTTTGCTTTCAATTTTAAAAGTAAGTAAAATCCCATTTAAATGTATAGTGAACACTGAGCTTTACCTTGTGGCCAAAGTTAGATATTTTTCTGTATTGATGACTATTGAAGGTTGTCTTCATAATGTAAAAGAAAATGTTATAGAAATTAATGTAGTATAATTTATGGAAAATAACAGAACACATGCTGCTTTAATGGAATTAATGAAGTACATTCACCCATAATAGTGAAAATATTTGGTCAATTGTATAATTATTTTACTTAAAGAGTCATAATTAAATTTAGTCTGCAGTAAACTTTTACACATGTACTTGAGCTAATAAGCAAGATAAAATAAAATGCCTCTAAAAACAGCATTATGGTTATACCAAGTGAATTATAAATTTAATTTTGGACTCCTACAAATTATATTTTGGCTTAACTACATCTTTTCATCTACCCTTAATCTATGCTGACCAAGAAGCAATACAAAGAAAGAGCAAAGCACATACAAATTGACATACCACTCAGACTAACTAGATCACTACCCTTTGTTCTTTAGGAATTCATTATACTTGCTAGCTTAAAATTGAGTTGTTAATCATATTATTAAGATTTCTCAGTAGTATGTACATCTACTTTGAGAAAGATAGTCTTGCAATAATTTTTAACTTAATTGTATAGTCTTTGAGGCATGAACGAAGAGAGCTCTACATAAATTATTAAAATACATTCTAAGGATCCATATTACTTAGGGGTGTGTGTGTGTGTATGTGTGTGAGTCTTGCTTTGGTTTCTTGTATTTTGCCTACTTTCCATTTCAGAATTGCAAATAGTCTTCCTTGCAGTTCTGAATGGTCAGGCCATTTCCAATCATACACAAGATCTCTAATATTTCTTTAATAACATCTTGTATTTAAGCTAAATCACCTAGATTTCCACAGCAGGCATTTTTGAAAATGATCAAACGTCCTACCACTATAATGATTCAAATGACTAATCTTTTGGATGAAATTCAAGCTCAGTGCACTCACATCAATGCTGGCTGACAGTGACCCACCGGTGGGCTTCCCAGACTGGAACTGCTTACGGGAGTAGAAAGCGCAATCTTTCTCCCATGGAGCTGCTGCTGGCTTTGAACTCCCTCCATGTGGATCACAGCCCAATGAGTAATCACTACACCATCAGAGCCTATTTAAATTAGCATGTGTATGTTTTGGTGTGTACATGACCGTTTTTGCTTAAATCAGGAGATTTTTTTTGCTGTATATATATATATATATATATATATATATATATATATATATATATATATATATATATATATATATATATATATATATATATATATATATATATAGAGAGAGAGAGAGAGAGAGAGAGAGAGAGAGAGAGAGAGAGAGATTTCTGCCAAATCTATCCTAATTCTCTATTGTTTTGGCTCTATACCAGTCTAATTTTCTGTTTAGATCTCATGAGCCTGTTAGAATATTCTGTTTTGTGTATTGAATTCTGATTTCGGGGAAAGATGATTGTCTAACAGATGCTCAGGTTTCAATGATCACATTTCAGGTCGGGCTATCTTAACTCTACATTATTCCTCTAGGTCCAACTGCTCTCGAGCACTGGCTCCAGGCCGTCACCGCCGTCTTCCACTGCAGGGAAATCATCTGGTTGCAGAGGCTGGAAAGTGATTTCCAAGTGGAAATTACACATCGCTTTCACCATTCTTTCTGTTTGCAGTCTCACAATACATTTCTTTCCCCTCTGAGACCACCTAGCAGTCTGGGCTTCTGAGTATTTCTGAATTTCCTCAAACAAAATGACTTACGTTCCCCAGTAGTTCCATGAGGTACAGTTTCGTCTGCGCTGCTCACTTGGTTTCCACTTGTCCATCAAGTTCCATTTTCCAAATGTTGTTGACACACGCCGTTCCCGTTCTCGCGGCGCTGGCCAGGTCTGTTTGTCTCTTATTTTCCCAGGGTTTCAGAGGAAGTGGAGACACACATGTATTTTTCATCATGCTCTTCTCTCCCTTTCTTACTTCCAATGCCCATTTATGTCAGGACCCCTGTTGGTTTTATACTTCAAATTACTGCTATATTTTTCTCTTTTCCCATTCTGACACTTCTTTGCCTCAATCTTCATAACATCTCCTGTCAAATAGCTCACAAGCATTGTTCATCTCTATCCTCTAAAGCACTATCAGTTTCATAAGAATAAAACTCAAATGCAATCTGTATTTTCTCATTTTTAAATATTTTCAAGAGCTCACTCTCTGTGTACAACAAACAAGGCCATATATGTGTCTATCAAGTCTTATCACTCACGAATATCCTTTTTCCAAATTTATTTTTATTTCTTCATATATTAATTTTGGAGCTTAGACCTTAGATTCTGCTGTAACAATGGTTTATTCCATCCTAGAATATTCTATTTCTTCTTCATCTAGCTTGTACCACTCATGTTTTGCAACTCGCATGGAACATAATGTTTAATTTTTTCCTTGATACTCACCAGTAAAGTAGGTCACTTTCTCTTTTCTGCCACCTCTTTTTTTATAACCTTGATTATAGTTGCCACCCAAAAGAAAATGTATTTGTTCTCCTTATTTTTTTCAAGACTTGGAATGTATCTATTTCAAAGGTTTGTAGTACTTATTTATGTAAGTAAAATCATGTTTGATAAATAAAAGTAATACATGATTATATGTTAGTATACTGACTTTTCTCAAAGACTAAATGAAATCACTAAATCAATTGTTTCCTCATTCTGTGATACAGATAATATACAGCAAGCTATTTTGATTTTTTTCTATATATCATCTGTCAGTTTGCCTGCTTCCTTGTGTGTTTCCATAAAGCTGAAAGTTATGTCAACAGGGTTACCAAAACCAGCAGGGCACCAATGGAGACAGGTTTCAGGAGAGCCTCCAAAGTAAGAGACAAGGAAGGTTTGGGGCAAAAAAGTTGTATGAGAAATTTATGGATAACAATGCTACATTGTCTGACATAATGCCAAAAGAGAAGCCCCTGAGGAAGGAAAGCACTCAAAGGGTGACTCCTCAAAGTGGAGTTCACCTTAATAACATACATATCGTTCTCAGGACCTTCATTTATCGCTGCAGTAGGAATCAGCACAAGAACAGACAATTGCAAATCCCCATCAATAACATATATGCTGTATGTACTGTATATACTTGCATATAAGCCGACATGAATATTAGCCGAGGCACCTATACAAAAATGGCATTAAAAACGTGCTGCAAAAACTCGGCTTATAAGCGAGCATATACAGTATCTAGGAAAATTGAAAGTTGTCAAAGATAAACAAACACATACAGTCTGATACGCTTGGCATTAGTGAACTAAGTATTTTGGCCCTGGCCATTCTAAATGAAACAACCACATGCTCTACTGTGTGGGAATGAAGACAGAAGAGGACTGGCATTCCATCCGACATCACAGAGCACATGCCAGATTCTACTGCCTGGTACTACTGTCATCCAGAGGTAATGTCTTGACATCTCTAAGGGACTCAAGTGAATATGACTGCTTATCACATGTGCCTATGAAGCACTAAGGTCAAAGATGAATGACTTGATGACTTCCACAGATATCTTTAAGGTATTGAAAAGCAAAGATGTTATTTTGAGAACTAAAGTGCCCCTGACCCAACCCATGGTATTGTCCCCTGCATCACATGCTTGTGAAAGTTGTACACTGAATAAGTAGGACAGATGATGGATCAATGCCCTTGAATTGTGGTGTTGGAGAACACTGAATGTACCATGGGGTGCTACAAGGACAAAAGAATCTGTGTTGGAAGAAGTAAGGCCAGAGTGCTGTTCGAGGCAAGGTTGGCAAGACTTTTTCTTACATACTTTGGCCAAAGTGTCAGGAGTGACCAGTCCCTGGAGAAGGACATCGTGTTTGGTAAGGTGGAGCAGCAGCAGAAGAGAGGAAGGGCCTTGATGAAATGCATTGACGCAGTGGCTGCATCAGTGGGCTCCGGCATAGGAACGATTGTGAGCTTGGCCAGGACCATGCAGTTTTGTTCTGTTGTACAAATGGTCACTATGGGTCAGAGTCGACTCGATGGCACCTAACAACCATAACAGAGCAGTATGCAACTTACCAGACACAGTCAAGATACAGTGATAACTACTAGGGAGGGCAATGTGGAAGTCAAAAACAACGAAGAAGTCATTTAAAGACTTTGATGATAGAAACAACCGAGATTGCATGATAGGATTTTGTAACAGCAATCATTTACTATACATACTTGTGCACAAACCGTGTTTTCATCACATTTTTAATGCAGTTTTTATGGTAAAATTAGGTGCCTTGCCTGATATTCGGGTGGAGTATATACGGTATTCAATTTAAATATTTTTTATTCAACAGGTTGAATGTGAACCTCAGAAAATGGAACACACAAAAACCAAATGCATACTTCTGTGGAAAGGCACAATAGAGAAACACAATATCATCAATCACAAAAATGGCTGGCTTTTAGAAAAGACCACAAGTTGTTCACATGCTCATTAAAGCTGGAATTGGGAAACTTTTAAAAAACCTATGAGAATCAAAGCGAAACCTCAAGTGTAGCTCATCTGACTTTAACCACCATCAGAGTAGATTTGACCTAATGAACACAAGTGACAGAAAACTACATGTGCTGTGGATAACATAAAGGACATCACATATAAAAAGTGTAAAAAGTGTGTGAGAAGAGAATGAAACAAAAACTAAAAGGATTGTAAGAGACTCAGTGCTTCCTCTTGACCTAGCTTGTTTCAACTCATTGTTCACAATTCACCTGAAACATAGTATTTGGGTTTTTTGTTTTTGTTTTTTGCTTTGATTCTCTACAATAAAATAGGTTTTCTCTTTTCTGCCACTTTTAAAGTCATGATTATAGTGATTAAAGTCATGATTATAGTGTTTACACAATATAGAACTTATTTTTTTATTTGAATTCCTAATAGTCTTGAGACATCTATATCCCAAAGACTTGTAGTAACTCAAAAAACAATCACTGTCATAGAGTTGATTCCTACTCATAGCGACACTGCAGGGCAGGGCAAAACCACTCCTGTGGGTTTCTGGGAATGTCACGCTATGTGGGAGTAGAAAGTCTCCTCTTGCTTCCTTGAAGTGGCTGGGAGTTTTGAACTATTGACTTCTGAGTTAGCAGTCAACCAGTAGGCAACCAAGGTACTTTACAAATGCATGTAGCACTTATATTTGAAAGTAAAATAATGTTTGCTATCCTTGAACAAAGAGAAGCTACAGTGAATAGAAGAAATGATGATGTAAAAGAAAATAAATCAACAGAAGCTCTGAAAGTGAGATTTGAGAAGACAAAGTAAAGTATTGCAAAGAAATATGCAAAGAACTGGAATTAGAAAACCTAAAGAAAAGAACATGCTTAACGTCTCTCACTTTGAAAGATCTGAAGAAAAAATTCCAATAAGAAGCTGTAATATGAAATATTCTGTTGACAAAAATGTTGAACAATACAAGAAATATCCAAATAAGGTGGTAGGAATGCAGACACTATGTCAAAAGAAAGAACAAAGGAATCACAGCTGATGAAATTGCAAAAAGAAGCTCAAACCACAGGGTAAGCATTGACAACAACAACAACAACAAAATCCACTCCAGAAATAGATGAAAGAAAATAGAGATGTTTTAACAAATTGATGGAATTATGGAAGCATTAGCATGTCTGGGTCCAGAAAGGTGGGAGGCAATTAGCTGGTCAGGAAGGGAAGTCAACCTTGTTTATGCCTAGTCCCCAAAAGGCAATCCAATTAGAAAATAATTTAACAATTTAACTTATAGCATATGTAAGCAAAATTTTAATGAAAGTTATACAAAAATAGTTGTTCCAAAACATCAATAGGGAACTGCCAAAAGTTAAAGCTAGATCCAGGAGAGTACATGGAAAGAGGGCTACTATTACTGATGTCAGATGGATTTTGAATGAAAGTAGAGGATATCAGAATGCTTATCTATGTTTATTGACTATGAAAAGTCTGTGGTAGTTATATAATAATTTGTCAATCTGAGGATTAAGAATGTAGGGGTGGATCTAGCCTGTCAATCAGATCATAGCCAATGAATCCTCTGGATGGGCATGGCCTTCTCCTAAGAATTCTGGGAAATCCTATATTTCTTCCTTGGGGGATAAAGACTTCTTTTCTCTCAACTCAGTCCCTTGGAGATGCTCTACTGACAAGACACAAGGATGACTTCCTATCAGACATCCCTGAGAGGAAGCCACATGGACTTACCCTGATACTGTCCTGGGAACTGGAGGAGCCACATGAAGACCAGCACTGAGATGTTTGCAACACCACTGGATCCAGAAGACTTCCAACCCACTGGCCCATGATCTTACTGTATTCAGTGTCATTGCATGTGTTTCATGAGTTTGAAGAGGATTTTACAGATTGGTATCTGACATATGGGCTAATATTGGACTTATGTACTTTATCTAGAATGGGTTGGTATGCTTTCTTAATGTACAGTTACCCTTTATATAAAACTTGCTCTTATATACCTCTGAGTTTCTATGGATTTGTTTCTCTAGTGTACCTGGACTAACACAAAGGCATTCAATAGCGTGGATGAAACACATCAAAGATAACATTATGAAGAATTGGAATTTTATAACACTCATTGTGCTCATATGGAACCTATACATAGAAAACAAAAACAAAATAGTCATTTAACAGATAAAAGAAGAAACTCTGGTTTAAATCAGGAATGCGGTGATTTAGGGTCATATATTTTGCCTTATTTATTCAATATTTAATATGAGCAAATATTCCAAGAATTTGGACGATGTGGAAAAGAAAGAGTATCAATCAGATTAAGAGGACAATTGGTTAACAACATATGATAAATAGAAGACATAATCTAGCAGAAAGTCAAGAGGGTTTAAAGCACATTCTGATAACATCTAAGACTACAATCTTCAGAATGGTCTACACGTTAATGTAAAGCTTAAATTGACCAATAAACAATATAATGGTAAACTGAGGAAAGATTGAACGTGTCACAGATTTTCCTTGTGAACACGCACGGAAACATCAGTCAGGAAGTCAAATGATGTACTGCTTTGGGTAAATCTGTTGCAGAGTTTTCTTTAAAATGCTCAAAAGCAAACATGTCCCTTGCAATACAAAGGCATGCCTGAGCCAAACCTTGGTATTTCCAATCACCTGCTATGCATTTGAAAGCTGGGGAGTGAATCAAAAAGAGAGACCAAGAATTGATACCCTCTCAATATGCTGCTGGTGAAAAAATAGTGAATACACCATGGGGAACTTGAAGAACAACCTACCTGCTTTGAAAGAAGTACAGCCAGGTCATTCCTTAGAGGAAAGGCTTGCACAACTTCAATGAATTTGCTTTGGGTATGTAAAGTGGAGGAATAAATCCTTACAGAAGGAGATGATTTTTGAAAAGGGGAAAATCCTCAATGAGATAAATTGATACAGTGGCTGCAACAATGGGCTCAAACACATGCACAATAGAGAAGTGGGCAAGTCACGGTTTTAGCTGAGGTGCAAGTAGGAGTGGGAGTGGACTTGATGCCATCTAGTAAAAACATCAACTGCATGGGTAAGATGAGGAATGGATTTTCTTTCATCTGGGGTGTCAATAGCACCATCATTGTAGAATAGGTTCCTGATATTATCATTGCTTTCTATACCTAAATATCTCAGTTCTCCACATTGGTCCCATTCCATCCATTTCTTAAAGAAATCCCAGTGGATTCAATTGTCATTAGAGAGGAAACAAATGTTCATGAACATTGAGTTTATAATATTGAGCTCGCAATGTCTTGAACATGTGCCTTCTGAATATTGTTTATACTTCCATGAGTGTGTTGATATGTGTCAGAATCAACTCAATGGCACTTGGCTATGGTTCCTTTGTGTGTGCATCTGTCTAAATGGATGTGTGTGTACAGACAAATATACTTGCTTATATGCATACTTGCTTATATGCACACAAAGTTACATACATTTTTAGAAAACTATGACTGTATGCATGTGATTGCATACATGTTTGTTAAACTCCCTACATAACTTGCACAAAATAAACAGATATATCTGAATTACCTCTGAAATTTCTCACTGTAACTTGGCATCAATTTTAGTATCAAGTAACTGTTTATTACACAAGACCCCACGGAAGGGAAAAGAAGATAGACAATCTGCAAACTCCCCCTTTGAAATCTCACAACTTAAACTGTGTTTCATATTCTAAAATTTTACAGAGGGAAAAGATAAGGATTTGCTGACAACAATTCTTCAAAATGAAAACTGGCATACATACTACTGCGAGTCTTCTTTTATTAGGAAATGGCAGCTGTTTCAACAAAATCTCCTTTTTCTTGAGGGAAAATATTCTGTAGCCTTCAAAGTGAATTGTTCATCTTGAGAGATGGTGTGTGTGTGTTCTGGTGTAATTCTGAGTCTATTTCCAGAAAGCAATCGTCATTAAAAGCTCCTTGATGAGAGAAAACTAGCAGAGGAATTTCCCAAAGCTATAAGAAGCTAAAGAGATAGATGGAGCTTAGTATCAGTTGAAATTAGGATGTTTCAAATTCCCAGCATTCCATCATGTAAACAAAACACACATATTTCTAGCAAAGATTTGTTGTCATAAAATAAAATTGAATTGATCTTTAATTATTTTTTCTTTTAGGAAAAAGGAAACTGTAAAATACCACTTCTTAACTTATTGTAAATAAAATTTCATATTATTATGATATACATGCATATAACACATGGTTTTTATGTATTTGTTCATAAATATGAACAAACTATTTCAGAATTATTTATACACACAAAAATATGGTCCTCTCCAAGGCCCTGCCTGGTATTCATCCTCCTCATGAGGAGATAACAGAAAACACGGATAGACAGCAACGTGTGGTAAAGAAAGCAGATGGTACCTGGCTATGATGAAAAATAGCATCTTGGGTCTTGAAGCTTGTCTCAAAATAAGTAACCACCTAAGTGAGGAATCAGCTAAGATCACACAGAAGAAGCACATCAGCCTATGTGATCAAATGAATGTAAAATCTGAGACCAAATCTGAAGCAGGTAACAGTATCTCGGCCTAAATTCTAAACACCTGGTTTCCAAAAATCTAGGGTTGGTAGTGTTAACTATGAATCCGTTTGTGGGATCTCTATATGGATTGAGTTTCTGGTGAGTCCCCAATGCCCATAGACTAGGAATGTTAACAGCCCTAATACCAGACAAAGCACTTTGCGAAGTGGATGTTAGCAACTGCATTTACACTAGAAGGCACCTTGTCATTTGATATCCCATCCCTCTGGACCCAATGTGAATTTATTCGAAATTTCAATATTCTATGCTTTCTCTTAGATTGCGGTCTCTCTCTGTTTCATGTGGTCATTGCTGCTGGGTCCTTGTTTGTGGTTTGCCTTTTTTTGGTCTGTTTATCTGTGTCGGGAAACCAGGATGAATGAGTTTGTGTAGCCCTTCACTGGATGGATGACTGCCGGTGGGCATGGAAGGGAAGGTTGGGGGAAATGGAAAAGTCAACATCAATGGGTACAAGAGAGAATAACATTTTCCCAAGTTGATTGTAAGGATGACTGCACAACCCTTTTTGATGTGATGAATTGCCGAATTGTATAAGTTAATTAAATTCAATAAAACAAATTTTAAAATATGGTCATCTGAAATCTTTTCATTAAACACTGATCTCTTCCTAATACTATGGTTTGCACTGCATAAATTAAATCCCTTTAATCAAATAATGTGTTTGTCCTTACATTTTTTTCACTCGTTTAAAATTTTGTATACTATTTCTCCCAACATGATATCTCCAAGCTCTCTCATAGCAATACTAATTATAGGTCAGTGGACCTACAGTTTAAAATGAACTTATTTTAAAATAAAATAATTTTAAAGGACTAATTTTTTTATATTTTTCAACCAGAAGAGAAGGCACCTTCTCTTTTGTTTGTTTGTGCTAAAACATCTTAAGATAATATATGCTCATTTTAATTCACATCAATACTCATTAGCTTCTTATTTTATTTGGGCAGTGAGATCATGTGATTTGTGAGCCATTTCTCAGAGGGGGAAAAAAAAGAATAAGAAAGCTTCAAACGCATGACAGTAGAAAAACCATGTGAATTAATTTCAGAAGAAAGGTCAATCATCACTCAGATATTTCTATTAGGAATCTTATATTGATTTATACATATTTTTTATAAAATGCCTACATTTTGTTAAGGTATATAAAAGAATGTTGTTAAAAGGGAATTAGAGATCAACTTTCAAGATGGTAATTTGTTCTATATTTTCCAAATGAAAAATACCAATGAACTTTCATAATAAAAATACTGCCTTAATATTTACCTACATTTTAGCTTTATGAGGCACTAGCAATATAATAATTTATGTATATTTAACCCAAGCTAGTTCATGAATAATATGTCGTATAGCCAGACATTTCAATTAAATCTCAATAGAGAATAAGTGGAAAATCTGGTCGAATTGAAAACATACTCTTTTGGAAGATATGGTTCAGTTGTCAAAATATTAAGAATAATAATTCAGAAAATAGGACTAGCTGAAGGAACCACAGTTCCACAGATATAATCAAGTATAAAAGAGATGGAGATTAGCCTCAGGGTATACTTTTTATTATTTTATTTCTAAATCATTTTATTGGGGGTTCTTAAAGCTCTTATAATAATCCATACATCAATTATGTCCAGCACACTTGTATTTTTGTTGCTATCATCATTTTCAAAACATTTTCTTTCAACTTGAGCACTTGCTATCAGCTCCTCATTTTCCCTCTCTCCCACACCCTCTTGCCCTCGTGCCCTCGTGACCTCTTGATAAATTATAAAATATTATTATTTTCATATCTTATACCATCTACTGTCTCCCTTTATCCATGTTTCTGTTGTTTGTCCCCCTCAGGTAGAATTATGTGTCAATCATTGCAATTGATTCCCCTTTCTCCACCCACCTTCCCCTGACCCGAGTGGTATCGCTACTCCGGTTACTATTCTCCAGGGATTTATCTTTCCTGGATTCCATGTGTCAAGAGCTTTTATCTGTACCGCAATGAAAATTGAAGTACAGATGTCTGGGTGTGATCTGTTTCTTACTTCTCCTGTGTATATAGGATTGCTGGTCACTTGGTAACTCAATATCCATTTGTTTTAGGTATTTCCAGATCAACTTCCATAATGGCTGCACAGACCCCTAGTACTGGGTGAGAGTTCCTACCTCATCTCACCCCCTCCAACACTTCCTGCTTCCTCTATTTTTGATTGGGCTATCTTTGAAGGTGTTAGGTGGGATTTAATCATTATTTTAATTTGCACTTTTCTGATGGCTAATGATCAGGAACATTTTCTCATGTTTATAGGCCATTTGGATTTCTGCCCTTGTGAAACTTCTGTCCAGGTCTTTCGCACACCGCCTCCATGGGCTATTTGTTTTTGTTTCTAATTGTAGCCTAGTAGAGTGTTGAATATTTTAGTAATAAAGCCTTTGTCTGATGTGTTATTGCTAAATATGTTTTCCCAGGCTGTGAGCTCTCTAATTACTCGATTGGTAAAGTCTTCAGATGTTCACAAGTATTTTATACTCAGTGTATCCCACTTGTCAATTTGTGCTTCCTCTATGTTTGTGTCCTTCCCAATTTCCGGTAGCCCATGTATTCCTCGGGGTATAATTTAAGGCACTGATGGACATTGCGTTTTTCCAATGAGATGAAGGCCACATGAGGCATGGCCAGTTGGTAGACTTCAGTTGTCAGATACTTTACACAGACCAGTATTGCCCAAGGCCACATCATTTCTCTGGAATATCAATAACTGATGATTGTCAAAGGGAGGGTAGAAAGGCCTGTGTGTCTCAAGTCAACATTGATGAACTCTGCACCGTAATTCAATGTCAATGCTGCCTCTATCCAGCTCCATTCATGGGTATTTCTCCCAAGGACAGGTCTCAATGAGAACCTTATCACTAAACTTCATTTCAGGATCTGTTTATTCAGGAGCACAAGCTGTGATAGGAGAATAAGGACCAGATGCAGGTACCGAGCACGGCGAGACACTCAGGACTAGATTCAGGAATGATAAGTATTCTAAGTGATACACTCTGTGGTTGGGTTATGGAACAACAGAGATAAAAAATGAAACTTAATATGAAGAAGGACTATGGTCTTTTTTTCTAGTTATGGCAGAAATACACCCACACGGAAGGGTGCTTCAAAAAGTCATGAAAAAAATCCGTTATTTCTTAATTCAGTTTTCCCATGGGCACTTTGAAAACTCTCATTGCCATTGGGGTTATGTCGACTCACAGCTACTGTATAGAACAGGGTACAACTTCCCCCTTTGGGTTTATGGGAGTAGAAAGTCCCATCTGTGTCCCGAGGAGGCCCTGGCAGTTTTAAAACAAAAATCTTTGAGATCTCAATTTAACCTTTAACCACTACACCACCACAACTAGTGAACTTCATGAAGGCATCTCATATGTATGTATATGTATATATTATATGCATGCATGAATGCATATGTAATATATATGGTTTTTATAAGGTATAAACCATATAATCAGAGATATTATTTCCAGTACATAACAATCAAAAGCATGTACACTACATAATCAATTGTATGTATTATGAAAAGTATGGCAATTGACAAAATTCAGAATATAAAATAATGGGATTTTACTGTAAAACTAAATTAAGAGAAGATTGAAATTTGAAAAAGGAAATAATGTTAAAGGTCTATCTAAAAATACAGACAGAAATTAAAGTGAACCAAATTCTTGCATGTGAGCACTAGAACACATATACATGATTAGCCATATAGTATTTGTAATGGCCTGGCATGACCGAAATGTCAATGTTCAAGGGAAAGAATAATGTTATGTGTTTATTATGAATATCATACATATTAGAAATAAATGAACATGAATGACATATATCAACATAGGTAAATTAGAAAAATTTTGATTGAATAATTGCAAGACACCTCGATAATGATGGCTAAAAGAAATGACAGTTATCCCTGTGACCAAGGCAGAGAGATGTAACAGGGTCAGTGTGACTTGGGTCTTTCAGAGAACTGTGTTTCATTAATTTGTTTGTCACATGCATGAATATTCAGACATTTTGTATTTTCTGCTGTCAGTTTATACTTATCATATGCTATATTTTAAAAATGTGTTAAGTGCTTCTGAAAATGTCTCAAATTTATAGACAAAATCTGATATCCATTATCAGAAGAGCTGCTCAAGTGTCAAACATATAACTCAAAACCAGATATGTGATGTTTTGATGTACTTCAACACTTCATTGCCTCCTCTTTAGAAACTTATTTTTGTTAAGTGTTGTGTCTATTTTCAACTCATGATGATTCTATCTGGTAGAACACAACTGACCAACAAGATTTTCTTGATTGTAAATGTTCAGGGACTAATGCCCAGGTCTTTCCCTGGAGGAGACGTCAGGTGAGTTTGGACCTATGACCTACGGTTCGCAATCAGGCTCATAACCTTTGCGCAACTAGGGACTTGAGAGAGGAACTTGGTATCTGATATATAAAGATGTACCCAATTGACCCCTTGTGACCATACAGAACAGAGTAGAATTACCCCATAGTATTTTCTAGACTTTAATAGTTACAAAGCAGATAGCTACCCTCCCCCATGCCTACCCCCACCCCCAACAACACCTACCTTTTGCTTATATGCCAGTGACTTAACTTTTGCATAATCAAGGTAGCCAAGAAAACCCTATGGGCAATTCTATTTTTTCACATGGGTTTGGAATTGATTTGATGGCACCCAACAACCAATACTCAGCTAAGCAGAAACCTTATATAGGGATAAAAACAAACCATCATTCATTTTAGACTTCAATTGACTACTTAAGACATGGCTGTTGTCATCACATTGTTAAATTTAGCATCTTCTCTGTGAATTCATCTACTCAAGACTCTTCCTCTTGCTTTGTCTGAAAAACTCTCTCTTGGTCTATGTACAGTGTCACCATCATAACGTACCAAGTCAACATCAAGTAGACATTATTTAGGTATTTATTTACATGAGTGTCCTTTTATACTTGAGATATCCTGAATTTGCATTAAAGCCTCATATTTCTTGTAATTCCTCAGCATAGTCTGTAAGACTTCTTCTATGGTGGTGACTGGTACAATATTTCAGATTTATGAACCGCAAATCTCTCTTGATAACTGTGACCACAAAAATAAAATATGGAACCAGTATCACATAAACAAGACCCTGAATATTACTGTCTTATGCAGTGCTCCAGTTTTGCCATCTAAAATGCAAAAAATTATAGTTATTAGAAACATACATTTCAGGCTAACACTTAAAAAAAAAGAGGATGAAGAAGGCATCACATCTGATCTGAGTTTTGTGCAAACATGAATGAAAAACTTGAAATTGAGATAAATTCACTTTAATCCACTATGTTAATTTGAAAATATGCAGCTGGTCAAGGTTTGGTGAGACAAGTATGGAACAAGGGGAGAAAAGATACTTTTATTTCTATGAAACAGAGCACACCTGATCCTTCAGTGGCAAAGAACCTGGTGTGCCCACAAATCCTCTGTGATGAATGTCATGTTTGTACCACCATTCTAGTCTGTGGATGTCTGTATATTTCACCTCTTTCCTTCCTCCTTATGCAAAAGTTTACAAACTAAGTTCTTATTCTGAGCATTCTCTTTTGCAGCAGTTGCATGTTTCATATTTACTTATGATAAAATTCTATGTATTTTCAATTATTTTCTAGAATGTGAATGTTCATACGCATTGGTGTGTATGTGTGTATCTATGGTAAGGGGGAAAAAGAAAAGAAAGGATAAAAGAGTTGGAGAAAAGAAAGGAAGAAAGAGAGAGAGAGAGAACTCATTGTGGTATCTTAAACCATGGTCTGCCTTGCATGAAAATAATTGTTTAACATGGTTAATTCTCATACTTGATAACCTCTTACATATATTGATATAGTTACCAACATGGCCATTAAATACATAAATGATCAAAACCGCAGGATGAAATGAAATGATTCATAGCTGCAGAATTCAAACTGCATTATTTGTTGTTATTCAAATGATGTAAATATTTTTTTAACTCATTAGGGTAATTGGACATGTGATCAGGGACAAGATATGCTCTGGAGTTCTCTAAAAGAGGGGTAGGTTAATTTAATCTACACTTGAATTCACAATGATATTTTAGATACAGAGTCATAATTCCAGTTACTAATTGGCTTTGTTGATGGAAATCGAAGACTATAGCCTTCAATATATAGAAACCAAAACTTCTAGCAGCAGACTGACAATCAACATCACGCTAAATGTAGCAGAGCTTGATTCTCTAAGCACGTCATTTTACTTGGATCCATGATCAGCGCCGCTCTCAAGTAGTGAGTCCTCTTTCTTGATACTCTTGGTACTCTCCCTGCTTCTGAGACGACTCATTTTTATACCCAGGAGAATAGCAAAACTGACCAATCCCAGTATTAGTCCTTGTTTCCATAAACCCAACCAGTCATCCTGTGAGACTTACAAAGACAGTGGACAGAAGTGCTGTCCCAAGCAATTTCACTTCCCAGCACACAAAGCCAAGCACAGGGGACTTAAAATTATATGTATATATAATTAGAATATAACATAATTATACAAGAAGTGCTCAAATTGATTATATAAAGCAGCATTTTCAAAAAGCAAAGGACAGGGGAGTAAATTGACCAAGACAGCCTCTTTGCCTCTTTGAAGAAATTGTATTATTTCTACAGTAAAAATGTTTTGTAACCCAAAAATTAAGCCTGAAGTGTTAGTGGCAAATTAAATATATAAATCGATACTTGGTTAAATTTTAGAGCTGTTACATTGTGAACATGCTGAATGAGAGAGCACATACTAAACAGAGACCAGTCAGCGCACCACAAGCGATGTCTTCAGAATAGGGAAACAGAGAGAGAGACAGGAAAAGGCTACTGTGGTAGTAGGAGTCGTATCTAATAAGACTGATGATTCGGTGCTGAAATCAGCCACCAAAATGTTTCTTACAATCTCTTCTCGGCCTCATCGTAGGCAAACGTGTAGGAAGTTCCAACTTTCTCCCCAGGAAAGCCTGGCGCTTTCAAAGTGCTGCCCTTGTGGTTAGAGGCCAGCACCATAACACAGCATCGACTACAGAGCAGAGAGTTTGCTTTCGTTTTGATTTGAATGTTTAACATGATAGAACCTGAGGTAAGAAATATTATATTCATTTTTAATGTTAGAAATGTTTTTTTTTCTAAGAAGTACAACCCAAATGCTCCTAAAATGGAAGAACAGGCCTTCGACTCACGTTTTCTGGCTATATTGTGAAAAAATGCAATCTACAGAAGGCCACCATTATAAAAGGCCAGTGCAAAAGAGGAAGACCGTCAACAACATGTGAGCAAACCCAGTGACTGTCACAGCGAGTTTCCGCAGAGCAACGTTCGCTCGGATGAAGTCAGACTGGGCAGTGCTTCATGATGTTGTACATAGTGTAGCTGTGTCAGAACCAGTAAGAGCAACTTCTTTCACATCACCTCTACTAAACTCGTTAATACACATTTCTTTATAATTATAACGATTCTGCTGTTTAAATGTCTAGGGATGCATTTCTCATTCACGTTGATAATTATAAAGCAATCTGAAAGCCAGGAAGTGTAGCTTTGTCAGCACTTGAGTCAAACACAATATTTTAGATGAAAGGGGTGTAGGCTTCCATAGCTTTGCGCGCTCCCTAGGGAAAG
The DNA here is from genome assembly GCF_050624435.1 of Tenrec ecaudatus. Taxonomy (NCBI): domain Eukaryota; kingdom Metazoa; phylum Chordata; class Mammalia; order Afrosoricida; family Tenrecidae; genus Tenrec; species Tenrec ecaudatus. The sequence goes on from NC_134539.1 coordinate 12,488,328, forward strand.
TACTCTGAAGTTAGTATGTCTTACAGCAAATTCCTCCACAGAATGATTCAAAAATTATTTCAAGGTAGTGAATAAAGTATTTCATTAGTCAAGAAGTTTTATCATATTGTATGCATTAAAATGTATAAAGAGCAGTGACATTTTGGTCTGTGAACCCCATTTGTGTGACATTTTTTATCTGCTTCCAGAATTTACACTGACTCGCTTAATCATTAAAATGGCAGTAAAATGAAAGTGTCTTTAATGTGCTGAATCCAAAAGTATGTGTTCCCTTATTAAACCTAAAAATTAATAATGATAACTGTAGTATAAATATAATGGAAAACATTCACAAGAGTACCATCCAGACCCAAGGCTACAAGTATACTCTCCAGTCTGTGCAGGACACACAGTGGCCATCAGGAAAGAGGTCAACCTGTCGCTGCTCTACTTTCCATGAAGTTCCCACATTGCATGGACATGTGCAAATTACTACTACAATTTAGACCCCTGCCCTGGTTGCTTTCACGTTGGGGCTCAGATATGAGAGGACTGATTAAGTTTTCTACACATACAGCCTTATTGTATATCATTTTTATCTCCAACTGAATACCCACACATGGTGTTTGTTTTCAATTACTTGGAAAATAACTACCTACCTCTTGAAGTAGCCCTCCCAACAGGACCCCAGATGACTTATGACACCTTTTGGACCAACAAAGAGATATAGTACAGATTTAACATTGGGCAGAATATTACAAGGTCCTGGTAAGTAAAGTTTCAGAATTATTTCATCAATATTAAGTACATATATATTCATATTATATGAGATTAAGTAAAACGTGTGGCTATAAAATGATAGAAACCTTTAACATACAGAATATCAACACATGAGGCTATTGTTTCCTGACATATCCTCTGTCTGTGTCCATACACTTTTAAAAGCACTGTTCCTCTGGCTAACTCTTCCTTGAAGAATGTTGTGCAGTTTGACTTACACCATTACGAAACTTCAGGTGTTGCATCCTAAAGGGACTCAATTCTGGTTTCTTTTAAACTTTCTTTGAATTCAAGTTGGAGTTGGAAGCAGTCCAAAGGGCAAGCATTAGTCGGGATGGTGAACTAGGTCAAGTTTCCAGTACAGTTCTAGTAAAACAGCCCTTGCTACCCGCCGAGAACGATCAGACATGGGTCATGGGTGGGAGGGCGGGGGCTACTCTGTCCAAAGTTCCTGGCCTTTTTTGCACCAATACACTTTTCAATATTATCAAGACTATTAAAGGTCTTTACAATAAGACCCCTGTTCTTGTGCTCTACAACAGTATGGGTCCAGAGTATCCCTTTGAATTCCATAAAACATCATAACCTTCTCTGTGCTGTGGGTTTATCTGGCCCATTGGATAAAAAACAGTTTTATTGGACATTAATTTGAAATGCTTTCTAATGATACTAATACAATTATATTATTGAGAAAAGATGTTTACAGCCATTTTACTGATCATCGATCTATGCTTAAGCATGTTCCGTTTGAACTGCATGTATGAACTGGAACATTAGTAGTTCTCATCTGCATACACACAAACACAAAGAGGAACATTTCACAGCTACTGTGCTACTTCTGTTTATTTTTCCTTATTTCATCCATAGTTACATCACTCTATAGAAATAAAGTATATATATGTATGTATCATGCTTAAGGAATGTGTGGCACTTCATTACATATATATTATCTTAATGGTATGTTTTATCATTCTTTTATTTCTCTTTCATTTTCTTTTCTCTGTTTTCTTTTTCATATTCTATTGGTTTTATATTTTAAATCTTATAATAAAAAGTTTTACAAGCATATATTAGTGTATTTGTCCATTAAGCCCCTCCATGTAATTCTAGAAATTAGCTAATAAAATAATAAAATAAATTCTGCATCTGTTCATCCTGCTTTTATCCAATGCTCAATTTAAATGTCTTCAATTTATTAAATGTTGTAGTGGATTTTTCACTCCATAAATGAATTATTGTCAGATAGGTGACATTGAGTCGAGTTCAATCCACTGTGACTCTACGTACAACAGAAGAAGACACTACTCAGTACTGGTTCAAGTTTCAAAATAGTTCAGATGTCTGATCCCATCGCTGCATCCACGTGTGAGACTATGTCATTGAGGAGCTTCCTCTTCACCCTGACTGCCAACTTTACTGAGCATGATGCCCCTTCCAGGAGCTGGGCCCTTTTGATAACATATGCAAATTACCTGGAAGAAGTCTTATTATCCTTGCTCCAAAGGAAAATTCTGACTTACCTTCATCCAAGAAATAATTGTTCATTCTTATGGTAGTCTATGGTAGAGTCAATATAAATTAATTACTTTTTCATAACAAGAAAATTCCATTATGTAGTTCAACTGATTTATCATTTTCCTTGTGGTTCTTTTACTTGTATCTATTATTAAGCTCAATATTTAGGTCTGTGTCATGGTGAATTGAAATAAGTTACTTTTGTCTCTGCTATGTAATTCCTACCAAAGGATAAAAAAATGTTTAAGGGATTAAGTTCAGTTTTATTATTCCCTTGAATTTAACAAAGTCAACTCGGAAGTGAAAAGAAAAAGAAGGAGACTCCCAAGACCAGCAAAAAGAAAAGCCCCCATCAGAGCGCATTCCAGATCCCTGACTGAAGTGATGGAGACAACAAAGACGACGGTGGGAAACGCTGAGAGAGATCAAGAGCCCTACTCATGCAGAGCATCAACGGTCAGGAAGCTATGAGATACCAAGAAGACTAGGAGACAATGAGACAGACAGGCAGACCAACTTCCTGACTCATGGGAGCAATGTGCAAGGAATTGCACGAATGAGAGGCTGAGGGCAGTGACAGACTTGGCCATTGCCTTAGAAAATGTTCTGCAATTGGCCAAAGACTGCATCCTTAATGTTTTCTGATCCTCACTTGTGGTAACCTGTTAACTTCCCTAAGTGACCCCTTCCACAATCAGGAGTAGTGCCTGAGTTCTGTGTGTCATTCTAGGGCATTGTTCGAACCCAAACTAAAGCTGTGGCCATGGGGTCAATTCAGACTCACGGCTACCTTTCAAAAACAGAGTAGAACTGCCCCGGTGCGTTTCTGAGGCGATCACTCTTAAAGGAGTAGAAATCCCCATCCTTCTCGCTCAGCATTGGCTTGTTTTGAACTGCTGACCTTGTGCTTATCAGCCCAGTGCATAATGAATAGGCCAGCAGGATTCCTAATGAAGTATTGAACCTAAGCAAAAAGTACAGGGCCACAAGAGGGATGGTTGGTGTCAGAATAGAATAGAAAAAGATGGAGAGTGAAAGTATGCCTGACCCTGTGGCAATAGATTTGGGGCTGGAGGAGAACAGAAGGGACCTTCATCCCATTTCCTTATATATGCACGACGAGGCTTCTAGATATGTGTAGAAAAATGGAATTAAAATATAATGAAAAATGTCCATGAACGAAGGGAATTGTAGCATTCCCTTTTTACGGATGCATGGTATTCAACTATGTCTAACATTTACAACTGTTATATTACGTGGTAGTTACATAAAGTTGTGTCAACATGAAGGTATAGAAGCGTAGGAGTGGAGTCTAGTGACACGCTGCTATGCAACTACCACATATTAAAAGTATTTTACTTTTTCATATTAAGGATTTTTATAGAAAGAGAAAATGACTTTATTTCAAATGATTTCCAATTCAGTGACTCAATGAGAGTGGGCTGTTTGGGGGGTTTGCTCTTTTTGTCTATAAGTAGCTATATGTTTCTGTTTACTTAATATTCTTATGATTTGATTTTCTTTTCTAATTGCATAGTCTAGCATTTCTTCAACAATGTTTAATACGAGTGGTGATGTGTTCCTCTCTATGTACTCCTCACGATCATGTAAATAAGACGATCAAAAAATGTCAGTGTTAATGCTAGAAACTTCAGCAATGGAAATAATATTTTAAGATATAGGTATTTAAAATTAAATTTTAACAAATAACATATACTTCATTTGAAATGTTGTATCAACATCTATCATTCATGAATTTTTTGCTGCAAATGAAACAGTGAATTGTGGCCAGGTTACATTGTAAGTCAAAGCTGACATGGTTTCTGCCCTTGTAGATCATAACTGAATCGGAGGCAGGTATTTACTCTGTAATCTCAGAAGCAAATGTAAAGCTACAACTTTAGAAAGTACCTCTGACTATAAATATTCTCTTGAGTGTGCTGGAAAACCTGACATAAAATCAAAGATGGGCTTAGAATTGAGACGTATATTCAGGACAGTCTTCCGTATGAAACAAATGTGACAGCTGCTCCCCAATGAAAGGATTTCTAGGAATTTTCCAGTTAACAGAAGGAGTGAATCAGAATAGTCCAGGCAGACAGCCCAGGAGGTGTGTAGACAAGTAACAGAGATAACACAAAGTACGCGCGGTGTAAAAAGCCTGTCTGGCTGGAGCATGCAAAGACGTAGGAAATGAGATGTAAGATGAGGCTATGTAGGATAGAGTATGGTGAATTTTTTATTTTTCCAAACCACTTGTTAAGATGATCTAATGATGACGTAATGTATTCCAGAGGAGAACTAGTCTCCATCGAGTTTTCTGTGGCTCTGAGCTTTCAGAAACAGATCACAAGTCCTTTTCAAAGCACATGGCTGGCTACGGACCTCTGAGCCTTTAACCACTGGGAACACACAGAGTAGGATAGGGTTGATGTTACTGTGGTCGACATAGATCAATTCCACATCATAGTGATCTTCCTTTATGGAAGGAGCTCACCTGGTCTGTTTTGTGAAGTATCTGCTGTTTTTCAACGCTTGATCTTTCAGTTTGCAACTCAGCAGCCAGCGACAATGCACTTTAACCACCAAGCAACCTAGACAGACAGTAGGCTAGAATAAAGTGAGTTCATGAAGAGAAATGGGGCGAATAACTAACAGAGAAAGAGAGAAGTTGTTGATGGGATAGATTTGGTTTATATTTTGAAGAGAGACTGAGATGCTTAAATTAAGTTGGGATTACTGGAGAAACTGAAGATAAAAGAAATTGGTGAATTGATTTGAAGAGAAGAAAATGTAGAAGGTGATTGCAAAGTGTAGCGTTTGGTGAAGAGAGATGTCATCCCTATGTCAGGGCACATAGGAGAAAATGATGGACAGAGAATGTGACAGCCTTCTTTTAAGATTGATATCCCTCTGAAATGAACACATAGGGATGTGAAATAATTATGAACACCAGATGGGAGTTGGAGAAGAGTATTGAGCTGGTGATACTTGGTTCAGTTATCATCAGAAGCAACTGGCATAACCTAGGTATAAACAATGGAATTAATAGATAAGGTCATGAACCCGGATTAAGTATTTCTGCCCTGGTAGCATAGTGGGGTATTCTTTGGCCTGTTCACCACACAGTCGGCAGTTTGAAACCACCAGCTTCTCTTTAAGAGAAAGTCAAAGCTTTCAGGAGCAGTTCTACTCTGGCTTATACGGTGGCTATGAGTCAAAATCAACTTAATGGTGATCGGTTTGGTTTGAGTTTGGTTTATGAAGAGGCGTTCAGTCGTACAGAAGTCTAAGAAGGAAGTGTCACATGTGCAAAGGCCAGAAACCAAGTGAAGAAAATGTTTCATTGGAGACAATTTATGGAGAGGATTCTCTAAGCGCTACCTAGTCATATCAAGGCATCTGGAGATTACTACGAAGATGTCCTGGTGACAAAGTGGATTATGCCCTGGGCTGCTAATCACAAGGTCAATGTTTGAAACCACTAGCCACTGAGGGAGAAAAACGAAGAATTTCTGCACCTATAAAGATTCACAGTCTCAGAAATCTAAAGAGGCAGTTTTACTCTGTCTTATAAGTTCCCGGGAGGCAGAATAGAAAAGAAGACAGTAGATTTAATTTGTGAAATGAATATTATTAAAAGCGAGCCTATATTTCTCTGTCTGGTAACCCTTGGATTGCTAACCCAAAGGTTGGCATGTCAAACCCACTGGCTGCTGCCTAGGCGAAAGATGAACCGATCTGTTCTCTTAAAGATCTACAGCCTCAGAAACCTATGACAGGTTCGCTGGGAGTGGAAATCCGCCTGATGGCAGTTTGTGTGTTTAGTGACATAGTGGTTGTGCATGGGCTGTTAACCATAAGATCTGCAGTTTGAAGCCGCCAGCGGTCCCAAGGGAGTACAACTGTCTGTCTGCTCCTTTAAAGAGTTACAATCTTGTAAACTCTCAAGGACAGCTCTACCCTGTCCTATAGGGTTGCTTTGCATTGACATTCACTGTATGGTAGTGAGAGTAGGGATTTTAAAAGATTAGTGTGGATAGAGTTGTCCTCAAATTTCAAACAAAAACATTTGGTTGTGACACTTTCACATGCTATTTAAGTACACCATCACAAATTGAGGCTCAGCACTCAGCAGAGTGTTGACAGTTTGAATCTACCAGCTCCTTCATGAGACAAAGATAGGGTGGTCAACTTCCATAGAGATTCCCAGATTTGATAGATGATCCCTTCAGGATCAGTGGTGAGAGTGGCAATACCAGGATGGTGGAGGGAGAGTGGGGTAGAAAGAGGGAAATGATTACAAGGATCTACATATAACCTCCTCTCTGGGTGACAGAAACAGAAAAGTAGATAAAGGGAGACGGACAGTGTAAGATATGACAAAATAAATTATAAATTATCAAGGGTTCATGAGGGAGGGGGTAGTGGGAAGGAGGGGGAAAATGAGGAGCTGATATCAAGGGCTCAAGTAGAAAGCAAATCTTTTCAGAATGATGATGGCAACAAATGTACAAATGTGTTTAACACAATGGATGTAAGTGTGGAGTTGTGTGAGCCTCCAGTAAAATTACTTAAAACAAAAAAGATTCCCAGATTTGGAACCCTATGGGGAAGCTTTAGTTTATAAAATACATAGCAGCAACATTTGTTTCTCCACATAGTTACACAGCTTGTTTATACTTACACTTTTGAGGAAAAAAATGTCCAATTACTTCAATGTAGTGTTCTTGTTCTTAATTCTACATTATAATTGGCCCTTTCACCTTCTCCAGATAAAAAGAATGGAATTTGAGAGTTGCCTAATATCCAAATAAATTAGATATTGATCTGTATGGAAAAGTTCCTTCTTCAGCCTACCCCAGGGCCACAGTGTTCCCAGATTCTTTTGAAGGTAGTAATCTCAGAATATTTGATGATTGGATATTTGCGACACTCCACTCAGAACCAGGTGACTTTGCAGATCAGCTTACTTTGAGTAAATTAATATTGTCCACATTGCAAGTTGGCCAAACAAAAGCAATATAAAAAAATGAATTAATTCAGATGCTTTTTAATGGTTTGTTTGCCCCTCCCCCAATCTACCTCCAAACCAAAGGAAAGTTTCGGGATATATATTTTATGGGAATCATTTTAAAAGATTGGATCTGAGGTTGCTGCTAAGAGATGAGGCATTATGACTTTTAATTTTCAGAATGAAACATCGTCCTGTTAATATTTGTGTATAATAGACTCAAGTTCCACAGAAATAGAGGTTCTGTGTGTGACTCAAACACAAAGCTTCTTGCCCCAAGTCGACACTGATTCATACCCTTTAGGACAAGGGTGACCTGTCCCTGGGAGTCTCTGAGCCTGTGACTATGGGAGTTGAAAGCCTTGTGTTGGCACTTGTTAAATTGTTTTCTGTCACTTTTGCGAAAGTCGTACCTTCTGGTCAAGGCGACAATTCAGCAAATATATATATCTAAGTTGATAATGTTCAAAGACTTCTCTGGCCCTAATAATTACTGCACAATTTTTGGTCAAATAATACGGTGGTTTTGTCACTTCAGAACTCCCTAAACTAAGATCAGCATAGTCAAAGGTGGTAGGTAAATATTTATGTGCCCAGAAGTCATAAACATCATTCTGGCAAAATATGAATCTTAGGGCTCAGTTAGCAGACAGAGGGTATGTTTTTGTTTAAATACCTAGGGAAGACTATTCCCAAAGATGCTTAGCTTCGTCTAGATCAGACTGTTTTGGGATGGAACCTCAGCTCTATGTTTAAAAACCACACAACAACAATATTAACAACAAACTAAATAACCCTACCCGGTCCCTGTGAAATCTAGAAAGAGTCCCCTTGGCTAATTTGCAGCAGCACCCCAGGCATAAACAGTGTGTTGGTCTTACTTATTCTGGAATGTTCTAGAGAAAATATTAACCACCAGTATGAGACAAGTAAGCTCTCTAAGGAATTGGGCAATTACCTTGGATATCAGTTAGACCTTGGAATTAGCAAAGAGTCTGGAATTTGTTCATGTCTGCTTATTGCATAACACAGGCTGTGCTAACTCCCAGCCAAAACAACAACTCGGAGTTGAATCCACCTTTATCTTTTGCAAATGATTTCCTTTGATACTCCTTCTACAAGTTATTTCATTTCAGAATCTGTTTCCACATTTAAATAATGAAATTAATAATGAAATGAGTAACATTACCTAAAAAAAAATCTTCTACCTTCTAACGCTTTATTTTCTGGAGGTTACTAGTCTGATATTCATTCTGAACCCAAAAGTCGGGCCAGGCGTAGCTGCTATAGACCCAGACCTACTAGCTTTGTTCCACCGTGAATTCAATCTTTCGGATTGAATAAATAAATTCTCAAAAGAACTCCGGTGGGTTATGACACATTTCCTATTTTACTAAATAGCTTAAGGGGTAATTTTTCATAATCCACAACAGAATAATCAGCATGTGAATTCACAGATATTAATGTCTAAAAATGAGTTTGCCATATCAGCGAGGATTCTGGTACAAATATATTCTTTTTTACATTTATTGTTTTGAAGTATGTTACACTATGGTTGACTTACCTTTTGCAGTTTAACTTATTGTTTTAAAAATCAATTTAAATATATATTGCTGAGGTGTGTTAACTAAGCCTTTAAATAAGTAAAGACTCCTCTTGTTACCAACATTTTGCTTTCTAAGTTTGACCATAACTCAAATAAGTAGTTAGATCTTGGCTGTTAGGGCATTGACTGTCTCTAAGGCAATTACAAATCTGTTTACTTTTATGATTTAACAGCTTATTGGCATACAATTCATATATTATATAATTCAATAATTCAGTCATATTAAGAAGAGCTGACCAATCAACACTGCAATAAATTTTAAAACATTCTATTCTTTCTGGTACTCATTTGCTATTAGCCCCTATCTTCCACCACCCTTCCCTGCCATACTCTTAGGAACCCATTAATGTAGCTACTGTCTCTAGATTTACCTTTCCTGAATTTTATACAAAGAAAAACATACCTACCACCAATAACAGAGTAAAATACGGAAAAACCTCCATTTTAAAGAAAGCAGAACATATTAAAATCTGGAACTAATTTACAATTAGTCAAAAGGGAAATCAAATGATAAAGTATTCAATTTTACCCAGACTGCATCTTCATAATCCACTTTCCCATACATTCTGCCTGATAGCAAGGCCACTCACATGGCTGGTCTATGGTCAGAAAGGATTCACAGGAGGATTAAGCCACATGGATTTCCTCCTCAAATTCCTTGAATATGGTCAGAGGGCATTCACCAGACCCTTAGTGGATTTGGTGAGGCCATTATCCTCCATAATTTCTGCAAACTGAGTGTTCGCAATTTAAACCATGATATCATTCCCTCCTTCAGATTTAAATTGTGTTATCTAGACTCCTTAGATCATACAGGCTGGAGTATTTCCTCCATGTGAACTTAGTTAACATCTCATTAATATGGCTACTAGTTTGAAGACAAGCCTTTAAGACACCAGATGTTATTCTTTCTGAAAGCCTGACCGTATCTAGTTTTTGTTTGTTTTTTTCAATGTTTTCTTATAGCACCATATAGTCAGTGATTTCTTCATGAGAGTGAGCATCCAGCATGGCCACTTCACTAGAACCACTTGTTTTTAGATTCAGGATATATATATATATATTCCATCATGTTAGTGATATCATTTTTTTGTGTTAGAAAACATTTTCAATCATCTTCCTGGCACATAGGATGATCCTACTGAAAGTGTTATTCATTTAGCCAATCATACAGAACTTAAAATACTGTTGAGAAAAGCAAATTCTCTAAGTATAGGCCAGGAATGAGCCACAATGCATGACTTGTTGACTTGAACAGATTCTTAAATCACTAGATACTATTTACACAATCAGTGGGGGTGAGTGATAGGTTAAAACTTTCAATAATACTCATTTGCAATGGCAGAACCATACCGACAAGATTAATACATATCATAATTATTTAAAAATATAATTCTAAATCCACTGCCATTGAGTCGATTCTGTCTTCCAGTGACCCCATAGGACAGGATAGAACACCCACGTGGGGTTCTGAGATTGTTACTCTTTATGAGACTGTAAAGCTTCACCTTTCTCCTGAAGAACTACTGGTAGTTTCAATCTGCTTGTAGTTATCACACCAGCTCTTAAACCATGATGCAACCAGGGCTCCAGTTAATGAGCCAAGTGGGGCATTACCATAGTAAGCATATGATAGTTGCAGGCACCATTCATTGGACATCCTTGACCACCAGTTCTATAAACTTGGGATCGCAGTCATCTGATGTTTTCACACTAGAGAGGTTCACCTTTAAGTTCAAGGCTATAGGTTAGGTTGAGGTAAATCCCAGTTCAATTAATGAGGTTTCCACATGAATTATCATATATACTTGAGTATAATCTGACCTGAATATCAATTGAGGCACTTAATTTTAATCACAAAAACTGCATTAAAAATATGCTGCACAGAGTGGAGACTCAAAGCCCATCAGTAGCCAACCAGACACCCCTTACTGAAGGGTTATGGGGAGCAGATGAGCCAGTCAGGGAGCAGAGTAGAAATGATGAAACATATAACTTTCTTCTAGTTCTTAAATGCTTCCTCCTACCCACTATCATGATCCCAATTCTACCTTACAAATCTGGCTAGACCAGAGGATGTACATTGGTACAGATAGCAACTGGAAACACAGGGAATCCAGGACAGATGACTCCTTCAGGACCAGTGGTGAGAGTGGTGATGCCTGGAGGGTGGAGGGAATGTGGGGCAGAAAGGGGGAACTGATTATAAGAATCTAAGTATAGCCTCCTCCCTGGGAGATGGACAGCAGAGAAGAGGGTGGGGAGAGATGTCGGATAGTGTAACATATGACAAAATAATAATTTATGAATTATGAAGGGTTCATGAAGTAGGGGGGAGTGTGGAGGGAGTGGGAAATGAGCAGCCGATATTAAGGGCAAATGTTTTGATAATGATGATGGCAACAAATGTACATATGTGCTTGACACAATGGATATATGTATGGATTGTGATAAGAATTGTATGAGCCTCCAATAAAATGATTTTTTTAATGTGCTGAAAAACTCAGCTTATACAGGATTATATATGGTCCTTCTGGTGTGCTCTATGAAGGATGTTCTGAGCCTCAAAAGAACAGAGTCTAAATTTCCAGTAGTCCATAGCACCAAGCCTGCATCTACAAGGGTTGGATAGAAACTAGGGCAAATGTGCCCTATAATTAGGAACAAATTATGAGGCATATTCTTCCCTTGGGTTCTAAATAAGAATTGTTAAGCATTTTTTCTCCAAGGGAAGTTTGTTCCTTGTTTAGCTACCAACAGAAAAAGTAATCACCTTCCCAGAGACACGCATGCCTCCATCTCCCATCTTGACTTGAATGTCCAGTAAGATTTGCTTATTACATTGGAGGGTGTCTGCTGATTTGGGGTGACATTATCACAATTTTGAGCTAAAGGTCTCTTCTACCCAGATCTTGAAAAAGTGAAGCTGGTTGAGGTGAGGTCACGTCACCTCTGTTTGAGTCATTTTTAAGGTGTACACATAGAAGGGGTGATATATGGTTCATGGACAGTAGGCATGCTATCTCATTGCTTTAGAAGTGCCTAATTATTCACTAGTCTATATTTGGGCAAATATGTTATTTCTCCTTATGAATTTCCTTTCCTCATACCATTTTTAAAAGTGTAAATTAGGTAAGGGTGTACATTTCAAATCCTCAACAGTCAGTTTGAACTATCACTCAAACTCCCAATGATTTCTTCTTCACCCTCTCCTTCATTGATGTTCTCCCTCTTGTAGACAATTATCTTGAATTCCACTCAAATGAATGGAATTTGACAATCAAGTCACTTACTTTATCTTCCCCATTTCCACAGGACAAAAGAAATCTCAACAGGAATCCCCTTGTGGCATGACTGTACTTGGCGAACATTATGCTGAGTGAAATTATTCAATCACCAAAGGACAAATACTATATGAATTTCCTGTTAATTATAAACTCATGAAACTCTTGGATCAGTACACTAGTGCCCACACAGGTGCTGTATACCACTTTAAATGATAGTAAGACATTATAAGAACTCATCTCATAAACATCTCATTGTTCTTCAAGGTTTTTTCTGAAGCATTGTGGTATATGTTATTTTTAAGCCAATTGTGCCTTCCTTGGAAACATAAAATGACTGTCTATTTTATTGCGCTTACCAATCAGTGCAAAGCAGTAAGGTACTGTAAAGCCATCTGAAAGGAAATCTTGAGAGTGTGTAAGCAATCAGAAGGGCTGGAACACATGTTGAAGCCCTTCGAGAAGTGCTTCTCATGGACAGATTGTTTTACATCTCCACTTGACAAAAGTCTTCTACATAATTTTAAATAAACATCTGTATACCCAGCAGTTTTCTACAGTTTGAACAGTTGTAACAGAACTGAAAGAAAAATCACAGCTATTTTTTTTAAGTCTAGTTTCTACATAACCAAACAAGCAGTAAGTTCCAGTAGATACGGTCCCTGTTTAGCTTAAATGGCTCTAACACTCGACTGCTAACCAAAAGTTTCAAAGCTCTAGTCCGGATAGAGGTACGGTGAAAGTAAGACCTGGCTATCTCCTTCAGAAAATGAATAATTGAAAACCCTATTTAGCAGTTTTATTCTGCCACACGTGGTGTTGTATGGGTCAGAATCAAATCCATTAAAATCAGAGTACTAGGTCGCACCTAGCATTCAATTTAGACGTCTTTCACTTTCCTCTTTTACCTGAGAGACTTTAGAGTCAGGGTGGAAATTTCAAAGGATATTACATGGATTATACTCATTTGTTACCATTATTAAGGTATTGAATACAGGCTGAAGAAATAAAGGCCATCTTCAAAACGTGTTTTATATTTGAATCCCCTGTAGCAGGCATCGCATCAGGCCACCTTGTGGAGGTCTTCCTGTTCCTCACTGCTCCTCAGCTTCCCCAAGCGTGGCGCTCTTCCCCAGGGACTGGGCTCTCTTGATGACATGCCCGAAGTACTCGAGACAAAGTCGTTGACAGCTTTACCTCTATGGAACTTTTTGATTGTACTAATTCCAAGACGGATTTGTTTTTTCTTTGGTAGTTCATAATAATTTCAATATTTTTAGTCAGCACCAAAATTCAAAGCCATCCATTTTTCTTCAGATTTCAAATGCATACAAGATGACTGGAAATACCATGGCTTTGGTTGGGAAAACCTAAGTCTTCAAAGTAATAGTCTTGCTTGTTCATAATCTAAAAATGTCTCGTGAAGCATATGTATCTAATGCAACACATCTTTTGACCTCTTGACCGCTACTTCTATGAACACTGATTGTAGATCCAAGCAAGAAAAAATTCTGGACAGCGTCAAATGTTTCTCCATTGATCATGCTGTTACCTATTGGTCCAGTTGTGAGGATGCTGATCTTCTTGACATTGAGTCATGATCCACACTGAAGGCTACAATCCTTGGTCTTCATGAGCAAGTGCTTCCAGGACTCTTTGCTTTCAGCAAGCGAGGTTGTGTCCTGTGCATATCACAGGTTGTTAATAAGCCTTCCTCGAATCCTGATGCCGTATCTTTCTCCATGTAATCCAACTTTTTTGATGAGTTGCTCAATATACAGATTACATAGATAAGGTGAACGCAACCCTGACTCACAGTGTTTCTCATTTTAAAGCGTATTGTGTTCCTTTGTTCTGTTTGCACAACTGCCTCTTGATCGGTGTACATGTACTGCTTAAGGACAATGCATTGCTTTGTAATTCCCATTCTTTGCAAGACTGTCATAGTTTGCTATAAGCTAACACAGTCAAATGCCTTGGCATAGTAAATAAAACACAAAAATACATTTTATCCTGCTATTCTCTCCTTTCAGACAAGGTACATCAGACATCAGCAATGATAATCCTTTTCCTATATCCTCCTCTGAATATGGCCTCAACATCACAGGTCAGTCAATGAACTACTTCAACCATTATCATCTGAATTCAGCAACATTTTACTTTCATGCAATACCAACGATACTGCTCTATAATCAGGAGATTCTGTTAGGTCATTTTTCTGTGGCATGAATTCAAATATAGATCTCTTCCTGTCAAATGGCCAATTGCCTGTCTTCCAAGTACTTCGACATAGACAAGTAAGTGTATCCAAGGCTTCTAACAGTATTCTATCAATTCCCAAAGCCTTGCTGTTGGCTTGGGCTTTAAGGCAGCTAGGACTTCTTCCTTCAATATTGTTGGTTCTTGATCATATGCTACTTCTTGAAATGGTTGAATTTCAATGAACTCTTTTGAGTACAACTACTCTGTATTGCTTTCATCTGCTATTGATATTTCAAAAAGCTTCCCCATGGAATTCTTCAGTCCTGAAACTTTAGGTTCTTCCTTTTTTTAGTTATTTAACTCTAGATCATTGCACCTTTCACGATAATATTTATTCTGTCTTCTTGAACTTCCTTTTGAGATTTTCTCTTCAGCTCTTTGACTTCATCTATTCCATTGACTTTAACGACTTCATGGGCAAGAGCAAGATTCACAATCTCTTCTGACATCCACTTTGATCCTTTTTTTCTTGTCTTTTATTAACCTTTAAATTTCGTCATGATTGCTGTTCTTGATGTCCTCCTACCTTTCATCATGTCTTCTGTCATTGGTGTTCAAGGCATCAGATCTACTCCTAAGATCGTCTCAAAATTCAGGTGGGGTAGTCTTATGATCATATTTAGGCTTTAGTGGACTTGTTTTAATTTTCTTTAGCTTCAGTATGAAGTTACATGTGCGCATTTGATGGTATCTTCCGGAATTGGTCACTGACTTGGTTTTGGTCACTTTCAACTTGCTGAAGATAATGGATTCCTCCATTGTCTCTCCCCACAGAGGTAGACTATTGGATTTCTGTGTATTCCATCTGGAGAAGTCCACATTTATCGCTGCCTTTCGTGTTGTTGAAAAGGGGTATTTGCAATGAAGAAGTCGTTGGTCCTGCAATAGTCTATCATGAGATCTCCAGCTTTGATTCTCTCCCCAGTGCAGTAGTTTCTAATTATCATTCCTTCCTCTTTGTTTCCAACTCTGGCTTTCCAATCTCCATTAGCAAACAATGTATTTGTTTGCATGTTTGATCAATTTCAGATGGAAAACATTGGTAAAAGAGGTAAAATACTTCAATTTCTTTATCACTATCTTTAATATTTGGTACTCAAACTTAAGGAAAGTGGGGGTGGGTGGCAAGAAGCTCTGTGATGAGATGGATTTACTCTGTGGCTGCAATAATGGACTCAAGCATAACACAATGTGTGAGGATGATGCAGGATTAGGGGTACTTCATTCTACAATCTACTGTATACCTTTTACATTTTAAACTATTCAGTAGATTTTTGTTCTGTTCTAATGACACTGCCTCCTGATATATGTATGGATTGCACACAAGCATAATGAAGTGTTCAGGAATTCCCATTCTTCTCAATATTATGCATAATTGATTATTATTCACACAATTGATCAACTTCACACAATCAACAAAGAACAATGAACCATTTTCGTTTCCTGGTATTCCCTGCTTTGAAGCAAGAGCTATCAGTTATTAGCAATTATATCCCTTGATCCATGTATTTTCTGAATCTGCCTTGAATTTTTGACAATTCCTTGTGAATGTAGTAATGCATCCTTTGTTTAATTATTGTCAGTTTTACTTGCATGGGACGTTAACAATATACTTTGAGATTTTAAATTTATGTGAGGTCATCACTTTTTGTAATGGATATAAATATGGGGCCCTTCCAGTTAGTTTCCTAGATAGCTTGGTTCTAAATTTCTTGGAAAAGATCATTGGGTATAGTACACATATTAGTGTTTTTCAGTCTCTCTCTTTTCCTCTCTCTCTCTCTCTGTTTCTCTCTGTCACACACAGAGAAACATGACATGGGCAAGTTAAATCTAATTAAAAAATAATCTAAGCAAAACATTTTAATGTTATTTAATTTTAAAAAGACTGGACGAAAAAACAAGCAAACAAGAATCAGTCCAGTTACAACTTTATTTTATGTGCCCTTTATAATAAAGTGATAGCAATTCAACTGGACTGTTAAATAGCTATACATTACTACCCAAATATGAGGCACAATTGTGTTTCATGTCTAAATAATTTTCAGTGGGTTAGGAATTTTCTGTGGTGTCAATTTCTTAGTGTTAGTTCTGAAAGCTTTGGTTGTATGGTCCAGACAGAAATCTGAATTCAGATGTAAATTTTATTTTCTGAATTATGGTGTAGAATTATCATGGATAGCAAACTACGTATATGAAATTTCACTAACCAGAAATAAACAGCATTAAAATATTGATGCCCTTCTTTATGTGGTTGTTAAGATCATCACACACATTTGGTTGTTAACATCTTCACACACATATTGGTTCTTTTTTTCTCTATATACACTATTACTTAGATTAAACTTTGTGATTCAGAATTATCAACACATTTGTATTCAAAATACAGAATTTCAGTTTGATGTATACAGTTCTAGTGGTAACGATTATTATAGTTCATTATAGGGTTACATTTTATTTTCTATATCTAAGTCACTATACACTTATTTACTAGGTGATACACCTTTGTAAATTTTGAAGATCATGGAAAATAAGCCATCTTATTTCATATTCTCTTAAAAGACTTGATAAAACAAATGCTAAGTTTAACTTATCACCGGCGTGGTCTTAGGCAGCAATCTCAGCAGGATATCATATAGTGCTAATGAAGCCACAGCTGTGCTTTGGATGGCAAGGCTATAACGCAAAAGTCTTTATTTCCCTTTGAAATATTATTGGTTTGTTCTTGCAGATGTTAGTGTTGAATCTATGTAAGCAGAGTCTGTTGTGTTCAATAGTTCCTTATCTGTCACAAGGCATTATTGTAAGATTTATTTGGCCTCTGTCTTTAGCTGCCATGCAAACACTACAGAGTGACAAGCTAATTTTTAAAACTGCCAGAAAGAGGTTCACACATACAGATTTTCCCTTGATCTTAAAGCACACTTTTTCTCCCCACCTATAAAACCAGGCAAGAAGGTGGGTGTTTCAGCACAATGCAATATACAACTGCATACTGTTCCCTTATAGAGGGAAACTGAAACCTATCCAGGTGACAATGAATGGAGATTTGTGAACTTTTTTGGGAAACAATGCCCAAAATTAAACTCACAATGTTTCTTTATTCATAATACTGATTCTCATTGACACATTTTAGATAAGTAAGACAAATACCCATTTCTTCTCCCTCCATAACCCTATTAAAAACTAGCACCCATGAATACTCTGGGGTTCTGAACTTCTAAAAGTTACTAACTCAAAACCAAGCTCACTGCCACTGCATCGACTCTGACTCACAATGACCTTCTAAGATAGGACAGAACTGCCCCAGTGGGTGCTGACACTAACTACTTTTTTTTACACTATAGCTTTTTAGGGGATTAGAAAGTCTGATAGTCTGATCTTTCTCTTTAAAAATTCCTCATCCACTCTTAACACACTACAATCATCCTGCCAGCTACCACACTGCTTGAAACAGTCAGACAAGGAAGAAAAATGCCCCCTTCTCCTCATCTATCATCTCATCTTGGTCTGGGAAACTGTGGGTTGTCTATGGTGAGGTGGATGCAGCATGTCCAAGACCACACCAATCCACTCCTTTCTGGAAAGTTTCATGGACCCTTGGGAGGGGTGCTTCCTGACACTATCGTATCATATCAGTGACAAGGGACTTATGATGGTTGCTACTGCCTTGGTTTATCAAAGCTTCCTGAATTTTTCTCTGTGACAGTAGAATGTGAGAACCTACTACATTCCCAGAGGTATATTTTGCTTACCAAATATGTAATCTAACTTATAGGTAGGCTTGTAATCATTTGAATGTAGACCCCTGGATTAGGCTGGGCTCCTCAGCTCCTGCAGCTTCAGGAGTCAGGAGAAACCTGCACCTTACATTTGACCCTCAGATTTGAACCAGACTGAAGTTAACTACTTCTCAGCTGTGTGAGACATTTCTAGATACAAATTTCTTTCTCCACACATACACATACAAGTGTCCCTTGTTTTGCGTCTCGGCATTGAACTCTCCCTTACAGACTGTGATTTGGCTGAGGTTCAGCTGACTCAAGCTGGGCTCAGCTCTTGTGTTGGGCTGAGTTCTCTAGAGCCACAAAACTAACGACACTTGTATGTGTGGGAAACTGGAGATCTTAGGCTGCTGTCAGTTCTGACTCTGACAGCAGCTAACAACAACAACAACAAGTGTTATATGGTGTGAGTATGTCCAGTCTTATGAACTCCCATCTTTATTTAAGCCAATAGTGTATACATAACAGGTAGATGAAGAAAAACCATGACTATTACAGAGGATCTTAGAATTCATGTATTTTCCTTGTTTCATTACTCCTATCGATACAACTGGAACCAGACAAAGTCAGTCTCACATACTCACAAACACCTCACTTGCATGAATTTTCCCAGTAATTAATATGGGATTGTCATGAGTCTGAAATGACTCGGTGGAAAATAACTCTTACGCGATAAAAATACCTACCACATGTTGCTGTTATTACTAGGTGTCGTTCAGCCGTTTCCATCTCAAAGCAACCCCACATACAACAGAATGAAGCACTGCCCAGGCTTGTGCCCACTTCACAGTGGGTGTATTTGAAATCATTGTGTCAAGGAAATCACTGTGACGCAAAATAGGACGGCACTCCATCGATTCTCCTCAGCCGAGAATGTTCAGAAACTGCGTCACAGACTCTTCATCCTAGGCACCTAAGTGTATATATGTCTATCTAAAACTATTCATGAAATGTCCATGTGGGAACAGCATGTGCTTTTTATATAAAACCTTCCAATGCACTTCACACAATTCTTTATGAGCAGAACTTATAGAAATCTTGAAATTAAACAATGATAAGATATTGCCGTCTGGATTCAAATGAAATCTTTTGGAAAAATTCTAAAACCTGGAAAGAAATTGGCCTCACATTTTGGAAACCAAAATGGTATGAGTTGTCATCTAAGTGCCTGGACACAAGCCCCGAGGAGGAGACAGACAGCAGGACTTTAGGGCAACGCATCTTTCATCTGAGCGACCACAAAACTGCTACAAATTCTCAAGTGCAGAATCGACTTCATAGGCGAAGACCTGTTTACTCTTATCGGCTGTTCTGGTAATGTGCATCCCCCAGTCTTGCATGAGGTACATGAAGGCTTTTATGTCCAAGTATTTTCCAACAAATAGTTGATTGCAAGGCCTAAAACACACCTAAGGTAAGGCAAGTGAAACAAGAGGCCATGTTTGACAGCTAGAGCGTATCTGCACACCGAAGCCCAGTGCGCACATCAAGTGCTGGAGAATAACCGAGACTCATGCTCTGGTCAGCCAAGCAGACCACTTTAGCCTCCGTTCCAGAGCCACTTGCAGATTGTATGAGAACTCAGTTACACTATCTGTGCACCAAGTTTACTTTCCCGAGGGAGAGAATCTGATTGACTGGCCCTGATGTCTATCGTTCATTCAATCAGCTTTGGTCGCGGAAGTGATTCATAAGAAGAAAACAGGAGGGAAGATACTGAGGACAGTAAGCATTTCTTCCTCTCGTGGCTTAGGATAAAATGTCAGGAATCCTTTGCAGTATTCTTTGTGACAACCGTTGCTGAAGGAGGAGATAAGGAGCCCGTGATGGTTTCATAAACGACCCTGCTACAGAGAAACGGAATTCTCTGGAGCTGAGCACAGCAGGTCCCCTCTGGAACAAGAGCACAGAGACGCTGTTGGTGCTGGCTTCTGAGGGCAAAGCAAGCACCTAGCCGTCTGGTTCTTGGAGCTGCGTCTTTTACATCTTTTCATTTCACAAAACCTGCTAGCATTCAAATTTACAAAGAAATATCTCCCCACTCTCAGGACTTTCAAAATGCCTTTGGCTTCCCCTGAGCACAGGCATCGCAGCGAACCTAGTGAGGGGCTCATACCTCAGCACTCGTGATGGCGTTTGACCTTGTTCTCCACCCTTGGGGATTGTTCATAGGAATTCCCCAAATGGTTGTCTTACATGCACAATAGTGTTGTGAGAATGGTATTCATAGTCTTTGACGATGATAACTAAATCTAGGTTCCTTATGCCAAATATAGCCTGGCACCAGCTGGTTATAAATCTGTTCTCATCTCTCTGAGGAAGTTCTTTTTAAAATTCATGACTTAAAAGGATTCCTTCCATAGTGTGTATGAAAGTGTGCAAGTGTCTGTATTCTTATGCAGTTGTAAAAGGGAAAACAGGATTTAATGTATTTTTTAATCTAAATAATATGGGTATATATGTCTGTACATTATATAATTCAATTTGTTTTCTAAAAATGATCATGATCATAGATTATTTTTTTGATCAATTGAAGTAAAACCACTCTGGTTAAAATTAAGTTAGCAATTAGTGTTTGGAAATTAATCAAATGCAAATGCTAACAATATAGGTGACATATTAAAATATCCTATCAGACAAATAGAGCATTAAATATATAACTAATCATTTGTTCATTCTACAGAATCTACCTCCAAATTTTAAATACATAATCTTTTCTTACAATCCTGATTTGCTTATTGGGATCATTTTATCATATGACTGGGCCACTGGAACAGACAGAGGTGAAATTTCAAAGAATTTGTTCAGTGGTTGAAGAAATGATCTGGTGTTCAATTTTTAAAGCCAGGATATGATGATAACATCAAGACAATCTACCCATCCACTCATATTTTAGAGAAGAAATTGAATTATATTAATATTATATGGCCAGCATAAAGTGATGAAATATAGAGTATCAGAGTTTTGAAAAATAAGCCATGTTCACGTTCACGATTGGCTGATGATTTTCATATGCGGAATTATGCCCGCCACCTAACAAAGATACCACCAAACTTAACTCACTGTCATTGAGTGGCTCCTTAATCATGGCGATATAACAGAGGATTTCCAAGGTTATACACCTTTGTGAGAGCAGACATTTTCACCTTTTCCCAGAAGTGCAGCTGCTAGGTTTGAACCAGCCAACTTGCAGTTTGCAGTCGCATGTTTACTCATAAGCCCCACCAGGGCACGTTCAGCATATGTGAGTCACACATTCCAAAACATTCCAAGTAGGAGAAAAGAGTGCACGGGAGATGGAAGAGTCTTTGCAAGAAGACTTGGGGTCTTCTATTCTGTTTTAATGCATGACAGATACTCTCCCCCTTATTCTACAGAATTTCAAACAAGGTTACTTTTTCAAAGGTTCATAAAAATCAATAACTTCATTTTAAAATTAATACATTTTAATATGTGCAAAACAATTGTTTAATATTCTGACTTTGTAGTAAAGAATAATACAGATATTTGAGCAATTTAAAGAATGCCGCAGAGCTAATAAACAGGGATGTTCAGCTTCAAAACACGTTCTTTTAATTCCATAAATCATCTCAAGATCAACACACCTTGGCAATTATCATAGCACATTTTTCTAGGAAAAGAAAGAACATCTAATTGTGTCACAAGGTGTTATTTTACATTTGAACTCTAATAAGGACTGCATCTGTCTAAGCTGTGTGATGGTTTTCTTCTTTTCCAACTCTTTTCTCAATCATGCTATTGAAAATAAAGTAACATGGGCACATGCCATTCGCATTAAAACCTATGGATGTGTTTGGTGGTTAATTTAAGAGGTAATGGTAGAAATTTAAGTAAGGCAAATAACGAATATGTAAGCAGAAAGCCAGAATGGGCACTGAGGGGAGTACCCCTACCTCGTTGGAGCCCTGAAGGTGGAGTGGTGCACACTGGGCGGCGAACTTCAAGGTCTGCAGTGTTAAGAAAACCGGCCACTCTGCAGGAGAAAGACTGGGCTCTCTACTCACGTGAAGAATTACAAGTGCAGAAACCCACATGGCTGGACCTACTCTGTCCTATAGGGTCAGATTTGTCTCTATAAAAGCGTGTTTGATTATTTCTTTTTGAATTGGAGGACTCTGGGAAGGCAAGAATTTACCTTCTTGTCCATCAAGTTTTAAAGTTTGGGTTTCTCTTTTCTTTTTAAAACTGTGTATGTGAATGTGTGTGTCCCAGTACTTTTCAATTTAATATTTGGTGCAGAGGATACTTCAGTAGACTCAGTCAAGTCTATGGGTGGATGATATGCTGTGATATCGTACTGCATCTATCAAGCACATCTAACAATAAGGAGGATATTAGGTTTTTCTGTATCTTAGGGGTGGGGAAGAGGTTAATGCTTATTGACTGACTGATTCTCTGAGAATTCATTTAATAGAAAATTTATTGTGAACAAAATTGATTTCAATTTGGGCTCACACTTAAAAGGAGCTGGTTTACATATCATCAGAATTAAAGGCATAAGTATTGGAATTAAACTATATTAAAACTGGCTACATCATTGACCAATGGCATGACCCTGAGTACATTCCTTAATCTCAATTTCCTTGTGTAATAATAATGATAATAAAAAAACTTCTTTATCCCATGATCTTTATAGCAACTCAATAAAATTTAAAGTTACACAGCATTTGATTAATAGGTAGGAAGCTCTCAAGAAGGAGTAGCTAAAAGTGCCTTTGTGATTACAGTTCTTATTTTGAATTTCCACACAATTGGAATAATATGTAAATGTATTGCATTGTCAAGAAAGGCCTTGATAAGGGGGGAAATATATCCATCAGTATTTATCTAGGATTTTTTCAAAGACATTTAGAAGTCAAGGCCGAACTCTAACGGAAAGGATAAGGCCTGGCATCCTTCTACTTCAAAGGTCTTTCCTTACAGAAAGTAAATGTCTAGAAAAGAACGATGGCAATATATGTACTAGCATGTCGGACACAATTGATGTATGGATTGTAACAAGAGTTGTAAGAGCCCCCCCCCAAAAAATCTAAAAAATAAATAAAATAAATTCAAAGATTAAAACAAACAATAAAAAAGGTCTTTACTTATAAATAATACTCTCCATAAATGTCTGTCTCTCTGTTTGGAATACATTTCATAATATTTTTTAATATTCAGCTAAGAAGAACATGCTTTTAGGAAATCCTTTTGAAATTTTCTACCAGCATATTAAGTTACCTAGTTGCAAGTGAGACTCATGGATACATACTGGGCCTCTGGCAGGTCCTATGCCGTCCTCACAAAGGTTAAACTGCATGCATTGTAGCTGCTGCTGTGTCCATCCAACTCATCGAGGGTCTTCCTCTTTCTCCCTGCACCTCTGCTTGACCAAGCACGATGTCCTTTTCTAGGGACTGGATTCTCCTGAGTACATGAGGGGAAGTCCTGCTCTCTTTGCTTCTAAGGGGCCTTCTTGGCTTAACACTGTTTGTCCTTCTGGCAGCCCATGGAAATTACAAAATTCTTCACCAACACCATCATTCAATGCGTCAGTTCTTATATGATTTTCGTTAATAATTGCTGAGCTTTCATATGCATATGGGATCACTGAAAATACCACAGCTGGGGGCAGGCATGCCCTGGGTCTCCAGACTGACCTCTCTGCTCTTCAAAACTTGTATAACATATCTGTCCCATTAAATACGTCATTTTATTTCTTGACCCCTGCTTCTCTGAGCATTGATTGTAGATGCAATCCTTTCTGCATTTCTCATGATATTGTCTATTGGTGCAATTGTGAAGATTTTGTTTTGTTTTGTTTCTTTACATTGCATTGTAATCCACACTGAAGGCTGAAGGCTGATTTTAATCAGAAGTATTTCACGTTCCCCTCACTTTCAGCAAGCGAGGTTGTGTCACGTGGAATATGCATATTGATAATTAACCTTCCTCTTCATTCTGTGCACTTGAGGATAATGGCTTAAAATAAACAGTAGCTGCTTAATACAATGAACAATTTTATTTCCTGTCATTTCATGACTTGATGGGACAACTCTTCTGCTCAAGCTTGAGTGTCATAGTATGTTCAGTATGACCTCACTTACCCATCGTTGGTGGCAGTGTTGTCACTAAAAGTTAAGGACATACACTACTTGAGGCTGTCGCAGGGGATGAGACCAAAGTGATTGTTAATGCAACTTTATATAGTCTTTCAGCAGAAATTTACTATTTAATAGAAAATTTGATAAGCATTGTAAGCCCATAGTGCATAGACCGATCTACCTCTCTCAAACCACCCAGTGCCATTAAATCCATTCCAACTCATAGCAACCTTCCGTGATGGGCTAGGACTGCTCCTCTGGATTTCGGAGACTGGACATCTTTACAGGAATAGAAAGTCTCCTCTTTCCTCTGGAAGTTCTAACTACTGACCTTCTGGTGAGTGGCACAACCCATTACCCATCATGCCACTCATATTCTCTGCTGTTTGCCCATAGCCACCTGACAACAGTATCTGACAAGGTTCCCCTGCCAATCACACATTTTCAGAGACTAAATCCTCAGATGTGGAGACCTGAGTCCTTCTGCATAGACCGTTCTTCGTCTGGAAACTACTGGAACCTGTTCAGTTGGCTGAGCCTGCTGCTATTTGAAAGGTGTGCCATACTTCCGGCATCCCAACAACACAGAAGATGTCACAGGATGACAAATGAACAAGTTACGGTCTTCATTATTCCCACACAATGACTGTTAGGAACATACAAATACGTTATAAAGGACTCCAATAATTGGTCAGTATGGCCATTCCACTTTGTCTGGGCATGCACGATCTCCGAAGCAGGGATAGGAAATCCTGTAGCCAGTATCACTGCCTGAGTTGAAACAGGCAACACAAGCCCCAGATGAAGGACCAAGACAGAGCACAGAAGTAGTACTATCCCAGTGAGGTATGCCAGTGGGTCAAATTCTGGCATAAGAGAGATACTTGCCAACCTGGAAAAAAAGACATGCTGTGGACAAAGGACTGTTTCTCTCACATTTTGTAAAATGTTAGCTTTTCTAATGAAACATCAAAATTGTGGGTATTATATATGAGCAGTTTTTGGCCAATGCAACTGATGATGGAACCCAAAAGAGATGTAGAAGTTCGTGGGAGGGTTGTTGTCATAATAGGGTGAGAAAGTTGGAGGGTACAGGTGATTTACCATATATACTCGTGAATAAGACAAGTTTTTCAGTGCGTTTTTAATGCAGTGTTTGTGGTAAAATTAGAAGCCTCGGCTGATATTCAGGGTGGCCCGTACTCAAGTGTACATGATAACCTCTGCCTCAAAGGAATCCTCCTTGGGAGCCTGTGGAGCTGGATTCCCCTTCGCTGTGTAGCCGGAAGCGGTCAGAGAAGGCCCATGCCATTCCGGTCTTCTATCATTTACCAACAAAGTTGTAACTCATAATGCAATTCAGCATTGCATGATTTCACACGTTAAGTGTTGATGTTCGTATTTGCATAACTTAAGAAAAATTGTATTCTTGAAATTCACAACAATATTTATCACATACTATTTTAGTATTAAAATTGACAATAAGTCTAAGTAAGGATTGGTATGGTCTGTTACAGATGGGTGTCAACGAGGGCATGTGGAGGTGGTGGTACCATGAGTCACTCCATTGGCTTATACCAACTCTAGTGACAGTACTATGGGTGGTGGGCTACTGAATCCAAATGAATGTGAGGTTGGGTCTCTGCTTCAAATTGTCTTCTATATTTCTGTAAACGATCTCATTTCTTTTGTATGTGTAAAATATCAAGTTCCCAAGAGCAAGGAGAGAGAAAGCCCCAATGCACAATTTTTTTTAAAGAATTACTTGTGCCGTAGTTACCCCTACCCCATCAGATAGAGCAAGTCTGATGGCTATGCCCAGAGTCAAGGGACAAGAATTTAGACTCTGCTTCTTGATGGGAGGAGTGGCACAATCACATGCCAACAATGTATGTGTGCATATATGGAATGGTTTGTGGTCATTTTTGTACTCTCCCGTTCTAACTGAGTGGGCTCAAATTGTTTAGCTGAAATTTGTTGATTACATTATCTACTTATTTAATTCAGTTGTGCTTCATACGTAGCTAGATTTGATATGGGAATTAGAAATATAGCTTTGCACTTATATAGAGAGAGTTGGCATGACATAATAAAAGCACTAACAAAGTGATTGGACTATATAAACAGAAAAAAAAGGTTTTATACAGATTTCTGGCAGCAAGCTCCAAACCAAAGTCTGATCCATTCACACCCCCTAGCCACTCCAGGTGGGACTATTCCACTATGTCCTATAAAGCTGCCACGATGTTGGCTGCCAAGGGGTATAGATAATTTTACCATAAAATCTAAAAGTGTATTTTCAAGAACGACAGGTACAGCAATAATTGTGTTCAGAGAAAAGGGAACATGAAGTAGCAGAATTATGGTGAAGAGCTAGCTAATATTTAAATATTTGAAGATGGTAACTGAAATTGGCACTGGGAATTTAACAAGATGTATATTTTTATGCTGTAACTAAAATGTGACGTGTGCACAAAGATAGTACCTGTACAGTGTTACAGTCAAGGAAAAAGATATATTCTAGTTTTGGATTGAACATTATTTGTCACTTCTAAGGAACCCTGAAATTTTAATGGAAATAGGGAAGAAGACATACAGCAGTGGGAGGGGCAGCTCTCATGCTCATTTCTGGCTATCTATCCAGCCCAGATAAATGTGTTTGGCTTGGTAAGTTTAAATAGACTTCAAGGGACTTAAGGGCATACAATTCCCAGCAAAATGGCTATATATTTTTTAATAATCATGGACATATTTAATATAATTTTGTTTCCTCATGTAAGATCTAATGCTTTCTTTGCTTATTTGTCTTCTTTATACAATCACTGTGTAAGGTCATGATTCTCCATGATACAAAATTTGACTCAAGTATATTTGTACCATCACTTGGAAAAGTAGTTTGAGATTTGTATTCTGCTTACTGTTTTCATGCCACTGGCAACTTTGTTTCCTTTGGAGTAATTCTGCTTTATTGGTGCATTAAAAATGTGGTGCAGGCTAATGTGGAGAATTGAGTCTGTCACTTTAAATCAGCAGTGATTGATAAAATCATGTGAGGTCAAACACTATTCAGGTAACCTTCGCACCAGCTCCTAAGGCCATGCTAAGTACTTACAGGGTGAGATTAGCCAAAGAAACCACATGGGTGGATCGAGATTTGTTAAAGACAGCAGAAGGGAAACTGCAGACAATTATTCAGAAACACTGCACTGAAATGTAAAGCTAAAGCAGCAAGAGATAAACAATAAATAGCAATCAGCACTAGGTGGCATTGGGTAACATAATAATGTCTGTGTCCATTATAAAGATGCTCACCTTTTGGATGAAAGATACAGCAGATACAACATCTCCCCTCACTGGACAGTTGGCTCATGTGAATCTATAGTGGCGCATGTGTCGTTTGTTTCCCAGTCAAGGTCATATGTCAGATGCATTCTATTAACTCAAATTTAAAAAGAAAGCAAAGAAGAAAGGGTTTGATTGTGTGTGGGTCTGTTTGTGTGTCCACACAGACACCACATTGGACATTGCCACAGTTAAGGAACCCCTACACAAGCACATCTGGACGCAGCAGTATCTGTTGATGTCCATAACAGAATGGATTCTCTGCCAACCACGAATAGTTCCAAAACAGGGGGAAGGCATTTGATATATCAGGAGCCAAAGAGCTACTCCACTCGCTCGCATAACTTTTCAAGGAGAAGAGTCCCTTGGGGCACAGTTTTCGTGAAAGACAAGACTCAAGTCTCTACTTCTTCTAAAACGTGTAGCTTTTGTTGATGTTTGAGAATGAATCCCATTGAGGATTGGCTAGCAGAGTCAGATGACTCAAAAAGCTGACATACCAGTATCTGGCTGGTGGCGTGATGGTTAAGTGTTGGGCTACAATGTGCATGGTGGACAATTCAAAATCACCCGCAACTTCTTGGAATAAAGCCTGGGTGTTCTGCCCCTATAAACAGCTAGAGTCTCAGAGATCCACACGGGATCACTATGAATCAGCATTGACTCAATGGCAGTGAGTTTGGTTCGGGTTTTGAATTTCTCAATAAAGGCAAAAAGCAAACATTTTGGAGGATTAGCATCTCCTGGATTTATGTTCCATACAATGAACTGAATAGTTGCTAAA
Organism: Tenrec ecaudatus; assembly: GCF_050624435.1. Taxonomy (NCBI): domain Eukaryota; kingdom Metazoa; phylum Chordata; class Mammalia; order Afrosoricida; family Tenrecidae; genus Tenrec; species Tenrec ecaudatus. Next base: position 12,516,783 of record NC_134539.1, read on the forward strand.
CTCTCACCATAAATATAAATCGATAAGCAGAATTCTGTTTACAGTATTTCATTATGTACCTAAAGGAACGAATGTTACAAATTATAAACTATACCTCCATAATGGAAAATGAACTAAATATATAAATTGTGAAAATAAAGGTTCCATCTATGAATAGGAAGTAAATTTTGTTGTCTAGATATTTCTAATTATTATTTTTAATATTAAACATGCTTAGAGGATTGGGGAGTATTGAGTATTTTGTGGCCTCCTAAAAGAATATACAGAACTCTCGGATAAAATGCAGGCAGGTTATTTTGGGGAAGGACAAATGCCAAGACTTTTACTTGCTTATTTTGAACATGTCATCAGAGCAAAAGCAATCTCTGTCCAGTAAAGGGCATCGTGTAGGTCAAGTAGAAGGCCAACAACCAGGAGGGAAATTCTCACTGAGATGGATGCTCACAATGCACTCGCACATACCAGTGGCTGTGCGATTAAAAAGATGGCTCAAGAGTGAGCAAGAGTTGAAGCAAACTTGAAAGCAACTAACAACAGTGAACAGGAATGTCTTTGGAATTACCAAACCTATCATCTAGGGTAAGAGGGTGAAATAGCCAAAAGTGTTAAAGGACAGCTGGAATCTAAAGTGCAGTTTCATTTAGACTGTTTTACAAAAGTAGTCATGCATGTGACCATCACTGATGTGTGTCTGTGGAGAGAGAAAGAGAGAGAGAGAGAGAGAGAGAGAGAGAGAGAGAGAGAGAGAGAGAGAGAGAGAGAGAAGAATACAGGATTTTTTTTAATATCTAAAATACAAATATCATAATCCCTTACATGTTGAAATTATCTCCCTGTAAAAATACAAAAAGATCTAAGCTTCATTTGTTTCTAAAATAAATTCTCAATAACCGAGGAATATGAATTGTGGCAGAAGATATACACCATGACCTAAACAGTGTTTAATATCTATACTTATGAATAAAAAAGAAGGCGACATTACGTATCTGTTTACTACAACAAGAGCAGATTATTCTCATGAAATTCTAGACACCTGTACTTGTTTCAAAATATTATCCCTGCAAAACACAGATAAAGGTATTTGCATTTTTTAAAGCATAAAACGATTGGTGTTATATATGAGGTCAGGGAAAGTGTTTAAGATTAAACTCTGTCTGACTGGATAATAACTAAATATGAATGCTTGTTTTACCTGGAATGTTTCCTGTACAGCTCTCTTTCTAGACATCACCCCTAGACTGACAGAGCATCTACAAACATCCACCTCAGCCAAACTGGGCACAATTGATAAGCAAAATGAATTTTGCCTTTTTGTTCCGTGTCTACACTAATAATTCTCATTTATTGCTTCCAGTGGATGTAGTAACTCAGGATTGAACCCTGTTATAAAAGTGAACTTTAGGGTACTTTAAAATATGATTGTGTGTAGACAATGGTGCATTAGAAAGGATTTTCTTAGGAACAGATGCCAGCTGGTAGGGAATCTAGCACATTGTTGAGTTTTGTAACCAAGACAGCTTAGGTGTGATCTACAAATACAGTATTACATTTAGGACTCTTTATCACCAGTATTGTAATGGAAACAAGTCAAAATAGTCTGTGTAGACCGAGTCTCCGTTCTGAAATTCTATTTTGTAAATTAGCAAACAGAGGCTGTCCGGAGCCTTGGCAGTGCTGTGGTTAAGACACTCAGCTGCCAAGCAGAAGGTCGGGGGTTCCATGGGAGAAAGATGTGGCAGGCTACTGCAGTAAAGAGCAGCATGATCCTTTAAAGGAAGTTAGAACACAAATGAAAAAGGCCAAGGTCGCCAGCCTGAACGGGTCTATGGACGAAAGTCACAATCCAGGTCTGAAATTGAACTCACCTTTGGCTAAATTTTCAGACACAACAGACAAATCTATAAGGGGAGCAGAAACCGGCATGGGGTACATGCCCCATAGACGAGTCAACCATTCACGCCTAGTTCTTCTCTATGTCTCCTGTGTCAGCTTTGCATATATGTGTCATTTTATGCCCCTCCCTCTTCAAGTGCTATGGCCCAGGTCTAAATACTATGGCCCCCCAAAAATCACAGTAGGCACCCAGACAGTTGCAGCTTGCAAATGTAAATTATATCTGTGATCAGGATTCCTAATGTAAACTGAGCTACATTTGACTGATACCCTGAGTTGTGGTGGTGGTGATTAGGTGTCGTTGAGTTGGGCCCAACCCACAGTGACCCTAAAGCATAACAAAGCAAAACGCTGCCTGGTACTGAGCCATCTCCCAATTATATCTGCGCTCGAACACATGGTTGAAGCCACTGTCACAATCCATCCCATTGAGGGCCGTCCGCTCTGCTGCTGGCCTCTCTACTTTACCACGCAGGATTATTTTCCACAATTAGAGAGTGTTTCCAATAAATAATCTTTTCTGTTCAGTTTTTATACAATGTGTTTAAGTAATGCACATTACATGAAAATAAGATTTTAAAATCTAAATGCTATTTTGTCCCTAGAATAAAATAAAGGCGAATAAGCTGTCTGCGTGTGGGGCTGGGGAACTTCATGGAAATTACATTCTCCATTTCCATTTGTGGATTCCTCTCTTTGCTCAATACTTCTGCTTCATGGATGTCATCTTCTTTGTAATATAGTTTTCTAAAAAGGGTGAATTTGCTTTTCTCAAATGCAGAGAGTTATTATTGAAAAAGTCAACAAAACTAGGAAAATGAGAGAGATTGACAAGTCTGAGATGCATAACCATTCCAAGCTGTTCAGAGCAGCTAACAATCTATGTTTATGCTGAGTTATAGACACTCGGCATGAAGCGGGTAATAGACATTGGTTCAGTGTTATCCTATCAAATGTGACCTCCTGACTTGGAGTGAAGTTCTGCGGGATTGATCCAAGGTGCTGATCGACATCACACGACTGCTTCCCGACACTCTATTGACCTATTGCCCCACACTCAGCTGCAGAGAGACATGACATTATCTGTGTCATTATGCCTTTCTACGCGTCACTCCTTGTCAGAACATGTATCTCTTAGTTCCCGTTATTCTCTATGCTTTCATTGTCTCAAGACACAGTGATCTCAACTACATATACAAGGCTGTACAACCACCACCCCTATCCCTAAAACATTTTATCAGCTCAAATAGAAAATCAGTATGAATTCAACAAATCTCATCGTCCCCTTTCCCTGAGCTGATGATAACTGCATCTACTTCGGTCAGTGTCTAAGCATTTGCCTATTCTAGAGATTACATCTAAGTGGAACGATACAATGTTTGTCCTGTCCTTTTCTGTCTGACTTACTCTCAGCATAATATTTTCAAAGTTTACTCATGTCAAAAGACGCATCAGAAATCCATTTCTCCTTACTGCTGAATAAGTTTCCATTCTGTGGATGTACCATAACCCATTGATCTAGTTTGCAGTTAACAGAAACATGGATTCGTTCCACTTTGGGGATATTATGACTAATGCTGCAATGTAAACAAGTATATGGCTGATTTCCTGATTTCAAATATTTTGCATATACCTGGGAGTGGAATTACTGGGCCATATTATAATTCTTTGTTTAGCATTTTTGAAAAGCACCAAATTGTTTCCATAGAAACATTCCAATGAACAATACACAAGGGTCCCAATGTTTCCATATCTTCTTTAGCATTTGTAATTTCTTATTTGCTGTTGTGGGTGGCATAGTGGTTATACATGGGGCTGCTAACCACAAACTCAGAAATTTGAATTACGGACCACTCCGTGGAATAAAAGTGAGGCTTTCTATTCCCATAAAGAGTTACAGTCTTGAAAACTGACCAAGTAGTTCTACTCTGACCTATGGTGTCACTTGAGTCTGAAAAGACTCACTAGCAGTGAATTTGGGGTGGGGTGGGGGTTGGGGGGTTGCTGTTGTAGACATAATAGCCACCTTAGGGGATATGAAGTGGTATCTCCTTGTGGTTTAGTTTCACATTTCCCTACTATCTTATGCCACTACTTCTCTGTCAGCTTGTTTTACTGTAGGGGCTTGTGCGTTGCTGTGGTGCTGGAATCTACATCACTGGTATTTCGAATACCAGTAGGGTCAACCAAGGTGAACAGATTTCAGCAGTGTCCAGACTAAGCATAGACTACAAAGGAATTGGCTGTCTGGCTCTGACAAACTAGCTACTGTAAAACCTTATGTATGTCAGAAGATTATCAGATACTGAAAACTTCATAAATTGCAGCAGAACATTGTCAGATGCAATACCTGAAAGGTGCTTCTGAGGTCAGAAGGCACTCAAAACATGACTGAGGAGGAGCAGCCTTAAGAGTACATATGTCTTCCACATGACAGCATCTGTGAGGAGATGATGCTGAAGGTCAACATCAGTAGCAAAAAAACGAGGTCAGAGATCTACTGATGAATATCAATTGCTTATTTTTAGGTTTGATTTTTTGGCCTTTTTTGTTCTTGTGTTGTCAGAATTAAATATGTATCTTTTCTGGCTAATTGTTATCATATTTGTAAAATAATTATATTTTCCTATTGTGTATATTGTCTTTTCACTTTCTCATTTTGACATTGGCCTTTAATTATATATATGTTTTCTTCTAAGAGTGTTCTTATTTTAGCATTAATATTTGGGTTATTGATACACTTTAGAGTTCATTTTTACCTATGTTCTTCCACATGTTGAAATCAAGTTGCTTACGCACCAATTTTTGAACTGTTGGGAAAAAAAGAGTTGGGAATATGAGAATTGACATTTTTAAGCTCCATTTTGCCCACTTTGAGGATTAAATGGGACTTACCCAAGATATGATATTTCCAACTGCCTCACCTGGATGCAAAGGCTTTACAATGAATAAAGAAAAATGCAGAAGAATTGGTGTATTGGAATTAAACTGTTGGTGGAAAGTCCTGAAAGTGCCAATAACTGTCAAAAGAACAAGTATACCTATATTTATGAAAATATAATCGAAGTGCTCCTTAGAAGTGAGGATGGCAAAATGTTGTAATTCGTTTTGTAGGCATAGTATGAGGACAATAAGTCTCTAAAAAATGAAATTATGCTCGGTAGAGGGTCAGCAAAAATGAGAAGGACACTCAATGAGATTCATTGACATGGCAGCTACAACAGTGGGTTTAAGCATAGCAACTTTGCAAGCAAGGTACATGTCCATGTCCATACAAGGTCTCTTCCACTTGCATATACGGTTGCTATGAGTCAGAACCAGCGTACTGTACTAGCCTCTAACGACCTAAGATCACTAAGGGTCTTCGTTTTGCAGTCATTACATAATCTGCTTCTGGTCATTCCGTCAGTGTTTCAAGCCCACCAGCTTCTCCCCAGGAGATAGATGTGTCTGTCTGCATTGGTAAGGATTACAACAGTTATTATCTTCATGATTCTAGGAAATGATTTGGTGGTTCCATGGAAATAAGATACCGTGCCCTTCCTAAGGGAAGAAGAGTCTGTTAAGAATGTAAGTAAGGTGCAAGGAATGCCTTCATGGGTGTGGCCATTTCAGTAAAATGTATAGAACTCAGATGCTAGCACTGGTCACTTTTGCCAACCCAATACATTCCATAAGAAGAGATGGGAGTGTGATAAGAGTTGTATGAGCCCCTAATAAAATGATTAAAATATTTATTTTGAATTAACAAAAGAAGAGATGGGAGTGAAGTACGTTGCATATGTTCTAGGTCTGTGTGCTGACAACCTCGTAGAAGCAGAAGTACTAGCGAGCTGAAACACTGAAAAGGCACAAGACAGTTACAAGAAGCAGCGGAGGAATGACGGCAACAGAACTGGGAATCCTGCATTGCACACAGAATGGGCTTCCCAGCCCATGGACGAGGGCAGTTATAGTGACTAGGCTAACACATGGACAGAGAGCTGCGGGCTTAGAAGGAAGGTAGAGCTTGGCTATGCTTGCTCTAGTAGGGCAAGATGCTCAGCACAATGGATCGACACAGTAGTTACAGCATTGAACTCCAACAGAGGAGGAACTGGGAAGAAGGATCGAGACCTTTATGGTTCCAGAGGGTCTTTATGAGTGAGCAACAACTTTAAGGCACCTAACAAGAACAACAACAACAACAGTAGGGTGGAAACACTGCTTGAAGGCTCATGCAAATGCCGACCAGGAAGAGGCCTGAATTCAGGCTTGTTTGGGAAGAGCCAATCCTGATCTAAGAACTGCATCCTGATTCCTTCCTGATCCTGAGTTAGAGACTGCTCTATGAGCTCCTTGGGGGCACTGAAGCAAGCTCCTGAGGCCAGCAGAGAGGAGAACAAGCTGTGGTCGGACTGACGGCTGGCAGAAGCAGTAAACTGCTCGTGGCTCTGCAGCTGTAGCTGACCTTTCTCTCACAGCCGTCAGGCTGGCCTGTTGGCGCTCATCATGCTTCCTTTCCTCTTCCTGAAGTAAGACTCACGTCATCTCTATAGGAACTGCATAAGGAAACTTCATTCTCACATTTTTATCTGAGGCCTTGTCATAGAGTTAGAATATGTTAATTAGCAATTTTAATTACAAACCTACGTGATAAAGGGATCACAGTAGTGGAGTGGGTAACAGACTGGACTGTTAACTGGAAGGCCAGCAGTTCACAAACACCAGCTGCTCTGTGGGAGAAAGATGAGGCTTTTGACACCCACAAGAATGTATAGTCTCATTGGCTACGAGTTGGAATCTAATAAATGGCAGTGAAGGTTTTGTGTTTGTTTGTTTGTTTGTTTGTTTGTTGTTGTTGTTGTATTGGGCTTACGGAAAATACATGATTTTCATGGTTCAAAGGGCTCAATAATACTTCAGTGTAATTATAATGAATTATTATATTTCAATTGCAATAGAAATCTTTTTTTCTTTCTTTCAGTGACACACATAGGAAGTAAGCTTATTTGGAAAGGAAAGAGGCAGGGCACTTAAGTTAGAGAGAGTTCATGATTAATAGCAGACCCAGTAAGGGATCCACGTGGTAGGGAAGATAGTGACCGGATAGACTAGCTCAAGTATGGGGAAGGAAAAGCAGTTTTTCTGGAATGTGAGGTTTAGGGTATCTCTATCTACTGTACATTTTTAGAAAGAAAATTTACTTCTCTGGAGATTTTTAAAATCATGTTTCCAAAGTAGTCGAACGAGAGGTACAGGAAAAAGTAACTCCTTACTCTCCGTAAGATGTAGGGGGCTGTACAATATTAGTTCATTTTATTTTCAGAAAAAAATAAAATCAAGTGTTTGAAGTACTACTGAGGGTTACATCACTTTATTGAAATGAGGTAAAATTTCTTGAATACTGATCATGTGCCAGAAGAACTAAAACAGCACATTTTTTCTATCAATAGTGATGAACTAATGCATTTAATTTACTATTACTATCATTTCCAAGATTTGGGGACAAAAAGAGGTAAAAGGATTAAATGATATTTTCCAAGTCATGTGTGTGATCAGAGGCAGAGGGGGCTGGGTTTGATCCCAGGCTCACTCTAAATACTACCTGTCATGTTGTACTTTCAGAGTTTCATGTTTTGTATATTATCACATTTACCACTATTTATCAAATTAAAGTGCATGAATATTATTTCAATTAAATGATTATACAATGCTTCACACTCCTATTAATTGATAAAGGCATCCTGATTTCAGTGGTTTTCATGTGAAGAAATCAAATGGTGCAATTTAGAATTAGTAATATATAGTAATTGGTAGGATAATTCCATAATATCAATTTTATGGACTAGAAAACTGACTAGAGAACAGAATTAATCATGGAATCTTGGTGATTTGCTGAAGGAAATACTGTAATTGAACATATACATTTTTCACATTAAAGTAAATAAAAAACTAGACTGGTTTTAAACCAATAAAGACATAATTAAAATTGTGTTTCAAGATATTTAAAAGAATTTTTTTCTTGCAGCTTTGGAAAAGTCCCATTTAGACTTTTGAATATAAATGAATTAATATTAATTGGGTGGAAACAATTAAATCCTGAAAACATAAAGGCCCTATTTACCTAAGTAAAATAAATGCTTTACTAAAGAGTAAATGTGCATGTGTTTCCAAGTCTTTTCACTTTAAATATACTAAAGGAAACATTATGGGGGGAGTGAACTTAGAAATGCATCTTGTAAAAGAGCAATTCAAATAGTGCAGTGGTTAAATGCTTCGCTTTTCATGCAAGATTGGCTGTTTAAACCTATCAACCAGTCTGCAACAGCACAATGCGGGTGTTTTCTTCCCACAGGTGTAGAACCCATATGGGGCTTTTGTACTCTGCCCTCATGGTCTCTATGAACTGGACCCCACTCAAAGGAAATGGATATCTAAGAAAAGAAAAAAATAAATGGTTGGTGATACACAACTCATTGAAAATTTGTCTGCTGGAGCTCACAAAGGGGTGGTGTGGAAAAAGAAAGAGAGAAAGAAAGAAAGAAAGAAAGAAAGAAAGAAAGAAAGAAAGAAAGAAAGAAAGGGAGAGAGAGAGGAAGAAAGGAAGGAAGGAAGGAAGGAAGGTCTTAGAATAAAAAAACTCTATGGAGTAACTTTGCTCCATAACACATAGAATCTCCTTAAGTTGGACTTGACCTTATCACATGAGTTTTGATTTTATCCAGGATAATGGATTTAAAATTTAAAGGCATTCACACTTAGAAATTAATAATTACACAGGTTGCTAAAAAGGAAACAACAATTGGAATTAACATTTGTGTTTCGAGTGTTAAAAGCAAGCCCTTTGATCTTTGTTTAATGCCAACGAGAACAATTCTCATTCCACCACTCAGGACCCCACAGTGAAGTTTCTTGGCAAGAATTTACAGAGCAGCTTTCCAGGCCAGCACAGTTGTTCAATATGGGACAATCTGGATGCTGGCTCAACAGAAAGACGCCCACTGCGGCTGTGAGTCCTTGGGAGCAGCAGTCTGGTGCAAGAACTAAAGGAGAAGTATACTCTAAAGATTTTTGATACTGAGACGTTATACAGAATCTCCTGACTCTTTAGGATGTAGGCATAGGTGTAATATTACATTGATTTACAAAGGAAGAGAGATAAGATTATAACAGCACCCAAGACTGTAGACAAAATGACATTCTAGTGACATTTATTTCAGAGAATCCTGGGTGACACAGGGGGTTTGTAATTCTTGACAACTGAAAAGAGGATCATTCCAAGCCATCCTTCAGCTCTGCGAAGGAAAGGTGTGTCAACGTGCTGCCGTAAAGATCACATGGAAAACAAGCGAACCAAGAAGCCCTTGTACTTGAACGCATGGACTCATCCTTAACTGAGGCCAACAAAACAGTAACTTCATAACGAGTTCAGTTTTCATCATTGGCAGCAAAGAGCCTAAAAAAATGGAGCTAGAGAACATCCCACATCACAGCTAGATCTTTGTGGGAGACATCACAAAGATGACAGTGAGAAAGATGGAACGGAAAAAGATGAATCCCAAAGGGTGGGGGAAGGGAGAATGTAGAACAAGTCAACCAGGGTCAAAGAGCCATTTCAGATTTTTTAAGAATAGAAGTTCCACATGGAATTCTGAAAGGGATATCTGAAGGCGCCATTCTTCCCCCAACCTCACCTATAGTTTAAGAGTAAAGATTTAAAGCTCAAAGTAAACATAGAAATAGTCCTGATGCCCAAGCATTTGACTTTATCCTCATTCTTTATTTATTATTTTTGTTATAAAACAAAGCATATTTATCTGATGTGGCTTTTTTATAATTACACTTTCACCACCAAAAGACCCTTAAAAAAGTATGTGCTGTATATATGTGTGCATAGGCCGAGTTTTTCCAGCATATTTTTAATGCAGTTCTTGTGGTAAAATTAGATGCCTCGGCTGATATTCGGGTCAGCTTATACTCGAGTATATATGGTATTACATTTTGCGTTGTAGAACAATTCTGCAACCCTTGATTTTGCAGATATACATGGACTGAGCAAGTGATCAAAACAGAAGGAAAAGAAGTAATGCAGGCTTCACCAAGGTATAAACTAGATACTATGGAGAAAGTACATGCTTGCCTCCTTGTGCTTACCACAGCCTGTGCTCTCGCACTGACTATATAGAAAAAGGAGGCAACCCAACCTCAACCCAAGCCCTGTCTGTGCCTGGTTTGTATTGTGAACGGGGCAACATGGCACCGAGGGGAAAAGAAAGAAAAAAAGTACATGCTAATATATTTACTTACCTTTTAAAAAAATTAAACTCTAACTTCAAATCCAATTTAAAAAATATAAAATATAATGCACACTTAAGTTTCTCATAGAATCTCATTTATTTAAGGTGGAACTGGTTGACTTTCAGATTTCATCCAAAGAGGTGATATGGGCTGTAACATGTGTGGAGCTTTCTTTGTAAAAAAGACCATCTGAAAATATCTGTATATAATCAGAATCGGCATTTTCTGAAATCAGAATACAAGCTACACTAACCAATTAATGAGAAAATAATCCATATGACTTCTAAAAATCATGACTTTAAATAACCCACTTGATTCAATTCATAATCTTTTAAATAGGTGGATGAAATGTAAAGAAATGAAAAATTCATAACTTGTTATATTGGCTTAGAGAGCTGAGAGAGGAAATGTATTGTGAAGATTGGTAAAGTAGAAAGTTAATTAAACCAGTGAAAACTTAGGTACTGCAATGTTTGCTTAGAAGAAAACCAATACCTTTAATGTATTGATTTTTCATGAATGTATTCTATTTGGAGCGAAATCACAGTTCTCAAACAGTTTTATGTTGTAACTGAACTGTTTTTTTTTCCAACTGCAAAAGCTAAGGAAATGATAAAATTCCCTATATTCTATAAAACACAGTGCATTGTTCCCAAAATATTCACATATGGTTTAAAAGAATAGACTTTCTAACTAATTATTTATGACATATACAAGCCTGCAGGACTCATAAATACATACTGATGACATTGATTGTGGCAATGCTTATGGTGTTGATAGTAATACTTGGAGAAATGCTACAATGATGATGCTCACATTTATGATGGCCATACTCTGCCCGAGCAGCAAACCTATAATGTATGCTAATTGTTTGTGTTCCCACACTCTTCAAAGGAGAATAGAGACTGAGAAAAAAAGAAGTAAAATTTTCAAAGTTCAAATGTCTACATTACATAACTCTAGAGCGTTTGTGGTTACCTAACACCATTCCCGTTTAAAGTGTTGAAAAGCAAGGAGCACCTGACCTAGGTCTTGTATATTTTCAATCGCCTCATACACATGTGAAAGTTAGACATTCAATCATGAAGTCCCAAGAAGAATCAAGGTACTTGAATAGTGCTGGCAAAGAATATTGAAAGTATTCTGGTCTGCCAAAAAGAACAAAAAAGTCTCTCTTGGACCAAGTACAGGAAGAATGTTCCTTGGAGGCAAGAATGGTGAGACTGTTTCCTGTACTTTAAGCATGATATCAAGAGAAATCATTCCACGGACAAAGTCAGTATGCTTGGGAAAGTATAGGGGTCGCAAAAAGGAGAAAAGCCTTTAACAAAATAGATTGACACATCGGCTGCAGCCTGGGCTAAAACATGAGAACAATTCTGGTGTAGGAGTGGGCAGGGCTTTGATCTGGAGTACTGAGAATCACTGTGGTCAGAACCACTGGATGGCACCTACCACCCCCACCAAAACCAATTCCTGTTTCCGTAACATCAATTATGTTTCTCTATCTTCTAGTGAGTCAGGAAGGAAAATAAGGTTAATTATTCTTGCTTTGCTTCAACACTATTTCCTTGGAATTGGAATGCCAGGAGATCAAGGTATATATTATTATAGGTGTGAAAGCAAATTATAAGAATGAACATACATGATGTTTCAGATGACTGTGAACCAGTTGAACTAAATAAATATGACAATAGATAGTGGTTAAATGTTGAACAGACACTACCTACAAATCACGTTATTGCATCTCACCTCATTAGAAACATCTCCATAAAAATGCTGCCGTTGCTACTTGAAGCTATCCTTAATTAGGGTAAAGAACTGAGAATTTTAAAAATAATCCCTCAATGTACTAAAACTGTCTCAGACAATGACTAGAAAAGTTAGAAATGCCCTTTCCCCTCTGGTACAGTGACTTCTTTGAGAAGGATTAACATGGATCTGAAAAGGCAGCATGATTTTTTATAAGACAGACAAAATAGTCCATACCGTAGCATTATCAGCGTCCCCAAAAGGGAGGAACAACACCACCATCCTGGACAACACAAGCAAACACCAGAAGGAAATTGTTGGCATGCTGTGGTTGCTGGGTGCCTGCGAGTTGCTTCAGACTCACGGCAACACTGCACAACATAAGGAACACTATGCAATTCCGTGCCAGTCTCACAAATGGGTGACAATGTTGTGACTTTTGAGCCTATTTTTGCTTCCACTGTCACTCCATCTCCCTACAGGTCTTTTTTTCTCACGGTCCCTCTGCTTTATTGACCATGTGTCCTAGCTCAGTGATTACGGTCTTCTGATGCCATGCTCAAAGTATGTGAGATGAAATTTGGCCATCTTAGCCTTCTAAGGATCACTTCATATTTCTTTCAACACACAGTGCTTTGTTTTCCTGGCACTCCACAGTGATTTCAATTTTCATCTCCTACACCATAATGCAAATGCATTAATTCTTCTGAAGACGTCCTTATTCGTTGTTCAGCTTTTACATGCATGTGAGCCAATTGGGAATACCACGGCTTGGGTCTTGCTCACTGCCATCCAGTCGATTCTGGTTCCTAGGGACCCAAGGACACACTGGCGTTGTCCCTGTGCATTTCAGAGACTGTGGCTCTTCATGTGAGTAGAAAACATCAACTGTCTCCCGCATAGCAGGAGTGTCCACCTGGTTAGCACACAGGAGTGTCCACCTGGTTAGTACACAGGAGTGTCCACCTGGTTAGTACACAGTGAGTGTCCACCTGGTCAGTACACAGGAGTGTCCACCTGGTTAGCACACAGGAGTGTCCACCTGGTTAGTACACAGGAGTGTCCACCTGGTTAGTACACAGGAGTATCCACCTGGTTAGTACACAGTGAGTGTCCACCTGGTCAGTACACAGGAGTGTCCACCTGGTTAGTACACAGGAGTATCCACCTGATTAGTATACAGTGAGTGTTCACCTGGTTAGCACACAGTGAGTGTCCACTTGGTTAGTACACAGTGAGTTACCTGGGTCAGACATATGTTAATCCTCAAAACAACAACCTTGCTCTTCAAAAATGTAAAGGGCTCTCATGCAGCATATTTGCCCAATGCAACATATTATTTTAATTTCCTTAACCGATGCCTTCGTGAACATTGATTGTGGATGTATCCGAGGAAGATGAAACAATTGACAACTTAATGTTGCTCCATTGATCCTGGAACTATTAGTTCAATTATGAGCATTTTTGTTTTCTTTTTTAAAACTTTAAAGAAGACACCAAACCTTGGAATGGGTTTTGAATGCAGCAAAGAATTTAAAAGTAGTCTATCTAAAGAATTCTTACTAGTTAGGACTAGTATTAGGATAACTTCCATATCAAAGTAAGCTGAGCAAATGATCCAGACCCTGAATTATATGAAAAATGCAATGCTCCATCTGGTTTGATAAAAGACTCCTTCACTGTGATTTAATAAAAGACTGTCATCAAACTGTGATTTGATAAAAGACTCAAAACTGTGATTTGTCGATTATACAACTGTGCTGAATATGAAGAAGGCTGAAACCACTTGCTGATGAAGATCAAAGACTGCAGCCTACACTTCAGCATCAAGAAAATGAAAATCTTCTGAATTGGACCAGTAAGCAACATGGTGAGAGGTGGAGAAAAGATAGAAATTGTACAGAATTTTGGTTTATGAGATTACCAACTAATGCTCATGGAAGTAGCAGTTATTAAGAAATCCAATGACCTTTTTGATTGGGTAAACCTACTACAAAATATATCTTAAATTGTTCAAAAGAAAAGTTGTGACTGTGAGGAATACCAGACCCAGACCCAAGCTAAGACATTTGCAATGGCCTCGTATGCATATGAAAGCTGGGTAACAAATAAGCAGATAGAAGAATTTTTAGTCGGGTATTAGCAAGAATATTGAATATGCCATGGGCTGCTTAAAGGTTATTTTCTTGGAAATCCCTCAGGGCATTCCTACCCTGTCCTATCACGTTAATATAGATTAGAATTGACCCAGTGACAATGAGCTTGGTTTCGGTTTTCTGAGCAGAAGAAAACTATACATCAGAATAAGCACAGGCAGGATACTCCTGAGCAGAAAGGATGATGAGCTTTCATCTCACATACTATTTACATATTAGTAGGAAGGCCAAACCTCTGAACAAGACATAATGCTTGGTAAAGAAGACGAGAAATAACTCACTGTTGGCGGCAGTTCCAAAGCAGAGCAACCCTCAAGAGCAGAAAAACTGCCTCTGTGAGTTCCTGAGGCTGTAACTCTTTATGTGAATAGAAAGCTCCATCTTTCTCCAGAGGAATAAGTAGTGACTTTGAAATGTTGCTGACCTTGTAGTTGGCAAGCCAATGCGTAACCACTATACAACCAGAGCTCCGGCCATAAAGAAGAAGGCTGGTTTTGAGAGAGAGAGAGAAAGAGAGAGAGAGAGAGAGAGAGAGAGAGAGAGAGAGAGAGAGAGAGAGAGAGAGAGAGAGAGAGAGAGAGACCCTCATGTAGATGGGTTTACATAGTGTCTGCAACAACAGGCTCAAAAACATATCAAAGATGTGGTGAAACCCATGTGAGATTGTTCACCACAGACATGTAAATAAACACAAATAAGTCTGGCCTACCTTTCTTAATGGATAATCATTCCCTATTAGAGAAAGGTCACTAAACACCTTCTATTTAAGTTCTACATATAAGCTCTTTTAGATGTTTCCCAGTCAAATGCCCAAAAGCTATAACCTCAGTGGCTAAACACTAACACTTTCATCCTTGGCTCTGATCTAAATAGACATATGTTATTGGGCAAAGTACTTAATATTTCTGAGTTTTAATTTTCTAAAGAGTGAAGTGTGGAAGTTCATTAATATCACCCACAAAGGGTGAAATGCAAAGATTAGCAATCCTTTTTTCTACCCCCATTAAAACCCAAGTTGCCTTTGGGTTAGTTCCAATTCACTGTGATCCTGTATGAGGTGCATCATAGAGCTGTGCTGTGTAGAGTTTTCCATGGTTCGTTCTGGAAACAGATCACTCAGCTTTTCTCCCAAGACACGTCTGGGCAGAAGTGAACCTCTGATTGTTCAATTACCCATTAACGATTTGCACCATCAGCGAGCCTTCATGCTAGGTGCTCGACATTAGTATGGATTATGACAATGATCCACCACTTGTTTGTCAGTTTGCTGAACTGGGTAGCGTCTGTCTTGCTGTAATTCTGGAAGTGGTGTCACTGGCACTTCAAATGATAGCAGGGTCCACGAAAGTGAATAGATTTTAGTGGAACTCCCAGTTTAAGAACAGACTACAAAGAAGGAATCCCTCTGCCCACTTCGCAGGAAGTAACCACTGAAAACCTTGTGCATATCTTTGCGATATAGTAAGATATTGAAGGACTACTGAATGGAAGCAGATTATTTCCAGAGACTGCACCAGAGGATGGCCCCTTGGTTAGAAAGCACTCAGGATATGACTGAGGAGGAGCTGCTTTCTCAAAGTAAGAGTCCACCAAAGTGAAGTGAATGGAGTAGCCTGGTGGGAGTGGAGACGGTCAGACTTTCATTTGCTGATGGGGCTCAATTCAAGAAGAAATAGATGCACAAGTCTACTTGTAACAGGAACTTGTGATGCACCAGGTATGGATCTAGGAAAATTGGAAGCTGTCAAAACTGAAATGGAAGCATAAAGATGGCTCTCCTAGCACTCATGAGCTGAAATGGTCTGGATTTGCCCTTTTTAATCAGAAAAATGTGTGGTTTACTGTGGCAAGAATGATATCATCAAGAAGAATGGCATTGCATTCATTGTCAAAAAAAAGGTATTTCAACATCTGTTTTGAAGGACAGCGCTGCCTGTGATAGGGCTATATCTATTAGCTTTCAATGAGATCCCATCAATATAACTATCAATTAAATTTATGCATCAAACACCAAAGCTGAACCTTTGGGTCACGAAACATTTGGGGATTGAGTGACCTTTTATCAGAGGTGGCCTGATTCATAGCAGTAGCAAAATGAGAGTTATGAGACAGCAACAAAAATAAATTTATGGTTGGGGGGTCACTACAACATGAGGAACTGTATTAAAGAGTCATAGCATTAGGAAGGTTGAGACCCACTGAGTGAAATAATTCCCTCTGTGATTAAAGAATTGAAGAATTCTACTGGATTCTTTAATTAGATTTTGATAAAATATGCAATCAATATGCATTGATAATTATCAGTGATATGAATGTAAAAGCTGGAAACAAAGAATCAGTAGTTGGGAAATTTGGTTTTGGTCATAGATACAAAGCTGGAGATTGCATGATAGACTTTTGAAAGACCAACGACTTGTTCATAGAAAATACTTTTCAACAATACAAATGGCAATTATACACATGGATTTCTCCAGATGGAATACACAGCAATCAAATGGACTACATCTGTGGGAAGAGACAAAGAAGAAGCTCAATATCAGCAGCTAAAACCAGGTTAGAGACTCTAGAACATTAAAGGCTGAAGAAAAAACAAGTCCACCAGTCAAAGATGACCTTCATTTTATTCTACCTGAACTTGAGAACAGATTTGAAACATTAAACACTAATGACCAAACACCTGATGAGCTGTGGGAGGACATCAAAAACATCATTGATGAAGAAAGCCAAAGGTCATTACAAAGAGAAAAAAGAAAGGATAAAGGGGGATGTCAGAAAGAATCTGAAACTTGCTCTTAAAAGTAGAATAGCTAAAGTAGATGGAAGAAATAATGAAATAAAAAATATGTACAGAAAATTTCAAAGGTAAGCTGGAGAAGACAAAGTAGAATATTATAATGAAATGTGCAAATAACTAGAATTAGAAAAACAAATAGGAAGAACAAGCTGAGTATATTTTACACTGAAACAATTCAGAAAAAAATTCAAGCCTGGATTTGCAATATTGACAGATTCTATAGGCAAAATATTTGAATGATGGATACAGCCGTGAAAAGAAGATGGAAAGAATAAGCAGTCAACATTCCATCATTTCAGGAGGAAGTACATAAGCAAGAACCAAAGGTTCTGAAGGAAGACGTCTTAGCTGCACTGAAAGCATTAGCCAAAAAACAAGCTCCAGGGATTGATGGAATGCCAATGGAAACGTTTAAATAAGCTAACATAGCACCAGAAGCCTTTATTCAACGATGTCAGGGAATTTGAAAGACAGCTGCTTGGCCAACTGACTGGAAGAGATCCATGTATTTGTACCCAGTCCAAAGAGAGGTGACTCGAGAGAATGGTTAAATTATGGAACAGTATCATTGATATCACATACAAGTAACATTTTACTGAACAGCGTAGGTCTCAAGGTCAACCAACAACGACAAGGAAGATTCTGGCTATACTTTGTCAATGACAGACATGTTCATTCTTTTGGTATTTTCAGTTTTCCTCTATACACCATATTTCTTCTCCACTTTCCTTCACGCAATTTCCATGTTTCACATGGATATATCGCTACTGAATATTGACATGCATTGATTCTGAAAGGAATGTTCTTGCTTTTAAATACTTAAAAGAGGGCTTTCATTGACAGAAGACTTGTCTAATGTAATGCCTTGTTTTATTTGAATGCTGAATTAATTAGTATTGATTGAGGGTTTTATAACACTGTCTAAATTCTGTGCCTCATTTTATTCATATCCAAACCCATAATTCCTAGTCATTCACATATAACAAAACAAGATTGAAACATCAGCCTCATAAACAAATGTGATAAATCTATCTATAGTACAAGTAGAAATAGTTTTCTATTTCCAAATAATAATTGTTTCAGAGCAAAGTTAAATTAACTGAGATTAATGATATTTTAATGCACACTTGAACTACTATAGTAATTATTTAAAAATACTATTAGTTATAGATGTAAAGACATTAGTTTACTTAATGTTTCTCCAGTTTGAAAGATGACAAATAAGTAGTTAAACCTGAAAAGGGAAAATAAACACCCTCTAAAATCTATTCCATTGTCATACACGATAAAATTAAACATTATTACTGAATTGTACCTGTAAAAAATGGTGATACAATAAACAATTGAGTGTGTACATCTTTATACACATACATATATAGACATATATACATAATTTAAAATGTTTATTTTATTAAGTTTATTAAAATAAATGAATTCTAATGTATGATATTATTATACTATTATATGTACTTACCACTTGCTTTTCCAATCTCATTATCAGACACAACTTAAATTTCTACTAACCCAAACTAAGAAAAGCAGTATGTTTAATAAATGTAAATGTAACAGCACTGATCCAAGAGGAGAGGATAAAGTTTTTCATTCCTCTTTTATATTGATTTTTTGGAAACAGATACACTATATAAAAGTAAAGCTTGATTCACTTTCATGTTACATATAGATTCCACTTAATGACAAGTTAAATACAGGTTTGCTCAAGTATAAGACACATAGAAAAAATGTGCATTGTGTAGAAATCAAGGCAGAATTATCCAAAACTTCAACTGTAAAGCAAATTAAATCATATGGCAAAAAGGTGTAACTTCATTTTATGAAAGCTGAAAAACAACAAAGCCCACATAGAAGAAGCACACCAGCTTGTGAGATCACAAGGTATGGAAGGATCCCGTATCAGGCATCAAAGACAAAAAAAATATCATAGCATTGTGAATGACGGAGAGTGTGGAGTGGGGACCCAGGGCCCATCTGTGGGAAATTGGACATCCCTTGCAGAAGGGCTGCAGGGAGGAGATGAGCCAGTAACGGTGCAGTGTAGCAATGATGAAATATACAATTTTCTTCTAGTATTTGAATGTTTCCCCCATCCCACTATCATGATCCCAATTCTACCTTACATATCCAGCTGGACTGGAGGATGTACACTGGTACAGATAGGAACTGGAAACACAGGGAATCCAGGACAGATGAACCTCTCAGGACCAGTGGTGGGAGTAGTGATATCTGGAGGGTGGGGGGAAGGTGAGGGAGAAAGGCTGAAGAGATTACAAGGTCTACATATAACCTCCCTGGTGATGGACAGCAGAGAAGTGGGTGAGGGAGACATTGGACAGTGTAAGATATGACAAAATAATAATAATTCATAAATGATTGGGAGTTCAGGGGAAGGGGGGAGTGAGGAGAGAAGGGAAAAAATGAGGAACTGATACCAAGGGCTCAAGTAGAAAGCAGGTTTTTTGAGAATGATGATGGCAACATATGTACAAATGTGCTCGACACAATTCATGTATGTATGGATTGTGATGAGTTGAATGAGCCTCTAAAAATGATTAAAAAATATAATAGTAAAAAAATAAAGAATATATGATCAATGAGAAGTACCAAGAAGAAAGAGAAAAGGAGGGCTTAATCTCTAGAATATACAGATATTTCCTCAGGAAAAAAGGAATACGATTTGCCAAAATTTGAATTCAAGGAAATTGAAAAGTGATAGTACATTAAAAAGATTTCAAAGGATGAGTGAAACAAGATATACATGAATTATTGGACATAAAATCGATGATCTGCTTTGTAAACCTTCAACTAATTCACGTTAATTTTTAAAATATATGTAAAAAATTTAGGCTTTAAACTGAAAGAAGAAACACGTGTTAAATGACTCTTCAATGACTCATAAAAATCAATTGACCTTCCTATTAGAGGGCTTCTGTTATAACAGATAAACTATATCAGAAGAGGTCAATATACTCTCCACAAAATAATTCAACATGAGTCACATTTAAATGAAAGTGTTTATCAAGTGAAAAATAAACAAATAAAAAAAATCCCAAAAAGCCCACAGCCCTTCTTTTTATGAGGCTCCTTTGAGACGAGTGTTTTCCATTACAGAGGTAACGCATTATAGTAGAACTTTATTTTTAGGGAATAATATAAAATAAATGTAGCTATTGGAACAACAATTAATTCAATTGAATTTTATGGCTTCTTGAGTCCTGGTTTCCTTGCCATTTTATTGTTACAGAATAGGAGAGATCAAGTCAAAATATTAATCATGCATTACATGTTAGCTGAATAAATGCATCATTTGGGTAAAGAAGCACTAATTTCCTAGATAGAAATACTTGGGGTTAAACTTCAGCTTTTCTACTTATCCTTGTTTGACTATGAACAATTACTTCATTTTCCCTCTAATTTCTAAGCTTGTAACTTAATTTTTATAATTAACAGGGAAGCATTGTTAGGGTGCTAGGTGAAAAGGAGTCTCAACAATGAAATGTGTGAGGTAGTGCTACAATGAAGGACACCAATATTAAAATATGTACCTGTTGCCTAAGAAATCCTATGTTTGTGAAAGACCATAAAACCAAACCAAAAAACCACCACCACCCCCACAAAAACCAGGGTAATATTGAGGGCCCTTTTCCCACTTTAAATTTGCATTTTCAATCCAACGTTTGTTCTCGTACCACTTGAAGATGGTGCATTTGTTTAGCACCAGGAGGGAAAAGTTCTTACTGGAGGAATTAAAGCTAAAAAATTTAGTAATTTGATGGGGAGGGGGAGGGGAGGAGGAAACCCTTGATTTTAAATTGAATTGAGAATCTCAGCAGGAAGCTATTAGACAAGAATGAGTAGGCCACCATTTGGCTATTGTCCAAGAACTGGCCCCTGGAGTCTTCCTGCCAACATGTTCCAGTTCTTTTCTCTTTGTCATCACCCTGATGTTGTCATTTGTAAATCATCATTAAGTTAATCTTATTAAGACTTGTTAGTATTTAAAACGCCCTGCCTTTGCAGTACGTGCATAAAGCTTTGTTTGAAGTTTGTTGCTGCCATGGAATGAAAGTATATCAAAGAGAGATATTTACATTTCAAATAGACACTTGCAATGCTTGTATTTCCTTCAGCCATTTAAAATGCAATCATTCAGTTAGGAAGTGCTGATGCTGAAATGCAGAAGCAGAAAGTTTCAAAGTTACTAAATTAAATCTGGCCCTGGTCATTAATGGATGTGCCAACACTCTGAATGCTGCCCAGACTTAAGGGGGATTGTTTTAAGCTGCCTGAAACTTTAAAAAAAAACATGTTTCTACTCACACATTAAAAAGGAAACTCACTCTTTCAAAGTTTCATCAAGTGGGATCCATGTTTAATTATTTTGCAAATGAGGAATATGATGAAAGAAATATA
The DNA here is from genome assembly GCF_050624435.1 of Tenrec ecaudatus. Taxonomy (NCBI): domain Eukaryota; kingdom Metazoa; phylum Chordata; class Mammalia; order Afrosoricida; family Tenrecidae; genus Tenrec; species Tenrec ecaudatus. The sequence continues at coordinate 12,538,086 of NC_134539.1, forward strand.
GATAGTGTAGTGACCATTATGTGAAAATCAAAGTTGAATTCCTTGTATAAATATATGCAATGAACCTAATGTATATATATAGTATCATAATATATATTGTGTATACTACTGGAGAAGGACATCGTGCTTGGTAAAGCAGCATGGTAGCAAAACACAGGAAGGCCTCCAATGTGGTGGATTGACAGTGGCTTCAACAAGGGACGAAAGCATAGGAACAATTGTGAGGATAGTGGCAGTGCAGGGCAAGGTTTCCTTCTGCTGAGTTCATCCTTTGAAACCAACCTGCTGAACTCTATGTTAATAGAAGGATGTTCCTCTTTTTCTCTTGGAGGAAACAGATTAGCTTCTTCAGCCTGTGTGTTAGTCTGGGTTGACTAGAAAAACAAATCCAGAGACATTCATATGTGCGTAAGAGGGCCCTTCATATCAAAGAGCAATTGTACATTAAGAAAATATACCAGCCCAATCGGGATCAAGTCAAGTCTGATATTACCCCATTTATCAATATTAGTCCATAATTTATCTTTAGATTGAAGCTATGCAATGACACCAAATGCAGGAAGATTACAGACCAGTGGGCAGAAAGTCTTGTGGATTCAGTGGTGTTGGAAGTGTCTCAGGGCTGGCGTGGACCTACACGTGGCTCCTCCAGCTCCAGGCCTCTGGCTCTATCAGTGTAGCTCCATGTGGCTTGTCAACAGGCATATGAAGCATAGAGAGAGTGCCTTGCCTCTAGTGAACTCCAAATGAGAATATCAAGATGTGACACGATTGACAGGCTAGACTCCACCCCTTCGCAAATTGACAGGAGATTATATAACTGCCACAGCTCTTTCCTTCATGTAGAATTCCACACATCAGATAGTGCTCTTTTCATTCAATGTTTTCTCTTCACTTTCAGATTGAACGAGTGTTCCTCAATGTAGTGGGCCCTAGAAAGAACCAGGAAAAGTAGCTAAAACAGATACCCACACATGAGCCTGGCTTATGGTGGATAGTGCAAAAGGTTTGACTTGCCAGGAGGCACTGGGTAATGTATTTTCTGAAAAAATGGACCAAATTTGCTGCCTTTGAGCCATTTCTGACTCATCACAACCCTATAGGACAGAGTAGAACTGCTCTTGCGGGCTTCCTGACTATAGATGTTCATGTGAATAGAAAGCATCATCTTTTCCCCACAGAGAGGCATATGGTTTTGAACTGTTGACCTTGAGGTTAGCAGCCCAACACATAATGACTGTGCTATATGTGTGTGTGCAATCTCTTCTATTTGTGTCCTTCTTAAAGTGAATCTCTATCCATTTTAACTCTCACAATCCATTTGCCTAAATCAAGGTAGCCATCCAATATGTAAGTGTTTATTGAATGAACACTTGATGCCCTTTTAATTGATTCTCGAATAGTGGAACAATCATCCGTGTTGATTGGTGTTTTGCTCTCCTTATTGATTGACATGCATATTGATAAACGGTAAGATGAGCAAAGAAAACGAAGTAGAACATTGCATCTATGCGTAGGAAATTTGGATGCCTCACAAAGAAGAAAATAACGAAGTGTCCTAAAGATGAGTAACTGCTCACGGGCTTATTTCCTCTTGGCAACTATCAGAAAAAGCAGTGCTGTAGATGGAAGGAAAATGATGCAGTGCAGGTTTTGTGAGAAATGTCATCAGTTCTGCAGTATAAAGCAAGCCAATAAAACTAATCTACAAGGGGCTTTTAGATCTTGATTAGATTGTAGATTGCAAGCATTTTGTGAAGTTTTTATAAAAATAGCAATTGATTTCCCCTCTAACCAAGCAATTTAATCTATGGTAGAAGTCGCAAAGCCAGCTGTGGAAAAGCAGGTTTCCCTGCAGGCTCAGTGAGCTAGCAGCAATGCACCTGCCACTAGGCTTCTAAAATAATCATTTGGCAAAGCTAATTTTAATGGGCAGGGATAAAGGTTAACAACCTTTGTTAAGGCTCTTTAAAGCCAGAATGATTCAAGCGCCACATCCATCTCACCACTGCTTCTTTGTCTGTATGGTGTCCTTCTGTGCTCTACAGAAATTGGGACCAGCAAATTTCAGTTCCACAGGTAGTCATGGCTTAAGTATGCATATATTCATGGAGGATATATTAAATGATTGGCATTCTCTCAGTCCCGTGCCAGATAAGGATAATTGAATATTGGAGAAGCAGAAGTTTGGGTACTTATACATGCAAGAAAAAATATTGAATTGAGTGTAAAATTCCCAACGACTTGGACTCCTAGCAATCCTATAGGACAGGGCAGAATTGCTCCATAAATTTATAAGGATCTAATCATTATATATGCCGGCTTTCTACTGTGGTGTGACTGGTAGATTCAACCACAGACTACTTAGATAGCAGGCAAGTGCTTTACCAGCATAGGTTGGACATTCATTTCCAAACCAAGCTTTTACCCTGGGAAAGTAGAAATAGTTCTGAATTCTCAAGAATTGCACAGGTATAGATTTTTGAGATTGAACTGAGATTTAATCTCCAACAAATAATTCTTTCCCAGTCATTGCTGTGAAGAAGCTTCCTGCCTGGGCATAAGATATTTTGCTGTTTTTTTAAAGTCAGGATAACATTTAGTGATAGGCCCCCGGATGTGTGTAAAGAGAGGAAAGATACTTCTGAGAATAACTAGTGGAGCAGACAAAGATTAGGGGCATACACTACAGCAGCCGCACACAGTGATTGACTCCACTCCTCTGGGGAGCCATGCTAATAACCAGCACTGAAATAGGTCAGAAAGGTCTTCCATGGGTTAGCAGAGTGCTAGCTCTGGATTAAAGGGAGCAAAATCTTCCATTACTTTCAGGTAGCTCAAATTAGTCCTCGCCATTAACTAGAGCGCTGTGCTGAACAACACATAACTCTGCGAGATTTTGTTTCCTTATCTGGGAACAGGAAAACTAACTCCTGCCCAGAATTTTGTAAAGAGATATCAGGATTAGCAATTTATACCATCACAACCTCCAACATTATCACCATCATCATTATATTAACTTACACATCTTAAGCAGTTAAAATATTCCAGACATGATTTCAAGCACACATATATCTTATGTAATCTATACCCACATATAACATGTAGGGTAATTGTTGGTTACGTGCCATCAACTCTGTTCCTACTCATAGTGACCCTATGTTCAAAAAAAAGGGAAGGAAACACCATCCAGTTCCTTATAATTGTTATGTTTGAGCCAATTGTTGAAGCCACTATTTTGATTCATCTTGTCAAGGGTCTTCATCTCTTTTGCTTCCTCTCTATTTTACCAAGCACTATATCCTTTTCTAGGGAATGGTGTCTCCTGATAACATGTCTGTGATAGGTAAGTTTATTGTGCCAACCTGGCCAATGAACACATGTGGGATTACTTGAAGGGCAGAAAGATAAATGGCTCGGCAAGCCTCGCCTTTCTTGCCTCTTTCTCTTTGAGATCAGACCAGTGTGTGGTTGCCTTAGCTGGTTCTCTGCCTCAACTTGCAAGCTAGACTACCTGGGGACAGCCAACCTGTGGAGTGTGTTGCTGTAGTTAGGCAACCTCCTGCTTTACCACACTACTGGAATATACATCGCTTGAGCTGAGGACTGTTGGACCCTGTCACCTGGCTGGCTATTGGTAACTTGCTTTACTATTTGCTGCCTGTGACAGGATTGCCTGAATTGCTCTACAGAGGACTCAGCTGTCTGCTTCCTTGACTTGGACCTGGAGGCCCTCAATACTGGAAATACTGCCAGTGTATTAGCTGTCTCACAGAAGTGACATGGGATCAGGTGCACCTCAATCCTCAGATAAAGGTTCATAGATACAATAGATCTGTGCAACAGGTTTATCCAATGCAATAGACCAACTAATCCGTTGATTGTTACTTTCATGAGCATGAAGCATGGATACAAGCAAGAGGAAATTATTGATGTCAATCTTTCCTCAGTTTATCACATAATGTAATAGTATATATTAATATTTAATATATATTAATATCTCAACAACCAAACTAAAACAAATAAAAAATAGGATGTGGAAAATCTTACCATCCTACCAATGAAGAAATTAATTAACATGAATTTCTTGTTTTTATCTAGTGTCAGGCAGTTATAAATTGTGAAATTAAAACAAACCCCAGTTGTCCAATTCTAATTCTATGTCTCTTAATATCATGTTGAAGTAATATGGAATATTGTAGCATATGCTAAGTGAAAACATGAAAAATGTATTATCATTTTAACTACCATGAAGGAGGGTTTAAAACAACCTAAGCGCTGAGATGCTCAGCCCTTGCAGCAAGAGTAGAATATTATTACTGAATTACGTGTAGATCAAATATTGACCTATATGGTCACAGCTCTGGTGAAAGCTTTTTGTTCTCTGAGTTATATATTTCACTTACCACTCATTAAAAGATTCAACTCAGGAATAACTTCAGAGTAAATTGACACCAGGACAGGCACACTCTTCTTGAGTCCCTGATTTATCTTTGGAGGTGGTTAATGAGTTTCTTGCACTCTCCTCTTGTGTTGACTGACTCCTTGGATACTCAGAACAATTATTTCTGTCTCATCTAACAACTGTATGCAATATCACTTAATATTTCCTGAAGTTACAATTTTGTCTTTACGTATATATTAAATTACATTTTATCGACTCTTTGTCGATGTATGATTACTAGTTTAATTTTGTGGCTACTTTTTATTGCTCAAATATGGTGCTGATTTTTTCTCTTTGTTCCAAAAATGAAGTTGTTCACAAATAAATAAATAACCCTTATAATTGATTCCTTAATAGTGGCTTTCTGTTTAAAATAGAATATAGGTCTTTGAAATTACATTTGTTCGTTTTGCTTTGGGCTACCAGACAGAAATGAGAAAATATATTTGATCTGAAATCATTATTATTAACAGGAGAGCAATGTTTTTAAGCTCTGTGATTTATAAATGAAGGGTCTGAGAATGAAGTCCCTCAAAGAGGCTTGTAGCACCCTCACCACATCAAAAGCCCTGGAGTTTGCACAGTATCTCCCTCTGCATATCAGTGAGAGAGCCTAAGAAGTCTTGGCATCCTGAATAAATATCAATAATAAAAAATAAACCCTATCAAACATTATGCTATTTTAGACTAATTAGCTCAACACTTTGTTTGCGCAGCTCAGATGTAACTCCAAACCTTCTTGTTGGAGCAAAATGCTTTTGGGGCATTGTTAAGAAACCATTAGTTATGTATCCTATAAAATGTGATGGCAAGTGCAAGTCTGGGATAAACACACTTGAAGCCCCAACATAAAAACTCAGAAAATAGCTCACTTAGAGGACTATCAGAGGGCCTGAAGGGACAGAGCACATATTGGATCAAGTGGTCTTGTGAACTGGGTTATTGTGACACTGTTGGTGTCCCGAAACACATTTGTTTCCCTATTAAAAAAACACAATCAACCATAATTTTAAAATTTGAAGCATATTAAAAACAGAAAGAAGGAAAATTCCATGCACATTCCCCCAAACAAAGCAAACTTCTCCCAAATGAAGTATGAAAATATGCTTAACTCTCCAAATATATTTGTGCCTTGAGTTAAGAAAGTGTGGAGTTGGATAATAATCACTAATACTGAGGCATATATCAATTGCCCAAAATAGAAAGGAAATCCTAGATATACAGTTGTTTGAAACTACCATATGCCTAAATTTTTATGTGAGGATTCAAATAGTAGGTTTTCAATTGTTAAATTATTATATTGACATTGATGCTTTACATTTCTAAGGTATACATATTTATATGAACTATAAGAAATTCATGTGAAACACATAAATATACACATACAAGTACAACAAGAGTAACAGTTGGAAAAAAGAAGAAAATCAGTAATGAGAAAACATAAAAAAATTGTCAAGAATTTCATTTTACTTGGCCCCTAATCAATATTCGTGGAAGCAACAATAAAGAAGAGAGAGAGAAAGCAGAGAGAGAAGGGGCAGCAGGGATGGAGAAGGAGAGTAGGAGGGCAAAAGAGAGAAGAAGTCAAAAGACATATTGCATTGAGCACTTTGCTAAAGACCTCTTTAAAGGAATAATATGAAATTAATTTAGGTTTTCTTTTTTTTAATCTAACAATATTGTTTCTGCACAGGTTTCTCAATAAATTGTTCAGAATAAATCATTTTATTAACTGCACACTCCAAAAGTTTGATGATGACAAAACACTCCAAGATTTCTCATAACGCACTTAAAGGAATGTTCTATTCTCCTGGTAATAGTCTTATCTGACTTACTTCTGTAGACTTTTGGAATACTTTTAATTATACCTCAAATGATCACTGCACAATAGCATGATTCAAATAATCTTTCTTTGAGGCTGATTGGTGAAAACTTTGAATATATCAGCTATTAAAAAGAGATTCTATGGCATTCACTGAAATTAATTAGAAGTCCATCAATAATAAAATGCTATTAACTCAATATCTACAAATTTTAAAAGATTCATGAAATAGTAAATAAGAATAAAATCACATGAAGAAACAATTTTCACACCAATGGGGGAGTGGAAAAGTGCAGGCTGAATTAAAATCTAACACATCAATTTTTTTACATGTTAAAAACAAACAAACAAAAATCACTATTGCCTAGTCAATCATAATAGAACCCCCCCCCCCCCGCCTTTCTCCCTTAAGAGATTGGTTGCTATTTGGAAGAAGATTTAAGCTTTGCTCCCACATATTAAGTGGAATTAATGATCTATTTGCTTAGAAACCATATATTATCTCCAGTTTATCCATCCACTGGGTAAAAGTAGACATTATTTGGTCACCATGATAGATTTGAAAGTGAGCAAGAACATCAGTCAGTGTCAGCAGTGGATTAGTTGTTTGTGTCTAACGGACTCCTCCATCTCACTGCATGAAAGCCAGCTGATCGATCACACATCGCTCAGTCCTCTGCCCGACTCTGCCACTGACTGTATCACATAGTTAAAGCTGACAATGGAAAAATCCTCTGCCCCAATTAACGGCAATTTCCTTCCATTCGTGTATCGTTACATCCATGTTGCTCTAGTACTTCAAATTACAAAGTGAGCCTGGTCAACATTACAAGGGAACATGAGGCTGCATAAAGCTGTGGGTAGCAATGGGAAAAGTAATTGTGTTAATATCATCGGATCTGCTCAAGGCACAGAAGTAACATAAAATGCACTTGCTCCAAAGACATGAGAAAAATCGGATTTGTCAAGATTAAAAGCATTGCTAGTTGAAGAACAAAAGATGATGGTTGGAGGAAAATGCCACCTTTGAGATCAATTCAGGTTGTGAATGTTCAATAATAGTTAACACTAAAAAGATCATAAATTGATATTCATTTCCCCCTAAAATTTTGTTCAATAAAATAAAAACATTTTATTAAGAGATTTTGTGTGGAAACTGTTACAAACTCTGTAGTTTATCTGATCCTTCAGAGCAGATGAAGGGAAATGTATTTGTGGAAGTAATTGAGCAAATGCAGAAGATGTGAAATATTAGTGTCTTGACATCCAACACTTCCTGACACAGGCCCAACTCTTATCATTAAACAGCAGGTAATGAAGAACAACTCATTTGGAACTAACATTAACTTGACTAAACTACACTGAAGCAAGTACTGATAATGATACAATAAGCCAAACAGAAATTATACTCCATTCTTCTTTATATGTCATCTTTTTAAGTCAATGTTTTATCGTATTCTACATGTGACTATGAATAACCAAAATGTTCAATATTAGATCTCATATTTTCCAATTTTCCCTCAATGATATGTAATTGTAAAATGTAAAAATCATTTTTAAATAAAGAAAAAACACATAAGGCTAATTGGTATGATAGAGAATGGTAGAATCCCTTGGGCAGTAATCCTTCATTGTCTTTCAGGCTTGCGAGGTGAGTCATATGTGCAAATACAAAAATGATAACAGTATCTACAAATACAAAAATAATGGCTCCAAACAATAATAAGTACAAAAAACAAAACAATAATTTTGAGAACTCCTTAGAACAAATAAATCTATGAGATCAAAGAGCAGTTTTACTAGGTATAATTCTGAGCAGGCAGGAAACAATGTGAATGAAGGACAATGATAGGGATAAACTGAGAGGAAGTGGGACAAGCATTGTTGCTTATGGAGCCTAGAATCAATGTCACTCAAAAAAAAAAAAAGAATCAAAGTCACAAAATGAAGAGTGTAAGAATTGTTCGATGGAAAACCAAATTTCCCAGCAATTTTTTTCCCAAATCACAATTAAAAAAATTAAAAGCAAAAAACAAATCCCTATGATTACTAAGTGTTATCTCTACATGGCTGTGCCGGGATTTTCTGTGGTTAGACGGGTGAGGTTTCCCCCAAATAATATATAAAATAATATAATATAATCTATGGTGGGATCTCCCGTGAGCCAAGCAGTTACTCATATCAAAACACTGATGATATCTCCCTGAGGTGTTGTTGGCGGTAGGTGCCAATGAATCAGTCCCTAAATTCCTGTGGGAGGAATCGAATCAAGATCATGGTTTGGCTTTCGTGGACTTGTTTTAATTTTCTTCAGATTTAACCTGAATTCTCATATGAAGCATTGATGGTCAGTTCCACAGTTGACCCCTGGCTTGGTTTCACCTGCTAAGATTGAACATCCTCATCATCTTTTGGCTCCCATGGAGTCCATTTGAATTTTTTGTATCCCATCTGGAGAAGTTCTTGTGTATAGTTGCCAATGCTGTTGTTTCAAACAGCATTTCCAATGAAGAAAGAATTGATCTTGCAATCATCCCTCATGTCAACTTCAGCCTCCTTCCTATTGCCAAGGCCACTATTTTCCAACTACTGTAAATACTCGAGTATAAGCCAAATTTTTCAGCACATTTTTAATGCAGTTTTTGTGGTAAAATTAGGTGCCTCAGCTGATATTCGGGCTGGCTTACACTGGGGTATATGGATATTCTTTTTTCTTCAATCCACGGCTCGCATTTAAATAATAAATGATTATCCAAGCATCAGACTGATGATCTTGGTAAAATTTTTCAATTTGTGCATCACTAACCTTTGCTGTTGTCAGTTGGATCTTGGCTCAAAGTAGAGAATAACAGAAAGATGTTTACTTGAGTTTTGTTGATTCTGCCAATGAATTGGGCTGTATAACCAATAGCAAACTATACATAATATTGAAAAAGATGAGAAAGTCAGAACAATTCATTGTAGCCATGGGGGACTTGGGTGTCCATCAAGAGGTAGGTTCTGAACAGGACAAGGGAGCACTGCATGCTCTATTTTTTTTTAAAGATGCTCATCTGATTTGCATCCTCTACCCATATTTATTCAATCTGTATGGTGAGCAAACAATCAAAGAAGCTGGATTATATGAAGAAGAATGTGTCCCCAGGACTAGAGAAAGGCTCATTAACAAGAGATATGCAGATGAGTGTACCTTGCTTGCTGAAAGTGAGGACTTGAAACACTAGCTGATGAAGATCAAGGATTGCAGCCTTTATTATGAATTACAGCTCAAGGGGAAGAAACCAAAATCTTCACAACTGGACCAAGATGTAACATCATGGTAAATGGATAAAAGGTTAACATTGTCAAGGATTGTGCCTTGCATGGAATCACAATAAATGCTCACAGAAGCTGCAGTCAAGGGAGCATAAGATGTGTTGCGTTAGGTAAATGTGTAGAGGGTTGAAAAGGAGTACACTAAGGTGCACTGGACCCAAGCCTTGATATTTTCAGTTGCCTCATACACATGTGAACGACGTGTACTGAACAAGAAAAAAACGAAAGGATCAATGCATTTGAATTGTGGTGCTGGAGGAGAATACTGAAAGCACCACACACAAATTGACCTGCCTTGGATGAAGTATGACCAGAGTGCTCCTGAAAGGCAGGGGTGGGAAAATTTCTTCTTATCTATTTTGGCACGTTGTTAGGAGAGACCAGTCCTTAGAGAAAAAAACTGTATGATCGATAAGGTAAAGGGTCAGTGTAAGAAGCAGACGACACTCAAAGAGATCAATTGACACACTGGCTGCAGCAATGGGCTAAATGTAGAAACAGGTGTGAGGATGATGCATGACTGGGCAGTGCTTTGTTTTATTGGGGATACGGTCACTAGGGGTCAGAACCAAAAATAACAACAACAACTTTAGTGTTGATCCATATTTTTTAAATAATGGTTGTATTGACTAGATTTTCTTTGAAGTGGATAGTTACTACTGTATTACAGATTGTATTGTACGCAGACAGATCATGAAATGTCATTTTTGGGGACCAATATGACACCTTTGTTCTTGCATTGATCATCTCTGGCATAGCAAGCCGTATAAGTTTCTGATTCAAAATGTTCAATACGAGTCCATTCCATCTCACTAAATCCTAGATCTTTATGGTGCACATTTCATTTTGACGACTTCCTATTTTCTTAGATTCTACTTCTTACTTTCCAAATTTGAATTAGTGAGAGATGTTTGCAGCTGTTTTTTCTCCTTTCGTATGGCACCCTGTCAACAAATGGAGGTCCTGAAGCTTCCCCCCACCTAAGTCATTAAGGCCAATCTACTTTGAGAAGGTGGCCCTTTCTCAGTCATAATTTGAGTGTCTTCTAACCTGAGAGACTCATCTTCTAGCACTATCTAGGTCAAGAATCTGCTTCTATGCATTAGGTTTTCAGTATCTGAGAACATTTCATTGCTATTTACAAGGGTCCAAAAGTTAATTCCTCAAAAGCAGATAGCCCATTCTTTCTTCCTAGTCTATTCTTAGTATGAAGTCTTTCCTGAAAACTACTGGTATGTGAAATATCAGTTATATAATTTTCAGCATCACAGAAACACACAAGCCACTACAGTACAACACACTGGCTTACAAGTGGTGGTCTAGTGATGTTTATGTGGACACCGTGGAGAGATTCACTCTTCCTTGTGCCTTGGATCCTGTATCAGTAACATACATCTCCAATTCTAAAGCCAACAGTCTGCTGAACCAGGGAGCTACCAACCGGTTCTCATACATCAACCTTGGGATGCATTAGTGCCTGCTAACCACGGATTTGTTCAACTCTGCCAGCCAGAGGCCTGATCAACAGTACTGTTGCTATTGGATGGTTAATGTCAAAAATCTTTATAATTCTAGTAAGGGAAATGATTCCTGTCACATTTGTTAAGATGAATTTCAGCTGCTTTACTAAATTGGTATTATCAAGGATTTATTAGTACATATACTATTCAAGTATTTTTAAGGTAACATATATGCATATATATGTCTATGTAGACAGATATAGAAACATATATATTTAATCCGTATTGTTAAAGTCTGAATGTTTGACACTGAAAAAATATTTTAAAATATATATTGTCTACCAAATTATAATGGAATAAAATTCAATGCTTGAAATAAAAAGAAAAAAAGTGAAATTTGAATGTTTCAATATCTAACTGAATTTTAATGATTTTAATTTCAATAAACTGAAGATAGCTTCAAAAATTTCATGGAAACGCTCCATTATCTTTTAATTATAATTTCCAATGAACATTTTTAGGCCCCCTCAAACATGTACATAAGTACACACACTAATGTTAAATATATAGAAACATATCATGCACATTTAATTCTCAAAACAATTCTAAAGCTATAGCAAACACTTCCAAAATGGTGACTATGAGTGAAACACTAACAGTTTTATGAAATTAAAAATGCAACCTTCACAGTACGTCTGAATGTTGTCAACAGCTCATGTGCATCAAAGAGTTGGAGGTTTAGTCCATCCGAAAGCACTTTGAATGAAGAGGCTGGCCTTCTCGATGACAGCTCAAGGAAAATCACACATTGGAAGCCTTCTGAGCCCAGTTCTACTCTAATGCACAGAGGATTGCCATGCATCAGACTGATTGAGTGGTACTGTAATCTTGAGTTTTAATTGATTGTCACCCACATTTTATAGGTGTCGATAATGAGCTTTATAAAATGAAGGTAACAATCTCAAGATTGAAGGGCTAATACGTGGCATGGATATGACAGTTGGGGCATATGACACAACGTGGAACCTCAAATACATACTATGCTTCCAGGGACAGATTACTCAGTAGTCAAGGTAAAGATGTCCTAAGAGCGAGGACAACACAAAGACACCAGTTGTACAAAGCAAAGATAGATGGCAAGGAGACAGGACACAAAGGGTAATGACTGCCGCAGGGAATGGCGGCCAGCAAGGCACTAAATGAAATTGATACCACTTTATAAATTTTTTATACAATAAGAGTTACATTTCCTTTTCATTTTGGATCTATCAGGTATAATCTCATATTTATAGCTTTCTCAGAGGCCAGCAGTGCTATATAACCATGATTCTTAATATGTCTAGTCCTGCACAAAGTGAAACAAATGAATCATGAGATTGAGCCTCCCCTCGTCCCATGCTCTTCGTGACTGCGCTCTGCCCTATTGATGGCTATCAGTAGGTCACTCAGCGGGAAAGGCGCAGTTCAATGGATATATAAAATGAGCACAGGAGGGTCTTAAGGATTCTTTTGAGGAAAAAAAAAAGAAAATACATTCTGTAGATATGCAAAGGGACCAACAACAAACATCATAAAATAAATGAATGTAATTAGTGATGATTGTTTTGTTAGTACAATACCTTTTGACTGTTTCAGAAGAACGAAATTCATACTGTAAATTAATTATTTTACTAATCTTCAAATATATTGTGTTATTTTCCAAAGTTGAATGCAAATTGCATGTTATAAATTTTACTTGTATTATACATTTTATCTGTTTTCTATTATTCAGATTTATTTGCTACAGTAGAACTGAATTTACAAAGTGAAGTAGTTTTATATACAGCTAAACTGACGTGGCTTTAGAAGAGCATAAACAACAAAAGCTTACAGAAGATAAAAATAAATGAAACCGAGTCCAAAATAAATTTCCTTTTTAATGTGCTCTACTTTCATTAGTGCACAGTACTATCCTACTATCACTGATGCTGAGATTACGAAACAAGTATAAAAATATTTTAAATGCATTCAAAATCCTTTATCCATTCTTTTTAATAGAATAAAATAATGGGACAGAGGTAAAAGTATTTTATAATAGGAAATTGTCACATATTTGAACCCCGCTAATTACAACAGTAAAGACCTCAATTTTGGACTAATCGTTCCTCTAATGATGCATATCACAGGACCCAAATTGTGCCAATAGCTTGTCAACTGCATAGTGGGCCATTTGCACATATTATTAAAAAATTTTATATGGTAAACAAAATGTTTCTCCTCCAGGATTTTTCTAGGATGCAAGGCTATTGGTGACAGGTACAACGAGTGGCCATTGTATCCTTTATCAGTAGGTCCTGCGCATTATTTTGTTGGCAAACTGTCCTATTCATCCACAAATGACTAGTGCTCAATTTACTGTGGAGGGATTTACTGATTGCTGCAATTCAAATATGATTCATAAATGAAAAAGCTTCAATTCACAGATTTTATATTATCATATTTAAATTGAAGACGTAGTTTTGTTTCAATGCATATCAACTGTAAATAAAAATTACTAAAAAGTGTCACTACTGGAATTCCATTTTGCAATGTGTTGGTGGTGTCATAAGAAATCTAAATGTGGACTACTTTTTCTTTTTTTTTTTAAACAATTTATTAGGGGCTCATACAACTCTTATCACAGTCCATACATATACATACATCAATTGTATAAAGCACATCTGTACATTCTTTGCCCTAATAATTTTTTTCTCCTCTTTTCTTTTTTTACATTTTATTAGGGACTCATAGAACTCTTATCACAATCCATACATATACATACATCAATTGTATAAAGCACATCCATACATGTGGACTACTTTTTCAAGGAAGAAATGAGCACTCATATCCCTATAAAATGGAAAATTGGGGGTTTACTTGATCTTGCTGCATAGTTTGTTCCACTATTAGCAGATCATACCTCCAAATTTGGCTACACAGGTAAAGTCACATTATATATGTCCCCAAAAGTAATAAAATATTAGACTTAATAAGTGATAAACCTCAATCAACTACTTTCTGTGAAATGATAGCTCAAAGTTTCAGTTTGTCTGCATTTCATCTTTCTCATAGAGATCATTTGAGAATGGATTTAAGTCACATATCTCCAAAGAAGTATCATGTTTATTAGCATAAAAGGTCATTATGGTGAAAAATTGTGAATCAAGTACTTCACTATTCATGTGAAGTTTGAAAGATTGAGTTTCCTAAGTTAAGACTGTCCTGTAACAATGGGGACAACCAATCAGGACATTGGAAAGCATGCACCCGGAGTACTGAGGGTGTAATCAACATGCTATTCAAAACCAGGTGCTGTGCAGTCACTTACTCTTGTAGGACATAGCACACTAGGGTGGGTCAACTGGCATTGTGCTAATCAAAGCAGGGAATAAGGCTGTATGGTTTGAAACCAGGAAAGGTGTAAGACAGGTTGTATACTCTCACCATACTGATTCAATCTGTACACTGAGTGAATAACCAGAGAAACTGGTTTATAAAGTGGAACATAGCATCAGGCTTAGAGGAAGGCTTCTTAACAGCCTGTGATATGTAGTTGAATCAGCCTGGCTTGCTGAAAGGGAGGACTTGAAGGCCTTGCTAATGCAGATCAAGGACAGCAGCCTTCACTATGGATGACTACAACTCACTGTTAAGAAGACCAAAATCCTCACAACTCGACAAATAGGTAATGTCATGATAAATGGAGAAAAGTTTGAAGTTTTCAAGAATTTTGTCTTGCTTGGATCCACAACCAATTCTCATGGAAGCAGAAATCAAGAGATCAAAAGATACATTGCATTAGGTAAATCACTTGCAACAAGACCTCTTCAGAATATTGAAAAGCAAGGTTGTTATTTTTTTATTGTTGTTATTGAGAACTCTTATAAGTATTATAACAATTCATATCATTTTCAGAGTATTTTGTTTCTTCTTGGACTCTTTGATATCAGTCCTGCTTTATCCTTTCCCTTACCTTCCCACCCCTACCTTCCCACCCCACAGAAACCCTTATTATTATATTATAGAGTAGTAGTAATAGTTTGCCATATCGTACACCATCCAATGTATAGATTCACCTACAATTCTATTATTTGTCCCCGTCAAGTGGGGTTATTTATCAGTTCCCCCGACATCCCCTCCCCCAACTCTTCCTGTATCCTCAGGGAATCATTACTCCCATTACTGTTTCTGGAGGTTTTATCTATCTTGGATTTCATGCATTGAACAATTTTATTTATACAAATGAACATATACAGGACTAACAGGATTAATGAGGCAAAACTAAGACCACAATAGTGAGAGGAGGAAATATTAAAAAGATAGATGATAGTTATGTGTTTCATCAACACTATATTGTACCCTGGATACATCATTCCTTCTGTGTGGCCCTTCTCGATGGGACTGTCCAATTATCTTTCAGAGGGTTCTGGATCTCCACTTGGTCTATGCTCCTTGAAGTAAATTTGTTTGCTTTTGTTTGAACTTCTGATACCTATTCCCATTAACACCTTATGATGAAACAGATTGGTGTGCTTCTTCCATGTGGGCCCTGCTGGATGGCCATTTGTTTAATTGAAAACTTTGAAGGCAAGGATGTTATTTTGAGGAATAAGATTATATTAACTCAACTCAAAGTATTTGCAATAGCCTTATATGCATGTGAATGTTTGACTTTGAATAAAGATGGCCATTGAATAAAGAATCCATGCATTTGAATTGTGATGGTGGAGAGGAATATTGAAAGTACTATCGAATGCTAAAAGGACAAACTGAGCTACACTGGCAAAAGCACAGCCAGACTGATTCTTAGAGGCAAGTACGGCAAGAGTTCACTTTACACCCTTGTTGTCATCAGAGGCCAGCCTCTTGAGAATGACATCATGTTTGGAAAGGTAGAGGGGCAGCAAAGGCGAGAAAGGCCCTCAACAACATGGACTGACAGAGTGGCCACGACAGTGGGGTCCAGCATAGGAACAATAGTGAGGATGGTGCAGGGACGTGCACGGTTTCCTTCTGTTGTGCATAGGCTCGCTATGGTAGGAAACTACGTGGTGGCAACGACAACATAGTAAGATATTCTCCAGAAAGAGTATTTTCCTACTAGTCACTAACGTTAGACATTTTAAGGCACCTCTTTTCACCAACAGGCAGTTCTTAAAACACAGCCAATGATCATTTATTAAGATATACTTCTAATACATATTAGGAAGCACATATTGTTTCAATGGGTGAAATTCTAGAATTGTACATGCAGGTTTTAGATGCCTATGGAAATATTTCAGAAGACTAGAACCAAAAAAAAAAGAGATACCAAAAATTAAGCTGAAAACATATCTAAACATTTTTTGAAATCCTATGGTTTGCATCTATATTGGTTATGTGAAGGAATATTTTTATCAAATGAGTAACACTCTGGAAGATTCAGAAGTTAATTTACATATGTGCATATATTTCTATCAGTCATTAACAGAATGTTGATAAAACCTAAGATTTTGAAAACATAACAAAGAAATACTGCCAAATACTGATTATCAGGAAGTCCACGGTCACAGAAACATCATGAAGGAACAAGTAAATGACGGAAGTTCTCCAGAAGTTCCACTGAGTGCCGGAGATCAATTCTGGATACCCATTTACTACAAAGCCCATCACTAACATGCTTCAACTTTACCTGAAAAGAAGGGTGACTGTGTATGGGAATTCAGAAAAGGCAGAGTTTACTTATGGAATCACATATGGTTCAATAGCATTCTCTACACTCACTGCCACTAAGGTGGTACTGATTCCTAATGACCTGATACAGCAAGATAGAATCTCCCTGTGAGTTTCTGATTATGTAACTCTTTACCGGAGTAGAAAACCATGACTTCCACTGGCTGAAAGACTGGGGGTTTCAAACTGCTGACCTTTTGGATCGCAGCCCAACTTGTACCACTATGCAACAAGGGTTCCTCATGATTGTATAAGAGAAGATAAAATACAATTTGTATTTCCAAATGTTCAAATTGCTTTAATTATAGCAAATTATACAACAGAGATCTCATTCTCATCTCTAAAAAAAATAACATACCCAATTGTACAATGCTTGGTAGCTTAATTGTAATGAAATAATTATGAAATAATTGAATAAATTATAAATCTAAAAAATGAGTTTTTCTAATTATAACATATTATAGAGAAAGCATTTATTTATTTGAAAAATAAAATAGGGTAATTTGGTGACACATTTGTCCTCTAATCACAAAATTTTCTATATAATATATCCTATTGTCCATTTACACTTATAGCATTTATTAAGAAGCCAGTATTAAAACTGAAGAATGCACTGTGTAATGTAAATTGGTATAAGTATAGTTTTCACTGTGAGAACTCAGGAGACCATTGCATTGATTGTTGAAGCAACTAAATTAACTGACTCATTTTCCTTGGTGTAGAATATGTGCAATTTTTTGTAAAAATGTGGTATATATAGCATAAATTGTTATACTCCAGCTCCACTAAAATTTTATAATTCAGCTCATTCATTGCACTAACATGCCACCTACCATTTCTGTGTTCAATCACTAGTGTTACAGCGATGCTTAAAAGGAAGTCACATCACGGATAGCTAAGATTGTCAATATAGCTATGACTTTTTGAATATGTGAGTGAGCAGAGGAGGAGGGACCAATGACTGTCAGTGTTAGGACTCTCATATGTCAGTTCAGCAATGATACTGAACAAGAGAGAATGAAAAGTGAAGTGGTGTATCTAGTCATATTAATACTTTCTATATTTGAGAGAATAATTTGTTCTAAGCCATATCAGGATAGTTTGCTTTGAAATAGTCTTATTTGTGAAATATACTTCAAAACAGAGTAACAGAGGAATCACGTTTAAACTACTACCTGTTAAATTCTAAACAAATTCTAAACACGATGCCTCTGAAATAGAAGAATTAAGCATGAGTTGATATCTCTATTAAAATATGACATGGAATATGAGAAATGTACCCCATAAATGTATGGACTTTACCAATAAAGATGTGAATTAAAGTAAACGTATTTTTCTCTTGAGAATAGTGTTGTTACAGACAATAGGGATAACTTAACAACTCAAATCAGTGTCCTTTCTAGCATGTAATTGTATCAATTGCGAATCATAAGGGGTCCTTACGTTTCATGGGCTGTTCACCAAAAAGTGAGGTGTTCAGACCCAATCCATCAGCCGTTCCAAAGAAGAATGATGAAGCCATCTGCTCTCAGACAGATTGTGACCTCACAAACCCTCTTCAGGGTCAATACAAATCAGAATTGACTCAATCACTGTGGAATTCTGGTTTCTTTCCTTTTTTGTATCTCCTTTTGTATCTCCTACCTGCATGGGGGCAGGTAGGAGAATATCATCACTAGAAAAAATGTAAATGAATTTTCTTACAAATCTGTAGCCTAAAAGTTTTCAAATTTTAAAATAGTCCTAGACACATAACTTCATTATTACTTGCTCTTTTTATTTCTATCATGCTTTTAACTTGAATTATACTTAAAACCACCTCTTCCATGACCGCAATGAAACATCAGACACTAATGGGATCATAGGCACAAGTATATAAAAACTTGAAACTGGAATTTGCTAAAGAGAAATGACTTAAAATGACTCTTCACATCTTTAAAATCTCATCAAGTGATTGGGCTGGGCTATGCAAACAGGGCGTGTGGAACACTAATAGAAGGGATTCACATGGTTTGCCATTGTGCTGGGTATAGAAGAGTGAGTCATCTCAGAAGCTGGGAGAGAGAATTCTTTGACCAGCAGGAAAGAAGAGACACCAGCACAGCACATGTGAGATCTTTCTAAACATCTAGAGGCATTAGAGGGACCACAGGTGGCAGCCCTGGGATTAGATGGAATAAAGGGCAGCTGTAATATCAGACAAGGAGGGTTGTCAAGGGTTTTTCTCACCTTACTCAGACCGGATAGAATCGACCTCTCCATTATCTCCCTGGAGACACACCATCTATCCTAAAATGCTCATATGGAAGAAAATGTCCCCAAGTGGATTATGGCGAATGCACAACTCTTCTTAATGTGACTGAACGATTGCATTGTATGATGGGTTAAAAAGAGCCCAATAAAAGTAGTTTTAAAAGAGAGAGACCATGAACCAGAGCAGCTGGTATACCAGACCACGAATAAAACAGGGTTCATGGGAACATGTGACTGAGAGGTCAGGGACCAGAGAGCAACACATCAGCCATCATGACTGAGAAAAGGCTTTGCGTACAAAAGTACTGTCTCTTTAATATTTTGTAATCTGTTAACTTCCTTCATAAACCTCAAAATCATGAACACTGTATGTGAGTTCTGTGTCACCATTGGAGTAAATAATTTTTACCCAGCAGAGAAGCAGAGTTTGTTGGGAAGGGTGCGTTGTGTCAGACAATTGCGGGACCGAGGTGGAGGCACGTTTGACCTCTGCCCCGTAGGTGTCATATTGGGCCAAGCTGGAGTTGGATTTGCTTCCTCCCTTGTGTCCCTAAGGGGAATTCAGCTGTGGCCTCACTGCTTTCCTTAGGTGGGCAAGGCAAAAACTGCAATGATTCGATTCAAAATCCATTCAGAGCTTCCAGAATTTTTATTTACTCTTCAAAAAATGAATACTAAATATATGTTTCAGAAACACAGTACTTATGGTATAAGAGGGCACAGAGATTCTAGACACAATCTAACCTGTGTATGAGAAAACAATTTCAAAACATACATGTAAGTGTACAAGATCAAATAGAAAATATGTGATAGAGCTTATTTATATTTTTGTACTTATACCAGAAATTCTATCAATCAATTCCCACTCACAGTTCAGCACCAGGACACGAACATACGTAGTCTCACATTATCCGTTGCCATCAAGCCAATCCACACTTGTAGTCACCCTATACAGAAGAGCAGGGCTGAGCATACGGCTTCCCAGGTTACAGTCTTTATGTCAGCAGACTGACACACCTTTCTCAGGCTCAGTGGCTGATGACAAATATTATTCACTTTGATCACTTGATTGATGAAATATTTGCCAAGAGTATCTATTGCATACCTGCTTGTTGGTATGCCTATATATGTGTGTATGTGTGTGTTTTATGTAGCTATGTGTGTACATAAATACATATGCATATATACACATACCAGTATACCAGCTTCAAAATCTTTTTGTGTGTGTATACAAATGTGTGTGCATATGCACAAAAATACAGGTTCAAAAGTTTGTAAAAACACTATGTATGTCAACCTATGAATTTATATGTGTATATGTACATACACACATATGTTGTTTAAACCATCTGTGAGAAGACTTGTATTCAGAATATATAAAGGAATTTTGCAGCCCAATATTTCATAATAAATGACACAGTTTTTAAAAATAGTACAGATATTTCTCCAAAAGAATATAAAAACATAATTAAATAACTACATGGAAAGATGCTAACAATCCTGGGTCATCAGGGAAATGTAGACTCACTGAGACACAAGTTACATATCCCAAATGGCTACCATACAGCATTTATTTAAAACATCTAAGTATTGGAAAATTTGTGAATAATAATAACTCTCTTCATTAGCTTGTTTTCGCTTTGGAAAATCAGTACACAGTGGCTGTCAAAATGTGTCTTATAGTTACCGTATGCCCCACTGTATTTTTGTTCTTTCAAGAAAAATGAAGAGATCCCCTCAAGATAAATGAAAGCTTATGTCCATTCTAGGGCTAGGACTATGGTATCATTTGCATAGGAAACAGGAAAGCCTGTATCTAATACAGAACAGATTCCTAAACGTTTTATTTACATTAACTCAGAACGATAGAGGCCACAAATATCCATCACAGATGAACTGATGGAAATATCATGCTATATTCATCGGATAGCATGTGACTCAGCAATAAAATAAGCACATTTTTTAAATGTGTAGCAAATGTTTAAGGAAACTCTGAGGCATTACTGGTTTGGGGAAACCAGAGAGAAAGAGCACACCTGTGGGCTTCCATAGACACAGTCAGGTGGTATGCTGTGTGGAGAGTGTGAACTGCACCGTGAACCATGGATGCCTTAAGTCCTGTGCACACGGTCTCTGCATTTATTTACGTTGTCTCTATTTGAGCATGCGCATTTGATGAAAACCTTCGCATAGGTAGCCAGGTGTATTTTATGTTATGTTAATTATATTTCAATACAAAAGTTGCAAAAGGAAAATTAAATAAGTTTTAAATATTATTATATCGCCCAGTGTGGGGTAAATTACAGAAGTCCTATGGAGCATGTTGTAAACGCTCATCTCTTAGGGAACTATAGCTCTGTGTTGTTGTTCTGTCCCTTGACAAGAGCGTACAAAGATTTCTCAAGTTTATTCTGTGAGATCAACTCCCTGCAGAATGCACAACACTCATCATCATTCATAGAACTCATTCTGGATCTTAATCTTATTCATCAAATTTGATCTTTCCATTTCTTGACATTAGGGCACAGCTTTAATTTTTCTGGGAAGGGGATAGGATTCCCTGTGAATGCAAAGTTGCACTGGTTACTCAGGGACAGTGAGAATGGTAAATGTAGGTTGCTTTATTCATTTGAATTGTGCGTTCTCTTGCAATCAGAACAGAGCGTGCACTATTAACTTTTTAATGGCAGTAAAATTTAAAGTAGGAATATTTTCATTTATAGTTATCTTACTCTCTAGCATTTAAATTAATTCAATTTCCATCAGTGTGCAAACTGGGTTATTATACTACTAGATTAAGAGTGAAAAGTGACAGTATCTATTAGGCATTGCCTTTTGGAGTTAGAAAATCCAACATAAAGAAGATAATAAATAATATGAGAAGAGGAAAGTGAGTAGTAAAAAAAATTAGAATTCACAAAAAGAGAAAAAGAAAAAAAGAAAATAGCCTAAATTTAAGTACCAGATACACTTACTAAGATTTTTTATGTATTTATTTCATTATTGAATTTTTATTTAACTGAAAACTCGGGTTTAAAAAATAGAGTATTCTTGCATGATGACCTGTTACAGCATCTTTAAAAGTACCTTTTATTGTATAGCAATTCATTTTGTATAGCAACTTCTATTCTTATACTTGAATTATTGTTTCTCCTTTTCAAGCCCTTAAAGCAATTTCTCTTATTTCCTACTTTTTCTTTTCTTTTCTGTTTTGCCCACAAAGGGACAATTCCCTCTTGGCGGCTCAGAGGGAGACGGCTGCAGGCGCTTTCGCAGCCAGGAGACCTCTTCGGTCTGCTTGGCCGAGCAGCAGACATTGAAATTGTAAGCGGTGATTATGGGTTTCCTCTTTTGGAGTTTGTCCATGGCTCCTGTTTTACCAGAATGGGATCATCACTTTCCCTAGCTACACACATCTCCACTGATCTTAGACATTTAACCTATATGTGTGACAAGGTAACAAAAGAAGTAAGAGTAAAATTGCACCCCCGAAATTAGCCAAATATTGAGTTCAGAAAATACAAAAGAAAAAGGAAAGAAATCAGACAAGTACTATGCCAATCAACAGAATTAAATGATTATTTCTGACATTACTTCCCATTAGTTGGCATTTATTTATTTGGGTATTGTCTGTCTATAAAGGGAGGAAGGTTGGATAAAGAAGAGAAGGAATTAAGATGAGTATCAAGCCATTATTATGGGAAAAAATAAAACAAATGATTTAAATTATTTGGAAAAGAATAACATGATATTTTATACTAATGTGCCAATGTCTGGATTTATATGAAATTCTAGGTAACACCTGGGAATAAAAATCTTAATTTGTTTTATATGCTGCATACCAAAAGTACTTAATTTGGATTACCAGTAAGTATATCTTTAGTTTGCAAGAATATCTATGCAAAAAGTGACCTTGAAAAAATGAATACAAAGACATTATTGGTGCATACCATAAGCACACACAAAGGCAACACTTCTGACGTCCGTATTACAAGAGGTGAATATGTATGAGGAAAATTCCATTTTCAGCTAGGGCCTTAAATAAAAAGAGCAAAACACTCTTGTTGAGTGTATCACAAGAAGAGTACAGGGGGGATGAGAAAAATGAGCACAGAGTACAGAGTGATTAGTTTATAGATGTCAACTATAGTGTTCATCAAACAGAGTAAGTCACACAGCAGGAAGGCAGCTTGGCGAGCGTTCTAAGAATGTGCAGTACACACTCAGGAGACCAACCTAGCAGGTGTTCCCCAGCCCTTTAACTCCACTACAGCAGCACAGGGTCAATCCGCGGCATAAAAACATCATTGCAGAAGAGTCTCCTTGGGGATCAGTAGAACCTCAACAGTACTGAAGCAAGCAAGCGGAAACAAAGTGAACAATGACTGCATTTTCTGTAAACACCTAGGTAGTTTTAGTTCTTTACTGAGTAAGAATTGAAAGTTTATTGCAGAAAAACATACATACACTTTAATATAAACCTCACTGATTCGCTCAGCAATGATTTTTTTTTTCCTTTTCTAAGCCAGGTCGTGTGAGATGTATTTTGGAAGAAGTCACACACACACAAAAAGGCCTAAGATTTCACCTTCCAACAAGCTTTATGTTTTTGTAGGAAATGACGTTAATAACCCTAAACAAGAAAATAAAGAAGTGACACTAAAGTATAAAAAAAGGATTTAAGATTGTGATTGGAATATAGCTGAGAAGGTGAAAGCCACTTGAGAAATTTTAAGTTGAGAAGCAAATGTGATTTAAAAAATACAAGCAACGATAAAAGAAAACAATGAAACAAAAAATATCTATATAAAGGTACATGAGGAGAGCATTTCAGGTTAAAAGGAAGATTTCATAAAAATTCACGAAGTACCATATATAGCTGAGTATAAGCTGATCCAAATATCAGCTGAGGAGCCTAATATTACCACAAAACTTTATTAAAAATGTGCTGAAAACCTGGCTTATTCATGAGTATATATGGTAAGAAAACGTTTGATTTGTGCCAGGAAAAAGTAAGTATATTGATTGTAGTTAGAAATAATGACAGTGGACTGGGATTTAATATTGTTGGAGAAGTTGACAAAAGTTACATTACATAAAACTCTGTAGGTCATTTTAAGGAGAGGAGAGTATAATCTTAAAACAAAAACCTATCCTGTGTGGATTTGATTGGGAATATGATATAATCTGATAATCCATTAAAAAATATCCTGGCTGCTTTATAAAGAGAGGGTGAGATAAAGTAAAGCATAAAATATAGGAGACCCGATGGGAAATTACAGAATCATCACTTTAAAAAATTGACCTTCTTGGCATGGGAGTTGCCTCTTGGCAGAATAGCACTAGGAACCCAATTCTAACAATGCCAACCAGACCTGGAAAGAAAGGCAAGGAGACTGGGGACGATTGTGGGAAGAATGGCATAGTTGTGGCACAGTGAATAGGTTAATGTGGCCCCTACTCGTGATTGTCTTTATGGTGCCTATGCAAAGATTGGGCAAGACTGAAAATCAGCAAATATGAACAGCTTGGGCAGTCTGGTGCTGTTGGAAGAGGCTGTACCCACCTCTGGTGTTTGGGGCTGTTGGCCAACTTGGCTGGACTATGATTTTCTTTCTTTTTTTCTTCTTTTTTCCCCCACATGTTTCTGACCAGGGCACTAGTGGAGGCCTTCTTTGCTCCCCCACCCCCACCCCCAGGGAATCAAGGCCAGCAGATCCTCTCGGAGGTCTCTAGCACACCAAGACAAGACGGACTGTGATTTTCAATGGTTTTGTACTTATGTTGCTTATGTGATTTGGCAGCTGTAGAATGATGCAACTATTCCGGATTTTCTGCGGTGCCTCCATTACAGTCACATTTGGTAGTCAATGGTCCACTGTGTGCTTAGGAAATATTAGAGGAGTCCATATCTTGAATCACTGCCTTCGTTCACAATCCTGTCTCCAACTGCTGCCTTTTGTGTACTTGCACTACCTTACTAAGGTCAAGGGAATTTTATTGAGGGTTTGGATCGTTTCCAAAAGATATGAAAACTCCAAGTTCTCTTTTTCTGGATCCTGCATGTGGCTCATAATCATCTGACATATAAGGCTTAGAACTTGAGCCAGTGGCCTGTCATTGACCTGATTAAACAGTGTCTGCATTTTGAGGGTCAACAGAATGTTCACAGACTGTTGGGTGTGTCAGCCCTTATAACCACCTCTGGGTCAGGAGGGGCCTCCAGGCTAATTCCGGATCTATTCCTTTGAGATTTTCCAGCCTCCACAATTGTGTGAGCCAGTTCCATAATCACTGGAGAGATCTATGAGTCATTGAAATCAACTGTGTAACCCAAGCAGGAGTGGGATATTACCGATGGGATGGGAAAGTAGTTGATGTAAGATGATGGAGTGTTCAGCAGTTTGGAAAATTTGGACAGTTGGAAAATCTTTAATCACCTCTTCATAAAAAACTGTTTGTGTTGACCCTTCGAAAAAATGTTCATGATTAAAAAAATTCCAGTAATAGTTATTTTTCTCAAGGAGACCCATGTATGCTTTCATAGTACTGCAATTAAAAAAATCATTTTATTGGGACCTCTTACAGTTCTTGTAACAATCTATATATCCATGGTGTCATGCACATTTGGACATATGTTGCCATCATTGTTTTTCAAAATATTTACTTTCTACTTGAACCCTTGGTATCAGCTCCTTACTTTTTTCCTCCCTTCCCTACTCTCCTACCATCATGAACCCTTGATAAATTATTATTATTTTCATATCTTACAGTGTTCACTGCCTCTCTTTACCCACGTTGTTGTTGTCCTGTAATTTAATCATGCATTTATTCAGGAGTATTCTGTACTTCCCTGCTAGCTTTAGTACAACTTGTATAAGCCACTTCTGATTTCTGAAGTTCAGTATTGTCCCCTAGCAAATGGAAACAGTACACAGATAAACTACCAGGACTTTAGTCAGGAATGAAGGAAAGGGGAGTGACATTGTAATGATTCAGGCAGTAATTTTACTCATTTTTATCTTTATGATTCTATACCTAGTTCTAGGCCTGATTCAATTTTTGGGTTTTTGTTAAGTTTTAAAATTAATCTATTAAAAAACTCTAAACTATACCATTCAAGGTTCAGAAGAATGGAATTATCAGCAGTGTTTAAAACATAAACAAAGATCGAGTCGAAAACCCTTATCTTTTGGTGTTTTCCATCGACTGTTGATTTGCAGCAACTTTTTTATTTGAATATGATAACTTTGGCTGTATGCTCAAAATAATCATTCAGTCAACTATAATAACAGTGTCAGGCTGGATGGGTAATATTTTATTACCCATCACAAAAAATTTACAGATTGAAAGAAAACAAAAAGTAACTATAAAATATGACTGAAGAAGGATAGAGGAGCCCTAACAAGATAGAATCAAAGGGTTTTCTTGTTCTTGCTCTTATTATCACAATATCATGAATGCATTTAAAAATCTTTTGTCTTCCCAGATATACAGCAAAGGCTTTAAAATCAGAGACATAAATGGATTCCTGAATGGTAGGATGATCTGTCATGGGTAATCTTGGAATCAAATTCAAAGAATGTTATAAAACTAGCCAAGTGACCTTGGAAGTGCCGAAATGAAGTGTTACTAATAAGACATAGGAACTTCAAAAATATTGAAAAGGTTGCATAGATTTTAAATTTTCTCTAGGAAAATGTGGCTTTCTAACTCAGATAAAATATATCTTAAAGCATCTTGACCTTGAGAAGTCACAATTCCAACATTCATGGCCCTGAGCTCCTCGGCCTTCTTTGCCGAAGAAAATGATCACAAATTGATTAAAATAATTCTAACCTTCGGGTTTCAGAAAAAGAGGGAACAAGCTAATTAAGTGAACATTCACTGAGTAGCCTGTGACCATATACAGAGTGAAATGAAGGTTCTTCATGCATGTATGATGAAGTCAAAAGAAAAGATGTTTTGAATTTTTTTAAATACATAGAAGTCTGATTGCTGATCATGAAAGGGATGTATCCTAGTACAATTTTTTTCATGATAGCTGGATTTTGCAAATTAGAATTCAAAAGTATTAAGTAAAAGCCTATTAACATTGATTGCACAACTTCATTTAAAGTTTAAATCATTGAATTATCTAAACCATTGAATCATCTAAATTATATATCAATAAAACTTAAAATGTTTAAAAGTTAATTGGGTCAGAGAGAAATATGTAATAATTATCAAGAGTTCCCATCTGATACTAATTTATGGGGCTTAATATTGACTAAAGAAATAGTCCTATTAGCACAACGGGTTAAGTCTAAACTGCTGACCAAAAGTCGGTGGTTCAAATCCACTAGCAACTCTACTAGAGGGAGAGGATTTTGTGTGCTTCCATAAAGATGTACAGTTTTGAAAACCCCGTGATTCAGTTCTGCTTGGTCAAAAGGACGACCATGAATCTGAATCAACTTGATGGCCTTGGCATCTTGATTACTGAGGCACAGTGGTGGTTCCATGTGGGGGACACAGTTTCAATTCCTTAATTGCACCTCCAATGTAGCCATCGCTTGACCCTCAATGATGGCTCGTGTGTTGCTATGCTGTTGAATAGACAGACTAGGAAGAAGGCCTGATGTTCTACTTTCAAGTCAGCTTGTGAAAACGTTATGGATTCATGACTTCCCAGTAACTCCCAAATTAAAATAATCCACCATTTAAGATGAAAGACAATAGTCACATGAGTGTATATTTGTAAAAATTCAGAAATCTCCTTAAGATTTCTTATTACTTTGTGTAAATTAAACATCAATTAAAACTTTGTTAAAAGATCAAAAGGATAGCATTTACCCAAGAAAAATACCAAGAGGGTCAGTGAATAAAAAGGAAGGAAAACAGGAAACCCAGGGAGGAAGTAGGACAAGGTGATGCTAGAACCTTGAGGGAAGTACAATGGATGAGTTGGATCAGAATGTGTATGACCTGTTGAATGTATAATTGATGATATGCTGTAACCCTCCACCTAATCAAACTAAAAATACAACCTAAACATAGCATCAAATAGAGTGCACAAAAGGCAAACCCGTAATTTAAGTACAATGTTCACATCTATGTTCACTAAAAACAATGAAAGTTTTGATTTGTGAAATCACAAACCACAAGGATAGAGCTAGTGTATTCATGAAATCTCAGGAAACCAAAGCTTTGGTGCATACCTGAAATTAAATCCAAGATCAATATTGAGACATATACTCTCATACCAACGACAGATTTCTAAATTCAGTTGGAAAACAAACAAAAATCTGATTTTCCATAGTAATGCTCATGAGACTTTTATCATAATTTATATTATGTGGGCAACTTGAAAGATAACATATCTTAGGCAAAAAAGAAATAGTGCAACAATAGTTTTTAAATCGATACGGGGGATAGAGGGAATACAATGGAGGGGGAGACTGGAGAGGGAGGGAGGATTACTGGAGTGACTAGGGAGGACAGGAACGGGAAGGAAGAACTAGAACAGACTGTAATTGCGTACATCATCTTGGGGCATATTTAACCATAGGGCAGGAGGAATGGCTAAAGTTGATGTGGGGGCAATTATACAACTCTCCAGGTTACGATTGCACTGTTGAATTATACGGCGTGTAAATTACTTGCCAATGGGACTATTGAAAAAAAGAAAACTTTATAAATAAAAAAATGAATATAAATAAACGAGGTGATGGCTATGATCAGTAAATGGAATTGGAACATTACATTTAATACATTTATTGATGCGACACATCATTTATCTTCCCACAAATGAATCAATCATATAGAATAATCACCAGTTAGTACAGAATTCCAACATGGCAGTACTTTGTTGCACAGTAAAACTAAATTCTGCATGCTTTAAATAATGTGTAAGTTGAGTTATTGCTTTATAAAACTATATGTTTTCGATTTTACTATTGTTGATGCATCACTAGCATAAAGGTGGCATTTTTAAACACAAAGGTACTAGTTTACTCAGAGCCAAAACTATCAAAAAGTCATAACCATACTTTATAAATCTTCCAAAATTATGACTACATTTCAAATGGGCTAGCACTCTAACTAATGGTCCTTATCATTTATTCTGTTATGATTAATTGATCATACACTCTGCTATTAGGCTCTTGTCTCCTTAAGTGTCTGAGTGAGTGTTTGTTTATATTTACTAATTTTACTTTACTCTTAGGTACTTCAACACTTTCCATTCAGCAAAAGTAAGGTGTAATATACTGCTTCTTTCCAATTGTCCAGAAATAAATAAATAATATGCACCTGTTATTTTTGTACATGTAGACTTCTTAAAATCAAATAGATACTTGCAACTATGTTTTTAAATTATGTGACCATTCTTTGGAGAGATCTAATTAGGGTATATGAAATATTTACTTACTTTTTGGAGTTTTTATCATGAGTTTTATTTATCATTTTATTAGGGGCTCATACAACTCTTATCACAATCTATACGTAGTTCAAGTTTGTAAAGCACATTTGTACATTCATTGCCTAACAGAGTTTTCTTGGCTGTGACCTTATAGCAGTAGATCACCAGGCTTTTCTTCTGCAGCACAGCTGATGTATTTGAACTTTCCCAGGAGGATTCAGATGTACAACCTCTCAGTTAGCAGCTGAGCATCTGAATGGCCTGCACCAACAAAAGATGGTGAAGTCTTTCTTTGTTGTTGTTAGGTGCTGTCGGTTCTGACCCAAAGCTGCTCTGTGTGTGACAGAGGGAGAGTCTGCCTATTCCTGAGCCAGCCTCACAATTGTTGCTATGTTTGAGATCACCATTGCAGCCACCGTGTTGATTCAACTTGTTGAGGGTCCCTCCCTTTTAGAAAGCATGATGTCCTACTCCAGGGACTGGTCTCTCTTGACAACTTGTCCAAAGTACAGGAGACCAAGTCTTTCCATCCTGGCCTCTAAGGAGCATCTTGGCCATACCTCTTCCAAGGCAGATTGGTTTGTTCCTTTGGCCATCCATGACACTTTCGATATTCTTCAGCAGCAACACAATTCAAACATGTCGATTCTCCTTCAATCTTCCTTGTCCAATGTCCAACTTTCACGTGCACATGCGGCAACTGAAAACACCATGGCCCGGGTCAGGTGTAACTTAGTAATCTCCCTGCTCTTCAACACTCGAAAGAGTGTACCCAATGCAATGCACTGTTTGCTGTCTTGACAACTGCTTCCATGAGCGTTGACTGTAGATCCAAGCAAGACAAAATCCCTACTTGCTTCAATTTTTTCTCCTATTTATATAGTTATTACTACGCATCTTCTCCATTTCCATCTCTTGCCTGTCACTTTGTTGTAATGTGACGGGCAATTACATGGTGAATTACATGGTGCTGTGATGTTCCAAGTTATGCCGATATTTCAGATATCAACAGCGTCACTCATAGCAAACAGCTTTCAACAGCACGTCTAAGAAAGAATAGATGATCCTCTTCTAATGGATTAGTCTTTAACACCATATGAATAATAGAGGAATAGTGTTTGCTATAAGTCCAGAAGATGTTGAAATGTCCTCAAAATATGACTGAGGAAGAGCTTGCTCCTTAAAGCAGAGCCAAGTTGATGTGGATGGAGTGAAGTTTTCAAGGCATTGACCTACTTTGGGGGCACTAATCAAAATGGAAGACACAGCAACAAACACCCACAACCTGAATGTGGAATGCACTAAGTATGATTCTAGGAAAACTTGAAGTCATAAAAAATGGAACGGAATACATATGGATATAAATCCTAGATGCTAGTGAGCTGAAATTGACTCCTATTAGCCATTCTGAACTATACAATCACAGAATTTACTCTGCTGAGAATGGCAAATTCAAGAGGGATGGTACCACTAACTGTCAAAAGAATAGTTCAAGATTTATCTTGAAGATCAAGGCTGTCTGTGAGAAGATAATATCTACAATTCCTCAAGGAAGACCAGATAATATAAGCATTATTTAAATGTATGCAACAACCACCAACTGCAGTGATGAAAAGAAGCGATCAAATTACATCTGCAGGAGGGAAAATAACTGATGCATTTAAATTAGGGTGTTGGTGAAGAGTATTGAAAATACCATGGGTTGTCAGAAGAACAAATAAAGCCCTTTTCGTGAAAGTGCAGTCAGAAGGTTCCTTAGATGTAAGGATAACAAAGCATCATCTCCTAGTCTTGGATGCATCATCCAAAGGACAAGGCCCTGGGGCGTGTGGGGTGGGGCATGCTGCTTAAAGGACCTGGGCCAGGAGGAAGACCCTCCAAAAGATGGATTGACCCAGTGACTGCAACAACAGGCTCAAGCATAAAAGTGACTTTGAGGAAGGTCAGAAACAGGCTCGGTGGGTGGCAGTGTTCCTTCTGTTTTACTTAGAGTCAAGATGAGTCAAAGCCAACTCGAGGTCACTTAACAATGTGCTCCATTGGGCTTCTTCCTTTTTTTGTCCTGAAAACACTATTCAAATAACTTGGAACAGTGCCATTACTATAGATAGTTAGGGACAGATTTCCCAGCATTCCCTGCTCAGTGTAACCTCTTATCTCATGAATCAAAGTGCTTCGCAGATAATCCTCCTATAAACAACATCATAAAATGAAATCAGAGCCCAGGCTTTAGACAAACAAATTTAGACAAGACATATTTCTTGTCTTTGGACAAGGAGGATTATTTGTTATAATGGATATTTGTTTATTTCAGTTTTCTTAATCTTATTCAAAACACAAATTTCTGATTATACAATCTTCATCTAGGACAACCTGATTAACCTCCAGCATTTCCTGCTTTCAAAAGAAAACTGTCCTCTTTGGTTCCAAAGTACCCTTTCCAAGGTAAACTGAGCATTCTAAGATACTGTCAAGTTTCTCATTTTCAATCTTATTTTCCCAGGGATACTTCTCCTTGTAAAACTAGCACCTACAATAAATAATTCAATAGTCTGAAAGATATTTCTTTAATTAAGTGCATTCTCTAGCTGGGAACTTTTTTGGGACTCCATGATGACATTTATTAACAATGTTACCGAAATATTCTTTGACAGTAATTGTTACCATCATGCTATAAACTTCTTTTTAGTAAATATATAAAGGACATAATATGTAATATATAACATTTCATCATCTAAACATGGAGTCCTGGTAATGCTATGTGTTAGGTGTTGTGCTGCTAGTTTTAAGGTTGATGGTTCAAATCCACCAGCTGCTCTGAAAAATAAATACATGGCTTTCTGTTCCTCTTAAGTATTTAGAGTCTCCAAAACCAAAAATAATGTTGTTATTAATTAGACTGACTCAGTGGCTGTGAGTAAATTTGTGGCATCATGTAATCTATTGATTAATAATTGGAATTAAAGACCACAGAAGCTAAATTACATAATAAATAGACCAATATCTAGTACAGAGAACATTTCCTTGATATTTTTAAATATGCTTTTTGGCTTTCAAAAAATGTAAAGGAAAAAGTTAGAATCACTCACATTAAGAGTCAAACTGTGCAGTGAATTATTATTTTCTTTCCTCTTAGCTAAATCTCACTATTGGTTTTCACTGGCCAGTGACTTAAATAGATTGGAAGGTAGCAAAGTACTTTGAGGCCAGTGAGTGAAATTGATTAGAAGAAGGGTATTACAAATACACACTCCAGAGTCTCTACAGGAAGTTCAAGGTGATAAATGTTGAAACTTTAAGTACCATACATATTCTCCTTAGGGCTCAACAATTTAGAATTCTGAGAATTTCGATGATGGAAGAAAATATTTTTAATCTGGAGAAAATTCTACAGAAATGTCCCCTAGTTGATGGCCTTTTTTTTCTTTTTATGGTCATAGCTGCCCTTCAACACAAATTCAGTCTTTTATATCAGTCATTATATATGTGATTACTTATGAGCCGTACCAATTTACTTTAAGAGGCTTCTGAATAATCTATATCTCCCATACCTGTTTTAAACAACAGCAATAACAACAATAAACAGAGAAAAGTACATTCATTATCTGCTGACCTTTATGGAGATTATCATCAACATTGGAGATACGAATCATGATAGATTTAGTATGCTGCAATTTGCATTAGCTATAGGCCAGATGGCTTATAGCAATTTAAAAATTCTTTAGAAAGTGGTTTTTCTCAGAATCCAAGCCAAGGAACAGGAAAATGGTAAGAATTTGAACATGAACAAATTACTAAATGGACACTGATTACTGAAAATCAATGCTTAAGATAGTGGAGCTATGACAGTTAGGATTTGGAGTCAACATGGCTGGGCCAGGATTCTTGCTGATTTGGAAGTTGAGGTTTAGTAATCTCCTGTAACGACATCTCCTTAAAGATGTCCTATTTCCAGTATACATGAATTATGTGGGAAACATTAACCCTCATCTCTTTAGCTCTTCTATTATTAATGTTCAATCCTTCCAGTCTGTTCTTGAGATGTTCACAAAATGCATGGGCGAGAGACTCAAGGTCTTATCATGGCTCAAAGTTTACTTGTTTTAAGTTCCTTCAGCTTTAACCTGAAGTGACAGATCAGTCATGGATGGTTTGCCCCACAGTCAGTCCCTGACCTGGTTTTAGATGCTAATAATGAACTTCTCCACTGTCTCTTCTGACTGTGTTATTTCTGGGTATTTCATCTAGAAAAATCCAGGTATATAGTGGACCATTATTGAATAAAAGCATTTTTCATGAAGAATCATTGGTCTTGCAAAATACAATCTTGCAATTTCCAGCTTCATTTCTATCATTAAGTCCATATTTTCCAAATACTGTTCCTTTTCCTTTGTTTCAGATTTTGCATTACAATCACCAATAATTATCAATGAATTTGATTGCATGTATGATGAATTTTAGAGTGAAATCATGTTATGATTGTTCAAATTCATCACTAACTGGTGGTTGGTGAATAAATTTTAATAATAGTTTTTTGAATGCATTTCTTTAAATTCAGGTAGATCTAATCTTATCATAAACAGCACTGTATTTCTAAGCACCGTGTACTCCCAGGTACATTGTAATTCCAAGATCCATCTTGGAATGCCCTTTTTGATGATGAATGCAACGTCATTCCTCTTGCTGGTTTCGTTCCCAGCACAGAAAACCACGTGATTTTGTGATTCAAAATGACAAACTCTAATTCATTTCAGCTTGCAATTGCTGGAAGCTCTCAAGAACTGGTTTGTACACTGGACACCAAGTAGGGAAGAAGACCGGATGAGCTATGGGAATACATCAAGAACATCATTCGTGAAGATAGCAAATGGTCACTTAAAAGACAGGAAAGAATAAAAGATCAAAGTGAATGTGAGAATAAACTCTGAAACTTGCTATTAATCATAGAGTAGCTAAACACTTGGAAGAGATTATGAAGTCAAAGAGCCGAACAGAAAATTTCAAAGGGTAGCTTGAGAAGAGGAAGCAAAATATTTTAATTAAATATCCAGAGATCTAGAGTAAGAAACCCAAAATGAAAGAATACCCTCAGCATATCTGGAACTGGAATAAATCAGGAAAAAAATGCAAGGCTTCATTGCAATATTGAAAGATTCTACAGGACAAATATTGAACAATGCAGGAAACATCAAAAGAAGATGGAAAGGAGACATAGAGTCACTATAGCAAAAAGAATGAGTAGACATTCACCCATTACAAGAGGTAGCAGATGAGCCAAGAACCAATGCTACCAAAGGAAGAAGTCCAAGCTGAATTGAAAGCATTAGACAGAGTCAAGGGTCCAGCAATTGACGGAACAACAATTGAAATGTTTCAACAAGCTGATATAACACCGGAAGCTCCACACCTTTATGCCAGGAAATTTGGAAGACAACTACTCAGCCAACTGACTTCAAGAGATCCATATTTGTCCCCATTCCAAAGAAAGGTGGCCCAACAGAATTCTCAAATTATGGAACAACATCACTGGCATCACCTGGATGTAAATTTTTGTGGAAGATCCTAAAATAGTGGTTGCAGTCGTAAGCTGCCAGAGGTTCAGGCTGGATTCAGAAGAGAATGTTAAACAAGGGATATGGTTGCTGATTTCAGATGGATCTTACCTGAAAGCAGACAACACCAGAAAGATATTCACTTGTGTTGTACTGACAATGCAAAAGCATTTGCTTTTTTTGGTCATCACAAACTAGGGATATCATTGAGAATGAGAGTTCTATAACACTTCCTTGTGCTCATGTAGAACTTGTACATGGAGTGAGAGGCAAATAAAACAAGGAACTATTGCATGACTTAAAATCGGGAAAGATTTGTGACAGGGTTGTATCCTTTAATCATACTTATTCAATCTGTAAGGTGAGAAAATCATCAGAGAAGCTGGATTCCATGAAGAAGCATGTGGCATCAGGACTGGAGGAAGGCTTATTAACAACCTCCAATATTCAGATGACACAACCTTGCTTTCTGAAAGTGAGGAGTTGCGAGGCACTTGGTAATGAAGGTCAAGGACTGAAGCCTTCAATGTGGATTAAAACTCAATGTAAAGAAGACCAAAATCTTCCCAAGTGGTCCAGAAGATAACATCATGATAAATGGAGAAAGGTAGAAGTTGTGAAGGATTTCATCCTGTCTAGATCCATAATCAATGCTCACTGAAGCAGCAGTCAAGAAATCAAAAAGACATATTGGACTGGATAAATCTGTTACATGAGACCTCTTAAAATTGTTGGGGACAAAAAGGATGTTTCTTTGAGACAAAGGCGTGCCTGATCAGAATCGTGTTCTTTTCCATTGCTTCAAATGTAGGTGGAAGTCAGACATTGATGGTGCTGGTGAAAAGAGCAAATCAATCTGTCTTGGATGATTTACAGTTAGAATGTTCCTTAGAGGCAGCGGTGTCAAGATTTGTTTCTTGTACTGTGGACATGTTATCAGGAGAGACAAGTCCGTGGAAAAGGACTCATGTTTGGTATCCTAGCAGGGCAATGAAAAAGAGGGAAACCTTTGACAAGATTTATCGACACAGTGACTGCATTTATGGGCTCAGATATAAGTACTTGCGAGGATGGTACAAGACCAGACAGTGCTTCATTCTGTCCTGGATAGTGTCCCTATGAGTCTTTTGGACCAGAAAGCATCTTCACCAAAACAACATAGAAAACCTCACTTTCATTCTTCTAGATTTTGAGGCTGCATTTGACTCAGGACCTCCAGTTTTCTGGACTTGATCCAATTATTTGTTACCTTCCCTGTAGCACCTTGCATTCATCATTCTCTGAAGCTGCTCAAATCATCTGACCTATGGACTTGGAACATGTCCTCTTTTACAACTCTGTGACCCATTTCCAGGGTATAAACCTCTCTACATCTCTTCTCCTCTAGAGTAGTCATCCAAAAACAATATCAAGCTTTCAAAATTTTGAGGCTTTGGAACAAGACAGTGTGGCTTCAGAATATTTATGAATCTGCTCTTGCTAACTGAAGAGAAGCCAATGTGCTCCTTTTCCAACCGCAGAGACAATAAATCTCACCCCTTGATTTCCCACTGGGAAACAATATTGGGTATCATCTCACAAAATACACATCATAAATTAGCAAGAAATTAGGAAACTTCAAGTGATTCTTGCAAACAGACATCAAGTCCGGTAAAGTAGAGGGTAAGTGAGAAGGAAGAATGTTCTCATGAAGACATATTTACACAGTGGTTGCAGCAACAGGCTCAAACATAACAACGACATTGAGCATGGTGCATGACTTGGCAATGTTTTCCTGATATGATGTCAACCTGATGACATCTATCAACAGTCTTCAAATGCAGAGAATTCTCTCCAGGTGGAAGAGCAGGATGTGATCCCAAGGAAGTCTAAAGAGATGCACAGAAAATAAAAAGGTGGAAATATTTCATGGACCAGGAGATTCAATGCAGCATTGCTAATTCCGAGATGGAATGAATCACATCCAGGGACTGGAACTTCTAAAACTAAAATGGGCCTCTGGCTGCTACCCAGCAGGGAAGTGGAATATAATATTCATAACTTCACCTACCACCTTAATAAGCTTAGAAGATTGCCATGCTTCAGAATCTGCAAAAAAGGAACAGCTCACCCAGCACTATGATGTTTGTCTTGTGAGACTAGATCAGATCAGTGGAACCAGCTGTGCCTAGCTTTCTTATCTATGGAAAATATGCACAATAAAGGTTGTGGTATTTTCCTGCAATGAAAACAGGCATATTTTTGTTTTCAGTTGGAGCTGTGAAGTTGCTCTTAACTCATAGTAAACTTATAAAAAAAATAGACCTGTTCCATAGAGATTTTTTGGGGGGAGCTGTAGACAAGAGTGTCCGCAGGAGAAAGACCTGTTTATCTGACCCTGTAAAGATAATAGTTCTGAAATACCTGTGGGAGCAGTTTTACTCTGTCACATGTATCACTATATGTTAGAATCCACTTGAAAATACTCAGCAACATAAATAAAAGGTCATTGGATTTTTCTCTTGTACGAGATGTTGGATGTGTTCAAATCACCATCCCTTTGGTTGTAGCAAATGAGTGCTTAATCATTGGGCCCCTAGGGCTTCATAACGCAGGCATAGGACACAAACTCACTGACATCAAGTTGATTCCAACTCATAGCAGCCTTACAGGACAGAGTAGAATTGCCCCTGGGGGGTCCAACCCTGAAACTTTTTTGGTAGTAGATCTACTGGCAGTTTCATACTGCTCTCTTTGTGGTATTAGCTCAGTAGATAATCCCTTATGCCACCATGGCCCTTAATGAAGGCCGAGTGGTATTTTATTCAAGGGGTTAAAAGAGACCAATGTTGCTGTTGTTAACTGCTGGTTGGTCGTAACCCGTGTGTTTCGGGTAGATTTGCACTCCGTGAGGCTTTCAAGGCTGTGACCTTTAGAAAACAAATCACCAGGCCTGTTTCCCACGGCGTCTCCAGCAGCAGCTGATGAATGTATATCAAACGGTTGTTTCATCACTAGTTGAATGGCAAACTGCTATGGAATTGCAAAGGTTGATATGAACAAAACCACACATCATACATCTCTGTGTGGTAAGGTATGAAGCCAATAGTCCTGAATTTTCTAGTCTTCCATTATGAAATTTGTCTCTTTTAATGCATATAATACATAATGTGAGATATTTAAAACATTGCATTATGGAGCAATACACAGTTATTATAAAAAATAGAAAGAGGGAAAAGTCATAAAGAAAATAAGTGTCAACCAGGAGAAATAAAGAGTTTTGAAAATCTCATGTGTACTTGCCAAAAAGTTCTGAACTGAAAGTACTGAGTTCTATCCATTGAAGCAAAACTAAGAACTTTCTTACTCTAGTCATGTCATTTATTTCAATTTTAAAACTTCTCAATTTTTAAAAAGTTGTCTACCTATGTTTATGAAACAAGGGTGTGAGGGTCATGCAGTCTGTGGAGTGTTTCCCACCCTGAGGACTTATTAGAGTCTGGCCCGGAGCTTCACAAAAGCTTTTCAGGTTGTTGTTAAAGACCTTGTATATTTCCTTTCCCTTTCTTAATTTTATGAAAAATTGGAAAAATTTTCCATTCTCTTCCTTCAGAAGGCACAGCTTTTCCACTTCTTCTTGTTTCTTTAAGAATCAGATTCCTTTTTATGTTTGTTTCCTTGTTGATGCATCTTCATGGCTAGAGTCAGGCAGTGTGTCCATGGCATACATGGTTGCTGCCTAGGGTGGTCAGAGTTAATATCCTCTACGTTATCAACTATCTGAAATATATTCATGTTTACAATATGATGAAGAAAATGATGCACTTAGAAAATAGCCATGTGCCATGTAGAAAATTTAAATTAATTGTTGAGAAAAAATTATATATATCAACAAGAAATGTATGAGGGATAGTGTCCAATTTCCTGTGATTTCACTGGAGAGAAATAATCAAATAATCAAATCCACCACCCCAAGGCCAATTTCTATGAGGCAGAAGTTAGGAATGTTTTTATCATCCAATCTTTACCCATTCTAAAAGCAATCGTTCTTCCCATGGCTCTCGCTAATTCTTTGCTGAATTTGGTAATTCATTACAATGGCCACACTTAACTCAACCAGATTACATGGTCCATTAGGGAAGGTAAGATGTTACGATTTGGGATCAGAAATACTTGGGATACAGTTCTTCCATCAAGAACACCTCTCACAAACCATGTCAGTAGGCATATATCTTTCTGGACTTTAATCAATCATGCTACCCATTGAGCTTTTTCCTGCTCAGGAAAGTATTACTAAGTTACTTTGTTGCTAGGTGCTGTGTAGCTTGTTACAAATTGCAGTGATTCTATGCACAGCACAATGAATCAGTGCTGGCAGTGCCCCACCTTCACAATCATTGTTATGCTTGAACCCATTGTTGTAGTCACTGTGTCAATCATGCCCTTGATGGTCTCCTCTTCTTCACTGCCCTCAGTTTACCAAGCAGGATGTGCGTTTTTAGGAACTGGTTGCTCAGGTAACATGTCCAACGTGCATGAGACGAAATCCTGTGCTGTGGTTGTTTTCTTCCACGATAGATTTGTTTTTTATTCTGGCAGTCCAGAATATTTTCAATATCTGTTGCCAATGATAATGTTCCAGTACATCAATTTTTCTGCAGTGTCCCTTATTCATTTTTCAGATTTCACATGCATATATAGTGATTGAAAAAAAACACATCAGGGCTTGGATCAGGTGCATCTTAGTCTTCAAGGCTCTTCCACAGCTTAAAAGTGTCTTATTCCTTTGGTT
This sequence comes from Tenrec ecaudatus, assembly GCF_050624435.1. Taxonomy (NCBI): domain Eukaryota; kingdom Metazoa; phylum Chordata; class Mammalia; order Afrosoricida; family Tenrecidae; genus Tenrec; species Tenrec ecaudatus. Next base: position 12,577,835 of record NC_134539.1, read on the forward strand.
CCTAGAGTGTTGCTGGTATATTTTCAAAGGAGCATGTCACTCCAAGGTCATAAACTTGAAGGCACTTGGTACTGCTTCTTGGATTAGCAAACCTAGCTACCCCAATTCAATACATAGAGGCTGAGCACTCTATGAGTGAACCTCCGCCCAAAGCACATGGCTCTCTCTCTCGGTATGTCAGAAGGCTGACACTCTGCGGACTCGGGCTCTTGGAGCTGTCCTCTCTGTTCTTGTGTCCCAGAAGAGGTTTAGGCCAAGAATCTCAGGGTCCAAAGGACATGTTCTGTGTCTGACTTTTCTTTTGTGAGAATTGTGAGCGGTAAAAAGGACAAATGCCTACAAATGACAAATTCTCAACATCAATGCAATGGAATCAATTTTGACTCAAAGCATCCCATAGCACATAGAATTGCCGCTGTGAATTTCCAAGACGGTAAATCTTTACAGGAATGGAAAGTCTCATCATTCTCCTTCAGAGTCCCGGTGTTTTCAAACCACTGACCTTGTTGTTAGCAACGCAGCATGTAGCGCACAGTGCCAGCCAGGCTCCCTATTCTACCATTAGAATTTCATTCATCCCTCTGCATGGTGCCACCAGCTATTTGGTGGGAGTTAAGAGACTGTGGCTAGAATAGCCGTACCATGTAATGCAGTGCATGGCAACATCCAATTGGTCAACATTTCCATTTCATACATATTTTGCCAATATTCGCCTGTGAAGTTTAACATATTCAAGAAATATGTGTGAAACCCTTTAATTGTATTCACTGTTATTCTAATAAATCTTATAACCCTGCCACCTTTTCTTTCATAAAATTTTAATTTTGATCTTTATACATATTTGCACTTAATTGGTTATTTCACTCACTTTGACCTTAAATTATTTTTGTCACGATTATTTGTTACAATGTCATTAGTTTCTTTTCATTTTCTTTTTCTAATGTGCATTTTATACCACATACTCTAGAACATTTCTATTGAGATGCTTATATATAGGTATGCAGCTTTTCAAAAATTCATGAAAATTGGAATTAAAAGATAATTGAAGTTTTCACTGAATTTTTGAAGCCCTTTATATATTATATCCCTTCTAAGTAGTGTGTGGATGATTGTTTTTCACCCAAACTAATAAAATGATCTCGTTTACATTTGTTTTGTATCGATGTGGTTGGGTTATTCTATCATTCTCTTCGGTGTTGTCTCTTTGCTATGCCTTCCCCATACTTTTCAAATCTATCCTGCTTTTGGTATTGATTACGTTTTTTGAATTTTCATTTGATATTATTGATTTTAATGGTATAAACAGTCTGAGTTATTTCCTCCAATATTTTCCATTACCTGTGTAGACATTAAAAAAAATAAAGTCAGTGCACTGTAATCTTTTAGCACAGAATACGCCTAATCCCAAAACCCCACTGACATCGGGTCAATTCTGCACCGTAGCTATCAAATAGAACAGAACAGAACTCTCCCTTTGGGTACCTGAGTCTGCGAATCCTTACAGGAACAGAAATGCTTCTCTGGTGTATTTGAACCACTGACATTGTGGTTACTAATGTGGAACCCACTACATCACCAGGTTTCCATACAAAATATATAGAACATAGACACAGCTGCTATAAAATAACTAGCATATTTTTACAGACAAATAAGCTGAGCCTGATAGGAATTCACTGATTTGCACACAATTTATAAATGACAGAATAAGGTTAGAAGTCAATTATTTCCTAGCTCCAAATCACTCCCCACCCCTCACCCTCCATTCTGTGTTTGTGTGCTTGCTGGGTGTGCTGGTTTATTTATCAGGCATTAGACTCCGGTTATCCTTTGCATTTTGATACTGGGAATAATGACCCTGACCCTAATGAGCACACTGTTTGGGCACAGGAAAAAATAGAATCTAATGAAAACACATGATAAAAATTTAGATATGAGATATCATATATTGTTATTTGGATTATCATAATTGCATTTCTTTTTTTTATTCTTTCTATGCTTAATTGCATTTCTTAATATAATTATTGCAATCTTTCAAAATTCAGGGGTCTTCGCTTGAATTTGTCCCTGTCATGGTAAGGGGAATCAGTGAGAACAGCTGCTTGTCATATCAAGATTACCCGAGTGGAAGGCCTAATTGGAATATCAAAGTAACCATCCAACGATGGCAGCATAATGCTTTCTAAACTTTATAAAAAACCACCAGAGCACTATTCACTGAACAGCAGCCACCAACAGCAAACATGCAAAAGTGACTTTCATTGACTTTTTACTTTGTTATACAAAAGCACATCTCATAAGGGACTGGGTTCTTTGTAACTCATTTCCTTGACCCAGATGGCGAAGTCTAAATGTATCGCAACATCAGCCCGAATCATCTCATGCTGTTCAGGGTGACTCACACGGACTGCACTAAAAACAGTCAACAAGAATAAAGCAATACTGGGTTCAAACATTTCCCAACACAGTGGACACATGAACACATTTCAGGCCTGGATTCCAAAGATCCGTCATTAAAACCCTGAGCAATTTGGACAAGTGAGGACTCTGGGTTGGGTCCTGTGGTGCCATGTTGCTATGACAATAACCAAGATCACTGAAAGAATGAATACAATTCTTATCTGCAGTGATTGATTACTCCCACATACTTCCAAGGGGCACAATGAAATGTATTCACTAAACGTGTGTAAAATACTTTAAAATCAAAAATGCAATGTGAATTCTAGTATCTGCAGGCTTTTCCTCAGTGTACCTTTGAACTATCTGTGTGGCATCATTTTATCCATATGACATTTACATGTGGGACCTGACACAATTTCTTCCTCTGTTTTAAGCATGAATCTTCAAAAAAAACTTTGCTTTTTCTAGTCTTTTGTTTTAACTTTGCAATCATTTTGTTTGTTTGCTTCCTTCTTTACAAAAAGATAAAAAGTCACCTTTGAAAGGTAATGTGGCTTAGCCAACAGGAGCTTTAACACATTGATCTTTAAACATTACAGTTTTGATTGAATGTATAAGTCCATCGCTATTTTCCAAGAATAAGTATCATATTATATTATTGGTAACATAAAAAATGCAATGTGCTCAGAACTTGAATGAAACATTTTTTAACTATCTGCTACACAATCATCTACTAGAGGTGATGTTGGGCTGCTAGGCAGGCAATGTTTTGCTGTGTTGAACCTAAGTTCACATCGTGTCGACAATCATAACAATGATACATAAGTAGAAATATTTTAAAGGTGAATTGTTACGGAGTCTAGCTACCTGGCTTGAAGTGGTGATGTTTTTACTTTAACTTGAGTACAGTCAACTGTGAGCAGATATATGTTTACCTACATCAGCAGCTGAGAAACATTGAGAGTCTAGTGATCACACATAGGGCTACCAACAATGTCAGCAGTTTGAAATCACCTGCTCCTTCTCAGAAGAAAGGCAAGGTTCACTACCCTGTAAAGAGGCTGCTGTCTGAGAAATCCACAGGGGCAATTCGACCTTGTCCCAGGAGGTTGCTATGAGTCAAAATGAACTTGATGGCAGCGAGTTTGCAGTTGGAGAGATCAGCAATTATCTTGGTAATTTTAATCACTGTGTGTTGCTGGGCATCAAAGAGATGTGTTTCAGCATCTGAATTCATGACCAAGACTATCTGTCCCAGCGAGTCTGTAATAGACAGAGATATTAGGCTCCTCTATAATGGGAATCAGAAGAGCTCGATTGTTTAAAACCACCCTGTATGTAAACAACCTTATACATTTGGCAAATTCACTTCCTATGCTACTTTCAGAGCAGTAAATAAAGTTTATCTTAGAAACTGCTCACGTGTACCTTCTAATTCTAATTTCAACGGTTGAAGCTCAGAAACAAGCTAATAATCCACAGATATTTAAAAAACTTTACTGCTCTGGAATTGATTTGGGCTCAAATTAAACTGAGTCTGTCTGTCTTTATGTAAGTGGAAAGTCTTGTATTTCTTCTGCATAGTAGTTGTAGGATTTGAACCAGGGACTTGTTTTTCAATAAAATGTTTACTTACCAGAAAGTTCCAAATATAGACTATGGAAAAAGGATACACATAAAATAATATATGTGCTTGAATGGATCACCTAACCACCAGAGTATCTGCAAGTTCAGCTTACAATAACTTTTAATTTTTACGAAGTATAAGAACATTGAAGATGTTCTAGGCCACATGGAAATGGAGAATGTGTTACAGGAGTTATTTCATGACATAACTTGGTGTCACCTAGTTGATTTTCTACTCATAGCTACATTATAAGCTAAAGTAGAATGGCCCCAGTGGATTTATAAGGCTCTAATGTTACAAAGACAGACTCTTCATTCTCCCTCAGAGCCGCTGCTGGTCTCAAACTACTGACCTTGTGGTTAGCAGTCCAATGATTAACTCACTACCTCACAGAAGCGCTATTTTTTCATAACCTAATAAACACGAAGTAGAGTCCTACAGACCATCAATGCCCCTGAAGAATGGCAAACTTGGTATTCCGGATGTTATCGGGGGCTGTGAAGTTGGCCACTAACAGCAACCCCACGTGCAACAGAATGAAGGGCTGCGGAGATTGTGCCATTCACACCACCCTTCCTCTGTGTGAGCCCATTGCAGCCGCGGTGCCCATCCATCTGCTGGAGGGCCTTCCTCTTTCTCTTATTTCCCTGCCACTTTTCGCTTCATAAAATTTGAATTTGTTCATCTTCATAGAAATTTGCACTTAATTGGATATTTCACTCACTTTGGCCTTAAAGCATTTTTGTTGCAGATATTCTTTGATACAATATCATTAGAACTGATCTCTCCTGAAAACACATGTAAGATATGTGAGACAAAGTCTTACCATCCTTGCTTCTAGAGAGCATTTTGATTGTGATGATTCCAAGGCAGACCCCTGTCCCCACCCCCCAGGTATGACCCAGTACTTTCAAGTTGCTTCAAATGTAGCAATTTGTCTGAGGTCCTTCTTATTCCTTGTCCAACTTCTACATACACATGAGTCCATGGAAAACAGCATGGCTTGAGTCAGGCACATCTTAGTTCTCAAAATGAAATATTTGTTCCTTAACACTTTAAAGGGTTCTTGCACAGTATAGTTCCCCAATACAATACTCATTTGACTCCTTGACCCCTGTTCTCATGAACAGTTATTGTGGATAAAAATAAATGGAAATCCTTGACAAATTCAATCTGTTCTCTATTCTCCATCATGTCTTCTGGTCCATTTGTGAGAATTTTGGCTTTCCTTACATTAAGTTAAAATCTGTACTAAATACTGCAGTCTTTAATCTGCATTACTAAGTGCTGTGTTGTCCCCATTGTTTTCTGCAAATAAGGTTATATCATCTTCAAATCTCAGTTTTTTAAATAACTCTACCTCTGATCCTGTCATAAATTCTTTCCTTCATTTAGTCTCTCTGCTAGGATTATTCGCTCAGGATAATACTGAATAATTATGGCAAAATATTGAATAATTATACAACTCTAAAACACACACTTCCTGATTTAGAGTCACCTAGTTCTGTTTAAACAACCACGTTGATTCATGTAATTTTTCTACATGAGCACAATTAAGTGTTCTGGAATTCCCATACTTCTCATTGTTATCCATTTCATTATGCATGACACAGTTGAAAGTATTTGCATAAACAATAAAACATGCATAGACATTTTTCTGGTATTCTCGACTTTCAACCGAACTTCATTTGATATCATCAATGATATCTTTTTTAAAAAGAATCATCCTGTTTGGGACTCGTACAACTCTTATCACAATCTTTCCATACATCCATTGTGTCAAGCACATTTGTACATTTGTTGCCATCATCATTCTCAAAACATTTGCTTTCTACTTGAACCTTGGGTATCAGCTCCTCACTTGTCCCCTTCCTCCCCCCTCCCCGCTCCCTCATGAACCCTTGATAATTTATAAATTATTACTTTGCCATGTCTTACACTGTCCAACGTCTCCCTTCACCTACTTTTTTGTTGTGCATTCCCCAGGGAGGAGGTTATATGTACCAGTGTACATCCTCCGGTCTAGCCAGATTTGTAAGGTAGAATTGGGTGATAGTGGGGTTGAGAGGGGGGAGGAAGCATTTGGAAACAAGAGAAAAGTTGTATGCTTCATTGTTGCTACACTACACTCTGACTGGCTCATCTGCTCCCCATGACGGTCCTATAAGGGACCTATAAGGGTCCTATAAGGTCCAGTTGCCTACAGATGGCCTTTGGGCCTCCAATCTGCTCTCCCCCGTATTTACAATGATATGATTTTTTGTTCCTTGATGACTGATACCTGATCCAATCAACACCTTGTGATCACACAGGCTGGTGAGTTTCTTCCATATGGGCTTTGTTACTTTTGAGCTAGATGGCTGCTTGTTTACCTTAAAGGCTATACGATCCTAGACACTATATCTTTTGATAGCTAGGCACTATCAGCTTTCTTCACCACATTTGCTTATGCACCCATTTGTCTTCAGTGAACAGACTTTGAACACAGTTTTTTCTTTTTTTGTCATTGCTTTTTTATTGTTGTTCTTTTGTTGCCTTGTTTTGCTCTATCTTGTTTTTGTGTATATTATCTCTGCAGGTCTATCTAAACTTAACATAGGATGGATAGACAATCTGGAAGAGAAAACAATGGGACCGATGGTTCCAGGGGTACATGGGACAGGGGGAGGTGGGGGAAAGGAAGTGATTTTAACAAACCCAGAGACAAGGAAACAAAAAGTGATCCAAAAACAGTGGCAAGGAGGGTGTAAGAAACCTTGTTGGGCTTGACAAGGGTAATATAACCATGAGGAAATACTGAAACTCAAATGAAGGCTGAACATGATAGTGGGACAAGAGGAAAGTCAAAGGAAATAGAGGAAAGAACTAGGAGGCAAAGGGCATTTATAGAGGTCTAAATAAAGCATGTACATATGTAAATATATTTATATATGATGATGGGAAGTCGATCTATGTGCACATATTTATAGGTTTAGTATTAAGGTAGTAGATGGACATTGGGCCTCCACTCAAGTACTCCCTTCAAGGAAGAACAGTTTGCTCTATTAACTTGGCATTCCATGATGCTCACCTTCCTAACATGATTGCTGAAGACAAATGTGTACATAAACAAATGTGGTGAAGAAAGCTGATGGTGCCTGGCATTCAAAAGTGTCTGGGGTCTTAAAGCCTTGAAGGTAAACAAGTGGCCATCTAGCTGAGAAGCAACAAAGCCCATATGGAAGAAGCACACCAGCCTGGGTGATCACAAAGTGTTGAAGGGATCAGGGACCAGGCATCAAAGAAGAAAATAATCATACCATTGTGTGTTCACCTTCCCCATACGATCAATGATATCTTATAGCCAAAACTTCTCCCAAATTCAGCTGAATTTCTGACAGTTCCCAGCCAGTGTCTGCTGCAACCATTGTTGCATAATCTTCAGTACAAATATACTTGCATGTGTTGTTCATGATATTGTTTGATAATTTTCACATTCTTTCAGTTTTCTTTTCTTTAGAATGGGTAAAAATACATACTCTCTAGTCAATTGACCGGGTAGCTGTCTTCTAAATTTCTTGGCATAGTGCTTCCATTGCTTCATCGCCTTATGGACCCATTTAAATTGATATTTTGTCCATTCCTGGATCCTTGATTTTTTGGCTAATACCCTCAGTACAGCCTAGACTTTGCAAAACCAGGTAAGAGACTACACCATACTTCCTTAAAACATAAAGAAAAGAGAGAACAGTCCACAAGGCAGAAATTGGAGATGCCTCTGCCGTCCATCTTTCTTTTTTCTGACGCCAACTTGTTTCCCAGGACACTCTGCTTTTCTGTTGGGTGAAGTAATTTGTTGGAATGGCTACACAGAACTCAAAGACAATACTCAAAAGTATGGGAGTGTGATAGGGAAGTTAAAAGGCTTACCAAAAGCCAAGATCATTAGATAAAAAGGATACAACCAGTGGTCCACAGCAACAGATCTACTAAGCCAGTATCAAAATCTATCTCTAGGTTCAAGCCAGGAAGGCTACTTACTGCTCTGTCTCGGAGTCTGGATGCTGCTTCCCTGCCCTGTCTCGTTGTCTTGGCCTCCGACTTTGCCTGGACAAGGCAAAGTTTTCAAACGCACTCCACTGGCAGATCTTTTTCTCTATATTTCCACTTCTGAGATAGTTTTCTCATACCCAGAGTAATGGCGATGGGTCAATCTTCTCTATTGGTGTTTTAAACACACTACATGTATGGTCTTACCTAATCATTTTCTGGGAGTTACAGAGAAAGACAAAAGAGCCATATTTAGAAATTTCACTTCACCCCTGACTTATTCCCCCCCCCATCATCAGTTCTTGATCATATGCCAGCTCTTGAAGTAGTTGAATGTGGAGTCATTAGTTTTGATACTGTGACTCTTGATATTTCTCCCATCTTTTTATGATTCCTGCATCATCTAATATTTTGCACATAGAATTGTTTAACATTTCAACTCAAGTCTTAGAATTTTATATTCAGTTCTTTCATCTTGGCATGAGCTGAGTATTCACTTTCCTTTTGGCTTTTTCATTCCAGGTCGTTGCACATTTCTTTGGTATACTTTGTCTTCCTGAGCTGTTCTTTAAAATCTTCTGATCGATACTTTTATTTAATCACTTCTTCTATTTGCCTTAGCTACTTTGAATTCCAAAGCAAGTTTCAGAGTCTATTTTGAAAGCCACTTTCATCTTTTCTTTTGTTCTTTCTTTTTAATCATTTTTGCTGTCTTCATACATGATGTTCCTGAAGTCCTCCCACAAATTGTCAGTCATCCTCTCATCAGTGATAAATTTGTCACATGTGCTATTGAGAGGTTTTCAAATTAGAGGTGGGATATATTCAAGACTACATTTTAGCTCCATGGACTTGTTTTAAGGTTTTGCAACTTCATCTTGAACTTATATATAAGCAACCTATAGTGTGTTCCACAATCACCCCCTGATCTTGTTTTGACTCCTGATATTGAGCTTCTCAAAACAAAAACAAAACTGCTTGATTTTTCTAAAAAAGACGCCAAAAGAAACCTGGGAAAATGCCTCCTTCAAATTATGTGGGTTTTACTATATGTTGTAGACCTTGGGCTGTTAATCTCAGAATCTAAAGTTCATAATACCAGGAACTCTACAGAACAAAGATGAGGCTTTCTCTCCTGTGAAGATTGACAGGATTAGAGATTCTATGCAGCATTGCTATGCTTTGGAATTGACGCAGTAGCAGTGGTTTTAGGGTTTTTATATCATTCTTGTGGTTTTCAACACATAAACATATTTCCTTCCTTGCATATTATAAACAAATGATGATATTGAAGGGAAAAGTCCAAGCTGAACTGAATGCATTAGACAAAACTAAAAGTTTAGGAATTGATGGAACATGAATTGAATATTTCACAAAACTGATATAATATTAGAAACACTCGTTATAGGAAGAAAAACAGGCATCAAAACAACAGTGAATAGCAGGGGGGAGACAATGTTTCAATCTGTTGTCCATCAAACCCCTGTGAGTTGGAGATGATGCAAGGGCCCTTAACAATAATATCAAAACTCCAAGTTATGAAGCTAGAAGGGAAAATAAGTTATAGTTCCACAACATCAATAGTGCCTTCTTTAGTCATTCTTTCTGCATAAAAATTGTGTTCCCTTGTCCAGAGTAATAGATTTTCTTACCATAGGATATATGAGTTAGCTTACCTCAGGGATTTTTCGTGTTATTTTAAACCTTCCTTTTAGAACTATATTGTAGCATTGCTTATATGGAAATGTTCAAAAAGACATAATTTTCTGGTTATGGGCATCTTAGTCATACCCTTATTTACATATATTACTGAATTTACATCTCTGGTGGCAATAGGGAAATCAACAGAATAGTTGTGACATACGTGTTACTTAAAATTATAGAATTGTTCTACATTTACCTTTATAGAAAACCAACTTATATGCCACTCATTTCCATGATTTCTCTCTGCTTGAATGTGTCCTTTCTTTCAAAATCTATTCCCACCCCCCACATTTCAAAATATAATTTTAAGAGAGTTTCCTTTTATAAATTTGCTACTGGTTTTGAAGATATTGTTTGTCTTCCACCTTTTGCTTTGTAACAAACTGCTCCAAAGCAATGGGAAATGCAGCAATGCATGCTCATTTTTTATGCCCATGAGATTGGGATGATAACCTGGTCAGGGCGTAACCTGGGCTCACTCTTACATCTGTGGTTTAGCTGCTGCTCGTATCTCTGCTAATCTTACAAGCAGAATCTGTCTCTGATCAGTCTGTTCAATGTGACTATCATTTTCCTTATGGAACTAGAGGCACGTTAAGTATGCTAGTATTAATGACACTCGAGTACGAGATCTCTAATGGATTCATTGAAAGCTTTGATTTTTATCACTTTTGACCACCATCCAATTCAACAAAGAAATTCACTAGGCCAATCCAAGGATGAAGATATAAATGGGTAACCATGCCAACAGTATCAAGGCCCTAAAATGTACTTAAAGTGGGCTGAGGACAGGGAAAGACTAAAATGATGGTGCTAATAAAACAATCAACTATAAAGGCAACTCTGTATTCAGTTCGCTAAATGCAAAAACATGTTGAGTGGTACATCTTCAGGAAATGAAATCAGCATTTTATTATTGACAATGGGAAATATAATCATATTTTCCAGTCCAATCAAATATTCTACCTAATTAGGTGAAATATCAATAATATCATTAATGACTATATAAAGACTAATCAAGTAAAACAAAACATTTAAACTAGCAACTGCCCAATTACTTAAGCACTTAATGAACTCTCTAGTGACTATGTTTATATGCAGTACAAAATGATACCATATATTAAAATTTATTTTTCCCATTTGCAGATTAATGTACAAATGTTGTATTACAAAAAATTAATGATACTAAAAATACTGTTTTCACTAGCTCTAAACTGATAGTTTCTCTGGAGTATCAAGCACCATATACATTGTTTTAAGAAACTCAGGGAAAAGGTGAAGATAGTAGAAGGTAGAAGATAGTAACATTGCACAATATATCAAATGTCATGATCAGAAATTAGAAGCTACTAAAAGGAGAGTTGATGTATACCTGCAGTGCACTTTGCATGTTGTTGCTTCCTATGGACTGGAGGAAAATATGTTCTCCCTCCTGGCATGCATACAAATCAACTACAGCAGCATATTTATTCAAAAATTCAATTTTGGGAAAGATATGTTTGTATATAAAAATTTTTATACTGAGAGTTTGGGTAGTAAAAGGTAAGAAATGGGTGAGTTTATGGTTGTAATTTACCTCCAACTCTTTATCCAGAAGGGTTAGTCACTTTATATCAGGATGATAACCAAGTAAAAAAATAATTATTAAAGAATTACTACAATTATCTCTCATTCTCTAAAATCTCTAGCTTTATCAAAACTTCAATTACATCATGAGCATATTAATACTCTAAGTCTAACTCATAAATTATGGGCTCTGAAATATACATTCACTCAATTGTACTAATTATTACCTCTTACACAAACCTCAAAATTAAAGTTTAGCTCAAGGAAATTTCACTTGCAGTTGATGATAAAAGATCCAGCTTGCAATATCCCTGATATGCAAGGTATCATAAATTGTGTTTTGAGCTAGAAGGATTTAAGACTTCAATGTATGCATCTGATTTCTGAACACTAACCTCCTTGACTTTGAGATTAATGACAGATATATAGAATCACATTTGTCAAAATTGCATTTTCTTAACAGGCTCTCCTTTGATTCAAACTGCCTCTATATGGGAAGTCAGAAGTTTAACTTTAAGTCTTACATCAACAATACAGCAAAGTATTGGACTTTCTTAGTGGTATCACAGCAACTCAATGTCTCTTATGGCCCTAGTACTATTAAGTCAACTTAATAGCAACCGTGTGTACAACAGAATGAAATGGTACCTGGTCCTGTCCTCATAACTGTTGTGTTTGAGTCAATGTTGGAGTCACTGCGTCTTCCTATCTGGTTGGAGGTCTTTCTCTGTTTCCCAGCCTTCGCGTTGCAGTGCTTGTACACTGAGCTGCGGACTCATGTGGTCTACCGTTGGCAACCACCAACAGCTCCGAGGGGAGAGGACTAGGTGTTCTATTCCCATAAGCAGTTCAAGTCTGGGAAACACACAGGTTCCTCGTGAACATTCACTCAATGAACATTCACAGAATGAACACAACACTCACTCGATGGCAGCGAGTTCTACTTTCCCCAGCGTGCTGTCCTCTTACGGAAACTAGTCTCTTCTAATAACATGTCCATAGTACAGGAGTGGCTTCAAAGATACATTCCGAGTGGACTTTCAAGACAGATTTCTTTGTTCTTCTGGCGTCCATGCTGCGAGTACTAATATTCTGTCATTTAAATAAGATATGTGGTTCTGTACATGAGAAAGTAACATTCAGGTAGTTTTAACTACTCTCTAGTACTAGGTATTGGGTTGCTAACCATAAAGTGACAGTTTAATCCCACTAGCTACTGCGCAGTAGAAAGATGAGACTGTTTTGTGAAGATTTACAGTCACTTGTAGGATCCTCCACTTGGTGTGGAATGACTAAGTCAGAATGAATTCAGTGTCAGTGGTTATGGTTGGCTACAATGGTTATTTTCTTACATAGATTACTATAGATCTAAATAAGTATCCAACTCACGGAATATCACACAAGGTTAAGTACTCTAGTACTAGTCAAAATACCATTGGTTCACACAAACCCTAAGGTAGAATCATCCTGAGTCATAAATGACCAGCTAGCAAGAAATTACAATAGCACAAAAATGACTATATTTGAGGGCTAAATTATAATAGTTATACTTTCCATGTCAAGTCAATGGGACTTTGCTATTGCTAAGTCAACAATCTTGTGACATTTCTGAATACTGGATAACAATTAGATCTCAATGGAAAATGTATTTATTAACTAATTTATTATGTTTTACTATTCTTGGTAGAACACAGTAGGAGACAAGAAAAATAAACTTACCATATTGTTAATTTTAAGTGTTGTTTGTCAGGTATTTTTAGAATCCCTCCTTCCAAATGTCAAGCTGAGTGCAAGGTTGTTTTCACTAGTCTCCTTGTGTCTGAATGGAGTTATAACATTAGTTCTGGCCCATGGATTATGAACGGAAATTATATGCATTATTTTCAGGCAAGAGGTTTTAATTTCCAGTGTGAAATATTTCAGATCTCATATGTGTTTTCACAATTTTCCTTATATTTTGTACCAGGAGAAAGGAGACCCCAAATGAACAGGTAGTGTTATTAAAACACTCAAACATTTAAAAAGCAATATGATGTGGGGCTTATTTGGTATCACAAAAGATCTTAGCAGATCTTGGCTAATAGATACTGGAATTGCTGCACTATCATAACCGCAAAATGCCCACCATATAGCTCAATCGCATCTGTCCAAATGGGATGGGAAGTTGGAAGCAAGTGATGGAGATCTATGTTGTATAGTCATGAAATACTGGATCAAAATACCACCAATGAAAACATGAAGGGCAGTTAATATACTCAACGCAATTCTACCTCCAAGGGAAGATACTGAAACACAGAAAGTAGATTGTATGTACTGAATGTTGTTGACTGAACTTGAAAAGGAATTTAAGCGTTAGAAGTTTCTCTAGCTTAGGGAGGAAAATGATTCCCACGTGCATGAATGTAACAATAACAGAACGAGCCTAGAAATTTGGAGGTCTTTCAAGTTTGTAAGAGAGAACAAATGTCAATATTTATGAAATAAAATTGAGAAGAGCTTTCAGTGTAAAAGTCTAATTAATCTCCAACTTTTGACATATAAGGTGGTTGTCAGGTGCCACAACTAGGTTCCAACTCACAGTGACTCTCTGAACAAGAGAGCAAAGCACCGCTCATTCCTGCACCTCCTCACAGTTACTGTGATATTTGAGCCCACTGTGGCCACCTCTTTGACCATTCATATTGTTAAGGGTCTCCTCTTTTTTTGCTGCCCCTCCACTTTATCACCCATGATGCCCTTCTCCAGGGACTGGTCTCTCCTGAAAACATGTCCTAAGCACATGAGACACATCTTGACATTCTTGCCTCTAAGGAGCATCCTAGTTGTAATTCTTCCCAGAGAGATTTGTTTGTTCTTTGGGCAGTACATAGCACTCTCAATATTCTTCCCCAGCACCATAATTCAAATGCATCCATTCTGCCTCAGTCTTTCTTCTCCGGTGTGTAATTTTCACATGCATATGAAACCATAGAAAATATCACGGCTTGAGTCAGGTATACCTTGGTCCCCAAAGTAACATCTTTGCTTTTTAAAACATTAAAGGGATCTTATATAGCAGATTTCCCAAACGCAAAGTATCTTTTGATATCTTGATTGCTGAACTTAATATAACAGTCCTTTCTATTGTTGGAAATTCCTGTTTAAAAAGCTTAACAATGAAGCAGTGAAATAGAAAAAAAAATTGATACCTTTAAATTATAGCGGCAATCAAGACTATTGAAGTTAGCATGGACTTCCAAAAGAATGGAGAAACCTGTTTTTGAAGTACAAGCAGATGGCTCCTTAGAAGGGAGTGTGGTGAGCCTTCATCCTCAGTAGTGTGGACATTATTAATAGGGCTCAGACTCTGCTGGTAAAACACAGAGTCATGAATAAAACGGGGATAAAGTAATACTGTGGCTGCAAGCAATGGGCTCAAGAATGGAGAGGATACTGAGAATAACACTTGATCCAGCAGATAAAAAAATTTCGTATAGGCCCATTTAAACATTACAACACTAAAAGGAGTTTAAGAAAACCTCCGTTTTATACTTCTTTCGTTCTACAGTGGGGTTTGTCTTTGAGGTTCTAGAATGGTAAGAGATATCCTGAGGAGTCATTCATGATTTAGATGTGAAAATACAATAAACAATCCAGGATATTTAGTATCCATGTACTGCTTGATGATAATATCCCCAGGGTTGAACTGTGACTGAGTAACCTGGGCCTGAAATGAGGTCTTTCATTCTCATATGTTACTGCGCAGTAATAATACCATCATTTTATGTTTGGGTTCATTTTTAATGTGTCCCTTGAAACCAAGGAGACTAATGGTCATTATTGAGAGGTACACTGCATAGGAGGAGGCTTAGGAGCTGCAAAGATGGGTTGATGGTGTGGACTGGTGGTCTGTCCCTCCTAAATTAATTCCTCCGGCTGCTTTTCCTGTGCTGGTAAGATAGACATCACTAATAAACTGATGTGAACTTTCTGTCTTCCTATGTTGAAAAAAAATAACTAAAGCTCCGTGGCATCAAATAGATTCCAATTCATAGCATTATTCCATCAGAAGTGACTATTTTAGTTTTGAGTTGATGTTTTTCTAAGACTGAATAGTAATTAAACCCATTAGTGCTCTACTCAACTCTCCTAATGGAAGAGAAAACGAGAGTGCATTCATTGTCAAGAAAAGGATTTTATACATTGTAACTAAACTGGTCCTCTGTCACTTGGCTATTGTTAGAGTCATTATTAGGAAAATATAGTGTATGTTAGAAGTTATATGCATAGTCTTCTACTATGCTTTCATTTCCTCGGTTCATTTTTAAAATTATGCATTGCAGTTGTATTCTGTATGTCATCTATGTGTGTGTTTTACAAAGAGCCTGAGTGTCCAGTGCTCACAGTTTTGAAGTGAAGTTGTGAGTTGGAAAAGCTGAACCTTTGCTTTGAGTCTGGAGAGTTCAGGTGAGGTGAATAATCAATAAACAATGTGGAATATAAATGTACACACTAGTGTGCAAAATTGGAAGAGTAAAACGCAAAGAAAAGGTGTGATATGTGAAATTCAAATCTGCCCAAGAAAATCAAATATGCAAATAAGTGTAGCCTGTCGTTAATAGGTTGTTTTACTTGTAATAAATTGAAAATCAAGCTTGGAAAATCTACCTTACTTATGCACAATATTTTACCACCTCACAGTATGCTGTAACACTAGTGAAATGTATAAATTATGATGATTTTTCAATTGGCTATGAAGAGCTGCTTGACACAAGATAGACTCAAGATATATTCCATTAACTGTCTTTCTGTCCGGAGTCCCTTAGCCTGCCCTAGAGACGACGTGTCGGCAGTTATACTGATGGCATTCCATCAGTGGTTCCTTCCATGAGAGCCTGGCTACTTAGGAAAAGTAAATTCGGAAGTAGTCACAACAAACCATTTTCCTCATATGCGGGTATTATTGCATATATTCATGGAGGAAAATAAGCATCCAGGAAGATGTCACCAAAATGATCCTATTTACAAAACAAAAGCTGATTTTCAAACTAAAACATTGAGAATGTTTTAAAACTTGGTGCAAAAACTTATATAAAGAAAATAACTTTCTAGTAACTATAGAAATCCAGTGCTTTGACAAAATAAAAGCTCTACAAAGGATGTGTTTCTGATAAAAAGGTGATTACAGAGAACTTTCAAGTAAATAGCAGTTAAACATAGTCAAGGAGGAAGAGAATGTTTTGAAACAGATTGTGGGAGCAATAGTGCAATACTGCTGATGTGATTGAACTATGGAAGGATACGATGTTTGTAATAGCTTCCATAAGGTTTTTGTTCCTACATGTCACATGAATCAATGCACAGTGTAAACATGAAAAAGGAAGAACAGCATATGTGTCTACATCATGTTT
Source organism: Tenrec ecaudatus (assembly GCF_050624435.1). Lineage (NCBI taxonomy): Eukaryota > Metazoa > Chordata > Mammalia > Afrosoricida > Tenrecidae > Tenrec > Tenrec ecaudatus. Next base: position 12,594,548 of record NC_134539.1, read on the forward strand.
CCAGCAGAGGACCACAGGGAAACATTCTCTCAAACACAGGCATATGATTTGTTAAATCAGTGGTATAATGAGACGTGTTGTGTAAAACATGATATATGTTGCTACAGTTGTATCCTCAAGAAAACACAAAAACGAAATATTCTCATCAGTGACATTTAGAATAACTCTGATATTTCTCAGTTTTTTCTTTACTCTGAAATAATTCTATTTTTAAAATGTTTTCTTTAAACTAAAGAAAGCACAATAAATTATAGTGTATCCATCATATCTCTAGCTACAGAAACAATCAAATAAATATTCATTTTTAACATAAAAAGGTTTATTGCTAGCTATCACCCCAAATAACTACTATTTTAGGAAATATTTTCTCCAAGGGAAAAGCCACAAACCTCTTTACTGAAAGTCATCAGAACACAAAAGGAAACACTTTTAATAGTTGAGAACAGAACTAGGAGAATTACAGAGAACAAGGAGTGCTTATATGAATACCTATCTCACTGATTAACTAGTTTACTTTCAAACATGAAACACCTAGTTGTTATCAGATTCACAAAAACATCTTGCTTAGCTGTGGTTTTAAATTTTAAAATACACCAAGTCATCATTGGTATATCCCCCCCACCCCATTTCTTACAAACTGCCCAACTCGTTTTTATTCCCCAGGTTTTATTAAAAACAAATTATTTATTAGTTAAAGGGAACTCTAAAATGTTTTTTAAAAGCAAAATAGTATGCCTTCATCAATGGTGACATAAGGAAAAAGATTTAAGTATAGTCCCCAGTGCCGTGATTACTTGAATATGGTTAATGGTGAAAATAGATGTCTAATGAAATCACATTAAAGATAGTCAAATGTTTGGCATCAAAGAACAAAATATCAAATCATTGTGAATGAGGAGGAGTGTGGAGTGGAGACCCAAAGCCCATCTGTAGGCAACGGGACACCCCTTATAGAAGGGTCTCGGGGAGGAGACGAGCCAATTAGGGTGACGTGCAGCAATGATGAAACATACAACTTTCCTCTAGTTCCTAAATGCTTCCTCCTCCCCCACTATCATGATCCCAATTCTACCTTACAACTTTGTTAGACCAGAGGATATACACTGGTACAGATAGGAACTGGAAACATAGAGAATCCAGGATGGATGATCCCTTCAGGACCAGTGGTGAGAGTGGCTATACTGGGAGGGTGGAGGGAAGATGGGGTAGAAAGGGGAAACCAATTACAGGGATCTACATTTAACCTCCTCCCTGAGGTATGGACAACAGAAAAGTGGATGAAGGGACACATCGGACAGTGTAAGGTATGACACAATAATACTTTTTAAATTATCAAGGTTTCATGAGGGAGCGGATAGCGGGAAGGGAGGGGGAAAGTGAGGAGCTGACACCAGGGGCTTAAGCGGAGAGCAAATGTTTTGAGAACAATGAGGGCAACCAATGTACAAATGTGCTGGACACAATGGATGTATGCAAGGATTGTGATAAGAGTGGTATGAGCCCCCAATAAAATGATTAAACATAATAATAATAATAATTACTTAGAGACATGACAGAGGAGAATGGGCTGGGGGTACGTGGAGTTATGGATGCGGAGCTGACAACTACAACTACAAGGCCATGTTCTGAAAGTGATGATTGCGCAGCTCTTAATATCATTGAACTGTTGACTTGTATGATATATGAATTATGCCAGGACAACTGTTTTTATCACCGAAAAATAAGTCAAGATTTTGACTGCCAGTATCCAAATTACCTTCCTGGTTTTTAGGAATGCTTTATTTTATGACTATCTACCTGTGGGGATGAAAGGAAAAGAAGCAGGATAAGGTGCCTTTCATTTTATCTCCACATCATAACACGAGGACATTGCTTGCGCTTAACCAAGTGGCTGCCCAACTGGGATTCTGAACTTTACAACTTCAATTCCTTGGATTTTTATGAAAGAAGCAAATCCATGTAGCATTAGTGAATGTAAGCATACACAAGATTTTCTTAAAGCTAAATAGAAATATAGAAATACACATGTACAGAGAAAAAAATAAATATTGACTCTCATGCTTACATGACATCAGACACTGACGAAGATCATGTTCTCATCTAGAGCATGGGACTTGCCCCCTCCCTCCAGAAGGGAAGGGCAGTGAACAAACATTAACCTCTTTTTCTTTCCATTGCCTGATGCTCCCCTGGGGATGAGTTCTATACTTGAGGTTCAGACAAGTCACTCTGTGTAGTTCAGACCTGCTTTAATTTTCCGGCAAAGAAAGAAATAAAGAACAAAAGAAGGAAAATTTCCCCCCAAATAGTATGGTTTCTTTCTACCTTTGTTCTCTCTGTTCGAAGCACAAGAAAAGGCTCAGGAGGAAATTCTGAACTCCTCTTCCAGTTTGTCTGGGGAGAATTAGAAAGATAAATGATGAGGATGCTTATTTTTTTTGTTTCCAAGTTCAAGCAAGATTTCTCAAGATGGTTTTGCATATGCTACACTTTATACCATACAGTTGAACTGAAACTGGTAAGGTGAAATCAATTAGTACCTTTTAGTCACACATATGCTACAAATACAACACAAAAATTAAAAACACTAGTTATAAACTTAGAGGCACTTCATACTTTGATCTGATTCTATAGTCGTTCTTCACTTCTATATCACATGACTGATTTTATAATACATCTAATAATTTTCATCTAAGGTACTCAAATTTTGTATGTAGAAAACGCTCTTCATTGTCCTTAGCTGGGAAATTGGACATGGTCTACTAGACTGGAAGAACAATGTGACTAAATTATCACTCATTTTTTGCAGGTAAAATTCTTCTCTCCTATACTAATAGAATCTCTAATAAGAATCATTATTTTCAATGACTTAATGTTGCCCATTCCCCTATGTTAATCCTAATTCCTAGAAGTATCTTTTATCATTAAAACAAAATATACTCAAGGCCATCGAGTCGATTCCAACTCATTGTGACCTTATAGGACAGGGCAGAACTAGTCCTGGGAATTTCAAAATATACAAAGTTTTAAATTTTTGTATTTTTTAAAACATCTGTTTCTTTTTCTTAAAGCATGGTTAGCAGTCTTAAATTATTTACAAAACTCAAGGTGAGATTTAAAATTTTAGTGCTCAGTGTATATACATATACACATTTTAGTGCATTTTAAAAACTAATTTAGTTTGCATATAAACACACACACACACACCTATCTGTATCCCAAATGCCCTTAGAAGCAAGGATGGCAGAACTTCATCTCACGTACTTTGGACATGTTATCAGGAAAAACAAGTTCCTGCAAAAGGACACGATGCTTTTTAAAGCAGAGGGGTAGGGTAAAATAAGAAGCCCTTCAATTAAATGAGTTGGCACAGTAGCTGCAACAGTGTGGTCAAACATCATGACTATGAGGATGGCGATGGGTCAGGCAGCGTTTCCTTCTGTTGCACCTGGGGGTTCTGGGAGTCAGATGCAACTGGACAGCATCCAACAAAAGCAATCCATGTCTCTATATTCCTTTCTAATTCAATAAAACTGCTTTCACATATGATTTCTTTCTATTTTTCTTCCAAGTTTGGCAAAGTTTGATTCAATGGTGCCTAAACTTTCCATTTGATGACATTGTTCATGTTCATGAATGAAAAAATCATGGGGGGATTTTTATTAAATACATATAGTATACAGCCTGGCTACATATAAATTTCGAATGAAATTTAATCTGAAAGGCAAGTATGAGGTCTGGAATATATAACACGATCAATAGATTGAGGAAAATTTAATTAATATAAAATATAAAAAAGCAAAAGAAATGCAAATATAATGCTTTTATAATTAGAAATACAATGTCTTGCTGTTAGCTTTTATAAACAATATGCAGATCTGAAAGTGATCTTCAGCCCAAACCTGAAGAATTAGTAGATACTTTAGTTTTAAGCTGAAGTGCTCCCAGATTCTATATTTATGTTTAACCATTTTTTTAAAGTAAGAAGAATATTTAGTTAGAAAAAGAAAAATAGGTTCAGAAAGGAGGGGCATAATGTTTAAAGATGCTGGGAGCAGGGAGAATAATGGTTTATGTTCGAAGAGAAAAAGAAATGTATTGGGATAAAGCCGAATGTAAGGAACAAAAAAATAAGTGATGGGATTTAAGATAGCAAGTGTCATATTCTGGAAGCATGTAAACCTTATAAAGCAAAAGACACAATGAGAATGAACCTTCTCCATGCCATTTAAATAAATACTTTGGCTCATGGGCTAGAAACATTAAAACACAACTCAGAAAACAAAATGAAAAGAAATCCATTGTAAAAAACAATCAGAAGAAAGCTACAGTGTATCTCTTCTGGTTGAGTTGTCTACATAGTTAATAACTATTAGTTTGGATCGGGCATTCTTATTTTAATTTCTACTTTCATTATTTAAGAAGGATTATGATGATTAATTGTCTAATGCCGATTATTAGGTTGATATGGATGATCTCTACAGAAGAGAAAGGAGAATGGTCTTTGTTTCAGAGGATTCACAAAAGTTCCCTGGTCTATAAACATAAAAAGGCAAATCAAGTTGTCAGAAAGTTAGGTCACATGTTTAATCATCTCATCATTGCTTATTATCTGAGTACTTCAATCATATAAATATGCATGTGAGAAAAGTTGATTTGTAGAATAATATTGTGTCATGAGTATATTTTGAACTTTTCTTTTCTGGCATTTTTCAGTAGAACACTTCTGGTGGATCGAAATACACTCAATTTGTGAGATTTCCAAGCCTTGAAGAAAGCAATAAATAAGCTAGTGTTAATTTTAATTGGTGATAAAAGTAGGAGAAATTTGTTTATTTATACCAGCCATGGTGGTATAGTGCATTTTATATTGGGCTGCAAATCATAGGGCAGCAGGTGAAGCCACGAAGGTGTACCACCTTGAAAACCCTAAGGGGTAGGTCTACTCTATCCTGCCATGCCTGCATGAGTCACAGAATTGACTTGCTTTGGCTTGGATTAGTTAGTTTACATAAGTTCTATGATTACTAACTGTATATTTGAGACTTTTGTTTAGATTCTGAAGGGTAAGAGCATCCTTAGTGAGCTTTCCAACATTCTATTTTTTCAACTTTATTTCTTTCCTTCTCAGGTTCCCCCAATTCCTCCTTTCTCTCAGTTTTCACTCATCTCACAATCTAAGAACTTACATGGCACAACAGGTTACACCCCAAATACCAGCTGAAGGGTTTGTTGTTTGAGCCACTCAGAAGGCCCTTGCAGAGCAAGCTTTACAATCTACTTCTATAAGAAAATAATCTACAAAAATGTCCGCTATCAGAAAATAATAGCATCTGGGATCTGAAAGGTTTATCTGCAAACAAGTAGCCATCGAAGTGAGGCATCATCTCAATACACATAGAAGAAGCACACCAGCCTGTGTGACCCAAAGACTGAATGTAGTAAAATTTAAATCTGAAGGAGGGAATCATTTCAGAGCTTAAATTATGAACACCTGGTTTGCAGGCTACAAATGATATGGCAGAAACTCAAAATATATTCACAGGGTCTTTACATGGGCTTAACCTCCCTTCTCACCTGAGTCCAGGGATGTGAACAGTCTTGATATCAGAGAGCATTGTAAACCCAATTATGGCCGATGTAGTTAGATCAAAATTTATCACCCTATCATTTGATCTCCCTTTTGACCCATTTTTAAATTGTTCTAGTTTTTAATATTTTCTGTGTTCTCTGCTTTAATCCATTATCATTATTAAGTTTTTAAAATGTTTTTCTGTATATGAAATCCAGGATAAATAAATCTCTATAGACACCAATTAGATATTGTTTCCTCAGGAGTATGGCTGGGGAGATTGGGGAGCTAAGAATAATGAGTACAAGAATGAAAACATGTTCTAAAATTGATTGTGATGATGACTGTACAACTCTTCTTAAAACGATTAAACTGTTGAATTGTGTGATTTGTGAATGATATGCCAATCAAACTGTTTTTTAAAATTCCATGAAAATAGTTCTACTCTACATAGATGGGACTGCCATTAGTCCCAGGAAACGTGAAGGCAACTGACATCAACACTAAGGCATATCACACCAGCTTGCCATATATTGAGAAATCCTTTTGTTGATGTTAGTCGTGGTGTCACCATGTTGGATCCAAGTCATAGCAACCCTACATACAATAAACCCTATGTGTACCATTGGGGACTTCTCGTCATGACTGTTCTTATGTTTGAATCTACTGTTACAGCAATGTGTCAATCCCTTGCGGAGGGCTTTCCTCTTGCCCATGTCCAAGGAGTGGCCTCTCTGGATACATATCCAAAGTATACTTTAGACATACTATGGAAAACCCTACTATACTTAAATGGGTTACCATTAGTCAGAACCAATTCAAAGGCAACCAAGAGTAACATTTCTACATATCATATCAATTTGTTATACCTGTGTATTGTACACTTAATATACATATGTGCATGTTTCATATCTTACATGAACAGTAATAATTTCTACATCCTTGGGTTACATTTATATCTCATAATTGTATTGTTCCAATCTTTATGCCACTAAATCAAATTCTGTTGTGGTTTGGAATTTCCAGTAGATTTTTCTGGAAATATGGAGTAAAATTTTCCACACAACTAAATCTAAGTGTTAACAGAACTATCTACAAAATATAGGCCTAGGAAAAGCATTGAGAGAAAGATAAACCAGCAAATATCACTGAAGAAAATCAATTCATAGCTTTTGCTTTCCACTGACATGGCCACAATGTACGTCACAACTTCTCCATCCTCTCACTTTTCGTTATCTTTAATACTAGACTGGTTTATATGTTGTCATGCTGAAAGTGTTGCCACTGATTTTTCAAGTATTATCTGAGTCACTGTGGTAGTTACATGAGCTCCTGTCAACTTGAGGGCATTAAGAGTGAATGGTGGAATGTAGTCTGTCAATCAGCCTGATGACATGCCTCCTGTGGGCATGGTTTTCTCCTGAGGATTCTGGGAACTTCCCTCTTTTTCCCTGGAGGTGGGCCACACGCCCTCTCTCTCTATGCTTCACATTCCTATTGACATGCTGCATGGAGTCATGGTGATGGTGGCCAGAGTCCAGGACAGGTTTCCACAGTCACTGGATCCACAAGACTTTACACCCACTGGCCTGTGATCTTCCTGCAGTAGGCATAATTGCATGTGCTGTATGAATCTAAAGAGGATTTGGTGGACCAGTATGGGACAAATGGGCTAATATTGGACTTATGGACTTGATCTGGACTGGGCTGGGATGTTTTCCCATTATACCATTGATCTTTTATATAAAGCTCTCACATACAAATATGAGTGTCTCAAGTCCACCCAGACTAACATAGTCACCCACATGATGGACAAGCTTCAGTGGAGCTTCCAGGGTAGGATGGACTAAGGAAAACGTCCTAGTAGTCTACTCCTAAAATACTGGTGAGTTCAAACCATATGAACATACATGCGGCATATCCGGTATAACACCGGAAGATAAGCACCTTGGACTGGAAAGCACACCAAATATAACAGGTGAAGAGTAACTCCTCAAAGGAGAGTCAACCGTAATGAAATGGGTGGAATAAAGTTTTAGGGGCCTTCATTGGCTGATAGGGCACAATTCAAAATAAAGAGTGTGGAGAAAAAGCTTATTTTATTCATTAATAATCACAATGTGGAATGTACTAAGTATGAAACTAGAAAAATTGGACATCAACAGAAATGAAATGGAATGTGTAAAATTAATATGCTAGATATTTGTGAGTTAAAATGGAATGCTATTTGCCATTTTGAATGACATTCAGATCATTTACTTTGTGGGGTTTAAATGACAAACAGAAGACAAATGGCCTTTCATCTATGATCTAAAAAATATCTCTGTGTCTACTTTGTGACAGGAAAATATCCATATGTCTGCAAAGAACATCAGTAACATGGATTTTACTCAAGTATAACTATCAACCAATTTAAAAATTAAAACTTAAGATGTTTACCAAATTCTGTAGTCTGAAATTGATAAGCCTGCCATGATAGGAACGTGAAAGTTTAAAATAAAGAAGAAGGATGAGTAATTAGAAAATATAATCTCGGGGGGGGGGGGGGCGCAGAAATGATCCCTGAGACCACAAGATAGAATTTTGAGAGATCAACTTATTTATTGCAAAAACCTTTTTTCCCCAGCAACACAAACAGTAATTCATCAATCAAGAAATCAAAGGATATATTGAAATGCACACATATGCTGCAGAAGACCCCTTTTATATGTTAACAAGCAATTGTGTCATTTTAAAGGTTAAAGTATACCTAACACAAGCTATGACATTTTCAATGGCTTTGTAAGATGGTGAAAGTTGAACAATGAATAAAGGAGACTAAGGAATAATTAATTCCTTTGAATTATGATTTAGGCAAAGAATAAAGGCAGTCCCCAAGTTATAAATAAAACATCTTCCAACCCATTCTTTTAAGAACATATAGGTCAGTTAGACTGTAGTGAAAGAGAGATTGACTCCCTCGTTTCATAGTGAGGACAATTTACCTAACATTGAAGCAAGGATTTAAAGATGACAGTGCACCACCCAAAGATGGAGGCGAATTATCTCACATTGTGTGAATGTGTTTCTTCACAGTCCTGACCATATTAAAGTCTCATGGATAGGTTCTTAAGAAACTTCAGAATTTCTCATTCTGTATTTTTGACCAATCATTTTTTTTCTATTATAACCCTGGTGAAGCACCCACGTTGTAAAAATTCGGGTTTGTTACAGTTTGCTTTGTGAGCCATGACAGAACCAGCTTGAAGTCCTATATTAAAGGAACAGTCAGAATTGTTCATGAGTTGGACAGTTATGAACTGTTGACTGCTTGCATACCATGGCATTAGAGTACCAGGAAAAATAACCCTCTGAAAATAAACAGCCGAAAGACTACTCAGAAGAAAGGATAGCAAAACTTCTTTTAGTTTGCACATGTTTACAGAAAGATCAACCCCTAGAGAAGATGATCATGTTGGAAGCAGGCAAGTACAATTGAGGCAGGCCCCCAGTAGGAGGCACTGACAGTGTGGCTGCAACAATGGACGAGACCAGAGGAATGGTTGCAGACGTGGTGCAGCACCCAGCGACGTTCTGCTCCACTTGGCAGTGGGGTCGCTGTGGGTTAGAACAAGACACATGTGCAAACTAAATGAAGTCTGCTACTCACATAGAGATTAGTAATAAAAATGGAAAGTAGGAGGAGGCTTCCAAAAGTTCGTGGAAAATCCCATGATCTTTTAATTCCATTTTTCGTGAACTGAAACAAACCCTCATGCATAAACTCATCATTTGATATCACAAATCATCTCTGCTCTGTTGTGGAAAAATTAAACCACGGACTCATCTTCTCTTTGTTTGTTAAAAACAAAGGACCCAAGGAGAACAAAGGATAGAAATAATAGCTAATATTTATACAAAGAAAGGTTATTTTCATTTAACATCCTGATCACTTGCTCTTCTTGTCAAGTTTATGCCACAGCCCTGTATTTGTGGAGTGTTCTGGAAGATGCAGAAGATGAGCCTAGTGCATACTTGTTCCTGGAACAATCGGCAGATTTGAAGAAGGCATATGATTTTGAGTTTTACAATTCTTTCAACTGGCTCTTTACTAACATTCCACAATAGAAAGATCCATTATTTTGTGATGGGGCGATGTAAAATAATTGAAAAGTGGTTCATTTTTAAATGCCATTTACTGTTGGATGAGTAGTTTACTTCTGAAAATAGCCTGCTATTTCTCACGCACAAATCTTCCTCCTGGCAACTCGATGTTCTGCTGGAATTGCTGGAAGAAACTGGTTCTGAATTTGTTAATGACCATGAGTAAAATGTAGCTTTGGGTTTACGACCTTTTAGATTTTCTTGTGATTATACCTAAGTACTTTCTTTCAAATGAAAATTGCAATTTTTATTTCTCAGAGGAGACCATCCTGGAATACAAACCAAGTGAGAGCAGTGGGGTGTAAAAATGAATTTTGTGACATTTTTGGCCTAATAATTCAACATGATTATCAATTTCCTCTTGAATTCTCTTAAAATTTTTAGCCTAACCTAATAAATTAATAAGCCTCTGGATATTTTACAAATCTTTCTGAGATGAATACTAAAGAAACAATAGTACTTATCCTCCTAGAAGCTTCACTGATGGTACTTAACTGAAAATATCTAGTATCCCATAAAATGCATTAACCTGCATCTCAAAACTGAAAATAAATATTTGGTTCTACACTAGTCTATTTTATAATTCTCATGCATCCTCATTTTGAATTTACTCTGTAAGTGAGAATGGGGAATCCCTTGGATATTTGGTATATAAAGGAATTTTCAGAAATCACAATTCAAATAAATACACTTAATATGCATTTAAATGGGGTTTTGATACTATGCTTTTTTGTAAATATATTGTGAATGGTACTAGGAAGGGAATAATGCAACAATTAATCATGGTCACTGATTAAAAAACCAATTGCTTTGACATGTACACAAGGATTTGATCCAATTTGGGGGCATCACTCTGCATGAGATAACAAATTTTTTTGTTTTGTTTTTAATTCAAGACCTATGAAGTAAATGTGCAGCATGTTTTCTTAAAAAATAGTATCAATAAGTGCAATGTGAATCCATTTTAATACTCTTTTGAAATATATAAAATTTCTGGCATTTGACTGGTTTTATTCAATTACTATATATATATATATATATATATATATATATATATATATTCAAGCCAAAATACAATGCAAACATTAGCTTCTATAGATTCTGAAGAAGTATTGTAGTAATATTTAATATTACTTATTTGCTTATATTTAAAATGTATTCTTATGACATTGATGGTTAGTAACTTATTTTTAAGGCAAATGAAGCAAGCCTTGATTGATTTCAATGTTTCAAACCAAAATGTAACCATGTCCTGTTTACCAACTAGTTTTTGCAACTATGACTTTTCAATAAATTCCAAAATTTACTAGAAAGGAATGGTGAAATTGAAAATTTGAGTAATTTAATGGGATTTTAAAGAATGTTGAATTTAATAATATACTATTTTGTTTTATAGCACCTTGATTATTTGTCAGTATTATCAGAAAACCTCAGCAAATGCTGTATGTTTATTTCAAAGTATTTTATTTACTAATTACACTGACTTTTTATCCATTTATCATTGTGTTACTCTCTTCTTCAGTTTTAAGTTGATCAACCATGTTTTGGTTTTGAAGGTAGAGTAGCTAAAGCAAATAGAAGAAATGAACAATCAAAGAGCTGAACAGAGAAGGCAACGTACTATCATTAAATTTGCAAAGATCTGCTTCATTTGAGATGAGTAGGAAATGACTCAATGGCGTCTAAGAACAATGGTGAACAAATGGTCCAGACCAGAAAACAGATCCTATTCTGTGTCATTCCTATCAATGCTTTGTCTATCACTTAATAATAACCAGCAACTGATGTGGAGTAAAAGATTCATGAGTTTTCAAAAAACTGAAATAAACTTAAAGTAGTGTTAATGTTATTTTTATAAAGCACTGTCAAGTAGGTAAGGACACATATCAACCTTTTGTGTAATAGAATGAAACACTCCCTGGTCCTGAGTCAGCATCACTCTCTGCTGTGTGTAAGCCCATTGGTGCAGCCAATGTGTCCACCCACCTTGCTGAGAGTCTTTCATATTTTGCTGACCTTCCATTTACCAAGAATGACTTCCTCTCAAGAAATGGGCACATTCTGATAGCATGCAAAGTATGTGAATCAACCTCTTGTCATATGTGCATCAAAGGAGAATTCTGGTTGGACTACCAAATCATGCTTGGTCATTCTTCTAGTAGCCCATGACGTACAGTGAGCCTTTTTGTAATGAACATCTGATTTATGGATTATTCTTTGCCTTTTTATACAAGGCTTAAAAACTGCTTTTGTCATGGGTGGTAAGGTGAGGCATTTTAAAATTTGGATGGTTTATCATGGGGCCAAGATCAGAACCTTTGAGGGTCCCAGTCCTAAACTGAGAGGCTTTCTGGAGGCATCATGACTCATTTCCAGATCTTAATGTGTGGAATTGGATATTTGGTCGTCCTCTACAAAGGAACACACAGGAAAATAACACAGTGCCCTGCCATGGCTGAATGGGGCATTGCCATCTTTGAATGCTTGGTTTAAAGTGATAGAAATTGGGACTCACTTGGAAAAGATTTAATCAACACTGTTAACAAAGTCTTCATCAAAACAGGCGCCATTGCTTCAAATGCAGCTTTATTCCAAAGCTTCATTGGAAAGGCGTGGAGCCCTTTCTTGTACTAAAGTTAGGCTAAATAAGAATTGTCTGCATTTTTTCTGCTTGGCCTACATATTTTTATGGACAATGGAACAGATCTTATTTATAGCCCAGGGACTGCCTGTATTTAACACTCTTTGCCAACACCTTAATTTGAAGGTATCAACTCTTCTTTGGTCTTCTGAGTCATTGCCCAGCTTTCCAAAACATAGTAGGCAGCTGAAAGTGCCCTGGCTTGTGTCAGATGCATGCTAGTCCTCAGAGTGACGTCTTTGCTTTTGAAAAGGAGGCCTTTTGCAGACTCCACAATGTCACGTTTGCTTTAATTTCTTGACTAGTGTTTTCCTGAACATGGACTGTGGGTGCCAGCACAATGAAATCCTTGATAACTTCAATTGTTTTCTTCATCACAAATTCGCTGATGCGTCATGTTTGGGGGTGTTTGCATTCTTTACACGGAAGACTAATTCATACTGAAGTCAGGAGCCTGTGTTCCTTACCAGGAAATGGTTCCAGACTTCTTTGTCAGCAAGCAAGATTATGCCCTGTCTGTCTTGCAGGTTGTGAATGAGTCTTCCCTCAATGTTGATGTTGTGACCCCCTTTCTGTATTATATCAGGAGTGTTTGCACAGGATAAAGATTGAGTAACTACTGTGAAATGATGCAACCCTGATACACACCTGAAGTTTAAAAATGTTGAAGTTAACAAAGTAAATGAATCCTTACTCTAGTTGTAAAAACTACAAGCTTTTCCTTCAAAGCGATTTAAAACTTAATTGGATGCATGTGGAAACAAATATTTTATGCATCTGTACCATTAAATGATCCTGCATCTCTGTTATTTAAGTGTCCTGAGGAACCTTATCATGGAGTAATGAGCCTGAACTAATTCCATAAACAAGATAAATGATCTCCTTGAGCCTGCATTACAGATAACCACCTCAATTAAAATTAAGAGCTCATGTACATTATACCTGTAATTCCTACCTGAAAAGGATATATAATTCTAAGCAGCAAAACTCAGTGAAATCAAGTTGATTCCAACTCGCATCAATCCTACAGGACAAAGTAGAACTCCCTTAGTGGGCTTCAAGGACCGGAAATCTTTAAGGAAGAGACTGCCACTGCCCCCTCTCATAGAATGGCTTAGGGATTCAACCTCTGACCTTTGGGTTAAAACTGAACACTGAACTATGGTGCCCCAGAGCCCTTTTTCTAACCAGATGGTGCAATCCATGCAGTATATTTATGAGACTCGGTGACATTCTTTTCAGTTACTTTATTGAACATGGCTTTCTTTTATCATTAAGTAACACAACTTTATTTTCCACACAATGGCACACAGGGTCGTGGACACAGGTGTCCACCTTCTCTCATGCAAGTATTCATGCACGCTGACTAATGGCTAAAATAAAACCAAACCCACTGAGTAGATATCAACTCATATTGACCCTGCACAGTAAGGCTCCTGAGGCTGTAAATCTCCTCAAGAGCAGATAATCCCATCTCTCCTGTTCAGGAGGGATGAGTTTAAATTGCCAACCCTTCAGAGAACAGTGTGAAGCATCCTGACACTTCCATCAACGCTCAGATGTTTATGAATAAATGACCCTGAAGACAACATCGTCCAGACACTACAATTGAAAATCTAGCAAGTTTCAGAGGCTCAGAAAAGTTAAGGACTGGGAAAACAAAGTTTTCTGGTGGATGGCTCGGGCCTCATTACAACTGTAAAATTTTCAGTTCTAGGATCTGAAGAAAAGTACTGTTTGGATTAAGTTCTGTATATGTACATTTTAAAATTGCATTTTATTTATATTTGGTGATTTTAATAAGGTATATTGGATTCAAAAAGAAATGCTACAAAAATTTGCTACATTTTTGAGTATATATTTTCTAATTAGATGTAAGAGTTTTTTCTGAGGTAAAAGTGCCTGTCTATAGTAAAATGTAATCTACTTTTGTGACTCATATCAAACCCTTAATATGTCTGGATTCACTGAATTTCTGCTTATTTATTTTTGTTTCCTAATCATTAAATACCTTGGATAAAGAGCTTTCTATTAAATTATCAGTCTTTCTGAAATGTTACAAAGTTCTTCTGGAATCTCTCATACACTTTTGATTTTTCCCCTCCAATTTTAATCCCCAAACATGTCACATCACATAGTCTTATTAGCATATATGTAAACAGCATCCTAAATACACTCCAGCACAGGTGTGATTTAACATGTCATTTCAATTTCACTCAGATCTCTTGTCCCCCAAGTGCTGTCACGAAGCCAGTTTTCACCACATTAAATTAACAGGAATAGGCTAGGAGTAATAACAGTGTGTGCCATATATATTTCATTATTTATTGACAAATTATAGGCTAGATTGGAGTTTTTCTGAAAGCATTATAGTGTTATTTTTTTCTACCTCATCAAACTTTCTCACTGCCATTGAGTCGATAATGATTCATCGTGACCCTATAGCCTGGGGTAGAGCTGCCTTGTCTTTCTCCTGCAGAGCCGCGTGTAGTTTGGAACTGCTAATCTTTCACATCACAGCCCACCCAAAACCCACTTCACCTCCCTTTTTTTATTCTACAGAGAGTAAAATATCTAATAGCTGAATGCTAAAAATGTACCATGCTCTGCCCTTAATGTTCTGAGAATTTTATCAAATACTCACACATACACACAAAACTAGTTATGTTATTACCATATGAGGAAGCAGAAGTCCATTTTATTTAAACCATAGACAAGTATGCAATCTAACAAGCAATACACTAGAATGGGAAGAGAGATTGTTAACAGTAAATTGAATTTCCTGATGATACCAGAAATAACTGCTACAAAGCACTTTAATTCACCCATTTAGATGAAGATTTATCATGAAGTCTGACAAAGACTTAACCAGAGTTAGAATCAATAGGTTGGTATAAGTTAGACCCTATTGTCAAGAAACTAATATCTTATGGCCCATATGTAAGGGAATGTCTAATTGTCTATAAATGGACTTTGGTCTCCACTCCGTTTGCCCCCCCCCCCGCCCCACTGCCCCATTCACATTGGTATGATTTTTGTTTTGGGTCTTTGATGCCTAATACCCGATCCCATTGATGCCTGTTAATCACACTGGCTGGTGTGCTTCTTCCAGGGCATAGTATAGCATAGACCAAATATACAACTTTTCTCTATTTCTTTAATGCTTTCTCACCCCTCCCCCACTATCATGACCTAAATTCTACCTTAAAAATCAGACTAGACCAGAACATGTACACTGCTACAAATAAGAGCCTGCAACACAGGGAATCCAGGATAGATAAACCCATCAGGACCAATAATGAGAATAGAGATACAAGGAAGGGAAGGGGAAGGTAGGCGGAGAAAGGGGAATTGATCACAAGGATCAACATATACCCCACCCCTCAGGGAGACAAATAACAGAAAAGTGGGTGAAGAGAGACAGTGGGCAGTGTAAGACAAGAAAATAATAATTCATAATTTATCAAGGGTTTTTGAGGGAGGGAGGGTGAGGGAGAGAGCGAAAAAAAAAAATGAGGAGCTGATATCAACGGCTCAAGTAGAAAGCAAATGCTTTGAAAATGATGATGGCAACATGTGTACAAATGTGCTTGACACAATGGATGGATATATGGATTGTGATAAGAGCTGTAAGAGCCCCCAATAAAATTATTTAGTAGGGAAAAAAAAGAAACTAGTACCTCTGCCTTTAAGTGGAGAGTGAATGTGGTCAATGACTATAATCCTCACCATCTCAGGAGTTGATATGCAAGCAGTTTCTGACTTAACAGCAGTCTGTTCCAATGGTTCTCGTAGGCAGATCTAATGTTTAAGTGCAATATCTCATTTTCACGTATTTATTTAACTTTCAGTATTATTGCCTTTGTTAGCAGTATCTTTTAAGATCATAAGTCTTTGAGTGTGGAAGGAAGCATGGCAATAAAGTTACAGATATATTTTAATATACACAGACATAAGTGCAAACATACATAAAAATGCATAAACAATGAAAATGAACTCTGATAATACAGAAAATAGGTCGGACGTTGGCATTTTGACAATTGTTATTATGGCTCCATTTGTGGAATGCTCTAGATCGTCTGGAGGATCCCCGAGAAGAAGCATGGCGTTTCCTTTCAGAAAACCAGTGCTTTCTGCTTGCTTCACTCTATTGCCCAGCCCCATCTTACTACGTGTTGAGTGGATATTAACGAAACAATCCGTGTTTCGGATCCTTATTTTCCAGCTACCGAAGAGCTTGGTTCAAGTTAGAAACTCTCCTGCTAATTTTGCCACTCCCGGTGATTGGACAACCTCCCGATTTTCTCTTCCTCGTTCTTTCTTTCTTAGCTCCGTTTTCCTCCTCAAACTGCAGGAAGCTTGGACCTGTCAGCCCCCTCTCCTGGTCTCTGCGCTGCCGAGCTGTTCTGCAAAGGCAATATTATTTTCTAAATATGATATTCACGCCCTTTGCATAACTCTTCCGCCAATCTCTTCAATAACTTTTTCTAATAAAATGCATGATCGTGTTTACATAACTCAGTATTTTTTTCTATATTGTCTGCATCTATTTTCTCACAACTTCCTCAAGAAAGAAACACTGTGACAGATTCAGTAGTGGTTGTAAGTGTAAGTCATAGTTTACCTGTATATAAACCAAAGAGTAGAAAGAACAAATCACGGAGCCTCCTGGGAAAGATAGACGTACTTATCGCTCACAACACGCTTTGAGGAAGCAGATGGGGAAGAACGTTCACTGGAATCTAGTCTTCGTCCACCAAATAGAAGTTACCCTGGACTGGGCACAAGCCCCCTTGCAAATGTAGTCTCGGGGGGCAATCCTAGTGTCTCTTAGCAAGCGTGCTGGCAACTAAAGTCAGCTCCGTGTTTCCCCCAGAGCTGCTGCGGCATCAGCGATTCCCAGTGTCGTCTCACCTGTGGTCCACAGGCAGGTGGAGAGCGCCCAGTTCGCAGGACATGATGATCTCTACTGCAAGGACTGCTTCGTGTCTGGGCAGGACTGGGCTCCTGCAGCCGGTTTGGAGGAAGGCATCTCATGGATCACATCCAAGAGTCAAGCTATGCGGCGACTGCTAACGAGAACCTCCCCATCGATGCTGCCTTCAAAAGGACCAGTCCCTTTGACTGGCCACAGAGAGCGCTCCGTGCAGATGGACCGGATGCTTTTTGGAATGATGTGGTCCGAGGCTATGGGGTGGTGCACGTCCCTTCTCACCTGGCCGACACAAAAGGACCATCGCCAAGTCTGTCCCTGAATCCGCAGCTAAGGTGCAAAAGTTTACAAGCTGGTTCATGGGATGGAGGCCCGAGTACACAGACCCCAAGGTGGTGGCTCAGGGTGAATGCCGGGAAGAGACTGGAGTCCGTTTCCAGGGCTGCATCACCCTCCTCTTCAACGTGATCACCAAGGAAATGAAGACCCTGGGCTATAACACCGGGCCTGTGGACTCACAGGGTGTCTTCACACCCAACCACCCCCCCACCGCCGAACATAATCTAGTTAAGGCGTTGGCTGTTGCCCCCATCTGGCATTGAAGACCCACTGGTTCTCCTCATCGCTGCTCATTTGGAAAATGGATTAGAAGCATAGCCTTTGGAAAAGCGTTTTTATATACTAAAGTGTCATATTTCTAGGGAAAAAAACATTTTTGCAAAAGCAGAACTTGATACTGTAGAGTATTCCAACTCACAGTGACATTTTGGGACAGGGCAGTACTAACGCTGTAGGTTGCCAAGACTAACTCATTACATGGTAGAAAGCCTCTCCCCTCCTCCCCCCTTTGGAGTGGACTAATGGTTTCAAACTACTGACCTTGTGACCCAAGAGTTAATAACCACTTTGCCACTGGCTTACACAACAAATAGAAATGGAGTAAATTCTGTCGATTTCAAATGTCTTCCATCACAGCTTTGTGAGTAAAATACTTAAGAAAGAAAGGCTTACCAAGAAGAGCTAAATTGTATGGTAATCAGTTGAACTAACATAATTCAGGGGTAATCATTAAGCGTTTGTAATAAAATTTGGCAGGTAAATTTTCATGATCCTAGTTTAGTTTTACTTTTTTTTCAGTTTATAGAATAAATTATCTGGATACAGTTATAGAAACTCCATTGACTATGTAATATATACATAAAATGATGCAGAATGATCCTTGAATAACATAATTAGGATTCATAGGTAGAGAGTTTTTAAGAAAATTAGCTGTGGATGATGAAATAAGCTCACAATTCAATAGTTTGAGAACAAGATCCAATGAAACTTAAGGTTCTATTACTGAAAATATGGGAACAAGATAAAAGAAGGTAGTAGTTTCATCCCCTTATAATAAACCTCATCTGGAATATTCAATTGATTTATAGATACCACTTTCAAAAATAAATGTAGAAATTACTCCCAGTGTATGAGACTAGTTTTTCAGAGCAATAGTAAAATGAGATAGAGTAAACCGAGATACTAGCAAAGATGGTGATGAGCGACGTAATAGGCAGCTGCATATATCTGTGGCACACAGTAGGGGAATACTAATTTCCTCTCTGAATTTGCTTAGTAAAGTAAAAAGATACAGAGATATGGTTTATCGCTTTAATGTAAATTTTATTGCATACTCAAACACATACAAAGAGAAACTTGGGCTTGGGAGTGCAAATGAGTGACCTGAGAGTAGAGTCATTTGCCTTCCAACAAATTAAAAACCAAGTCACCGCCATGAGCCTCAGAAACCCACAGGGGCAATTCTCTGTCCTATTGGGTCTCTCTGAGTCTGCAATGATTAGATAGTCAAGTTTGATTTGGTTTTCTACCTTACCAAGCATAATGCCCATCTAATAGGACTAGTCCTCCTACTAATAGTTGTTATCGACTACTATGAAACCTTATATGTACGCTACAGAATAAGAAATTAAAAATCCCCAATATATTTGAAGACTATTATTCTGAAACTTACTGTAGCTTTCCTAATTATACATAGCTAATCCATTTGTTTTCAATGGAAGCAAGACTTTTCTTGCTCAAAAATATTTCCCTTTTATTTTAATATTTCAGATCCCACCCTCACCAGCTTTTATAACGTCAGGTGCATTTGTCTTGATGCATGGTAACTTTTTAGTTCATTCTTGAAAGATAATGTGAATTAATTATAAAAGTAATCCCAAGCTACGATAGGATCCAATAAATAAAACACATCCTCCTGATCCATAAACAATGTAGAATATTGCATTTATACCCAGGGCCCCTTGCTTCTTAGTGACAACCCTTTAGTTAATGAGGAAGTGCCCTTCCAAGGGTCCTCGCCTATGCTGGACACCAACACTGAGGAAGTCTAATTCTCAGATGAACTCTGGTTATCTTTACAATGAAAAGAGCCCCAAAGTGGCTCAACTAAATTGGGTGTATGATCAGTTTATCTAAGAGGGCTTGACTTTGGTTTAATTCTTTACAGATCACTCCGCAGTGCTCATTGAAATGTTTCGGGCACTGGGACAAAAGGTAAGAATTGAAGACAAAATGTGAGAAAACAGTATCTTAAGAGTTGAGAATATTTGTCTTTAGATGGAAAGCATCGTACATATTTTCACTGGTGGAAAAATGAGCTTCTCTGAGTGGCCTTATCCACACATTTGCCTGGCATATCTTCCAAGTTCTAAATGCCCAAAGAGGACTGTTTTAATTGATGTCTACAACTGCTTTGCAGAATCATCCTGCAGGGCTCTGCATAGTTTTGCTACTCCGTGACATTCCCCTCCTCTACTGAAACCAAGCGCCCTTCATACTGTAAACCAAGAAAGAAAAGTGTTCAATTGAATTTTATGATTTTAAGATTGCATCATGTAAATTGAAATGTGTTTGGTCGCCATAAAACTTTTGTACCAGAGTAAAAAGCTCTGACTAGAAAAACGCAGTTGATGTTGGTCATTAAGCTGTCATGTTTAATAAAATCTAAAAAGGTAGCCTTATCTTGCTACTCATAAAGATTAAGATACAGTCTTTCCTTAACATGAATAATTAAGTTATTTCTCAACTAGCATTAAAAAACTCTTATATAACAAAGAAATAAAACACCTTTTATATTTTGAGGTGTTTGGAATTTGGAGGAAAAAAACACGTGAGCATATTTTTGGATGTATATATGTAGTGTATATTAATCTGTATACCAGACTCTATATTAGCACAGAATTTGTAGGTAAGAATTTTTTCATATTTAAAATACACCGTCTTACATAAATTTAGAGAGCAAAATAGCAAATATAAAACATGGATTTTGGAATTTGATGACAAATTTAAAAGCCACTTACACAATTTACTAGTAATATAATTCAGAGACATTACATATAATACCAGACTAGTCCCTAGGAATGGGAGGTTAAGGATGTCCCAAATATTGAAGTCTTCCAAGATACTCTTCAGCTCAGTTCCCCTCACTCCTTCCTAGAGTCTATTCCCTCAAACTCCTGGGTTTTGTGAATCCCTGCAATGTCTCACAGAAACTCACAAATCTTTTAGGAGATGTCTCACGTGGCAATGGTGCTGGTCAGTCCAAAATTCAAAGGTCAGATAATGGTGAGCAAAATACAGGCTAGAGAGCCAGAGGTCAGAGATGTCCAAAACTCATGGGAGGCCTCCTGGATTCTACCAGTGCTCAGTCAGGAAACAAAGATCTGGCTTCCCAGGCAAGGTGATCTGCAGAGATCAGTGTGGTGGCACCAGGATAGATCCTCTGAAAGTAGATTGTAGCCTTTTTCACACCCGGGACTAAGGTGGGGTCTTAATGATGCTTTCACAAACACAAAGGAGGTGGCCCTCTTCATCCCAAGTACTAAAATTGGGTCTTAAATTTGTCCAGAAAACAAAGGGTGTGGCATGATTCACAGCCTCCACTAAAGTCAGTAAAAAGACAGGAGAGAAAGAAAATGTCTAAGTGGATTCCCAGCATAGTAAAGCATATGATTTTCTAATTCAAAATGGCCAATATCAGTCCATTTCAACTCACTAAGGCCTAGGATAGCCACTCCATTTCATTTTTGACCACTTCCAATTTTCACACATTTCAAGATCGGATCATTAGAAGATGATTTCTTCAGCTGTTTCCCTTGACTTTCATATCTTCTCCTTCATCATAGCTTGAGTGCCCGGGATCTCAGGGCCCACCATCCAGCAGTACCTCTAACGATGCTCTGCGTCCTTCATTAAGGTGCTCAGTATTTGGCAGTGCTTTGAAGCTGTGCATAAGGTTTTCAGTGGTTTTTCCTTCCAAATTGGGGACCTAGTCCTTCTTCACTCTGTTCTTATTCTGGATATTTTCTTATAATCTGTTCACTTTGGGTGACCTTCCTCGCATTGAGATACCTGTGACTTAGCTTCCAGGATCACAGCAACACACAAACCTGCACAGGACAAACTGGCAAACAAGTGGTGGAATTATGGCAAGAAGGACCCTAGTAATTGACTACAACTCATTACCTACATGAATTTAGGCTTACCTTATTTTAGGAGCTCTGGTGACATACTAGATTAAGCATTGAGTTGCTAACCAAGAGACTGGTGGTTGAAACCTTGCCATGCTTCCCTAGAGGAGTACGGGGCAATCTGCTTCTACAAATATTTATAATCTTGTAAAGTTTAAGGAGTAGTTATCCCTGTCTTTTGTGGAGTCTGCCTTAGTAGGCCCTATGACTATCCTTTCAACATAAAGAGAAATCTAAGACTCTCTCTTTAGATATTTCTATTTAAATATCTCAAGTAAATTGAGCTTGCGATTGATTGATCTGAGGAGGATAAATAAAATTGTCTCCAAGGTGCACTTGGAATTATTAATATAATGGGCAATATCTTTACAGTCCTGTTTTGTGTTTTCCTATTCATTGTCTGTATGGTATGTTTCTGATTGCATTTTGGGAGCATGGATAGCTTCATAGCTCACATAGAGACTTATTTCATAAACAGCTAAATTCTTCTCTAGTTACTAGGCAAAGGATATTAGTAGCAAGTGATATCCATGGTAGCTTGTAATTCAAAGTATTTTGAAGGTGAAGAATTTTAGATAGAAATAATCAGCTGACCATCAGGGAGGAATAACTATTTTCTCACATTATTAATGAAGGAGTGGTGGAATGTTTCCAACTTCTGCAGTGTGCTCATTTCATAAATCAGTGATGACATATGAAAATATAGAAACATCATGCTTTAACTAGCACTGGCAGGTAGGTGGGTACATGAACAGATAGCTGATATATAGGTAACCAGAAAGGCTTCGCAGTGTTTTCATTTTTATTGTCATGTTTTTGTCCTGGTAGGATCTCAGCAAGAGTAAACTATTTGAAAGAACAATTTTCACTTCCCAGATGAGAAGGCAGAGGCGCTTAGCAATGAAGATAAAATTTCCAGGACCTCAGAACTAGTGGATAATGGTGTTGGAACAGATTTCCTCCCCCAGAGACAAATTTTTATTCAGCTGAAAATAAAGTAAGTATAACTAAATCATTTTTTTAGAATCTAGGAAGAGGCATCCTGCAGCTTCCCAAAGGAAGGTCTAAAGATCTCAGACAACACCATGACAAAAAAAAAAAAAAAGTACCGGAGTAAACATCCAACTTCTTTTTGCTCTACTTGTGGTGGAAGCCTGCCAGGAGCTGCTTGCATATGAGGAGGCAGTTCCCCCTCCAAAGACAGGCCGAGCCAGCAGGTACTGTCCGTACATTGGGATCAGACAGAACACGGAGTAAAATAAATCATAACCTTAGCTGCATGGGATGGTGGGGATGGTGGGGGACACTGTGTGTTGTCAGAAAATAGTTTTCGAACAATGTTGGCTAAGCTTAACGGAGTAATGGTTAAGCAGCATTTAGGGTGTAGTTGCTTATGGGAATGGAAATCAACAAAATCTCATTATGTTGTTATCATCAGGGAACCAGCAATGTGCTTCCCTCTTCACTTTGCTGCACATCTGCATCCCTGCTGCTTGTACAGGGCGGTCCACTTCTGAGAAGTTAATGCGTGCAGAGGCCTAGATCCCTGCTGCTTCCCCTCGCTTCCCAGCAAACAGACAACTTACCCTGCTAACTGGCATACGAACAGAGTATGAATGTTCCACGTTCAAATCACAGGAGTAGGAAAAGTTTAATAGTATTAATATTTTTAGAAGCACCTTAAGGCTCACTATGATTAGTTAACAAAGGCAGGTTAGTGTGTAATGAAGGGGGAAATTACTTTTATTGAATTAGTTGATGATTTTTTTCTAATTATAGCACTGCAGGTGTTTATATCAACAGATTGCATTGGCAAGGTAATTAGGTCCAGCAAGTGCATGAATTATGTTAGGTTAAATTAGCTTATCACCAGATAGGAATTTAATGATGCGGAAATGTATCTTCCCAGGTTGTGCACTATGTGTCGTCCCGGTTTCAGTGACCACTTAATATGATGCTAGGGGATTTTGTGTATCAATTAGGAAGCAGAATTGCCTTAGGAAAAATCACATTTTAAGGGACCTTTTTTCATGTAGGGATTAGCACTCAAATGATGAATGGTGCAAATGCCAAATTCCCCTCTCTAATGTAATCATTTAATCTAATAGTTCCTTTTCCAACTCCATGTGAGTATGTTTAGACACGTGTTATGTGCATATCAAGAAAAAACTAGAGGTCTCGCTACTTAAAATAGATGCCCCTGTATGTTATTCAGTTATTTAAACAACAAGGGAAATCTAATCATTTTTCAAGAGCCAGGAAAAGAGGGGGGGGTGAGGGAAGAGAAGAAAAGAAAATTACCTCAACTAACGGTGTGATGTCTACTATTTCCACAAACACATGGAAATAATATACTCAGTCAGAAGCTCATTGTCTCTAATAATCAGTCATGTATATTTAGATGAGATGAAAATCAGGTTATGTTTCCCGTTCTGTCATGTGAAAGCAGCACCCATATCCACCATGATTCTGTTTTTTTCTTGTCTGGGCACACAAGATCACATTTTTTTTGCTTATTTTCCGTTCCTTTGTATTCAATTCTTCAAGCAGCATAGAGCATGTACCCTTCACAAGCCAAGCATTTCAGCCAAACCTAAAGTTGACTTAAACAGGAACCCATCAACATTGCACTCAATATTTGCCAGTAAGAAGTAGTAT
This sequence comes from Tenrec ecaudatus, assembly GCF_050624435.1. NCBI lineage: Eukaryota > Metazoa > Chordata > Mammalia > Afrosoricida > Tenrecidae > Tenrec > Tenrec ecaudatus. The sequence continues at coordinate 12,619,024 of NC_134539.1, forward strand.
GAAGCTATGGTGTACCCTCACATCTGGCAGGGGGCTATAAACCTACTTTAAGACAGAGTGACAGGCAGGGTGACTTCCTGACTCATAGAGACAAAGGCCAAGGATCCCATGACTGAGACACTGAGGACCAGAGGGACTTGGCTTCTGCCTCAGGAGACTAATGGCTGAATCCTTATTGTTTACTAATTCTGACTTGTGGTAACCTATTAGTTTCCTTAATAAATTTCTTAACCTTGAAAAAAAAAGTAGTATGAGTCCTACCACTCTATCACCACATTTTGATGATAGGAAATGTCTTATACTGCTGTCAGCTATATTGAGTTTATGTATTTTATAATGCACCTTCTTATATTCTTTCTTAGAAATAGGAGGATTCGAGCTCATTTATTTTCCTGTGTATGTACCTGAGCTTTGGGAGAATTCCAAATCCTAAAGCACGGAATTAAACTGCTTTAAGGCTATTTCACAAGCCTGGTGCCAGAACTAGAATGACTATCCTAACTTGAATGCGCTCGTGTAAAAATCAATACTGGAAGAAAACGACCAACAAAGCAGCAGGCTACATGTTGTCAGACATCTCACGTTGTCAGACACCTTGTTAACTTTAGAAGCGTGTTCACTGTCCAGTACAGTCAGAATGGAAACATTTTATAGCATTCCTCGCGTGGATGTATGTGCTCATACTAAAATATCCACATCATGTGAATTCTTCCACTTTCTTTAGGATGTTGGAAGAGATCATTGAGAAGCTGGTTTCTCCTGTACGACAGGGTAAAACGAATAAACTGGTACAAGGGTAAAACTCATACACACAAGTAACTCTTTGAGGATATATCTTGGTGCCTCACCAGCACTATGAACCTGAACAGAACCAAAGTTATGGATTTGAGTTACCAGAAAAATACCTAATAACAATGCACATGAGATTATGCATGTGCGCATGTTAGTTTTCTAAGAACTGCTTTCACAACCATTAATTCACAGGATATCCTCACCAACTCCTAGAGATAAACAGGAATATAGGCCAGATTTACAGATAAAGAAACTTAGAACAAACGATTGAATGGTACATGAAGGATCATAAGCCTATTAGATTTGAAGTGAAAATCTCATTTGTTTAATTAATAACTCAGTGTTCTGGTTGGAGATAAATTTATTCAAGCAAAGGATAACACAATAATAATAACCACCCCATGTTACCATAAATGTATTCTATGTACTTTTTATCTCTGTGGATGCAGAGGGAGAGAGATAAAGGGGAATTCAGAGAATAACCCAAAAAAGTCTACTTCCGATTATGCCTATGGCTATTGGTCAGAGCACAGAAATTTTTCTTTGATGTTTACTATTTTAATGACCCTATGTTTTATTTGAGAAGACCCAAAAGTAAAACATTTAAAGCCATTTCTCTAGAGTTTTACACTGCTTTATATTTAGAATTGCATAGAGAAACCAAATAAAAAATAACATTAAAATGAATCCAGGAGAATCAAAATATGGCCTTCAGGACAGCCTCCCTGAATTTCCAGATCACATTTGATGCCGTGACCAGTACTGCAAGAGGGCCTGATGAGCTGTGGGAGGGTAGCAAGAATACCGACATCAATAAAACAAAGAGTCGTCTAAAAGACAGGAGTGAGAAAGGAGAGCAAACTGCATATCCAAAGAAACTCTGAACCTTGCTCCTAATTATAGCAAGTTTGGTGCAATCTTTCCATCTAAAGAACTTAGTCTTTGAAAGGCTAGATTTGCAGTGACGTTTTAGGCCAGGTACAATTCTAATTCTATTGTTTGAATAGAATTATTCAAACATTATCACCAAACGATCAGAGTGATAAGGTTTTTTCAAAACATTATTTTACTAAAAACAAGGGAGTTTTTACTTTCATTTTTCCCACTCAAGCCACTCTACATCAACACTCACTAAGATAAATTTGGTAGCAATGGAAATATTGAGAGAATCTTACTAAAATATGAAGAAATGGGTTTTCTTTGGAAGTCCGTTTTTCACATCTAGCGAATATAGCTGATGCTATTGAAGATCAATGGGAACTGCTAAAGTAGCAACAATGGATAATTGACACATTAATATAGAGGTTTATCTGCTTTTTCATCTAATACCAACCGAGAATTTATGGAAATAGATGAATATGACAGAAACAATTGAAAGTTGTGTTCAGTGGTGGAGGGAATATTAATTATTTGTCCCCATATTCTTTCTGCAACAGAAAAAGAAATCTACCACATCATTAAGTCACCTTCGCCAAAGGAGAAGAGCGTCTACCCAAATCACTGGAAACTTAGTATTTTACTCCTTTACAAGAAGGAACCAGGTTGTCTTTTTCCTCCTCTAACCAAACACAGCAGGATTTCTCTCTTGTTCTTTTTTTGAGGCAGGGTAGGGGGTGGGGGTTAGGCAGAAGGATTTCCTCCTGTCAATATGTTGATCACATTTCAGAAGCTCAGGCCAACATGTTTGGCCTAATCTGTTCTTTCTAAAGCACTTGGTCTTTGAAGGGCAAGATCTATAGTGAAGTTTTAGACAAAATAGAATTCTTATTTTGACTCCTCCAAATGTTCTTTTAGCAGAGAGTTCTTCCTGCGAGGTTACAGGGTTCTTAGATGAATTATTAAAGTTGATAAATGTTTCTCATGTGGATTGTGTTCGCTTCACTAGCAATAATCTGAAGGATATCAAAGAAAATCACTCAGAACACCTGACATTCATCACTGGGAGTTCTCTATGAAAGAATGCCAAATTTGCTTTAGTAAGAAATGAAAAATTTGCTTTAGTAAGGAAATATTTACATGTATATTTTTTACAGATTTATCAATAATTAGACTTCAGTTTAACAGAATTTGAGGATTTGCACAGCCATATTTTGTAGGCATATTTTTCAATATAAAGATGATATTGGAAATAGAATGATTTTAACACTTTAGAATACAAAAAGAACTATTTCATACTTCATTCATTGAAATATTACACTTACAACACTGATCTCTACATTTTTTCCTCTCTTGTTCACGGTCACACATACCTTGGCATGCATATCAGAACTTGAACTATACACACCTGTGTGTCTGCACACACTATGTTTCTGCTTCATTGGGATTGCCTTTAAGTGGGATACGCTGTGAAAATCTGGAACGTGTCATAGATACATCTCCAAACATTTCAATTCATTTAGAGCCTTTCAATGATATTTCATCTTTTGGTGCTGTTTGTCAAAGGGCTTACTTCGCCTCAAAGAGCAGAGTTCAAGGGTAGGAACCCTGGATGTTATAGTCACAGCTAGAGTCCTATACCAATTAAATAGATGATTTCTTCTTTTCAACTATCCATGATGCGGTATCATCGACCAGTTTCTTTATTCCTGGTAGACTTTTTCAATTAAAAATAGGATTACAATGATAGACTTTATCAACCAAAGTTAACTTCAGATGAAATCCTTTTTAAAATAGTGTATACTCAGTCATGTAATACCCAAGGTGCTGTTGAAATTTCCATGTTAACGGAAAAGACTAAAAATGTGAGAAGAAGGTGGGAGATGAATATATCATTTCTATTAAAGTTAATTCAATTAAGCAAGAACAGGTGTTTCAAGAAAAGTGCAAGGCACGTGCTCCGGAGGTGGTTTCTGTATCACCCCTTCCAGCAAGGCCCCAGAAAAGAGCTTAGTTTTCCTTCAGAAAAGAGCTTAGTTTTCACCAAGTCGGAGAAGCCTGAGCTAAAGGTTTTGTGTTGAATTTAACTTAAAATTGATTCAACCACCATGCAGAAATATTCTCAAAAATAAAAGACGCTGTCAAGACAAATTTATACACAGTATCAAATTCAAACTCAGTGCCCGTTATGTGACTGATTCACAGGGAACTTGTAGAACACAGCAGAGCTGTGTCTGTGGGTTTCCAAGACCGTAAATCATGAGGAGAGTCGAAATCACCATCTTGCTCCTGTGGAGCAGCTGATCCTCTCAGTTGGCATGGCCAGAATATAACCCACTCCACCACCAGGACTTGCTGTACACAATGTAGTCATTGAGATAAAGCCACACAGATGAAACCCACGCGTTTGTTTTAATATTGTATTCTTACACTGAAACAAATAGAGTTGGGCTAATACAAAAATGAATGTATGTGGTAATCAGTGTTGAGAACCAATGGAGATAGAACTGATTCTAACAAAATTCTGGTCCCTGAGGGTTCGTTGAGTAACCTCACACATTTTAATGATATTTGAAATATTTGCTTCTGAGTATTAACTTGTAAGAGACATGTGAAGTCATCTGTCCTAGCTAGGTTTTGTGTCAATTTGGCAGGGCCAGGAGGCTCCAATTTAGCCAGTAAATTCTCCCCTCCTCCAATGATACAATCTAAAAGAGTGTAACTGTGTTAGGCTGGGTGGGCTAGAGGAGACAAAGTCAGTGACACTCGCATATGTATAAGAAAGAGCTTTATACATAACTGCAGGCCAATGATGCAAAGAGCTGAAGCCAGTGGAAGGGCGATCACAGACCAGTGGTTCCCAAGTAATGTGGTTCCAAGATCAGAGGAAAGATGGCAGGGTGTCCACAACTCTGCAGTTGGCGACTCACATGAACTTGTGTCTGGAGGCAGACACTGAAACCCAGCAAGTAGAGAGGGTGATGGGTCAGAGAAAGTATCGCTTTTAGAAAAGGTTTACACCCGCAGGGGACATCACCAGGATATCCTCTGATTGACAAGCTGGACTTCATCCACAAAGATACCTTCAAGTTGACATAAAACCTAACCAACACAATAATCAACTCCATTACGGGATCTGCTGTGAGCAGCCAAACAATGAAGGGAGGCTTCCAGTAGAGTGGAACCCTGTTATTCAGGTCACAGCACTGATAAGTTTTCTCAAGGTTGTGGTCAAATTTCTATGTAAGTAGATGCTCTGGAGAGCTTGTTTCCTTTTGCAGGACGTGGCTCTTGCACCGGCCTTAGTGAACTCCAGTTCTAAAGATGAACCCAAAGCCTACCACATTGCCTGCCAAACCTGGGAGCCTAAAGACTGCCTATAGATCTACTGACCTTGGTTTCACACACCAGCCTGTGATCTTCCTGTTTCCTTGTTCATCAGCCTACACAGCTGTTTGAGGAGTCAGGAGAAGGCTCGAGATTAACACTCGATCCACAGACTTGAACCAGGGTTGTATTTAACTACCACACCTACAATTGTGTCAGCGATTTCCCCAAGTAATTTTATCAATCTCTCTCTCTCTCTCTCTCTCTCTCTCTCTCTCTCTCTCTCTCTCTCTCTCTCTCTCTCCCTCCCTCCCTCCCTCCCTCTGGCAGCAATGGGTAGGGAGATCATTATAAGAAAAACATTGGGATCTGGAGGCACAGGGAATCTAGGACAGACGAACCCTTCAACACCAGAGGTGGGAGAGGCGACACCAGGAGGGAAGGGCATGTAGAAAGGGAGAACCGATCTCGGAGATCTATGTGTAACCTCCTCTCTGGGAGATTGTCAAGGGGGAGGCAGGTGAGGGGAGACGCTGTGGAGTGTAAGATAAGATATAATAATTATTTATAAACTATCAAGGGACCAGGGGTGGGATCGGGGAGGGAGGGGGATGGGGGGAAAAAAGGGAAACCGAGCTGATTCCAGGAACCCAAGTGGAAGGTGAATTATGAGAGTGACGAGTGCAACGAATGTATAAGGGTGCTTTGCTCATTTGATGTATGCACAGATTGTGATAAGAGCCTTATGAGCCCCAATAAAAAGATTTTTAAAAAAAGAAAGAAAATGATTAGGGCAAAGAATGTACGGATGTGCTTTATACAATTGATGTATGTATATGTATATGTATGGATTGTGATAAGAGTTGTATGAGCCCCTAATAAAATGTAAATAAATAAATAAATTAATTATTTTTTTTTAAAAAAGAAAAACATTGTAAGAAAGTGGGTATGTGAGAAAAGAAAGAGAAGAAAGCCAAGAGTACAGAAAAATAATGGAAAATTAGAGCTTGCTCAGTGGGGAGGTGTCATAATTTGGCTGACACTTATCAAAGGACACAGTGGTTGATTTATTGATATTTGAGCTTATATAGGAGCCTCGGTGGTGTAGTGGCTATATATTGGGCTGCTCACCAGAAGATAAGCAGTTCAAAGCCACCAATAGCTCCTTTTTAAAAAATACAGGACTTTCTAATCTTTTAAATAGTTACAGTCTCAGAAATTCATAGGGACAGTTCTATTTTTCCTATAGGGTCATATGAGCCAGCATCAAATTAAGAGCAATAGAAGTTTTGAGCTTTTATGAGGGCATTAATTTGCATGCACCATGTCAGTCTGTCCTAGAAGCAGAAATAGAGGTGTTTTTTTTTTTGGGGGGGGGGCAGGATTTTGTCACTCAAAGACATTTCAAGAAAAAACATAAGTAATTTGTGTAACTATTGTTACTTGGAAATTGTTCTAGCCAGAATGGAAGAGGTTATATATGAACCACTCACAAAGTTTATTGTAACTGTATCTTTTATATATGAAACTAAACTTCTGTATTCCTCTTGATACCAAATAATGTTTCACAAAAGAAAGCGTAGCTTGGTATTTTAAAGACTAACTCGGTTCCAAGGGTATTTGAATTTCAGGAAATAATATGGAGATAATGATGATTTGTGGGTATTATAGATATTGAAAACAAAGAATTCAAAGGACATAGGAAAAGTAAAAAAGGTTGATTTTTTTTTTCTCCCAGCAAAGTACAAGTTAAAATATTGAGGATAAAACAAGCAGGCTCACTTCCTCTTTAGAAATTGCTCAGTAAGTACTTGTTTGTACTGTCAAAATTTAGAGTACTTGGAGACTAATGAAATTACATGGGAATGTTAACATGAGAGAAAGGATTACTAGTGGTAAATGTTTAAAGTTCTTGGTTGCTTACTGAAAGGTTGGCACTTTGAACCCACCAGTGGATTTGTGCTAATCGATTCTGGCTGAAAACAGAGGATACCAGAAAGATGTTTGTGTTTTACTGACAATGCCAAGGCACGTGACTCTGTGGATCGTGACAAACTAGGATAACCTTGAGAAGAAAAGGGACTGCAGAAGATTTCATTGTGTTCCTGTGAAGCCCGTACACAGATCAAGAGGCACTTGTGAAAACACAAAAGGGGAATGCTGCAAAGTTTAAAATCAGGAAATGCGTGTGCCAGGGTTGTAGTCCCCTCATCAATCTGCATGTTGGAGAAGCTGGATTTTATGAAGAAAATTGTGGCATCAGGATTGGAGAATGGCTTATTAACAACATGTGATTTACAAATGACAAAACTTGCTTGCTAATGAAGATCAAAGATAGAAGCCTTCAGAATGGATCACAACTCAAAGAAAAGAAGACCAAAATTCTCACAACAGAAGAACCAGTAGGTACCACCATGATAAATGGAGAAAAAGTTGACGTTGGCAAGGACTTTGTCTTGCTTGGATCCACAGTTGATGTTCATGGAAGCTGTGGTCAAAAGAATCAAAGGTAGTGGTATTGGGTAAATCCGTTACACAAGACCTCCTTGTAGTGTTGAATAGCAAAAACATTACTTTGAGGACCAAGTGCATCTCAACAGAGCCATGAAATTTTCAATCACCTCATATGACTGGAACTTTGGATATTGAATAAGGAAGAACTAATTAGAATAGATGCATTTGAATTATGATGCTGGTGAGTAATATTGAATTCCATGGAGTGCCCGAAGAATACACAGATCTGTCTTGAAAGGCAAGAATAGTAAGATTTCATCTTACTTACTTGGGACATGTTGTCAGGAGAAATCTGTCTTTAGAGAAACTCATTATGCTTGGCAAAGTCAAGGGTTAGAAAAAAAAATGAACAAACCAGAAAGATCATCAAAAAACATGACTTGGCACAATGGCTCCAACAATGGGCTCAAGCAGAGGAACAATTGTGAGGATGGTGAGGGCCTGGCAGTGTTTCTCTCAGAAAACACTGTGAGCTGGAACAACTGAGTGACACTTGTGTTAGGTTGGATTCTCAAAAGAAGCAAAGCCAGGGATGCTTGTGTTTGTGTATGTTGTTAGGTGTCATCAACTTGGTTCCAACCCATAGCGACCCTGTTCACAGCAGAATGGAGCACTGGCCCAGTCCTGCACCATCCTCATAATTGTATCTATGCTTGAGCCCATTGTTGCACCATGGTGTCAGTCCATCTCGCGGAGGGCCTTCCTCTTGTTCGCTGCCCTTCTACTTAACCAAACCTGGTTTCCTTTCCCAGGGACTGGGCTCTCCTGCTAACATGTCCTATGTTTGTAAGATGAAGACTTGCCATTCTTTTCTCTAGGGAGCACACTGGCCATACTTCTTCCAGGACAGATCAGTTTGTCCTTCCGTCAGCCCATGGTACATTCTGCATTCTTCTCCAGCACAATTCAAATGCATGGATCTTTTTGTTTTGGAAAGGGGTGTCTTCCTTATTAATTTCTAACTTTTGTGATAGGTGCATAAATGTGAATAGCAGTTGTATCGATGGATTTCGTGGAAGGCAGAGAGATTTACAGCACTGTACTTCAGGCTTGATTTTGCAATGGTCTTTTGACAATGACTGCCAAGTCTTCCCTCTTCATTGGGTTGTCTTCACAATAAATCATATGATTTTTAAATTCAAAATAGCCAATTCCAGTCAACAATGCCTAGGATATCAATCTTTATGTATTCCATTTTTCTTTTTTATTTCTAATTTTCCTATATTCATACTTTGCATATTCCAAGTTCTGATCATTAGCAGATTCTTACAGTTGTTTCACCTTCTCTGTAGTCATGCCCCATAAGAAAATGAAGATCCTAAAGCTTCTATTCAATTCCTCCTATGGAAGTTCAGGATAAAGCTGACAAAATTTTAAACAAATCCATGAGAGCCAAAATATTACCTTGAGTTTGTCCCACTTAAATTGAGAACATCTCAAGAAGAGGTGTGTTGCATTGCACACTAATGACAGAACACCCACCTTATGAGCTGTGAGAGGACACCAAGAACATCATTCATGAAGAAAGTAAAAGGTCATTAAAAAGACAGAAAAAAAAAAACCCAAAGTGGGTGGCACAATAGACTCTCAAATTTGCTCTCAGTAGCTAAGGCAAATGGAAGAAAAATCAAAGAATTGAATAGAAAAATATCAACTTCAGAAGACAAGTTAAAATTTTATAATGAACTGTTCAAAGACCTAAAATTAAAAAACCAAAAGGGAAAAACATACATAGCATATCTTAAACTGACATAACTGAAGAAAAATTCAAACCTCGAGTTGAAATCTTGAGATATTCTATGGGCAAAATATTGAATGATACAGGAAGCATTGAGAGAAGAGGGAAGAGCTATACAGAGTCACCATACAAAAAGAACCAGTTGACATTCTACCATTTCTGGAGGCAGCATATGAGCAAGAGCCAATGCTGCTAAAGGAAGAAGTTCAAGCCACAATAAAAGCATTAGACAAAGTCAAGTCTCCAGGAACTGATAGAATACCAATTAAAATGTTTCAATAAGCTGATGAAGCTCTCGAAGCTCTCACTTACCTATAGCATGAAATCTGAAAGTTACTTGGCCAATTGACTAGAATAGATCGATATTTGTATCCATTCCAAAGATAGGTAACCATACATAATGCTCAAATTATAGCCCAATGTCATTTACATGCCATGTGCGTAAAGGTTTACTGGAGAGAGTCAAATAAAGAGTGCAGCAGTACATTGACAGGAAACGGCCAGAGATTCACTGGATTCAGAAAAGGGTGTGGGTCAGAGGATTTCATTGTTAATGTCCGATGGGTCTTGGCTGAAAGCAGTGCATACCAGAAAGATGTTGATTTGTGTTTTATTGATAATGCCAAGGCATTGACTCTGTGGATCATAACAAACTTGGGATAGTTTTGAAAAGAATGGAAGTTCAAGAACACGTCATTGTGCTCATGAAGAACTTATACATGAATTAAGAGGCAGTTGTTATAAAGGAATAAAGTCATAGTGCATGGTTTAAAATCAGGAAAGGTGTGTGACAGGATTTATCCTCTCACTATACATATTCACTCTGTATACTGAGCAAATCACCAGAGAAACTGGATTATGTGAAGAAGAATGTGGAAGATGACATAACCTTGCTTGTGGAAAGGGAGGAGGACTTGAAGCATTTGCTGATGAAGATCAAGGATTGAAGGCTTATGAATGGATGACAATGCAATGGAAAAGTAGATCAAAATCCTCACAATTAGACCAGTAGTTAACATCATGATAAATGGAGGAAAGGTTAAAGTTGTCAAGGGTTTTGTCTTATTTGGATCCACAATTAGTGCTCATGGAAGCAGTAGTCAGGAGACCAAAGATGTACTGCATGAGGTAAATCCGCTGAACAAGACGTCTTTAGAGAATGGGAGAGCAAGGATATTATTTGAGGACCAAGGTGTGTCTGACCCAAGTCATAGTATTTTCTAATGCCTCATATGCATGTGAAAGTTGGACATTGAAAAAGGAAGACGCCTCCTACTCCCCATAACAAACACAACTATCTTTGAATCTTTTCGCTACCACTTCTATGAACATCGACTGTAGATCCCAGCAAGACAAAGTCCTTGACAACTTCATCTCTTTCTCCACTTGTCACAATGGCACCTACTGGTTCTTCTGTTGTGAGAATTTTGGTCTTCTTTTCTTTGAGTTGTGATCCATTCTGAAGCCTTCAATCTTTGATCTTCATTGGAAAGCAAGTTTTGTCATTTGCAAATCACAGGTTGTTAATAAGCCATTTTCTAATCCTGATGCCACAATCTTCTTCATCACATCTCTCTGTCTTCCAGGAAATCCAATCAATACAATGATTATTCACATTTATGCACCTACCACAAAAGCTAGTGACGAAGAAGACTCCATTTTTTGTGTGTTGGGTAAATCTGCTACACAAGATAACCTTGGAGTGTTAAAAAGCAAAAACATTATTTTGAGGATGAAATGCATCTGACCAAATCCATGGTATTTTCAATTACCTCATATGAATGTGAATTTTGGATATTGAATAAGGAAGAACTAATTCGAATAGACACATTTGGAATATGGTGCTGGTGAATAATACTGACAATGTTTTGAAACTATGCATAAGGTTTGCAGCAGCTCGCCTCCTTCCTCTGAAGTGGGGAAGCTGGGGCCTTCTTGACTGTGTGTCCTGCAAATGGAAGCTCTGCTGACAGCTTTTCCCTCCTGGTGGCCCTGCTGGCGTTCAAAATACCAGTGACATAATTCCAGCATCACAGCAACACACAAGCCAACACAGTATCACAAACTGACAGCGGTGGTGTTTGGGTATAGAAAATGAGTTATAGCAAAAAATGTATTCATAATGTACACAGTTGTAGAAACAAGTATGTTCAGTCCATCTTGTAGGAGGCATCCAGCTGATCAAGGCTGATCAAGGTGTTTACTAATGGGTGACTATTTAGTCTCCTGGTGCCTCTCTGTCTTTGCAGACAAAAGCATTGTAAAATGACTGGTATTTGTGACTTTGCTGCTAAAAACATTGCATATCCATGTGATTGTCTTTGAACCTAGTGCTTTTATTATTCTAAGGTTAAGAAACTGTGACTAGTTAAGTAACATTTGCATAAATAAGAGTTTAAGAATGTTTAAGTTCTTTGATGTTTGTCTTGTAACCAATTCCCTTGGTTAAGAGTATAAAAACCAAGCTTCAAATATACTCAGGACTTCAGTCCATCAGATTGGAGTCCTCCGGATCCCATACTTTGTATATATCTCTTTCTTTTCCTTTCATCCACACGCCTCATTTCGGACCCAGCTTGATGCGGGATAGCTGGTCTAATCCCCTGCACCATATCAAATTGGGCTTCTCCTGACGTGTGGAAGGGAATGAGCAGAAAGCAGGATGATGAAGTTGGGTGGGGAGAGAGGTGGGCACTGGCAACCTGCTCCTGGAAAGACTGCAGCCTAGGAAACTCTAGGGACATCTCTACTTTATCTAGTAGCAGTGCTAACAGTTGAAATAGATTTTGTGCTGATGGCACACAACACAGCCCTGACAACATTCTAGAGAAATTCAGCAAATAAAAATTGAATGTATAAATAGATCAAGGTTAAAGTCTGTATGCCAGGAATATAAAAACTCTCTCTTTTGTTTCTATATAAGAAAAATGTACCTGAGAGCTATACTACTCAAATTTGTAAAACACTTGCTTAAGGAGCTTTAAATTGTGTTATATATTTAATTTCTGTGCTTTAATCATTTTAATTGCTATTTTATATTTTAAGTAGATCATCTACCCAACATATGAGAACTTCCCCTTAATGTACAAAGTTTAAATATTTTTTTCCAGTAGATCTTTGAAAGAAAATTAAAATTTTGCTAGAAAAATCTATTATAGATAGCTCTATATAGAGTTTCTAAATAAATTTATCAAAGTAATTTTGCAGAGCAGATTTTGACATTTTTCAGTGTTTAGTCTCAAATACAGCTAGCTGACTCCTCAAACATTCTGTTGTTTTAAAATTCTTTCAATCGATTTCTACTGAAGCAAATTATCAGTAGACCTATTTAAAGATGCTATAATTGGAATTCTAATGATGGATTCATCAATCAAGATACTAAAGCTTTGCTTTAATTTTGAGTTTGTAAGCTGTAGTTTAATATCCCAATGTTTAAAAAAAGATGTAAAAATCTGCTCTGGAAGTGCTATTCTTTTAATATTTCCATACAAATGAGAAAAAAATCAGAAAGTCACAAAGTGAAAACACTGACTCAGTTTATACTTTGGTTGAAAGTAATGCCAGGTTTTCTGAACATATAGATATTATAAAACACTTGTGGTCTTCAATTGGTTTGTATGAAAATATTTAAAATACATTGCAGTAAGTAAAATGCCTCAGTTTTGTGCACACACACAAACTAAAAATAGGGTAGAGTCTCAAGATATTACTAAGCAAAAATAAAACAGAAAACCAGGACAAGAACAATGTTAGGCATGTGGTTGTTGTTAGATGCCATCTAGTTGCATTGGCTCTCATTAAGTGACTCGAACCAGAGTAAAACAAACTACTGCCCAGTTTTGTAGCACCCTCATAATTATTGTATTGTTTGAGCACATTGAAATATCTGTCAGTATTCTCATTGAATCTTTATTTTTGCTGATCTACTTTTCCAAGAATGAAGTCATTCAACAGGTACTAAACAAACAAAACCAAAACAAAACAGAACCCAAACTAATTTAATTAGACAAACAAAGAAGTAAAAAATGACTGTTCTCTGACTGATTTCAACACATATCCACCCTGTAGGAGAGAGGAGAATCATCCTGAGGGGTTTGGAAGTTTCAAATCTTCAGAAGAGATCGCTGCCTCATGTTGCTTCCATGATGAGTTCAAACTGACAACCTTGTGATTCTCAGACCAACCCTAACCCACTACATAGCCAGGTTACTCCTGATAACATGTCCAAAGTATGTGAGACAAAGTCTTGCTATCCTTCCTTCTAATGAGAATGGGATCATACTGGTCGGAATCAACCCACTGCCACCTAGCAACTGCATCATTGTACCTTTAGGAGCCCTAGTGATGTAATGGTTTCGAGTCGGGCTGTTAATCACAATGATCAGCAGTTCAAAACCACTACCTATTACCCAGGAGAAAGACAATGCTTTCTACTTCTGGAAAAAGTTACAGTCTCAGAAACTCACAGACTGAGGCAAATTGACCAAAGTGACGCCATTTTATTGACTGCTGAATGACAAGCCTCCTTTCCCCTCCCATCTCGGGAAGTCCTGCTAGTGAATGATTTTAGAATGTACTCGTATGTCCCCAAGATCAGGACATTGTAATTAATCTTATTATTCTTCAATATTGTCCCTTTTTGATGTTAAAATCAATCTTGTGCCTTGCAATGCTCACTTACCCTAAAGAATGTTAACATTAATTTTGTTTTCTGCTTTTGTCATACCTGCTCCCTCTATAGGAAAGTTCCTGATAAATGGTGTTTTTGCCCTATGTAAATGGGCTCTGGACTGCCATCTAAAGAGTTGCCTTGCAGTCTGGTTAACAGAATAAAGACTCTTGTAAATTTTAAGACATCGTGGCTGGCATTTAACCTGCAACATGACTATGAATTGGGACTTGATGGCAGTGAACCGAGTTTACTGTACCTTTAATCATTATATAATGTGTGCTCTTAACTCTCATTATGTTATTTGACTCAAGTGTATTTCATATTGCCATGCCTGCCTCTTATGGTTGCGATTGCCTTAGTGGATTTTAACCATCCTTTAATGTTTACTTTCATGTTTACTCCTTGAGTGTAAGGTATGTCTTTTGTAGGCATACATTAGCAGATCATTGTTTTCTTACCCTATCTGTTATTCTCTGTTTTTGCTTTGTGCATTTAGTCCATTATCATTCAGTGATTATTACTAAATACAAAGGGTTTGCTCCTGTCATTTTGCTGTATTTGTTTTTGGTTTCTCTTCCTCCCCTTCTTCTTTTTGTAGCTGTACTGATGTCTCTATTTATCTTCTGTTATGCTGTTGGTGGGGCTGTTTTCATTGCATTGGTTTCTGGGAGGCGTTGTGTTCCTTAATGCTGTCAGATTTGTCTACTTTGTTGTTGATTCTCTGTCCATAGTCATCTAGTTAATATATTTGGTAATTCTAGTCTTAGTTTTATGAATTCCATTACTTTTTCCTTACTTGGAAATTTATTTCTCCCTCTTATTTGATGAGTTTAGCTGGATAGAAAATCCAGGTTGACAGGTTTTTTTCACCTTCTAAGTTTCATGTATGCTGTTACATTTTCTTATTGCCTGCACAGTGTCTGCTGGGATGTCTGAGCTTTTTCATATTTTCTTTTTCTAGGTGATGATTTCCAGTTTTTGTTTTCTCCCTAGCTGCCTTCAGCTGGATGGTGGATAATTTGATGTAGTATATTGTTAGATAATTGACATTGGATCATATGATTATGGCATACTGAAGGTTTCCTTCTGAAGTTTACCTTATTTGGGATTCTTTCAGCAGGTAAAAGTTATTGTCTCCTTTGTGAGAGACAATTTTGGGAGAAAATTGACCCATAAATTCTCATACTATTTTCTTCATGGACTTTTGCTTCTTCTTGCTTTGGGATCCCATTGAGCTATAGATGGTTTCTGTAGTGTCTCACAAATCATTCTCATACTCTCTTTTTTAGTTGATTGTCTCTCTTATCAGCTGTAGTCAGAGCGATTGTCTTTCAGCTCACTAATTAGATTTTAATTATCCTCCATTCTACCGCTCATGTCATTTTGCATGTTGCTTATTTCTGTTATCTCCTTGTTTATCTTCTGGGATTCTTTTGAGTGTGGGGTTTTGTTTTTTGAATCTATTTTATGGAGTTTGTTTTCATAATTGTTACCTATATTCCATACAGGGACTTAAACATACTTCTTTTTAATCATATGTCTGAAAATTCCTCTTTTTTCAGATTAATCCATTGGGTTGGGGTGGGTTTTTTAATGTTTACCCCTCCCCCATTTTTGGCTGCATTGTGGTTGGCTGCTTTTTCTGAGGCACAGTGGTGTAGCTGTTAGTGGGGTGTGGGCAATAGGGGTCATTAGCTCTTTGGAATTGTTTAAGATGTCTAACAGGAGCCAGGAATCTTATGGTGATGAATAGATGATAATGGAGGAAAGGTGGGTAGGTGGACCAGGTGGGGATGTGGGAAGAGGGGGAATAAGGTATAAACAATAGTAGTAATAATAAGTGGTCCCCTGGGTAGATTTGAAATTAAAAAATAATGGAAAATGTATTTTAATAGTTGTATAAGACTTAATAGTTGACAAGTAAATATCTTTTACTAGCAGAGAAAGAGGGTGGAGATGGTGGTTAGAGCAGTCAGTTTGTGAGCAGATAATTAAGCTGTGGAGAAGAGAATTAAGTATATCTATTTAGAAATAGGAAAATTGAAACAGGGGAGAGAAAGATAAAGTAAAGAAAGAGGGAAGATTTGTGAAGTAAAATGGGATGAGAGGTGAAATATATGATGCTTGGGTTGGCTATAGATGAGTTTTGCTGCTATAAACACATGAATATGCGGGGTGGGAGAGATGTGACTTGAGGCTCTTGTATTTCCCTGTGTCTGCCTGGGAGGAGCAGCTGGGGCAGATGGATGGGGCCAAAGGAAGAGATGAAATGGGAACCCAAAAGGGGTATATATTGATTTACAATGAAATATAGGTAAAATGAAAACAAAACAGAGAAGCAGAGAATAAATTTGTGGACTGGGTTGGAATCCAATAAGATAGCTGTGGTTACAAAGTGTGGGTAGTGAAAGATCTTGAATGTGTGTGGTCTGTGTCTCAGGGGTCAGGATTCACCTGTGCCTGCCTGGAACGAGACCCCTGGTAGTGTAGTAGTCACAGGTTGGACTGCAATACCCAGCTGGGCAGTTCCAAATCACTGCAGCTCCATGGGAGAAAGGTGAGGCTTTCTACTCCTGTAAACAGTCACTGTCTTGGAGACCCACAAGGGTCTCTATGAGTCAACATTGACTGGACGGCAGTGAGTTTTGTCCTTTTTGGCCTGAAGGTGGGGCAGTCACAGAAGGTGAGGCAAGAGAAGAGAGGAAATGGGAAACAAAGGGGATATCGACTGATTCACAATAAAATAAAGAAGTAAAATGCAAAAGCCAAGAATCAAAACCTAAGCTGGTGGTTTGGACAAGAATGATCTTCTCCGTGGCTGTGACAGCACACAGATTTAGCCAGGCACAACAGGGAATTCTGTGGGAGAGCGGGGGAGGTCACCAAGGAAAGGAAGTTTAGGAAGTTGGCAGAACTTAAGGCGGCGGCAAAATTAGCTCGGTGGGCTGTGAGAAAGTCTATGCAGGGCTGCCTGTGCAGCCCACCCTTCACACAGGGGTCTCACAGAACAGCACGGTGAGGTGATTGGGTGGGTGTGATGGGATGGGGTTGGAGAGAAGTCTGTTCTTGAGGAGGGGATGAGAGTGTAATACACTATGAAGCGCCTGGGCACTTCTGTAACTGTGAAGGGAAATCAAAGAAATGCAGCCTGAAAGAAGAAGAAAAATAAAACAAAACCAACATCTGTGCACTCAGCTTTCAGGTTCAGCATTGGGGTTCAAGGAGCAAGGAATTCCTCCTGTCGGGATCTCCCTGGGATTTGCTGCGGGGTTGCTCTTGCAGTTGCTACCTCTGTTCTCCCTCTGCCATTTGAAATCTCACTTTCTACCTACCTTTGACTATAGATGCTTCTTACATATATGGTTTAGGCCATCTTAGCTCTGTTTTTGCCTCATTTTCCTGTCCCTGAAACGCAGGAGCCTAAAAAAGAAGAAGCAAGAATCGAGGAAGATAAGAAGGAAACAGAAGACAAAAAAGCAAATGTTAAGGAAGAAGATAAATCCGAGGACAATAGTGCTGAAAAAGCAGCTACCCAAAGAGCCAAATCAGAACAGGTCAGCAACCCCTGAGTTTGAGTCCCACCAGCTTCAGGAACCCATTCAAGAAGCAAGAAAATAATGTTCTCTTGTTGAAGGAGATTTCTAGCTTCATTTTATACTACGTTGGCATTTATTTACAAAAAGGCTTTCGTTTTTTATTTTTCTTGGCAAGTTTTATTGTGAGTTTTTCTAATTACGAAGAATGTTTTTTTTTCTCCACCATGCTTTATAAGATAGTATTTTAAATTGATGTGTTATTATGTCAAAAACTGATCTATTAAAGAAGCAATTAGCCTTTCCTGAGCTGATTTTCCATAGTTTATAATTATATTTATTTTTAAAATTGTATTTGAAAAAATAAGTCATTTAGAATCTACTTTGGAGTCCTAAGTCTATCCATAATCTTACACCCTACTATGCAAACTTGTGGTTGACAGGTGTGGTAGTTAGTTACCTAATTTTTATGTCAACTTGCACATATAAAGGTTCATGGGTAGAGGTTAGCCTTTCAATGAGGTCACAACTTAATGTCCTCATTTGGAGGTACCACTGAGCTAAATGGCAGTCTAGAGGTGGGACACTGTCTCTGCCTTCATGTTTCTGTTGATAAGCCACATTGAACTTCTATGAGTCCACCACCATTGGATCCCCAAGAATTTGCACCCACCAGCCAGTGATGTTCCTGCATTCTGCATCATTGCATGTGTCCTCATAAATCTAAAGAGGGACTTATGGACAAGTTGGACTAGGCTAGAATATTTCAGTGATGCATAATTACTTCTTGATATAAAGCTCTTTCTCGTATATATATTCGTGTCACTGAATTTGTTTCTTTCATCAACCCGGCCCAACACAACTGGTCTTCAACAAATACAAACTAACATTATTTAGTGCCCAGAGCTGTTATCACCTGCTCTTCTCTAATAGTGATCTGACCCCACTGAAGACTCCAAAATCTAGTTCTTCTAGCTCCAAACCAGGGAATTATCCATTTAAGATGCTTCTCTTGTGCTATCTTTGGCCCTAAGTTAGTTTAGATCAATATTTCCTTTTTCTTAGTTACTGCGGCAGACTCACATGGGTGTTTTTCCCCATATTGTCAAATTCACATAATTACGGAAGCAAGAACAAGAATGAGCTTTCAATGCCAATCTAACAAAGTGCAAATTGGAGTAATAGGGCTACTATCGCAGAGAGAAACAACAATTCATGGAAACCTTCATTTGAAAGAGATGACATATTACTGACTAATAAACCAAATTAATGAACAGATGAATAAATAAATTAAATGTACAAATCTCAGGGAAATCTATAATGTCAAAACTTCAAATATGAAAGAAAAAGGAGAACTTGCTAATACTATTTTGCAATTACAAGTTTTATAAATATTTTTTATTAAAACAATATAACTTATCTCATCAGTTAGATTGTGATAAGGAGTGGGGTAATGAAAGTGTAACATTGATAAGAAATGAGCATAATCAATAATTTACATTATATATTATGTTTTATGATCTACTATGCTTGGAATGACAAATTGAGGAGGAATAGAGTGATACTCATCATCAATAAGAATATTCTAAGGTATATACAATAGGAAAATAGCTACATGCCTACAAGACAAACTCATTAATACAACTAGTATTAACAATTACATAACAACCACTGATCACAAGGATAGAAAAAGTGGAAATTTGTACCAACTCCTGCAGCTTGAAATTGATCAAACATGTAACCAAAAGACGCTGGTGATTGTAATGTGAAATGTTGGAAACAAAGAAGGATTGATAAAAGGAAAATATGGTTCTTGTGATAGACATTATTATATTAGGCAGGGATAGAGAAGCAAGACCAGGGCATTTTTATTAGATAGACAGATGATAGATTGACATAGATAGATATATAGATAGATAAAGTTTATATAACAGCAAAGTAGTCCACCCAGCCGTACAGAGAGTTCAATCCAACTCACTATCGTGGGTCAGTTAATATACTAAAAGTCCTTCTAACTCATATTGCCACTAGCTCAAGGTCCAGGAAGCAGACAGTGGGAAGATGAAGTGGCCAGGTGTTGCAGTGGCCAGTAGCACAGCGTGGTGAAGCAGTTCATGATGGAGCCTCATGGTGTGGTGATGTGACTTGTTAGGCTGGAGGTGCATTGTGTAGAGTGGTGGCCAGCTGTGTGGAGTCAGCAGGCAGGTAGCAAACACAGCAGGGTGGAGCAGTGTCGCTGCATGGAACAGGAAGGCATAAGGACCCAGTCAACCCCAGTCCACTGGCCACTGGCTACCTTGGGCAGGTGGACCAGGACAGCTAGATCAGCCAGCAGCCTAATCAAACAACCAGGGAAAGGAAGAGGCCAGCCTTCAGTGAGTCATTTATCTCAGTCACACCTGCAAAGGAGGTTATCAAGCTGCGACATTATTGACAGGTTTAACCCCACCCACGTCTTCTTATGGGTGCTACGTTGGCATGATAAAGCTAAGTGTCACAGCCATGATGCTGGAAAAACCATTTAAAAATTCACAGAGCCAAATATTTATTCATTACAAATATCTTTTTTCAACATAAATGGTGACTACACACATGGACCTTACCATATGACAACCACAGGAATTATATCTACTATGTCTATGAAAAGAAACAAAGGAGAAACCCATTACATAAGTTAGAACAAGGCTTGATAATGACTGTAAAATATACCATCCATTGATAAATAGGAATATGAAGAAAATTTAAAAATCCACAAGAACCAAAGTATTTCTTTGAGTATACTACAGTTAAGTGTAGAGACTAGGTCAAGAATAGAAATGATTCGAGAATAAATGAGTTGTGGAATGACATCAATAAATATTACATGAAGAAAGCAAAAGTGCAATTAAAAGAAAAGAGAAAGAGAGAGCGAGCGAGAGAGAGCAAAATAGATGTCAGAAAAGACTCAGAAATTGCTCTTTGAAATCATAGTACCAAAAATTAATGGAAGAAATGACAAAGTATAATAGTTGAACAAATATTTCAGGAGCACATGAGATGAAAAGAAAACTAATGGAATGTGCTACAGTATCAAATTCAAACAATAAAGGAAAGAACCGAATTGGCATTTATTAAACGGAAAGACCTGAAGAGACCGTTCCAGCCTCAAACTGCCACAGGAAAAGAGTCTATGGCATGTTATTGAATGACACAATGTATTAGGCTGCATTGTCTGGAGATGCAAACCCAGTGATTGATACATACATCATATATTATATATGTTGTGTCAAGAAAGAATTTGATATAAAGAAGGCATCTATATATGAAGTTTATATCAAGAATCAATTATAAATCAACAAAGCATTTATGAATAGCCCAGTCCATTTCAACTTCATATGCCCAATGCTAGCTCCTATGTCTCTCCTGAGACTCACACAGCTGCAGGCAGATGATACAGAAAAGAGAAGCAGGTGAATCACAAGCCAGTTGGTGC
This sequence comes from Tenrec ecaudatus, assembly GCF_050624435.1. Lineage (NCBI taxonomy): Eukaryota > Metazoa > Chordata > Mammalia > Afrosoricida > Tenrecidae > Tenrec > Tenrec ecaudatus. The sequence goes on from NC_134539.1 coordinate 12,639,948, forward strand.
AGAGTTGCCTGGATCTAAGGTCAGTGGGAAAGTGGCAGGAAACTGACAGCTGTCACATTTGCCTGACCCACACTGGACCACACCTGGAGACACAGAGTGTCAGCCAAGTCCCAGAGAGGAGGAAGGCAAAGGGTCAGAGGGAGGCAGTGACCAGAGGCCCTCCGTCTCCCACAAAAGGCTACACACCGAAGGGGATGTCGGCAAATTGCTACTTGATTGGCAGGTTTGACTCCACCCTTGATCGGGAGTGCCTAGTTGACATAAAATTACCCAAGCTCCACACACACTGTGATACTTCATACTGAGGCAACTTGACTAAGGTGCACTTCTCAGTCCTTTGGCAGTGGAGGCTCCCTCCACGACGCGATCTAATAGAATGCATTCAGCTCCGCGATGGGCCCTGCTGTGCGCACGCAGCCCAGGAGTCGCTGTGGGAAGTCGCGTGTGGAGAACAGCTTCTCCCACTGGGGTAGCCATGGTGGGGGTCCTCAGGGGTGCGGCCTACTTTAGATGGAAGTACACTTTGTGGAGAAGCTCTTCACTTCGTGTTGGTCTGGATCCTGAACCTGGCTCTTTGACCTTGGATTCTTTGGACTTCGGACAAACCACATAGCCCACCATGGAGTCTCCCTGGAACTCAACAGAAATTGCAACCTGACCTTCCAACCAAAAATGCATTCACTGCTTGGTCTTTCAGCTTTGTCTTCCTGCTTCCTGCCCTGTTTTCCTGCTTCCTGCTTCTTCAACTCCAGCAGCTATATTAACAGAAAATGCCTCCAACTTAACATGTGACCCACAAATTTGAGCTGGACTGAACTTAACTACTCCTACAGCTGTGCCATTTCTTGATATAATTATATATATATCCCTATATAATATTATATATATATATCCCTTGATATAATTATATATTTTATCCCTAGCCATACCTATATCTATTTGTCACTGTTTCTGCCTCTCTAGAGAATCTAGCCTAATACAGCTAGGAAACAGCCAAAGAAAATGGAAAAATACAAATACACAGTGACTATACTCCGAAGAATTGGCACTCAGTGTTCCAAAGGACTTAATACATTTGGCAAATCTGATGCAGAAAACTTCTTTACCGTGACAAAAACAATATCATTTTGAAGAATATAAAATGTGCCTCACCCAACTCATGGATTTTCAATCACCATGTATGCATGTGAAAACTGGACAATGAATTAGAAAGATTGAGGAAGAGTGAATGAGTTTGAATTTCAATGTTGGTGAAGAATATAAAATATAGTATGGACATGTTCGATTGCCTCATCTGCATGCAAAAGTTGGAAATGGAATGAGGAAGACCAAAGCAGAATTGGTGCCTTGGAATTGAAGTTCTGGTAAAGAATATTGCAAGGACGATGGACTGCCCAAACAACAAACAAGTGTGTCTGGAAAGAAGTACTCCCAGAGCGCTCCTCAGATGCAAGACTGTGTGTCATGGATATTGCACGTGTTGTCAGGAGAGACTAGGCCCTGGAGAATGACACCATGCTTGGTACAGAATTAGGACAACGAGAGGAAAGTACCCCAAAAGATGGATTGACACCATGGCTGCAACAAAGCTCAAGCATAGAAACAATTGTGAGGATGGTGCAGGACCAGGCCGTGTTTCCTTCTGTTGCGCAGTGAGTTACTGCGGGTTAGAACCAGTTTCTGGTCACTTAGAAACAATGTGAGCCGCCAGGAGAATGGACCAGCCTGACTTGGAAGAACTGCAACTGGAATGCTCTTTGGGAGTGAGCACTGTCTCACGTGCTTTGGATGTGATCAATTGACATCCTATCATGTCCTGAAAAACGACTTCAAGCTTGATAAAGTAGAAAAGTCAAAAACACACCAAAAACAAATTCACTGCCACTGAGTGGATGCCAACACATAGCGACCATATAGGCCAAGGTGGTTTGGGCCTCCGAGTTTCCAAGACTGACTGTTTAAGGAACCGGAAGCTTCGTCTTTTTCCTGTGGAGTGACTGGTGGTTTTAACTCACAGCCCAGTGAAGAATCACTCTGTCCCCAGGCTTCCTGATAAAGTACAGTGTCCGAGAAAGTGAAGAGTCTCCTCAGGAGATGAACTGGCACAGTGGCTGCAAAAACGGACTCAAACTTAGTAATTCTTTTAAAGCATTGATGACACGTGGTACATCCTCTTTCTAAGAGCCAGAACCAACTCTATAGCACATAACAACATCACTAATATAAAATATAAATATGCCCATCAACTGGCACAGTTAACATCAGCTCTTATAAAATAAAAACAGATAAAACATTGATGTGGGAACCCAAACTAAAATCCATGCTGTTGTGTGAATCCTGACCGCTATGGGCCCTAGACGACATAGTATAACGTCCCCCATAAGGGTTCCAGGGCCCCGAGTCATACCAGACACAGTTTTCCAGCAGAACAGTTGTGGGGGGGTTTGTTAACAGCCAAGTACTTTAATTACTCATGAGTCGGGCTCCTATGGTTTGATGCAAGTTGCATAAAATCCAGTGGTATTTGCACACCGCTCTAATCCTTTATCTCCACCAGCGCATAAGATATTCAGATCTTAATACCCATCGTTTCTCTACTGGGTTAGATGAGCTCGGAAATTATGCGTTTCTCCTCTGATTGCTACCAAGCTCTAGTTCCAAGTGCATTACTTGAACTAAGAGACTGCACACCAGAGCTTCCTAAGTTCATTTTTCTTTTCTGATTTTATAATCAGAATTGGATCTGTTCATTAAACATTCTCAAGGGTTTTATCAGCTTGAAAAATGGATTATTCAATCTTAAATTTCATTTAGTAGTGGCTGCATCATAATTAATTTGATCATATTGTTTATGTTTCTTAGAAAATGATATTAGTTCATCAAAATGTATAAAAAGTCTCCGTGCCTCTGATTTTTAGCTAATCTATATTTACTTTTTCTCTTCAAAAATACTTAAAGTTCATAAATGCATCTGTTGCTTATTCTCTTTCATTATTATCTGAAAAAATATTAAAAATAAATTAAAACTTGGTAAAAGCTTCCATAGAAACCCATGTACATATGTATATCATGTATGACTTCAGTACATAATAAAATGTGATAGGAATTAGATTATGGTTTTGTATTTATTATGTTAATCCATATTCACTAGTTATTAAACTTAAACAATATTAATGATGACAATAAATATTTATTTGAATTCCAATGCTCAGGTAAAATTCACTGATTTTTTTCTTAATAAACAAAGTTATATATGTGTTTTATATATACATATATATATACATATAGTAAAACATACCCACTAGAAACTCACTTTCATGGAGTTCTGACTCATAGCCACCCTGCAAGTCAAAGCAGACCTGCCCCTTTGGGTTTCTGAGGCTGTAAATCTTTATGGAAACAGAAAGCTTTGTCTTTCTCCAAAGGACACAGATTTGAACTGCTGACCCACTGTCATGGCATAGTGAAGTATAAAAGGGAGGATGGGAAATTTTCCATTTAAAATTTCTCTTGTCAAATGGAAGATTCTTAATAATCTTGTATTTATCTATTAAGAATATTTCCACATTTAAATCAACAATGTCACATAATAATAGCATTAGTCCCATATAAAAAAGTTACATTGACTTCTTGGTCTTTTACATTTTAGTATATTGTATAGATGCATTGTAATTTATTTAAACAACTGTAAGATGAAGTTTTAGTTATGAAACTATGTTTAAAAATTGATGACACATTTCAACAAAAGAAATATTTTATGGTAAATATCGTTTGCTTTGCATTTCTGATTTTTTCCAATGTTCTTGATACTGTTTTAATTAACTATTGTTAGATTAAAATCTAGGGAAGCAGTTGCATAATCCTATAATTTATGCTAGACGAAATTATAAGACAGTATTTCCTGTAGCCCTGTACTTTGAAAGCGGTCATTTAGGAGTCTGGTGCATTATGAATACAGTGTGTCAAAATGTCTCAGTCCTACATCTGAATGGGAATGCAAAGCAAGGGGGCTATAATTTTCAACAGGCTGTGCACTTTGAGATATAAGGTCAGAGGAGCATAAATGAAAAGGTTACGATATAGGGTCACCTTAGATATGAATTTGACCAATCAAATTCCAAACTGCTATATACAACGATGTCAATTTAGAACTGATTAGCTCAGATGAGTCTTAGTTCACACTGAGATGTACATACAAGGCACTTGAGAGCCGGTAAAATGTAGACTTTGTATTCTGCAGAGCAAACTTCTGGTAATTAAAGTAGGTGGGGGAGTTATTCGTTTAATAAATAATTGGAGACATCAGTGATCCAGATCATAGAGATGGGATAGAAGCGTACACATTCCCAGAATTATAATTTTGACAAAATGAATTCATAATGACTTCAGTTTATTATGCTGAAACACTTGAAGATTGCTCTTTCTTTTGCAACCAAGGATAAAATTATCAAACAGGAAAATATATATATTTCAAGGTTCATGTAGAAAGAGTTTGACTCACAAATGCCTAGTTTCCTATGAGTGGGAAAGCAGGAGCCCAGTCAGTGAGAGTGATGAAGGAGATGAAGAAAGACAAGGGTGATACCGTGCATATCAATGTAATAGATATTAAACTTGGCATAGTATGGAAGAAATAAGCTCTGCCTTAAGAGCGTAAGTCCAAACCATACTAGAAGACATTTTCTCCCTCAAATATCTATTAATGAATAAATAATCTTTTCATTTTCATAACTGGCAAAAGTGTGGTTTTAATTTCTAAACAAATATTGTTTGAAGGTATCATTGAATAATTTTTCACTTAAAATGTTAATGACTTAAATAAGAACTCTTTAAAATTTAAAAGTGGCAATTAGCAACAGACATTTTACAAAATTTGTTTTCTCTCTTACGTTGGCATCACGTTACTATTCTCAAGTATTTGTCAGTGTCCTTTTTGGAGTAGATTCCCTTCATTTGCCAGATTATCCCAGCTTCATCTGTAATACGGAAGATGCATTTTTAGAACACAAACCCACCCACAGTCACCGAATGTATATTAAGTCATTGAATTGATCGCAACTCATATTAAATCATTTAATCAATCTCCACTCTTATCGACTCCTGAGACAAAGTACACTGCACCACAGAGTTTCTGAAGCTGCAAACCTCTGTAGGAGCAGAAAGCCTCACCTTTCTCCCACCAAGGAGAGCCACAGTCCTATGAATGCAGTAAATCTGTGGCAGAAGAACTGAACGGGACTGCCTGGCTTTTCCATGTCTCTCAAGTTTTCTGTCTTTGGTGGGATACAACGTTACCACCAGTGTACCGCTCTCCACTAGAGGACAATATTTAAGTTTTCCATCATGGACAGGCTTCTACATTGCATGGATTCTTTGTGTTGTTCTTTTAGCTAGACTTCACAGAAATAAACTGAAAAGTTATTAGTTGCTTCCATTTTTACAATTTCCTATATGAGGTCCAGTTTAAAAGACAAGCTCTGTTTACTTTTAGGTTAGGACAATGTCAGCATTACAAAGAAAACCCACACTCCTTATTCTCTGAAATCTACAAATTAAATATTTGAAAGCCTACTCAATATGCCTAGTTTATAGATGATAACTTAAAATTTACTTAGACATGGAATCGAAAGAGAATTCTGTCACCCATAAGATGTCTTTTATAAACAATTTGCAATTTACCCCAATAGGAAGAGCCTTATTCCTAGACATTCTGAATACTAAATTATAAGAAAAATCATGCACCTGGTTGTATCGATATGACTTGAACTGACTTTCTCTCGTTCATGTTTTAATTATTCCTTTTACATGTAAACTTAATAATTAAAGTAAACGTGTCTCCCAGCTGTGTAATGTAGAGAACTGGAAAGAAGCTTGATCAGCTAATTGTAAAAAAACAAACTGGCTGCCTTGTATGCTCATCTATGTTGAAGTAAACCAATTAGAGTCAAATCAAAAGTATGTTAAATGTGACAGATGATACTTAAGATGACTTGTGAATAAGTAATGTCTATATTAAAACCAGATTTTTTTTCAGTACTTAAACTTCATGGATGGTAGAACTGCAAGATAGAAAGCTGTAGTCTCAACAAATTTACTTTTATCAAACATATCTTCTTGTCGCTGGCATTGATTTTGCCCATGTAACCAGAGAATGCACTATACACTCATTCTAAATTTCTCTACCTGAAAAAGAGAAACACATTTGAAATGATTTATTATCATTTATTATCCTGCCTGTCTGGTACGTAATTCTTTTTAGATTGTCTACTCGCTTAATTCCTTCTTCTCTTCTTATACATAGTCGAGGGTGGCAGAGTCTTTAAAGTGGTTCTAGTCATGATCTCTGTCCGTTCAAATAAACAACCATTTCCTGAGGGGTCTGGGTAAGAGAAGGGAAGGAAAGACACTCATGGGACTCTGTTGTGATTGTTTAGCAGAGCTGCTTGGGATTGCCAGCCTGCTGAGCACAAAGTGAATCATCTTAGACGCAGGAAGGGAAGCTCTTCCTTCCAGCAAGAGAGGAGTTAGGCGTGGAGAAAATCCTTTGGACCGCAGATTCTCATGCACTGACCCTCTGTGATAAGGAGACTGTTGTGACAGCAGGTGGGTGACAGAAAAACAGCAGTAGCAGTAGAACCAGGAACCAGAGCATGAGTGACAGCAGTGCGTTTCCCAGCCTACAGAAGAATTAAAGCTGAATGTCTGCAGGCAGGAGGCTGGGTTCTGGAGTGTTTTCAGGCACTCAATAGAGGGAGCTAGATTTGGGTCTCTTTGAACTAAAGCTTATAGCAGTTTTCCCCTTAGACATTAGGCTTTGTAGTATTCCCTAAGTAGTACAGCTGCCAGGGCAAGACGCTGAGGGCCAGAAAGAGCCCTGCCTGGTGGCACTGCAGAGACTGTCCTGACCCAACAACTGTACCCAATGAATTGTCACCTGAATTGTAGCTGGCTAACGTCATTAAAAACCCCATAATATCATCTTTGAGTTCTATATGCTATGCAATGAATGACTGAAACTAGTGACATTGGTGTGCATGAAGAGACTGCTGGTGTTGAAGTTGGACAAGGACTTTAGAAGGTGGATGCAAACCTCCGAGCAATTGGCCTTGGGCAGCTGATGCTGGTGATGCCGAATTTCCCTCCTTCTTGTGTTTCTGGAAGGGGTCAGACGTGTCACCCATGCTGTTCTTTTTACCGTAGGACATCTTACGCACCCTACAGCAACTAACATTTTTTTAAAGTAAAATTACATTATACATTTTATAGTGTTTATCCATTACATACAGGAAAGCCAAGTTGGTTTCAGACCAGTGTACATCATGAGTGGTCACACCCATTAAAGAAGGTGTGTTGGTATGATTTAAACAGGGTTCTGTGGAGCTTCCAGACAAAAGTCAATTAAGAAGGAAGGCTTGGTAATCAACACCGAAAACTCAATAAATGAAAACCCTACAGAATAGGCTGATTAAAAATTGGAGAGCCTTTATTCTGTCATGCGTGAGGTCACCATGAGTCTGGGGCCAACTCAATGGTTGTTAAAAGAAAAACCCTTTACAAAAGTTACAGTGTACAGTGTCTTAAATCTTGTGAATCTTTGTGATGAGCCGTTCTTGGAAGGAAAGGCTCATTTTTAATACAAGGGAAGGATCAGTCTTTGAAAGTAGTGGCAAAGGTTTCTTTTCTTCCCCTATTTACTTTTTCAATGTGTAATTTAGTGAAACTACTTTTCTTTAAAAACATAGGACACTTCCCTCTAGTATCAAGTCAGAATTTCTAATTGCAGTTTCAAGAACCAAGTTTAGTATCTCCACACACGACATTGTCATTCTCTTCAATATTTACTAAAGCATTGTACCATAGTCTATTTTTACTACCGTATATACTCGTGTATAAGCCAAGTTTTTCAGCACTAAAAATGTGCTGAAAAACTGGGGTTCAGCTTATACACAGGTCAGTTGTACCCCAGAGAGGTATAACACCTTGCTGCCCACCCCCAGGTGATGGGACGAACACCAGTTATCTCACGGGTGATTACCATTTCTCCACTGTTCATTCAAAGCCCCGCTGACACTGCAGGGCTTTGAATGTTTGTTTGCTCACATCTAACCAATCAGAGCCGTCCTATGACATGGACAGCTCCAATTTGCAGAAACACCTGTAGTGATTCACTTACGCCGGCAGCTGAACTGGTAAGGATATGTCTGTGGCTGTGCTCTGTCTCTCTCTTCTGGTCTCTGGTCTCACATCCTGCATCCTCTCCACCCCTGAACTAACTCCCTCCCCTCTTCCAGCTAACACGTCTGGGTTGGGGGTTGGTTGGGGGAATGGGTTGGCATTACCATGAAAGATTTTTTTCAAAGTCTTGTTTTTTTATGCTATCAGAAATGGATACTCTGGAACAAAAACAAAAACGCCGGTCATGAGGCTGGTTTCAAAATGAAGGTTGTGAATGAGCCCAGGGAATAGTATTCTTATGGTATCATTGTTGATACCTTATTGTTTTTGTTGAACCTATTTTCCACTTACTGTGCTGGTTTACTAATATTGAATGACTTGTCCTTTTATTTACATTTTAAAATATATATATTTAAATACATTACCCCACTGATGTCTCAATTTTTAATAATTTTATTTTCATTTGTTTTGATTATTGAAACTCACCAATAGCTTCTGCATTTTCCACCTTAGGCTTATACTCGAGTCAATCAGTTTTTCTGGTTTCCCAGGCAATAATTAGGTACCTCGGTTTATCCTCAGGTCAGCTTATATTCAAGTATATACGGTATATTTTGTCTGTCTTATTATATGCTAACATTACTTCACCATCTTTTGAGAAGATGTGTATTTACTATTATCTTTTCATTTTTAAAGACTTGAGCTTCCTCATAAATGGATCTGTGGAATTGAGCTAAAATTAATTTACTTGAGTATCAATTAATTTATCTGAGAAATCTTTATACGTCAAAGAATATGAAATCTACCATGTTTTAAGGAGCTTATATAAGCTCCAATCTATATTTGTAGGCAAAAAATGACAGAACATGACATCCCATGCTAATTAGAAATTTAACAAGTGTTTATTTTGACAACAGTTCTCATACTGGTGATTAAACTGTCCCTGAGAATATAAAAAAGAACAGTACACTACAAAATAAATGAACTATCTGTCTGCCTGCCTGTCTGTCTTTCTATATAGTGGTTTATAGGTTTGAATCCATTTGAAAGAGTGGCACCGAGGCCGTCAGAAATCCTATCTGCAGATATGAAGGCGGTCTCAGATTCCAAACCCAGTGACTAGAATAGAGTGAGTCTAATGAAGATGTGATTAGAAAAAGCAACAGATTAATTGCTGTTGATTCAATTCCAACTCATAGTGACCCTGTATAAATTATGCTAACATCTTTAAGGGAGATGGCACAAACCATTAACATGCCACGTTGCTAACAGAAAAATAAAGGATAGTAGATTCAAGTCCACCCAGAAGCGAATCCGGTGTGACAATCGACTGCTAGGAAATCCGCTGTTGGAAACTCTCAGAAACTCAGTTCTACTCGGACATCCAAGTGCTTGCCATGATTGAGAACAACCATGATGGCAACTGGTGTTGATCCCAGGTGTTAGATTGCTGGGGCTTCTATTGTTCTTAATACAGACGGTAAATATCATCTGAAAATATGATTCGTTTGTTTGAGTATGGCTAGTCATTTATTTTATGCCTAATGTTATCAATCTTTATTTTAAAGAAAATTTGCTCACATCTAAAATGTCCATTTTACTTTTAGGAAATGAAATGTAAGCAGTCATTTGGATACTCATGTTTACTACCACTGGCGTAACATTTTGTATTTGTGAAACAACATTAACAATACAAATGCACAGGCTATTTTTTAAACTAACAAATAGTTATTTCTTAATCAATGACACTTCAGTTATCAATATTAACTGGATCAGTCATAACAGAAGATGTCACACTCTCTTGTTTTTTCCCATTTTTGACCTGCCGTCATGGTTTAATACAAATTCTGGTTCTGCCATGTTACCTAATTTGCTACAGTGGTGACAACTGTTATTTTTTCACTTTATTGGAAAACAAAACAATCTGTTTGAGCAAGACAGGCTGTCACCTCCCATTACTTTGGGCTGGCATCATATGCCATACAAAATTAACTCCCATGTTACTGGAATCACGATGATCATGATTGACTTCATGGTAACAGTCAATACAAATCTGGCATTTGATTCTGGAATCAATTACTGCCAAAGACATCTTAAACCTTGACTTCCAGCAAGAAAAACTACTGCTCTGTATTGAATCATGTAAATCAAGAATGAGAAGTCTGAAAATCCAGGGATATCATGGAACGCTATGGTTATGTGCCTTAGACTTTAAATCAATATGACTTTAAAAGAGTGGAAATGTCAGGAATGTTCAAATATAACCATGAATGATGAAAATGTGTTTGTAGTAACAATTCAAGGGAGACTTAAACCATTTGCTCTGGAAGACAAATACACATGGCAAATATCAAAACATGATTTTTATTAAATAGGTACATATGTATACACATGACTATGGTTTTTATGTTAGTGTGCATGGAAAAGTGACTTTAAAATATATATATATTTAAGTCAACAATAGTTTTTCTGATTAAAAATAACCTTGGTGCACTTTACTCAAGTTTGTTGAGTTGTCATGGCTTTGGGATTGATATGATAATGGAGGCTATACTACAAATATTTCAAATACCAACAGGGTTACCCATGGTGAACAAGTTTCACTGGAGCTTTGAAACGTAGAATAGATAAGAATGTGGAAGTGATAGCATACTTCTGAAAAATCAGCCATTACAGACTTTAAGAATAAGAGTGTGACATTGTCTGATGCAGTGCAGTAAAATGAGCCCCTGTGGCAGAAGACATTCAAAAGCAAACTGGGTAAGAGGTACCTCCTCAAAGCAGAGTTGACCTTAACACGTTTGCTGATGGGGCATACCCTAAGATGAGAAGAAACACCTGCAAAGGTCCATCAATAATCATAACATGGAAACTAAATGTATGAACCCGTGGAAATTGGAAGCTGTTATAATGAAATGAAACACATAAATAGTGATATCTTAGACATCACATCAGGTCTTCAATTATGACAGTATTGAAGTGTGTGCTAAATTATATTACAGATTTATTTCTTATGGCAATCTTTGATCATGAAAATCTTCTTGTAGAGGTGGGACTTTGGAATTTAGCTAAATGAGAAATGTAGAAAGGCTCTTTTAACCAATGGAATACAAAATGGAAAGGTATGAAAGGAGACAGGGAAAGTCTAAATAAACTAAAATGATTGAAGTTATTGCCCATGGAAGAATGAGGTGTGACTTACCTATGTATTTTTATGATAATCAACCCTTAGAAATATAGTTATGTAACATTTCCAGTAATGCATAAATATATGAATAGCTACAAAATCCTAATGAAATTATATTTATTTTTGCCACATATTATAAATTAGAAAACCCCAAAGGGAAGAATATGCTCAGCACAGATCAAGCTAAAAGAACTGAAGGGAAAAAAATCAAAGCTTATGATTAAATATTGAAGAATTTCCAGACTTAAATCCAGTTTTCCAGGATGCGAATGCAGTGTGCCGGTATGGAGTGGGGAGCCAATGGAGGGGCCTGAGGGATTGTCCTCCATACCAGCTACGTGGACAAATGACCTTCCCCCAGAAGAATTTACTTTAAGGGACGGCACTGAAGCTGTAGCTAGGGGAGAGAGACACATTTGATCAGAGAACATGGGAGAAAATGAATGGGAAGGAAGAGAGAGTGAAGCACATTCTGACCCACCAGGCCTTGAGGATGATATCCCTGCTCTGAACAGCCAATGCACAGAGTGGACCATATGGCTGATCTCACTATAAGACACACCATCCCTTGCTAGCTCAGGGCCCTACAGGGGACAACACTGGAGACTCAGTGTTGGGACTGGCCTGGACTGACCCCACAACACAAAGGCAAAACCCTAAAGGCATGCGGCACACCAACGGTGGGTGGGGGGAGGCAGGTAGCAGAGTAGGGAGCTCACAAGGGAGTACAAAGGATAGACTCTGGGGCCAGAGTGTGGCACCCCATCAGACTTGACTAGAAGACACGCCTTGAGTTCAAAAATCAGACCTTGGTCTATATACAGGTTTTTCTTTGATTTTTAAATTTATTCTTTTAATTAATTTATTATTTTATGGGTCATTGGTATTCTTTTTTTCTGTCATTGCTGTGTTCTCATTCGTCGCCTCTTGCTATGGCTTGTTTTTTGGTGCATAGTATTATCTCTACAGATCTATCTAGGTAAAATAAGCTGGATGAACTGTCTGGAAGAGAAAACAACAGGACCAAAGGTTCAGGAGGGATATGGGGGATGGGTAGTCGGGGGTAAGGAGGTGGTGCTGACCAACCCAGGGACAGGGGAGCAACAAGTGATCCAAAATTAGCGGGTAGGAGGGTCTGAGAGGCCTGGTAGGGACTCAGGGAAGGGCAAGGTAACCAAGAGAAATTACTGAAACCCAAATGAAGACTGAGCATGATAGTAGGTCAAGAGAAAAGAAAAAGGAAATCTAGGAAAGAACTAGGTGACAAAGGGTATTTATAGAGGTCTAAATACAAGCATGTACACATGTAAATATATTTATATAGGATGGTGGGAAAATAGATCTACATGCATATCTTTACAGGTTTCATATTAAGGCAGCAGATGGACATTGGACCTCCACTCAAGTACTTACTCAGTGGAAGAACTTGGTGTTCTATTAAATTGGCATTCCATGATGCACACCTCCTAACATGATTGCTGAAGACAAATGTGTACATAAACAAATGTGATGAAGAAAGCTGATGGTGCCCGGCTGTCAAAATATATACCATCTGGAGTCTTAATGGCTTTCAGATAAACAAGCGGCCATCTAGCTCAGAAGCATCAAAGTCCACATGGAAGAAGCACACCAGCCTGTGTGACCACGAGGTGTAGAAGAACCAGGTATCAGACATGAAAGAAAAAACCATATCAATGGCTTCCCACCTTCTAGATACGATCACTGAAAACAAATGAGTGCATAAGCAAATGTGGCAAAGAAAGCTGATGGTGCCCAGCTATCAAAAGCTGTAGCATCTTGGGTCTTAAAGTCTTGCAGCTAAACAAGCGGCCATCTAGCAGGGAAGCAACAAAGCCCACATGGAAGAAGCACACCAGCCTGTGTGACCATGAGGTGTATCAGGCATCAAAGACCAAAAGGTTATATCATTGTAAATGAGGGTGAGTGCAGAGTGGAGACTCAAAGTCCATCTGTAGGCAATTGGACACCCTCTTACTGAAGGGTTATGGGGAGGAGATGAGCCAGTCAGGGTGCAGGGTAGCAACAATGAAACAGAATGTTCTTCTAGTTCTTAAATGCTTCCTCCCCTGCACTGTCTTGATCCCAATTCTATCTTACAAATCTGGCTAGACCAGAGGATGTACATTGGTACAGATAGCAACTGGAAACACAGGGAATCCAGGACAGATGACCCCTTCATGACCAGTGGTGAGAGTGGTGATGCATGAAGGGTGGAGGGAGGGTGGGTCGGAAAGGGGGAACCTATTACAAGAATCTATGTATAACTTCCTCCCTGGGGGATGGACAACAGAGAAGTCAGCGAGGGGATATGTCGGACAGTGTAACATCCAACAAAATAATAATAATGTATGAATTATGAAGGGTTCATGGGGGAGTGGGGAGGGAGGGGGAAAATGAGGAGCTGATATTAAGGGCTCGAACAGAAGGCACATTTTATGAGAATGATATGGCAACCTATTTACAAATGTGCTTGACACAATGGATGTTTGTCTGGATTGTGATAAGAAATGTTCCAGCCTCCAATAAAATGATTTTTTAAAGATAAGAAACTGAAAGATTCCATGAGCAAAATATTGAATGAAGCAAAGGAAGGAAGACTAGATAGAAGCACTGCACCACAAAGAAATGATGAACTTTCAGCCATTTCAAAAAGTAACCTATGTACATTGGAGAAAGAAAACAAAGCTGTATTGAAGGTATTAGCAACATAATAGCCTCCGGGAATTGATGGATCACCATTAGCATGTCTCGCAAAGGTCATAAATCACTGGAAGCACAGGCATATCTATGCCAAGGACTTTGGAAGACAACAACCTGGACTACTTAATGAAAGAAATTTATATCTCTGCCCGTTCCAAAGAAAGACGACCCCACGGATGTGAACATTATCAAATAGTATGATTAGTAGCTTCCGCAACTAAAACGTGGATGAAGGTAAATCTGCTACGGTTGCAACAGATCATCACCAGTGAGCTGCCAGAAGTTACAGCCGGACTGAGAAGAGGCCTTGGAGGTAACTGGCAGGCAACTTTTCAGTATTCTTAAGAGCATTTCACACACGATTTTTTTTCTGACTCTATTTCCTGCCGATGTTGGTGTCCCTGCCCTGGAGTCGCTATGGACCTACAGTAACCCTGCAGGACAGTGTAGAACTGCTCGCACAGGACTCTCTGGCTGGGACCTGCAGGAAAGGGGAGTGCCACCTCTTCCTCCCATGTGGGTGCGTGGGGCCTCAAACCGCACCATTGTTTAGCAACTGCTGCTGAAGCATTGCACCGTCAGCGTTCCTATGAGGCTGCCCCAGGTTCATAAGACTATGGCAATGTGCTCACCCTCGTTCCCATGCAGTGAAGATGAGGGGAGGTTTAAAAATAGCAGAAATTAGTAAACTTCGACTGACAAAAATATAAAAAATGAAGCTGAAAACAAAGTCGTTGCTATCAAGTGCATGGAGCCCCGGTTGCCCTGTGGCTTAGTCCTGAGATGATAACCACCGTCCAGCAATGTAAGCCCACCAGCCACTCTATAGGAGAAAGAAGGAGCTGCCCAGTCCCCGAGAGGCTGACATCCTCAAAGCTCTGTGTAGGGTCGCTATGAGTCAGCATCAGCATGAGGTCAATGGTTAGTCATGGCCGCAGAAGAGCTTAGATGAACATTCAATAAACCTCTAGACATGTTACTCATGTTCTCTGATAACTTACACTCCCTTATCATGTATAAGATGCTTGGCTTAGCATCATGAATACAAAGTCTCTGAATTTCTAGCATAAGTGAGTCAATGATTAAATTATAGACCATTACACAACACAACTGTTTACAGTACTGTGTATAATGATTCGAAAACTGCTCATAATACCATGGAAGCACAGAAACGGTGGCAAGAAAATCAGACTGAAGACTAAAAGAAAGCTTAACGGGATGACTTATCTGCATTCTGAAAAAGAGTCATAGGAGCCCAGGTAAACTTGAGGAAAGATCAAAGTACTGATGGAGCCATATATGGCAAGGAGCTGCCAGAGGGTCAAGCTGAATTCAGAAAATGGCGCCAGATATCGGATAGCATTACTGACAACAGATGGCTCCTGGCTGAAAGCAAAAAATACAAAATTTTTACTTGTGCTTTATTAACTCTCCAAGGCATTTGACTGTGTAGATCGTAACAAAATATGGTTAGCTTCAAGAAGCATGACAATTCCAAACACTTCATATAATATTAAGATATAATATTATATTGATATAATATTAAGAGGAAGTTATGAAAATAGAACAAGGGAATGCTACATGAATTAAACTCAGGAAAGGTGCGATTTAGGGTTATTAACAACCTGTGACATGCAGACGACACCACCTTGCTTGATGAAAGTGAAGACTTGAAGCGCTTGCTGAGGAAGATCCAGGATGGCAACCTTCAGTATGAGTTATGACTCAGCGTAATAAAGACCCAAATCTTCACACCTGGCCAAATAAGTAACGTCAAGATAAATGAAGTTGTCAAAGATTTTCCGTGCTTGGACCCCCAATGAATGCTCATGAAAGTAGAAATCAACAACTGATTTTGGTAGCAATTGTACATTCTACATGATGTGATTGAAATATGGAATGATCTGATGCATGCATTAAATCCCAGTAAGGATCAAATGATATACTGCACT
This sequence comes from Tenrec ecaudatus, assembly GCF_050624435.1. Classification (NCBI taxonomy): domain Eukaryota; kingdom Metazoa; phylum Chordata; class Mammalia; order Afrosoricida; family Tenrecidae; genus Tenrec; species Tenrec ecaudatus. The sequence continues at coordinate 12,655,983 of NC_134539.1, forward strand.
TGGGTAAATATGTTGCACAACATCTCTTTAGAGTGTCCAAAAGCAGGCAGGATCTTTTGGAGACTAAGGTGCACCATCCCAAGCCATGGTATTTTCTTCCTTTAAAAAAAATTTTATTTGGGGTTCATACGTTTATCACAATCCATACATCCATCCATTGTGTCAAGCACAATTGTACTATGTTGCTATCATCATTCTCAAAACATTTGTTTTCTATTTGAGCCCTTGGTATCAGCTTCTCATTTTCCTCCTCCCTCCATGCTCCCCCCTCTCCCATGAACCCTTGATAATTTATGATCTATTATTATTTTGTCATATCTTACACCATCTGACATCTCCCCTCACCTACTTCTCTGCTGTCCGTCCCCCAGGGCAGAGGTTATTTTCAATTGCCTCATGCGCATGTGAATTTGGGCACTGAATAAGGAAGACCAAAGAAGAATCAGTGCATTTAAAGTACGGTTTGTTCAAAATATTAAATGTAACAATGACTGACAAATGAACAAATCTGTCTTGGAAGAAGGACAGTCAGAATGTCCCTAGAGGCAAAGATGGTAAGACTTTCTCTCACGTACTTTGGACATGTTATCAGGAAAGACTAGTCTGTGGAGAAGGACATCATCATACTTGATAAAGTACAGGGCAATGGTAAAGACAAAGTGCCTCGAGGAGATGAGGAGCTTGCCAGAGTGCAACAATGGGTTCAAACTTAAAATAATTAAAGAATGGAGCAGGACTTGGCAATGTTTTGTTCTGTTGGACATGGAGTACTATGAGTTGAACCAACTCATTGTCAACTAACAAGAGTACTGATGTGTTTAGATGACATAACAAAGAAAATACTCCTACCAAATGAGGTTACATCCACAAGATTTAGAATTCCATTACATACTTTTGGAGGACACAATTTAATTAAAAACTACTTTTATTGGGGCTCTTACATTTCTTATCACAATCCATATATTCATCCAGTGTCAAGCATATGCTATCAACATTTTCAAAGCATATTCTTCCCCCTTGAACCCCTGATTTCAGTTCCCTATTTCTTCTCCCTCCCTCTCCCCCAACCCTTCATGAATTCTTGATAAATTACAGATTATTATTTTCATATTTTACATCATCCTCCGTCACCCGCTACCCACTTTCCTATTGTTTGTCCACTGGGAGGGGGTATAGGTTGATCCTTGTGATCAAATCCCCTTTTCTCCCCCCGCCTTCCCGTAATCCTCCTGGTATCTCTACTCTCAATGTTGGCCCTGAGGGGTTTATCTATCCTGGATTCCCTGTATTGCGGGCTCATATCTGTAGCAGTGTGCATGTTCTGGCCTAATCTGATTTATAAGGTAGAATTGAGGTCATGATATTGCGGGGAAGGAAGGAACAAAGAATTAGAGTTAAGTTATGTGTTTCATTGATGGTTGACTGGTCTAAGGTGCCGTGTTCAGGTCACAGTATTCCCAGGAGGCATGAGTTTGAACCCCACTCCTGATGAAGGAATGAAACAATATAATTCTTGACAGTTTTTGTTATGAAGAGTGACTTGAGAATAAGATAAGAGTCATATTACAAAATATTCAAAAATTTTAAGCTAAGACTCAGAGAGAAAAATATTTAGGATATAGTTTTTCAAAGTAAAGGATACAATTAAGCATGTTTTCCCCAACAGACAGTATTGCAAATAATGGGTTACTTATGGTGCCATGTGTGATAAATTGTACTAAATGTCCTTGCAGTGGGGAAAAATGAGTCTCATGGTAGGTTCTGGTTGCTTCTGAAATTAGGTCACTTTGACTTTTCTAGAATTGAATTACTCGCAAATGTAAGCAGTGATTTTTTTAAAAAAAGAATTGAAAATATTTCTCTGAGTGTATAAATTTTGTGTGAGTGTTTTTGAGGAAGGGGAGGTATTTTTAATTTTATAATATTTAATAATAAATGATATTTGGCTATGAAATAAATTGTAGACATGAAATTTCTATAGGCCCCAAAGTACTAAATCTCTCCTCATCAATCCGAGTTCCTCTGGGTTCAAATGTAATGAGCAATGTACTTCATGCACCTGGGCATAGCTAACCCACTTCATAATTACACTCAGCTCCCAAAGGTAGGCTTTTCCCTAAGCAAAAAGGAAAAACTATAAGTTTCCTTGTCCATGTTTTTATATAACAGACATTACAGAAAGAAAGATCAATAAATAACTAGAACCTGTATCCGCGTGCGCGCGTGTGTATGTGTGCGTGTGTGCGTGTGCGTGTGTGCGCGTGCGCGTGTGTGTGCGTGTGTGTGCATGTGTGTGCGTGTGCGTGCACGCGCGTATGTGTGTGTAGAGAGAGTGAGAGATTCAGCCAGTTGTCAGAGCACAGGCAGCCAACAACCACAAACGAGCTGACCTCGTTCCAGTTTGGTGCAGTGTTCCCTTATCTAACTCAGTTAATTATACCTTCAGAGACAACTTGTATTTGTTTATTAAAAAAAAGGATAAAAGAAAAGAGAAAACTCGCATATTTTCAGTGATGTTGAGGACCTCATATTTCTTGTGATATTCCCTGGTTTTTAATCTAAAACTATTTCCCTTGCTTTGAAATAATTTCATTATATAGATATTATTTATATAGATATGATTTTAGTTTACTGTATCACTACTGCATAATCTGTGTAAGAGCAGAGTAGTCTTTTAAATTGTGTAACTGGCAGTCGAGTCTCTGCCAAGTTTATCAATGTCACTCTGCTCCCAGGAGAGATGATTTCCTCTCATTTCTCAAATGTCAAATATGTACCAGGGAAAGAGGCTACACACATTAAGAAATCCAAAGCAAGCGAGGGTCAGAAGAAGGACTAGCATTCTCTTTCCTTTTCATTGGTGGACAAGCCTTTCGGATTCTGTGCTTCTGTACAATTCTCTATAAAATGAGTCTTATAATTGTGGCAATCTCTCATTTTTATCAAGGAAATGAACATATTATTCTCTTTTGAAATAATTTGTGGTTCTCAAATTGAACAACTTAAATAATAATATATGTGAAATACATTATTTCCCAGATGTTGGCAATTTATTAGGTACTTATGCAAATGTGTAATTTTATATAGGACATAGTTCTGCATGAAGCTTTGGTGCTTAGCATAGTACTGTAGTAGAGTGGAAAATGAACCATAAAATAAAAACTTCAGATGCACATAAAAAAACAAATTTTGGCTGTAAAGGCCACTGTCCATTACCACCTTTTATTTACTAAATAATAGTTACAATACTACTGAAAATATCTGTCATATTCAGGAGATGGTAGGATTCACCTTCTTTTCATGGCTTAAGAAGCTTGCATTGCTGCCTCGCTTGATGGTAAAGGCAAGTTTAACCGTCTTTTTCCCTTTTGAAATGGGGTCCCTGACATCATGAAACATTAAAAATGCTATTAGGAAGGGATTTTCACTCACTACATGTAATTCAGGAAGAAGTAATGCGTCTTTTCAAGATTCAATTTTTGAGAATTAAAACCACAAATCAAGGTGCAAGGTAGCTAGCAATGCAGCTTAGTGTTATTCCAAACACAATGAGATGACTTGGGGAGCACCATTATGCATGCCAGCATTCCTTTTAGAAGATTTGTCTCATTAAGTCAGTTTCAACTCATAGGAACCATATACAAACACACACACACACACACACACAAGACAGTGACTTTTCTTGCACCATCTGCACAATTGTTGTTTTGTCTAAGTCCCGTTTTGAAGTCGTTGTGTCAATTTATCATGCTGATGTTCTGTCTCTTTCTGACTGATGCTCTAAAAAGCGCAATTTTGTTCTCCAGAAACTGGTCCCTTATGATGACATGTCCAAAGTATATAAGACAAAGTCTCTCCAAAATTGTTTCTAAGGAGAATTCTTAAAAATAAAGGTTCACAGAAAAGCTTATTTAAAACAAATGGACAAAGGCACAAAACTCAATATAAGTTGATAGTTTAATAAATGGTGCATATTAAATTTTAAGGCCTATTTTCATTGTAAACTTAATTAAAATAAATACACTTTATAAAACTTGAATATGGAAACATGGCCTAGCCGCACACTAAAAATAAAACAAACAAAACAAAAAAGCCCACTGCTATCAGCCAATCTTGACTAGTAGCGACCCCGAAGCTATAAAGATTCCTGGAAGCAGAAAGGTTCTCTCTCTGTACCGAAGTGGCCAGTGAGTTGAAACGACCAAAGTTGCAGATAGCAGACCAGTGCTTACCTGACAGAACTAAATGACCAGGCTTTGATTACCAAGGGATGGATACACACACACACACACACAAACACACACAAGGGGGTATGCCAAAACACAAACTAAAAAAACAAACAAACAAAAGGAATTGTGCAGCGCGGAGCGGAGCTTCTGTAGAATAAATTTTTCCCATGAGGTGTGTATGGAGCAACTCCCTTTGAGTTAGTGCACCCAGTGGCGTCATGCGGGAAGGTTCTCTCTGGTCACAGTGCCTTTTTTCGTGAAAATAGTTTTGCTTGAACCTGGTTTTTTGGTGATGACCGATTTAAGAGAACAGATTGCAGCTGTGAAATTTTGTTTCCTGCTCAGGACAAATGCTGCAGAGAATTTTGTGGTGTTGAAAACAGCTCACAAGGAGAGTGTTATGGGAAAAACTCACGTGTATGAGTGGTTTTCTCTTTTCAAAAAAGGTGAAATGATATTTGATGATAAACCTCATTCTGAATGTCCATCAACTTCCTGAGAGGATGAAAATGTAGACTGGTCGTGCATCTGGTGTTCATCCCACCAGGTCACACTGTCACTTAAGCTTTCTTTATAGACCAGTAGGTCTCAACCTTCCTAATGCCGCGGCCCTTTCATACAGTTTCTCATGTGGTGGTGACCCCAACCATAAAATTATATTCATTGCTACTTCATAATTGTCATTTTGCTACTGGTCTGAATCGGGAAACCCCTGTAAAAGTTCGTTTGACTCCCAAAGGGGTCATGACCCACAGGTTGAGAACCACTGTTTGAGATGTTCTGAAAAGATAGCATCGCAGTGTGCAACAGGAAAGCCTGATTCATGGCAGGCAGGAGACTGGTGTTGCCACCATTAGAATGCACCTGTTCAAAGAGCCATCTCAATGTGCAAGTATTTTGGCAAAAAGCAGCAGTCCTCTCTTGCCTACCACACCTGACTCACCTGACCTTGCTCTGGTTTTTTTTTTTTTTTTTTTTCCCGCAAATGAAGAACTTGAAGAAGAACATGAAAGGACAGCGATTTGATAACTTCGTAAAGGTGAAGAAAAATACAAGGGAGGTGCTGTCAGCCATCCAAACAGATGAGTTTAAAAAGTGTTTCCAAGACTAGAATCAAAGATTTGACAAATGTACTAAATGTAATGGAGAGTACTTTGAAGGCGATAAGATTATGTCATAAAAAAATTGAAGGCATAGCTTTTGGGGTGAAAAGTCCTGTAAAAATGTATCTCTACATATATATCACATATATATTGCTATATACACCATATAGATGTATATACATAAAGCAGTATATTCCTCTAGATTCTACATCTATCTCTTTAGGGCAAGGATTAAGAAACTGACACACTCTATTTTTTTCAGGGCCTCCTGTACCCACACACTTCTACTTGATGCACGTTCACTCACTGAGCAACACTGGTGTGAGCTTTGGCCAGGGCAGTCCAGTTTACTGCCTCCATGAACACTTGGGGACCTATGTCTGGTTCTCAGGCTCATATTATGCAGAAGCCTCTTTTACCTGTCCAACACCCAGCTTCAGAATGAAAGACAATGTAAGAAATAAGCAGAATTTTCCCACAGGATTTAAGAACAGCTAATCTCTCTTTATGATGTCAAGTTTAGTGTAAGCAAAACAATATCCCCATACTTTGTTTCCCAGATTCTGTGATGAGGTTACTTTGTATGACAAGAGTGAGTTACAGATGTGATTAAGATTAGGACATTGCCTTAGAGAGATTAGTCTAGACTGTCCAAGTGTACAAACTCTAATCACATGGGTAATTAAAATGAAAAACTTGCTCTGCTGTGTTCAGGAGATGAGACTAAGGATATAAGCCATGAGAAATACAATATCACTGCTATGGAACATGGGGAAAGGCCACCATAACCTCGATCTGTAGGCAACCTCTTGACGCTGGATTAGGCAAGGAAATAGTCCCCTTAGAGTATCCAGAAAGGAATAAAGTTCTGTGGACATCTTGATTTTACCTCCAAGGCACCCATGCTATTCTTCCAAACTCAGAAGTTAACTGAAGGTGATGAACTTGTGTGGAGTAAACTGCTGAGTGTGTGTTCAAACTAATAGACCAGTAATGACACACTAAACACTCTCTCTCCAGTGCTTCCAAGGACTTTACAGAGGCCACATTTCTGCTCACGACATTTAGAAATGTTTTTTGTTTGCCTGCGTGAACTTAGTTGTATTAAGACATTAGCAAGGTGAAGAAAGTTACTACTCTAATAAGACCCAACTGGCATGGTTTAGGTAAACAACCCGGAACAGGAAGAGATGGGCATCGACTAGGACATGCAGTCAGGAAAAGTCATTGTTGTTGTTGCTGTTGTTGTTGTTGTTGTTAGGTACTATCGAGTTGGCTCCTACTCATAATGACCCAATCTACAACAGAAGGAAACACTGCCTGGGCCTGGCCATGCTGACAGCTCACTGTTGCCAGGTTTGGAGATCAATTGCAACCATGTGTCTGTTCAGTTCATTGAGAATCTTTCCTCTTTTCAATGACTCTCTTCTTTACCAAGCAGGATGACCTTTTCCAGGCACTGGTCTTTCCCAAAGTCGAAGAGCCAACCTCTGGACATTCTTACTTCTCGATGTGATTGCAGCATCAGGTAAAGAAAAATAACATAAAACACACACACACAAACACACGCTGAGTTTTTCAGCACACTTTTAATGCAGTTTTGTGGTAAAATTAGGAGCCTCAGCAGACATTTGGGTCCGCTTATACTCGAGTCTATATGATATATACCGGTATATATTCTTAGCCTTAGACTGTAGCAATAGAATGCATAAGCTACCCATCGCCATCAACTCCATTGTTAATACTAGACATTCTCTTAAAAGACAAAAAACTCAAGGCCATCAGGTAATTCCAACTCAATGTGACCATATACAAGATTTCTGAGCCTATAAACCTTTATTGACACAGATCAATTCATTTTTCTCCCATTTAGTCACTGGGAGGCATAAACCACCAACCTTGAGAGAACCCATGTGGGGAAGAAACTGCTTTCTACAGAGACTTGAGAGCATCAAAGACACTTCACATCTTTATGGAAACAGACCAATCTTTCTCCTGAAAAATGGGGGAAAGGAGAAAAGAGGACAGCCCCTAGAAGCCAGAAAGGCAAAGGAGTCTATTCCCTCTGGAACCTCCAGGAAAAAATAAAAATTGAGACCTTCTTTGGAAATAACAGATTTGTGATTTTAACCCACTAAATCCATGGGTAGACTCAAACCTGTAGCCTTTCAGTTAGCAGCCAACAATTTTGAGGATGGTGAGGGACTGGGAAATGTTTTGGTTTTTTGTACATAAAGTAACTATGAGTCAGAACCCACTCTATGACACTTAAACACACCACTACCACCACCAACAAATCCTTGAGTGCACACACAGTTAACATAGTTCCTGCTACCTGAAAGACCAGAGGTTTGAATCTAGCCAGAGATCTCTGAAGAAAATCCTGATAATATACTTCAGAAACTTCAGCTACTGGATACCCTTTCAAACAAAGCCCTACTGGGATCAACAGAGGCTCACCATGAGTCGGAGCTAAGTTGATGGCCACTGATGGCAAAGGGACGATAATTGCTTACGTGAGGGAAACAAAACTAATAGAAGTAATCCCCAGTGCTTGCTAGAAGATTTTGTGGGTGGAGAAATTGGAAAAGTTCATATTGTTATTTGAATATTGACTAGCGTTTGAGTTCACGTTTGAGTGACCATGCTGCTTCTATTATTATTGACACACCCTTCAGGTTACTTAATGAATCCAAATATGTGAATGGGTGGGGAAAGAGCTCAGTCTAATTAAAGAGTCTCAGAAAAAAACAAGAAAATGTGTTAATTTTCCTGTAACAATGTACCTGGGTTCAAACAGTCATCTCGGCTCTAATGTACACACTGCTCACTCATGCCTTGATGAAATAGGTAGATCCTTATGACACCAAACATTCAAAACTAAATTAGCTGCCAGTATCTTCCATTCACGAGTTATAATAGTTGCATGGAAGAATGATTCTGCCAATTGGGCAATGGAGTATTAACATTATAATCAAATAAAACAGCTATTTCATGTAACAATTTAATACATTGCCAACAGGCTAATTATTGTTTACTTACAGATTACTTGCTCTTGAACATCCTTTTATTTCCAAGTCACTTGAAAAGGCAAGATGATTTTAAAAAATGTCCTATCCAATTATCTCACATTGAAATATTGATTTTATATTAAGCAAGATAAATGCTAACCTATTGGCAGAAGAATACTCTTTTGATAAAGATTGATATTTTATAGATAAAAACATCTTGAGGTCATTACACTGTCACATCCATGAGATGACACTAGGAACCTTGTTTTCTAGGTCCAGAAGTACACAGTGTAGTGCATCTGAACTTGCAATGTCCTGTCTGACGAGATCAGGTTGAAATCTTGACATCTGGACTACATAACTATATCATCCTACCGACGTACGCATCATGGCATCTGCGGTTCTCTGTCTCTTTATTAGAAAGTCTATCCTTGGGAAACTTCGGGGGATTTTGACGTGGCATGGCCCCAAATCCGTTCACACTTTTTGAAGTCTTCTTTATTAGAATATATTTTACCTCATCTCCAATGATGACTGTCATGATATTGGGTGAAAAGTTGGCTGTTCAAACGCACCAGGTGTGTTGTACAGGAGAAAAAGGTGGGAGTCTTTGTCCACAAAGATGACAGTCTTAGACGCCCGATGGGGCGGTCCTGCTCTGCCCTAGACAGTTGGTCTGAGTTCAAACGGGCTTGATGAAATGGGTTTCACATGATAACTAAAATAATTAAACTACGTTTGAGGTATTTTATGAATAACAAAAATATGCATTAGAGAGCACAACAAATATTTTAATGCACATATGAAGACTTACTAAAAGTGTTGTTTGGGAAAACTGTTATAGACATTGAACATATTCATGTGTGAAACCTTGTATTAGGTATTAAATTAATATTTTACATTAATGTTATAATAAGTATTTGTTCCAGAGCATAGCCTGTGGCAAACATGCCACGGTAGAGGCTACTGGCCACCTGTAACTTAACAAGGGAGGAGGACCATCATTATCAGCATCTCAATCACCCAAGGCTAGTTCCTTTGAGGCAACAGACAGACAGATTTCCATCCTCAAACCTTTTTACCAAATCTATTCCCAAACCAACTGTTTTGGTATAGCATCCTATAATTCTCTGCTGGGCTTGATAATTGGTTGCAATGACCAGAATCCACAAACACAATTTATGGATTTATAAGGGGAGTTACAGACTAAAGTCCAGGTTCAGTTTCAAGATTAAACACAAAACAAAAAAAAAACAAAACAAACTTACTCCATCAAGTCAATGAATGATTCCACAATTGTGACCCATAGACCCTATAGAATGGGGTGAAATTTCTCCTGTGGCTTTCTTTAAATCAGCAGAAAACCTCATCTTTGCTGGGAGAAAAGACTAGCCCACTACACTTACCAGCGCTCTTAAATAATCAATATAGAGTTCAGCCTCCATCTCACTTAGGTCCCTCCCTATCCATCAGCCTAACCTCCACCATGCACAGAAAAATGTTACAAAGCTCTTTAGCTCTGCTGAGGTGTGCCCAGAGGTAACTCACACCTCCAGCCAGCCTTAGCTTTAAGGTATCCACCTCTGGATCCCTGAAGCTACAAACCTATCTCAACCAAGTGCCCAGAGACTCTCACTCATCAGCAAGCCTCCTGCCTGAAGGCACTCTGCTTTTTCACCTTTCTTGAGGTTAAAGCGTGCAGTTTCTTTTGTTTTCTTTCCACAATTACCTAATGTTCCATCTACAGGTTCCCCAATTAAGACATTCTACTTGAGCACAAGTAAGTGTTCTGGAATTCCCAGGTTCCCCCAATATTAGTCATAATTGGTTATGATACAAATATTTGAATATCTTTCCATTGTCAATAATCATAAATAAAAATCATTCTTATATTGTCTGCTCTCAGCCATGATTCATCTGACTTCAACATTTCCTGAAAACACAATATTCAGAATCTGGCTTGAATTTCTGACAGCTCCTAGTCATTGGACTTCCATAGCTGTTCCTAATTATCCTCAGGATAATTTTACCTACATGTGATATAAATGATATTGTTCTATAATTTCCTCATTCTAGTTGGTAACTTTCTTTGAAGTGGATACAAATATGGATCTTTTCCAGTTGTTTTGCCAGGTAGCTGTCGTCAATTTTTTTTGGTATAGAAGAGTGATTTTAGTGCTTCTTCAGCATGTTGAAACATTTAAACTGGCATTTCATTAATTCCTGGTGCTGTGTTTTTGCTAATGCCGTCAGTGAATCTTGAGTATCTTCCTGCTGTACTATTGGTACTTGACTATTCTATCTCAAAATGGTTGAACGCTGACTGATTCGTTTTGGTATGGTTACTTTGCATATTCCTTGCATCAGCTTTGGGGGCTTTCTACAACATTCAATATTTTGCCTATAGGAGCCTTAGTATTTTAATTCTAGAACTGAATTGTTTATTCAGTTTGTTTAGCTTTAGATAGGCTAAATATATTATACGAGGTTCTCTAGAAAAGCAAAAGCAATGTTTTAACATTAGGAAAGAGGAGTGTCAGGTGTCTTCTCACTGCACTGCTTCAATCTGCATGCTGAACAAGTGATCAAAGCAACTGGGCTGCATGAAGAAGAACCTGGTATCAGGATTGGAAGAAAGCTTATTACTAATCTGAGATATGCAGATTTCACAACCTTACTTGCTGAAAGTGAGGAGGATTTGATGTACTTCTTGATGAAGATCAAGGATTGAAGCCTTTAGTATGGAAGAACAACTTCTGATAAAGAAAACCAAGATCCTCACAGATTGACCAATAGATAACATCATGATCAACAGAGAAAAGATTGAAGGTAAGAATTTGGTCTTGCTTGGATCCACTATCAATGCTCATGGAAGTAGCAGACAAGAGATTAAACAAGGTAATGCATTGGGTATATTTGCTGAAAAAAGACCTTTTATAGTGTTGAAAAGCAAGGGAATTACTTTGAGGACTAAGGTAGGCCTGCCTGATCCCAGCCTTATTCTCAATTCTTTCTTATGCATGTGAAAGTTGGACATTGAGTAAGGAGAACAAAGAAGAATTGATATAGTTGAATGATGGTGTTGGTGAAGGATATTAAAAATAATGTGGACTACCAAAATAACAGGCAAATTGTTTTGGATGAATGATAGCCAGAACACTCCTTAGAAGCAAGGGTGGGAGATGTCCTTTGTACTTTACACATGGTATCAGGAGCGATCAGAGGACGTCATGTTTAGAATCCACCCTTAACAAGATGGATTGACACAGCGACTGTGCCAATGAGCTCAAACATAAGAACAATTGTGTGGCGGGTGCAGGTCTGGTAGGTGTTTCATTCTATTGTACGCAGTGCTGCAAAAAGTTGGAACCCTCTTGAAAGCCCTTGACACCAGCAGTGCCACGGTGTTACGCTCTCAGATGCTGGCCAATAGGTCAAAGTTAAACTCCCAGGAATCTCTGCCAAAGAGAACTGCAACAGTCTGTTTCTGTGAAAACCGCTACTGTTCTTCTTAGGTGGTGGTGTCATGGTTAAGTGTAGGGTTGTGATCTGCATGGTCTTCAGTTCAAAACCGCCAGCAGGGCAGGAGAAAGACTGGACTTTCTACTCCTGTAAACAGTTGCAGTCTCAGAAACCCACAGAGGCTCACTTCAAGTTAGCATTGACTCAGTGGCTCTGAGTTGTTGAATTGAGTCTGTCCTACATAGCTCATTGAGCTGAAAATAACTGCTTGGCAGTGGAATTCTGTTTTCTGGAATATGAATCAGTTAAAAAGGAAAGGATGAGGCAGCCATCACCAGCTTAGCTAACAGGTCAACACACTGCTTCCCCTGAGTTGTGTCGTGTTTAACATACGGAGAGCACTGAAAGCACATGTTGTCTTGGGGGCTGGCCTATCAATGATGTTAATGTTTCAGTCTGCATATGAACTCTTGCCAGGAGGAACAGTAGGCATTAAGGTATGGGCAGCACCTGCTACCTTGATCATGAAGAATATTGCCTCTAGTATATTCTTACGGTAAAGGGGTTCTGTTTTAAGGTTGGGAGAAAGCACCAAAGGTCTTAGAAATTATTCTGAGCCTGTGGAAAGAAATAAATGATTTCCATAGAAGTGAAGCATGTATGGAAAATTAAAGTTGAGTTTTAACTCTATAAATGATAAATACATAGATACTTAAACTGAAAGGACTTTACATAGCATGCGGTCAGAAAGGAAACTTTCTTTTTTCCTGTGTAAACTAGGTTGGTAAGAGATAAGTAAAAATAATACATTATTAATTTTATTTGTTTTAGATTATACTGAGGATAGCTGTTTTTGAATGTTGATGGCATTTCCTTGATTTCTTGTTTAATTTGTATTTTATTTTCCTTTAGTCCTTTAATCATCAACTTTAGCAAGCGTCCATGAATACAATATTGTCAAGAGGTCTTTTATGATAAACTTATAAATCAATAGAAAATAGTTAAATTGAATACAGTGAATGTAAAATAATTGAACAGCATGTTAAACCATGTGAATTATTAAACATAGCAAAATCAAAGTTATTAACCTATTCCATAAATATTTTTATATGTGTTTTCAGATAAAGAGGCCCATATGACTCATTCCCTGCAATTGTTACATTGTGTCATATTGATAGTTCGAACTAGCTCTCTACTGTCTTAATCTGTAGATTTTTTTTCAAGGTGGGTATACATTAACTTCCTGGCCTTCACCATCTCATAAAAATGCAGCATCTTATTTTGGCATTGTTTATATCTCATGGAGGTGGAAATTCATTACAAACCCTATTGCTATCTTTGAAAATTACTTATTTCCATCAATGGAATATTAATTTAACAATGGTTTTTATTAGAATTTATTTTAACAAGCTATCTGTTCATGATATTCTCTGAGAGACATAATATTTTATTCTAATGAACTCTTTCAAAAATTTATCTTCCTTGTGAGTGCTTTCCACCTTACAACAGGAAGCACCTAATTTCAAATGAATGAAATTATTATTGCTACTACATTAACCCATCTTCAGCTTACCAAATATCAGTGACATAAGCACCTATGAAGTTGGTTGTGTAATACATGCAAATGCCCACATTATTAAATGAAATACTCCTGTATAACTATAGTGGTATCTATACATAGACATTTGTTCAAAGGATTTATTTTATTTCTTGTTTAGCAACCTCTCTTTTTTGATTCAAAAAGAGCCCTATGCCAACATTCTTCAGACTGTAATTCTGCCTGATTTCTATTTTACTTAGAGTCATAATCAATGCCCATAGAAGCAGCATTAAGTAAATCAAACTATATATATTGCTTGGGGCTAATATTCTGCAAAATATCTCTGTAAAGTGTTAAAAAGCAAAGCTGTCACTTTGAAGATTTTGCGATGTCTCTTGCAAACCATCATCTCTTATACAGATACGAGCTCTTAAGCATAAAACCCTTTTTTCAAACCATAACCTACATGAGAATTGCTAAAATGTTCAATCTACCAGAATAAATCATTATTGTTGTTTTTAGCTCCTGACTCATGGGGTCTGTTCTGATTCATAATGACCTTATATGGAGCAAAAAGAAAGCCTGCCCAGTCCTACTCTATTACCAACATTCTTCTTATGTTTGAGTCTATTTTCACAGCCACTGAGTCAGCCCATCTGGTTAAGTATCTTCCTCTTCTTCACTGCACTTCTTCTTTACCAGGAATGATGCCAGTCTCCAGAGACTGGTCTCTCCTGCCTAGTCCAAAGCAGGTGAGACCAAGTCCAGCCTCCTGTTCTCTAAGGGACATTCTAGCTGTACTTCTTCCAAGACAGATTTGTTCATTCGCTGGTAGTCCAAGGATTACTTAATGTTCAGGATGTAATGACATCAATTATTCTTTGGACTTTCTAAGAAAAATGGGGAGGATGGAGCGGCAGCAGGCTGTGTTCCCTTCCTCATTGGGACACTACGGGTCAGAAGTAACTCGGAAGCCCCTAACAATAACAACAACCAACTCTGGTAGGGTTTGTATTTTAGCAATTTTCAGGCTGATTATGATTTGAAAACGTTTTGTTTGCATCAGAGGTGATTGAAATACCAAAGATTAAATCAGACACACCAAAATCTTCAAAGTGACAACTTTGCTTTTGTAACACTTAAAAGAGATCTTTTGCAGCATATTTTCCCAAACAATACATAGTTTGATTCCTTTAATGTACCTTCCATGGGTATTGATTATAGTCCAAGTAAAAAAAAAAATTAGCATCTTGAATATTTTCTCCAGGTATAATAATGTTCTTATTAATGCAATTGTGAGGAGTTTTCTATTATAAATCTGGAACTGATAGCATAATACCATCATTAACACACAAAATTAGATTTTGCTGAATAGAATTAAAAATGACTTTAGCAGTAGATAGATACTATTTGTCCTGAAACTCAAACCAGATTGAGAAGAGGGCATGAGATGAAATACATCGTTGCTAATATAAGATGGGTCTGTCTTGGCTCAAAGAAAAATAATAGAAAGGGGTTTGCTTGTGCTTTATTGACTATGCAAAGGTATTCAACTTTTGTAGATCATAATAAATTATAGAAAGCATTTGGAAGAATTGAAATTCCAGGACATTTCATAGTGCTTCTGCATAACCTGTAGTTAAACAGAGAGGCAGACTTTTAAACACAACAAAACATTACTGTGTGGTTTAAAATCAGGAAAGATGGCTGTCAGGATTGTAACCTCTCATCATACTTATATGATCTGATATTGAACAAAGAACAAGAAGCCGGACTATTGGAAGAACATAACATCAGGTAGAGAAATAGCCTATGGTCTGCACACCATACAACCTTGTTTGCTGAAAGCCAAGAGGACATAAAGCACCGAGGAATGAAGATCAAAAACTGCAGCCTTCAGGATGCATTACAGCTCAAGCTAAAGCAAACAAATATATTCACAGTGGACCAAGACGTAACCATGATAGATGGAGAAAATGTTGAAATTTCCAACGGTTCAATTTTTCCTTGGACATCAATGCCAGAAGTAAAATGAAAGCTTGCAATAGGCAAATCTGCTACACATGATATCTTTAAAATATTAAAAAGGTAGACCATCACTTAAAAGAATAAGGCATATCTGCCCCAGGCAAGGTACTTTTTAATCACCTCATAGTCATGTGAAACCTGAACAATGAATAATCAAGACCTTTGTATTATGGTATTAGGGAAGATTATTAAATATACCATGGACTTCTAAAAGAATGGCCAAGTTTGTCTTGGAAGACAATGCTTAGTAAAAAAAAATGGTTAGTGAAAAAGAAAACCATCAATGGAATGGACTGACCCAGTGACAACGACAATGGGCCTAAGCACAGGGAACAGAGTGGAGATGTTGCGGGACCGGCAGTATTTCATTCTGTGTACATACTGCTGCTGTGAGTTGAAATCATCCAACAAGACCTAGAAGCAATGCGCCATATTGAAGAAAGTATTATTTGATCTTTAGCAGTAAATCATCCAGTTCCTCTTTTCTTTTGGTAAGCAACACTGTGTCAGCTACAAAGGAGAGGCTGTTAATGAATCTTCTGCTAATTCTGATGACATGTTCTTCATTATCTGCTTCTGCTTTTAGATTATGTATATGCCCAAATGTAGAGTGAATAAACACAATGAAAGGATACACCCCTGACATACAAAATTCCAGATTTAACCGTGCAATATCCCCATCTTCTCTTAGACTGCTTCTAAGTATAGGTTCTGCACGGGCACAATTAATTGTTCTGGAATTCACATTCTCCACAGTTATGCATAGTTTATTGTGTTAAACACAGGTGAATAGCTTTGAATAGTAAAAAAAAAAAAAGCCACAAGTAAATCTCGCTCTGGTATTCTCTGCTTTTAGCCAATATTCATCTCATAGAAACTACTATTCCTCATTTCACACTCTCATCTGAATCAGGCTTGAGTTGCTGGCAGTTCTCTATAATTGAATGCTTGCAAGTATTTGTTTTTAATAGTTTTAGGTAAAATTATTGTTGGGTTTTATGTTAATGATACTGTTCAGTAACATCCATGTTTTCTCTGCCTATCTGTCTTTATGAGAGTTAGAAATATGCATATCTTCCAACTGGTTGGCCAAGTCGCTCGCTTCCAAATTTCTTGGCTGCAGAAGTGAGTGCTTGCAGCGATGCATCTGCTCATTAAGGCATTTCAATTGGCATTCGACCCGGGCCTAAAGGCTGGTGTTTTTGCCAGTGCCTTCAGTGGGTTGGACTTCTTCCTTCAGTGCTATCAAGTCATGATTCTAGGCGCTAACATCTTGGAATGGTTGACCGTCATCCAGCGACTCTGTGCATCCTTTCCACGTCCTTTAGGTGTTTCCTGTGTCACTTATTATTTTGTCCAGACATTCCTTCAATGTTTAAACTCAAGGTATGATTTTTCCTCAATTCTTTCAACTTGAGAAGTATAAAATGGGGTCTTCCCTTTTGTTTCTCTAATTCCAGAGAAACATGTATTTATAATATTTAACTTCTTAAATCGCCTTTGAAGTATGATCCACCCACTTTTAAAAACATTTTCTTGAACTACAGTGTTTTATACATTTTATACTTACAAGATCATTGAAAAGCATATGGGACCTTTCTCGGTTTTTAACACAGATACCCACAGTGTTAATGTTCTAAATCACCACTGTGCATTTGTCAGAAGGTTAGAATGGACAGTACAATAAAACTGCAAACTAAATCCCAACCCATATTTGAATTTCCCCAGTGTGCTTTTCCAATTTTATTTCTATTTGGGAAAAATTTTACAAAGCGTGTGTCTTTCCATTCGTGACATCACACACATTTTGCTTTGACTTGGACTGCAAGCCCCACAGTGTAACAGCACTCTTTCCACTTCCCTCCCAGAGTTTACCACTTTCTGTCGCACTCTGTCTCTCCTTTCATGCCTTCGGAGCTCTGTCCCTGGACAAAGGCTGCCCCTTTGGTCTCGCATGGCTGATTGTTCTAGCAAATGCATACCTCCATGTTACTATTGTTCACCTTATAGTCCTATCATTTGACTGCAAGTGGAACCATAAGGGTGAGGTCAGTTTCCAGGTTAAATGTGTCATGATCTTGGGGGTTCCACCAGTTTTCGATAAACCTGTGAGCCAGGTAACTTTTACTACTTGGAGTGTTGTTCCAGAGTTTTCTCCCACTCTACCCAGGATTCAGAAGAGGATTTGGAACAAGTGATGTTATTGTTGATAGCAGATGGAGCTTACTAAAAGCAAAGGATGTCTACCTGTGTTTTATTGGCCAATAAAAGGCATTTGACTGAATCATAAAAATTATGTATAACATTTAAAATAATGAGCATACCAGGACACTTAATTATACTCATGTGAACCTGTACATAGATCGAGAGGAAGCAGTGTGGATTCAAAATAATAAAATATTGTTTGCTTTAAAGTCAGTGACAGCATGTGTTGGGCTGTATTTTCTCACTGTGTGTATTCAAGCTCTATGCTGAACAACTATGAGAAGCTGGAGTTTTTGAAGAAGAATGTGGAATCAGGATTGGAGGCTGACAGAGTAGCAACATGAGATATGTAGGTGGAACAACCTTGGTTGCTGTAAGTGAAGAGGATTTGAAGTACTTCCCTAAGAAGATCAAACTATAGTCTTCACTATGAATTTCATCTCAGAATAAATAAATAAAAGATCTTCATTGCTGGAAAAATAATAGCATCATGTTAAACAGAAACAATATTTACATTGTTAAATACTTCATTTTACTTCGATCAAAAGTTGACACCCATGAAATCAGCATTCGAAACATCAAAAGACATATTACACTCAGCAAATCTGCTGCTGCAAAAATTTTCATTTTTAGAATGTTCAAAAACAAAGTGTTATTTTGAGGACCAAGATGTGTCTGACAGGAGTCATGGTATTTTCCAATGGTTTCATATGCATGCAAAAGCTGGACAATGAATAAGGAAAATTAAAGAATAGTTGGACCCTTTGGATTATGGTGTTGGCAAGACTATTCTCTTTGTATATATATATGTAATATATATGTAATATGTATGTAATAATTGACTACAAGAAAGCAAACAAATTGTGCAGTCACTGGCATGTTTGGGGGTAAGCATGCTTTGGATGGGCATTAGGAATAAGGATGAAGTGACTTTGTTTCACATACTTTAGCATTTTATCAGGAGGTAGCAATCCCTGAAGAAATACCCATATTTGATCATAGTAAAGAGTTAGAAAAAAAGGGATATTCACAATGATACAGATTGGCACAATTGGTGCAACAATGGGTTCGAAGTTTGCAAAGATTGAGAGAAGAAGGCAAAAGACTCGGCAGTCTGTGTCCTTCAGTGGATGACCTGATAGATGTATAAAAATAAATGTATATTTTTATCCATAGAAGGAAATAGTGCTCTGAACCTACTATATGATATAATTTTTAAAATGTTATATTAAGTGAATTAAGCCAGAGGAAAAAGTACAAATATTATATGATTCAATTTATATTTAATGTCTTCATAGAGTAATTTAAATGAGTTAGAAAGTAGATTAGAAATGAGTGAGTTGTGAAAAAGTGGCAAAAAGAAACTATGGTTTAACAGATGCAAAGTTTCTGTTTGTAAATAAATGTTTTGGAAATGAGTACTATTGATAGTTGTACAGCATTGTGGAAACAATCAATAAAACAATAAATCCATGTTTTATATATTTCACTATTATTCATTGCCATTGAGCTGATTCCAACTTGCAGTGACTTGAAAGCACAGGGTAGAACTGCTCATGTGGGTTTATGAGACTCCAAATTTTTATGGGAGTAGAAGCCTCCTTTTTCTCCCACTGAATGGCCATTGGTCTTGAACTGCTGATCTTGTGGTTAGCAGCACAAAGTGTAAGCACTACACTATCATGGATCCTGCATTTAATTACAATGAAATAAAAATTGGATCAGTTCAATCATACTTTATCACTCATATAATGGAAAACAGCAATGGAACAAGATATTCCCCTAGTCATAAATAATCATATCCTGAAATGATTATTCATTAAAAATGGAGTCTACCTACAATATTCTAAAACATATGATCACCCCAAGCAAATCAACTTTTAGTTAATGGTTGGGGATATTCTAAGACAAATGGATACTGTTGGCTGATACTAAAGAGTCTTGTATGCTTGTTTTGAGACACTGATGCTAGGAATCATGTTCTGCCTACAATAATAGTTCAAGTTGAAATCTTTGATTTCATAAATAGATTTTATATGCCATGAAATTCTTTACCATATCATCTATTTGTCCATTTACTTGGAAGTAAAACTGTAACTTTTGAATAGTAGCTATCTCAATTTCCTTTTGAGTACCAAATTTCAGTTATTTCCCTTCCCAAGTTTATCCTAGTGAATTATCTATATGTGTGCCATTTATATATGGATATTTTTCCTTTCAATATTAGTCTTGACAGTGTAATATCATCCTTAAGAGTATCATTTAAAATTGGATTTGTCACCTATTTGCTTTATTACATAGAGTAACATAGCTGATTTTAACAGCAGTTTCTTCTTCTGAAAATGAGGATATCAATTTCTAGCTTGATAAATTAACTACAGATTCAAATAAGTTCAGAGAGTATGTACTGCAAGTAACTATAAAAAAATAGTGTAGTAAGAGCATCAGACCCCCTTACCTAATTTCACAAGGGTAAAGAGAATAATTATGAACATCAATACTTCGCGACATGTCTATGAATCAGAAGTCAGACATAACTACTTCCTTATCTTTTACAAAGTATTATACCAGCCACCCATTACATGGCATTCTACACTCCTTGTTGTGTTTGATCACTTCTTACAGTGGTCACACAGTACTGAGAAAATATAATTATGAGGCTTATTAGAAAAGTGACAGGTTATAAATCGGGATCAGAAACAACTCAGGATACAGCTCGTTGGTCAGGAGAGCTTCTTGGCTGTGCCTATATGCTGGGCTTTCGTTGACCTTCAGCCCGTTGTCCTCTTAGCCCCACCAGGCTTCTTGGGCTGGCCCAACCCCTGCCCTGTTTGGCGAGTTTTGCAAAGCTTCTCAGCTCCACCAACCAGGGCTCAGAGGCACATCTCTCCTCCAGTAAACTCTGCAGGGATCCACCCAGCTCTCTGACTCCGGGCCGGAATAAGAGCAGTCAGAGTCCACCACCTCATCTTTTGCCAATTCCCTGGTTCTGCTACTATCCACTCTGCCATTTTTGCTACTCCTTCTTGGTCTTGTGTTCCATTCTTACAAACCTGTCTCCTTGGTTTAGGAGTTCTTGCAGAGATTCTCTGCTCCTGGATGTTCTCGAGGGTAATGAAAGTGCCTTTCTGCCTCTACAACAACAAAGAACCCAAACTCACTGCCACAGAGTCAGTGCAGCCTCACAGTGACCCGCTCTGCTTTTCAAAACTGTGGCTGTTTAGGCGAGTAGAAAGCCCAGTCTTTCTCCCACGGAGCTGCTGCTGGTTTCTGAACACTAACCACCAAGGTTCCATTTTCCTGCCTCTAGCCTGGTTCATATTAAGACCTGTGTATTGGCAAAACTGACTGATACCCTGATTTTGTTTCTGCATAACTTACTGGCACTTTTCTACATTCCTACAGGAGTCTCAGAACTTTGCATTATGAACACAGCATTCAGTCCTTTGATAGGTAGCAGACACCTAATGTGTACAGTCTCAACTAATCATTTGGTAGGAGTTAGAAGACTGTAGCTAGAAAGGCAATATCAAAGTAATCCCAATCCATTGCGCCGCAGTGACTAAGTATGCAATTATTGGTAGCTATCTGTATTACTATAATAATAATATGTAGGAATTCTAGTATTCTCTATTGTGATTTATATTTAACATAGCAGTAAAATGCATACTCACTGGTATTATCACAAAATTTTGCAGGTAATGAAACTATACGTGCTTATACACCAAGGTCATAACAATAAAATGCATTACTGACATTATTATTATTTTATATCATAAAATCCTAAGTATTAAACATATTATCAAAATGTCAGTTCGCATGTAATTTCTATTCTTGGCAAAATATGTCTTTTTGGTTTCTGCCATTGGGAGCTTCCAGTTCTTTGAAAAAATAATAGGTATATTAAATAAAATTTGGGAACCAATGTTCTTGAAGCATTCCCTGTGGTGGGATATTTGAAACCACGCTGGAATCAGAAAAAACTAGAGCATAAATAATTTGTCACCAATTGCTTGCTGTGTGGTTTGAGAAATGACTTAATCTCTTTAAATTTCTGTTGCCTCCTTCTAACATGGGAACATAATTATTGTTTATCTCACAGGGCTACGTGAGCATCTACATTGTAATAAAAATTGTGCATTTTGATGAAAACGCTATTCATTTTGAAAAGTTTAGCATAGCTTCCAAAATAGGAAGCCTATTGTCAAGCACTGGCCTAGTTATATTTTGTATCAACTCAGCTGGGACGAAATTCTCAGTAATCTGGCAGTTGAGACCCCCACCCCCACCCCATGATGTGATTTAAATTAATGCAATCAATCCCATGATGGGGTCTGCTGTGAGTAGCCAAGCTGTTATGGGTGATCAAAGTGAAGTACAATAAGAAACAAGGAAGCGCGAAGAATCAATGCATTTGAATCCTGGTGCTGGTGAAGGATGTTGAAAGTCATGTGGGTTGTTAAAAACATAAACAGATTTTTTTTTTTGCAAAAGTAGAGCCAGAATGGCCCATAGAAGCAAGGATGGTGAGTCTTTGTCTCACATATTTTTGGACATATTGTCAGGTGAGACCAGTCTCTGGAGAAGGAAAGCATGTTTAGTAAAGGAGAAGGGCAGTGAAAATGAGGCAGGTCCTCCAGGAATATGATATTGCTTTTGGTTTACTATTTTCCCAGGTAATGGCAGTTCTAATGGTCTCCACTGGGCCTCTCCTAGTACAATAAACCTTATTTCACATTTCAGGGATTCAATATGGGGGTTCTGCCAGTTACTAAGTACGTCTATTCCAATGATGCATTCTGGAACTGGGGAAACAATTTGAGGATGGGTTTGGGGGCCCATTAGACCTACAGTGGGGCATACCTGAGCTAAAACTCCATCATAACTTGACCTCCACATGCCCCCACTCTGAATAGCAGGCCTTCAGAACATTTGGGTCTCCTGGACTTAGTGTCAGTTCAGAGCCAGTGTCCAGTAATCCTCGAAAAGTTTATTTCCTTCCCCCCTATGAACAGTCACTCTTATGAAACGTCACAGGTCCCTTTGGGGAAGGCTAGAAGAAAGACTAACAGTATAGACCTTCAGTGATATAGCAGGGTCCTCCTTCAAAGGGACCCCGCCTCCCCTAATTCAAGGGGCTGTGGGTCTGTAAACTGGCTTCGGTTTGGGAATTGAATGGTCATGAATCTCTAGTCTGCTGTTCACCTGTCGCAGTCTCCTACCTGTATAGATCACAAAAATATTTTGTAGGTTTCCCATGTATTTCACTCCTAGGGACACTGTGACTAAGTAGCCAATGCCCTAAGTCCACACGAGACATGTTGCTTTAATTACTACGGAAACCTTGCTGTATATTATGATATCCACGTCCACCCTGTCTCTGTTGATTCATTGCTGACACTTGCCTTCTGCCACCACAGAGCCCAATAAGCCCCATTGTGGGCAAATGTCATAGTTCATTTAGGGCAGCACCCACTGTTAATCCTGGTGCACATAAACTAGCAATCACAGGAGCCTTCGGAAATGCGGGGGCCCACTTCACACACTTGTTCCTTATGGTTGCCGTGAAAGGTATGTCCTCAGGGCCCTCCCTTTTGGGGTCTATGGGATTATTCTGATAGATCCATCCCAACATAGCAATTTCCCTAAGCTTTTGGATGCCTTATTCTGCAGTGTATCGAGGTAGGTCAGGTATCTCAAGTTGGTCTCGTCTAGACCATCTGACAGTCCATGCTTCAGTGAACAGACCAAATAAGCAATTAGATCCTCTCTTAACCTCTCTTGCTGAGACATTGAAGGAAGAATCTGTGCTTAGGGCCCCATATCAAGAAACCCAGACTGGTCTAATGTTACATACCTTGCCCCAGGATCCCACACCCTTAGTAACCATTCCCAGGGAAATTCCCCAGGCCTCTGCTTGTACGTATTAGAAAACTGGAGCAGATCTTTATGAGGATAGTGCACTTCTACCTAAGTTATTATCTGAATCTCACCTTTAGGAACTTCCTGAGATTTAATTCTAGTTATAGGTCTACAGAAAGTAATGGGTGGTGGGGATGTTTCCTGAGGGCTCTCAGCAATATCTCAGAAAGAATCTCCTCAAGCAATGCTACAGATGCAGCCCCACCTGTTATTTCAGCTTGAACATTTTCTTAATCTGCTCAGGTGAGGGTTGTTTTGATTGTTGGTTTTTCCCCTCAGCTGGGAGGGGTGGATCTATTAACTGGGGTTGCTCCCTTGACTCTAGCGACTCAATATTCTCCTCTTCTGGATCAACCACATGTTCCCATCCCATGTTTCAGGGTCCCAACTTTTTCCTCTCAATGCCTCACTTTAGTATCAGACACTGCTCGAGACCTGAAATTCAGCTGACACTGTAATTCAGCCACTAGCATGATGAGACTCTGGATTTGGATTTCAGCAATGTCAGCTCTATCACTAGAGAACACTGTCCCTTGTAGCACATGCAGAGGTTTTTAGGTCTGTAATGCGGCACTTGAGACATGCTTCTCTGAGATTATCCCTTTCCTTGATCACATTTTCTATTGTAAGGAGACCAGCTTCCCTATCGTCCTAACAAAACTGTGGGACAATATCAAACACACGATCACCCAGAGCCTCTCCTCTCAGCAGCACTTCATCAAGTGGTGTTGACACTGTGCATATTAGCTCTGCGACTTCACACCATGGATTAGTAAGAGTGGCAGATGTATCCATGCCTTCAGGGGTAGCGCTAGCATTATCAGTGCTGTTAAGCCTCATCAGACTGGAGAGCCCATTTGAGAAGTCCATACTTATGATCTAGCTTCTCTAGATCCACTCCCAGTACCAACTGTGCTAGACAGGGTTGTCTAGAGAAACAAAACTAGGACATTTCTGAATATAGCTAATCAGCAGATTATAGACATAAGATAGAGCAAGAGGGAATATAATAGCTAATTAGTCCACACAGCAGTACAGAGGGCTCAGTTCAAATCACTTCAGTGGAACAGTTAATGTACTGGAAGACCTTCAACTCACCAGGGCTGCTGGGTCCAAGGTCAAAGAAGCAAACATCTGAATCTTCCCTCAGGCAATGCAGGCCTTTCAGCCACAGGCAGCAAAGAGCAGGGCGGGTCACCACCAGTCTGTAAAACCCACAGGATCAGACAATCCCAAGCTCAAGTGATGTATACACCAGCAGCTTAGTGAAGCAGGTCTGGAAAGAACCTCAAGCTAGAGGGACACGATCCATGGGTTGGCCGTGCCACAGGTAATGTAGTTCACAAATTGAGGCAGAGAACTAACAGCAGCACGCTGGTCTGATCACCAGAGAGCAAGAGAGTGAGAGGCGGACCTTGCCAAGACATTTATCTCTTTGCCCTCCAATCAAACTGCGACCTTATTAATCCCACATGTTCCCATTGGCCAGGTGGGCACAATAAACCCACCTATCACAACAATGGACTCAAACATAACCATCATGAGAGAATGGTGGCATGAGAGAACTGGGCAGGACCAGACACTGTTTCCTTTAGTTGTACGTAGAGTAATTATGAATTAAATCAACTGAATGACATCTATCGACATCAACAACAGTCTTCCTACTTGTAAAAATGTCAGTCTCACCATATGGCCCTGGTCATTTAATTATTGTTTGAATAATGTCCATCACCATGTACTTTGCCCTGTCTCTTCATTTCATTTATGCAGAGTGGGAAACCACGGCACAGAGTGCATAAGACATAACAACTTAATGATATCAGCTTAAGGGTACCTGAATCGTATAACTCCGTTTTACTTGCATCGACTAGTGGCGACACTTCATAAAAAAGTGGCTCTGGTTCATGATTTTTACTCTTTCAGCATGTAGCACTTGAAAGATAATCTGAAATGTTCATTACTATCTCCACGAGTGGTGTTTTCTCTTGGATATTCCTTAATTGGAATCCTGGGAAAAAAAGATAATAATAGCATTCTGCTTGAGGTTAAAATGATTCCCTTTTCAGCCTTTTGTGTGAGCTTCCTGCTTTTCGACACAAACTGCAGTAATGAATTTTTGAAATGCATACCATCAGATGAAAAGTTCAACTCAGCAAAAAGCATTGCAGATGCACCTAAAGACTGTCTTCTTGTCCTAGGTATTAATTTGTAGGGCAGCCAATTATTCCTCTCTCGTGCAAAGTCACAGTCCTGAAGGGTCCTCACAAATCCCAGCAGGAGTGGTTTCACTTATAATGAAGGGAATCACATCCACTATGTATAGACCCAGTGCTTGCTACAATTCCTTTTTACAAAAGAGCAGTGTGGGAAAGAGAAACTTGATTCCAAAGAAAAAAATTTTCAATCATTTTATTGGGGCTCACACAACTCTTATCACAATCCATACATACATCAATTGTGTAACGCACAGTTATACATCCATTGCCCTCATCATTCTCAAAATTCGCCTTCTGCTTGGGTTGCTTGAATCAGTAGATTTTCCTTTTTTCACTCCTCCTCCATCCCCGTTCCCTCATTCCTCATGAACCCTTAATAATTTATAAATTATTATTTTATCTTATCTTATACCAAAGAACAAAAACCATCATTGTGTGATGGCCTTCCCCACATAAACACTGAAGACGAATGTGTGCATAAGCAAGTGTGGTGAAGAAGGCTGATGGTGCCTGGATATGTAGACATATAGCATCTGGGGACTTGAAGGCTTGAAAGTAAAAAAAACAGCCATCTAGCCCAGAAGCAACAAAGCCCACATGGAAACAGCACACCAACATGTGTGATCATGAAGGGCCGAGGGGACTAGGTTTCAAGCACCAAAGGAAATTTTTAAGGATCTGAAAGCAACCGTCACCTCCAGGATATTTTTTTAGAATGAAAATGAAAATGTGGTCTTTTGGAATGCTCCCTTCTGAGTGGTTTTCTATCAACAGCATATTAAAGGGCTAACCTCCGCCAGCGTCAAGATCCAGCTGCTGACCCTGCAAGACAGCACAATGGACGGTTTTAGATATTTTCTATTTTCAGTTGCATGGTATCTTGGTACCAAAATCATAAACATTATTTTATGGAGGTATTGCTAAGTTTTTAATTTAGTAGACAGACACCCAACAGGGCTGTCCTGTCTAGGTCATGGGTTATTTACTCAGAATAGAAGGAACATTTAAGTAATGAAGATCTATAATAAAAATACTCGGGGTGATTTTACTCTAAACTCATGGACATGTTAGGTAGCCTGGTAAAATTTAAACTGGGTGAGGCTGTTAATAGATTGCAGAAGTCAGTAGCTGAACTTCGTGCTGACACTAAGGAAGATGTTCCTGTTGAAATGTTGTGCCATCTCTGACGTGTGTGGCATTTATGGTGCTCATAAAACTGTAGAACCATAAAATATCAAAGGAGTTTTACAAAATCAGTCTCAAGGAGCAATTTAAAATCAGCTGGTTAAATGAAACCGCCTGGGTAATTTTTTTCCCCCAAGACATGTGAGAGCCAGTGAGGGTTTCACTGGAGATTCACTCTCTTCCAGCTCCGCAAATGTCATGGTTCCATAAGTCATTCTTCCCTCCTGGTTTTCAGACTTTATTCTCCTTTCTAACACTTAGCCAAGGGAAGGAATGTATTTTGGGGGAAAATACATTGAAAGAAAAGTACATTTTACCAGAATCCTTTAAAGTGGTTGATTTTCAGGTAAGTTGCATTCACCTGATTCCATTAAACCAGACTGGAGAGCTTGTAGTTATAGGTCAGGCATTACAGGAAAAAAATGAACCCACTCTCATTGTTTGAAGGCATTTCCATAGCACGTTTCACTTGTTTCAGGGAAGGTTTTTTTCCCTTTTTAAATCTTATCATTGCTCCATACTAGTCATCTTTTTTTTTTTTTTTGTGCCTATGAGGGAAAGTCAAGAATTGGTGCTACTAAAGTCCCCGTTCAGACATACACAGGGTTTTCCAAACAAAACTGGTTTCAACTTATCTCTGTTGTCAGTTCTCTCGGTAATGCAGATACATTCTCTCACTAATACACTTGTCCCAGCCTAAAGTATCTTCACGAAGAGATCATATCAAAACAGGGACTTCTCGTGGGATCTGCTGAGCCAGTCATTGCAAGGTAGAGGGGCCAGCCCAGCAGGATATGGCTACTGTGATGGTGGAGAGGCAGGTGTTAAAGGGGCAATCTTGATAGATTTCCTCAAGAGACGCAGGGTAACCGCGGAGGCTTTTTAGAACAAGTTCTAAGAAAACAGAAAACTGCATAGGTAATTACAAAAAACAAAACCAGGAAAACTGTGCCAAGGAATTATTTTTCCATCAGGAAAATGCACCAGCTCATTCTTCAAGGGTCGTGAGGGCTGTCTTACAAGAAGCCCATTGGGAAATCTTATATCATCCAGACTAGAGACCTAATCTTGCCTCTAGAACTCAAAGAGCATTGAAAAGAAACATAATTTGAATCTCTTACGGACGCTAAATGTCCAGTTTGACGTGGTTCAAATTAAAGAATGAAAATTTCTTCAGGGAAGGCTTACAACCAAACCAAACTTACTGCCATAGGATCAATTCCAACTCATAATAGCTGATAGAGCAGATCAGAACTGTCCCTGTGGGTTTCCAAGGCTAGAAATCATTATGGGAAGGTCTAGAAATATGGAAACACTGTGTTCTAGATGAAGGAAATGTCAAGAAACAATAACTTCACAGATTGACTTTTTTATTTAATAAAGTTTTTTCTTTGTTTAACATTTTATTAGGGGCTCATACAACTCTTATCTTTACAATCCATACATGTACATACATCAACTGTATAAAGCACATCTGTACATTCTTTGCCTTAATCATTTTCAAAGCATTTGCTCTCCACTTAAGCCCTTTGTATCATGTCCTCTTTTTTCCCTTCCCTCCCCACTCCCTCCTCCCTCATGAGCCCTTGATAATTTATAAATTATTATTTTGTCTTATCTTCCCCTATCCGGCATCTCCCTTCACCCCCTTTTCTGTTGTCCATCCCCCAGGGAGGAGGTCACATGTAGATCCTTGTAATCGGTTCCCCCTTTCCAACCCACTCACCCTCCACCCTCCAGGTATCACCCCTTACACCCCTCTTCGTGAAGGTATCATCCACCCTGGATTCCCTGTGCTTCCAGTCCTATATGCACCAGTGTACAACCTCTGCTCTATTCAGACTTGCAAGGTAGAATTCGGATCATGGTAGTGGGATGAGGGGGTGGAAGCATTTAGGAACTGGAGGAAAGCTATATTTTTCATCGGTGTTTTATACTCTGATAGGTTTACTTATTGATTTATCATTATATACAAAAATTTGCATTATGCATTACTGAGAGAAAACAGTATCTGCAACGTTAAAATTCATATTGCGATGTACATCAATTGGACAATGTATAAAAGATATTTTCATGTAAACACATATTAATACTGTTTATGAGTAAGAAATATGTCATTAACATTCTTAAAACAAGCAAACTAATAGTTAACTGAATTGTGATATATTCACAAACTTGACAATACTCAGTTATAATTTTTTATAAGAGTTAAGAGTGGGATAAAATAAAACCAAGTACAAGATATAGTGATTTATTCAGAGCATGTTCAATATGGTTAAACAGGGTTCAGATTTGTCTATGTGATATGAATTGTTTCTGACCAGAAGAGTTTATAAAAATAATCTTGATTGCCCTTCTAATAAATTCTTCGTATATTACACTGAAAAAAACATAACCCTCAATCATATATTTCCATTTGAATATAACTCAAAAACAGCTAATGAGAGTAAGTGCTGTGTTCTTTTGAACTCATTTAATATTTTTCACTGCCCACTAATCATATCATTGTAGTAAAATTTCGAGGCTTAGGGACATTACCATTTTTCATTTGAAATTGTCTTTAGTAATGGCTATGTAGTGGGGCAGAGTAAAATAGGTGACCTTCGACAAGATGGATGTACACAGTGCCAACACTGACGGACTCAGATGTGAGCATAGTTGTGAGGTGGCGTGGTACCGAGCAGTGTTTCATTCTCTTGTGCACAGGGACGCCATAAGCTGAAAATGACTCCACTCACCAGCAACAAGTCCTTCGGACACTATGCTGTAAAAATTGTCCTGGTTGGTAGTTCAGATCCACAGCCACCGGCAGGTGAAAAATGAGGTTATCTACTCTCAGAACGATTCACAGGCTCTGAAACTGCATAGGGTCACTATAAATCACCGGTGACCCAATGACAGTGGGGGTTTGAGGTTTGTAAACATTGCAGAGGTAAGATTGTAGAAATGTTATACATTAAGTTGTAACATTAGTGCTAGCATGAATCAAAATAATTTAATATAGTCTTGCATGTGCAGTAAAACTTCTATTATTACATGCACATGCACACATACACACACATCAACTTGACTGACAAAACCCGATGTGTCTTCGCACACTTATTGTGCATGGCTAGTATTTAGGATTTGTTACTTTCAGGTCATGATACTGGAAAATAGGTGTGAGCTTTGAATTTAGTGTAAAAATAATGCAAGATTTTACAGAAATGCCTTGTTTTGTTTGTTGGTGGTGGCTGTTTTGCCAGTAGATTGGATTTTGAAATTGTCAGGAAAATTATACTTTGAAAGGAGTTTCCAATACCTAGAAAATGACTTACACCTCAGGAAGGGTCTGTGGTGTGGAACCTACTGGTGTGTGGTTCAGGGTTGGACAATGCTGAAATAAATTTTTTTTTCCAGATGAATAGCTGTTCAGGCACACAAAGTGAAGTGTTGCTATCAGATTTTTTTCAAATGCTAAAAATACCATAGGGTAGAAATGACATAAAATAAAATACTTAATCAAAACAATGCATGTTTATGCTAAAGTACCTCTAGAAATTAATGTTTCCCAGCTATTTCAGGAAGTTCTATTCTAATCACGGTCTGCTTTAGCGGAGAAAAAAAAACGATCATCCACAAAATCATGTGTATTTTACGTGAGGCGACTTCTCAGAACTTCTAAATTGTAATATCCTGAATGACATTTTCAATTAAAAGCATATTTAACATATTTAATCACTTTTTAGGTGTTCAAAGTGTTTTATAGTTTGCCCAGTATAACCTCTAGTTGCTCAGAGCAGGCCTCTGGTGACTGTTTTCCCCAGGAATAAACAGTGACTCCAAACCAGGAAGCCATGACGATGCGACACCCTCCCAGGAAAGGAGGCTCAATTTTATCATTCCCTACATTCTTCAAGGCAGTTCTAGCTCATCAGCCCTGTACACAACATAAGGAAACACTGCCAGGTCCTGACCGTGCTCAGAATCATTCTTGCATTTGAGCCTAATGTTGCAGCCACTGTGTCCCTCCGTCTCATCTAGGAGCTTCCACTTTTTGGCTGCCCCACCATTTTCCCAGTTACAATGTCCGGTGAGTTCTTGCCATCCTCACTTCTAAGCAGCATCCTGGTTGTATTTCTTCCAAGACAGATTCGCTTGTTCTGCTGAAGTCTATGGTGATTTCAAAACTCATAGCCAACACTATGATTCAAACATATCCACAGTCTCTCGTCATCCTTAGTCATTGCCCTGCTTTCAAATGCATTTAAGTGATTTTAAAATTCCATGGCTTCGGTCAGGGGCACCTTAGTCCTCAGTGATATCTTTGTTTTGAAGACGTTAGGGAGTTCTTCTGCAGTAGATTTGCACAATGAAATATGCAGTTTGATTTCTTAAGTACTTTTTCCTTGAGCATTGATTATAGATGCAAGCAAAGTGGAATCCTTCACAACTTCCATCTTTTCCCTTGATATCAAGATGTAGTTTTGTCAGTTATGAGTTGTAATCCATATTGAATTATAGAGTACGAAAAAAAGAAAAAGAAATATTGCTTGATAGTCAACCTGGACTCCAAAGACCCATCAGGGAATGCAAAGGTAAAGATTCAGAAAATCGCTCTAAAGATGACAAAGCAAAATATGGGGAATGTCTAGTGATCCAGGATGGATTTTTTATAAACTTGGTCATTCATTTGGACTTATATGGGGCAGAATATACTGCATTGCTTTCCAGTACACGAGTCATTTTCTATCAAAACTGCTTATTATTTCCTTTCAGATAATTCAGAATTTTGGATCTTAGATATGTGACCCACTCCCAATTCTCAAGGCTGATTGAACTGGTAGGGCTAAATTGATGACTGCATCAGAGCCATGGAATGAATTTTGCTATTTATAATTTTAAAAAGAAATCCGCTCTAAATATTCATTGACAATAACAACATAAGGCCAGAGTATTAATTAATTAAATATATTATAAACTAATTATAAGTTAAAACCTTCTATGTTTCAGTGATCCATGACTATTCTTTAGATAAGTTATGGCATTTTGCATAGAGTTAACATGATTGCCATCATTGGTTGAAGCAGAACTTATAGGATTAAGTAGATAACAAAGCTTTCTTTTCAAATAGATTTTGCAAGATTTTCAAGTAATATGATAACAAGCAATCTTATCTATGACTTTGAGAGAATGGTTATTATCAATAACAGTGAGTCTGTGTGATTTTTCTAGAAAATATAATCAGTGTATTATAATAAAATAATGAACATTTTAGTTTCATAATCCAATTTTTGCTTAAAGTGATTTCTGTCCATGAGCATATAATTAAGCACAAAATAGAGAATGATTTTTACAGCAAGGAAAAATTCTACCTTACATAGTATATGAAATAGTTTACTACACTGAAAATAATTTCAACTACACTTAGTGTGTTTTCAAGGTATATGGTGAAGCATGGCTATTAATCAACCAATCTTACATCACATACACCTAAAACCACAGCCATTACAATATACTTATTTTTACATGTTATGAGAACTATTAATATTTGTCTCCTCACTAAAAATTAGCGCTAAAAGGAAAAGAATAAGGCATTGATAAAGCAAAAAACTTGCTAAGCAAATTTGGTAATAATTGTGACTTCATGCATTTAGTTATTACTAATGTTCCAGAAAATAATTTTTTAATGGGGCTTAAAGTGTATTTCAACTTTTTATTTTCTTTAAAATGATGCTGTAAAGACAAATGAAACCAAAGACCATCCTAGGCCCCTTCTGTGCTACTACCTAGCACAGGAGATTCTCCGCCACAAAATGTTTCACTTTGGTAACTTAACAATTATTAAAACATGTTCATATTTATTGCTTCATTTAGTTCACCCATTAATCCTTTGGATAACATTTTATTCCTTTCCCTTAATATGTGAATGACTGGAATGGGAAAAATGTTTGATTAGACCAAATTCAGTCACCAAATCAGTTATTAACACAACTCACCGCCGTGATTTGGGGTCAGCTCATACTGACCCCGTAGAACACGGTAGAACTGCCCCCGTGGATTTCCTCTTTCTGCAAACCAAAACCCTCCTTTTTCTCCCAGGGAGCAGCTGGTGGTTTGTAACTGTTGAGCTTGAGGTTAGCAGCCCAATACAGAACCCACTGCACCACCAGGGGGACCTTACCAAGTCAGTAGGGGTGATTAAATTGAACCCTCTTTCTTAGCTCTAAGACCAGTTCTCCTATTATTTGGCAGATTGGTTCCCTTGTTTTTATTTTCTGGTTTTGAATTATAATTATGTACTATTCCTTTCTTATATTTGCATAAAACCTTTGGTTGTTTCATGTACATTCATGTGATGCATTTCATCAGTCATAGCAAGTACCTTGTGAATCAAGACTACTTCTCATCTTTGTGCGGTTTTCTTTTTAAAACAGTTTTATTGGCACTTAATCCACATATCACACAATTTGATATTTCAATCATATCAAGAAGAGTTGTACAATCATTACCACAATCAACTACAGAATATTTTCTCTACCCCTGCCCCATGGTTAAATCACTTTAAAAATGATTGTGTAATCACTATCCATTTCCATATACATTGTTTGCTATCACAACTCCCTCACCTCCCTATTTCCTGCCCCTCCCTGCGTCCCCTATAAACCCTTGACAGTTTTATCTCTATTCATCTATTCTTTCTGTGCTTCACTAACTGGAAAACCCAACAGAAACAATAATAAAACAAAACCAAAGTAAAATGGTAAGGATAAAATAAGAATAATACAGAGATAAAAATACAAATAAAGAGTAAGAAAGAAAAGACCACCATGAATATTTAAAAGCCCAAGATGGACATTTTTGTCATGGAGCAAGCAAGAAATACTTGCACCTAGAAAGATTTCAGGTTGGGTCAAGAGGGAGGTCAACTGACCAAGTATCCAGTTGGATCCACTATAGTCACAATTACAATGAACTCTATCTGATAATAAAGCTGTTGCAGACCCTTGCTGTGTCCAGAGGGGGTCTGACAGAGGCTTCATCTGACTAGACACTCTGTGGATGGGTTTTGGGCTGCCACTGTCCTCCATAGTCTTCTACAAATTGGGTATTCCAAATTTGGGCTCCGATACTTTTCACTTTGTCATATTTGAATTTTGTTTTTGATGTCCTTGGGTCCCACAAGGTGTTGTGCTTCTTCCGTGTGGACTTAGTTGACTCCCTGCTCAGATGACTGCTTGCTTGAATACAAGTCTTTAAGACCCCAGACATTATTCCATTGAGAGTTGAGCACCATCTGCTCTCTTCACCACACTTTGCTGGAGCACCCTGATCTTCGGTGATCATTACAAGACGGTGAGTATCAAGTAGGGTCATGTGATCAGAAAGAATTGTTCTTGGATTGGGGTTAGATTAAGTGGGAGCCCAGAATCCATCTGCTTATCCCTAGGGTATGCATGACTCAGGTTGACTTTGGCGGTCATACATGGCAAAATCAAAAGCCCTTAAGACCAGCTACCCACCCCCCCCAACACCAGCACCAACACACCTACTAGCAGAAAACAAAATATAATCAGTCAAATAAAATAACAAGCAATCAAGAGACAGGAAAACAAAAACCCATATAAATAGAAAAATGCAACATTGTCAATCATCTCCCTGGGGCATAAGGCCGTTGTCCTTAATGCAGCATCACTTTTCCCAATGACACAGCAATCTGGACACTAGTTGTGTGGAGCCTATGTGAACACAGTTCCACCGTGAGCCCGGACCCTTGAGTTGTCATTCCACATAGTTCAGTCTCCCATTCCATTGAGCTCTGTTTACCCCAAGCTTGGGGGTTGCTGTCACAGGGAGAACTTCCTGGATCAAGGTTTCCAAGTTCAAATTCCTGCTGACAGATGAAAACCTGGTATGTTGCTGAGAGGGGAGCATCAAGGTACAAACTATATGGTAATTCTGGGTCTCTTTCAATTTGACTCCCACCAAACTGAGGTTCCCCTCCAAGGTCCAATAACCACCACTTCCACAGGTCCGGAAAGCCACTCTATGCCTCTCCTCCCAGTCCCAGTCTTCAGTCCAAGGGTGCAAGCATCTTAGAGGTCAGGCTCAGTTCACTCTGCTAGGCCTCTATGCAAAGTCCTTCTGGTGTAGCCTCTGGGTTATGCCAAGATGGCTGTGAGGTCAACATCCAAGGTCATGTTGGTGTTTAGTGCATAGCGTGCTTCACTGAGGGTTGGGTAGAATCGTACTCGTAGTGTCTACCCCAGAACAGAAAATCTAGACCATTCCCTACTTAGGTTCCCTGTAATCATTGTTTAGCATCCCTTCCCAATTTGAGGTTACTGCTTCCCACTCACTCACCATACTCATCAACAGGATTCTCAGTGTCATCTCTGAAATATAGCTTCTCATATCCCCTGGTCATGGTTTGATTTCCCAACAAGGGTCTCCTTCCATTTCTGTGGGGGGGGGAGAGCATTGATCTGCTCATTGATTTGCCCTAGTCTTGTCTTGATGCTGTCTGGCTTCAAGAGGATGGTCCTCTCCCATATGCTCCCTCTCGGAAGAGTGACCCCAGATAGTGTGGGGTCTTCTTTTTCAAGATGGTTCTTGTGAGGTGCTCAAGAAGGAGGTGATATTTATGGTTCATGGCCAGTAAGTGAACTTCTCCGGGAATTGGTCCCTAAGATTAGTTTAATTGATATTTCTCCTACAATAGTGAACTCAGATAATATTTTTCCTTTTGTGATTGACTTACTTCACTCAGCATAATGATTTCCAGGTCCTTCCATGTCATGAAGTGTTTCATCACTGTGTTTAGGGATGTATAGTATTCCATTGTGTGTATGTACCATGGTTTCTTTTCCCACTCTTCCACTGTTGCACATTTTGACTGCTTCCAGTGTCTTGATATTGTGAACTGTGTTGTTGTGAACATGGGAGAGCATACCTCCACTTGTGGTGTGTCTCTTCTTTCCTCAGGATATATGCCTAAGAGTGGTATTGCTGGATCATAAGGAATTTCAATTTAGTTGCTTTAAGGATGGCCATGTCCTTTTTCACAAGGGCTGTGTGTATTTACAGATCCACCAACAATGTACAGGAGTTCCAATCTCTCCTTGAGTGTTGACATGTGTGTGCATCCTCCTTGATGTCTAAGGTCATGCTGGAGGCAACAGCACTACCATCGAGCTGATTCTGACTGATAGTGATCCTATAGGACAGAGTGGAACTGCCCCTGTAGGGTAATGACATTGGATCTGTTTATGGAAGGAGGCAGCGGGAGGTTTCAAACTGCTGACCTTGCAGTTAACAGCACAATGGCACCAGGACTCTCCTGCCAACGGTAGGTACATATTAGAGGATGTCTGCCTTATCTGCCTTATTGTCTGATTGAAGTGATAATTCTGTATTGATCAGTTTTAAGTGTCAGAATTGTTTGACTTGAAACGTTTTTCTGACATTATGGAGATCAAGATGTTTAAACCTATGAAGGAACAGTTTCTTTCAAAAATAGATAAGGGTGGCCCAGAGCACCCAACTAGGTTGTTACATTCAGCTTGATTCAGAGCATGTAGGGTATGCATTTCAGACTAGTTGGGGCTATTTCACTTGCTCCCACTGGCTGGAATTTGATGGGACCTTTTCGTCTTCTCTGGCTTTAATGGTATTCATGGGAAAGCAGGCTGCATTTTTTAAAGCTAATGAGGTGTCAGCTTCCTTAGTGACTCATTTTCTCTTTTGTCCTTCACGATTTTCCATTCTCAGCCTCTGAAGCAATGCAGAATAACCAAAGTGTAAGAGACTATTACCAAGACAGTATTTGGGGACTTAAACCACTTACTGAAAATCTGAACAGAGATTCAATGTTAATTTGATAACTATTTCCTTGATTGTTAATTTCCATCACATAATTTATGTTACATAAGGATCACCTATTCAAAACAGCATTCATCAGATAGTCTTTAAGGGTCTTCAACATTTTAACATATTTGCTCTTCTTATGCTACGGGGAAATTAATTTCAGGAATTGATTTAGGTGCTGTGAATAGGTAGATTCAGTCTCTGGCCACAAACACTAATTTGAAACTTGCCAAAGGTCAGGCTTTAAGAAATACCATATTCTCTTCTTCTACTTTTTTTTGTTTGCCTGAAATGTATTTTATACAAATTTCTTTGAGTAAGCTCCTTGCTAAAATGCAAACACAGTAGCTGGAAAATGTATCAGCATAAATTAACCACCAACCAACAAGCAAGAGCCTGAGCCATGGATGGACCCCTGACTCCAATGATTTACTTAAAGAGGACCCTAAAGAGGAGCATGATTTAGAAAGCAGACATGAGAAGGGGCCAGAAGATCCAGAGCCTCACAGATCACGATCGGGCTCCCTCTACACTGGCACGTTCATCCCCTTGGTCTTGGGGAGTTGAGAATGTCTCATTCTTGGTTTGGTTTGTTTGTCATTGCTACCAATTGCAAAGGCTCATGAAATGTTGAAATAAGCACATTTTCTGAGCCAGATAGTTACATAGGCAACTTTGTGAATATTGTTGGCATGGCTCGCTGTTCTGGGGAATGGGTCACACTTGATTAGTCATCAGGTATCCATTTTCTAGTCATCCTATGGTTTCCACTGGAATATCTAGTTCCATCCATGTTTTAGCTAGTCGTGTGTTTCTTAGTTTCCCAGGGGTGACAGTTTGTAAGGAGCCTGGTGGCATAGTGGTTATACATTGGCCAGCCACAAGATTGGCAGTTCAAAATGGCCAGCTGCTTCACAGAAGAAAGACAGGAATTTCTACTACTGTAAACAGGGGAAGTCGCAGAAATGCACAGAGGCAATTCTACCCTGTCCTAGCGACACTACAAGTCAACATCAACTTGACTGTGTTGAATTTGTTTGTTTATTGCAGTTGGTAGCAGCCTGGTAGGGCATGATCAAGAGGAATTTCTGAAACCCTGGTGGGGACTGAGCATGAAAGTGGGACAGGAGGAAAGTCAAGGGAAATAGAGGAAAGAGCTTGGAGGCAAAGGGCATTTATAGAGACCTAGATAAAGACAGATGCATATGCAAATACATTTATATATGAGGATGGGGAAATAGATCAATGTGCATATATTTATAGGTTTAGTATTAAGGTAGCAGAAGGACATTGGCCCTCCACTCAAGAACTACCTCGATGCAAGAATACTTTCTTCTATTAAATTGGCATTCTATGATGCTCAACTTCCCTACACAACCACTGAAGACAAAGCAGGTGAATAAGGAAATCATATCATTGTGTGCTTATCTCCATGGTATGATCACTGAAGACAAATGGGTGCATAAGCAAATGTGGCGAAGAAAGCTGATGGTGCCCGGCTATCAAAAGGTATAGCATCTGGGGTCTTAAAGACTTGAAGGTAAACAAGCGGCCATCTAGCTCAGAATCAACAAAGCCCACATGGAAGTAGCTCACCAGTCAGGGTGATCACGAGATGTCAAAGTGATTGGGTATCAGGCATCATCAGAACAACAACAACAACAAAAAAATCTTACCATAGTGAATGAGTGGGGAAGTGCAGAGTGGAGACCCAAAGCCCATTTGTCGGCCACTGGAGATCCCCTTGCAGAGGGATCTCGGGGAAGAGATGAGCCAGTCAGGGTGCAATGTAGCAAGGATGAAACATACAACTTTCCTCTCGTTCATAAATGCTTCCGCCCTCCCACCCCCCAGTATCATGATCCAATTCTACCTTGTGAGTCTGGCTAGTCCAGAGGATGTACACTGGTGCAGGTAGAACTGGAAACACAGGGAATCCAGGACAGATGATCCCTCCAAGACCAGTGGTGCAAGTGGCGATTCTGGGAGGGTGGAGGGAGAGTGGGTTGGAAAGAGGGAACTGATTACAAGGATCTACATGTGACCTCCTCTCTGGGGGATGAACAATAGATAAGTGAGTGAAGGGAGAAGTCAGACAGGGCAAGATATGACAAAACAATAATTTATAAATTATCAAGGGTTCATGCGTGAGAGAACGGGGAGAGAGGGAAATAATGATGACCTGATGCCAGGGGCTTAAGTGGAGAGCAAATGTTTTGAGAATAATCAGGGAAATGAATGTACAAATGTGCTTTACCCAATTAATGTATGTATGGATTGTGATAAAATATATATGAGCTCCTAATAAAATTATTAAACAATGTGTTGTTATAAGTTGCCCCTTAATTGGTTCTGACTTATAACCATTCTACTACAGAGAGAAGCACTGGCCACTCCTTCCTCATCCTCACAACCATTCTATTTGAGCTCATTGGCTCATTGTTGCAGCCACTGTGTCACCGCATCTCATTGTGCGTCTGTCTCTTTGGGGACTGATGTGCTAATGACCAAGCATGATGCTCTCTTCCCCTGAGAGCGTGTCCAAAAGGTGTGGGGCGAAGCCAGTGACATCCCTCTTGTCACATCCTCCTTCAATCTCACTTGGCATTTTGGCAGCACCATGTTGATATGCGGCAACAACAATTTTTACATTATCTTCAGCAAGATTTTATACACACATGTGATACCAAGGATAATTTTGGATAATTTCAGCAATCAATTGGTTTCCCTTTCTTTGTAATGGATTTAAATATGAATCTCTTGCAGGTAGTTTAGGACCCCTGGTGGGCATAATAGATGATGCCTGGCTCCCTAGAATTTATTTTTTCTGTTTTATTGAATTCCACCCAAAGTATCACTGTGAGTTGATATTTCATTGTTGTTTTAACTTGTATTTCTCTTATTGCTAATGAACATGGACATTTCTTCATTTGGTATGTTGATGTTATATATATATAATGTATTTGAGCTTACATTCTGAGCATTATGTTGGCTAAACATTATAATTCATTATAGAATCAGTGTGAGTCACAATTGACTCAATGGAAGTTGTTTTTTATTTATTTCTAATAGTTTTTCACGAGAGTCCTAAATCCATTTTTGTGTCTCTACAGAGTCAGCCTTCAATGAGTTTTTCTGAACCTGTCTTTCAGTGTGAAATGCTTTGCCCTAAGGCAGAGTCTGTTTGGAAGTGAGAAGGGCAGTCTTGCTCCAGGACATGCCTATGTGTGCTCTTAATAGAAATGTTGGTACTGTTTGCATAGTTATGAGTCAAACCCTGACTGCCTTGGTTGAAGGTTATTGAGCGAATGTTATTTTTTTTTCTGATCCACAATAGTGTTCACATCCTAATCGTAATCCCTACCCAACTTCTAAAATCTCACTTGCGACTGTGATGAGTAATCTGCCAATAATCGTGAGTTTGTGACCGCTTCCTTTTGCTCTTCATGTCCTGTTTACAAAGCTGCATTTCTGTGACTACTCGGAGACCATCAAGGATTCAAGCCGATGGCATCCCTCATCTGGATGATTTACCTTTGCCATGATAAGACTTAAGAAATGTGGCTCTATAGATTATATTTGAGTTTGAGATATTTTTTCTCCATTAGAACCAAAATACATACTTTTATTTATTGGTATGATTTTGTGATCTTTATGCAATAGTACTATTTGTTTTATACTGCTAATTAAATTTTCAATTTTATCAACCTATCTTTTTCTATAACTACGTACCATCTATCTACATACTTTCTTTTCATGATGTTTACATTTATAGAGTTGAGAATCTCATCATGCTAAAAGTAAGTTATTCTGTCACTTGTCTAGTGTTTGCTTATCCTCCATTCTGTCCATTTTCTTGCTCTGTACCTTCCACTGTGTTGACGGTGTTAGATGCCATGGAGTCGGTTCAACTCCTAACGATGCTGTGGATGTGGAACGAAATGCTGCTGTGGCTGTCCTCCTTACAGCGGTTCTGATGGCTGAGCCCATCCTCTGTTAGCTTGTGTAAATGTGGTGACTTGAGTGTTGTGATGCAGGAGTCTACGTCACCGGTATTTCATATGTCCGTCAGCAGGCATTTCAATGAGAACAGGTTTCAGCTGAGCTTCTGTTTTAAGAGCAGACTATGATGAAGGAGTAGTCTGTGCACTTCAGGGGAATTAGTCCCTGAAAACCTTATGGATACCTTTCCTACAGGAATGTTCAATTCATTAGTTATCCTCCAAGGTTATTTTTATTCCCGAACTCTTGTGACTTCCACATCTTTATTCCTTTAATTTGGGCTCTGAAAAATGTCTGTATTTGATTTTCAGTCCACAAGTGCAGGGATATCAATCTCATGGCACCATGATGTTTCCCCTTAGAAAGCTCTATGTGAGTTAACATTTATATCTCCTTACTTATCCTATTCCTAATATTTCTGTATTAATTTTCCTTTCAAACAGCCCTAACTACATGCCTGGACTCACTTTGTTCTGTCTAATGTTTTTTTTCTGCTTGAGGAAGAAACCCAATGACTATCCAATGCCTCTTTCAGCTTACCGAGACAGGTCAGAGGGCCCCTGACTATTGTGGAAGGGCACTGTGCTTGAAAGAAAGCAATGCATTTACTCCCAAACCAGGTGCTAAGCAGAAGCAAGAAGCTCCTGAAAGAGATGCCTGATTCTTAGATCTTTTCATAACCTCTCAGTCTCAGTGGAAGAAATATTCAATTCAGTCCCTCCTCTGGGACCAGGTACGTGAGACATAGTTTGACAAAAGTGGAGTCCACTCTGCCAGATGAACAAAGGTTGATGTCTACATAGAATTAGTCCACTTCACATTCATGTTGTGGTGGTGCTTACATAAAACATTAGGATAACACTTGGCACAAGATGCCCCAATGGGTCTCCTAGAGACCAAGTCTCCATGGTGAACACATTTGAGAACAAGCTCAGGAAATGAAAGTAAATTGAGGTTAGGAGGATGCAGAAAAAAGAATTTTCAATGGCTTCACCCTATTCTTGTACCTAGAATCTTAATTAGAAAATGAAGAAGCTTTTGTCAAAAACAAACTGGAGCTTCGGTTGTAATTAAGGAGTTTATTGAAAGAAGCAAAACAATTAGACAGCAATTTGTAAGGCTTGACCAAAGTACTGCTTTAACAGGGAGATTTCACAGAGCTTACATACAGAGGATTCAGGAATTTACAAGAAGAAAATTCAGATTGTTTGATATTTACAAAATCATGCTTTAGTATAAACCGAGAATGCTGACACCCTTTAAACTTCATATTGCTAAATAGAATGTTGGAGTCATTTAAGGACAAATGTAACTTGGCTTATGCATGTTTGCAGGGCCAGCCTGACTGCATGTCCTTCCTGTGTGCATGCTTGAGATGAAGGGAAGAGAGGGGGCACTTGCAGGCTCCCTTCCTGAGGGAGGCTGGTCAGTAGACTTTGGAAAATCAGTTCAGAATAAGTGAGAAACATGGAGGACAAAAAAAAAAAAAAGACCCTGGCTTATATCTTTGGCAGAACTATTCATTTATGTCAACAACTTAGTTCTTTTGTGCTCTTTCACTGCCTAGATAGACCCTACTCTCATGACTTGACAGTTTTTATTGTTGTTAAGTTCCATTGTGTCAGAGTTAACTTCCGGTGACCCTATCTACAAAAGCACACATCACTGCAATATCCTGTACCACACTGATCATTGTTCCTATGCCTGATCCCCTCGTGACCGCCATCCATCCATGCCTTATCAATCCATCTCTTTGAGGGCCTTCCTCCTGGTCACTGTCCCACCGCCCCCATTTCACCAGGCCTCATCTCCTTCTCCAACGTGTACAAGAGGAAGTCTTGCCATTCTTGCCTCTGGCCTTACTTCATCCAAGACAGACTGCCTCATCTGATAGTTTGGCAGTAGCAAAAATAAGGAAATTCATGAGTGAAGAATCACATGCTATATACTGATGTACTCTGAAGAAAGGCCATCAAGAGCACGTGATAGAAGGTGACCAAAGGGTTGGAGAATTACATTTGATTGGGGAGTGATGCACAGGTGACTACTAGAAACTGAATGTGAAAAACCTGGACTTAAGCCTTCATGTTAGCCGTAGGAATAGCAAGGACAAGAGCCTAAAATAAAACTAGGATCCAGGCTTGTGCCAGGAAAAGGAGCAGAAGGTCCACAGAGCTAACGCTTAGGACTTGTCGCCTGGCGATCAGCACAGACGAGTGCAGTAAGAACTCTGAAAGAGATAACAATTTCCTCTTTGTCCAACAGTGTCTTCAAAATAAAGTCAATGCAAATCCATACGTGAGTCCTCAGAGAAAGCAACGCTTTGTAAAGAGAAAGGAAGATAATGTATCATGTAGAAAGAATATTAATTTACTATGAATATAAAAGTGCTCTTAAACAAGAATACAAATTTTGAAACTATTGAAAATCAATGCCAGACTTTTAAAAAAATGTCTTCTGTGTGATTAAAATGTACAATATAGATCTAAAAGTACATTTATAGAAATCTTTAGCTATAACTTGAAATTTTCTACTAGGTAATTTTGTGTTTCACCTTTAAGAATAAAGCACAGATCAAGAATCATTCCCTGTACTATCTTTCTTTTTCCAATCCCATCTGAGCAGTCCTTTGGCTTGCTCCATTTGTACCTGATGCTAATGCCCAGGCATGTGTACATCCTCATCTGCTGAATAGGAGTCCTGGTAGCACAAGAGAAGCAAAACAAGGAAAGCAAATAGATTCTCTCTATATGGATAGAGTATGGAATGAAGCCAGGAGGGGACAAAAATGGTAATCCAGAACGTGTTTTACAACAGTTTCACATGGTTCTGGTATCCTACTGATAATTACTTTCTACATGGAAATACCAATGGTGTGTTATCGTTACCCAAATCTGAAAAATGGTGTTAATAGACTAATTGATATCATACTTTTTAATAATATTAATCTAAAAATGGCTAGTTCTCGGGGCTTCACTTATGCTAGAAAAAAAAGAAACTAAAATCTCCTTATAATTTTTGACAGATGCCTTTATAGAAAAAGCATCACCAGTAAGAGCTATTTGATTGGATATATTATATTTGTTACTTTTGCTAGGTCATATTTAACAACCAATCATTGCCATTGCATAGCCTCTGAATCATAGGTACTCAGTGGGGCCTGGTAGAACTACCCTAGTGGGTTCCTGACATTGCAACTCTTTATGGGAATAGAAAGCCTTGTCTTTCTTCCATGGAAGGATGGCTAGTGG
Organism: Tenrec ecaudatus; assembly: GCF_050624435.1. Lineage (NCBI taxonomy): Eukaryota > Metazoa > Chordata > Mammalia > Afrosoricida > Tenrecidae > Tenrec > Tenrec ecaudatus. Next base: position 12,699,983 of record NC_134539.1, read on the forward strand.
TCCTCAAGCTTAGCAGTTCAACACACACCCACTACATTACCATGTTGTAGAGATTCAATTTTTTCCTGTTCATTCTTATTCACTGAAGACTGGCCACATATGTTGACTTATTCCTTGAGTTTAGAATGCTCATAGAAAAATCAGGAGCTCTGGTGACGTAGTATTCCTTCTCGTCCTTCAACTATTGGCAGTTTGAACACAACAGCTGCTCTGCAGGAAAAAGATGCTTCTTTTAAAATTCACAGCCTTGAAAATCCTGCTGGCCAGCAAAGGAAGAGGTAAGGAGAGAGAGTGGAAAACATCCTGGCCCACCAAACCCTGAGGATGCTTCCTGCTCAGAGAAGTCAATGCACAGAGAGGACCATAAGGCCGGCCCCACCGTGAGACACAATGTCCCTCACTGACCCATGATGCTACGGGGAGTGACACTGGAGTCACAGTGTGGGAATTGTGCCCAATCTGACCCCACCACACAGGAGAGAAACACTGAGGGCGTGTAACACAGCAGCAAGGGGAGGAAAGCAATGAAGCCCCTGGGGGATACCCAAAATAGACTTTGGGGCCAGGGCATGGCACCCCATCAGACTCCACCAGAAAACATTCCTAAAGGTCAACAAACAGACCTTGAATTATTTATAGACTTTTCTTTTTTCTTTGTCATTAGTTTTTGTTGTTGTTTGTTTGTTTTTAGTTCCTTTTGTTGTTTTGCTCTGCCTTGTTTTTGTGCTTATTACTGTCTCTGCATGTCTGTCTAGATAAGATAGGAAGGATAAACAATTCAGAGGAGAAAACGTGGGACTGAGGGTTCTGGGGGGTCATGGAAGACGGGAGCCTGGGATGTGGGTGCTAACAAACCCAGGGACAAGGGAACAAGTGATCTAAACTCAATGGCAAGGAGGGTGTAGGCTGCTTGGTAGGGTTGATCAAGGTCAATGTAACTGAGAGGAATTACAGAAACCCAAATGAAGGCCATACATGATAGGGGACATGAGGAAGGGAAAAGGAAGGGAAATAGAGGAAAGAATTAGGAGGCAAAGGGTATTTATAGAGGCCTAAATACAGTTAGGTACATATGCAAATATATTTATAAATGATGATAGGGGAATAGATCTATATATGTATATTTACAGCTTAGTATTAAGGTAGCAGACAGACATTGGACCTCTACTCAAGTCCTCCCTCAATGCAAGAACACTTTGTTCTAATAACCTGGCATTCCATGATGCTCACCTCCCTGACATGATTGCTAAAGACAAAATGGGTGCATAAGCAAATATGGTGAAGAAAGCTGATGGTGCCTGGATATCAAAAGATATAGCATCTGGGGTCTTAAAGGGTTGAAGATAAACAAGTGGCCATCTAGCTGAGAAGCAAGAAGTCCACATGTAAGAAGCATACTAGCCTGTGTGATCATGAGGTGTCAATGGGATCTGGTATCAGGAATCAAAGACTCAGAACAAAAAATCATATCAATGTGAATTAAGGGGAGTGTAGAGTGGAGACCCAAAGCCCATCTGTAGACAATTGGACATCCCCTTATAGAAAGGTCACAAGGAAAAGACGAGTGAGTCTGAGTGTAGTATAGCACCAATGAAACATATAACTTTCCTCTAGTTTTTTAATGCTTCTTCCCTCCCATTATCATGACCCCAATTTTACCTTACAATTCCATCTAGAACAGTACATGTACCCTGGTACAGATAAAAGCTGGAAACACAGGCACTCCAGGACAGATAAACCCCTTGGGGCCAATATTGAAAGTAGCCATACCAGGACAGGTAAGGGGATGGTGGGGGAGAATGGGGGAACCGATGACAATAATCTATCTATAACCCCCTCTCAGGGGGATGGACAACAGAAAAGCAGGTGAAGGAAGACATCAGTCAGTGTAAGACATGGAAAAAAATTTTAATGTATCACGGGTTCATGAGGGAGGGAGGGAAGAAGGGAGTGGAAAATTAGGAACCAATACCAAGGGCTCAAGTAGAAAGAAAATGTTCTGAAAATGGTGATGGCTACGTATGTACCAATGTCCTCCACACAGCGGATGGATGGATGAATTATGATAAAAGCTGTACGAGCCCCCAATAAAATGATTTATTTAAAAAAGAAAACCCTCCTGGACCATTCTCCCCTGTTCTCTAATGTTGCTATGAATCTTAATGAACTCAATGGGGATGGATATAGGATTTCTTTTGTGCTTTGTTTTGGTTTTCGGCTTTATAGGGAGAGTTTATTTGTTGTCAAATACTATTGAATCTAAGATTATTAAAATGTATCTGTATTCATCTGGACACCTGGGAAACTCGGAATGACTCCAGAGCACACAAGTAGATATTGTATGAAGAGAGAAGAAGTGCTTAGAAGTGTCAGAGCTCAACGTCAAGTGCTTGCATATAATTAGGTTTACAGGGAAAGTAACGCAGAGATAAATCGGCCCATGAAAGACTTGTAAAAGAGAGGAGATTGTCTGATTGAAATATGGTGATGATGTAGTGGTGATGGTGGGTGAAAATCCTAGAGGCAGTGCATTTATTACTCCTACTAAAAGTCAGAGCATGACGCTCTTGAGAGCAAATATGAGAAGTCTGAAGCTTTCTGTGCTACTTAAGTTTTGATTTTAAGTTTAATTTTACTTAAAAGATAAAGGTTCACTTACAGACTAAAGTACATCAAGAAAATGTATTTCAACATCTCATTCCATTTTAGAGAGTATGTACACATGAAAAATTTGCAAATAGGTGGTCTTTATGTTCCTACCTGGATAAAGTTCCAATGTTGAGAGCTAGTGTCTGAAATAATATGTTCACATGAGAAGATCACTCACCTGTATACTTAACAACTGTAACAATAAGCAACATCAAGATACACAGAGAGAATATTGAGGTTATCAATATTCCTTGGATCTATGATTAATATTCAGAGAAGCAGCAGTCAAGATATCAAATAACATACTGCATTGAGCAAATCTACTTTAAAAGATCTCTTTGGGGGGTTAAAAAGCAATTTTGTCATTTTAAAAACTAAAGTATGTCTAGTCGAAGCCAAAGTAATTTCAGTCACCTCATATGCATGGAGAAATTAGGCAGTCTATCAGAAATACCAAAGAAGAATTGAGGCATTCAAATTATAGTATTGACAAATAATATTGAATATGCTATGGATTTCTGTAAAATGATCAAATCTGTCCTGGCAGAAATAGATCCAAAATATTCCTTAAGATCAGTGTTAAGTAGGGTTTATCTCACCCACTTAGGACATGTTCCTGGAAGAGACTAGTCCCCGCACTAGGGCATTTTGTTTGGTACAAGGTCGGCAAAAAAGAGGAAGACACTCAACTATATGAATTGACCCTGAGGCAGCAGCAATGTGGTCGAACATAGAAATAATTATGAGGAAGTCACGGGAGTACACAATTTTTGTTGTGTAGTAAATGGGTTTATTATGGGTCAAATCATCTGAATAGCAAGTTACAAAAACAACAACAGTTGTGTGACTTTGACCAGAAGGTGAAATTCTCTCCATGTTAACATAAATTTCTCAAATTCAGGTAGAATTTTTACATACCTCACATAAATTCAAGAGGATGAAATGATGTTCAGTACAAAAAAGAGATACATATGAATATTTAATAACACCTCCAGAGAACGCTCTATCTGCCTGAGCAGAAAACATTACCCCAAAGCATTTCCTTTACTCTACTCCCAGACACAGCCTGGGACATAGAAAGCCCTTTATTTTTAGCCCTCTCTAGCTGGAAGTCCCCATCTGAGATTGCTCAGCAATAACTTAGGTGCAAAATTCTGGTTTTTAGGGCACAGCAAAACGAGGAATTCCAAAAAATCTGTGACTAGAGAGATCCGAAGTGGCTGGTCGAATGCTTCTTCTACTTGCATTCTTAAAAGTACAGGAAGCAAAAGTTCAGTGTGTGACGGCATCTCCTCTCCATGTCAGTCCTTCCCCTCTTGAACGGTGACCTAGTTTCCATCGTGGTGACAGAATTCTACTGACAGATACAGAGGGGCCAATAGTGTCACAGGGATGTTAATCACTAAGTCTTTTATAACTTTGCAAACATCCTGTTATGTACAGGATAGAAACATTTCCAATTTTAAGCTCAAGTAGAATTTCTGTTATTTGCACCTAAATCCAAGCCAAATGATGTACATTAAAGTCAAATTCCATGGGAATTAAAATCTCACTCCATAGTACTCATATCTTTATTTGTCAATTAACAATTATGGATTATGTGGGCAGCTATTAGCAGAGCATTGTGCAAGATATATGGCAGTATTGAAACATTCACTAAAACATAAGTATTACTTATGGATATATACATGTTAGTGTAAAAGGCCAGTAAAGTACAAGTGCTACGCATCATCTACTTCATCATTTTCACCATTCATTAGGATCGATAACAAACAAACTGAAGAATCTTCTAGTATCAATATTTTGCAAGCTCTATAATGAAATGTTCTAATGTTTGGTTTACAGAGCTCTGGTGACATATTGGGTTAAGCGTTAGGCTGTCCATGGCATGTTTGGGGGTTCAAACCCATTTGCCATTAGCTAATACCATCAAGCTTTGCAGTCTTGGATACTTTCAGAGAAATTATATTCTGTTCTGAAGAGTCACTATGAGCCCAAATCAATCCAATGGAAGTAGGTTTTGTATCATTTATACATATGTAAAGCATTATCATATAATTTTATCTGTGTTCAGTTAACATGTCTAGGATACATGAGTCTATATTCATTAGAACTGACTAGGTACTTTTAAAACATCAAATAACACATGCTTTTGTGGCTTAGGTGGATTGGGATTGGCAACTCACTTAGAGACTCGGCACATGGAAGGCATGCTGATTTGCTTCTGTAAAGATTGCAGCCAAGGAAAAGCTAACGATTTCATTCTGTAACACGTGGGTTGCTGGGAGTCAGAGCCTATTCCATAGCAACAGGTTGTGTCTCAAAAAAATAAATATATCTGCCTCCTGCAAAGTCCACAGTGGGTTCCAAGTCCTCAAAGAAAGTATTATGTATCATGCACATATTTAGCGACTCAAAATGCTTCAGAGTTTGACTCCACTTTAACACAAGAATCCGTTCTTGATTTCAATGACAGGAGATGAGAAAATTCAAGGGCCTTACACTGGAAGATAAATACTTTGGATAAAATGTAACCCATATCACTTCTACTTTTCATATTGATGAGAGGTAACCATGGCCCCATGTATAACTCTGAGTATTCAATAAATGTACACCTGTATATACCTGAAAGCTGTGGAAGATCAAATATTCATGAGTAACATCTACAAAAGGTTCTGAATATCATTAACACTTAACCCAACCAAATGGAATAATCAGTGTTCTTCCAAGAAGCCTTTGATAATTTTTAAATCTTTTAAATTGGTTGCTTAGGGAATAACCACTAGAGCAAGTACAGATGATGCATGTTGAATCCCTATTGTTCCATCAAACACTCTCCTAAAATGATATGAATCTCATAAAGATGAACATTGTGCCCAATAGATGATAGAGTTGTTATATAAGATATGCCCAGTTGCCCTCGAATCCTTTCCAAATCATTGCGCCTTTAGAAGAAAGAGTAGCAGTACACCACGGGGCTTCCATGGCTGAAGCAATCTCCAAAGCAGGATACAACATTTCCCCTGGAAGAGCTGCTGGACTTACACCAACCATCTTTCAGTTAGCGGTCAAGGGCTTCACCACAGTACCAGCAGGTTCCTTCCAGAGTTATAGGCCTCTCTGGTTAGTTTTCTTTTTAGTCCTATGCTTACCTTCCAATTTATGAAACATGTTCTGAGCAATATTTTTATCTCAAACTTACTGTCATCGAGTTGATTCCTACTCTCAGAGACCCGGCCTATAGCCCATGGGAGAAGTGCTCCTGTGTGTTTCTGAGTCTGTTATTCGTTACAGGAGTATAAAACCTCATCTGTCTCCTGTGGAGCAGCTGGTGGTTTCAAACTGCTGACCTTTATGTTAGCACCCAGTGCATAACCCACGACGCTACCAGGATGCTAAAAATGTCCCCTCCCCAGATGTACAGCAGCCTTCACTTAAACCATTCTGGATTGACTATTATTACAATGCATAATTCCTTTCTTCTCTGAGCATGGTTTTTTTTTTTTTCTATGAAAGGACTATCCTTTGGTTTTGAATCACTTATACCTATGCCTAATATTACCTGATATTTTTCTTGAGGCATTTGATTCTTGAAGAAATCAAACCAAAATCCACTCTAAGCTAGTCGATTCTGATAGATAGCAAACCTTCTAGTGCTTCCAAAGGAGCCCCGGTAACAGCGTAGTTATGTGTTGGGCTGCTAACTGAAAGGTCTTCAGTTCAAAACCACTGATTGCTCCAGGAGAAAAACAGGGCTTTCTACTCCTATAAATAGCTACAGTCTCAGAAACACACGAGGTAGAGGGAAGATCTCCCTGTCCTCTAGAGTCGCTGTGAGTCAAATTGATAGTAGTGAATGCAACACAGAGTTTCTGAGGTTTTGCATATCCTCCTGGATCAGTAGCTTCGTGTTTCTCCCTTGGAGTATCTCTTGGGTTTGACCCACGGAACTTGCAGTTTGTAGTAAAATGCTTACCTGGCAGTAGAAAAGACACACACATATAATTGTTATCTCTCTCTATAAAATTCATAGTGAGTTTTCTAACATGTCACAATTTTCATAAAATAATTTATATCGAAGAAATACACCGTCACTCTCCCAGAAATAATTGGACAATATTTAGCCATTTCAGGAAGTACCACCGGATCCAGAACTGGCCCGGTTGAAGAAAGGAGACCGAGCCTTACTGAGAGCACTGGTGAGCAGGTACACTCCAGTGGCGGATGGAATGTCAGCCGAGAGGTTGTGACAGATGGATGCAACTCTTGAGCGACAATGTGGCAAGAACGTGGAAGCTAGCTACCTGGAGGACCAGCTGGCAGAGACCCATACCAGTGCACATTTTTAAAAAGTGTGAAGAAACAATGTGGAAATTATCAAGCGCATTAACACCACAGACAAGTAAACCTTTGCTGAAGATTAAAAAAATAAATGAAGCAGTAAACTACCCGGGAACAGCCAGAAATTCAAAATGGGGGTCAGAAGAAATAAGAAATGAAGTACACTATTTCTGATGTTAGTTGGATCTTGGCTGAAAAGAGAGAATCCCAGAAAGATGTTTATGTGGATCTTGTGGACACGATGACATTCAACCATGTGGACAAAGCCATTTACAAAACATATTCCTCCTGATGGGAATCCCAGATACTTAACTCTGCTAATACTGAACCTGTGCCTAGACTAAGAAGAAAGCAAGGAAATGCTAAGTTGTTTCAAATCAGGAAAGGTTTAAAGTCAGGGTTGTAGAAAGCCTCATTGACAGCCTGCAATACACAGGTGATACAGAGTTGCTTGCTGAATGTAAAACAACTTGAAGCATTCCCTAATGCAGACCTAGCTTTAGCCCACCCCAACATAAAAAAACAAACAAATAGTCTAGTGATTTTATCAATAAAACACGATGAAAACAGAAATATACAAATTGTAAAGGTTTCATTTTACTTGAATCCAGTGTCAATACCCATGGAAGCAGCACATGAGCTGACAAACTGCATCTGGGCAAATGTGCTGCAAACAATCCCTTTAAAGTCTTCCAAAGCAAAGGTATCCCTCTGAGGACTAATGTGTGCCAGACCGAAAGCATAATATTTTCAACTGCTTCACATGCAAACATATTACATTATCATACTTTGTCTTTTCAACCTGCCCTTAGGAATTTTCTATTTTCACTGTTTCAGTTCACATTCTCTCCCATGTGGTTTAGCCATTCTACATTAAAGAGCAAGTTCAGAGAGAATTGTTTCTGGCATTCAATTTGATCTTTTAAAACTTATTTTTAAATGGCCTTTTTCTTTTCTTTGTGTATGCTGATTTTATGTGATTTCACGAACTAGTCTGGTCTTCAGGAATTTGTGGTTAATGTGTCACATCTGTTCTTGAGATGATCTCGACGTTCAGGTGGATGTACTCAAGGTCATATACTATGGCTCTCCTGAACTTGTTTTACTTCCCGTTTGCTTCAAATTGCACTTGAAGTAATTGTGCAAGTAAATGTTGAGCATCAGTCCCTTGTTCTGGTTGACAATACTGGGATTTTCCATCTTCTCTTTCCACAGACAGAGATGGCGGTTGTTGTTGAAAATGAAACAGGTGCTTACAAAGAATGTCATTGTATCTCTGCCATTGTTAGGGGCATCACAATTCTATGTATGAAACGCTGTCCACTGCTGTGCCATCCCCACACTGGTTGCCATATTTAAGGCTGTCATTGCCATCCTGTGTCAATCCCTCCCAAGTGTGTCTTCCTCCTTTTTCCTGACCCTCTACTTTAACAAACACAAACACCCTTGTTCTGCCTATTAGGATGTCCAAAGTACACAAGACAATGTCGTGCCCTCCTTTCTTTTAAGGGCTAGTCTGACTGTCCTTTCTCCCAGACAGACTTCTTTGTTCCGTCAACCCATGGTATATTCAGTATTCTTCAATAATACCATAGGTAAATTCATCCATTCTCCTCTTGTACTCCGTGTTCACTGTTCAGTTTTCAAGAGCACATTAAAAAACATAACTACCAGAAAAGAAGCCTCTCAAAAACTAATTGCCATTGATTTGATGCTGTCTCGTCGCATATGTAAAGCAGCTACGAATACCATGCACGGGTCAAGGAGTACCTTAGTCACCACAGTGACATCTCTGTTTTTCACATCATAAGGAGGTCTTACACAGCAAATTTGCCAAGTAAAATATGATGTTTAATTTATTGAGCAGGCTACCTATTCCTTCTTCCATGTCTGTCTTTGTCTGGAAGCTGTGTTGAATTCTGTCTACTATTGGTGACGCTGCTGGTATTTGAAAGACCAGTGGCATAGCTTTCAGAATCACAGACACACACAAGCCCCCACAGCACGACAAACTGAGTGATAAGTGGTGGGACAGATCAATGATCTTGCTCAATTCTTTCCTGAAATTCTCCACATGGTTTTTATGATCAAGGGCACATTTTTAAACTACTACTCCCATTTTTTATTCCAACTTTCATGTTCTAATTATCTATAGATAGTAATGCGTCTCGATTTTGTGTGTGATCAATTTCAGACACGAGAAGTTGGTGAAAATTTTAATTTGGTTTTCTTTGGTATTAATATCTTCTGACTAAATTTGAATTATAGGCATGCTAACTCACTGGTTCTCAACCTGTGGGTCGCGACCCCTTTGGGGTTGAATGACCCTCTCCCAGGGATCGCCCAATTCATATCAGTAGCAAAAGTACAATGATGAAGTAGCAAAAACATAATTTCATGGTTGGAGGGTCACCACAACATGGGAACTGAAATAACGGGTTCTGGCTTTAAGAAAGTTGAGAACCACTGTGCTAACTGGTCTTCCTTGCAGGCATAAGAATATTATCTTAAGCAAATGTGGTGAAGACAGGTGATGATGTCTGGCTATCAAAAGATATAGTGCCTGGTGTCTTAAAAGCTTGAAGATAAACAAGCAGCCATCTACCAGAGAACCAACAAAGCCCACATGGAAGAAGCACACTAGCTCGTGTGGTCATGAGGTGGCAATGGGATGAGGTATCAGGCATCAAATAACGAAAAATCATATCTTTGTGAAGGAGGGGAGTGCGGAACGGAGACCTCAAAGCCTATATGTAGGCAACTGGACATCCCCTTACAGAAGGGTCTCAGGGAGGAGATGAGCCAGTCATGGTACAATGTAGCAGCGATAAAACATACAACTTTCCTCTGCTTTCTCCCCCCACCCATCACGATCCCAATTCTATCTTACAAATCTGGCTGGACCAGAGCATGTACACTCATACAGATGAGAACTGGAAACACAGGGAATCCAGGATGGATGTTCCCTTCAGGACCAGTGGTGAGAGTGGTGATACCAGGAGGGTGAAGAGAGAGTGGGGTCGAAAAGGAGAACCAATCACAAGGATCCACATATAACCTCCTCCCTGGGGAATGGACAACAGAAAGGTGGGTGAAGGGAGACATCGGAGAAGTGTAAGATATGACAAAGTAATAGTAATTTATAAATTATCAAGGGTTCATGAGGGAGGGGGTGGTGAGGGAGGGGGGAATTGAGGACCTGGCACCAAGGGCTCAGGTAGAAAGCAAATGTTTTAAGAATGATGATGGCAACAAATGTACAAGTGTGCTTGACACAATGGATGGATGATTGTATGGATTGTGTTAAGAGTTGTACGAGCCACCAATAAAATGATTTTTTAAAGAATATTATCTTATTATGGACAATGTTTTACTTTCAGATACATGTTGAAATACTATTTTTGATGATGAATGTGATATCATTCCTCTTTAATTTGTCATTTGGGACTTCTTAAACCTCATGCTTTATTGAAAATGGCCAATAACAATAACTAAGAACTAGCAGCCAACATGCTATTTGCACATAAGAAATAAGTTAAACTATTAGTCAAAATAGAAGTTTAAGGAATTATAGAAAAATTATAGCTGTGGAAAACAAAAATCCTCTCTCAATAACTGCTAGAATGAATATAAATACTATTGGTACGAGAAGAGTAGAGTAATACTAGCTAGTCAAGTGTACTGACAGTTACAGAATATTCTCCCCAAGAAAAGGAGAACACACATTCTCCCGAAGTACATAGAATATTTTCCAAGATGATCTGGGGCACAAAGCGAGTACAAATACATTTTAAATGATTCACTAAATTAAAAGCATCTTCTCAGAACATAACACACATGAATTTTAAATTGACAAATGTAAGACAACTAGATAATTTCCAAATTTGAACAATAAGTAACTGATTTCAGAGTAAATCATGAGCTAAAGAAAATGTCAACAGGGAAATCAGAGGGTATTTTAAACTGCATTAAAAGAACAGCAGAATATATCACAATTTAATGGATAACACAATTCTTCTAGGGACATTGATAGGAAGAAACGCTTCTGTTATGCCACAAAGAGCCCTGGTGATACTAAGTTTAAATATTCTCATGCTACCCAATAGGTCCTTGATTCATACTTTGCACATTCCAAGTTCCAATCATTTGCATCTGTTTGCAACTGGTTCTTCTTGACTCATGCCCCATCAGCCAATAAAGACCCCAACAGGCTCCACTTCCTCAGGCTTTGCACCATTCACATCAGCATGTGCCACTCTTCCCTGAACAAGCAGCTCTTCCTCATTCACATCCCCAATTGTTCTGCTTCCATTCATTCAGCCTTCAGAACCTGCAGCAGTATCCAAGGTTTCGAAGGTGTGGATAAAGTTTTCGGCATCTACTTCCTCTGAAGTGGGCAGCTGATTGCTCCTCCCTTGTCTGTTCTTAATCTGGAAGCTTCGCTGAAACCTGTTCAGATTGGGGCCCTGCTGGCATTTGAAATGCCAATTGCATAGCTTCCAGAATCACAGCAAGACACAAGCCACTACAGTCTGACAAGCTGACAGGCACATGATGGATGGTGCAGGATCAGGTAGTATTCCATTCTAGGGTGTATAGAGTAGCTATGGGTCAGAAAGGCTTCAATGATCTCTAACAACCAGAAGGTGGGTGATTTGAGCTCACCAGACTTTGCAGAAGAAAAAGCCCGAAAATTATTTTCCTACAAAGGTAACAGAGGTAGAAAGCCATTGGGCCATTATTTTTTCTATTATATTGATTCTCCATAAGTTGGGATTGGCTAGATGACACACAATAATAATAAAATCATTAGTAAAATCAATAGCCTCTGTGTCGACTTTAAAAGGAAGATAAGATAAAATTAAAGCTAATATAAGTGTGAGGAAAAGATTCATGATAACAGTTGAGAGAGAGTAGAAAATAATGTAAAGATTAGCAAAACAAAAACTCATTTATTAACAACAAAATGAATGTCTTCCCATGTTGAGCATAAAATAAGGAGAAGAGCTGCATACCCATTAACAGCAAAGAGAAACGGGCATCAGTGCACATGCTCCAGACTCCGAGAGAGGCAAGGAAGACTGTATGCTATGATGTAAGTGTAACGTAGGCGCACGTAAGGGGGAAAAATCATAATGGAAAGACACAAACCCCTACAGCTTACTCCAGAAGGATAAGGGGTCATCTGCATATATATATTAACTTGGATGAACAGTAAAGCTATTCACATGAAGTCAAGTCCAAGTCAAGGAGTCTTTATTGATGAATTCTGCAAAGCATTATCAACTAAGTACTACCAATTGTCCACACACTCTTAAAAGGAATTGAGGCAGAGGAAATACTTCCTACCACGTTTTTGATGGAAATTTCAATCAGGCATAGATTTTTAAAAGGTAGAGAAAAAAATATACACAATATTTCTGAGAAATGTATATGAGCAATATTTTTTAAAACATAGGGATTTGGTCCAAGAATATAGGGATAATATAATACATCATAACCAGTGCAATATGACCCAGGAATACAGGTCTGATGTTGTTGTTAGGTGCCACTGGGCCCATAGCAAAATGAAGTACTGGATGGTCCTGTGCCGCTTCACAGTTGTTCCTATGCCTGAGCCCATTGATGCAGCCTCTGTGTCGTCCATTTCCTCGTGGGCCTTCCCCTCTTTCATCACCCTTCCACTGTGCCGAACGTGATGTTCTTCTCTAGGGACTGGTTTCTCTTAACAATACACCCAAATTATGTGATAAGAAATCTCAGCACCCTTGCCTCTAAGAGGAGCACTCTGGCCTTATTTTCTTCTTCCAGTACAGATTGGGTTGTCCTTTGAGTAGTCCACGGCACTTTGCATGTTCCTCTTCAGCACCACACATCAAATGCAGTTAGTCTCCTAGGCAGTGCTTCTCAACCTGGGGGTCATGACCCCCTTGGGGGTCGAACGACTCTTTCACAGGGGCCGCCTTAGATACTCAGAAAACACATTTCTGATGGTATTTGTAAATGAGACACCACTCCTCTATCTGTCTTCAGGTGGATTGGTCCACATGCAGATATGCCGATATATGAGTACCCCGGTGTGAAAACCATTATCCATGCTATATCATGCTTCAAGACAAAATTTCATTTATTTGTCATTAGAAACGATTATTTCACAATATATAATTACATATTGCTTTTGTGATTAATCACTATGCTTTAATTATGTTCAGTTTTAACAATGCAAATACATCCTGCACATCAGATATTTGCATAACGATTCAAAACAGTAGCAAAATCACAGTGATGAAGTAGCAACAACAATTTTATGGTTGGGGGTGACCACAACATGATGCACTACAATAAAGGGTCGGGGCATTAGGAAAGTTGAGAACCACTGCTTTACGATCTTCCTTAGTCAATGTCCAACGTTGATATTAACATGATACAATGGAGAATACTCTGGCTTGGGTCAGGCGCACCTTAGTGCTCAAAGTAGCATCTTTGTTCTTTGATCCTCTAACGCGCTCTTGTGCAGATTGACCTACTGCAGTCCGTCTTTTGGGCCCTTGACAGCTGCCTCCAGTGAGTATTGTTTGTGGACCCAAGTGAGACAATATCCTTTACAGCATCACCTTCGCTCCATTTATCATGATGTGACCTATTGGTCCAGAAGTGAGGATTTGGGTCTTACTTACCTGAGTATTAATCCATACTGAAGACTATAGTCCTTGATCTTCATCAGCAAGTACTTCAATTACTCCTCCCTTTCAGCAAGCACGATCTTGTCATCCGCATACCGCGGGTTGTGAATAAGCCTTGCTCCCATCTTGCTGCTGCTCTCTTCTTCAGATAGCCCAGCCTCGCTGATGATTTACTCAGCATACAGGTTTAACATTTAAGAATCAGTCGCCCTGTTGACACACTGAACATTTTTAAAAATGAATGGCAGCATTGATGAGCAGGCAATCACGGACATGGTTCAGTGACGGCAGGGCTGGTAGTATTTTATTTTTCCAGACGTTACTACGTTCTTGATCACCTCGTCTCCTTTGCTCCTTGCTGATTTCCTGAGTGTGGTTCTTCAGCCTTCCTGAACTATCTGTGAGCACTGGAAACAACCTGGGACTTTTTGTGGACACGATTAATTTAGATCGACAATTACCGTAGCAAGAGTTATTTTCAGTTTTTCAAGCTTCAAGTGTTTTCCAAAGGATATCCAACCCTTTTAAAACGTTCAAAAGATGGTGCCTTCTCTAAAGTGCACAGTTATTTTATTTCAGAAGCCTGTGAGTCAAAAGCGGCGCCACTGGCAGCCTTCCCTCACTCACAATGGGTTCATATCCTGGTTCCAGCAGCACATATGATGATATATGTGTAGGCTCTATTTTTTTCCATTTGCAAAATGGAGACAAATGCCTGCCTTTGATGATTGCTACAGCCAGTAGATTCTGTCAGTCCATAAATAACACTATGTTTTCTGGCACATTTAAAGCACTCAGCAAGCAGAGCTGTGGCTTCGTCATTGTTTTTAAAGGTAGCATAAGACCCTTCCCACCGTAATTGAATAGTGTGTCTCTCTCTTCCAAATATTACGACCACCAAGAGATTCAACCTGCGGCTACATAGAGCACAAACTGCCAAGTACACAAACAGGCATCCACCTGCAGAGACTCACAATTCTGGACATGAGAAATCTGGGTGCTGGGGAGGCGGTAAGGGCAAGAGGGGAGACCAATGAAGCATGTAGCAGGTAAGCTCTGGAGCCAGTTGAAGCAGGGGATATTAGAACATCTGAAGGTATTACTATGCTACTGTCTTCTTTTTATTTGAAATATTCTTACTTCCTGAGAGAAAAACTGCAGACCTATTGAAATAAAACCGCTAGCTCTACAATCACTTCACAGGCTTTTCACATACACAGAAGTTTAGGATTTCCTTCTGGACTGTAGGGGGCAGGGGCTGGTAAGGGAGATTAAAAATATTTGGATGTAAATCTGTTGCATTCTGTCTTTCATATGGGATTTTTTTTCCTTCCTGAAGTCATGAAGGTAAACCCAATAAGTCCCTGAAGGGGGAAGAACATTAGAAAGTGTTTCTGTGTCAGGTGTCTGAGCATCTCTAGGATGTGAGACACATACTTGTCATACAAAGAGCTCTTGTGCAAACATTCCAGTGTTTTAACTTTTTATAAGTCCTTTGGATACTAAGTTAACCAAAAGAAATGATCATGATAAAAGAAGTATGGCCTGGCAGTCTAGCTCTGAGTTATAGTTTCAGAACCTTAGACTCGAGTTTCAAGTCTGTGTCTACACCATGATACTCTAAGTTTTCAGAAGATAAGCCTGTCTCATTAGTCTCCTATGATCAATCCCCTAGGTAGTCACAGTGTGTATTGAGGATGAGCTATCTCTGGAAAAACATAAAGACTATAGATCCAAAGTGTTTTCTTAAAAACCTAGAGTAGAGACATCGGAATTTTGGTGGAAATTGTGAATCTCTTGAGAAGATATCTTTGACATCGAATTTAGAACATAAAAAGATCTTAATTATGTTTTCCCTTATAAGTTAGTTCTCTAATGATCAGCTTTCATGTTGCTCCTTGGTTCAATCTGGTTGGTTCTCACTCACAAGGAACTTTCTTACGGAGGGTGGGGCTGAAATATCTTGACAATTCGTGCCCTTGGAGTCCACTTTTGCAGCCCCTGTGTCAATCCATCTCCTTGATCTTCATCTTTTTCTCTGACCTCTGCTTTGCCAAACATGATGTGTACTCCAGGGCCTGTTTCCTCCTGAATATAGGTCCAAAGGCCAGGAGACATACTTTGTTATCTTCACTTGAGAAGAGTACTCTGGCTATATTACTTCAAAGACAAATTTGTTCATTATTGGAACGGTTCAGAGTACAGTCAGTATTTTTGTGAAAACCATTGTTCAAATACATCAATTCTTCATCTGCCTTCCTCATTCATTGTCTATTTTCGTATGAATATGAGGTTATTGAAAATACCATTGTCTTCAAAGTGAGTCTTTACTCTTTCATGCATTATGTTGATTGTGAATCCAGGGAACATGAAATCCTTGACAGACTCAATATTTTCTCCATTTTTCATGATTGTGCTTATCGATCCTGTTGTGAAGATTGGTTTAAGTTATGTCAAAGTATGATCCATACTGGCTGTCATAGGCTTTAATCTTCTTCAGCAAGTGCTTTAAGTTCTCTTCACTTAACAAGTGAGGTTTGTGTCATCTGTGTATCCAAGCATTGATACCGAGTCTTTCTGCATTCCTGGTGCTGAGTTCTTCTTCATGAAATCCACATGTCCTAATATTTGCTCAGCAGACACATTGAAAAAGCACAACTCTGGTGCACAACTGTCCTGATTTTAAAACTGCATTCTGCCTCAAACATCATCCTCTGTTTTTTCATCTAGATTCCCCAGTGCATGGCAATGACTAACAACAACGACCTCACAGTAATATTCATGGGTTTACTGTAGAGTGAATAGGGTACAATGTACGTGAGAAATGCTGAGAATACAGAAGGTCAGTTTGGATATGTTACACAGTTCCTTCCGAGCTGCTAATACATGCCAAAAGGGCATCCCACTCTTGGACCCAAAAGCATTCATCTGAAGCTCCATGCATCAGTAAATCCAGCTCCCCTAATGAATGGTCCAGAAGTACCCTGCTCTGCAAGACAGCCTCCTGCCCCAAAGCTTTATTTGATTTGTGGGCTAGGAAGTCCTCTACTCTTTTACATACTCCGGCTCCTGGTTCTGCCACTGCTCCTATGATGTTCCAGCTGTCGTCTGGATCCTGAAGGATCACTATGTTGGGATCATGGTGGTCAGATGACTCATTCCATTCCTGGTCTTACTGGTAGTGAGATTTCCCCCTCTTTCTTCTCAGGGAAATCATTTTATATCAAGCAGGATGCAAACACAATAAATCCTGTTAACAATCACTCACAGGTGAATCCTATCAGAAGCCCCAGCACCACTTCTTACTCAGATCCATGCAGGACAAAGTTAGTACAGAGCCTGGAGGAACCACATTAAATAATTAACTGACCCCCCCCCCTAACCACACAATACTCCCCTATTCCTTTCCAATGATGAACTCTTGGTTTATGTACGGATTCCATATAAGCAACATTAGGTGTTCTAGAATAAGCATTTTTCACAATGTTGCCCATAACTTGTTGTCTTTATAGCTAGATGTCTATGTACAGTCAATATAACACAGGTAACCATATTTCTGTTAATATCTGCTTTTCATCAAGATCTATCTGATATTAGCAATGATACCCTTCATAATGTGTCCTCTTTTGAAAACAACTTGAATTTCATGCAGTTCTCTGGCCAAAAACTTCTGGGTAGAAGGACTGAAAACTCAGTGTAGACGTATTTTTTACATTGACAGTTAGATGTGCTTTTATATGAAAGAGGTACTGAAGATTTTTATTAAAAACTGCTTCTCATCAAAAGAGATATGTATACATCTTCAGTCAAGCAAAAAGAAACATTTGTATACATGTGAACATTATGTATATATACATGTATAGTGATTTTTTTAAATCAACAAAGTATATGTGTAAATTAGGAGGATAGATTTACATATATTTCTTTAGTCTCTCCAAGCCATAAGCCAAGATTTAAAAAAAACAAACTTCATCAAAACACGAGACAACCATACACATTTTACATTCTATTTAATAATGATACAATTGAAAGTAATTGTTAATTAATAATCCTCATATCATCTCTCTCTCTCCTATGGAGTCGATAATGATACAGAGCAACCCCTGTGGGTCTCTGAGACTGTAACTGCTGATGGGAGTAACAAGCCCCGTCTTTCCCCCGTGGAGCTGCTGGTGGTTTCAAACTGTCAAACACGCAATCGCAGCCAACTTGAGCCATTTATAAACAAGTTACATAAATATATAGCCTTTTCTTTCCTGCTTCTCTTCAATTCTATTATTTCCTTCTCACTAGCACTCATAATCATATATTTATATTTAAGACCATTTTTTCCAATGTAGACTATAGATTAATGAGTGCAGCACATTTTGCCTCTATCCTCACTGTTTCTAATAACAGTACTTGGTACAAAATAACAGCCCATTAACCATTTAATGCATAAATAAAGCAACTATAAGGCAGCAAAAAATGCTGCCGATCAATGCTCAAGCAAGCATCAGTCAAGATATCAAAACATATTGCATTCTGCAAGTTTTCTGCACAGGTATTAAAGTATTGAGAAGCAAGAATGTCAATTTGAGGACTAAGGTGGGCCTGACCCAAGCCATGGTATTCTCCATTGCATTCTATTCAGTGAGAGTTGAATACGGAAGACTGTAGAAGAATCGATCAATGCATTTGCATTGTGGTGCTGGGGAAGAATATTGAAAGTATTATGGACTGCTAAAAGGACAAACCAATCTGTACTGGAAGAAGTTCAGCCAGAGTGTTCCTTAGAGGCAAGGACAGCAAGACTGCCCCTTAGATATTTTGCACATATTGTCAGGAGTGACCAGTCCCTGGAGAAGGCCGTCATGTTTGGTAACATAGAAGGACGATGAAAAAGAGGGAGGTCCTTGCTGAGTTGGACTGGCACAGTGGCTGCATCAATGGGCTCAGGCTTAGGGACAATGTGAGAAAGCACAGGTCTGTGCAGTGTTTCCTTCTGTCGTGTATAGAATTGCCTTGGTCACTCTGACTCCACAGCACTTAGCAGCAGCATATGGCAGTGGTATATCAGTGCTTAAAGATATTTGATAGCATCCATAAGAACCTTTTCTGTACCATTTTATTTTATTTTAATGAGAAGACTGTGTTTTTTACATTAGCCATCCAATATGGTAAAGATATTAAGCACCAAAGTCAGAACTGTTACTCAATATATATGACAAATTCTCTGCCATGGAGTTGACTCAGACTCCTAACAAACCTGTTTTATGATTGTCCTGCCATACTGCATCGGCAATGACTGGTTTTGCTAACAGGACAATGCACCTGCTCATGCAGCCGTCTCATGTGCCAGGTTTGGGAACAAAACAGGATGCCTCTCTTGGCCCACACACCTGACTAACCGTGAGACTTCTTTTTGTTTCCGAAAATGAAGAAGAACATGAAAAGACAGTGATTTGATTTGACAACGTAGAAGAAATTAAGGGGGAAAAAAACGGAAAAGGTACTATAAGCCATCCAAACAGATGAGTTTGAAAAATGTTTCCCAGAATGGAATCGAAGATCTGACAAATGTTTAAGTGTAATGGAGACTATTTTGAAGGTGATAAGGTTGTTTTGCAGGAAAAAACAACAACAAACAAACCAAAAAAATCCAGACACTAAGAAGCCCTTGTGGTGTAGTGGTTATAAGTTGGGCTGCTAACTCTAAGGTCAGCAGTTCTAAACATCCAGCTACTCAAAACAAAACAAAAACGATGGGGCTAATGCCTACAAATTATAGAAATGCTGAGTTCTTAAACTACTATGTTTTAAGGCCATTTTATTATTGATTAAACTTTAATGTACCCAAAACATATGTGGCTCTGCACTCAAGTATTTTAAATGGAAAAAATGTACATTATTTTTTTTAGTAATAGCAAAAGGCTGCTTATTTGTTTTCAATTACTAATCGCAAAGAGCAAAAAGAATGGATAATCCATAGCGAGAGACCTAAAAGTCTCAGCTTTGTAAAAACAACATCATACATAGCGATTGTGCAGTCCTGATGTGAAACGGAAGTGGAGGTTCTCTTACCCACTGTTTGAGTGTGGGAAGAAGTAACCAGTTTCAATGAAACCTAATTTCCACTTGAGAGACAATAGAGAGGCAAACTTTGGTCCCCAGCCGTCAGTATTTGACAGGTATTTTGCTGAAAATAAATGAGACTATTACTTCAAGGGGAAAAAATACAACTGAAAATATCTGTTGCTAATAATGAAATTGGAGCTTTTAACTGAAAATTGGAATTTTGAAAATATGTATCCACCGCAATGATTTTGACAGTTTCCCAGTGCTGAAAAGATGATTCTGATGAGACCCTGATGATAATTATTAGCACATTCAATGTTTTGATATTGCACAGTGAGCTATGTCATCTTTGCACAACTGAGCAAGCCAATAATTTCTAAGCAACTGATGCATGCAGTTACAAAGCTATGCACGGGCACAGAATCCCTTCCGAGTGCATGACAGATATAAAGTGCAAAAGTTCATTTATATTTTCAAATTTGAGACTGCAATTAACCTTTCAAAATTACCACTTATTGAAAAATGGGTAGCTGTTATTTTGCAACTCTTTAGTAAATCAAAAATAACTGTAAAATTAAAAATGGTAAAAAAAAAGATTATGACCTATTTATAGAGTAAAATTCAATTATCTGGAAACGTCACTAAGTTCTTTTCTAAACCTCCTTAATTTTATTAAGTTAAAACATGTTAGAATTCGGCTTTAATGTATTTTCTGCCATTTTAAGAGTCCCAGTGATACATTGGTAATTGTGCTCAGCTGTAAAATACAGGGGTTTGAACTCGGCAAATGCACTGCAAGAGCAACATAGGACACTCTGCTTCTGTAATGACCACAGTGTTGGAAAGCCTATCAGGCAATACTAGTCTGCTCTATCTGGTCATTGTGATTAAGTATATACTGGACAACAGTGACTTTGGTTTTTGGCTAGACATTTTAGTCATTCACCATTGGCGTACCATTATCAATGTTAATTAAGCAGATTGAAATATCCACCCTTATCTTTACACGGTAAGCTCTCCCATGTTCACTGTAGCACAGCTCCCAATAGAAAGAAGCTGGAAACAGCCCAAATTTCCATTGGTGGCACAGTCAGTCAGTCACCAAAGGACCAAATATCGTGTGAGTCCACCGCTCTAAGGATAGACAGCAAGACGAAGTCAAACTGCTGTAACTCCCTCTGCCAAGCCCCTGAGCAGTGCTCAGGAAGCACTCAGCAACCACCCTGCGTGCGTGTCTTAAACGCTTCGCTGACAGAGGAGACCACTTCAGCTGGGGTCACATTTTCAAGCCCAACAGAGAGGGAGATGATCGCTTAGTTACGGCCGTACAAAATTGTGCTAAGGTCGCCCCAAAACAACTGCTACTCCTACCAGAGCGATAAGCGTGCCTCGTGGAAAATTCAAGTCAAGAAGGGAAGAAGGGAGCACACGTGTCTTGGAGAAGGCAAGGGCATTTCTGTCAGCAGAAAAATGGGGAGGATCAGCGACCCAACGGGAAAACGTGCTGAACAACATTTATATGGAACTGAAGAGGAGAATATGCCTGCTACTGTGTCCCCAAGTGGGAACATTAAACCTAGTTTTCATTCAGCCTCTGGGGACCCAGACACGAGCTACAGACAAATGAGACTTTGGATTCTGTGTTTTCCAGGCACATATAATCCTTCATAGCCCACACTGGACTCAATGTGGGCACCCCAGTAAGTGAACTTGGCTCCACCTCAAACTCACCTATAGTCCTTGGACTTAAGGGCAAAACTACATGATGTGAGAAGAAGCAGAAGACAGCTATACCAAGGGTGTTTAACTAGAGGTTGTAGGACTACCATATAGTAGCAACTTCAATGCCTTCCTTGCTTGATTAAACTATATATTAATCTGGTAGGCCTGGTTCCACCACTGTCAATGAATATTATTGAATGGTTTGCCTTATTGACTATCCCCATTGTTTGTGTAAATGGTTTTCAGTCACTGTAGGACTTAATGTGTACAAATCAATATTTTGTGTGTTGAGATTCATAACTAGCCTTCACTTGTATAATCTCCTTTTCTCAACTGCATTATAAATTCTTTATCATTGGCTATATTGATGACACTATCAACAGATGACCTTATGCCCCAGGGAAATGATTGACAATAGTCTCTAACATAAAAGGACAATGATGTCTCTACGCTGAAACAGAGGCATATATAAACCATAGGTAGATGAGTAGATTTTGGACTTGAACTTAGTTCAAGTTCCAATCTAAGAATCTAAGTTCTTATGAATGGCCCTGCATGATGCACATCCTGATGAAGAGATCACTGAAGATATGGGTCCTACAGAAAATTTGATGAAGAAACTAGATCATGTCTGGCTAGCAGAAATAGAGCATCTGGGGCCTTAAAGTCTTCTCTTCAAACAAGCAGTCATCTAAGTAAGGTGCCAACTAAGCAACATGAAAAGGCACACCTGCCTGTGTTACCCAAGGATGGTAAACAACATAATATAAATCAGAAGGAGGGTATGGGATCAGAATTTAAATTGTGAATTCTTGATTTGCAGAGGGTTAGGGATGACATTGGAGGCCCCAAATATATTTTCAGGCTTGACCCATAGATGAAGCCTCCAGTGACTTCCCTCTGGCCAGAGCAGAGGGATGTGCATAGTCTGGTCATCAGACAGAGTTTTGTATAGATGAATACAGTAGACTAAAATGTAACATCTGCTGCCTGTTTTCACACATCTAAAAGTTCTGGCAGTTAAAAAATTAAAAAGGTGAAGACGAAACATATGTGATAAAGCCCCCAGTGAATCCTCTCTGAACATAGACCAAGGATGTGAATAGTCTTGCTATCTTAGATAATGCATTGGAAAGTTGAATACAACAGATGTAATTATATTAAAATCTATCACCTGATTAGTTGATCTTCCTTTGACCCATTTTAAAGTCATTCTAATTTTTAACATTTTCTGTTTTCTTTCCAACTTGTGTTTTTCTCATATTTTTATGTGTGATTGTTAGCTTTTTGGACTCTTTGTTTTATATTTTTATGTTTTTTCAGTATATGAAATCCTGGATGGGTGGATATATGGAGTCAGTAACTGGATTGATGGAGTCTCAGGGACATGGAGGGGGATGTTGAAGAGAAATGGGGAACCAATAACAAGGAGTACAATAAAAAATAAAATGTTCTAAAATTGATTGTGGTACTGATTATATAACACTTCTTGATATGACTGAACTATTGGATTGTATGATATTTGGATTATGTCCTAGTAAAATTGTTTATGTAAGTAGCTTTATATTATTTTACCAAGTTGAAGCTTATAATTTAAGAATCATTACGCCCATGTACCTCTGTCTTTTAGTCAATATCTCAGAGCCCTAGTGGCTCAGGGGTTATGCATTGGGCTAAGATCATGAGGTTAGCAGTTCCAAAGCACCAGCCTCTGCATGGCAGAAAGACAGGGCTTTCTACTACCATGAATAGTTACAGACTTGGAAACCTACAGGGGCAGTTCTACCCTGTCCTCTAGGGATACTGTGAGTTGGCATTGACCCAATGGCAGTGAATTTTATTCAATATTTCAGGTTTGAGCAATCTGACCTGGATCTGTTTTTATCAGGTCTTAGAATTAAGTTTATATTTTTAAAGAGTATTATTATTTTTTTAATTTTAACAATTTATTAGGGGATCATACAATTCTTATCACAGTTCATACATATACATACATCAATTGTATAAAGCACATCTGTACTGTCTTTGCCCTAATCATTTTTTTCTCCTCTTTTCTTTTTTTACATTTTATTAGGGACTCATACAACTCTTATCACCATCCATACATATACATACATCAATTGTATAAAGCACATCCATACATTCCCTGCCCCAATCATTCTCAAGGCATTTGCTCTCCACCTAAGCCCCCTGCATCAGGTCCTCTTTTTTTCCCCCCTCCCTCCCCTTTCCCCCCTCCCTCATGTGCCCCCGGTAATCTATACCTCGTTATTTTGTCATATCTTGCCCTATCTGGAGTCTCCCTTCCCCCCTCCTCTGCTGTCCCTCTCCCAGGGAAGAGGTCACACGTGGATCCCTGTAATCAGTTCCCCCCTTCCAACCCACTCACCCTCCACTCTCCCAGCATCGTCCCTCACACCCTTGGTCCTGAAGGTATCATCCACCCTGGACTCCCTGTACCTCCAGCCCTCATATGTACCAGTGTACAGCCTCTGTCCCATCCAGGCCTGCAAGGTAGAATTCGGATCATGGCAGTTGGGGGGAGGAAGCGTCCAGGATCTGGGGGAAAGCTGTGTTCTTCATCGGTACTACCTCGCACCCTAACTAACCCATCTCCTCTCCTAAACGCCTCTATGAGGGGATCTCCATTGGCCGACACTTGGGCCTTGGGTCTCCACTCTGCACTTCCCCCTTCATTTAATATGTGTGTATATATATATATATATATACACATATACACATATATATACATACATACACACACACACTTATATCAACACCTCCATGATAGGATCGCTGAAGACAAATGGGTGCATAAGCAAATGTGGTGAAGAAAGCTGATGGTGCCCGGCTATCAAAAGAGATAGTGTCTGGGGTCTTAAAGGCTTGAAGGTGAACAAGCGGCCATCTAGCTCAGAAGCAAAAAAGCCCACATGGAAGAAGCACACCGGCCAGTGCGATCACGAGGTGCCAAGGGACCAGGTACAAGGCATCATGCAAAAAAAAAAAAAGAGTATTATTTTTTAAAGGAGATTGAAGAGAAGAAAATAAGGAACAGAAACCATGAGCAGACTGTACAGCCTAAAATAAACACTCTTCTCCTTCAGAGAAAAAGTAAATCAATCCATTATACAACATATAGTATACTAATCTAATGTAAGTATACATTTGCTATTTAGAAATTATTATAAGTGAAAATTATACATATGTAGTAAATTTATATGCAAGTGGGCACCCCCCAAAAAATTCGATGCTCATTTTTTTAATGTAAGGGGGATAGTGCATTTGGAGTTCATTCCACCAGTTCAGACTGTTCATCAAGCTTTTCATCTAGAGGTTCTGAAGAGATTGCACAACAGTGTGAGACAAAAAAGGCCTGACTTGTGGCAGATGGGGAACTGGTCGTCCTACCATGATAACGCACCTGCTCACACAGCCATTGCAGTTCATCAGTTTTGGGCAAAAACAGCATGTTTCCCTTATCCACCCCCACACTGTGCATGACTTTCTTTTGTTTCCACAGATTAAGAAGGTCATGAAAGGACAGCAATTTGACAACACAGAAGAGGCGACGAAAAAGACAAAGGAGGTGCTGTCAGCCATTCAAACAGATGAGTTTGAAAAATGTTTTAAGGATGGAATCACAGATTTGACCAACGTATGGAGCATAATAGAGAGAGTTTTGAAGGTGATAAGGCTATTTTGTCAAAATAATTAAATATCTAACTGAAAAACATTTTCCATTTTTGGTACCCTCTGGATTATATATAATTTATAGTTATAAAAATTGAACTGCCACATACTACAATTTAAGCTTATAATATAATGTAACTTGCTTGAATATCTATATGTGTGTTTGAAAATATTAAGAGGATTTTAACTTTATAATTTCTGGAAATCCTCATTTCTATAGGAAAATGTAAATTACTATTGGTTATTTCTTTCTCTCATCCCGAGCGACATATGTTAGTAGTGTTCATAATGCACTTATTATAACTTTAATATCTGTTTTATGTATCTGCAAATATATACATTTGCCTACATTATATATATATATTTTTTTTTCACTGGATATAGAATTGTGGGTTGAATGATTTATATTTTATTTCATGATTTTTGAGCTGTCACCTGGATTCCACTCTTTCTGATCAGAAATAATTGCTTCCCCTGTATGTAATGTGTAAGAATAAGTTGTACTATGTAGCCATTCCCACTTTGAGTCTTTTATGCAGAAAAAAGGAAGATAAACAAGTACCCTAATACATGGCAAAAGCAGGTTATTTTTCACAGTGAACAAATCCACACAACAGAGATCAAATTGAGTTACTTGGACCTTTCAAACCTAAGACATTTATGTCTGTCCAAAGATGTGATCCAAAGACTAAAAGAGAACCCACAGACTGGGAACACATTCATGTTGATAGCATTCACAAAAACCAGAAGATGGAAACAACCTGAATACATGCCTATTGATGGATGCTTGGATAAGTGAACTGGATAAATAAATATATACATACGATGGTGTGTTGTGCATTACTGAAGAAAAACAATGAAACTCAAGCACCTCCTGACATGGATACATTTGGAAGTCAAGTGTAGGTGAACGGAAACAACAGATGGTATAAGATATGAATATAGTAATCATTTATGATTTATCAAGTATTTACAAGGGTGGGATGCTGAGGGAGGGAGGGAGGTATAAAAGAGGAACTTTTTTTTTTTAACCAGGGGCTCAAGTAGAAAGAGGAGGTTTTGAAAATGATGATGGCAACATACATACAAATAAATTTGCTTGATACAATTGATGTATGGATTGTTATAAGAGCTTTAAGAGCCCCCAATAAAAATGACTTATATATGAACAATTATATGAGATCACAGTTATAAAAGAATAATAATTTGTATAAAAATAAATAGCCTTTGATGATTATGAAGAGCAGGGTGGCGTGAGGAAGGAAAGGAAGTGGGAAGCAAAATTAAATTCTAAAAATTATAGTCTTTTCTTTCTGATCAAATAATAAATGCTTTTATTTAGAGAGTGATAGAAAAAGTCTAATCTGATCCTCCAATATCAAAAAGGAGTGTTGGAATTTCTGCATTGTTCCATATTTGTTGCTACTATATCTACTTATTTTACCCTTCCTACATTCAGAAATTCCATAGACCCATTTTGAATTTATTATTTTTATATTCCTAAAGCACCGGAGACCTAAAGTAAGGAGCTCAGATGGTACATTGTTTCGCTCTTGGCTGTGAACTGAAAGGTCAGCACTTTGCGGACATTCAGACTCTCCACTGGCGGCAAGACCTGGCAATCTATCCCCATCATAATGACGGCTGAGAACACCCTATGAGAAACACACTCTGACCCACGGGGGGATTCTAAGCAGGAATTGACTTCATCGCACTAAACAACAGGACAGCCCTTCTGTTTGATGGATCTCGTGGGTGGTTTTCCACTGTTGACTTTTATTTTTTTAACAGTATGCACACCTAAGTGCCCTAGCTTTCTCTTGAGCAGTTTTCTGTGCAGCAGCTGGGGGATGCCCCAATCTCAATGACTTGCTGGAGTCTGACTCTACGTTTCAGTTTCTGCAATTGTATCTCTGTCCTTACCATTCTGTGTCCTAGGGTGATAAGAATTTTCTGAAACTGAGATAATAGATTTTTAATCACTCAATTTTCAGAACTTCTAACAAGTAATTTTTCTTCAGTATTACAAAGGTGTGACATATGATGGCTAAGTTAAAAAAATTGTTTTTCAAATTGAAAGTGATAATATGTTCTGTCTAAAAGATCCTTCTGTTGATGAACCAAATCACCAAGATCTTTTTTTAAAAAGTCTAAGGAGCCAACTTGTTTTCCACTTTTTAGATAGTTAAAACTATCCACTTTATTTTTTAAAGTGTTTCTATTTCTCTTACTGCTCCAGAGTATTTCAGTAGTATACCCAGTTAAAATGGAAATGAACAAACCACAAACCCAAATTATTATATTTGTATAATCATTAATTATTTACATATATAAAAACCTTAAACTAAAGCAATTTTATAGTAATAACTCATGCAGTGTTAAAATGAAGACAAATACAAATTAACTGTAAATATAGTTATATTAGCTTCAAATTTACAAAATTTACTTGCCAATACAACTGAGGGAGCCATGATGGCATCATGTTACATGCTGGGTTGTCAATAGCAAGGTCCTTAGTTCGAAACCACCAGCTGCTCTGAGAGGGAACTATCAATTCCCATAAATAGTTACAACCAGGGAAACCCACAGGGTCATTTCTAGCCTGTGTTATAGGCTCGTTATGAGTCAGAATCCACTTGATGACAGTGAGTTGAGTTTTGAGTACAATTGATCCATTTAATAATTAATATTGGTTCCTGACCCTATAGAGATACAACAGTAACCCGATAATCTCAGTCTCTTTGGAGCTTAAAATGTAGTGAAAAACAGGCTGTTAATTGCAAGGTCAATTGTTCTAAACCACTAGCTGCTCCTCAGGAGAAATATGAAGCTTTCTGCTCTTAAAAAATTTACAGTCTTAGAAACCCAAAAGGCCGGTATTATTCTGTCCTATATGTTCACAATGAGCCTGAATCAACTCAAAGGCAGTGAGGTTTCTTAAAATTATTATTATTTCAATAAATTACTCAATAAATGTCTAAGTAACATCTGTCCAAATACTATGAAGCAAAGAAACCTGGTATCACAAGACCTCAAAGTACTAGAAACCTGACTCTTTTTGAAGAGTTAGAAATACTTACATAGAGAAAAAGTTTTACTCAAAAGCCAGTAGATGAATTCATTAAACTATTGTGAAGAAACCTTGGAGGTTTAATGGTTAAATACCAGGCTGTTAACAAAGAGATGTGTGGTTTGAAACCACCAGTGGCTCTATGGAGAATAGACCTGGCCATATACTTTTACTAAGATTACCAAAGACCTCATAGACATCTACTCGGTTCTGACTCATACAAGCCCTATAATATGGAGGAGAACTAGACTATAAATCTTTAGAGAGTCCAAATCTTCATCTTTCTGCCAAGGTGAAGCTGGTGGTTTTCAACTGCCAACCTTGTATTTAGCAGCCCAACTCATACTCTACTATGTTACCAGATTGCAGGAAGGAAAAACAAAAGGCAAGCAAAAAATTATGGGCTAGTTCTACTCTGTTCCTGGATTTTCTCCAAGGCAGAGTAAACTCTGTGGCACGCAGCAGCAATCATTTAGTCAGATTATCGTCATGAATACACGGAGAGCGACGTCATGCTTGGTAAAGTGGAGAAACAGCATAAGAAGAAGAGTCTCCAAGGCAAGGATTGACAAGGTGGCTGCAACACTGAACCTGAGGTTGGGAAGATTGTGAGAGTCGCACAGGACCCGGTGGTGTTTTTGTTTCTGTTTTTCTCTGGTGTCTGGAGGGCTACTATGGGTCACATGTGACTTGATGGTACCTAACACAATATCCTTATTCATAAGGAAATGCAAGTCATACTTGAGGACCAGAAAAAAATGTCTATTGTTGTTCTGATGTAGCATGTCACTTATAAATTGGTGGGAACTAATCTGGAGAGACTATCTTGGAGACAGGTCGTGTCAGCATGAGAGATCTTTTGAGTCTGATGGCTTTTATTTTTAGAGTACTAAGAAACCCTCCAAGATTTTTATCCATGGGATCATGTGAAAAAGTTTCCTCCCATTAAAAGAATCATTTGGGCTGGAATGTGGGGTCTCTTGTTAAGAAAGAGTAGATTAATATTGACAACGTGGGAGATTCTTGGAGTGGTCTACGCCGAGGAAAGAGCCATGGCAACAGAGTGATAGAGAGATGTATTCCCACCAAAACCAGATATAAATAAAAATTAGCTGTCATCAATGTCATTCCGACTCATAGCAGCCCTACAGGACAGACTAGCACTACTCCCTAAGGGTTCTGAGGCTATAAACCCTTAGGGAAGCAGAAAGCATCATCTTTCTCAATGGATGCTGATAATTGGGAGTTGATAACTGAAAGGATAGAAGGAATAGTGAGACACATGGCATTTGGTTTTTTGAAGGAAAGGGTTGCTATGAAACAAGGTATACTTGCATATTCAGTTCAACTTCCCATAGTTCTTGTATTGTGGTTTCCTATTTACCTTACATCTTTTTTCCCCCTCAAAATTGGTGAGAAACTAATCGTGTTCTCTGACCAAAAAATATGCTCCCTTATTGTGAGGCATCATTCGCTGATCATTTTACATCTCTGGTTCCTTTGTTTAACGGAATATATCACATTAATGCAAAGCTTACCCATAGCTTCAAAGCATAAAGGTAAGTTTGAATTATTACTGACAGATGGTGATGGATTAAATTTTTTTAAAACAGCAACAAAAATTAAATAGAGTACATTTGAGGAGCTGTTTGAAAACTGGTGTCTTATAGACCTTCCTTTTCCCCATCAAACTCTGATGGGGAATGAATGAAATACATCATTTCTATTATTCCTATGGAATTGAGTCAAATTGAACCTTTTATTATTATTGTTACTAAGTCCTCAGTAAATAACAAAATATCATGGATAATTAACAAAGCTTAAGAAATTTCTTGGAAATAGATTTTGTGATCTATGCCAAAAAATTTCAAATAATTTAAAAATTGTGTTTAAGGTAAACATTTGCATAGCAAAATATGTTCCCACAACAATTTGTTATAGTTACCCAAATTATTCTGTGCTACTGGTTACATTTTTCACAATGTGCCATCTTTGTAATTTTTTTCTATTCTGGATGAACCATTTCCAGTACTGACTTTTGCTCACTTGATCTCATACACACAAATTTGAAGGAGATAATTACTTATAGGTGATAACCTTTATTTTCTGAGCCAATATTTAGTTTAGCTAAAAGATAACTTCAATTTCACATGACGGTTTAAAGAGTATCTCAGGGAGTTCTCTCATCTCAGCCAGTCCAATGAGGCTTGAATTCTTAAGGGTTTACTTTCTGTGCTTTTTTTTTTTCATTCCATTATGATCAATTCATTATGACCCAGATTGGAACAGTCGTTTCGGATATAGCCAGCCTTCCATGTACTTCTCCTGCTCTCACCAGTAGGCGAGGCTGAGAGGAATGCATACTTTTAACCCTCCAGGCTATTTTATTCCTTGAGTTTTTATTTTTGTCTCTTGTATTGTGGATGAGTGGACAGAGTAGCCAAAAACAAGACTCCAGGAACTGATGGAACACCAATTAAAATGTTTCAACACAATGATAAAACACTGGAAGCAATTACACTAACTATGCCAGGAAATTTGGAAGACAGCTACTTGACCAATTGACCAAGGAAGAGATTCATGTTTGTTCCTATTCCAAAGTAAGGTGATCCAACAGAACGCACAAACTATATTATTTATATCACATGCAAGTAAAATGTTGCTGAAGATCATTCAGCAATGGTTGTAGCAGTTCATTGACAAGGAGCTGCCAGAGATTCAGTCAGGATTCAGGAGAGGATATGGTACAAGGGATATCATAGCTAACATTGGATGGATATTGGCTCAGGAAAGAGAATATCAGAAAGATGTTTACTTGTGTTCTATTGAGTACGCCAGTGCATTTAATTATGTGGATCATAACGATTTGTGGATAACCTTGAGAAGAATGGGAATTCCAGAACACTTCACTGTGTTCCTGCTGTAGTGTGCATGGATCAAGAGGCAGATGTGCAAACACAACAAGGGGGCACTGCATAGTTTAAAATCAGCAAAAGTTTGCATCAGGGTTGTATCTCCTCATTATATTTATGCAATCTGTATGATGAGCAAATAATCAGAGAAGCTGGATTCTGTGGAGAAGAATGTGACAACAGGATTGGAGGAAGGCTTATCAACAACTTGCAAGTTGCAGATGACACAACCTTACTTACTGAAAGTGAAGAGGAATTGAAAATCTTGCTGATGAACATCGAGGATTACAGCCTTCAGTACGGAAGGTAAAGAAGACCAACATTCTCATAACTGGACTAAAAGGTAACATCATGATAAATAGAGAAATAAATAGAGAAAGGTTGATGTTGTCAAGGATTTTGTCTTTCTTGGCTCCATAATCAATGCTCATGGAAGCAGAAGTCAAGGGTCAAAGATGAGTTGCATTATATATATATATATATATATATATATATATATATATATATATATATATATCTGTTTATGTGGATTTGAAATAAAATTGTTAAAAAAAAACCTTCCATTAACTTTTCATTGTTTTCCAACCTCTTTTTTGACTCCTGTGAATGTATCTATTTCCATCTCTGATAAAGATCCCTGGTGGCGTGGCTGCAGCCAGTTGGGCCACGATCCACATGGTTGGAGTTGGAAATCACGGGCAGCTCCATGGGAGAAAGAGTAGGCTGCATATTCCTGCAGACGGTTCCCGTCTCAGGGACACACAGGAGGTTGCTCTGAGTCAGTAATGACTTGACGGCAGTGACTTGGGTTTGGGGCTTTTTTGGTATCGTCTTATAAAAGGATGGCCATATAATATTTGCCTTTATTTTGACTAAGTTTATTCAACATAAGGTTCTTCAGCTTCATCCACATGTTTTTAAGACTCGTAATTTGTTTTTTATGGCTGCATAGTAATTTACTGTATATAAGTATCACACTTTATTTGTCTGTTATAGGGAACTTGGGTGTTTACATATTTTTGTATTGTGAATAATGATTTCATTAATATAGCTGTGCATATGTACGTCTATGTCTTGTATTAGATCTCCTGAATACATACCTAGGAGTGTTGCTGGATGATAAAACTTTTCTATTTCTTTTTGTGGAAGTTCCATACCATTTTCCAAAAATGGTTGTAACATTTTATAATCCCAGTAGTGGATAGAGATTCTAATCACACACTTATAATATTTTTGTTTGTTTGCTTTGTCATGAATATTTCTGCCAGGGTCAGATAGGATCTCATTGGAGTTTTGTTTGTTTGTCTGTGCGTTTGTGTGTTTGCCTTAGATCTCTCAAATGGATAATGATCATGAGCATCTTTTCATGTGTTTGTTCACTATTGAATGTCCTCTGAGGGGAAGTGTCTGTTCATGTCTTTTGCTCATTTTTTTTAAACCCGGAAACTTTGGAGATAGCAAATTAGGTGATGTTAGGCTTCTGGTGTAATAATTAATTCTGTGATGCTTACTTCCTCTCTCCAACCTTCTCTTTGCTTCAAAGGAAAACCAAGTGGTCTCCTCTTGCCAAAGTCATCCCTTCCTAACTGGCTAACTAAAGCTAATATTGCAGAGAAAGAAATACCTATTTTGTAGAGTTAAAATGAAGTAGTCAAAAAGGAGCTACTATTTACTGTTATCAATAAATACTTGACAAAATGATACCTCATAGCTGTTTTATTTCCCAAAGATTTTATAGCATCAAGAATCTAGTTAAGCCAATTATAACTAGTTAAATCTGCAGATTTTATATACATTATGATAAAACTATTGAGAAAATTAAATAATATACATGGTCCAAAGAATTTTGTGCATATGTATCTATTTTAAGTCTAGATTACATAATAAAATGAACGAAGAAGGTAAATTTATTTTAATAATTCTATCATTAAGCCATATATTTTGTCTCATAGTCTACGGTATAAAATATCTGACTTATACCTGTATATCCTAGACACTTCTTTCAAGTATTGTTGTTGTTGTTAGCTGCTGTGAGACAGCCCCTGGTCTATGGCAACCTTATGCGCAACAAAACTACACAACAAAATCAAGTCGTGGTCTCACAATCTATTGCAGATCCCTTTGATTAGGTTTTTTTTTTTGGGGGGGGGAGCGCAGATTGCTATTATTTGCATGTGCAGTCCCCTGATTCTCAAAGCTTTGCTGTGCAGGATCAAAGCAATGCTTTCTTGACCCACAGGCAGTGCCTTTGCAAAAGGTGCATTGACTAGTCATCGAAGCAGGACTCTGTCGCAAATGACAAAAACTCTTCCCCTGAACCATTCTATACTATTTAATCAACAGCAACAAAACACAAAGCTTGATCAAGATCTACACTCTGAAAAATATATGTGTGAATTTACAGTCATGAGGGTATTCACACCAAGACAAAGTTTCACTTTTAAACAGGCTGAAATAAATATTTTTAAGCATTTTTTTTATTTTGAGGATGGAAATCTTAAAAGATTTCACGTCCATTAGAAAAGAAGTTCATCTCTTTTATTAAAAATCTATATGACTTACTTCACAAAATATATGTTGGGTGAGCTCACTTAGAAACTGGATAGGATCCTTCAACATCTTATTGCAGATATTTTATTCTCCCTGGAGGGTGGATCAGGAAGGAGAGAAAAAGCATTACAAGTTAAGTCCCATTAAATTTATGCAATGTATACTGACTGCCTGTGTAGTGTGTACTGTGTGTCTAATAGTGAACCTAGCCATGACATATCAGACAGTAATTTAGTGGATTCTTTACCTTAAACTGAAAGAGTTAATGTGATTTCCTTGCAGTATGATTTAAAAGACAAATCGATCCAAAATGTATTAAGTATTGACTGCAAAAGCAATTCCACATTTGGGCCTTATGCCACACTGTAGGAAATGTTAAAATTCTGGCATAAACTGCATTCTTTACCTCTAATTTATGAAGATCTGTATGTGTGCTTCTTAACTTTGAAAATATTTCAGAAAGCCCATAGGAACAAAATAGAAAGAAAGGTGGGAAAAAGGTTTATTTAACAATGTGATTTCTCATATGATACTCTCAGTGTTAAATATGAAAATGGAATTTTCTCAGAAATTAAAAGCTTGAGGCAGAATCTCACAGATTTCTCTGCCTTCAGGAATATACTAAGTTAAGGACTGGGAATGACTTGTACTGCTCTCAGCTTCCTGCTGCGGGAATGTGTCAGGGTTCCGGTCTCAGCAACACAGTGACATGAGGACAACTATGCCCAAGGTCATTGTTCAACAGGAATTTCCCCTTAGGACTTAGTCTCGTGGAGGGGGATATCCCAGGTAAGCCAAAATTATTCTGCCTATCTGCTGGAGTACAGACTCTGGCCCATCTTATAAAAGCTTTCATAACCTTAAGTTGCTCTGAATAACCATTTTCCCTTCTTTCAAGTATTGTTTTCTCACAGTAAATAATAACTCCCTTTTGTCTAGGTCTCTCCTGACACATCTGAACTTAAAAGTTAATTTAATAGTGCTAGCAAGGAAAATCTATGAAGAATACATGTGCTTTTCAATAGTTAATAGCTGTTAACATGAAAAAAATATGTAAAACATGACATTTCAAAATATAATGATAAACTATTTAGTGAATTGCTGTTTATTGTAGCTTTTATATGTACATATTTGGAAAGTGTATTTATATACATATATAAATGTTCTATATATCATATAGATAGATAGAAGGAGGTACCAAAATTAACCAGAAAAAATTTTTAAAACCTACATATTTAATTTTTAAAATAAAACAACCTTATCATCTTCAAAGGACTCTCCATTGCACTTACTGTATTTGTCAAATCTTTGCTTCCATTCTTGGAAACATTTTTCAAACTCAACTGTTTGGATGGCTGATAGCACCTTGTTTGGTTTTTTTTCTTCACCTCTTCTGTGTTGTCAAATCACTGTCCTTTCGTGTCCTTCTGTATTTGAGGAAACAAAAACATCACATTCAGCAAGCTTAGGTGAGTCAGGTGCGTGGGGCAAGAGAGGCACACCGTTTATCTGCCAAAAATCGTGCACTGAGATGGCTACATGAACAGGTATATGTTGCATTGTCATGGTGGCAAAACCAGTCCCCCTACCTGCCACAAAGCAGTCCTTTTTAGTCTCATACTGTGACATTGTCTTTTCAGAACCTCTAAATAGAAAGTTTGATTAACAGTCTGACCTGGTGGAATAAACTCCAAACGCAAATCTTCCAAACACGAAAAAAATACAAATGAGCATAGTCTTGGTTTTTGATTTAACTTGGTGAGTTTTGGGGGGCAAGGTGACGATGGTGTCTACCACTGGCTTGACTGATGTTGTAGGGTTACTGAGAAAAGCACCATGTTGCTTCACCGGTAATGACTATAGGGGCGGGGGGGTGGGGTGGGGTGCGTGCGGAGTCTGGATTTCTTTGGAGCTGTTCTTTCAACGCAAGGCATGTTTCTACTAGACGCACTTTTTCCGGGTCAGCCAGAACCTTGGACACAAATTTCACAGCGACTCTTCTCATTCCCAAATCTTCCATTAAAATTTGCTGAACGGAACTCCAAGATGATCCAGATAACTTCCCTATCTCTTCAATGGTTCATCGTTGGACTTTGAGCACAAGTGCATGGATTTTGTCGACATTTTGACCTTTCAGGAAGTTAACAGGCATCTAGAATGAGGTTTGTCATCAATAGGCATTTCACCTTTTTTTTTTTGAAATAAGAAAATCACTCATACACTTGAATTTTTCCCATAGTGCTGTACTTGTAAACTGTGTTCAACATCACAACAATTTCTGTGGCACATTTCTTGAACAGAAAACAAAATTCCACAGCCGCATGCTGTTCTCTGAAATTGGCCATTGTAAAAAACAAGGTTTGGGCAAAACTGCCTTTATGAAAAATTCACTGTGACCGGAGGAAACCTTCCCAGGTGACGCCACTGGGTGCTTTAACTCAGAGCGAGTTGCTTGATGCTCGCCTAGCAGGAAAAATATGTACTACTAAAGCTCTGCTCCATCCAGCACAATTCTTGGTGTTTTTTGGGGGGGTATTCCCTTGTAGATAGATATTCCTAGGCAAATTGTTCTGACATTCTTCTGATTTTATATAAGAAGCAAAAGTAAGAAGTTCTTGTCAACATAAGTGATCAAATCACCTGGGAATCTGATTTCAGTTAGATGAAAACCAAGTCATAGTACAACGAGGTCATAATGAAGCCCGTGCATTGTTGAGTGCCATTGAGTTGACTCTGACTCATAGTTATCAATTCATAGTTATGCAAGACAAAGAAACACAGACTAGTCTTGCACTGTCCTCACCTTGGTATGTTCAAGGCTATGGTTGTGGCCATTGTCTCATCCATCTTTTTACTGACCCTCTACCAAACACGTTAGTGGCCTTCTCAGGGGACTGGTCCCTCCTAATTAGATATCCAAAGTATATTAGAGGAAAACTAGCACTCTGGTTGCACTTCCTCCAAGATATAGTTGATTGTCCTTCTGACAAATAAAGTTCATAGTACTTTTTTCTTCTCAACAACATAATTCAGATACATGCATTCATTGCTTGTATTCTGTGTTCATTGTCCTTGGATATGAGGTGATTGAAAGCACCGTGGTTCTTAGTCCTCAAAGTCCCATTCAGCAGTGCAATACATCACTGATTTCTTGACTGATATTCCCATGAATGTTTATCCAGAATTAAAACCTACTCTACTTAATCAAATCTCCCATATGCCAACATTATAATCCTGGGACTATTTTGCTGGGGGGAGTTATTTTTTAAAAACAAACCATGGAAATCCCTCTATATGATTTTTAGTGTTTTGAGATACTGCAAATCCAAACCCACTGTTGTTGAATCGATTCCCACTCTGAGAATTCCAAAGTATAAAATATTTTGGAAGCAGAGCGCTCATTCCCCAAAAACCAGGTGCTAGATTCCAACCACCAGCCTCTTGGATTGCCAGCGAGATTTGTAGCCACATGCCAACAGGGCTTCTTTTGCAAACCTCAAGTATCTAATAAATCAGAATATCAGAACATGCTGCTAACCTTGGTAT
The DNA here is from genome assembly GCF_050624435.1 of Tenrec ecaudatus. Lineage (NCBI taxonomy): Eukaryota > Metazoa > Chordata > Mammalia > Afrosoricida > Tenrecidae > Tenrec > Tenrec ecaudatus. Next base: position 12,737,206 of record NC_134539.1, read on the forward strand.
TTAGTACAACTTATAAAAGCTTATATGAATGAATTATTTTGACCGTTACCAGGTTCACACTAATTTATAAATGTCAGCAATATTACATGACCAAAATTATTGTTACAAAATCATGGACATGTTTACTAAACAAACATATCAACATGTGAAGTTATTGCTATTCCACATATCCTCTACCTAGGTATATGCAATTCAGGAAGCAGTGTTTCTATCTCCTCTACCCTTTCCTGAACAATTCTGCTTTCTTCCATTAATACCATGTCAAAATGGCAGGTTCCACTTGAGAGCTTTGAAGGGTGTCCCTTTTCCATATTCTTTGAGTTTGGGGAACAAAAATAAGTCTGAAGGGAGAAGATCGGTGCTGTGGGGTCGATGAAATACATTTTACCAGTGCAATTCTTTTTTGTGTGGCTGTTTTAAAACCTTTACTAGGTAATCAGCCACTGGATTCATCCACATTGACCATCTGTAAGTTTTTGAAATGGTGACAAGCACGTAGGTAACCAAAGTATTGTGCTTATTTGGTCAACCTTCATCCTCAATATGTTTCCTGGACAAATGTACATGGATACAGTAGGGGATGATTTTATTCTATTGGCTCAGACAGCTTTGTTGAGCCTGGTGTCCATTCAGACATCCAGTGTTTCCATATCCTTTATGGCAAACTTCCAAATTTCCTTGAGTGCCCTAGAGGCATGCTTCTTGAAGCCCATCCCATGGATGCGCTGGTGCATGTTGATGGTGTAGTTTCTGCTCCAGACTTCGTTGATAGCCGGACAACCCTCTACTCACCACCCTTCTTTGCAGGAACCCTAGTGCCGGGACCAGGCTGGAAAACCCCACTGCAATTCTATTCCAGCAGTCCATGCTTTCAAAGTAGGAGCACAGGTGCATCGTCATGATGGAAAAAACAAAAACACGTTGGACCAATTTCCTTGATTTTTGCCTCATCAATGCAGTTTTCAATTTTCTGAAAAATTGCCCAAATAAGCCCTGGGTTAGTCCGGGTGGACTAGAAAAACAGATTCATAGACACTCATATGTGTATAAGAAAGACCTTTATATACAAGAGCAATTGTATACTAAGAAAACATCTGGGCCCTGTCCAGATCAAGTCCACAAGTCTGATATTCAAACTCACAAAACGAAAGCAATGATGACGAATGCAGGAAGATCACAGGCCAGTTGGTGGAAAGTCTCGTAGTTCCAGTGGCAGTAGAAGCATCTCAGCGGTGGTGTGAGTCTTCACATGGCTCCTTCAGAGTCGGGGCTTGGCATAGCTCCATTGGTCTTCTCAACAAGAATGTCTCACACAGGGAGTATGTCATTGTTCCACCTCCAATGAGCTATTTATCTCCTTAGCACCTCCAAATGAGGTTTCAAGCTGCAACTTGAACGACAGGCTAAACTCCACCTCTTCGTTCTTAAGTCTCAAATTGACAACAGATTATATAACTACAAGAAGCCTCAATGCTTTTACTCTGCTTTTGACAAGATCTATCAAGGTTAGTTCCTTGATGTCCCCCCAAATAGTTGTCATGAACATTTGAGTTGATCTGTCTTGAATATAACTGGCCCAGCAGATTTTCTTAGAAGTCAATGTGTGAGTGTCTGTGTGTTTTCAAGGCATGCAAGGCAAAAGCAAGTATTTAGAAAACTTGTCTGCAGTCATTCATGATTGCAGATATATTTTGTTTAAAATTATTTGTGTATCTATGAACTAGAAACCTACCTAGTAGCAATACTGTGGGACATCCTTGTATATTGTCGGCATTTTACTAAGGAATTTTTGTGGTTACACATTTGTCTACCAAATAAAAGGTCAGATGTTTGAACCAAGCGGAAACATGTGGCAATCTGTGTCCATGAAGTTTACAGCCTTGGGAAATCTATGGAATAGTTATATTTTACCCTGTAGCGTTAATATAAGCCATAATTGACTTCAGGGTATACCAACAACAATGCATTTTATTACAACCATGAGTGAAAGAAGATTCATGGAAAGAAAGCAACTCTCAGAGTTCCCCATCCTTTTTGTTTATACAATATATAGAAGTCTCAAAATATATGGAAAACAAAACAATGGAACTACATTAGCCTGAATGCAAAATGCGGAAGGATAATTGCTGACGTAAACACACATGCCCATACAAATGTTGCCTGCATTACCAGAAACGGCAAGTAGAAAATGTGCCTATGCACGGAGACATGGATCCAGGTAAAGTCCACCTCTTGGACTTTATACAGGGCCATAGTTAGTCTAAGCTAATCAGGTCCTGTGGGAATTTGTTCCCAGCTTCTGGTATTGTCTTCTGGTCCAAGACAGCCACTCCAAATTTGTTAACAAACTAGGTCACGTCCAGTTTCTTGAAGTCAATATTAAGAGCATTCTTGATTATTTTCAATGTTGGACGCAACTGAATAGCAGTGTATACGGTCACTTGAACATAGCTACTCACATCTACTCTTCTTTTCTTAAAAGCAAGAAACTGATTATGCTTTGCATTTTGGCCAGATGCTGAGAACAACGTGTGCTGAAGAAATGGCAGTTGCTGCTTGTTTCTCAGATGTCTTCATGAAAGATATATTTGCTTAGAGACAAGAATGATCATATGAGTAAATTGTTTGCCAATGTTCATTGTTAAACGTCAAAGGGAAATTTTAAAAAAAACTTCATTTTTCTTCCAGAAGCTAATGCTAAGGAATGGAGTCAGCTTTCCTAAACCTCAGATTTCATAGCTATAGAAGAAGCCGTGTCACATACTGGGCACTGAGTTCCTACTCAGCTCTCGCATGCTATGATTTCATGGCATGTCTTGGCCTGCACAAAATGACACATTTCATGTATTTCCTTTGGAATTCTGAAATGCTAGCTAATTCAGAATCTAGCGTGTGACCAGTTCTTTGATATTCGGTTTTCCCTTTATTTCTATATCACCAAGCCCTGCTTTATTATGTTCAGTGTTCTGCCTGGTTGGACAATATGCAAGTCTTATACTGTTAAGGGATACTAAATTAACCTAATTAATCTCTCTGCTATTCACTTTTCCCACACACAGAAGCACCTAGTAATTATGTAAATTTGACTCTAAAACTAAATACAAATCTAAGAAATATATATTAACAATATATTTATTTATTTAAAATCTATTTCAGGGAAAGAAGAAAATTTGCTACAATTTGCTTATCAGCTCTTTTCCTTAAATATCCAAAGGTTTTTATACAATGTCACAGAAATCTCAATTCAAAAATACTACATTCTAAGACCGGTTAAAACCCATCATGAAACTCCTAATACCCCCAGCCTTTAAAAATACTCAATTAGAATATTATTAGATATCAACAAGATCACTGAATGTTTTCAAAATGCAAATTGCTTGATTACCTCTTAATGAAAATATAAATATAAGTATATTAATAATATAATTATACCCCTAAAGAAAGTCATTAAAGTATAATAAAATAATTTCTATGTGAGTGAGGGGGGATGAAGATTTGCTTTTTTGTATATTTTACATAGTAAAAAATGAATTTGCACTACATTTTCAAGAAATATCTACATTTTACTTACTTGGGAGTCAACCTCCTGGAATTATGTAAAATATGAGAAAATAATGATTTTCTGAAACTCCTTTTCTTGTCATAAGACTTTTCAACATAAAAGATTGACTTATCAAAATTAAATTAGATATAATAAAAATAATGATATACTATAGAATCCAAAGTTGAAGGAGAGGATAGTATCAGAACTTAATTGTGAGATTCTGGTTTGCAGAAGGCCATGCATCATAGTGGAAACCCAAAGTACATCATCATGCTCTAAGCAGAGCTGAGGAATGGGATGACCCGGTTGCTCAGAGAGTGTTGGAGAGATGGCGAGAGTGGATCAAACTAATAAAGCTGGATCAGACCTGATCGCTTCCTCTTTCCTCTGACACACTTGGGGCTACATCTGATTTTCATTATTTCCTCTGTGTGTGTTTATCTCTGATGTGTCTTGTAATTGTAATTGTAATTGTGGGTTGGCCTTCTTGAATTTTTGTTTTGTGCTTATCAATTTTTCGCTATATGAAACCCAGGATTCATGAGCCTATAAATGAAATCATCTATACTGGTCCCTGTTGGTGAGGGGGTTGAGGGGGTGGATTGGAAGGGGAAAGAGGCACTGATGTCAAGGAGTTCAAGAAGGTAGAAAAGATTCTGAAATGAACTGTGGTCACAATTGTTCAATATTGCTTGCTGTGATTGAACTATGGAGTGATATCATGTCTGAATTAGATCTTTATAAAATGATTTGGAAAAATAATTTTTTCTAATAATCTCTGTGAGGCAGTGGAACAAAGTCTCAGATGTTTTTCCCATAAAGATTAAGGAGATAAACTACAAAAAATGACATGTGAACCTTAAAATGAAACTAATATTTTTAGAGGCTGGATAAAGCAACATGGTAGTATTTGTAGTAGGGGAGAACACTTTTTTTCTCTGTGGATATCTAAAATGTGTCAGAAATGAAGAGTGGGAAATTATCACTCTCACCAGAGTATCACAGTCTGGGACTTCAGCGATGCGTCTGTTTCACGTACTGATGGCAGAACAACACGCATCCGCAGGAAGGCTGCAGAGAGGCTGTGGCAGCTTTCATAGCAAACACCCCAAACATGCAGTCAGTTTACACAGAAATGTGCAACCAGGTTTTGAATAAAATATAAAAGAAAAAAATGATATAAAATAGCATATGATTTGTATAAAATGAAGATTTACATAGAAGATGTGATTGTTCCAAAAATAATTGAAATGTAGAGAATTACTTTAAAATAATAATCCAAATTTCATGTGTTGCTGTTAGACGACATAAATCAGTATTCAATATTTAGGCTTCAGAATATTACCTTTGGCTGGTCCATGTCTCTGAGTTCACCTATGTATCTTTGTGTGTGCTTATAGCATGTGATATGTATGCTTTTGTTTCTTTTACAAAATTAGAATCACTTTTTAAAGAATATTTTGCCCTGATCTTTTCCTCCAGAATTTTATTTTCTGTGTTTCCTTGCAGGAAATACAGTCAATATCATTCTTTCTGTTTCACAACTGCATAATATTCTATTTCCAACTTTGGCTCTCTGATTTAGGAACTAATAAGATGGTGGTTCCACATTTTGAAATATGGAGTGGTTTTCTATACAGCAAGGGGAATTGAAAGAGAAAATTGATTTCTGGAAGGTTGTAGTGATTTCTCTGATTTCTGGAATGTTGTAGGTCATTTGCTAGCTGATTTGATCCAGCTATGTTGTGTTTGCTTCTAAAATATTTCTAGCAATAAGTGTTAGATTTCCTGAAATTCTCCACCAAAGAAAAAGGTAGACATTCCAACAGTCTGATATAAACAGTAACTGATCCAAATGAGGTCAATACTATCTGTAAGCTATAAAACACAATACATGGCTACTTACTATTACAACAATCACCATCGTCTCAATTATGATTACATATAACTTTCGAACATGAATAAAAGCCAAATGCTGAGAAGAGAGGTGCTTTTTAATGATACAGAGTTCACACTCGTATAATAGGCCTGGTTTAATGTTTCTGAAGTCTCTCAGGTACTTAGGTCATTAAAAAAGAATTAACAAAGAGGCAAATTACTTTCAAACATTGTCTCTATTGGCATTTTTTGCAAACCAAAAAGCTGCGACTTGGCTGAGTCATCATGTGTCTTGCCCACATTCCCAACTTTGATGTTTGCTCATACTTCCCCCACAAAGTCAACATGGCTAACAACACGTGCTCACCAGTGAAAACCTCATGCGTTTTCAGTATGTTGACAATATCCCTACAAACTAATGGAATTTTCAGGCTAGCAAGCAAAACCCTAAATATTCAAATCACCAGTCTGATATTTTATAATCTTCTAAGTAAAGCCAACTATTGAGTTTATCAAAAAGGGTATCATAAAAAAGAACCTATTGAACAAAACTTATAATAGTGCTATATGATAAAAGGCTGTGTAGATTTTCTTTTCCTGGTTTCATTTCCTTAGTGTTGCCCAGGAAGGATCTAGTTAGAGCACTGTTGGGTTCTCATCTGAAAGTATTAGAGACAAACACTGGCTCATTTAAGCACGTGAAGAGATTATTAAAGCAGATATGCGGTTTACTGAATATTCTGAGCCAGAGAAACAACTGTAGCAGCTGCAGAATCAGGACAATGATTATGCCACAGCCATGAGTTGCTGAATTTGACCCTGAGAGTCCTTACCTCCTCCTGGGCTTTGGCTGTAGGAGGTCTAGTGGCCCTGCTTTCAATTGCTTGGCTGCTAACTGAATAGACAGTTGTTAGAACAAGCCAGCAGTCCTGCAGATAAAGATGTGGAAGTCTGCTCCAGAAGGAATTACAGCCGAGAAACCCTGAGGGATGTTTCTAGACTGTTCTATAAGGCCATACGATTCAGAGAAGACTCCACAGCAATGAGCTGGGTTTTAGTTTGGACCTTGGCTGCTACAGCTACTGCTCTACTGCGTCGCCACGTGAACTTGGGTGTGACACCAGCTGCCATGCTTCTACGATCCATCCTACAGATAGTCTACTTGTCACTTAAGTCTGATTTAGATTGTGGGAGGGGTATATCAAAAGTGCAGAGCTTTCATCATGCACGAAGTCTTGCAAGCATGGAAGATTGGAAGAATGAGACCTAGGCAGATCAACTTTGATAGAGATGAAAAATTGTCAATGCAGAAAGGCAGTTAGGATACAGAGGAGTGACAACGAATGACAAAGCCCATCATGGGGAGACAGACAAACACTGAAAAATAATTCAGGGGATTATTTTCATGAGGATTCTACTGGTATCATAGTGGGTAGTTAACCAAAAGTTCAGCAGTTCAAACACACCATGTACTACTCTGTAGAAAAATAAGGCTTTCTGCCATCACACAGACTTACAGCCTCAGAAACTCAAAGTGGCAGCTTTGTGTTCTCTTATACAATTATGTTAAGTCAGAATCTACTCAGTGGGAGAGAGTGAGTTGAGTATGTAATACTTAGAATCGAGCAAGTTCTAAAAGAGACTTCTTGAAATTGTTAAAAGTAAAGATGGTACTTTGAGGAATAAGCGGTGTGCTTCATGCATATGGACATTGGGTGCTATGCATATATGTGCAATAAATATGAAGTGATTATGGACAATGAATATAGGAGACAAGAGAAGAATTGATGTATTTGAATTATGGCATTGGCAAAGAATGTTGAATTACCATGGAATGTACCCAAAGACTGAACAAATCTGTCTTGAAAAAAGTACAACCAGAATGATTTTGGGAATCAAGGATGACAAAACTTGATTTCACATAATTTGGACATGCATGTTATCAGGAGGGACCAATCCTGGGAAAAGACCTGATTCTTGGTAGAGAGTCAGTGAAATCTAAGAAGACCCTCAATGAGACAGAGTCATACAGTGACTGTAACATAATAATTATTTAGGGGATGGAGTAGGCTCAGGCACGGTTTCATTCTGTTGCACATAAAGTTGCATGATTCAAAATTGAGTTGATGACACTGAAATCTGATCATTACAGTCTTAGTTACCTAGAATCATTAAATGTGCTCAAATAGTACCAACACCAAGAGGCAGTCTTTTAAAAAGAAGAAAGCAGTGTGTGGTTTAAAGTCAAGAACTTTACTTTAGTGTCAACTGACGTTAGTAAGTTCACTGTACTGTAGTGTGCTCAACAAATAGTGCAGACATGTTGGCTAAAAGAAGACCATAGAATCAGAATTGGAAGAAGACTTATTAAAAACCTTCAAAATGCAGATGATGCAAGCTTGATTGCTAAAGGTGAAGAGGAATTGAAAGCACTTTCTGATAAATGTAGAAGACTTCAGCCCTCAATATGGATTGCATTCTCAATTTGGACTGGAAGCTAATGGCATGGGAAATGGATAAAACATTGAAGTTGTCAGGAATTCATCTTACTTGGCTCTACAAGGAAACACTCATAGAAGTAGCAGTCAAGAAATCAAATAAGGTAATGCATTGAACAGATCATCCACAAATGATCTGCTAAAAGGTTAAAAAGTAAGATGTAATTCTGAAGACGAAATTGAACAGAACACAAACCTTGGTATTTTCAACATCCTCAGAAGCAGGCAAAAGCCAACTAGAAAATAAGGAAGGCCCAGAAAGGCTGAGGTCTTTGAAATTTTATATTGGTCAATAATATAAAATATGTCAGGGTCTGGGAGAACACTCGATACTGAAAATAGTACAGCTAGAATACTCTTTAGAAGTGAGGATAGTGACACTTCATCTCATATACTTTGAACATATCATCAGTAGGGAGTAGATTGTGGAGAAAGGAATGTTCTGGAAATGCATGGGACGTTGAATGAAGAGGGAGCTCTCCATGAAATGGATTGACGCTGTGGCTGCAACAATGGGTACTCCCAAAGCGATGATTGTAAGGATGGTGTGTGACTGGGTAATGCTGTATTTTTCTGTATTTCAGGCCCCAATTGATTTGGAGCTGACTCAATGGCATTGAATAGCAGGCAGATGTTTTAAGTACATATCAAAAGAAAAGGTAAAAAGAGCACACCATTCTTGGTGTAAAGAAAATAATGTGGCAAATCTATATGCAAACTATAGAATAGGGTCAAAAATACATGCTTACTGCTGATTTTATCTAGGTCTCTCAACAGTTATGTTTCCTATGAAAAAGTTACTCCACTTTATCCCTATTATTTGTGATCTTTTCATATAAAATTGAGAAGACAGTCCTTACTCTTTGGGTAACTGAGGTCTTGAGATTATCCACACAATAGCACGTTGTTCTTTTGGCTTAGTTTTCTCAGTCTTGCAGTAAAGATTCTCTGAGGAACAATCTGAAAGGGCATTTCAGAGTCCACGGGAAACTGCAGAAACTAGAAAGAGAAATGATCGTGTCAACAAAGATTGAGAGAATGTGTTGACTGCTGTTTGTGAGTCCTGTAGTACTCAATGAAATCCAGCCATGGCCATGAGCAACTGTGGCCCAAGAGAATGGATGTAGTGCATTTCTAATTAGGCTTCCTTGCATGGGAGTGATGAATCATAAATTTAATCCCTAATACATAGAACTTTAGTGTGCTGACCTTTCCAGAAAGGTACATGCCTGATTAGGAAACATTTGAAACACCTTATCATTGGAAGATGGAGTTATAAATGGGAAAAAGCAGTGAAATGAGACCCCAACCCAATATAGACCCTCCAAAGGTCAAGATGAAGCAGCCATCTATTTAATTGCCAAAATATATGAGATAGTCAACCGCTACTGGGCAGCTTCATGACAAAGAACAAAAAACAAATGCTATAGCACTACATTAACTTTACAGTTTTCATGAGTAAAATGAAAGTGTGTATATATATATATATATATATATATATATATATATATATATATATATATATATATATATACTATTTTCTAATCTAGAATTTTGTATGGGATTCTTATGGAGGATTTTTTCCCCATTACTTGATAGCAATTTTGATTTTAAAATGTTTGATTTGATACAGTATGTGCTTAACCTAAGGAGGTTGATAGTGAATTCCAGCGCAGTGTGGCCCCTCCCTAAGAACAGGCTTCCTAAAAGAACATCTTCTCGCCATAAAGTTGTTGACTGTTGTTCGGCATTTCTGTGAGAATTAATGGATAGTTTGCTGCTCTGCTGAGTTTTTTAGCTTTTCGATGTTACATTTTCTTTAAGCTGCTGTCCGCCAAGGCCACGTTCAAAAAATGTTGCATCAGCACAAATGACTGAAGTTGAAAAAGAAAAACAAACTATTGACTTGACAAATAAAACTAGAAAGTTAACCATAAGGAGCACAGCTTACATTTCTGTCTTTTACACCACACATTCACAAATCAGAAGATGGGACCTCCTATGGAATTTCAAGTTACCTAAAGGAACTTGGTAAATTTCTGCAATGTTTTCATTCATTTCAATTTGTAACATATAAAAGGATTTAAGCTCTTTAAAAAGCAATTGCACAGAGTGTAATGCAAATTTAAAAGTCCATGGAAATGTTATTTTAATTATTTAAATGAGGATTTAAAATGAGCTATTCATTTCCCTTTATCCTAATTCAATAAAAAGGAAAGGATAGTTGTTTTAACTCATTTTACCCATTGTTATGGATTTAAGTGTGACCTTCCAAAATAGTCACTAATGTTCTGGACCTTGACTCTGTGAATGTAGCCCTGTATGGACATAAGTTTGCTGCTGTTATTTTTGTTTTAATTAGCTCATACCAGATGAGGATGGGTCCTAAAACTAACCACTCCTGAGTTACTAAAGAAAAAAAGAAAGACACACAAAACATCACAGGAAGAAAGCCACATTCCAGGGAAAGTTGCTGCCTGTAGATGGAATGCAAAACAGGGATATGCATAAGCACAAGAACACTAGCACTTTCCAGTTGAAGTTGACATGGACAAACAAGGAATTCACCAATTCACCGTGAAGTCACACTCTGAATTTGACTTTTAGTCTCCTGAAGTTTGAGAAAATAAATTTCTGTTCTTGAAAGCCACCCACTAGTGATATGTTTTATGATGACAATTTCAGGTAACTAAGGCACACACTTGACTAAATTATTAAACATTAAAAAATTAAAATCAGTTTGTCATACTGAAGTAGCTTGTATGTTATCATCATGCTAAAAATTTTGCTGCCAGTATTTTAAATATCAGTAGGGTCACCATGGTGGAGAGGTTATAATGGCATTTCCAGGATCAGAGAGACTAGGAAGAAAGCATTGACAATCTATTTCTGAAAGTTAGCCAGTGTATGGGTCAGAGTAGATCGGACAAGGGGCTCAAACATATCAAAGGTCAGCCAGCCTTTCGTTCTGGTTATACATTAGGAGCTCTTGTATTAGAACTGACTTCTCAAGAACAGACAACAAAGAACAATTGCAAAATAGTCTTTTGCTATTATTCACAGATAATTTTATATTTGAAAACACACCCTTCATGCTGTTCTACATATACTGTGTCCTCTGTCTGTAGAACTTATTGCCACAGGGTAAACCTTTGTCTTTTGTTAAATGCTTATCATAGAACATATTTTCATGAAAAGCAGATCAAGAAAATGCATTTTATGAGATTCAATGGATAAGGATTGACCTATCAATAGGATGTTTTATAGGACAATAGGCTTTAGAGGAAGTTCTCACTGATAACTCTCTAAGAAGGAGGATTGTTTTCTGACTGGATAAATCACACAACTATATATGTATACATGTATATATGTAAACATATATATAACACACATATATTTTATGTATATAAACATAGATATGTGATTTTCAGTCTCATTGCTTGCCAGACAGAACTGAGTATCACAATGTAATATAGAAAGGCGCTCTGTAATTTGACATATACTATCATGAGATATATTCTATGAAAACAACTCAAAATGTGCCTGTTGGTAGAAAATAAAATGAAAAATCAATACCCACATTGTAGACTCTTTCAAGACTTCAAAACAGTATAACAATATTGACTACTGAAACTAAACAAGAGTCTGTTGAGGTGATAAAGTTAGGCTATTGCTCCCATGTTAAAAATAAGAAAGCAGAGAAAAATAAGAAAAAGAGAAAAGGGGTAAATGACTTTCATTGGTTTGAAAAGCAATTTGGTAACTGAAACAATCATTTCCAATGGCCCTAGGTGCAACAGGTTCAATGTATCATTTTCCTTTTGTGCAAAATCAACATTTTCAGTCTGCTGAGAGTAAACAACCCAAATGCCTGGCTACTCCGGCTCCACATAGAAGCAACTGCAAAGAGAACGGTGGTGGTTTGAGAAGGGATCAGGCTTAGAAATCAACGGCCCAGGATTGCTCTTATTTGGAGGAGAAACAATATCATACTTCTAGTTGTAGCTTCCCACGCTATAATTGCTTCAGTTTTAAAGTCTACCCCAATAAAGATCCTAACCCTTTGCTTGACTTTATTCCCACCCTATTGAGGGCGCAAGAGTATTTAGTCTATGCATTTACAATGACCACACCCTTATCATAAATAAAGTAAGGACTAGATGTAACTTGGGCATCTTTGAAATGACTAGCGATTTAATTGAAATAAAATACACTCCACCAAATTGATTTTTTTTTCTCTCAGGAAGCCTATATAGGATTTTTGAGACTGTAAATATTTGCAGAAGCAAACACAATTACCTTTCTCCCATAGAGTGGCTGGTGGGTTTGAACCACTGACTTGGCTATTAGCAGCCCAACACTGACTCCCGACAGGACCAAGGTTCTCTTAGTTGAAAATAAGATGACAATATTCATATTTCTAGAAACAACTTCATATGTCTGGCAACAAAGAACGGTAGGTCGTAGGAGGGTGGTAGAGTTTTGCATGAAGGCAGGGTCCACAATATTTAGGCAGATTAAGCATCTAATTTTTGGAAACACAAAATGATTAAATGGAAAGACGACTTTGCTTCACCAAATTGTATTAATTATATCTTTCATTCATAATACTCCGTGGAGATGAACAAAGTCCTAATTATTCTCTTGTGATTTTCTTTCAATTAGGTATATTAATTTAAACTGAATCACTTGTGTTTTTAAAGAGAAGGCTTTATAACAATAATCCTGCACCCTACTGAATTTTATTACAGATGCATTAAAGACATTGACAAAACACAGGCTTCAATAGTTGATGGACTACCAATTACAATGTTGCAACAGATGGATATAACTCTAGAGTCACTCACTGGTCTTTGACAAGAAATTTGGCCAACAGACATTTTATATGTATCTACATTCCAAAGAAAGTTGATCAAACAGAATGCAGAAACTATTTACCAATATTATTATCAAATGCAAAAAAATTGCTGAAGACAATCCAAAGAATTTGTAGCAGTGCATCAAAAGTTAACTGTTAAAAATTCTATCAGAATTCACGAAAGGACATGGAACAAGTTGTCTCCTTGGTAATATCAGACCATTGTTCACTGAAAGGAGAGAATACCTGAACGGTGGATACCTGTGTGTCTTTCATTCACTGTGCAAAAGGTCTCAACTGGATGAATCATAACAAATTATGGGAAACAATGAAAGGGGCCCCAGGGTCACAACCCTGAGGTTTAGCATTCTCTAAAAGACCACTAATTTTGGTCTTTTTTGTGATTTTTAAATTTTGTTCTACATTGTTTTATTTTTCTCTTGTTCTTTCCAGGAGTTTCTGTTGGGATCAGAATGGTTGGTAAGAGAAGGCCAGCTCCCGGTGTCTTCCTGGAGTTTCTGTTGGGATCAGAATGGTTGGTAAGAGAAGGCCAGCACCCGGTGTCTTCCTGTTATCTGAGTAGTAACGGGTGTGGTTTCCATGGTTTGTTTCTGATCATTTCTGACTGTTTCCCTTAGTCTTTGATGTCACTCATGCATCTTTGCTCCAAACAAGAATAGACTAGTAGTTGGCTGTTTACAAGCATTTTGACGTGGGTCAGTCATCACGTATGTAAGATGCAGAACACTATCATTGTGGATTATCTAATTCCATTGGCCAAAATGTTCTCTGGGACTATGATTCGAAGTGTTCAAGGCCAGTGATTCATCCCCTCCAGGTGTTTGGTTACAATTAATATATTTTCATAATTTTGCCTCTTGCATGCTCTACAACACCCTTGGATAAATTTCAGTGCATAAAAATATCAGAGGCCAAACCTCTATATACGTGTGCTTTAACTCATTCATCATCTTTCATCTGGCCATCTAGTATGACTACATGAATCGAATTATAGAGTTTGTTATTACTGTTATCATAGAATTGCATATATAATATGTTGATATCCTTTACTTTTGTTAACATGCCAGTGTGTTCACTGCCTTGGTCTTTCTTGCTATATACTGTCTTTCCTTTCTCTCTCTAGTTAGTAACTTAAGCTCCAGCCTTAATAAACATGAAATGATATTTCTTTCTGTGAAGAAAACTTTTCTCAATTTTCTTTAATAATAGTGTTGTGATATTTAGATTTATGTCAACTTGAGTGGGTCAGGGTTCACGAGCATTTGGTAATAAAATCCCCAAAAAAGGTGACCTAACAAAATGTAATCAACCTCAAAATGGGATCTTCAGTGAGCAGCCCATCAGGTGTAAGAATATTAGGGTAAAATACACCCCTCTTACTTAAGTCACAGCCTTGGTGCAGTGAGGAGGAAGTTTCTCTTGGGGTGGGGCCTATTATATAAATAGACATTGTGGAGAAAGCTTGTTTCTTTTTTTTTGCTTTGTCTAAATCCTGCATCTGGCTCATTGGTCACTGGTTCTTTGGACTTGATACAATGGCTTACCATATTGCCTGCTGATTTCAGGCACCACTATTGGCTTGCCATCTGATCTGCCAGCTTTGGGTTCATGTGCCTCTCTAGTCACATGCCTGATGCGCTGACCTTGGATTCATCTGCCTCTGAAGCTTGAAGTGGCCTTGCTCATCCTGAGTTCATCAAGAAGGTGAATTGAGAGAAGCCTCCATCTTAAAATCTGACCAGGAATCTGAAACTAGACTGCACTGATAAAAATTTCTTGCTATATATATAAATATCACTGTCATTGATTTTAATTCTCTGAAGATCCCAGTCTAACATAAGTGATTCCACATATTTATCCTTTGGTGGTTGACATCTTCCCCTCAGCATAGTACTCTCTGGGTTCATCTACATTTTGAAATGTTTCCTGCGTCATGCCTCATTCTTTCATGTTGCCTAATGTTCCATTGTGTATGTGTGCCACAGTCTGTTTATTCACACACAGGTTGGCATGGTCTTCTATGTCTTAAAGAGGCTGATTTAAGACAAAATTTGCACTCATCATAGCAACCCTCAAGGGGAGAATAGAACTTCTCTTGTGAGTTCCCAAGGCTGTGGCTCTTCACAGAACTGGAAAGCTAGTCTTTCTCTGGCACAGAAGCTGGTGGTTTCAAACCGATGACCTTGCAGTTAGCAGTCCAACAAGTAACCTCTACACCACTGGGACATTATGAGTTGGCATTGACTCAATGGCAATGACATTTTTGTTATTTTTATTCTAAACTAATCACATCATATTGATAAAACATTGAAAGCCCATTACCAGATGAAATAATAGCAACTATGGGGGTTAGGGATAACAAAATATCTATGGAGGGCATTATTTAATCTATAACGTGGCTTGTCCTTAATAATCACTTAAAAGTGACAATACTTTCTGTTTTAAGAAGCCTTACTTTGCATCTGTATATAGATTTAGGGTCCCCTCTCTGACTTATTTATCATCTTCACAGCATTTCCACTTTTATATATAATTGTTTGGTATGGTTTGCTCAACTGTGTTTTCCCTATCGTCAGAGTGTTGGAGAAAGTGTGCTCAGAGAAAGCGTTCCATGTGGGTCATCTCATACTTATTTATTCAGATCCACCTCCCAGCATTCTCCATTCGTTCCTGTTTCTCTCACTGCCAATTATATTTCACTGTTCTCTGGGTGCTTTCCAGTTTTGACCAATCAGGAGAACTAACAGAAAAAGAAAGGAATAAGAAAGTGAGGCGAGGCACTCTATTCCCCCGACTCGGTCCCATTGGTTCATTTGGAATGGCTGCAGTTGTCAAGAGAAGGTCCAGAGTTTAAAACAAAACAAAACAAACCCATGGCTGTTGGACTGACTCCAACTCATGGAAACCCCGCAGAACAGTGGAGAACTCCTCCCTATGGCTTTTGAAGCTGTAATATTATGGAACAAGACGGTCACATTCTTCTCCTACAGTCGCAGGTGGATTCAAATAACCAAGCTTTTGGTTCGCAGCAGAGTGCTTAATCGGTAGAGAAGCAAAAATAGTACAGTTTATAACCAGGGGCTTCAAAAAGTTCTTAGAATAATGGGATAAAAAGATCATGGAATGTTACCATGAAGTTTTTTTAAGTCCCCTTGTATATGCAGAGAAATTTATTTCAAAGAAATGGCTTGCATGGTTGTAGATTGCTTTTGTTTTCATAGTTGTCGATTGTTAACCACAAGTAGGTCAGTGCTTTGAGTCCACCACCTACTTCACAGGAGCAAGATGGAGTGTTCCACTCCTGCCAAGACTGAAAGTTTTAGAAGCACAAAGGGACAGCTCTGCTCTGTCTTCTGGGGTCACTGTGAGTCAGACGTGATAGCAGTGAGCTTTAGTGTTGTGGTGTTATTGCTTTGTTTTTCAGATAGGACCCAGGCAGACTAACATTTCAACTTTAGGACACTAAAGCAGGTCCAGGTCCTTTTACTTAAAGAGTTGTGTTTGGAACATTGACATAGTATCTGTAAATTTTTATAAGAGACCCTTAGTAGTGATAAGTTCATCTATTTCAGAGAAGTTACTGATTATGATTTTGTTCAAGTTAGATATTAAGCATTGCTAAGAATCACAAATTGCTGCATATTTTAATAGTCTAGATGTTCTACTGAAATATGTATCATAGTAACATGTAAGAGTCCAGTAACAAACAGATTAGTGATGCCACACAAGATGCCTTAACTGGGAATCAAACCAGGGTTTTCAGCATGGAAGGTTAGTGTTTTACCACCAACCACCACTGCATCCTCATTAAATTGTAATAATAGTCAAATTACCAATATTTACATCAGTGATGAAATGAAGCAGGAAATATATGCTACTCACTTGAAAGGATCAATTGTGGAGATAAATTACTTTGGACAAGCTATTTAATTCTGTCAAAGTGATCATTTTGCTAAAAATGGGCTCTGTCCTATTTCCAAAGGGAAGAGTGCTTTATTTTTCTATCCATAACATGATGCTTTGTTCTGACAACAATTAAGAGAAATGGCACCACTTAGCCTCTTGAACGGCAGGAACCACAAGAGAGCAACAAAGCATTGGAAGGAAAACCTTTAACCGATTGAGTACAAATGAGCCATTGTATGAAACAATCCAGATAAAGCATTGCCAGACCAGTCTGAGAAATAATGTTTTCAAGGGACATTACTTTGACTACTAATTATGTAACTCTTAACTTACAGCTCCAATGACCCTGACTTTTGAGATTGTGTGAACAATTTTAATTTAGAGGCATATTGCTGGCAAACCACAGTTTCCAGCAAATCTATTAAGCCAGGCAAGAACTGCTAATGGAAGTGCAAATGATAGCGTCTTTTTGCAGCAGTTTTGATTTAAGGAACATCTATTATAGGCTAGGCAAGTGATACCATTATTTAAATTTTCCTCAGTTCATTTTTTTAAAAAGCAAAACTCTAGAGAACTAATGCTTCCAACGACTTCTCAGAATACGTGTCTGCAATTCCCTTACATGACTCCTGGGTCACTGCGAAATTGTTAGCATTTAGTGAACTTTACGCAATTAGCTCTGTCCTTTGAGTATTCCAACACATTTTCCTTATCCCTACACTGTGTACCGGAAAGGAAAACTTACAGTGGCCATGCCGTCTTGCACCTTCTTCATTAAAGTCTCCCAGGGCATTTTACAATCATTAAAAGTTATAATTAGCACTCAAGCACATGCAACTGCTAAAAGGATCATTTTTTAAAACTAATAACTTTTTTGAACATCTGTGTTTTAAAGTCTCAAAACAGTTCAAGTGCTCTGACGTCAACAGATAATGACTTCCGAAGCATAAAGGAAAGGAACCAAAGTGTTTTTAAATGCTTTGAACGTATTTCCCAATCCCCTCTAGATGCTGTGCACTGAAAGCAGTAAACTATGTATCTAATTGAAATAGAATTTATTATTAAAAAGCATTAGCTAAGGAAATAAGTAAAAGAATAAGAGTAGGAACTACAGTGAAAGTTTGTGATTTTATTTCCTATCTTGCGTATGTTACCAGTTAAAATAGACTTTTGCATTAATCTCTTCATCAGTACTAATATTTATTACTGAGCCTCTTTTAGCATTAGCCTTAGCATCAAGTATATAGATCCACCTTCCCATTGCATTAATCTCTTCATCAGTACTAATATTTATTACTGAGCCTCTTTTAGCATTAGCCTTAGCATCAAGTATATAGATCCACCTTCCCATATCATACCCTCTAATAAACATAAACCTGGGCTTACTTTATTTTTATTTTAGCATTCTCCAGCCTAGATGTTTACTCTATTCAATGATCAAGCTGAGAATGTAATTCAAAATAGGCTCTCATTAGAGACCTACGAGCAGTAGCCCCAGACATCTCATATGAATGTCTTTAGCTATAATCGTACTATCCATGACATTAATAAACAGGCATGTCATTACCCACACCATTGCCCCAGAGAATCTATGATTCCCTACTCCTTAAAGGAATGTCAAGTAGTTATCTTCTCACAGTAGACACTGCTAGTTGGAGAGTCCCCTTGGTTCAACCATCATCTAGCTGGCTACCTACTTGGTGACACAATCATAGCCAATGTCAAAGACTCTAAAGTATTCAAGATTTTATAGTATTTGCAAGATAGCAAGTCAACTAGCCAATGCGTGGATGTGGGAGAAACCACATTACTTCTAGATCAAATACAACTGGAAACTAGTATTCACAATCATTGCAATACTAGAGCATTGTGGTTCTTTTCTTGGGATGATTCTAATCGAGGCAAAATTGAAAGATATGGCTAATTAGAAAGGGTTATTTAAAAACATGAGAACAAGGTATTAAGTAGATTGGCAGCAACGACAAGAGGAGGAAAAGCGCTCACTCCTTTGCAATTGTCAGAGGGCAGCATTGAAGCAAAAAGGGAAATGGAATTCCAGTGCGTAAATCCTGAGGCACCTGCTTCTTCAGGAGCTAAGATTGTGCTGTAGGTAAGCAGTGCTCTACCTTGAATTTGTAACCTAAGACCGAACATCTCATACCTCATAAAAATCATGAGACTAAGGGACACTGTCTCATATGATGCCTCACATGAAGATAAGAAGGCAGACAGCAAATTATGTTGTCCAAGCGCCTTCTGGCCTCCTCAAGCTCTTGTTCCAGGTACATCACAGGATCATAACAGTTACGTTATCCTTTGCCTGTTTCTTTATGTGGAAACGTTCAAGTTCACCAGGGAGTCAACGTGAAGCTAGTTATCTATACTTCCAACATCCCACTCCACAGGTCACCATAGGAACTACCAGGCGTATCCTCTACGTACAGTGGGTTGTGTTACAGAGGAGGAACCCTGTGGTGAGGAAACACTATTTTATAGTAGGCTGCGGGAGAATGCATGTTCACTTTTGTCCAAGGGAGATATTTTCTTGACTTTACTGGCCAATCATCAAAGCTGCCATCTTCTCTGGCGGTAGATACCATCTCTATCTTCCAAGCTGTCCCCTATAAAATGAATTTTGAAAAGGATGTGCAGAAAGAAAGACTATCAGTACCTACACACATGAAGACATCTGAGGATGGTCATATTTCATTGAGTGTGGTCTCCCAATACAACACAAAAAGTTGAAACAGCTGTTATTGCTTTATAAAATTCCCCCTTTTCTGCTTTAAGTACTTTTTCTAATTTCTTGACACATCACTGAATTAAGCATTTTATATGACTTCCCCCTTGAGACATATTTTATAATAATTTATACTTTTGAGTATTGTGATATTGAGCTGGCATAGAATCAAGTAGAATAGAAATAACTTACTTGACTTTATTGAAACACCATCTAAAACCAGAACCCAAACTCAGTGCTATTGAGTAGATGCAGACTCAAAGAGACTAGATAAGACATCGTAGAACCGCCGCATACAGCTTCCACAGTTGTATTGTTTCTGAAAGCAAAATACCTCACCTCTCTGCTGTGCAGAACTGGTGGGATCAAATCTCTGACCTTCCTGTGAGTGGCTCAGTTACGGAAGCACTGGGTCACCAAGTATACTATCCAATACATAAGTTTACTTAATATTGCTATAGAAAATACTGCTGCCTACTAGTGGGCAGACATGATTTTTAAAACCAATGATCTATATACAAAATATCTCTTGTTATTTTGGTTTGTCACCTCTATTGTTTCACCCACTCTCATAGTATTATATTAAGAAAACATCTGTTTAGTCATATGGGAATTAAATGACAAATAAAACAAAACAAAAAAATTATCCTGCTTTTGAGAGCAAGAATTAATTTAGAGTTTGAATAGAGTAATGCAATATTGAAATTGTTGGGTTTTTTTCATTAACAGCATGTTTAAATATCTGGATATTTTACTTAGCACTGTTTTTGTTGTGTAAGACACTTGAAATACAGGATAAATGCAAACCTTCTAACGTGATTTATGATGTATAGTATGTTTGTTTATTGATCTTATATCACCTGCTATGTACCTCAATCATTTTAATTACTTTACAATAAAATGTTTCACAAAATGGAATATTGTTAAAATGCAGTTCAAGAAAGGCTTATGTTGTTCTTTTGTTTTGTTTTGTGAGCTTTCTTCTGAGGGGAAAAAATGGGAAATGATTGAAAGATTTGATTTGAGAAAGTGATAAAATTTGCCTTACATTTCTAAAAGGCCCACTTGACTTCTGTGTAGAGGATGGAATGAAAGAGATGAAAAATCCAGGCAGGGAAACCAATTAGAAGGCCATTAAAACAAAGTAGTCCTCTAAGATGATGAGCTTGACACAGTGGTGACATTGAAAATTAAACGAAGTCAGCACACGTAAGCTATCATTTCGATTTGTGTCGTTGCAATGTGCTCTCAAGGTGCTTGTGTGCGACAAAGACACCTGAGCTGTTCAGTCCTACACCATCCTCACAAATGCCATGATGTTGGAGCCCATTGTTGCAGCCATTGTGCCCATACCTCTCTCCTGAAGGGCATTCTTTTTTTCCGGTTCTCTAGTTAATTATGCATGAATCCCTTCCCCATGGACTGGTCCCACTTGATAGCACATCCAAAACACTAGAGACAAAGTCTCCCATTCTTGCTTCAGTGGAATAACCCAGCTGTACCTTTTCCTAAACAGAACTGCTCCTTCTTTTGTCTGTCGATGGCAGTCAATAGTCCTCAGCAGTAGCATAATTCAAACACATAAATTCTTCTCTGTACAACCTTACTCACTGCCCAGCTTTCGCATGAGTAGGAGGCAACTGAAGATGCCATCGCTGGGTCAAGTGCACCTTAGTGTTGAAAGTAACATCTTTGCTCTTTGACAACATAAAGAGGTCTTATGCAGCAAGTTTGCCCCGATGAAAAGTAACAATTTGGATTAAGAATTCAAAATCTTACAGTTATAGCCAATATGATGAATTTCAAATAGAAGAAGATTTGGATAGCATAGAGAATCCTCTATTACAGGTGATCGTGAGAAAATAGTGGGGGAGAAAATGATGGGTGTATTTTCTTGATTCAAGTAGTATTTTTAAGAGTATTGCATATTAACTTAATACATAACATTCAGGCATGTCTTATCTCATCAAATACATGAATTTTAATGCAAGTAACGTATACCTCAATAAAACAATTATGAAAAGGAAAGCTTTGGTAATGGATTGGTTTTTTGTAGTATTTGAGAAAAAAATAATGTCCAATAATCTGTCATTTTTTGGTCCTTTGCAATGGAGGGAGAAAAAAAGGTCTACCATTTAATAATAAAAGAGAGAAAAAATTATTTAAAACATGAATAGATGAGCCAGAAAGCAAGCTCTGTCTACTTGATACATTCAAATAGAAGTATTGTGTAGACAAATAAATACAGTAAGTTGAATAGCTCATGTGACTACTTGGAATGTAAAGCGAAAGGACCCCGGATGACCTTCCTTCATATACTTGGATATAAAGGAGATTAAGATGGACACCAGAAAGGTCAAAATGATGAAGATATAGTTTACTTCTGTGCAAGGAGTTATAATGAGGATGGTAGTAACAAACATATTTTAGATTTGGCTATATGACATCATTAACAATGGAATAAGATCCACATCCAGTGGGGTATTGCAGGTGAAAACAAAATGGTATGTTGAAAAATGAATAGCTTGTCCCAGATTGTAAATGAATCTGAAAGGCAAATTTGGGGTCAAAAAAGATGATAATATGTTTTTTTTAATACACATGTTTTTATTGTTATAATTTTGTTTAAATGCTGAAGGTAAGTAATAAAAGCCATGGAAATTTAACAGTGAATAACTATTTAAAGAAATGAAGCGTGTGAAAAATGCTTCAATTTCAGAGCAGATGTTAATGGGTTGGGCTGATTAATTATAAACCTGAACTTTATCAGGGAATGTAGTTGATTGTGTGCAACATTCTCATCAATTGTTTTATTTTTAATAAGCCTGAAAGTTTAGGAAGGAAATGAAAGCTTGTGTAAGAATTGAGAGTTTAAAGGAGAGTGCAAATAAAATATGGAAATTGTCACTGAGAACCATGGAAGACTCCACTAACAAAGGATAACAGTACTGTTGAACTTCAACTTGGGATTATTGGACACCGCATTATGGTATTAGAAATCTGAAACACCCTGTGATTTTCTCTACACTATACTTAGGATTGGTTTAGATTCAACCATTTCAAGTGGTAGCATATAATCAAGAACCAGTGGAAATCAATGGAGGCAGCAGTTTCATAAGTTCAGACAGCACTGAAGGTTTGGAACGAAACAAGAATCTAAGAATTAACAGAGCATCAAGTGAAATATTTGAACAAATGATTGCATCCCTGTAAGGTCTCACTTGTCTATGATGCAGAATTTACCTGCTGTTTATTGTCTATGGAAAGGCATTCAACAATATGATTCACAACAAATTATGCAAAATATTTTGAAAAACATAAATCCCATGGCCTTATATGTACTAAAATAACCCCTTTAGACACAGTTACTCAAATAGAATGGGTGGGCTAAGTGTTTTAAAATAAGAATTGGTGTGTGTGTGTGTGTGTGTGTGTGTGTGTGTGTGTGTGAAGGTTGTATCCTATAACCCTATTTATTCAATATGCACACTGAGAAAATAAGTGAAGGAGCTGAACTAACTGAAGAAGAATGAGGAATCAGGATGGGAGAGAGACATATTAACGATCTACAATATGCAGATGACACAAACTAGCTTACTGAAAGTGAAGAGGATTTCAATATGGATTACACTTCAATATAAAGAAAGCCAAAGTCTCACAACTGGACCAATAAACATCACAAGAAACAGAGAAAATATTCAAGAGGTTCATTTGATTTAGATCCATGACTAATATCCATGGAAAGAGAAACCGAAGGACATATTGCAGTGGACAAATCTGGTGCTAAAGACCTTTGATGAGAATGGCATGCCAGACCAAATCCATGATATTTTCAATCATCTTATTGCTTGCAAAGATGGATAACGAATGTTGCTGTTAGGTGTCTTGAGTCAGCACTGATGCATAGTGACCCTATGCACATCAGAGCAAAACAATGTCATCCTTCTGCATCCTCACAACTGTTCCTGTGCCTGAGCCCATTGCTGCAGCCACTGTGCCAATCTGTGTCCTAAAGGGCCTTCCTCATTTTTACTGCCTCCATACCGCACCAAGCATGATGTCATTCCCTTGGAACTGGTCTCCCTGACAACAAGTCCAAAGAGCGTAAAGACAAGGTCTTACCATCTTGCCTCTAAGGAGCACTCTTGGGCATATTTCTCCAAGACAGATCAATCTGTCTTTTTAGCAGTTCATGATACTTTCAATATTGTTTTTCAGCACCAAAATTCAAATGTATTGATTCTTCTTCAGTCTTCCTCATTCAATCTCCAATTGTCATATGTATTCGAGGCAATGGACAATACCATGGTCTGGGTCAGGCGCACCTCAATCCATGAAGCAGCAACCTTGTTTTTCAAGACTCAAAAGAAGAGCCGAGCAGCAGATTTGCATAATACAATATGTCTTTCATTCTCTTGACTGCTTCTTCCATGAGCTTTGATTGCGGATCCAAGCAAGACAAAATCCTTGGCTTCAGTTTTTCTCTATTAATCATGATGTTTTCCTTTTGTTCTAGTTGTGAATATTTTGGTCTTGTTTACAAAGAGCTATAATCCATATTGAAGGCTGAAATCCTTGATGTTCATCAACAAGTGCTCAAGTCCTCCTCACCTTCAGCAAACAAGATTTTTGCTGTTAGGGTCGTCTGTACAGCAAAGCCTGCCTCCAATCCTGATGCCACATTCTTCTTCATATAAACCAGTTTCTCTGGTGATTTGCTCAGCATACAGGTGGAATAAATGTGATGAAAGGATACAACTTTGGCGTGCACTTTTCCCAATTTTAAACTGTGTCATTTTCCCTTGTTCAATTTGCATAGCTGTCACTTGATCCCTGTGCAGGTTCCCATGAGCACAGTGAAGTCGTCTAGAATTCCCACTCTTCTCAAGGTTATTGTGAATTTGTTATGATCCACACAGCCCAATGCGTTGGCACAGTAAATAATACACAAGTAAACATCATTATGGTACTCTCTTCTTTGAGCCAATGTCCATCCGACATTACCAATGGCATCCTTTGTTCCAGGTCCTCTGCCGAATCCAGCATGAATTTCTCGCAGCTCCCTGGCAATGTACTGCTGAAATCAAAGTTAGATGATCTGAAGCACTTTGTTGGATCAACTTTCTTTGTAATGGGTATTCACTCAGCTGGCCAATAGCTGTCTGGGGTCACGTTATTGACCAATCTTCACCAATACCACAATTCAAGTCCATTTGTATTTTGGATAATGAAAAAGGAAATCCAAGGAAGAACGTATCCCTTTGAATTAGGCTGTGGGCTAAGAATTTGAAAGTAACCTGACCCCCAGTGGAAAAAAGAAGGAAACGAATATGTTCCTTAGAAGTAAGAATGATAAGAATTCATGTCAAATGCTTTGGTCATGTTATTAGAAGAGAGCAATCCCTGGAAGAGGATATCACTCTCGGTAAACTTTAAGGTCAGAGATAAAGAGAAGATCCTCTTAAAAATGAACTGCTGTAACAAATAGCACCTACTGCAAGACTGACAGAAGAGTGGACAGTATTTAATTTGGTTGTACATAGGATCACTAGGTACTGGCACTGACTGCAAACATCTCACAACAGCAACATACACACCTACCCAATGAATTACAGAAGCATGTAAACCTGTGGTCTTATCAAGGGATGCGATTTGATAGGGAAATAATCAAATGAGGAAGACAGATAAGGAAAGCAGGAGCAGGACATAAGAAGAAGAGAAGGGAATCATGGGTAGTTGCAAGGAATTAATTGGAACTATTGACTTTGAAATCCAATCTGCATTCAGAAAGAGTAAACTGTAGAAGGGAAATTCTACTTTAAAATGTTAGAGGCAATGTACGAGAAATCTCAGTAATATGGAATGTTGACACTTAATAGCTGCATAAATTAGCTGGCAGATCAAATCATTATGACCATTAAATCAAGAAAATAATAAGCAGGGAAAAGTGGTATTATAAAAATAAAGGTAATTCTTAGTAAGGACATTGGCAGTGCCAATTAATAACTGTGTAATGCGCCTAGGGAGACAAGAGTCTATTCTTATGGAATCAATGATCGACATAGTCCCATTTTGATGATGGATGAAATTTCGTTTTAATCAGGAATTTCACTTCTAGCCAGCCAGGCCTTTTTCTCCCTAAAAATCACAAAACCTGGGCATCTTTATGAATATTTCTGTTGGGTGCTTTTGTTTTGTGTGTATGAGGAATGCTTTCCACTTCCCTTGAATGGGCATTTTTTAAACAGATAGAATGACTTATATCACACTAAATTTTGGGGAGCCCAGATGGCATAATGGATTACGCATCGGACTGCAAATTGCAAGGTCTACTGTTAGAAACTGCCACCCACTTCAAAGAGGCAAATAAGGTCTTTTACTCCCAGAAACAATTACAAACCCACAGGGGCAATAGCGCTTCTACTATAGGGTCACTGTGAGTGGGAATTGACTTCATGACAGCAAATTTGGAGAATTAGCAGTTTGTTTGCTTTAGCTTTCTTCTGGGAGAAACTAGTAAGCCTGGATTAGAACAACTGAATAATCGGTTTAAGAAATGGGAAAGTAACTGCAGCAGCTGAGACTTAAAGAGTCAAGGTATGAAAAAGGCGGGGGTGGGGGGATAATCATTTACCTCTATTTTATTTCAGAGTATTTGCAAATGTTTATCAGTGACTTCAAAGATGAAGCATAGATGGAGAAAAAGATAAATAGACAAACAACCCATACAATATTTTTATTGAACTCCGGAGTCAGAATATGGCTAAGTGTAGATCTCTCTGTGTAAAGAGTTTGCTGAACTTCTTATATGCATAGATTAATATTTTCATCAACTCTGTAAACATATTGTCAATATATTTTGAATCATTCCTGTCTTTTTTAATAACATTTACTACAATTACAAACATGAATATACTCAATAGTTTCCCATAGGTCTCTAGTGTTCCGAGGTTTTAAAATATTTTCTTTCATTTGCAGATTTTGAATTCTTTTTCTTTCTGATCTTTAAAGTGAGCATGACAATCAATATAAATGAATTTTCGAGTTTCTAAACTATTTGTAAGTTGGTCAGAATTAGCTATTGACCTCCACTGTGTGTGTGTGTGTGCGCGTGTGCATGTGTTTGATTCAGTTTTTATAATTTTCAACTAAGCTTTCAAAAATAGTTTCTAGCTACTTATTGGAAGTCTCTATTTCGTGATACATTGCTATAATACTTCCCAGAAATTCTTTAAACATTATTTATTCTGGCACTGAACAGTATTTATAATAGCTGATTTGAGCCTTTGTCTACAAAGTGGAACATCTGAGATTCTTGGTGAACATTTTCTGCTGGCTGGATTTGTTCTCTGTGTGTGGATAATACTTTACAGTGTTGAAAAATGTCTTTTAATTTTTTTTTAACTAAAGCTTTTTAGGCCTAGAGAAACCTCGCTGAACATTAGTGCATTTTCATGAAGAGGTCTTGTTCTAATTCTAATTTCCAATCAAAAGAATCAGAACTCTTTGAATAAATGTCTGATTCTGTAACTGGGGCAGGGAATACAGCAGACAGGCTTAGACAGCTTTGAGTGACAGAAAGTAAGGACTTACTTTTTAAAATACAAACAAAATTATTGGAGTGCCAAGTGAAAGCAAGATAGAAACCAGCTGAAAGAGTCTACAGATAATTCGAGCAATAAAATAGGAAATACTGATTTTAACCTGAATAAATTTAATGAGTTCATAATAACATTAATTAAATTAGTGAATAAGAAAGCAAGTGGGCGTGAGAGACAAATCATACCTACAAACATTTTCTAAATAATTTATGTAGACATTTGACT
Organism: Tenrec ecaudatus; assembly: GCF_050624435.1. Lineage (NCBI taxonomy): Eukaryota > Metazoa > Chordata > Mammalia > Afrosoricida > Tenrecidae > Tenrec > Tenrec ecaudatus. Next base: position 12,764,477 of record NC_134539.1, read on the forward strand.
AACACAGAGGCGCGTGACATTTGTATGGAGCACACACAGGTGCGTGTGGAACATGACTCCACATTCCTCAAGGGTGATCCATCCAAAGTGACTTTTCTAAAGAGTTCAGTATCATGAAGGAAAAACCCAAGTAACTCTGCAGGGGAGAAACCTAATGAACACCACTTCTGTCAGATGATCAAGGCACATTTTCAGCAGTGGTTACTGATTTTCCTGTGATGGGATATGCTAAAATCTTGGGTTTTTCCTCAAAAAAGCCCAAAATAAAAGAGAAACCCTGTCTACTTTTTATCCAGAGCTCAGAGGGATATGAACTGAAGGGCTTTCTACAAAATACCTGACCAGTGCTACTTAAGATGTTCATAGTCTGTAAAATCAAGGCACGTCAAGGAACACAGGTAGTCAGATCAGCCTAAAGAGACATGCTGACTAAGTGCAATAAGGGATCTTAGATGGTCTCCTGGGAGAGAAAATAAATAAATAAAACCAAGAAAATCTGTTAAGATCTTGCTAATTTCATTATTGTTACTAACCATTCATTCATTTCTAACTAAGAGCAAATATATGTATGACAGAAAAAAAAAACCCAAATTACTGTCTGACCTGTACCATCTTCACAACCACGGCTGTGTTTGAGTTCATTGTTGCAATTTGGTTCAATCCATCTCATTAAAGGATATTCTGCTCCTTTTTTTTTGTTCTCTACTTTTTGAAGCATGACGTCCTATTCCATGAAATGGTGTCCCCTGATAGTATGTAAAAAGAATAAATCATAACTTAATAAATATTGATAAATTTCTGTTCAGCAATTTAAACAAATGAGTCATATATCTAAGGAGCCCTGGAGGCACCTTGGTTAAACGTTGTCTCGCTAACCAAAGGCCTATAAACTGAACCTACTAGCTGCTCCTGAGAAAGATACAGCAATCTGCAGCTCTAAATATTATAGCATTGGAAACCTTGTGGGCTGATTCTACCCGGTTATAAATAGAGTTGCTACGAAGCAGAAAAATGAGTTCTAGTGGCATAAGGTGTTCCCTGTGTTGGGCTGTGAAATCACAAGTTGAGCCCTTTGAACGCACCAGCCGCTCTGTGAGAGTTTCTGCTTCCATAAATATTTACTGCCTCTTTGGGCCACTTCTGATCCCAGACCTTACCCACAGAGCTGGCATGGTACCGCAGTTTCTCCACCATGCCATGCCAAGGCACGGGACCCAATCCATGCTACTTGACCCAGATCGGTGGCTTCTCTGTAGTATGACCCAGTCCAGCAGCTTCCCGACAAGCCTAAAACAGTCCCATGCCCATGCTCACACTGCTGGCCTGTTCCAACCTGGCCTAGTGATCAACCTACTGTTGCCAGCCTCAGCCTACCTTCCGAGGTCCCCCTCTGCTACTGGCTACCAAGGTGCCGTGGCACCTCATGTACACTGTACCCCGACCCCCCACAGTAAGCCACAGTGGGTCCCTGTGTTAGCCAACCAGCTTCCCTATATTTGTCATCTTTACAAAACTTCTGGAAAACATCAAACATATGATCACTCAGAGTCTCTCCTTTAACCAACATCTCATCTATTGGTGGTGCTACTTTAGGTATTATCTTTGCTATTTCACACCATGGATTAGGAAGAGTAGCAGACTTATCCATGCTTTGGGGTATTGAAGTAGCATTACTAATGTTAAGACTAATCAGGCTGGAGAGCCAATTTAAGAAGCCCGTATTTATGATTTTATTTCTCTAGAAGCACTCCTGGTACCAAAATGTGTTAGACAAGGTTCTCTAGAGAGACAAAACCAGATTTCTGATTATTTTACATAAATATTTCTAAAGATAGAAAGATTTATATAACACAAAAATGAACTGTTAAATTATATACAGATAGATATATAATATAAGACATGAACAGTTAAATTATAAAGTAATACAAATGGCTCAGTGCAACTCACTCCTGTGAGAGAGGTGTGAGACACTGGCAGTCCTTCAAGTCTTGAGGGCCAAAGATAGTCCTCTGTAGATTTAGGCTATCCCGGCACAGGCAGCAAATAGCAAGGCAGGTCACCAACCATCAGCCAGGTCACCAAAAGTCAGTCCCGAACTCCAGAGATGTACAATCCAATTCTCTGGTGAGGCAGGCCTTAAAGGTGCCTCAACATACAGTGACACAGTCCACAGGCTAGTTGCCCCACAAGTAGTATAAGTTGAGGCACAGAACAAGCAAGGCAGTCACACACTGGTCTGATGATCAAGGAGCGAGAGACAAGAAAGGCGAGGATTGCCGAGCCATTTATCTTTCCACCCTTCAATTAATCTCACATGTGTCTATCAGCCAGGCTGGCACAATAAACTAACTATCTCAGTCCTCTAAACCAGTCTTACCAGAAACACAGAGAGAGAGAGCTCAGGGTCTTTCTATCTCCTGGGAATATGGCACCAAGTTCTTCCAAAGCACATGCAGAAATCAATCTACCTCAACATCCTCAAAAAGAAAACAAGAAAAACAAAATGCAATGGCAGAGTAAGTCCTGAACCAAAGAACACCCATACAATAAGCAGTTGTTGATCTCCCACAAGAAGAAATCTTCAGAATGCTGCTTGGAGTCATACAGGATATGAGGGAAGCAATGCAATGACAGAGGGGATAAAGTCCATGATGGAGGGGTTGAAGTCAACACACCAAAGGTAAATACAAGAACTAAGGGATGAGGTAAGAGAAGCAAAAAGTAAGACAACAGATTTCGCCAACAGACTAGAAGAGGCAGGGAATCATACCAGCAATCTCGAGGACAACCAGGCAGACTTCAACAAACAGTAAAGACAGTCAAACAAGACAACCAAACCATGAGAAGAAAACCAGAAAAGAATAACAGATACTATGAAGAGGAAAAATATTCAAATAATTGGGATACCAGGAAAGACACAACACAAATCACCAGCTAAAGTAGTGAGAAAATTCCCAGAAGAAAACATCCCGACCTTAACAAATGAGAATCAGGCATTCATACATTAAGCAAAGAGGACAACAATTAAAATAACCTGCAGGAAGGCTTCACCAAAGCACATAGTAGTTAAATTATCCAACTTCGAGGAAAAGGAGAGAATGAGAAGAGCAGCAAGAGAAAACAAAGTCAGTCATATATAATGGACTCCGATAAGAATATGCTCAGATCGATCAATAAATAGCATGAAGAGGAGAGAGTGGAGCATCATCTTCCAGAAGTTTAAAGAAAACAATGCCAATCCAATAACCTGCCAAACTATCAATTGAGATAAATTGGAGGTGAGAGTGTTCCCAGGCAAGGAAAACACAAAGAATACACTATAGGACACCCAACACTGTGGAAAATCCTTACAAACTCACCAAGAAGGAAAGGGAGTGAGAGTGCTGACCTCACCATGGCACACCAAAACTTGCGGGCAATGTAACCACATGGAGCCACTCATAAATAGAGAGGATTATGGGCCAGCCCTGATTGGAGATATACTAATGCCTCCCTGGAAGTGTGTGCTCCAAAAGACAACACAGAACCTACAGGGTTGGGAAAGGGGCCAGCCTGACTTACCCAAATGGAAGAAAACTCAGTAGGAAAAGAGAGAATGAGGGACTAGACCCCATTCTGGCACACCAAGCCCTGTGGACAACATCCCTGCACGGAGCTGCTAAGGTGCAGAGACAACTGTAAGGGCAACAACTCTAGACACCGTGTTGCCTTGCTGGGGTATACCATTACAGAGGACAATACAAGGGATACCCTGTGGAGTGTGAGCCCGGTGAGACCCCTAGAGTGGGGTGAACCATGAAGGGAATATAAGACATGAACATTGGGAACAAAGCCATGAAGCCCCCAGGAGCCTCAGAGGTAGACTTCTGGCTAGGAGGGGAAGTACTCGGAGCTCCACAGGATCAGTGGGAGATAGTCATAAAGGTCAGTAGACAAATCTGGAATTATGTTGGATTTTTTCTCTCTTTTAAAAAATTTCTCCACTTCAATCTTTTGTTTTGGGGGTGGGGAGTGAGTCTTCATTTTAGCTGTTCTATCTGCCTATATAAGATAAGCATAGGAAGCAAATCTGAAGAGAAAGTAACAGGACATAGCTTCTAAGGGGTACTTGGGGGGAAAGGAGGCAGGGGAAGGGAGTGATGTGCAAAAAGGCCATGGAGAGGGGAACAACTAGGAGGTTAAAATTAACAGCTAGTAGGGACATAGGGACCATGGTGGTATTGGAGCAACAGTAATCTCGCCGAGAGGAATTTCTGTGAGGCAAATACAGGGTGAGTGTGATTGTGGGGCAGGAAGAAGGTAAAAGGAAACAGAGGAAAGATCTAGGAAGCAAAATCATACATAGGAGTAGAATACATATGAAAGTATATTCATTCGTAAATATAGAGCTATTGGTCTATGTACATATGTTTATATGGCAATATATTAAGAAATTGGGCAGACTTTGGGCCTCTATTCAAACTCTCTGTCAATGCAAGAAATCTTTGTTCTATTAACCTGGCATTCTACTATGCTCCCCTCCCGACGTGATGACTGAAGATAAAATGGGTGCACAAGCAAATGTGTTGAAGAAAGCTGATGATGACCAGTTATTAAAAGATATAACATATAGGTCTTAAAGGCTTGAACTTAAACATGAGGTCATCTAGCAGAGAAGGAACTAGCCCACGTGGATGAAGCACACCAGCTTGTGCAATCATGATATATTGACAGGATCAGATAATGGGCATTGGAACACCCCAAATAATCATATTGTTGAGAATGATGGAGGTAGAGACCCAAAACCTATCTGTAGACAATTAGACATTGTCTCACAGAAGGGTCACAAAGAAGGGATGTGTCAGCCAAGGTGTAGTATAGTACTGATGAAACACACAATATTCTAATGCTTGCTTACCTTCCACTATCAAGACCCCAGTACTGCCTTTCAGTTCTGGTTAGGAGCATGTACATGGGCATAGATAAAACCCTCAGAAACAGAAATGAGAGTAATGAAACCAAGGGGGTAGGGGGAATATGTGGGGAAAAGGGAGAGAAAAAGAGGAACTGATTCCAATGAATGATGTGTAATATGTACGCACGTGTATGCGTATGCCAAAGGGGAAGACCAACAGACCAGTGGGTAAAAGTAAACAGTGGATGGTGTAACATATGAAAATAATAATTATTTAAAATTTATCAATGGTGGGAGGGTGGGGGAGGAGGGCAAAAAGAGGAGTTAATACCAAGGACTCAAACAGAAAGAAATGTTTAGAAAATGATAATGGCAACATATGTACAAATCTGCTTGATAGAGATGATGTATGGATTATTATAAAAGCTGTAAGAGCCCCCCAATAAAAATGCTTTTTTTAAATAAATAAACTAAAAGATTTACTGTCTCAGAAACCCAATGGCAGTTCTCCTCTGTCCTACAGCATCACTATGAATTGGAATGGACTCAATGACTGTGAGTGAGATCAATGGGTCAGAACTGGTTCTATGGCAAATTGATTCTTGTATTTTAGGGGCATTTATGGGGTAAAGGGGGATCATATTAATGGAAAATATTAATTCCAGGAAAAGTGGGTGAGGTGCTTGTGAATACTTCCTGTACTCTTTTTCAGCATGCATGCAAATATAATTCTGTTTAAAAATTAAAATTTGTCTTTAAAAAAGACATACATACTCTACATCTTTTACTAAAATGATACAGGAGCAATGGTATCTTTGAAACAATACACACACTAATCTCCTAGATTTGGCTGTAGAACTATAATTCTTCATAAAATAGAAACGAGGCCCTTGAATAATTAGCTGAATGATATTCTTGAAGGGCAAATTTAAGTAAGACTATTGTTACCCAGGATACACTCAAAACACACTAAAATATGATCAACCAACTAGACATTGAATTTTGTTTGAAAGAGTTTCCAGTAATTTATGCAAAATTATATTTTGTATAATTCAATTAACAAACTATTCACAGGGTTACAGTGACTATAACTTAGGGTAATCATTGAATAAATATGCACATGTGAATCCATAGATATTTAAGGAAAGAAGTTCGAAGACATGAAAAAACTTTTATGAATGTTTAGTTCAATTTAGTTACTGACTTCTCCAATTCTCTAGAATTCATAACACTACCAATTTAACTTGCTCAGCACAAAATGCAATCTTTATATGTTATGGACACACATACATGCACACGTGCAGAAGTGCATACACATTTAGATTCAAACAATAACATAGTGATAACATCCACCAAATTCTGAAGTCAACACATCCTGAATTAGGAATTTGATAGTCATATTACAAATGTCACTTCATCATAGAAGTGTTTCCTTGTCCTTAGATGCAATTGAGTCCATTTGGATTCCTAACAGCCCTACAAAGAATGAAAACACTTGTCTGCTCATGTGCCGTCTTGTCAACCTTGAATATGCTTGAGCCCATAATTGCAGCCTACTATGTTAATCCATCTTATTTGGCGGGTCTTTCTTTTGTCCCCTGGCTCTCTACCAATCATGATGTCTTTCTCCCACCACTGAAACCTCTTGGTACCATTTCCAATATATGTTAGGCAAAGTCATGACATTTTCCCTTCTAAGGAGCATTCTGGCTGTAGGTTGTCCATGACAAATTTGACAGTCTGTAATATATTCATTATTCTTCACAACACCATAATTCAATACAAAGACATCCATTCTCTGATCGTCTTCAATTTAGTGCACTTAGTAAGAATGAAAGAGCTCTGGTGGAGTGGTGATTAGATGATATGTGCTCACCACAAGTCAGCAGTTCGAAACCACCAGCCTGCTCCATGACACAGAGGAAGGGCTTTCTACTCCCAATACAGGGTTAACATCATGGGACCCCACAGAGCTACTTCTAACAACTCCTGTAGGGTTTCTATGACTCACAGTGAACCTCATGACAGTGAGTTTTGCATAGCAAGAATGAAGGAAGCTTCTACATGTAAAATGCTTAGAAATATAAAATTGTTCATTATACTTATATAAAATTGTCATCATTTAAGAGTTACTGCAAAATTACAAGAGTTTAAAGACCATATATTTTCATATGGTGCTTATTTATTCTAATCTACTACTTCAGGGTTTTTAAAATTATCTTGTTTATCAATTTTACTGTAGAAAATACCATCTATGTTATATATCTTGGAATATTTAAAGGATTTTCCATTGTAATTTTGCCTCCAAATAATTTTCACCTTAATATTAAATAAGACTTATAGAAATTCATGATTCTACAGTATTTTCTAAGAACAGTTCATTATTTTCATGCCCTTACATGCACAAATATCATTGCTCATTCTTTAGACTTGTTTCAGCAAGACAGTGCTTTGAAAACATGATTCATTTTTCTAGGTATATAACATCCATGGATATATAGAATTACATGTCAGTTGAAACACTTGCAGGCTCATTTTTATAAAAGCATTTGTTCTGTATTTTTTCCAATTCTAGAGCAAAGCCAATGTAGAAAGAATTATTAGATCTTAGGTAAATCACATACCGATGAGCATTTCAAATTGAATATTGAACTTCTGAGATATAAACTGCAAATGTTTATGTTTTAATAACAATTTCAGATGAGCAGCAAAAAAGTTGGAACAAGATGAAAACATGATACACAACAAAATGCAACATTCAAGGAAATATGCAGTAATAAATGTGGTATATTGATAGCAATTTTGTTCCATACATTTTTTTAGTAGCATACATCTTATTATTTTGGTAGCTGTTGATATTGAAATTTTTGAGAAATTCAATTTATAAAAATGAGCAGTTTTAGATAACAAAGCATGTATGCATATTTATGGAATACTTCAAAATATAAGTTTGATTTCTATCACTCTTGTCCATGAATATTATGCATATTTTATTAATTTAAGGATGGTTTGTACACAAAGATAATAATTTATAAATCCTGAAATATAAGTTATTGAGGGAATGGTTCCTTCATCAAAGCATATTTTCATTCCATAAAGTAGTTTAGAAATAACCCACATTTATACAGAAAATTCTATTCAGTGAAACCAGGTCACTATACAGTAGTTATATATTGCCTACACAACTCAACTTTTGTAACCTTGATAAAGGCACAAAGCATAGTCAACACAGACATGGAAACCAGACAAAAATACTACAGGGTGACATAACTATGAAACAATGCAAATAATAGACCAATGCAGTGGTCTTCTGTCTTGGAAAAAGTACATCAGAATACTCCCTCTGGCAAGGACGGCGAGATGTCTCCCCCCCTTACTTTGAACATGTCAAGCGAGAGCAGTCCCTGAGAGAAAGACATCATGCTTGATGATGTAGAGGTCAATGAGCAACAGTAAGACCTTCAAGAAGATGGATTGAGGCAATGGTGTCCAGTGGCTCAACAAAAACAATGGTGAGGATGGTCTATGACTGCGCAGTGTTTCATGCTGTTGTACATTAGGTCATGATGACTCAGAACCATCTGGAGAGCTCCAAACAACAACTAAGCACAGTGGCTTAAGCACTGAGTTGCTAACCAAAAGCAATACAATTCAAACAACAGATATATGAAGCCATATATTAAGAAGGTAAAATCGGTAGATTATAACAATTATGAATTATATTAAGAAATTAATAAAATTATGAGTGAATTTGATGCAGAAATATGTTGTTAAATATAGATTTTTACATTTATAAATAGAATATTTTACATTTCAGAATCAAAAGTGGAATAAGAGATTTTTGTTGCTGTAAGGTGCTATCAAAGCACAGAATTTTAGCAAACTGATGAATGTGATTATTAAAAAAAGAAGAGTATACATGAGAAAATATATACTAATAATTATCTTTTACATATTCACTGTGTTAAGAGATAAAAAACATTTGAAAACTAGAGAATAAATAATTATTACAAAATTATTATAGGTACTTTTTGAAATATTTGAATAGATAGTAATTCTCAGCATGAACTTTATCTTTTTCTTTACTTTTAGAAGGAATATGCTTAAAGTCTTATTTAAAGCACAAGGCTTCCCAACTATAGATATTATTTTCTATGTTTGCCTACATATAATTGTAGCTACTGACTTGGGCCCAGCCCATGGGATATATTAAAATAAATGTGTGTGTCTTTCAATGACACATGTGTATCCCATGTTTTCCCCTCTCTCTTCCTTTGGGATGGAAGACCAATAAGACAATGAGTCACTTTCAACTATTCAGATAGCAATGCAATGAGAAGAATGTGGAACCATGTTACAATAACCTGGATCCCTGACAGTTACTGTCTCTTTCTATCTCATTGTCACGAATAATGTCCTTTTCCAGGGACTAGTGCCTCCTGATAACATGTCCAAAGGAATTGGGACAAAATTTTGCCATCCACATTTTGAATCAGCATTAGACTGTACTTCCTCCAAATAAAAGAGTATAGTGCTTTTAAATACCAGAAAATATTCTGCTTATCTACATATATAAAAATATATAAATTGCTTTCATAAACCTCACATGAACAAAAATTCAAAACAGACCAACTTAACTATTGTAGAAAGTTTGTCTAAGGCCATGTAGCTGGTTATACCAGAACTATTTTTTTCTAAAATTCAAGTCTTCTAATATTTTAATTACATCAAAAAGCTCTGGTGGTCTAGTGGACTATGCATTGGACTGCTGACTTAAAGTCAACTGTTCTAATCCAGAGCCGCTCCTTAGGAGAAAGACAAGTAAACACACTGATTTGGAAGAAACACACAGGAGCAGTTCTATTCTGTCTTGTAGTCAGAATCAGTACTATGAGTCAGTATAGATTCTATGACAGTGAATTTAGGGTTATATGAATGCCACATCATGACATGTTAAATAGTATAATGTGTAGCTACAAGAAGATGCTTACTCTTTCAAACTTTAGACATTTTAATGGAGTAGCCAGCCAGAGTACATTTAATTAGTCATAAATGGCTTAACCTGGTGCTACTTACAAGCACTAAAAAAAAGACCAAAAATAAATCAACTTCAAATACCATTCCATTGGTCAAAGTAAAATATTTAAGAATTCTGTAGGAATATTCTGCACCTGTGCCAACTAAATTTTTTTTAAAGCCATTAGTTTGTATTAAGATTTTGCTCCCCTCGTTCCACCTGGTTTTCCATGTTACATTTATTCCATTTGAATCGACTATTAAGGAGCCCTGGTAGCAGAATGTTTAAGCACGGGCTACTAACCAAACAGTCAGTAGAATGAACCCAGAAGCCGCTCTGGGAGAAAAGACCTGGTAGTTTGCTCTAGTAAAGATTAAAATGTAAGAAACACTAGTTGGCAGTTCTACCTTGTCATGTTGAGTGATTTTTGCCTGAATAAGATAACAACAGCTTCTTCCCTGGTTACCTTTCCAGAGTCCAAGGAAGCCTAGGTCTGAGTCTATCAAAGACCAGCAAGGAGAGAGAGGATTATTTTCAAAATGAGATAAAGCAACCTCCTCCTCCCCATTAGATGAAGAAATTCCACAAACCCAGGCTGCCTTAAACAAAGCTTCAATCTTGACTTCTGGGAAGATGGTAACAGAGAGACACATACCAGAGGGACTCCACAGAATCCAACCCAGGAGAGTTGCTTGGAGGGAAAGTTAACGCTGCTGGAATGCAAGAGGAGGGTCATAAAGATAAGTAGGCACCCACCCATGGGGTTTTGAGGGGCTGGAGGCTTTTGGCTTACCTCAGTGCAGGCCGGCTAGAGCTTGACCTTGGCCCAGGCACTGTCTCTGCTGTAGCCGGGACCATTGGAACCCATTGGAGGTCTTGGTCTCAACACAGCCACAGTTTGCTGCCGCCTGCCTCCTGCCCCTGAGAAAGGAGTGGACCCTTGCAGCTCCACGGCCAGAAATCTGGATTCAGTTACACTGTTAATTTTAATTCCATCTCTTCCCTCTATCCACCCGCAGTCTTGGAGGACTGTGCAGGGGCTTTTTCTCCATACAGCCACAGCTTGACTCAGCAGCCTCCTCCTCCCCTTGCAGGTTCAGCTACATTGTTACTTTTGTTTCATCTCCTCTCTATCCCCCCACAGTCTTGAAGGGCTGTGCAGGGGCTCTTTCTCAACATAGCCACAGCTTGCCACCACGCTTCAGGGCAGGGACTAAACCCTTGCAGCTCCACAGGCAGAGATAGGGACTCAACTACATTGTTATTTTTGCTTCCCTGTCTTCACTATAACTCAGACAGGCTCAGCTGGCTCCTTTTTAAATTTTAGTTTCTCCTCTTTGTCTCTTTCCTGTTCTCTCACACTCCACTGCTGACCTCCAGACTACTCCCTTTAGCCTAGGGCATTTACAACTGCGCTACACCCAGCTAGGTGAGCTCCACCCTATGTAGATAGCACAAGCCTGGCAAAAAGCCCTGCTGACCTCCACCAAGGGATACTATGCCCAACTTCTTACCCGGAAATTCCTGCCTGTGTGCCTGGGTTCCTAAGGAAGCTCAGCCAACACTCATCAACATTTCAAGCTGCTTCAGAAACCTCTGTGTACCCTCCATAACACCAAAACAGGCAACCCACCAGCCTTCGGGGGAACTCCCCTGAGAGAGAAGCCACAGGAGGATAAAGTGGTTGGTTAATTCCATAGTGAAATTAGCAGTAGGCAGTTTGAAGAAGCATCCCTACAAGTCTCCCAGAGAGAGCCACTGCTCTTAGACTCCCTGGGAAATGGCACCTGGCTCCTCTAAAACAATGTAATACAAACAGCCATCAGCCCCAACGACCTCAACAAAAAAACAGGAGAAGCAAAAGGCAATAGCAGAAGATGTCCCCAAACATAACAACATGCATAGAAGAAGCAGACATTGAGCTGCCACAGAAATAAATTTTCAGAATGCTGCTTGGAGTCATATAGGATATGAGGGAAACAATAAAGAAAAAAGATGAAATGATGGAGGAGATAAAGGCCATGCACCAAAGAGAAATACAGGAGCTCATGGAGGAAACAAAACCAGTAGCAGAAACACAGACTTAGAGAATCCACTGGAAGAAGCAGAGAACCCCATCAGTGACTTGGAGGAAAACCAAGCAGACTTTAACAAATGCGAACAAAAATCTAATAAGATCATCAGAGAAGCTGAAGAAAACTTAAGAGCTATGTCTGATGCTATGAAGCAGAACAACATTAGAATTATTGGCTTACCGGGGAAAGACACAACTAAGAAGTCATCTGCAACAATAGTGAGAGAAGTTTTGGAGGAAAACTTCCCCAGCTTAATGAATGAAAACCAGGCAATTGTTCAGGAGGCTGAAAGAACACCAGCTATACTGTATCCCAAGAAGAAGTCATCAAGTTAAACTATCAAACTTTGAGGAAAAGGAGAAAATCATGAGGGCAGCTAGGGCAAAACAAGTAATCACATATAAAGATTCTCAAATAAGAATGTGCTCAGACCTATCAGCAGAAACTTTGAAGAAGAGGAGAGAGTGGAGTGACATTTTCCAAAAATTTAAAGAGAACAATGCAAACCCAAGAATACTCTGTCCAGCCAAATTATCGATCAAGATAGATGGAGAAGTAAGAGTCTTCCCAGACAAGGAAAAACTCAAAGAATAATTTTGAAGAAACCCAGCCCTACAAAAGATCCTTGCTGACCCAGTATGGGCAGAGAACAACACTCACCAAGCATAAATAAGAAACGGCATTGAATGTGCAGCACCAGGTCCTGGAGCACATGGGTGCAGATGAAGGGGGAGGAGGAGATAGTGGAGCACGTCCTGGCCCACCAGGCTGTGAGAACGATGTTCCCAATTAGAGCAGTCAGTTGACAGAGAACACCACATTGCTGGTCCCACTATGGGACATGACGCCTCTTACTGACCCATATTCCTACAGGGGATAACACCAGAGACACGGTGTGGGAATCATGCCCGATCTGATATCACCTCACCCAGGTAAAATACTAAGGGGGGGAGGGGTGCAACAGAACAGCAAAGAAATGGAGCAGCGAGGTCCCCAGTGAATGCTGAAAGTGAACTTTGGGGCCAGGGCATGGTGGTGCCCCAACAGACTGGATTGGAAAACACCACTAAAGGCCAACAAACAATCTTTGAATTAACTACAATTTTTCTTCGTGTTGTGCGTGTTGTGCTTTTTGCCACTGGCTTGTTGTTGTTTTTGTTGTTCTGTTGTATATTGTTGCTTGGATTTGCTCTGTTTTGTTTCTGTGCATGTCATTATCTCTGCATGTATGTCTAAATAAAATAGGCTGGATGAATAATCTGGAGGAGAAAAGAACGGGACCAAACAGTTCTGGGGGGACATGGGAGAAGGGGAGGTGGGGGAAAAGGTCGTAGTGCTAACAAACCCAGGGAAAAGGGAACAACAGTGTTCCAAAACGGTGGTGAGGAGAGAGTGGGAGGCCAGGTAGGGCATGATCAAGGGTAATATAACCAAGAGGAATTGCTGAAACCCTAATGGGGACCAAGCATGATTGTGGGACAGGAGGAAAGTCAAAGGAAATAGAGCAAAGAGCTCGGAGGCAAAGGGCATTTACAGAGGTCTAGATAAAGACATGTACTTATGCAAATATATTTATATATGAGGATGGGGAAATAGATCTATGTGCATATATTTATAGGTTTAGTATTAAGGTAGCAGAGGGACATGGGGCCTCTACTCAAGTACTCCCCTCAATCCAAGAATACTTTCTTCTATTAAATTGGCATTCTATGATGCTCACATTCTCGACACAACCACTGAAGACAAATGGGTGAATAAGCAAATGTGGTGATGATGACCGGCTATCAAAAGAGATAGCACCTGGGATCTTAAAGTCTTGAAGGTAAACAAGCAGGTATCCAGCTCAGAAGCAACAAAGCCCACATGGAAAAATATCGACAGCCTGTGCTATCACCTGGCATTGAAGGGATCAGGTATCAGGCATCATCAGAACAAAAATCTTTCCATAGTGAATGAGTGGGTGGAGTGTGCAGTGGTGACCCAAAGCTCATTTATAAGCCATTAGACACCCCCTTACAGAAGGGTCTCGGGGAAGAGACAAGTCAGTCAAGGTGTGATGCAGCAATGATGAAACATACAACTTTCCTCTAGTTCCTAAATGCTTCCTACCCACTCACCTCCACCACTATCATGATCCCAAGTCTACCTTGCAAGTTTGGGTAGAACAGAGGATGTACACTGGTACAGATAGGAATTGGAAACACAGGGAATCCAGAGCGGATGATCACTTCAGGACCAGTGGTGTGAGTGGTGATACCAGGAAGGAAGAGGGAGGGTAGGTTAGAAACAGGTAACCAGTTACAAGGATCTACATGTGACCTCCTCACTGGGGATGGACAACAGAAAAATGGGTGAAGGGAGATGTCTGACAGGGCAAGATATGACAAAATAATAATTTATAAATTATCAAGGGTTCATGAGGGAGGAGGAGTGGGGAGGAAAGGGAAAAATGAGGACCTGATGCCAGGGGCTTAAGTGGAGAGTAAATGTTTTTAGAATGATGAGGGCAATGAATGTATGAAAGTGCTTTACACAATTGATGTATGTATGGATTGTGATAAGAGTTGTATGAACCCCTAATAAAATAATTTAAAAAATAAGTAACACCACACAATAATAAAAACAGCATCTTATTTAGATTTGTATTCTTGGCTGTAAAATTCTTAGCAAACAAAAATAAGGCCAAAGAATAGCTTTTAGCTAACAATGTAAAAATCTTACTTTTACAAGGTGGTAATTTCAATTAGCATGATTAACAATATTTTATTTAGTGTAATGTACTAGCAAATGTTTGGAGAAAGAATTGCTTTTTTGTATTACATTAATACATCCAAATTTTATTTTATTGGTTAAAAAAACTCAATGCTGTTTTGCCTAATGTAGCTATCTAGGGGAATAAAGTAATCATTAAATTATAATACTGCTGCACCTGTATTACTATTGATTTTTCAGCAGATGTGATAGTGCAAAAAATGTCAACCACAGTTATTCAAATGAACAAATGAAAAAATTTAGATACAGCTCCCTAGATATAAGGGACATGCATTAATATTTCTTGAACCTCTTATATTTTCATACAAATTCTCATGATGAAAGGAAATAGTATTAATGATTCATGATGACTTTAACAATATAAGATGTCACTTTAGTTAACTTAACATACCCACGTTTAACATGGGCTTGCAGTATATTTTAAACCCACTTTAATTAAATCAATAAATAGTTTAATATATAATAACATACAATGTATGTTTAAAGTACAACATCAATACAATTGCAATAGAAGTGTACATATTTTCTTATTATCTTGCGTTATTCTGGGTAGATTAGATAAACAAATTCATAGACACTCATATATGAATAGAAAAGAGCTTTATATACAAGAGCAGTTGAATATTGAGAAAATATCCCAGCCCAGTCCAGTTCAAGTCCATAATTCTGATATTAGCTCATATACCTGATACCAATCTTTAAAGTCCTCTTTAGATCCACTAAACGCATGCAATGATGCCAAATACACAAAGATCATAGGCCAGTGGATGGGAAGTCTTATGGATCCAGTGGCGGTATAAGCATCTCAGCACTGGCAGGGGTCTCCACGTGGCTCCTCCAGCTTTCAGGGCTCTGACTGCCTCAGGGTAGCTTTATGTGACATTCAGAAATGTCTCACAGGGAGTGAGTATGCGTCCTACCTGCCATGAGCTATTTAGTTCTTAGTGCCTCCAAATGATGTCATTAAGCTGTGGCCTGATTGACAGGATAAATTCCACCCCTTTCCTCATAAGTCTCAAATTGACAACAGATTATGTAACTACCACACCATTTAATGCACAATGTCCACTAAAATTTCTCTGATGGTCTTTAGAAATGTTGCTTTATGACTTTTTAAAAATTGAATATAAATAAGCTCCAAGGATTATATCTCACTTATATTTCTTGCAACTGGAGAACTGATATCAACAATTATCTCTTGCATGGTACTTCTTTGTTGAAGAAAATATATAACTTGCCTATCATTTCCCATATTCTAGATTTAACTGGTTGCATCTTCAGTGTAAGTTAGCATGTTCCTCTCTCTCTTATGTTTCCTCCAACTTCATAGGGTTACATGTCTGTCTTTAATTAAATTATTGGAAATAAATTTTCACATTTTATTGTAGCAAGAAACAACGCAAGTCAATTTGCCTCACATTTAATAATAATATCATGTAATACATTTAATAATAGCAACACCTGTAGGAGATTCAAATGTGCCAGCCTGATCAACTTATAACATTCCTTGCCAATATTCCACCTGCTTAGCTGCCATTTGTGGTTTGATATGTTTTTACACATCGATTTTCAGGGAACACTATTCAGTCTGGTCTTATATTATTAAGTCCACATTTGAGTCAGTTTTCTTAGCCTCAAAATCATGTATACTTTACATCTAGCCTATGACTTATTTGTATTATGTGCCTGAACGTTTCAGATAAATATTTGGAATATAATTTTTTTAGGTTTGAAAATATATCTCAAAAAACAAGTTGAATTTATAATGCTTTAGCAATGTGGTGATCAGTGAGTAGACTCAAGTACTGTATGAAGCTGTTGATTTTTAATAAGGATTTTCAAGCCATTACCATATACATACTCAAAATTAATTAATTACTAAAGATTAATTAATTAATTAATTACTAAAGGACAAAATTCTTCAGAAAGTGTTCAAGTGACTTCAGAAGCATATTGAACTCTATGGAGGCCAAGTCAAAAAACAATAACCTCATTTTTATATTATTTTTTAAAGATTTCTATCAAGTTGTAGTAATATGTTTCCTTACCCATACATATTCACACGTAGGACAGCTAAACAGGAAGACCAAAAGAGTGTCCGTCTGTATATGAAGAAATGTGTAAGCACTTCACTACAAATGGGAAATGTTGATGGTTTGGACCTATCCAGGTATATCTGCTGCTAAAACATCACTGTCTTAAACACCCTATGGAACAAAATTCTAAACTGCATTATATATAATTAATTCTTTTCCTTTGTAAGCAAGGTCTTTGCTTCATGTATTCAATGTGGGAAAAACAAATTCTACAATGACTTAAAATATCAAAAAGCCTTCAATATGCAAAATGATTTAAAACATTCAGATGCATCTGACATTGCATGTCCAGGATTTCCTTGAAGCACAGCAGATTATAAATATTCCATTACTTTTTAAATTCCATTATTGCACAAAATTATTGAAGCTTCTTTGTATATCATTATAGACTATATTGATCACTTATGCCTTCTTAGTACAATGTTATGAAAACAAAACAAATACAAAAAAACTCAATAGAGAGTCAATAATGTACTGAGTTTAGTGATATAAACTGATTATCAATTCTCTATATAACTGCATTTTTCACTTTTTTCTTTTGTATCTTCTGATAAGGTGTATGTTTTCTTCCAGAATGTGCATTGCAGGATAACTAACCCCCTCACAGGAAGGGGTGGGGAAAGTAATTATAAAAAGGACTACCAAATAAAGCATAGAATGTTAGTTGAACTAATAATAGGAAAATGACTAAATATTCCAACTGCTTCTACAAATTAGATATATAAATAAAATAATTGTAAAACCATAACCTAAGAAGAATAAAACAATAAATACAAATTAAATAAAATAGTGTTTTTGGTGTAGCCTGGGGAGTATAAACTCTGAAGTTGCTGATCTTGTTCGCCTTCTTTGGGATGAAGGGTGAACTCATCTCTATTGCACATGTCTCTCATCCTGCAGCAGGCTAGTCTGTTCTGAGTATGTTCTGATGATGAAAGTGTTACAAGCCCAATGGGGAATTATAGTAAAATACAAAAAGTGCTTGTGGAAAGACTGGTAATATCTTATCCACCAAGGCTAGTCACAAGGCTCATAGTAGGATCAATGAAGGCATTAGAAAGTTGCGGAACAGAGAAGCAAACATTGAATAGCAAAATAGCTGGACCTTCTATTTTACCGTAAGAAGGAGAGTGTGTATTGTTTCATTTATATTTTACAGAAATTATTCAATTTATCCTATGGCCTCACTCTCTGTGCCTATACCCAGAGACTGGATCGATACTTTGACTTAAGAACTATTTTTCATAATTAAATTTTAGTACTAAATAGTATGCAAGATATCTATCTTTTTTCATCTTCTAATGTTCTTTTCAAAGGAGTCCCGGTGGTGTAATGGGCTATGCATTGTGCTGCCAACGGCAAGGTCAGCGATTCGAATCTAGACAAGGTCCATGGGAGAAAGGTGAGGCTTTCTACTCCTGTAAAGATTAGTCTCTGAAACCCACAGACAATTCTACTCTGTCCTGAAGGGTTGCTACGTGTTGGGCTCACCTAGATGGCAGTGACTTCAATTTTTGGGTTAATGTTCTTTTCACTACGTCCTTGTACTTCTCGAGCTGTTCCACTGAAGCACCCTAGTATGACAGCAAACATAATATCTAAACGTTCCAGCAAGGAAAAATATATAAAATAGCTCTTTTTACTCAGCCCTGTTACTCAGCTCTGCCCAAGAGCTTGAAAGTAAAAACACAATAGTAAAACAAACCACGGAATTATAGAGCAGAATGAACATTTCTCATGAATTCATACGGAAATTAAAGGCTCTCAAAGCAAATGAGGGCTCACATTTATTGCTTCAGGATAAGCTCTGTGATGCTTACAGGTTTCTGGCTGACATTTTTCAATCCTGAGCGTTTCTTCAGGAAGAAGGAAGAAAACCAAGTGTTGGACAGATGATAAGGATAATACATTCGTATGGCAATTTACCACTACGATGCTGCTGGAGTTTTCAGTTTTTGTCTATCACTCCTAATTGTTTTCTTCTTTACGATATGTCATCAGATTTACCTTTTGGTATATTTCCCCCACCTCCTTAATTTTAGCTCACTAAATTTTGCTCACTAAATCCAAGTGGATTTCTGATTTTTCTATGTATTTTCTTTCTTTTTTGGTTGCTGTTGTTGAAAATCTGATAATGATTTCAGACAGGATTATGATATAAAGAAAGAGAAGAAAGTGAAGTCAGAAGAGGAAAGGAAGGAGAGGAGAAAGAGGAGACCCAGACAGAAAGCTAAGTTCTGCTGGAGCCTGGATTTGCTAGTTGACAACATATTACAATAGTTTCTAACAATAACAATAATATTGCATTAAGCTTGTCCCAAATCGGCCTTTATCCTCATTCCTAGAGTACCCCAATCCTTCCAGCTTAAATATCTAAATGGATCTCACCTACCACAAGCTTCCTGTAAAATTATCTATCTGATTTTCAAGCTACAGGGAATACCAGTACATATGCATGCGTATATGTGATAAACATTCATGGATAAATATCTCTATGTCAGCTCAAGAAGCTAACTAAGACAGCACTCTCAACACAGGCCAAATATTCCCCAATTTCTCATCATTTTCCTTTTAAGAGTTCTACATGGCTTTCCTAAATGTTTATATTAAAAATGATTAATGATACACCTTATTTTCCCTACATGGCATGTAACAAAAACCTTGGCAGCTATCTCAGTATAATCTGAATGTTTTGAAAATTCAAATGGAATATGTTTCCCAAAACAATGTTAAACAAGTCTACACTCTTTATTTTGTAAATTAAAAAACACATTAATCCATCACACGATTTTAACAGAAATATTAGTCATATATAAACTCATAAATTAATTCCTTCTTTCAATATTGATTCAACAAAACCCCAATCATTCATTGAGAAAATATCTATTTACTTCTTACCTGATATTAAGATAGGTAGAGAGCCGAGAGAAGAAAACACTACTCTGAAGCCTTGCAGAAGTCCACAGACTGGTAGAATGTACTAGAATAAATGATTTTAGGAAGTTTTCATCCCCCAGGTGTACATGGCTACGTCTATTATTTGCTTTCTTTGCTAGCATCTTGAAATTAATCATAAGAACATCATGTTTGGAACAACACTGGGGACCACTGTATAATCAGTCCTGCCTTGGAATCTACTGGGCTGTGCCAATATGTGAGAACGTCACCAGGCAATCACAAAGGCATAGGGTGGAGAAATGTGAGACGGGTCAAGAACGTTTTCACTCGTGGATGTCAGACAAACAGACGCACAAAGAACGGATCCCTGTCTCTGCAGATGACTAGGCATAAGCTAAACTACCAAGGGACATCCCATATGTGGCATTCAGAAGCTAACTAGGTAAGACAGAGCACTAGTTCGCCTGATCTGAAGAGTTCTGTATCTGCAGTGGAGACCTTTTAGGGACTCGTTAGAGAGAAACTCATTAACTTTTGGTTTCTGTCCTATGCTCTTTACTGGTGGGCTCACAATCTTAATGAGGTGCATCTTGACCCATTGCTAGAGTCAGGGAGTGACGGTAGATTTGAAGAAGTTTTACCACGTGGAGGTGTCTCCACTCTGTCTCCATAAAAAATTCAGCTTTAAGCACCATTGTGTCAAGGATGTTTGATCTATCAAATTCAAGGAATTATTAATGAAATACAAAGAGAAATGATAATAATGCTAAATTTTATAGTGTGATATCACAGGTAATAGACATAATAAGAAAAGCTATTATCTAAACGAAAAACATTGTACTCTAGGAATATTTCAGGAGGATCAGAGATGAATAATCGGTGGTGCTTAAACATAGCTCTCCTATGTTTCATTTGCTCAGAGACTCTGAAGAACTAACGATGAATTAATTTTTCTGTGCTCAAAATATTAAGATATCTAAAATATATGGTGGAATGTGATAGTGCTATAAATGAGAAAGCACAAAGAATTTTAACTTAGCAGTAGGTAATAGCAATTCCAGACAAGTTCATCAGGGAGACATGACAGGATGTCTTAATATATAATATAGATTCTTAGCTCCTTTTTGAGTCATCTGATTCTGTTTCAAGTGCCTTCAGTTTGTTTATTCTTGTAGTTGATTTCGAGCTCCATGTATTTTCCTGTTGATGTTGTTGTTGTTTTTAGATGCCATCAGATCAGTTCCAACCCCTAGTGACCCCAGGCAAAGCAAAATAAAACACTGCCTACTCCTGTCTCATCCTTACAATTAGTCCTATGCTGGAATTTATAGCTTGAAATCCTTATGTTAATCCATCATGTATGTACAGGGCCTTCCACATTTCTTGCTGCCCTTATACTTTACCAAGAAAGATGACCTTCAACAGAGACTGGTCTCTCCTGGCAACAAGTCCAAAGTACGTAAGACGAATTCTTGCCAGTCTTTAACTGAGGAGTGTTCTGGCTATACTTCCTTCCAGACAGGTTTGTTCGTTCTTTTGGCAGTCTGTCACACTTTCAATATTCGTTGCCAGCCCCCAAATTTAAATGCATTGATTCCTTTTCAATCTTCCTTATTCAATGTCCACCTTTCACCCGCATATGAAGCAGTTGAAAATACCATCGCTTGAGGTAGACACCTCATAGTCCTCAAAGTAATAACCTTGATTTTCAGCACACTAATGAGGTCTTGCGCAGCAGATTTACGCAATCCAATCCATCCTTTGATTTCTTGACTACTGCTTTCACGAGTACTGATTGTGGAGCCAAGTAAGACAAAATTTTTGACAATTTTAATATTTTCTCAATTATCATGATGCAACCAAATGATCCAGTTGTGAATATATGGTTTCCTTGACACTGATTGTGCCCTCCATACTGAAGGGCACATCCTTGATCTTCATCACCAAGTGCCTCAAGCCCTCCTCATCTGCAGTATGCAAGTTTTGTCATCTGCATATTGCAGGCTGTTAATAAGCCTCAATCAATCTTTGAAAAGGTTGAAATTGTCAAGGATTTGTCTTGCTTGGATCCATAATCAATACTCATGGAACTAGCAGTTGAGAAATCAAAGGATGCATTGCACTGGGTAAGACTCTTTAAAGTGTTGAAAAGCAAGGGTGTTACTTTGAGGTCTAAGATGTGTCTGATCTAAGCCTGGTATTTTCAATTGCCTCCTCTGATTTGAAAGTTAGACATCAAATAAGGAAAAACAAAGAAGAATTAATATGTTTGTATTATGATTTTGACAAAGAATATTGAAAAAACCATGGGCAATATCGACACATGACCACCAGCACCCCCTCCCCGGGGAGGGATGAACAACAGAAATCGTGGGGGAAGGGAGACAGTGTTCAGTGTAAGATATGACAATAATAATTTATAATTTGTCAAGAGGTCACCAGGTGGCAGAGGGAGGGAAAAAAGAAGAGCTAGTACTAAGGGTTCAAATAGTAAATGTTTAGAAAATCATGATGGCAACATATTTACAAGTATGCTTGATACAATTGATGTATGGATTGTTATAAGGGCTGTAAAAGCCCCCCAATAAAATGATCTTTTAATAATAATATAAAAACCTTTTCATAATGCAAAAAAGGAACAAAGAAAATACCATGGACTGCTAAAAGAACAAACAAATCTATCTGAAATAAGTACAGCCAAAATGCTCATTGGAGGCAAGGATGGCAATACTTTGCCTCACGTACTTTGGATGTGTTGTCAGGAGAGATCAGTTCCTAGAGCAGGTCATCATGCTCTGTAACGTGAAAGCACATTAAAAACAGGAAACCCTCTACATACAAGATGGTTGCACCAATAGGTTCAATCATAGGAAACATTGTGAGGATGGCACTGGACCGGGCACATTCATTCTGTTGTATGTAGGGTTTCTATGGGTCAGAACCAACTAGCTGGCACCTGACAACAACAGTATTCTCATTGGTGACATGGTCTGTGAAGATAAGGACTGATAACCAAGATCGGCAGAGCAAACCCACAGGAACTAAGTGGAAGAAAGGCGAAGCTATCTGCTTTGTAAACTTGAAAACCCCGTCTGAGTCAGGATAGGTCAGAATCATCTTGATGGTACCTGGTTTCGTTTGCTTCTTTTTATAATTCCAGTCAATGATGAGTTAAGCATTGGACTGCTAACCATAGGTCTGTGGTTCAAACCTACCATCCGTTGAGAAAGAAGAGGGAGGATGTCTGCTCCCTTAAATATTTATATCCTCTGAAACCCGGATATCAGCCCATAAGTCCGAAACCAGTCCATAAATCCCTCTTCAGACTCACGCAGCCCATGCAATGATGCAAAACAGAAGATCACAGACCAGTGGGTGGAGAGTCTTGCAGATCCGGTGGCAGTGGGAGCATCTTCAGAGCTCTCAAAGGTCTCAGCGTGATTCCACATGGCTTGTCAACAGGAGGTGAAAGCCGAGAGTGGGTGGTCTGCCTCCAGGGAGAAAGAGATGTTCCTAGAATCCTCATGAGAAGGCCATGCCCACAGGGAGGCATCATCAAACTGTGACCTGAGTGACAGGGTAGACTGCATCCTTACACTTATTTATCAAGTTGACATATAATTATGCAACCAACACACTATTGAATACTTATATTTTGTCCTGTAGGATTTATATGAATCAGATTTGAAGACACAGTCAGAGGTTTTTCTTTTATTTGTTAAAAGATTTTTCTTTCCCCCCCACAATTCTAGAAAACTACCATTCTGTCAAGCTGATATACAGGATGACTTGTGTAGCTATGCTGCCAGAATTTGTCCTATGGTATTTTGATTATTAGCAGAGTGATTTATGCGCCGCCAAATGATAACAGACTAGGAAGAGAGGCCTCGTGGTTAGCCAATGAAAATCGTATGGGTCGTATTTAGTTCATGCTTTGGGCACAGCATCAGGAGGAATCAACTCATGGAGCGGGGAGACATGTAGAGGGCAATCAAGAACGGAGACCTCTTTAGATCTATAAACATAATCGCTGAGACCATGGATTCAACCCTACAGGTGCTCTTGAGGGTGAGGCATCAGACAACATTTTATTGTGTTGCACTTACAATTGCTATATGTTGGAGTCAACTCAATAGCAGCAGAAACCCAAAATTTCAGTTGAAAACGTTCACAATAGCTTGAAAGCTATTGGGATAATGGTTACCACAAAGTCAATACCAAGGGAGCCCCAGTGTTAATCCAGACTCTGCCACTTTGCACGTGGGTAACCATGATGTACACATGTGCTTACTTGTCCTGTAAGGTATTGATGATTAAACCTGACTTCTGTCAGACACAACCCATGGGCAACAAACTACTCTTCCCAAGAAAAATTCCTGGGGCTAAGCTGGGCCAATGGAGGACTGAGAGTCCATTTGTATTTCTGTGTCATTGTTTATGTCGAGGGCACCGGCCAGCTTTTAATCAGTTGAAGCTCTTTCCAAGTTTCTATGGTTTCCTTGGGAACAACATTTTACTAAATGATCTAATGCCGCAGTTCTCATAATGAACTCTAAGATACATATCTTCTGTGATTTCTTAGTTAGCAAAACGTTTTCCAAAGACATAATTATCAAACCAGGTTCTCAGTTTCACATTGCCCAAGGACATGTTTTTCCTACTTATTTGACTCTTGAAATAAAAATGTGATTCTATTCACAAAAGACACCTTTTTTGGTAGAAAATTCTACAAGGCCACTTTCTTTGAGAGAACAGGAGTACATAACTACTGGGATTCTAAATGCATCAGATGTCTGGGTTGACATAAAAAGGGATAAACGGGCAATCTCATAATTTCAAACTGTAGACTGAAAGAAATTTCTATTTTGTGGAAATTTTTCCTTATGTGCAATCCTAATGACATGAACATTTTTAATGTCAATTAAGTAGCATGTCTTACATCTAAAACTATGATTTTCAATTTGTAATGTAGGCAGTAATGAAATAAACTGATGTTTTATTTTACTGAGAAAAATAACTCAATGTTGGAAAATAAATGCATGCATGTCTCTATCATATTTTAAAATCTCAACAAATACAGAGTTAACTATTTCAAGTTCAAAATATTTTCATTCCAGTACTTATGCTTATCTTAGGTCTTAGTAATTTTTATGAACTCTGCTGCTATCAATGGAAGGCCCATTCTATGAAAATGTTGCTGTTATGAAAAAATACTATTGTAAATGTAATAAATGAAAAGTCATCTATATCATAGTGTGAAATAAATGAAAATATTACAAACTATTATAAATTATAAGATGGAAATACTATTATAGTCCAAAAAATAAATCACTTTTTTAATCTTTGCAAATATCCTGTAAAATGTTACATATTATAGTTTTTTTTAATAGTAAGGGACACTTACTTTTTTCCCGGTAAAAACAAGTCATATATCAGTTATATAATTCTTAGGTTCCTGCTTTAATTCTCCAGTTCCTGCATAATTCTCTAGTTCACTGTGATCTTTTAACTCCTCAATTCTTTTTTTATAATAATTAGGAGCCAAAATAGCTAAGTGGATAAAATGGTGTGGAGCTCATAATTTCTCTTGGAATGCCTCATTGATTAAAAAGTTACAAGAAATCAATGTCCAGTAATAGCTCATAATCCAGGTAGAGTTGGCTACAGTTCATACTATATCCCTGCTCTGTTGAAGAAACCACTGATCCCAGTCTGCTACAGTCTGTGACATTATTAATATTGTGCAGCCACTCTCCAGTCCATTGATAATCAGTTTCACCCCTGCTCCCTCTAATCTGTGCTCTAACAAGGACAAAATGGTCTTTTTCATGTGACAGAGAAATATGTTGCAAATTAGCATCTTTAGTTTTAACAGAAATCTTTTGTTAATGGCTTTGGGTTGTCAAAACTCAAAAATCAGGATTACATAGTTTTAGAGCAGTCTTTAAATCAATTGTGTACGATGGGCCAAGTGCTCTTTCATTTCAGGTGCACATTCATAATAACTATTGATTGCATATGTTACAATTGTCTAAAAACCAAAGACATGCCATAGGCTTCCCTTCACATTTGACTCAATAGGTGGTCTGGTAGTAGTGGCAAGATGATTTTCTGCAATACACAAACGATGAAAACTATTATTTCTCTTCTCTGGTTTGGATGTATTTGGAGTGGAGTGGAGTTTGAACCTGCTTAGCTCTGTCATGTCTGCCTTTAACACCCTAAAGGTAACAGGAAGGCCAATGACATCTTTCAGTCACTTAATTTTGAATGTCTATTGCTGATGTTGCTGTTCAAATTGATTGCATTATTTATAATATTGCTGAATTATTAATGGCAAAATTGAAAAACAAAACTTCACTCTTGATTTTATCATTATGCGCTTTAGTAGCAGAAGTGCTTTTATGAAGGTTTTCAATAGTGAGGAGACTTCTGAGTTCATAGTTTGGCTAACAGGAGAAAAACGAGATACCATGCTGCTCCCTGCTACAAAAAGATATGTTCCAAACATAAGCTACCTCTCTGGGGCCTAAGGTATTTCACCTTCACTATGATTTTTCAACAGTGCTTTAAAATGATTTCTACTTCAGTTTTTGCTTAATAGTGAGTCTTTATTCCCCATTTTCCCTACCCCTACTGCATTAGAAGGATCTTACTAGGCTCAAATATCTACTTTAATAGGACAAGAGATATATGAGGCACAAAAATATCTGTATCATCGAGTTATCTATGCTTTCCCTATTTCTCATTAAAAGTCAAACTCACTGCTATGGGGTCCATTCTAACTCACAGGGACCCTCCCTGTCGATCAGAGTGGAAGTGCACCTGTGTATTTCCAAAACCGTCCATCTTCACAGGCGCAGACAGCTCATCTTTCTCCTGCAGAGTGGCTGGTGGATGCCCACTACTCACTTTGCCACCCGGTACAGCCCCGTGCATAACCCGCTATGCCACCTCTGCTCGCTTGTCTAACCATGTCCTGGTCCTAGACTACTCTTTAGTAATTTGGAAAGAGACTCTAAGACTTTTGGTGATGAAAATTATAAATACACAAGGAACTAAAGGTAACAGCAAGTGATAGGAGCAACATTAACAGGAAGAGCCAGGAGGCCAAACTCCTACGTGGAGCATTGAAGAGTTGGGGGAATTAAAAAAATTCCTTAACTGTCTCTCTTCAAATACTTTGACCAAAATTTCTCTCTCTGGGATTCCCTATCTAATCTTCATATATTAGATTTTTTTCACTCTGTCCCAATTCTTCTGACACTATCTCTCCCTCTTTCCACCTCGTCCCTACCATCTGATTTGTTGTCTATGAAATCAAACGATATTGTCTATTAGCTTCTTCTTAGGTTCAGTAGCATCTTTTGTAGTAGTTCCATCTAATGTTATCCCATAAATGAACATTTAATTTATTAACTTATCAGTTATATAATTTTATTTGACTATCATTTACATGATGGTTACATCATTATTTTCATAGTAATTGTATACTCCAATGATGTAGTGCAGGAAGCTAACTTTTGGGTTGCAAACTGAAAGGTTGATGGTTTGATCTCACCTGCCTCTACCAGGGGAAGAGGAGACCATCTGCTTCTGTCAAGAGTTACAACCTCTGAAACCACAGGGAGGAGTTTTCCTTCTCTGCTCAGTCTAGGGTGGCCTGGACGGGACCTCCTGGTGGTTCCCCCTAGCCGCAATGAGGAGAATGGCAAGATCTCTTCTTGGAGGCTGCTGGCCTACCCACTTCTCTTGTCCGGTGTGGGTGGATGGGGGGAGGGGGGAACGGCCCAGGGTTCCCGGGAGAGGCCTGAGGGGTGGGGGATGGCGCGGAGGTGGAGGTGGAAGAGAGGGAGAAATTCTGAGGACTCCTTGGCATACCTCTTTTGCATTGTGTTTCCTTCACCTCTTTCCTCCGGACAAACACCCAGCTTGGCTGACTTGAAAAGCATGTTTCTTTTGCCCTACTTGAATGACCGATAAAGATCTAAGTCCAATTCACAAAACGAGTAGAGGGTGGTCTCTTTAATACATTCATCTCACGTATTTCAAATCTATGATAGATATATTCAGTTATTTGACCATCTGTCAAAAATAAATATCTCACATATTGTCTTTCTTCAAGGAGGCTCAAATATCAATCTCTGGTAAATAAAATGCATAGGTTGGTGCAATTGTTATTAGATGCATTCAAGTCATTTCCAACTCATGTCAATCCCATGCACAACAGAACAAAACTACCCAGTCCACTACTCTCCCCCACTTGTTCGGTTTTCGGCCCCTGTTTTGGCCCTGGTGTCAGTCAGTTTTGGGGTCTTCTTTCTCAAGGCCCTTCCACTTTACAAGACAAGTTGTCCTTCCCAAGGGTAGGGCCTCTTCTGATAACATGTAGAACGTACTTGAGACAAAGTCTTACCATTCTTGTATCTAAGGAAGACAAATTTGTTTGTTCTTCTGGAAGTCCATGGTACTTAGTTCAGTAACTTTTACCATTTACATAGTTCAAATAAAGGACGGAGGTAAAGGATCTTTATCTTATGAGAGTCTGAGCTATCATGAGGCCTTTTAGAGTGTTTGTTAACCTGTGTGTACCTCTCTTTGGTGTGGTCTCTGAAATAAAGAAATCAAGTTTCTCCCTGAGAGGCTAGAATGACTACTGGACTTCGCTTCCTTGAAAAGCACACCATCTTATTGGAGTCACTTCATTACTGTGAGATGACTTTAAATTGTCATCGTTTTGACAACATCTTACTAAATTTTACAGGATTATAAATTCTGGAAAAGCCTGAATGGGAAAGTTGCTGACAATAAGGTTCACTTCCCTTTATCTCCTACAATTTGGACTCCATTGGCCCTACCTACATCGGCAGTGCCAATTCCCACAGTTTCATCTCCAGTCCTATAAGATCAACAAGCTGCTGGCTTGTCAGCACATGGCTATGATGACCTGACAGTCCTATTTCTTCCATCATAAGAAGAGAAAAATGGCCAGAAGGAAAAGATGCTTGCAACATTTCAACTCACCTCTGCTGTTCTTTCCTCTCTTAAATTATTGACTCTTTGATCACTGTTGCCACAGAAACGCTCTCCTACCTTCAAAATAAATGTATTTTCTAGTAGAGACGAAAGTTCTAGACAATTCATTTGAATATCATATAGTGAAAGTACTTGGGGAAAGTTTGATTGGAAAAAGGGAAAAGGTACACAACACCAAACTGTAATTGAGTTTATATGCCATACGAAAAGAATTTTATTTCTATAATGGGAAGTTGTAATGAAATCTAAGCAATAGAGAAATATTACTGGCCTTGTATTTTCTAAAAATAACTTTTCCACCGTGACTGGTTTTCTGAAGGAGGATGAGAAGAAAAGGCCTCCGTGAAAGAGGATGGACAAGAAGCAAGATGTTGATTCCATTATGATTGGCCAGTTTCTGTAACAGACATTAAGAATACTTAAAATCTTCAAAGTAATTAACAGTGTCACGTGTAAGAGAAAGTGATTTCTAGTTCTCATGCAGTTTGGAATATAAATACATATTCATTAAGTTCACATTTACATGAAATACTTTTTATGAATTTTTATTAAACATAATCTAGTCAACATATTTTCATATGAATACTAGAATATAGATAGCCCCAATCCTCTTATTTAACTTCTAGTATTCAAGCCTTTGATAAAAATTATTGACATCTTGTCAGGTGGCTTCAAGTAGACAAAGATTACTGCCATTTGGAAATTTTTATTTTATAGGTTGAGGTACAGAAATATAATGAATACAGTAAGTCAGAAAAATATATAAAGTCAGAGTAGGAAAGGATTTTGGAAAGTAAGAGAAGTGATCTGCAATTTTAAACTTGAATTACCAGGGCAAGCCACATTTAGAAGACCTGAAGAAACTGCGTAGGCAAAATTCCACGTTTTCATCTTGGCCTAGAAAAACCTTCTCTAAAACATCTGGATGGCTAGCTACTCAAATCTTTTGGAAATGGTGATGTCATCCAACACTAGATGAGCCCTTGTATCTGCTGTGTGAGAAAGAAAGTAGAGACAAGGATGGCATCCACTGTGTTTTGACACCAACTGAAAGTAAAGACAGAGTAGAGCAGGTTTGAAAAAGATCGAAGACTACTATTGCATATGATCACTGTGAATCGGGAGGTTTAGTAAACTGCTGAATGCAAAAACCAGGTCTCACAATTTAAAAAATAATATGAAATATCAAGTAGGCCGATAAACTGTCACTCACTGATGCTAACTCATTTCTGACTTGTAGTGACCCTGTAGGAGAGAGTAGTACTGCCCCCTTTGGCTTTCCAAGGCTGTAAATCAAAGGCTCATCTTTCTCCAGAGAAGAGGCTCAAGGATTCAAACTGCCAACTAATGGTCAGCAGCCCAAAGCTTAACCACTACACCACATGGCTCTTTGCATATGGAAATTCAGAGAGATATTGGGACCAATGATATCAATGTGAGTGTTTTGAGTATTCTTATGGAATTTAAAGTTGAAGAACTGTACAGAATCATGAAGGGAGTGCATGTGCACAGACATGGTCAAACTCAAGAGAAAAATAATGAAGTCCTAGAAATCAAGGGAAGCGAGTGTAACAAGTGGGGTTGTCAACCTTATCAATTGCTGCTGATGCGCAAAGGCAATGAGAGCTGCTTCGACTGACTGAACTCGGTAGATTTACTTCAATGGGCACCATTGATGACACTAGCAAAAGCCGTGCTTGGTTTGGTTTGACTTTGCTTTTGTTTTCTTACTCCATTAGCACAGAGAAGATTTAAGAGAGCCGAGGAGAGAAATTAAAGAGCATGGGTGTAGTCAATTGTTTGGGGGAATTTATTACAAAAGTAGAAATACTTGTTTAAAAGAGATATTCCTAATGAGAAAAATAGGTTCAATTTATCTAAAAGGGATTAACTTAAAAAGATCAATCATTTTTAAAAGAGAGTTAAAATTACTTTAAAGTGTGATGAAGTGACAGCTAAGAGGTGGAAGTTGAATAATAGTGGCATTTCAGTAAGCTCTGTAACTCACCATTGCACTCTTTAATACTCAGATATGTCCTTACGTATTACCAGGTTCACTATTGATGATAAATTACATAAAATAACAATTGCTAGATACTAAACTTGGTTACAATATAAATATATCACAATGTAACATCACACAGAGAAAGTATATGTATCTAAATAAGTTTTATATCCACAAAGGATATAAAGCATTAAAACCAAGAAGGATTTATATATTCCTAGCTCGAATACTTGTCTTCCAATAACTTAAATGAGAATCAATTTTCATCTTTTTTTTAACAATTGTATTAAAGACTTAGAGACATCTTGTTTATAAAAAAAACTTACTTGGTACAGATTATTGGCTAGGAAAAATAGAATTAATGCTACTTTAAAGTATGTTTTCATAATTTTATCATTAATATGACATGATTTTAATGTAATTATGTTTAAATGATAAATTCACACAAACACTGTAGTCTTATGTGTATTCTACTGTATTCCATTTAGTGAGGCAACGATTTTTATATCTATAGTGCTGCTATAAACATATTTAAGAACAAACATAAACATTTAATCCTAGATGGGTGTTATATAAGTAAGCAAGGAACTATTGGGATAAAAAAGTTAAGAGCCCTACTAGAAAGATCTGTAAATAATTATTTCTCCATCAGTTGCCGGTCAAAAAACGGTAGCTGTGTAATAATGGTAACTACAATTTACCTGTGCAGTTTAGTTATTATGCCACAATTTTGATGTTCCTACAGTTTATATTGGTAAGTTGTTTAGAAAATCATTCTCTAATAAATTTATTGAAATGGAATTGCTTTCAAGTCAATTCCATCTCACATCAGTCCTTCGGGGGCTTCCAGATGGTAACTACGGTGTGGAGCAGAAAGCCTCATCTTTCTTATTTTCAAGCAGTTGGTGGCTGTGAACTAGCCACTTTCCGGTGAGCAGCCCAATGCTTATCCCATAAAAGTAGATAAAATCCAAAACAAACCTCACTGCTATTGGGTCCATTCTGACTCACAGCAACTCTCTAGGAGAGGGTAGAAACGCCTCAATGGGGTTCTGAGCCTGAACTAATTACTAGAGTAGAGAGCCTCATCTTTCTCCCACAGAGCAGCGAATGCTTCCAAACGGCTGACCTTTAGCCAAATAAACTATGGTTGATTTGCAGCCTGCGATGGCCACTGCAGCTGCGGGACTCTGCAGGACTCCCTAGGGGAAAACATGCCAGTACCAGAAATATATATTACTTTTTAAAGAATTAAAATTAAAAGCAGATGAATAAAATAACATCATGATAAAATTTATACAGCTGTGCTTTGTTGTCATGCCTATTCAATTTTTAAGCTCAATTGGTTGGTTTCATTGATATTTAAAATGTCAAGTGCTACAAAACCTAGAATTGTATCTTGAAACTTAAAGTATAAACTCAATTATAATTTTCTTTAAATAAATAAAATATGGAGTGTTATGATCTAAATCGATAGCAGAGAGTTACTATTTTGAGAGCAGGACAGGATTAGACATTTTTAATGATGCAAAACATAATATAGTGAAGATAATATTTTAACAGTTCACATATAATTGATTATACTTATATTATTAATATTTATAATAAATATATTCAGCATACTTATTATGGTACATTCAGAATTCACTATAATTTTTAAATACATTGCTAGCATTATTATGAACACCAGCTACTTATTACTTAAAAGGATACATTTTTGTCATTTACAATCAGTTCATCTTAATTTTAGATAATTTAGGATAAAATCAAATTTGCAATATAACCCCCAAATTCCACAAGTCTATTATTTTGATAAATATATACAATTTATTCCATTAATTTTACTTTCTTTGAGTTTACCCTGTACATTTTAGAGAAGGAAAGATCAATTTATTTATAAAACTAACTATTAACAATCATGTATTAATGTATGAAATTGGATTTGTTTAAAGTAATTGCTTTCAAAATAAATATTTTTCTCACCCGTCATGTAGACTAACATGACCTAGAGTCAATTCAGGAGCATTGGTGGTGTGGTAAGTGACATGTTGCCCTGCGAACACATGGGCAGCAGCTCTGAAGAAAGATGAAGCTTGGTACTTCTGTTAAAGAGTGGCGATCTTGGAAATCTACATCTGCAGTTGTGGTGTCTTCTACAGCGTCACTATATGTCAGAACTTACTCAAAGGCAGTGAGTTTGGGTTTTGGAGACGTAACTCATTCTTGGGTGCATGCTTTCAAGAATTATTGACGCCGTGACTGCAGCGGTTAAAGAACTCAGCTGGGGATCAAGACATTGGTGGTTTGCTTTGTAGAGATTGGAGTTCTTTATATACCCGGGAAGTGTTATGGAAAACTTGTACTCTGTTCACAGGAGGGCAATAGGATTTTTTATATAATTACTTCCTTAGTTCACCACTATAATTCTGAGAGATATATGAGGGCTTTTAAATTATTTTATCTAAGTTACATTAATTATAATCTTTATTATCTATATAAGTTAGTTACAAAAATCTGGCTATCTTAAGCACCTAATTTAACATTTAAAAAATTCTTATATCTTAAATTCTACAAAATATTTGACACATTGGGTCAAATATTGGATATAAGTTGAATTTTCTTAAAGTAAATATTTTTACAGACACCCAAATGAGGGTTTTGGTTTTGCTATTTCAGAAGTTCTAACAAAAGTGCTTTGAAACTTGGCTTGACTAGCAAACCATGGCAGCTTTCTAATATTAATATTTTATATAAAATTATTAGGGTCAGAATGCTGGTTCGATTAGGAAACTATGAAATATTTCAGAAAACATGCAAGCTCAGGATCAGAAGTGTTTTTCTTTCTATTCCAAAGGTTTTTGTAAAGTTTTCATTTATTCAAATATGCACATGGGAAATATGAAGCATATATTAATAGAATATAAAATATATATTCATGGAAAGTTCCATCAAGTGGGCTTCCACTCATGGAAATCTCATATGCGATTGAATGAAAAGTTGCATGCTTATTGGTGTGTTTGCGCTCACTGTCATCTTGTTGAGACCATTGGAAATAAGGTTGTTTTCACCTGTGTTGGAAGAAGTACTGCTGAATTTCTCCTTGGAAGTGAGGGTCCCGAGATGTCTCACATAACAGAAAGGGCTAGACAGCACCTACCAACAATCAAAAAAATTATAATTTAGATGAAAATTAGAGTCGTTTAGCCTACCATAATGATTGTAGGAAAGACATGTTGAAGCAAAGATGGTGTTGGCAAAGAATATTGAATAAGAATAAGCGAACTGTCGGAAGAATGAACAAATCCGTCTTGGTGAGATCAAAGCCAGCTGCTCCTTAGGAGCAAGGATCGGGAGTTTTGCTTCACGTGCTTTGGTCATGCTATCAGGAATGTCCCTGGAGAACGTCATGATTGGGAATTAAGAGGATCAGCAAAAGAGAAGACCCTCAGTGAGATAAATAGAAACAGCGACTGTAACACTAGCAATAACTGTGAGGCAGCACAAGACCGGGACATACTGAGGATGTTATCCAGGGTTTCAGTGTGATTCCAAATTGACAGATTGGCAACCGATTTTAAGCAATAAAATAGATACTTAGAAATAGGATCACATGACTATTTGTAAAAGGAATAATCATGAATTATTCATGGACTTTTCCATTTAACAGTTGAGTTGTGGTGGTTGCCATGGCCTGAGATGGAAAATATGGTAGATTTATAGGAGGAAGCCAGAAAAATAAAAGATTTCCACTACAAGGTTTTGGAGTTTTTGTGACTTACTAAGTACACATTGGGTATGTCTGGCAGGCAGCTAGATACATGACAATAAAATGGTGTGTGTGTGTGTGTGTGTGTGTGTGTGTATGTGTGTGGTGTGTGATTGTTGTTAGATGCCATCCAGATGATTCTGACCCATGGCAGCCCTATGCACAATGGAACAGAATATCATCCTGTCCTGCATCGTCTTCACAATTGTTTCTGTGCCTGAGCCCGTTGTTGCAATACAGTGTCAATCCATCTCACCCAGGCCTTCCTCTTTGTCAATGCCCCTCTGCGTTACCAAGCATGATGTCCTTCTCTCCCCCGACAATGTGTCCAAAGTATGTAAGAATAAGCCTTGCCATCCTTGCTTCTAGGAACATGCTGATTGTACTTCTGAGATAGATCAGGGTGTCCTTTGTCAGTGCCTGGTATTTTCAATATTCTTTTCCAGCACCACAATTCCAACTTACTGGTTCTTCCTGGGTCTTGCTTATGCAATGTCCACCTTTCACATGCATATGAGGTAATTGAAAATATCATGACTTTTTTCAGATACATCTTAATCCTCAAAGTAACATTCTGGCTTTTTCATATTCCAAAGAGGTCTTGGGCAGCAGATTTACGCAATGGAGCTCTTCTGATCTTGGCTGCTGCTTCCAAAAGCACTGATACATGAATCCCAGTAAGACCAAATCTTTGACAACTATTCTCCATTGATCATACTGCTACCTATTGGTCCACTTGTGAGGATTTTGATTTTCTTTACATTGAGTTTAAGGCTGCAATCCTTGATCTTCAACAGCAAGTGCTTCAAGTCCTCCTCACTTTCAGCGAGCAAGGTTATGTCATCTGCATATCAAAAATTGGTAATAAGCCTTCCTCCAATTCTGATGTCACATTCTTCTTCAGATAATTCAGCATATCTGATTATTTTCTCAGCTTACAGTTTGAAGAAGTATGTTGAAAGAATACAACCTGACACACACCTTTCCTGATTTTGAATCATACAGTTCCTTGTTTTGTTCATACAACTGCTTATTGATGCATGTATGTATAGGTTCCAGATGAGCACAATGAAGTGTTCTGGAATTCCTGTTCTTTCCAAGGTTATCCACAGTTTGTTAGGATCCACGTAGTCCAAATCCTTGGCACAGTCAACAAAACACAAGTGAACTTCTTTCTGGCATTCTCTTCTTTCAGCCAAGATCCATCTGTCATCAGCAATGTTAGCCCTTATTCCATGTCCTCTTATGAATCCAGCCTGAATTTCGGGAAGCTCCCTGTCAATGTACTGCTACAACTATAACCATTGTTGGATGATCATCAGCAAAATTTTATTGCATATGATATCAGTGCCTTTGTTTTGTAGTTTGAGCATTCTGCTGAATTGCTTTTCTTTGGAGTGGGTGTAAATATGATTCTCCTCCTGTCCCTTGGAAAAGGAGCTGTCTTCCAGATTTCCTGGCAGAGACTAGTAAGTGCTTCCAGTGCTTTACCAGCTTGTTGAACCATCAGTTGGCATTCCTTCAGTTCCTAGAGCCTGCTTTTGGCTGATGCTTTCAGTGCAGCTTCAACTTCTCCCTTCAGCACCACTGGTTTTTGCTCCTATGTTACCTCTGTAATGGTGGGATGACCGCTAGTTCTTTTTGGTACAGTAACTCTCCGTATTCTTTTGATGGTATATATGGATTTTAGAATAATGGACCTAAATATGGTAACTTCACGCAATAAAGTCTGTGCCAGGGAGAAAACTACAAAATTGTTCCAAGTTCAACAACCAGTCACCCGGCAAACTCCCTACAACATCATTTCTTGACAATTATAAACAAAAATATCAAATTTAGCATCCATATGCTGTGTGATAAAAATAAGTTCATGGTGTACATGTTTGTCAGGGTTATATTATTATCAACAGCCAATAATATTTTCCATTTACTGTTGTTTTATCCACAAATAGTATAGGTATAAGATATATTCTTTTGGTTGGTTTAACTATCCATTACAAAGCAAAATAATCAAGTGAGAATATAAGAAATTAGCATTTGATGTACCTTCCCTCCCCAGAAAACCAATTTACAAATACTTCTAAATCTAGAGAAAGAAATAAGATAGAAATCCAAAGAAAAGTAAAGTGAAAGAATAATTAATACATTAAGAACAAACTGAAAAAATTTTAAAAAATAAAAATTACTAAAAGTCTCATTACAGAGACTTTTAATATCAGGAAGATTCTTAGGTGCCTAGTTTCAAACATGACTGTATTTATTGAAACAATGGGCTGTTTTAGCATTAACCAAGAATGTCCATTCCTTTTGGTTTCTTGGTTATGAATGTTATAAACACAGAACTGTTATCACCTTCAGTTCAGTCTCCTTTCACATATCCACAAAGTTCGTACATGTAGCTTTCCGGAAATAAACAGCGTGAAAGACATCCAGTCTCAATGTGACTTCAACCTTGTCACCTCAATCTTCAGGGAACTCTTTCCAACTTTATTATTTAGATGGAATTTTTCTGCACCTATAATTACTTTCTTTTTCATTTTGAATAAATACTATGTTACCAAACGTTTAGTTCTCCCATGCAAAGTACATGAAAGCAACATAAATATAGTTCACACGCCAATACACAAAAAATAATTTTAAAATTGCATTCTGATAATGTCTCATTTAACACAAAGAAAATGTTGGAAGAGGTTTAAAACAATCTAAGATATTTGCATTCATATATCTACCCAAGATAGTTATTTGCTTTCATCCACAGTGTATAAAGAATTACACTTCATACACAGTGTATAAGGAATTACACTTCATACACGGTGTATAAAGAAATCCTCAGCATGATTTGCATGGGGTTTTATATTTCTGAGACTTTAACATATTTTCCTTCAATATTCATCACAAACTACTTCTTCACAAGAATAAGCACTAGAAAAATAGAAAGGGTTCTTATCACCAAAAGTAATATTCTTCTAAGTTATTCACAGAGAATCACCTACAATAAAATATGTTATAAATCACCTTGCAAGTTCCCAACCCAGTTATGAAGTAAGTCAAATCAAGAACTCTAAAACGTGAAGTCTCAAGACATAGATTTTACTATAGTAATAATCCCAGCTAGGGATGGTTTTCTTTACCCAACATAAGCTGTTTCACAACATTCTGAGAAAAGTCCAGAAAAAGCAATTTCCAAATGAACCTCTCAGTGCTACATCCTAGCAAATGCAGCACAAAGTGGAAGGACAGAGCTCTGTGAGAACACTGTGCTACAGGAGGGCAACTTTTATAAGGGAATTATATGAGGCCGTCATAGGAAGTAAGTACTTCACATTCCAGCCCTTATTTTTCAAACAAACAAAAATAGCCACCCCAACCCAGCTTATTGCTCTTGAGTTAATTCCAACTCATATTAAACATAGAGAAAAGAGTGAAATTGCTCAGAGTGTCTCCAAAGTAGAAAATATTTACAGAAACAGAGTGCAAGGCCTTGTGTACCGCGAGAATAACGAGAACGTTTCCTGCTTGCCATCAGGAACTTTCAGTTCACGAAGGAGTGCTTAACCACTGCAGCACCAGGACTCCTCATTACTCAGCTCTGTTTGTGTTAGATGCCTTTGAGGGGGTATGATGCATAGCAGCCCTACATACAAGCAATACGATGAACCACTACCCAGTTCTGAGCCCTCTTCCCAGCTGTTCTTAAATGTAGGCCTAGTGCTGCTTCCACTCTATCCATCATTTTGTCAATAGCTTTGCACATTTTCACCACTCCGCTACTTTAATCAAGCATGATGTCCTATTCCAGGATCTGGTCTTTCCTCATGGCAAATCCAGAATATATGAGATGAATACTCTCTATACTTACTTTGAAGGGGAATTCCGGCCATACTTCTATCAAGATGGATTTCTTTGTTTTGTTGACAATCCATGGTTCTTTCAATATTCTTTTCCAGCACCATAATTCATGTGCATTGATTCTTCTTTGGTCTTCCTTATTCATGATCCAATTTTACATGCATATGAGGCAATGGAAACTATTATGAATTGGGTCAGGCACACCTTAGTCCTCAAAATAACATCCTTGCTTTTCAGTACTCTAAAGAGATCTTGTGCAACAACTTTACCAAAAGCAATTCATCATTTGATCTCTTGTCTGAAGCTTCCTTGACTGAATCCTTCCATGGATTATGGATCCAAGCAAGATGAAATCCTTGACAACTTCAATCATTTCCCCATTTATCAGGATTTTACATATTGTCCAGTTATTAAGATTCTGGTCTTATTTACACTGAGGTGTAATCCATAGTAAAAGCTGCAATCCTTGATCATCAGCTTCAAGGCCTCCTCACATTCAGCAAGCAAGAGTGTGTCATATGCCTACTGGAGCTTATTAATAAGACGTCCACCAACCTGAACACCATGTTCTTCTTCATATATTCTAGCTTCGCTGATGATTTGCTCAGAATATACACCAAATCAAATAAACATGGTGAGAGAATGAATGCTGCCACAGACCTTTTAGAATTTAAACCCTGCCGTATTTCCTGGTTCTTTTCCCACAACTCTCTCTCAATCTACATACAAATTGTGAATGAGCAAATTTAGTGTTCTGGTACTTCCCATTCTTCTCTAGGTTACCCGTAGTTTGTTGTGATTCACATATGTGAATGCCTTGGCATACACACACACACAAAAACACCAGTAAACATCCTTCTGGCATTCTCTACTTTTGGCCAAGATACACCTGACATTAACAATGATATCATTTGTTCCAAATTGTACTCTGAATCCAGCCTGAAATCTAGTAGCTCCCTGCCGATGAACTCCTGTAACCATGGTTGGGTGAGCTGTAGTAAAATGATAAATTCAAGAGGAATGACATCAAATTTGTTGTCAAAAAAGGTATTTTAAGATATGTGCTGAAGTACAATACTCTGTGAGAGAACAGCATCTACCTGCATACAAGGAAGTCCAGTCCTTTCAACTATCATTTGCATCTATGCACCAACCACTATGCTAGTGGTTAAGAAATTGAGGAATACTGCCAGAGTCTTCAGTGGGAAGTTGAAAAACTACGCAATCAAGATGCATGCATAAACCTGGATATCACATGGTAGAATTTTGCAAGACCCATGACTTCTTCATTGAAAATAAAGATTTTCAACAGCACACAGGTTGTTGACTTATCCAGATGGAGAACTCAGAAATAAAATTGACTTCATCTTTGGGAAGAAACAATAGCAAGGCTCAACACCCACAGCTAAAACCAGGTCAGGGACTGACTGTGGAACACAGCAACAATTACTTATATGTAAGTCAGGTTGAAACTAAAGAAAATTAAAATACGTCCATGAAAGCCAAAAGACAACCTAAGTCTATCCCACCTGCATTTTGAGACCATCTTAAGAGCTCATCTCATGCATTGAACCCTAATGACAGCATATCTGACGAGCTGTTGAATGATATCATGATCATGATACATGAAGAAAACAAAAGGCAAAGGAAAGAAAAGATCAAAGTAGATATCAGAAGAGATCCCGAAACTTGCTCCTTGTCAGAGAAGAGTCAAGCCAAATGCAAAAATGATGAACTCAAAGACCTAACCAGACAACTTCAAAGAGCAATTGAAGAGAAGACAGTGCAGTCTTATTATAAAATGTGCAGAAACCTAGAGTTTGAAAACCAAAAGGGAAGGACATGCTCAGTGTACCTTAACCTGAAAGAACTAAAGAAAACTTGACACCTAAGTTGCAATATTGAAAAATTATATGGGAAAAATATTTCAAAGCTCTTCATTGGGTTTTGCAGGAGTTACTTCCTCTGAAGCGGGCAGCAGATTCCTTCTTCATTGTCTGTTCTTTGACTGAATGTGTCACTGAAATCTGTTCCCTTTGGGTGACCCTGATAGCATTTGAGGTACCAGTGACATAGCTTCCAGCATCACAGCAACACACAGCCACCGCTGTGTGGCAAACGAACAGAAGACCACTGGACAACTAAGAGGACAAACTGATCTGTCTTGGAAGAATACAGCCAGAGCGCTCCTTAGAGGCCAGGATGGCAAGACTTCTAACTACTTACATACCTCCGACATATCCCCAGAGAGTTCAGTCCCTGAAGAAGGACATCGTGGTTGGCAAAATGGAGGGGCACCGACCCGGAGGAATGGCCCTAAAAAAGCGGGATTGACCCAGTGACTGGAACAACGGCTCAGCTACAGGAACAGTTGTGAGGATGGTGAACAAGTGGGCAGTGTTTCATTCCGTTGTACACAGTGAGAAATGATTTGATTACATCAAGAACAACACAGTAAATGATGCAGGAAGCATCCTAAGAAGCAGGAAAGAATACGCAGAGCCACTGCGCCTAAAAGAACTAGTTGACATTCAATCACATCAAGAGGAAGAATATGATCAAGAGGCAGTGGTACTGAAGGGAGAGGTCTGTGTGGCGATGAAAGCATTAGCCAAAAACAGGGATCCAGGAATGGATGCAGTACCGACCGAAATGTCTCAATAAACACATGACGGACTGGAAGAGTGACTCTCAACCTTCCTGATGTCGCGACCCTTTAATACAGTTCCTCATGCGGTGGTGACCCCCGCCCCCCAACCATCAAATTATTTTCATTGCTATGTCATCACTGTCATTTTGCTACTGGTATGAATCTGGCGACCCCTGTGAAAGATTTGTTTGACCCCTCAAAGGGGTCGCAACCCACAGATTGAGAACAGTTGTGCTGGAAGCTCTCACTCATTGATGCCACCAAATTTAGAAGACATCTCCCTGGCCAACTGAATGGAAGAGATCCGCATTTGTACCCAGACCACAGAAAAGTTGTCCAACAGAACGCATGAATCCAAAAGCAATATCACTGATATCACATGTAAGTAAAAGCTGAAAATCAGTGACAAATGGTTGTAGCAGGACATGGACATATTCAGAAATATGAGGAAACTGATGAGCTCTAAATTACTATTGGTCAGATGAAGTTAGATATAAAAAAATCATGAAGCACATTTTCAGCACAAAGTATTCCATAAATGTTAGCTAACAGTAATAGATCAAGATACATTATTTCTAGATGGTAATTAATTTTTATTGCTATTTCAATGTGAATGCACTCTTCTCCTTCACTTTACAACATCTTCTTTCCCATATTCTCTGTCATAGGAGACATTTTGGCTCTCATTTATTTGTTTGTGTATAAACTTAGAGGTTCCATTTTAATAGCATTAGTAAGAATCATCTTATTTTGGCACTCAGATTTTCCCATCCTTAGCCAGTACCTTCAAAGCCACACTGCCTCCTTTTGATACGTAGCCATTAAGGACTACTGGGGTTTTTGAACAGGTAAGTGCCCAAATGCTAGCTGAAAGATTGGTGGCTACAACCCACCCAGAAACACTTCAAAAATAGGACTAGTGACCTCCTTCTGAAAAGTCACAGCCTTAAAAGCCCTATATAGTTACTCTCCTTGGCACACATAATTTCTCTGAGGCAGAACGGACTCAAACCCTTCAAGGAAAAGATCTTTGAGAATTTGGCTGATTCTGTTACTAAAGGACACCACTGAGTCGTCTTGTCCTTATCTTTTCAAGCCTGCAGATTAGCCATTTTAAAAGGAGTCTTGGCTCTTTTAAGTAGTCTTTAGAATCCAGACTCTGGATGCTAGAAATAGTCATTTCTATTAGAATGTTGCTGATCTTCAAAACCAAAAAAAATCAAAGTACCATCTAGTGCAGGGGTTGCCAAACTGCTGCTTTGAAGCCGTAGGTGGCTCTTTCGGTACATACAGGAGGCTCTGAAGGAAAATTGCAAAATTTTAAAGAACATAATTTGGATAATGGTGCTTTGATTTGCTTCTAAAAATTTATTGATGGCTCTCAAATAATTGTAAAATTGCTGTGAGGGACAGGATTGGCTCTTCTGTCTCAAAAGTTTAGTGACCCTTGATCTAGTGATTCTGACTCCTAGTGACTCTATAGGACAGAGTAGAACTGACATTTTGACACCAGACCTTTGCAGGAGCAAACAGTCTCATGTGTTGAATTGAAACCACTGACTTTGTAGTTAGCAACCCTATGTTTAACCACTATGTCACCAGGCCTCCTATTGTTGATGCTAAACCTTCTTTTTTTTTTTTTTTTAAGACTTGAAAAATTTATTATGCAATTCACAAAGAGTTTCTGTCAACAAGATCATATTTTCTCTCTTTTTTCTTTTTTTTTTTTAACAATTTATTGGGGCTGATACAATTCTTTTCACAGTTCATACATATACATACATCAATTGTATAAAGCACATCTGTACAGTCTTTGCCCTAATCATTTTTTTCTCTTTTCTTCTTTTACATTTTATTAGGGACTCAAACAACTCTTACCACAATCCATACATATACATACATCAATTGTATAAAGCATCCATACATTCCCTGCCCCAATCATTCTCAAGGCATTTGCTCTCCACTTAAGCCCCTTGCATCAGGTCCTCTTTTTTCCACCCCCCTCCCTCCCCCTTCCCCCCTCCCTCATATGCCCTTGGTAATTTATACCTCGTTATTTTGTCATATCTTGCCCTATCCGGAGTCTCCCTTCCCCCCTTCTCTGCTGTCCCTCTCCCAGGGAAGAGGTCACATGTGGATCCTTGTAATCAGTTCCCCCTTTCCAACCCACTCACCCTCCACTCTCCCAGCATCGTCCCTCACACCCTTGGTCCTGAAGGTACCTTCTTAATGCACAGAAGTACACACACATATACATATACACACAGAGACATTTATATCATTTATATCGATGCTTTTTTT
This sequence comes from Tenrec ecaudatus, assembly GCF_050624435.1. NCBI lineage: Eukaryota > Metazoa > Chordata > Mammalia > Afrosoricida > Tenrecidae > Tenrec > Tenrec ecaudatus. Next base: position 12,807,836 of record NC_134539.1, read on the forward strand.
CCCTGGATACACACACACACACACACACACACACACACACACGGATCTACACCCAAACCTCTATCTCAGTCTGATAATATAGGATTTAGTCTTTTCTCCATTTTCATATTTGTAGCATCATTCTCTGAAAGGATAAACCTAGATTTCATTATTTTGAACCTATTAATCAATCCCCATATCAATATTTATTATCTATAGTCATAATCAACCCAGCAGACATGATTTGTTATCTTGGTTAGACTAGGGCCCCCCCTTATACCAAGTCAACTCTCCATATAGAATCTGCCATCCAACTGATTTTATTGGACTGTCCCCATGCATTCTCTTGACTCCTTAGCTACGATGACTGAATATATTCCATTCCTGTCCTGACTGGATTCTGACTCCTAGTTTTGGGTAACCATACCTCTCCCCCTATTACTTGCATGGATTCCAAACTTTACCATTCCACTTAATGTTGTTAGGACTAAATTGTTCCCAAAGGGAAGAGGTAGAAATAAAAGCTCGTGGGAAAAGAACAACAACAACAAAAAACAATCTTTTCCTTTTGAGAACATTTTGTATAAGTAGAGATGACATTTCCAACGGATTATATTCACAAAATATAATTTACATTAATGTATTTCATCATCAAATTCAAAAGGTCAATACCAAAATATACTAGGCCGCCCCTCTCATACAACACAAGCATCATTTTGTTTTGTGAATCTGATGATCCTAAAATGTTATCACGTGCCATTATCTTCCCGTATGGACCTTTTAATCCTGAGATTGAAATAGCACTTGAAACATAATGCAAGTTGATATTAACAATTCTGTATGAGTATCCCTGTTGTACCAACATTTTAGAGAAGACATGAACTAATTCTTAACAGAAGAGAGAAGGATGTGGCTCAGAGGATGAGGGGAGCTAGTCTGTCTTCGGGTCAAGGTTCCGAGAGACGGTCGGACTTGTCACACTAACGATGAAGCCACGCGATCATTACTCAGAATCAATTTCAATAAGACTCTGGGTATATGTAGTTTTATGAACTAATTATCATCCACCTAAAAGATCAAGGACTTTTCTATTTAGCCCAAAGCATTATGGGTTAAATTCTACTACATTCATGTGGAAAGGATTTCTTCTTTCATTTTTAGACTAACATTTATTAAGATAATAAAATATTTTGAAGAGCTCATTAATATACCAAACCTTTCTAACTAGTAAGTCCAGAGTATCTGCTATAAAAATATATATATAGTCTCTAACAGCCTGAGATTTATAACTATCTAAAATTTTTCAAAATAAATTGATTCTCTTGTATTTTAGCAATATAAACCAAATTTTTAAGCAATTCTAACCAATAGAGTCATATTACTTGAAGTAATCCTTATGAAATTCTGTATTTCAAGTTTTATAGCAGTATATTTCTTGACAAAGCAATTGTAAAATGAATAATTCATTCATTTTTCCTCATATAAAATGCTTGTTGTGTTATAAAAGAATGTATGTCTTCAAGCAGTTTAAGTACACAATGATGACAGATGGGTACTCTTTTTACATAACTACAAAATTTTCTATTTAGTTCAAATATTTAAAAGAATGAAAATTGTACATTACAATGTTTGTTTATGGAAAATGGAAATATATGGCTTAACTATCATAGCAAACTATGTAGAACTTTGAAAGGTTTGCTCAGATTTTCAGACTTGTGTTTGAGTATCAGAATAAGCCGATTACGAAGCACATTCCTTGTTATGCTTATTTTGTACAAATCTAGGCCAATTATACTAGATTTGTATTAGATGGTACTTGAAGTGAATTACTCAAGAGGGAAAAAAAGTGATAGATATCAGAATATCTACTATATATATCAGAATATCTCTATAGATATCAGAATATACACTATAGATATCAGAATATATACTATAGATATCAGAATATCTACTATAGGGAAAGGATGATGGACAAATAAGCTTTCAGCAATTAAGTGATGGTGCTACATTTTGATGAAAGTAGTGAATATGTTGGTATACACATTTATGAATGTTCCTAGAGTTTGTACTGTAAATTAATGGTGGAGAAACAAATGTCACCAAAAACTTACAAATTGCATTAATGAGTGTATTATTAAAGTAAGGGTTAATAATAATGAGACTAAGGTTTAATAACCTAAGGCTTGAGGACAGAAGTGCACCTGCTCCAAGGCCTGGTATTTTTAATCACTTCATTTGCTATTTGCATGTGAAGGTTTGACACTGAATAAGGAAAACCAAAGATGACGTGATGTGTTTGAGTTATGGTGCCGTTGAAGAATAATGTAAATACCGTGAACTGCCAAAAGACCAAACGCATCTGACTTGAAAGAAGTACACTCAGGATGTTCTTTGCAGGCAAGATGACCTCACGCACTTTAGACCTGTTGTCAGGAGAGACCAGTTCTAGAAAAGAACATCGTGTGTGGTGAAGGTAGGGGGAAGCGATAAAGAGGACGCCCCAGTAGAATGGATTGATACGGTGACGGCAAGCTTAGGTGCAAGCAGATTGTGAGGGTGGCACAGGGAAGCCCGTGTTTCCCATGATGTACATGGGTCGCAGTGAGTCAAAACCAATTCAACAGCAGCTAACAGCAATACTAGCATTAAACTCAGGTTCTCTCTATTTTAAAATGAGAGATTAGAACCTGGCACACAAAAACAGTAAGCATCTTGCCCAAGGTCACAAAATTAGCAAGTGAGATGGAGTGTACATCAGACATGAGGAAGTTCATTAAAGTCTTCCTGACATGTTTGTAGACTTGGCTCAATCTGAAGGGAGCAGGATCTCTGTTTCCACTTTTGAGAATCTACTCCGGAAATGAGGAATAGATGCTATTAACTGTTGGCCCTGCAAGATTTTATTCTGCTACATATTTTACGACAAAGTTACAAGATGGAAAGGAAAATTGAGAGCATTAACTCTTGAATCAAACAGGCTATATTTTTGTCCTTTACCTTCCACAAATGACCTTCAGTGAATCAGAGGATAGATTAAGTAGAAGTTAAAATCCCCTATTATTTGCCAGTCTGCATTTTAAAACACAGTCCCACCACTATCACCTGACTAACTTGTAAAGTTCCTTTCATCAACTCCAAAAATAAAATACTAACAAATAAAACTAATGTGTTGAGGAGCATAGAGCAGTGCCTGACAAATCCTTCTATAGAAATGTTCATTGGTATTAGTTTATGGGCAGGTGTTTTCATACACACAGTGGGGATCATATATGGCCTCTATCTCAGGGAATAGTTTGAGAAATTTTTCAAGTGTGGCAGTCACTAGTTGCATGTAAGTTAAGTATTTGGCATTTTACTAGAGAAAATGAAGAACTGAAAGTCAAATGAGGTACAATTATTCATGAATTTTTTTAAATGAAAAATAGGCTAACAAACTCATCACATTATTGTAGATAGAGAGGTATAGGTTGATATATTCGAGGAATTTAAGGGGTCTGTTGTTCTACTGTAAAGGAGGGAGACAAAAATAGCTGCCATCAACAGTTCTTTGAATTCTCTGCCCTGTAGCCGTGTTTATCAACACAAAGCTAATCCTGTTTACTCTTTGCCCTTGCCCTCTCCAAACCCTCTCTACACACAGGCAATACTTGTGAAACATCTAGCTTGAACTGAAGCTGTAGCTAAATGTGAACTTGAAACAATACTTTTGCAAATCATTGTCATCAGCAACCACTTTATAATTGTCCACAAGTTTAATGAAAAAAATAATGTCAAACCCTAATTTAAATGACATTGCTTAACAAGCATAAAAATGTCTGGGGATTGCACTTCTTGCCCACTTTCCATGTGGAGCCAAATCTTCCCAATTAATGTATTCAAAAAATACTTCAGAGTTCAGTGCTCAGATGTAGCAATCAGGCCAGCTCTATATCCAAAATTCATATACATAAATATTATACAGCAAAACCTATGAAAGCTGGAACTTGATAAGCCTGCTTTTTTTTCTTGTCCCTATAAACTTTCCACCTTTGGCAGTGTGCAAACTTCCCACTTTTCTTTAAAGTCATATACCGTATATACTTGTGTATAAGCCGAGTTTTTTCAGCACATTTTTGTGCAATTTTTCGGCTTATACTTGAGTATATATGGTAATCAATTTAGTGGAAAATATTTGAGTGTGCATTCTTGGACCGCCTTCTCACCGTTTCCAGTTTTCACGGTTTCCCTCTATACTAAGCAGAAGAGTCTTTGAAAAAGTAGTACTATAGCACAGGGGACTTGACACACACATGAACTCCTCTATCCATGTACAATGGTAAATGCTGTCTGCTTTTGTTTCACAAATGGAACACGGCCCGAAATCCTCAACCTAAAATCACACACTCTGCTCAGGGTTTGTGCCCTTATTACAATTGATTAGATCCTTCTTTCTTCCCCTAAAGTTCCGTTCCAACAATCTTATCCATGTAATACCCTGGACTTTGCTGCAGCACCATTGAATAGTTTGATTGGCATTAGCTGTTGGCGCTCTAGGCTTCCTGGAATCTTACATAGTTCTAGAAAATGGCCACCTGCATCCTAGGAGTGGCAGGTAAAAGAATACATTCTGGGTTGTTAGGGAAACTGTACGAAAGATTGAAAACACATTGCTCTATATCCAGAGAATGAGAATTAGCTCCAGAGAAGTGTTCTTGTCAGCAATGAATCAAATAAATTGCTTACTTTACAAGGCTAGAGGAAAAGGCATTCTGAAAAATACCTGCACAATCCTACTATTTAGTTGGATGACTGGTTTTTTAAAAAGCTAGTCCTTTCCCTTATTATTTTTTAGAGTTTGTAATTATTTGGATTTGATGTACTTGTAAGTGCAGATTAATCTATGAAGTTAGAATATAGTATGAGGATATACTTTGTTTTATAAATTGGCTCTCCGAGACTGACATAGAACTAAAAATCTGTTTGAAAAGGTATGTGGAATAGAATTGTTCTCTCTCTGACTCTCTCTTCCATTTCATTTTCTGCTGTGAGATCTCTTTTCTGAATCATATTGAGTTCTTTCAATCAGTGCTTGAAGCTTTGGACCCAAAAGCTGGTTCCCATAATTCCTGCGTAAATTTGCTACCGTGGCTAACAAGAAAAAGAGCATAAACTTATTTATTGACACATTTTCTAATCTACTGTTTACTTAAATTCACAATTACATTTCATCATTCGATGCTATAAAAGTGATTAAGGAGCTTTTATGCCAGGGGGAGGCATTTCCTGTTTGACAAGTTGCATCTCAAATACATGAAGTATTGGTTAATGAAGGTAAATAAATTAAAAGCTAGTACATACTTCCATTTATCAACAATATCTTTGATCATTGGATTCAAACTATACATGACTAAGGTGAACAATTTTCTAGGAAAGTATCAAATTGTAATTTGAGGAGCATCACTATATCTTCCCTGAGTTATGATACATCATCTAAAATGACCCTGACAAAAGAATACTACATTACATTTTATAAAATATCCTGTCTGAAAGTTAAGAATCATCTCAATAATTATTTAAATAATACAAAATATATGTGGACTCTTATTTACTCTATTTTATCAGGCCTATTTTCTACCCTGCTCAGCATCCCAAAAAGTATGTAATTTTGATTAAGATTTCCAAATTTGAGAAAAAGGGTGGATTGAAATAAGAAAATAAATGCCCCCTGCCCAAGTATTTCCTAATATACTGAAAATTATGTAAGTATATTCTTCACAGATTAAGCAGACTTGAATTAAGCATAAATATGACCATCATTCAAAATTATATTTATAAAGTACATATTGTAAATGATAGTACTCCTATTATATGTACAAATGTAAGAGCGAATACAAAATATTTGCTACTAGGATTCCACTTTATTCATACATAGGTTTATTTCAAATAAAACAAGTTTAAAGATGTCTCTGTAACAGGAACATTCATCTTAGACGCATTGTTGTTGTTGTTGTTTTTGTTACATGACCTCAGGTCAATGCTGACTCACAGCAACCCCGTGTATGACAAAAGTACGCAATGCCTGGTCCTGCGCCAGCCTCAGAAGTGTTGTATTTGATGCCCTGTCCCAGGAACTGCTCTCCTGATAACCGGTCCAGTGCACATGCTGTGCTGCTTCCCAGACATCCTGGTTGGTTCTCTGGCATCTGCATATGTAAAACAGAAGGAAATACGACCTGCTCCTGAGAATGCTTCACAATGATTGTTATGCTTCAGCACATTATGGTCTTCACAGCTTCAACCAATCCCTTGAGGGTCTTTGCCTTTTTCTCCTGACCCTGTTGTTTACCAAGCACGCTGACCCTCTCCAGGGATGGTCACTTCTGATAACATGTTCAAAGCATGTGAGACGAAGTCTTGTATATCTGTTTCTAACAAGCATTCTGGCAGCACGAACTACACCGCATATTTGTTTATTTGTTCTTCTGGCAGTGAATATTCTTTGTCAACACCATGATCCAAATCAATTCTTCTGACTGCTTTTTCATTCATTGTACAGGTTTCACAGACTCATAAGACAACTGAAAATATCACGCATGTGTCACACTCACGTTAGTCCTCAAAGTCATAACTTTGCTAGTTATTTTAAAGAGGTTTCACGGAGCAGAAATGCCCAGTGCAGTAGGTCATTTGATCTCTTGACTGTTGCTTCTGTGAGCGTTGATTGTGATTTCAAGTAAAATGAAATCCTTGACAACTTCCTTCCCTCTTTCCTTAACATAGTGCCTACTGTCCAGTTGTGAGCTTTGAACGTTCCTAACAATGAGTTGCAATCTATACTGAAGCCCTGGATTGTCACCAGCAAGCCCTGCTCACTTTCAGCAAGCATAGTTGTATCATCCGCATGTCACAGGTTGTTAACAAGGCTACCTTCTTTTTCAAGATCCAGTTTCTTATATGTGCTCAGCATACAGCTTGAATAAATACAGTGAATGGATACAACATTGAAGCACACCCTTCTAATTTTAAACCATGCAATATCCTCTTATTCTATCCTATCCTCTTAGTCTAGGTACATGTTACACATGAGCATAATTGAGTGTTCCAGAATTCTAGTTATTCAATTCAATTATTCTCAATGTTAGTCATAATTTATTGGTATTTATGTAGTCAAATTCCTTTTGCATATTCAATGATGCAGAAGAAGATATCTTTCTCATATTATCTGGTTTAGCCAAGATTTATTTTTAAACAGCAATAAATCTCTCATTCTGAGTTTTGAATATCACTTGAATTTCTGGCAATTTCTTGTACATGTGCTCTTACAACCATTTTAGAATACCTTCAGCAATATTTTACTTGCATGTGACAACGATGTTGTTCAATAATTTCTACTTTATGTTGGATCACCACTCTTGGAAATGAGCACAGATATGCATCGCCTCATGGCAGCTGTCTTCCCAATCCATGGTGTGGTGAGAGAATGGTTCCAACATTCTATCGACTTGGATAAGCATCTTCGTTGGTATCTCAGTATTCTTAAAGGCTGTTTATTGCCAATATTTCAGCATCACGTGAACTTCCTCATCCAGTACCATCAATTCTTGACCATTTGCTACCTAGTCATTGGTTGAACATTGACTGATTCCTTCTATCTTTTCTGTAGGACTTATTGTGCCATGCATTATTTTCTCAGAAAATCCTTCAATATTTAAACTCGAGGCCCTGAATTTTTCTTCTTTTATTCAAGCTTGAGATATAGTCTGTTCTCTTTGATTGTCTAGTCTATATCATAGCACATTTCATTGTAAAATTGTAATTTGTCTTCTCCAACCATTCTTTGCTAGCTTCTGCTTAGCTCTTTGACTTCATAATGCATTAGTTTTGTTTTAGTTACTCTACATTCAAGGGCAAGTTTCAGTGACTCTTTTATAAATATTTTGGCATTTTCTTACTTTCCTGTCTTTTTCAGTGACCTTTTATTTCATGTTTGATGGTCTTGATGTCATGTCACACCTCATCTGGTCTTGGGTCATTCATTTTCAGTATGCCAAATCAATTCTTTAAATGGTCTCTAAATTCACGGTTGTACGTTATTCTCATCGACTTGTTTAGTTTTTTTCCTACAAATTTAATTTTCATCTGAACAATTGATGCTTTGTTTTGTTTTGTTTTTGCAGTTGGTCCCTGGCACTGTTTAGAGCTATCACATTTAGATTCTCATTTACATGTGAACTGCCAAGCAAACAACCAAATCTGTCATGGATGAACTGCAGCAAGGGGGCTCTTTAGAGGCAAGGATGGTGAGACCTTGTCTCAAAGACTCTGGACATGTTGCCCAAAGAGACCAGTTCCTGAAGAAGTACAGCAAGCTTGGTAAAGCACCGGCTCAGTGAAAAGGAGGAAAGAGCTTCGATGAGATGAATTGATACTATGGCTGCATCCATCGGCCATGTAAGAACAATTGTGAGAATAGCAAAGGATGGGTCCGTGTTTGGTTCTGTTGTGCATGAGGTCACTATGCGTCAAAAGCAACTCGATGGCACCTAACGATAACAATAGCTCTTTGCACAGACAATGCTCACTGTCTTAGCGTTCCTTCTGACTTGCAGTGCCACTGCAGGGCAGAAGATTGACTCCTCTCAGTTTCTGAAGTTGTAAGTCATTAAGGGAGCAGAAAGCCTAATCCTTTTTGCAAGTGGTACTTGTGAGTGACTGACCTTGCCAGTAGCAGCCCATCTTGTCAACCACTGTGTCACCCGGCCTCCATCTTGGCAGACAAGAGATATGCTCATGTTAGCTGGTGTTTTTCTTAACAGTCTCTAAAAGTGATGTAAAATTATTCAGTAAAATCAAGCCATTTTAGATGAAACATTTAATAATTTCATGATCTATCTCTTGATTGAAACTTTCACAGCTAAATACATAGTTGTTTGAGTTGATATTGTGTGCCTTTGAGTCAATTATGACGCACGGTGATCCTATAAGACTCAATTAAACTGCCCTTTTGTTATCTTAGGCGTTAATCTTTACAAGAGCAGATAGTACAGTCCCTTCCCCGAGCACCTGGAGGGCACAGACACTGATGCTTGGTTGCTGCTCGACACTTAACCAGGGTGCTCACCTGGCTGCTTCCCGTAGTTTGAGTGGAGACTGACAATCGCATTTGCATAGGTTATGCCCATGTCTATTCCCTTACCTGTGGCATGAAACAATTACAGCATTTATAATGCATAAGTTTTGTTCCTTTATTAGTATTTATCCATCCTCATAGTTTTCATTTTAGTGACTGTAATAGAAACTTTTAAAAACTAGATGGCAAGTTTTCTTATCTTTTTTCTACTTTTAATGAAAGTGTCAGAATTTCCATAGTAGATGGAAGGTTTGCTATTGATTTCTAATAGATATATTTTTCCCAGGAAGTCTTTCTCCAAGTTTAGATTCATCAAAATTTTATTATTTAATAAAAAACGAAAGTTGAAATATTTGTTAATCTTTTTTATCTAAGGTAATTGCTTTCATTTGTTAAATGTTAACATAATAGACCACATCAATGTTTTTGTTCTTATCATCAATGATATACACAATCTTAGACTAAAATGTTCTGCACTAGTACACATAATTCCTCTCTAAAAATGACATTAAAATTGCTCACATTTTATTAAGAATACTTGTCTTCTGTGTTGTTTATACACATGCAAGTCAATTTTTCAAAATTATTTCTATAACAATATTTTATTGTGAATGAGATAGAGATTTACATTTCAGATTATCAGCTTCGTATTCAACAGTTTAAACTACTAATTACCGGACCTCACTGATAGTTTATCCCTCACCCACACCTTGGTTTCCCTGTTCCCTCTTTGTACCCACACCCACACTGGCCAGCTGCAATCCGTCTGCAATATGTGACTACATGGACTGTGAGATTGTAGTAATATCATTAAAATATTCCCTATATTCTGAATATCTAAAGTAAGAGAAATAATTTCTTACTAAGAGTAATATAAGTCTTAATACAAGCTCAACTTGTTATTTGCAGCAGTAAATCTTTTGATTGTTTTTCCACTTCAAAATATTCTAAACTTCATAATTGATTTTTGGTCAATTTTTGATCCTTCTAAAATGATTTATTTAACTTGAATTAGGAAATTTGCTGGGATGAATTTAAATATTGTAATGTGTATATATGTGATATAATATATTATCAAGAAAAACATAAAACAAATGAGATTAACATTAAGTTGAACAAAATTCATCAGTGAACTAAGTATCTGCGACACACAACACGCACACACACATGCATATTGCCTAATATATTATCAGTGCTTTCTATTTTTCCTTGACATATTATACATTATTATTACATGATTCAAACTGTTATTTTCTGCTTAGGACATTCTACTTTAATATTGAGTATTTTTGTCTTTTTGCTAGATAATGAATTGCTCAGAGCCGAGAGGTGAGAATTCAGCTGATTCCCAGATATTTTCTCCCACTAAGACCTAGCATGGGAGATTTTTAAAAAATTCCAATGATATTCTTTACTAACCTACATGATTTTGAATGTGCTGTGGTTAACAAAATATTGTTTTTGCTTTGAGATTTAGAATTATGATAAAAAGTCAATCATAATTTTCATGATGCTTCCCCACTCTGTCCTCTACAGAGGTATGGTTAGAATGTAACCTCTTGGCAAATCCAGCATACCTCTTGGCGACTTAAACTCGAGAGGTTGCTGACCCCGTGGTTTCAACGGATGCCAGAAAGAAGTGGCCTGCTCCGACTCACAGACAGAAAGGGAGTTCGGGAGCAGTGAACAGTGAGAGTAAGGAAGGTCTCTGAGTTTCCCCTTTACACACACGTTTTTAAACATATTTTTATCTTCCATTTTGATAAGAGTTTTTAAGGGGATCATTTCTTTTAACTTCACTCAACACATTATGCAGCAATCATTTCCCTCATTTTATAAAAATAGAAAGTGAAACTCAATGTGATCTGCTATGTATCTCAAGGTAGTCACAGCTTGCAAATGGAAAGGTCAAGATTTATCAATCAGTGTTTCTGGTTTCACAATCTATGTTTTATGCACTAAAATACGTTCTTATTTTCTCTCTGGTTTTAAAAAAATTGCTCATTGTATTTTGTTATATCTATTTATCTTTTCTGATAGACTGCAATTTTCAAAGGTGATCATTTTCGCTGCTTTATTTACAAATATAATTTTCAATGCCCTAAACAAATTAGGTGTTCAAAATTGCTTTAGCTAATTTGAATTAGATTGCCTCCCATTAAATAATCTATAGAACATTAGTTTATAATTGTTTGAGACCTTGCAAATATGAAAAAAGTTCGATTCAAAAAAGCATTTACTATGAATCTTTCTATACCAGACTCTTAGATTGGTACCAGTGGACCTTCAAGTTGAAATCTCTGACTTCAGTGTGTTTATAATCTAAGAAAAAGAACGTGGGACGATCAACACTAGTGAAAGAATTCCTAAAAGTTCTAAGTAACGGTTACACAAAAGCCAGTTCTACAAAGTATCAGAGTAGGGAGAAGAAATACTCAACTATATTGTAGGAAATTAAAAACAATCACTGTCCTCTTTCAGTGCCATCAACCATGATAGCACTCTTATTCTTGACATAGCCAAAGAAATTGGTATGTCCAAGTATGCCTGCTTTGGCCTGAGGAGAGATTTACAAAGACGACCATGTGTAGAACGTTTGATAATGGGGAGATAAAGTCTTTAGGACAGTTTAAAAAATCAGGTGGAAAAATGGCTCAAGGAGTGCCTAATAGCAATCATACTGATCACTTTAGTTGTCCACATCCTTTCTCAATAATATGAAAAGATATGGAGAAATTAGGTGTTGATGACCAGCAGTTAGCAGAAGAAAGTGCATATCATAACTGATAATATGCTAATATGACCTTGCTTTCTTAAGAACAGATAGATGTTTAGAAGGAAAAGGGATATGTGAATCTGAAAACCTTATAATAATTCTTAAGACAAATAGAAACTCATATTGATGCATTTACATTAGCATTTTTTGTGAAACTAAATAGCTATATGTGTATGTATTTTATAGTAATATATAATTACATTACCTTAAATTATATTATATCATATTAATTAAATGTAATTATGTTATGATACACTGTAATATATTATCCATATAATAGTTAATTATTTAGTAATTAATAAAGATAGAGATACATATAGTAAACAAAACCTTAGATGTTTCTGACACTCTGGTTTCAACTGATACCAAGAAAGAACTGTCCTGCTCTGACTCAAAACTGAAAACGAAGGTATGTGGGTGATGAATAGTACAAGTAGAAGAGTCTATAAGTTTCTTCTTTACACACATATTTCCTTTTGTTTAAGCATGTCTTTATCTTTTTTTTTTTTGCATAGCGTATTTCAGACTGTCAATTCTTTTAAGAATAGCTTCAATTCTACTCAGAAGAAAGGCCTGGCAAGCTACCTTAAAAGGAGAAAATCTGCCTTTGAAAACTCGGGCGTACAGTTCTGCTCTGACTCACTTGGTATCACCACGTGTTGTAACCGACTCAGCCACATGAATATACGCATATCACGTTTGGAATATGATCTCGTGTGATTGCGGGGTCTGCCACAAGTCCAAAATCTGTGAGTTGAACACTAACAAAAAATTCCAGAAAATTTTTATTCTGAAATTGGTCGCACAGGTAGTTAGGAAGCAGGCAGAATTCATATCAAGATGTCCATAGTCTAGAGGCAGTGTGCACCCTCAGACAACCTTCCTTTTTGCCCTTAACATCTTCAGCTGATTAGAGAAGACTGGACAGAAGGAAGAGTCCTGTGGGCACACATGGGTCAACTCCTGGTTGGTCACCACCGTGGGGTGGACCGGACATACAAACGAGTTCCTTTGCAGAACAACGAAGCCGTCTGACTCGGTGAGGACTTCTGTGTGGCCTCAGAGCATGAGGGGCAGTTCTACTGGATGCCCTAGGGTCACTACTAGCAGAATTGAATTGTACGGCAGTGGGTGTTGTTTTAAAAACTCGCACCATGAGAGAATGTGAGTTTTTAAAACCTGAAACCTGTATCATCCCCTGCTATATGTTCATTTTTAAAACCACTTTGACAGAAGAGATCTCCTCTCAGCGGTGGTCCGTTTTTAAAGATGCAGACAGAGGGAGAGGACCATTCAGTTTCTGCCATACAAACACTGTCCTCTTGTCACCCCAAGGCAGCAGACACTCCTACCATAATGACAAGCGAAACCTCCTGGAAGTTCAAGTCAAGATGTGGGGAAGGGAACATGTACGTCTCAGAAAAGAGAGCACAATTTTATTGGTAGGAAAATGAGGAGGAGCAATTTCCCATTGGGGAACAAAAACGCCTAACAATACTGACGGAGACCTGGTGACCCAGGCTGTGTGCTACAGATTCCTAGGACTTCACACTGTTCTTTAGCGGCAGGAAACATCCTTCATGGGCCACACCAGATAGACTTGATGTGGAAACCCCACCCCGTGAGCTGGGCTTCACCGCAAACTCACCTGGGGCTCTGGACTGCAGGGTGAAACTCTCTAGGGCGAGAACAATCCGAGGACTGCTCTCATAAGGGTATAGACTCTTGCCTCAAGGGGGACCGAGATGAGCCTGTACTTACTATTTTAAACACTCTCCTCATTTTGTTTTTGCTTGTATTAATCTGGTAGATGTGGTTCTGTTATTGTCAAGGAATTTTTTGAAAGTTTTACCCTCTCATCAACTTCCAGTATTCGTGTAAATAATAGTGTCCAATAATTTAAGAATTTAATCTGTACAAGTCAATACTGTATACATATGGTGTGTAGACACTCTAAACTTGTATAATTACCTTTGCTCGTGTGTGTTTTAAATCCTATGACATTAGCTATGTTAATGACATCATCAGAATTTCTTTATACCTAGGGAGATGATTGACAATGTTCTCTAAAAAAAATTCACATTATGAACGGTAATTTGCGTAGGAACAACTGATTGAATGCCATGTAAATACTTCATAACAGCATCTAGACTTTTATTTGAACAAACAACTGAGCGTCATAAGCCACTCAAATAAATAAGATTAACCAACATACCAAATCATCCTAAAGAAACCATCATTTTTTTAATTGTTCAAATCAGCAGATTGAACTTTTCCCTAAATTACCTTACAGATCTCACCATCTATGATTTTAATTACATTTGCCCTAGGTAGTCAGTAATGCAAATACTTAAGATTGATCAGGCGTGTAATTACCTGCATATATTCATTTGAAAACTAGCAAAATGCTACATATTTTATGCATTGTAGTTTTTCAGGGTTTTGCCATTGAAAAGCTGAGCATTTTGATACATGGACTCTCACTAAATTATTTAAGGTCATGGCAAAAAACATCACAGGACTCCACTTACAAATGAAGAAATTGAAGTGGACCAGCTCTGCCTCTGGTCCTTAGCAAACAAGCAAACAATCAAAACAGAGAAACAAACCCTCAGTCACTGAGTCTATTCTGGTTTAGGGAGTGACTCGAAAGGACAGAGTAGAACTGCTTCATCGCGCCAAGGCCAAGAGGCAAATGATTATCAGGCCCCTGGGTAAGCCACTTGGCCACCAGAGCGCAGGTGAACTGTTCGATGTCATCCAGCCAATTAGTCACACGTCAGAGTCTACTAGAACCACAGTGTTCATGCTTCAGTGTCATTTTAAAAATGGACTCAAGGGACAGTTCTTGTTCCTAATAATTCTTTAGTTTTTGATGACATAACTCTTAATTACAATCATACACTGCTATGTAATTCTTAAGTGACTTTCTGATAATTACCTTCTTTCCCCCAAAGGACTATCCCTAAAGCATTTGGATTTAAAAAAGAAGAAGAAGAAGAAATTAAAAAGAGCACTTCTCCCACTTTCTAAGGAAGTGTTAGTAGAAGTGTTAAAGCAGGCAAATTTTCATCTCCTAAAATAGCCAGCCCAAGAAAAGAGACGTAGTCTGCTAATTGGTGCCAAGACTGAAAGGTAAAATTAATTCAAAAGATAAGAATTCATTTATAGTTTGAGATTGATTTCATGTGGATGTAGTGTTACAGAATATTTTAAACTAGATAGAATCTTCCTTCCATATTGATTCATCCAAATAGTACATCTTGGAAATATAAAAACAAGATTTTATTCCAATTGACGTAGAAGATGCCGTGTGTTTCTAAACCACTTTATTAGCAGTTATTAAAACAATCGGGCACTTAAAAGACTTTGCTGAGATTTTGAGAAAATTTTCATAGTAAATAGAGTTCTTGTTAACAATTTCAATTTATGTTTATATTATTCAATTCAGTGGCATTTGGTATACTTTTCACTTTGTGCACACATTTTCATTATTTCCATTCTGATTGTTTCTGTTATCATTTATCCAGCTCTCTTTTGAAACCCCCCTCCCCAGACATTCCTTAGATGTCATTCATAGGATTATGTAGAAAAGCAGTGCACACACACACACACAGACACACACACAAGATCTTATTTATTATAGGGCCCACTCTGAGTCTTTGAATTCCAAATTTAAAGGGTACTGCAGGATCACAGTCTTGGGGATTCCTTTAGCCTCCATGATCAAGAAACCCTGGTCATTTTTAGAAATTTAATGTCTGTTCAACATTTTTCTTCTCTTCTATCCATGAACATTCATGGTGTCAGACCAATTGTTAGTGGCATCCAAGCTTTATGGAGTTCCTCTGTTCGCAAGGTAGGTGAGTCTATAGATTCACGTAGACTATTAGTCATGCAGAATTCTTCTTTGAGCCTTTAGCTTGCTTTGTGCTCATTGAAGCAGATGCATGCTGCTATTTTTAGATGCCCTCAATTTGGGTTCTGACTCATAGCAACTCTATATACAACAGAACAAAACGACGCAGCCCTCTCCTGCTCCATCCTCACAGTTGTTCTTATGTTTGAGCCCATTGACGCCACCACAGTGTCAATCTAGCTTATCACATGCATTCCTCTTTTTCATGGCGCCTCTACTTTACTAAGTATGCTGTCTTTTTAGATTGCTGCTCAACTTTTGAGATCTTGGATGCTCATATCAAGTTAAATGTAGACCATCGTTATGAAACATGTCTGAAATAAGTTACTTGCTGAGACTATAACCCTAAACCTTGAAATCCAACAACCCAATTCCAAGAGGTGTTTGGTGACATCTAATAAGTATCTTTGTCTGTGCTTGATTTTACATATGACTATATATGCACTATACAAACATCTATACACATTTGATTGTTATTGTTGTTTCTGACTTATAATGCCATAGTCTACACTAGAATGAAACACCACCCTGCCTTGCACCTTATGACAATTGTTCTTATGTTTGAGCCCACTGTTGCAGCCCCTATGACCATCCATCTTGTTGAGGCCCCGCCTCTTTTTGCCTCTCTACTTTATCAACTCGAATGTCCTTCTCCAGGACTACGTGTCCAAAGTATGTGAGATGAAGTCGCGCCATCCTTCCCCCAAAGAAAACTTCTGGCTGTAATTCGTTCAAAGCAGATTTGTTGGTGCTTTTGGAAGTCCACAACGGCGATAGCTTTTTCCAGCCCCATACTTCAAATGCATCAATCCCTTGGTTTCCCTTATTCAAGGTCCAATTTTCACATGCTTATGAAGTGGTTGAAAAAACCATGGCTTGGGGAGGGTCCACCTTAGTGACCTCCAAGTAACATCTTTTCAACAGTTTAATGAGGTTTTACGCAGCAGCGTTGTCCAATGCAATAAATCATCTGATTGCTTGACTATAGTGTACCTGGACATGTGCTCACCTGTATTTTATAAATGTATATATCTACATAAAGGACCACACACGTATTTTTATAACTAGCATTATATTGTTGTATATGCTATGATTTTACCCAAATTGCCCCTTATACTTTTCTCCTTTTCCACTTCTATTTTCTCCTGAGTAAAAGTCACATTTTCCAGTATGTTTATTCATCAGGATTGGATTTGAATTTTATATTTCCAATACTTTGTTTATGTCTCAGGTATGCTCTTCTGAAAGGAACTGATTTTCCCTTTTAAAAAAACGGTGGTTAACATGATTTGTAGAAGCTAAAATACCATCCAGCCTTTTCAGTCTTAGCTGGGTTGCTTGAAATCTGACCTATATATAAATAGAGGCAGTTCATGAACAGCATCTATTTTTAGTGTGTCTTTAATTCAAATAGGTAGGAAGTATTTTTTGTTGCCTTTTCTTTCTCCTTTATCCAAATAAAGAATTACCGTCTTGGAAACGCAGAGGGTCATTCTTGCCCTGTCCCATAGGGTCACTGTGAATAGGATTCAACTTGAGAGCAGTGAGTTTTTATTTTACCTTGTAGTTAGAGGATAACGTTCCTTTCCCCTCCCATGAATGTTTACCATCATATAGTGTATTTTTAGTGTGAAAACTTTTTCTTGACTTTTTATAATAATACAATGTTGTGTTCAGCATAATAATGTTCACTACTTTCCTGGGTTATGAGGTACTAGGCAGATCCATTTTTATATTTTAATATTGAATACAAATCCATTGTTTATAGTTATCATAGATTTTTTATCCACTCTTCCAGTGGTAGGCATTTAAATTGTTTCTACCTTTTTGATTTTTATGAATACTGTTACAATGAGCATAGGTGTGCATGTACCCACTTGTTCCATAGCTCTGAATTCTCTAGAATAGATAGGAACTTGGGGGATTGCTTGGTAGTGTGTAATTTCTACTTACAGTTTTCTTAAGAAGTGACCTACTTCTAGACAGAAGGTTTCCATAGATGTTGTGTCATTTTAGAGCCACACCAGAAGTGCATAAAGTCCCACTCTTTCCACACCCTGCATCATTTGTTGTTTTCTGCGTTTTTAACATTCCTATTAAGGCTGGGGTCAGATTATATCATATGGGTGCTTCAATTTGCGTCTCTCTAAAGAGCAATGCATTCTGAGCACTTTCTCTGATAATCTGGCAGCAACAAGAGCGAGTGAAATTTCATGAAAACCCGTGACGTGCAAACGACAGAAACTTGCTTACCAAGAACTCATTGATGAAGACCAAAGATGACAGCCTTCAGTATGTATTAAATCTCAATGTAAATGAACTGAAAATCCTAACAAATAGATCAATAGACCATCTCATAAAAAGATATAATAGATTAAAGTTATCAAGCATTTAATTTTGATTGGATTCACAATCAATAATTGTGGAAACAGCAGATAAGAAATCAAATGACATATTGCATTTGGCAAATCTACTGAACATATATATTTAAAGTGCTAAAGAGTAAAAACATCTTGAAGACTTAGTCTTGAAGACTAAGATCCACCTAATGCAAGCCATGGTAGTTTCAATTCAATTGCTTCAAACAGATGCGAAAGCTGTATAGTAAATAAAGAAGACTACAGAAGAGTGGACACATTTGAATTGCAGTGTTGGCAAAATATGTTGACTGCCAGAGCACAAATAAACAAATCTGCCTTCGAGAAAGTGCAGCCAGAATGCTTCTTGGAACAGAAAATGACAGACTTTGTCTCACATACTTAGAACATGGTACCAGGAGGGACTGATGCACATAGAAGGTAAGGTCCACATGTCAGGTAAGGATGTGATGGAGTGTCAAGAGAGAAGAGGAAGACTCTCAAAGGGACAGATTGACACTTTGGCTTCAATAATTGCCTCAGGCACACAGTTTTGAGGTGGCTCAGTAGTACTATTAATATTTTCTTCTATTTACATAGGGTCACTGTGTTTTATAGTCCCCCAGAAGACACCTAATAACGACTACAATGATGGCTAATGGCTGCAAGCATGTCTTCATAGATTTGTTGAATTTGTGAGTTCTGTGTGACCATTACAATGAATTATCAAACACGCAGGAAAGTAGGGGGTCAAAAGAGGAATGACTGGTGTCAGAATAGGTAAATAATGCGGAGGCCTGTCTGACCCATGCCTCGTGGTCATAAGGAAGCCAGAGGTCAGATGTGGCCCCCACAAGGTTTACCCACAGAGACATGTTCACTGTCATACTTTTTTAGAGTTGGTTTTAACCTAGAGAACTCAGTTGAATGAAATATGATGCTGTTTCCTCCTATAATAAAATTGTCTGAATTACATCCCCATTTTTGATTCAACAATGTAATTTAAATATAACTTCACAGAAAATAAAGATTGAGAGCTTAAACTACCCATCTTTGTAATATCATAGCTTAATAATCGATGCAAGGAAAGACCAACTTGGCCCAGTTGACCTTTTGTAATGAGTTAAAAAAACGACGCTACTATGTCTAGGTGATTCAGGGCATATCAGTATGTGTAAGAGAACACATGTTTATGGATTCTCCAATGGCTCTCCATTCATTCAAAGAGCATACACTATTGTAGGAGATTTAATCTAGTCTGTTTTGTGAGCCCAGGCAGTGTGATTGCCTTCAGAATTGAACTTCACACCTGCATGAAATTTACTTCGGTCAGGAAAAGCTAAAAATCAAAAGGCAACAGGCTTCGTAATTCCTCATTTCTGTAACCCGGTTCATGTTAGAAAGCGTAACTCATCAAATAATGGACCAGGAAGACATGTTTTCACCTATCCAAAGCTGTAAGAGTTCCTGTCTCTTTACTTGACTTTGCAGTTGGTCGAGAAGAGCTCAAGAGTGAATGACACAAATCAATATAAAGCTGTATTTGGAAAAACAGTCATCTGTTACAAAAGTAAGAATAAAATTTCAAGCTACTCCTCTAGTCCAAATATAAATAAGATCCATATTTATGAATTTGTAATGAGAATTTATATGAAAATAATGAATACCAGACTAGTCCCATGGAAGGAGACCTGTTGGTACAGTGGTTACATACTCGGCTGCTAATCTCAAGGTCAGCAGTTCAGCAACCTGTCCTCCAGGGATGCTAAGAGTCAGAATTGACTTGATGACAGTGAGTGAATCCGACGGGGGTGGAGCTTCACGATGTCCCAATCCCCACCTTTCCCAAGATGTTGCCCAGCTCCATTTCCCTTGATATTCACCCCACTTCACCCCCACCCTTTAGTATCTGCCCTCATGAATCTGGGATCCAAAATTCACTGTAATATCTTACAACTTTATTTTAATTGTGAGAGAAATGTCTCGTATGGTGGTGGTGGTGGTTAGTTAACTCGAGTGATTCTGACTCTCAGCGACCCGATGAGCAACAGAAGGAAACACCAGCCTGTCCCGCACCATCCTCGCCGTTTTTCTCACGTTTGAGCCCCGTGTCGCAGCCGCTGTGTCAATGCATAGAGTTCAGGGCCTTCTTCTTTTTTGCTGCATTTGATTGTAGTGAGGTGCCAAGTCATCTTGATCTTCATCAGCAGGTGCTTCGAGCCGTCTTCATTTCCAGCAAGCAACGTTAGACTATCTGCATATCACAGCAGGTTAATAAGCCTTTTTCCAATCTTGATACAATATTCTTCTTTATATAATTGCTTCTCTAATTATTTTCTTAGCACACGAAATGAAGAAGTATGGTGAGAAGATACAAACTGGACACACAACTTTTCTGATTTTAAAACAGGAACTAGTTCTGGATCTGTTTACACTTGATCAATATACAGATGCCACTGAACACAATATAGTGTTCTGGGATTTCCAGTCTTCTGAATAGTATCCATAGTTTGTTATGATCCAGAGTTAAATGTACTTTTCATTGTTAATTAAATACAAAGAAACATCCTTCTTTGGTTCTCTGCTAGCAGTCAAGGTCTATCTAAAATCAACAGTGATATACCTCATTCCATGTCCTCTTCTGAATCTGGCCTGAGCCTCTAGCAGCTCACAGTCAATTCACTGAGTGCCCCACCCATTTTTGGTGGAGCTCCATCAAAATTTTATCTGCATATTTTATCAATGAAAATGTTCTATAATGCACTCATGCTTTTAGGCCATCTTCCTTTGCAATGAGCACAAATAAGGATCTCTTCCACTTTGTTTGTCAAATATCTGCCTTCCAGATTTTTTGCCACTCCCCAGTAAAAAGACTGGGCTTTCTACTCTCACAAAGAGTTATAGCCTAGGAAACACCCAGTACCAGATCTACCCTGCGCCATAGGGTCACTCTGAGTTGGTATTCACTCAATGGCAGGGACTAGTAGTAGTACGTGCATCAAATGATTTCACCAAAAAAGTCTAAAGAAAATTGAGAGACTGAGAAAAACTATTTGACAATGGCATATCACTAAGGGCCTAATCTCTGAAATCTAATCTCTAATCTCAAAATGAAATCTCTAATCTCAAAAACATCAACCCCTTCACAAGAAAAAAATTAATAACCCAATTAAACAGTGGGCAGAAAATATGAACAGTCTGTTTACCAAATAAAGCATTCAGGCCAAAAATTAGGAAGGAATTCTTATGATCACTGCCATTACAAAGATGCAAGTCAAAAGAACAATGCGATATAACCTCATCCCAGAATTGATAGCAAACTTCAAAAATGCAAAAAGCAGCAAATGCTGGAGGGGTCTTAGAACTATCAGAACCCTCAAACACTGCTAGTGTGTGAGCTACCACCATAGTGGAGAACACTATGGCACTTCCTCGAACCACGGGCAAGAGAAATACAATATGATCCAGAAATAGTGCTACTTGGTATGTACCCTATAGAAATAAAGAGCACAGCAAAGCTATAGGCACATCCTTCTTCATTCCAGCACTATTCACACTGGCAGGAAGAACCTCAATTGCCATCAGTGGAAGAATGGGTAAGTATCCTTTGGCACATATACACATGGAATGCTCTATATTGCTAAGGAATAAAGATGAAACTGTGAAACGCCTCATAAAATGGATGAATTTGGAGAACTTTATATATGCTAAGTGAAGTTAGTCAAACAAAAAGAAAAAATATTGCAGTAGATCATTATTATGAAAAAAAAGTCAGAAAAATGTTTTTATATGAAAAGACATAGTGTTTGATGGTTGACATGGGTGAGAGGGTAAGGGAGGTAATGGGAAGTGTGGCAGCTAAATAATCTCCTGTAAACTTGGGCGAAGGGGTGGAGTCTAGTCTGTCAGTCAGACCACAGCAAATGTGGCCTCTGTGTGGGTCTCCTGAGGATTCTGGGAATTTCTGTCTTCCTCTCTAGAGGTGAGACACACTATCTCTCTGCTACCCATTCCTGTTGACAAGCCACATGGCAACATGCTGTGGCAGCCTTGGAGCTGGAGGAACCGAATGGAGACCCACATCAGGGCTGAAATGCTTCCACCGCCACTAGATCCACCACTTACCTGTGACATTTCATATTCAGCATGATTTCATGTGCTGGATGAGTCTAAAAAGGATTTATGGACTACCACAGGACATATGGTCGTGATCTGGACTGGGCTGGGATGTTTTCTCAATATACAATTGCTCTTTGATATAATGCTCCTCCCTATACATTTGAGTCTCCTTGGGTTTGTTTCTCTAGTCTTCCCAGCCTAACAAGAGAAGTAATAAGCTAGAAGATCTACAAGTATTTATTTGGGCAAAGGTGATGATGTACTAAATAGACTACAAGAGGGAGATGAAGGGAAAAGGTGGATGGGGAAAACAGATAAGTCACTGGGAGGGTTGACAAGTAGTTTAAGCTGGGGAAGAAAATGTATCACCTGATATGTAAACCCCCACGTGAAAAAGAAAATACCATGGACTGACAGAAGAACAAACAAATATTTCTTGGAACAAAGTAGTCATGATTCTCCTTAGAAGCTAGGATGACAAAATCTCACCTTGAGTAGTTAGGGCATGTTATCAAAAGGGGTCAGTCCCTGGAAAAGGGCATTGTGCTTGGTAAAGGAGATGGTGAGTGAAAAAGAGGTGGAAAACTGTCAACGCAATTGCTGTGACAATGAGCTCAAACATTGCCATTGTGAGGATGTCACAGGGCCAGGTGGTGTTTATTTCTCTTGTACGCAGAGAGTAACTGTGTGTCAGGGCCAATTCAATGGCACCTAACCACAACTCACACCAGGCACATCAGTTTGAGACATATTTCAGAATAAGCATGGTGTGGAATGCATGCCAAAGATAATCCAGTGTGAAGATCTTGGTCCTGTCTGAAGAGTACTCATTAAGAAGGGGCTTCTTGGTCTCACCAGCATATGGACAATTGTTTTTTCAAATGTAAGAATATTGAGGAAAAGCAAATTATCTAAATATTTTTTGTCCAAAATTAAAATTAGTGCCCATCTTGTACAGTGCCAGATAATTCTTTTGAAATAATTATTAAAAATATATTTTCCTATAAATGAAATTGAAATACCTTCCTATTTGTCACGATGATCCCCATTAAAAAGGGTTAAAACTATATCTCCATAACATTCATGATCCACAATGTTCTAGACTCAGTTTCTCTTTTCTTACTGTTTCCCCCACCAAAGCATTTCCTCCAAATAAACTAGCTCTGCCCTCACTGCCACCCTGTGTATGTTATAGCCTTTGTTAGCAGGAGCCATGCTACTGCTCAGCTCTCCTCAATTAATGTAATCACAACAAATAGAATAGTATTCATAAAGTTCTTAATGCCCTACATGTCTAGCTTAATGTTATCTCTATCTTCTCTGAATTTCCTTAACACTTTAATGATCATGTACCATAAATTGATAGGTTTGGAGAACATGGTAAATTATTTTTCTGTTTTCTTTGTTGTTGTTCTAATTTTGGTTTTCTTACAACTCATATTAGCTGTGAGCATTGTCTCTAGAATATCTTCATATTATGTGTTTTCTTCCCAGACTTAACAAATAATATTTATTTAAAATAAAATGAACATCAATTAAATAATAGGAATCTTTTTATTTCATTCAATATTTACTAAATATTAATAACTGTCAAAATGACATGGACTAGGTTCTTGGTAAGATTACACTCACATCTGATAGAAACTAAAGTTTGGGGAAATTAAGTGACTCAACCAAGATTTTAAACAAGAAGCAACTGCAGAGAAACACTCCCACCCCCAATTTTGTACCCTTAGCCACTTCAGTAAACTGCTGACCTTAGAATTGTATACAAGAGATTAAAGAATTATGAGTACTATCCTGACCTCAAAGTCTAGTGAATATTAGACATAAATGACCAGAACTCATTCCATAACCTCATGCAACTTAAACAAGCAGAGTGTAATGAACATTAATATTTCATCTATGTTGAATTTAGCAATATGTGAGTAGGGAAGGAGGCTTGGGATTTGTGCGCTGTCAAAATTCTCAAAGTACACACACACACTGAAAGCATTCGTCTTCATACAGTACTTTATATAAAAATGATTATAGATTCCATTATACTATTTAATATAGTAAATAATCTCTTAATTATCTTGATAGGGATGGAATTTATATCAAAAAATAAAAATAAATATCAATAAATGGATCAAGAATCAAGGAAAAAATATAGCCTGAAAATAATGTCTTCATAGAAGACTGTCAAGTATATCAACCAAAAATATTGAGCCATTGCCTCTCCGTCGCCAAATAGTTTACGCAACCATCTCTAGTGCAGAGGAAGGCTTTCCCATGAACTGTTGGCATGAAAGCTGGCAGTGTGAACCTGCCCAGTGTTACCACAGGAGCCAAACCCGGGGGTCTCATAGCACAGCGGGTCCGTGGGCTGAATGTGACTTGAGCGCTCTAAGTAGAGTAGTGTTGAAAGAATGAGGCCCCCTTGTATTTGAAAATGAAGCCATTTCTACATGACATTTTCAGGTTCAATTAATGATATAAAATTTTTAAAAAGAAGGGGGGAAAGGGAATAATTCTTCTTTAGGGAATATTCCCTAATGTTTGCCATTTACTTTGTAATCACATGAAACAGAGGCACAAAACGGTTATCTGGACTTTGCAATCAAATGCCAAATACGGGGTCATGAGTCTGTTCTCGTTAGAATATTTTCCATTAGTCTTCCTATTTGATAAGCTGTCACTTGAGAGAGGTGTGATAGAATTCCTTACAGTGAATCAAAGCACGACGCTGTCGTCCTCTTGTATGATGCATGCTGCGTTTGAAGCTGATGAAGCATGACCCCTGAGCTGATGTGCTCATGGATGAAAGAGCCATCATGTCGCGTCTTCTAGTTACTTCATCAGCTACTTGGAGCCAACACGAAGCACATTGATTGCCTGGCACTTCATTTCTGACAGATGGTGGGCATTCTTGTTGATCTCTCATCTAATAATTTCCCACCCCACTCATATTTTAGGTATTAAGTATGAATGCAATTACTGGGGAAAATCATCTGCACTATCAATGGAATGTTCAATTTATAAAGGATAATGATAATAATTCTGATTATTTTGTTTTATAGAATTACATGTAGTTTCCTCTGGAGATAATAACTTCCCTGAAATAGTTATTTTTAAGACACAAAGGATGACCTAACATTATTTTCATGAGGCTTTTATTATTTCCTACCCTTTCCCCAAGAAAATCAAAGAAATATAGACAATCGATGCAGATCAAAATGTACAATCATTTTTGCACATAGAAGAGCATTAAAAGAAGGAACACATAGCTTAAGAAACATAATGTTTCCTCACCTTCATGATTAGTGGTTGGCATATATGTTTTAAAACAGTCATATTAACTGGCCTTACTTGTTGGCATGTGGGTATAATGATATTACGGATGGAATTGTACTTCAGAATGGAAATATTCTTCTTTACCAATGAGTGAGGAGAGAAATGGCGTGGTAATAGCAGTTAGTACAAACACGAAGGAAAATATGCAAAGATTGATTGTGTTGATGATTGGACAACTCTTTTAATATATTACAGTCATTGAATGGTACGGTACAGGAATTATATGTCAACAAAATTTACTTGTATAAATGAAAGATTCTATGACTAGAGAACACAAAGCAAAGCAATATAATGAAATGTGCACATAAAAGGAGTTGGAAAGCCCAGAGCGTAGACCACATTCAGCAAATCTCAAGTTAAAAATTAAGCTTCATATTGCAAGACTTGAAGAATCATTGGGCAAAACTAGGGGCCCTGCTGGGACTGTTGGGTAGGCGTTGGAGAGGCTGTTCAAAGACACTTCCTGCTCCAATAAAGATTTACATCTTTGGAAAACTTCTAGATGGTTCCTGAGTCAGAAATACTCCATGGCCGTGGGTAGGGAGCAACATTTTGAATGGCACAGAATCAAACCAAGGAGACGGAAGGAAAACACAGTCCGTGTATCACAAAGAATTGAGACAAGTTCAACCATTTCAGGAGGTAGCATATCATCAAGGATGATTATGCAGAAAGAAGGACAAGCAAGCTATGCCGAGGACATCACTGAAGAATAAGTCTCTAGAAACTGATGGAAACCAATCGGAATGCGCCCAAAAAATATGCCATTGTGGAGCATAATATAATCACTCCTTTATGTATGCCAAGAAATTCAGAAGATGACGATCTGGTCAAAGACTAGAAAAAGGTCCTTTTCCCATTCCAAATGCATTAGCAGACATCAAAAGAGTTCAACAAGCTGATGAGGCTTTGGGAGGACTCCCCGGTCTATGCCGAGCTAGTTTGAAGACAGCTGTCTGGTTCACCATCAGAAGCCGAACCACATCTGTGTTCATTACAAAGAAAAGTGACCCCTCCAAAATGACATTCTTCATATTACAAGTAAAAATTTGCTGAAGATTATTCAAGAACAATTGCAGCGGTTCGTGAATAGGGAGCTGGTGGGAATTCAAGTCAGATTGAGAAGAGGGGACGAAAAGAGAAAGGTCGTTGCTAATGCACGGTCCCTGCTCATGGAAGTAGCAGTCAAGAAGACAAAAGATGTACTGCACTGGGCACATCTACATGGCCTCGTTAAAGCCTGGGATATCAAGGGAGTTATTATAAAGACTAAGCTTTGTCTGACCCAAGCCATGGTACTGGATTTTTCAATTGACTCATATGCATGCAGAAGCTAGACAATGAATAAGGAAGACCAGAGAAGAATTGATACATGTGAATTATGGTGTTGATAAAGAATATTGAAAGTACTATGGACTACTAGAAGCACAAGTGAATCTGTCTTGGAAAAAGTACAGTGAAAGTAAATTTTAGAAGTGACAGGATTTTTCTCATGTGCTTTGGACATGTGGTCAGGAAACACTAGTCTTAAAAAATGACATCATGCTTGGTAAAGTAAAAACACATTGTAAAGGTATAAGACCATCAACGAGATGGATTTATTCAAGCAACATGATCACCAGGATGGCACAGGACTGGACAGTGCCATGTTCTGTTGTGCATACAGCCAATATGGGTTCGAGTAGGCTGTATGGTATCTAATAATTAACAACAAAGATGGACTGTTATCTTTGAATTGGGGTGGTGACAAAGAATCTTAAGTATATCATTGATTTCCAGAAGAATGACCAAATCTATTTGGCGTGAAGTATAGCCAGAGTGCTTCTTAGAAGGAAGATGGTGTGATTTGTTGCAGGCACTTTGTATACATTATCATGAGAGGGAATTCCCTGGAGAAGGACACCATGCTTGGTAAAACAAAATATTAATGAAAAAGAAAGCTATCCAGAATAAAAGTAATGCAGTGTATTTTTTTTAATGTGCACAGTTATGTTAATGATGGTAAGGATAGCCTAGGGCAGAGCCATGTCCCTCTGTCATACATGGGGTCACTCTGGGGGGTGGGGGGACTGGTGTGATAGAATCCCAAAACAACATGAGCATAATTCATTGTCGTGATTTGATGAATTCAATATGGAATAAAAATTGCTTTCAAAATAGCAGTCTTTCCATTTTGAGTGGAAATTCACTTTTCACTCACAATAGCAGAGAAGAGTTGCACATGCACATACTTCTGGACAAATAAAATACCTCCTTCTACTCATTAATTGCTAGCCTGATTATTCAGTCAACCTCACATGAATCATAGACAGTCTGTGTTCCGCTTTGAAGTGAAAGCACTGGAAGTAAGATTACAAAATACAAAACACACACACATTATGATGGGGGCATTTTATGAGCTATCACAGTCAAAACAGAATTGTAAAAACTATGGTGAGAACATAGAAAATATTTGAAAAATCTTTCTGTGAAAGTTTTGAAAGCACACAAAAAGCAAGCTTATAAATCAGCGACCAAAAATTAATAGAGGTCAAATATCACCATTGTATAAAATTATGTCAAAACCCTCATAAAATATATCAACTATCAGGATATGTGCAGCCAAATGACCACATAAAATTCAGAAATTTAACAAGCATTTCAAAATTAGACTCTACATTTGACAGGTCACAAGAATTTGAAAACCTATTCCAAATACACTTTTATGTGCACATCACACAGGTTTTAAAATTTATCGCAAGGAAAGTGAAATTATAAAACTGAATTGTTTTTCAACAAAATGAATGTTACCAGTTTCAAAAATTAGTCAAATCTAAATGATTTTTTGTGTTCTTTCCTTTCTTCAGCTATGCCAATTAATCTGCATCTTGTCAGACGCCAATTCAGGATCTGTTCTGGCTAACGTTTCACTACCTCTACACTAAACTATGCAATTTAATTATTTCTCCACTTTCGTTGGATAATACTCTAGAGGAGCCCTCCAGAGACATCGGGCTCTGGTGTCACATCCAGTCGGACCACTCCTACTCCACGTGTTTTCAAGTGGACGACATCAGAAATCAGAGGAAAGCTAGTCTTGTCTCATCCACACTGGGCCCATTGCCTCATTTGAAAAATGAAGTATTGAACTACAAACACAGCTCTAAATTTCAGTAATTATGATTTATTCAACACTGCTAAATTAAGATTTGCTTATAAGGACCAATACACCAGGATTCAAAAATGTTCACTGTATGAATGGGTGTAAGTTTTCTATATATAAAACACAATACAAATACAGATCTCATTATGTATAATCAAACTATTAGTACAAAAAATCTGGTTTTCCTAATATAGTTTCATAGGTAATTAAAATATAATCTAAATTTTCTTCCTTTATAAGTTTTCCATATTTAAGATAGTTACTCCATGGTCACCTTTAGCTTTCACTGGAATTGACAAACATATTGTTAATTTTTTATATTGAACAATAATTTAAATTCTTTTACAGAAATTCTTTTGTTAATCTTGTCTGCCTCATCATATTTATGAGAGTTTGAGCTCACAGAAAGTATTATTTCTAAGATTAAAGATTCACATTAACTTTTTATATTTAGCATGATATTAATAGCTATCTAAATAGATTATAAGCATTGATTCTATGCTGGTATTGTTTGGTACCTAACTGCAGCAATTTAATAATTTGTCAGCTTTTGTGAATGCCCAGATCTAAAGGTCTAAATCACTGCCTTAGGACTTCCTAAATTATAGGCTATCATATGAAAGATTAATTAATTATATGAATAGGATAAGAAATAAAATGAAAGCATGATTAGATTATATACCTAAATATATACTATTTATATATCTTGTTGTTATTATATGCAACATATAATTATTAATGATAGCATAATATATATTATTTTATATGATTAGGGAAAATATTTCCCTGAGGGATTAAAATTTCAATATTTTTAAGTTCCAATTTGATTTATGCTGATGTATTTGAGTCTTTATTTTGAATTTTCTCTGTTAATAAAATGATGCTATTCTTTTTACCATGGTTATTACTACATTTGTATTCCTTTAAAATCTTAACAGCTGAAAATACACGTTTCATAAGGACAAGATTATCTGTAAAAATAAATTTTCCCATCTGCAATGTTCAAACAAAAATAAGTTGATTTGCAACTACTGCAAATATTTAGTGTTCACATACTTGGAATCATAAATGAGCATATTGGTAGTTAGGACATCTTAAAGCTGGTTTATTGTGTGAACAGTGTCGATTTAATTCCAACTCATAGCAGCTTTAGTGCATAACAGACGGAGTTACCATCCACTCCCGGGTCACAGTCACAGTCATCAAAGCGACGCTGCTATTCATAAGGTTTTCATGCGTCACCTTGTAAGAAATAGATCACTGGATCCCTCTGTTTCGTCTGTCTTAGTCTGGAAGCTCTGCGATGCATATGTGTAACCTTTTCCTCCATTGAGAACTCTCCTGATATTTGAAATAACAGTGACAAAATTTCCAGCATCATAGGAACATACAAGCCACCAAACTGCACTACTGGGGAGAGGAATTCAACCCCATCTGTTTATTTCATAATTAATTTTCAGTTTATAATTTGTACTTTTGCTATAATTTATACTTTTTCTATGAGTTTGGGACCAATATATCAACTAGTTTCC
This sequence comes from Tenrec ecaudatus, assembly GCF_050624435.1. Lineage (NCBI taxonomy): Eukaryota > Metazoa > Chordata > Mammalia > Afrosoricida > Tenrecidae > Tenrec > Tenrec ecaudatus. Next base: position 12,838,105 of record NC_134539.1, read on the forward strand.
TGCTTCTAAGGAGGAGGAATACATTTCATAGAGATTTCCTGGAAAATAACTATGTAAGCAATTTCACTTTTAAAATGAATAACCACATAAAACAATTTTTTCAAGGTAATTTTAGCATACATATGGCAGAGGTAACAATAGAACAGAAGAAATTTGTATTGGGGGAGGGGAGGGGTAGGTTGAAGAATCCGAAGTTTTTACAGCATTACTCCTACTAATTGTGTAACAGGGGGTGTCAAAATTGATGTTTTTAATTCTTAAGAAACAATGATGTAATTGCTGTGCTGTTATTGTAAATATCAAATTAAATACATTATAAACCTCTTAAAGATAAAGCTGTCATCTTATTGTTTGGGATATGACTAATTTTCATAGAAAATAACCTGTTTTAGGCAATCTATTTCTATCATTTTAGCCTAGCCCTAGAGTAAATCCTACTTTTTACTCTGCAAAATCTTTGGTAAAGAGCTGCTGCATGTTACATAGGCAGAATACATCTCCCCCTCTCCCCCACCCCTGCCAGAACCCACCCAGAACTCAAGCCTTTGTCTATTGATATATTATTCAATAGCTTTTAAAAAACAGTTTTATTGGCATGTAATGCACATATCTTATAACTTAATTGTTCAAACACTTTAAGAAGAGTTGTACACGCATCCCCAAAATCAATTTCAGAATATTTCCTTTTTTCACTTACTCGTTGTTATTAGTGCTCGATTTTCTCCTAAGCTCTCCTACCACGCACCTCAATAATTATCAATTTACTACTGTCTCCATAGATTTATCTATCCTGGATTTCGTATGCAGAAGTTCACATCAAACACAAATAAGAAACAAATAAACAACAATGGGAAACAAAACAGAGAACCCCTTCAGGAAGGAAACACACCAGGTCAGAGTGCTACAGCCAAATGTGGTAAAGAAGTCAGATGGTGCCTGGCTATCAGGTGAAATAGCATCTGGGATCTTAAAGGCTTATTTCCAAACAAGCAACCATAAACTGTCAACTTCATCCACGTGGAAGAAGCACACCAACATCAGTGACCAAGGGATTGTAAATCATATTATCCAGAGCCAAAGGAGGAAATGGTAACCTAGTCTAAATTGTGAGAATGTGGTTCGCAGGAGTCCGTGGATGGCAGTGGGAGCCCAGACACATTATCACTACATAGGAAATAGGCCCCTGGTGATGCTCCTGTGTCCATAATAGAGGGATAGGAAGAACTGGATTGCCAAACCGTGCATTGAAGAGATGACTACAGAAGATCAAAACGATAAACCTGACTTGGACTCTTAAAATCCTGTCAGTTGATCCCCCTCGGATGTACTTTAGGCCTGATCTGGTTTTTAGCATTTTCTGCATTGTTTTGATTGCTCATATTGGGGTTGATGCCAGTTGTGTCTGTCATTAATTTTTTGTTATATGTGTTTCTGGCTTTTAGTATATGAAACTTAGGATTGATGATCCTCTAGGGACAGAAAGTAGAATAAGGGTTCTGGGGGGGGGGGGTAGTTTGGGCAAGAGTGTAAAAGGGAGCTGATGGCAAGGAATTCAAAAAGGAAAAGAATCTTTAAAAACTGATTGTAGTAGTTACTGTACAATAGTGATTGATGTGACTGAACTATAGAATGGTATGATAACTATATTAACTCCAAAAAATGGTTTTGGAAAAGAAAACAGAGAAACTTCAATCCAAAAGAAAGCAGAAAATCCTAACTTCTAAAACTACTGTAAAATGGGTCAAAGGTGAAGTCAAATGAAAGGGGTTGGCATTTTAGGCTAAATCTATATTGCATAGTAACTTGATAATGCACTCTGACTGAAAGCAAGAATATACACATGCCTGGACTATGGGAAAGGGAGGCTTGATCCATGTGGGGACCTTGTAAATGGACTCGGATTTCTACTGTCATCTGTAGACTTCTGCAAACTAGATATTCAGAACTTAAGCACTGACACCATTGTCTTCTTTGGATTTGGATTTGATTATTTACAATCCTAGGACACAGGCTAGTGTTCTTCCCTGTGACGCAGTTGACACTCAACAGGGTTTTTTCCATGTAGTTGCTAGAAGTGTTCAGTGTTTAGCTTTTTGTTCCCTGTGACAATTAGTTATCTTGTAAAATTCTTTTGGTGAGATATCAATCATCACTTATCTTTCTCTTTTTAAAGGAAGGCTCTCAACTATCAGCCATCAACTATCTGCTATGACTGGTTGTCTTACAAATATGCAGGGCATAATATATGTATGAAAAATATTGAAGAATGCAGGTATCAGCATACTGCAAACTCCAGGGAGACTATCTCGGTTTCGGACAAGAAGTGAAGCTCATTATCTTTTGAGTTTGGACAACAGAGTTAGCCATGCTTGATAAAATTGCTTACGTTTAAAAATATATACGAGGTACTATTTTCTGACAGTAAAGATACACAAAATAATCATTAAACAGAAGAGCAGAACTATGAAGGGCAGCCTAGTCATTAGTGTGAGTAACACATATAACTTCTTGGTTTTTTTTTTAATCTAATTTTAACTCACGTGGTTTCTGGCTAAGGTTTAAGAGATCTGAGAGGAAGGCTATAAGGTGTGTTAATTAGTTCATGGTTTGGACATTGTTTTTTACTATAATCTGGTTCAAATTAGTACAAAAAGAAGACGGCAATATGAGTGGTGTTATATATTAACTGAAAGCAATGTTTCCAATTCCACTTGTGGTAGTGTTTTAAAAAAATTAGGATTTCTACCAAGGGTAAAAAAGATAGGTTTTGGTTGATTTACTGATGTGCATACAGCCCTGGTGATTCTGTGGGTTACAAGTTCGGGTGCTAACCCTACAGTTAGCCATTTGAATCCACCAGCTATTCCCTGTGAGAAAGACGAGGCTAGCTGCTCCCCCACGGAAAACTTAAGGGTGCATAATGACTCTTTTCTGTTTCTTAGGGGGAATATGAGTCAGAATTAACTCACTTGGAGGGAGTTTATGGTGTTTGCTTTATTGAATGTGTTTGGTTTGGTTTTGCAGTGCTAAAATTATGGGGATATTTATCTATAGCATAGGAATATGTTGATTTCTTTGTTTCTAGACACACTGTCCATCTAGGTCTATATATTTTCAAAGGTAGTGTTTCCTTCTTTCTAAACCTCCCATGAAGAATTCTGGGCTCTCTCTCTTTTTACACCATGTCAAAATAGCACTGTGGCATCCCGAAGGACAGAAACAGAAGGAAGTCTGAAGGGGCCAGGTGTCGGCTACAAGATGAATGGCTATGGTTCACCAATGAAAGCACGTGGGCAGCCTGTGCTCTCTGGAAGGAAGACCAGGTACATTATCGTGATGGGAAAATGTCATTGGCCCAACTTTACTAGCCTTTTTATCACCAATGCCATTTTCGAGTTTCTTAACCTTTGTCATAAACTCCCAATATCATCCTATGCCCTTAGGGAAATATCTATTCCTACTCCTTGTTCTTATTTGGAATTGTTCTTGTTAATTGTAAGTGATATTATCTAGTCAGTCCCAAATCATCGCAACCCCTTGCACAACAAGGAGACACCGGCAGTTTCAAGACAACCACGTCATGGTCGTTGTGTTCTTATGTCTCAGCACCTTGTTGGAGCCGCTGTGTCAATCCTCCTCATGTCGATCTTCGTCTCTTTCACATGAAGTCCTTGACCTTACCTAGCTGCTCGCATCCAGTGGATTGTGACACACAGTGACCCCTCGTGGGAGCAGATCGCCTCAACTTTCTCCCGCGGAGAAGCTGGCGGGTTGGAAACACTGCGATTGTGTTCAGCAGCCTAACATGCACAGCGCCGGAAGAACTTCCTCTCTTCCCTTGTTGTCAGATCCCATCATCTCGGTACCAACTCATAGTGATCCTATCGACAACAAAACCAAACCAACACCGGCTGATCCTGCACCATCTCAGAATTGTCCTTCTGACTGAGCCATGGCTGTAGTCACTGTGTTAATCCATCTGGTCAAGCGTTTCCTTCTTTTTCACCGGCCCTTCACTTTGCTCAGGATGATCTTCTCCAAGAACGGGTCTGTCATGACAACATGTCCTAAGTATGTGAGGAAAACATCTTGACAGCCTAGCCTCGAAGGAGCATTCTAGCTGTATTACTTCCACGACAGATATGTTTGTTCTTTCGGCAGTTCGTGGTACTTTTAATATTCTCTCCAGCACCTTCATTTCAAATCCACTGATGCTTCTCCAGTCTTCCCCTTAAGAATGCTAAAAATAAAAAATAGCTACCATAACCTCTGAGCTGAAATGTCTCCCCTCAAATATAGTTCACCTATCAAATCCCTTTGGAAGTCCCCGATTCGAAGAATATGTGGTTTAAAATGTAAAGTCACCAGAGCCTCAGTTTATGTATGCATGGGCTATGTCAAACAAAACATGAGCAAGTATGTCTGAAATCAGTGGATGGCTACAGATACATTCTCTAAGTAATACACGTATCTTACTTGGCTATTATTCAAATGTGAATTTTGGCACCACTTACAATCCTTACTTTTTCAAATATGGTTTTTATAAATTTTATTATGAGCATTTAAAGTTCATATTTAATTTCTTTCTTTTTAATCACCAAGCTTCTTTATAGGAACTCAAGTGTGATAAATCATTGGCAGTTGTTGACTGTCTCTTATCTTTAAATGTTTGAAAATTTACATAAACAAAAATGACTTAAGAGAAAATAATAGCTGACACTTGCTTCCATTTCCTTATAATTAATCTTTCACATACAAGACACAATAAAATCTTTGTCAAAACTCACAGTTGTCCTCTAATTCTTTCTCCTTGGTTTCTTTGGAAAATTTGCCAATCTTCTTGTTTTTTGGTTTCTTTTGTTAACAGGAAACAAGAAGACAGACATTTTGTTGACTCCAAATTTTTTCCTGTGATTATTTATATCCAGTCTCATATTCCATAATTGTGCATTTCTCTGTAATGTTTATTAAAGTTATTCTCCTGGATTCTCTAATCAGAATCTCTGAGAGACTCTCTGTTGATTCCCAGTACTGTTTTTACTGGTTGCTCCTAATTCTATCACACCATTCCTGCCCTCTACTGAGAGTACTGTGACTGTATTTCCAATGACAATTGGAATCCAGCAGATAGGTCTATAACCACTAGAGACACCGGTCAGAGTAAGACATGGAAAAATAATAGTAATTTATAAATTATCAAGGGTTCATGAGGGAGGGAGTGAAAACTGAGGAGCTGATATGAAGGGCTTAAGTAGAAAGAAAATGTCTTAAAAATGATGATGGCAACATAAGTACAAATGAACCCGACACAATGGATGGATGTTTGGATTGTGCTAAGAGCTGTACAGGACCCCAATAAAATGATTCATAAAAAACAACATAGAACTCCTTCTTATCTTCCTATCGTCCAGATATATTCCTCTTTTTATTCCCCATCCACCAGTTGCATCAGTCCATCCCCTTTATCCTTCACCTCCCAGTGAGCACTGTGTGCTGCCAGCTTTCTTGTTAATTCCCTGACACCTGCAGATTCCTTTCCATCCCTGCTCTCACCTTGCCTTTGCGGATCTGATTAGCTCTCATCTGTAGTGTTGCCTTGTTCTGCTTGCTCTCTCTTTTCACTCTCCTATTAATTCTTACTTTCATTATTTCCGTATGTGCTGTCAGAATGATATTTCAAAAATGCTAATCTATACATATTTCATGATTACATCTTCGCTTTCTAAAGAAGAAGCAGGTTAAAGAAAAATTTTTATGTGGTTTACAACATTCTACAAAAGCTAGCTCCTGTCCACCTCTTTAACTTGTTCCATTTTCTCTCTCCAGAGTCCTCCCATCTCCTCCGTGATGAAGCAGTGATATTTTATCCCAATCGGGATATTATTCCGCTCACTTTAGAGGATACAGAACTAAAAATCAGAGGATGCTGTCAAGAAAAGGCAAATGCACACAATTAGAAAGCAATAAAATCAACTTTCTTTTCAACGTCATTCTGAAAGGTAGACAGATTAGTGATAAAGGGGGCTGTCCTTACCTAATGCTATATACGCTGAATGAAAATTAGCTGGCCATGACACAATAACAGGGTTGCAACGAAATCGGGCACACATTAGACACCTATGGGGATGATCCAAATCTGGGCATGCTTAGACCAAGGTCACCCAGACACAGGTGAAACCTGGGCACAATGTGAGGCGCCAACCACAGTACAGCACACATGTTCCTGAACTCAGCTAAGATTAGCCAATACCCTCAAAGCAACCCTCGGCCCCAACAGCCCCTCGACCCAGCCAGTGGGGACCAGGAGCATAAACAGCACACTGAGTGCAGGCTGTGCTCTTCTCGGGACTCTCTCAGGTCGCTCTCTTGCAGGTCGGGGGTGGAGGGGGGGGGCATAACTCCATCTGGAACTGCACACACTCTCTCTTCTTTTTGGCTCCTGAACTCCACCTTTGGTTCTGTGGACTCCACCTTCCAGCCATTTTCTCTGTGGTTTCTTAGGCTCCCCTGCCACAGCCATTTTCACTCCCAAACTTTCCCACGGCTCCTGCCTCAAAGCGATGGACACGTTCCAGATATAGCATGTACTATCTGAGACTGGACTTTATTTATCCTCATAAAAGTTACTTGCATTTATAAAATTGCTTCTGCTGCGTGAATCCTTTCAGTGTTGAGAAGCAAGAACTGAGGTAAACCATCCCAGAAACCTACAATGTTGATACTAATTGAAAACCATCACTTCACTACCAAAAGTGAATAAAAGTGTCACACACACATCAATGTTTAAAAGGTGGGTAAGTACTTGAGTGGAGGTCCAATGTCCATCTTCTGCCTTAATACTAAATATATATAGAGAGAGATATATAGAGATAGAGATATATATAGATGTATTTCCCCATCATCCTACATACATATGTACATATCTATATTTAGACCTCTATAAATGCCTTTTGCCTCCTAGTTCTTTACTCAATACAAAAACACTTTGTTCTATTAAATTGGCATTCCATGATGTACACCTTCCTGACACGATCAAGGAAGACAAATGTGTGCATAAGCAAATGTAGTGAAGAAAGCTGATGGTGCCTGGCTATCAAAAGATATTGTGTCTGGGGTCTTAAGTGCTTTCAGGTAAACAAGCAGAAGCAACAAAGTCCACAGCGAAGAAGCACACCAGCCTGTGTGACCACGAGATATAGAAGAGACCAAGTATCAGGCATCAAAGAACAAAAAATCATGTCATTGTAAATGAGGGTGAGTGCAGAGTGGAAACACAAAACACTATCTTTAGGCAACTGGACACCCCCTTACAGAAGGGTCACAGAGAGGAGATGAGCCAGTCAGAGTGCAGGGTAGCAATGATGAAACATACAACTTTCCTCTAGTTCTTAAATGCTTCCTCCCCCCACTATCATGATCCCAATTCTACCTTACAAATCTGGCTACACCAGAGGATGTACACTGGTACAGATAGGAACTGGAAACACAGGGAATCAAGTACAGATGACCTCTTCAGGACCACTGGGGATAGTGGTGATACCAGGAGGATAGAGGGAAGGTGGGGTAGAAAGGAAGAACCATTTATAAGGATCCACATATAACCTCCTCCCTGGGGGATGGACAACAGAAAAGTGGTTGGAGGGAGACTTCGGACAGTGTAATATATGACAAAATAATAATAATTTATCAATTATCAAGAGTTCATAAGGGAAGAGGGAGGGGGAAGGAGAAGGGAAAATGAGGAGCTAGTATCAAGAACTCAAGTAGAAAGAAAATGTTTTGAGAATGAGGAGGGAAACATGTACAAAGGTGCGTGATGCAATGGATATATGTATGGGTTGTGATAAGAATTGTACAAGCCCCCAATAAAATGATTTAAAAATACATTTAAAAGGTGGAAATTATTTCATCTCAGAGATATATTATTTATATGCATTATCTGTAAAAGAGCTTCTCAATAAACTTTCTTTTCACTTGAAGCAAATTCTGAAACTTCAGATAAGTTTATTAACCATTCTAAGCCCAATTATAAAATTAAAGAATAATAACAAAGGTATCTAACATGTAATATTATAAAGTTGAATAAACTCTGAACATTATTTCCCTAGATAATTTAGTTACACCTTTCTTTATAGAATGTCAGGACCCCTATTGGTATAGTGGTTTTGTACTGGGTTGCTAACTGCAAGGCCAGTAGTTTGAAACCACTAGCCTCTGTTCGAAAGAAAGATGAAGCTTTCTACTCCCATAAAGGGTGAGAGTCTCAGAAACCCACAGTGGCAGTTTTACCCTGTCCTTTGGGTCTCTTTGAGTCAGAATCAACAGAATGACAATGGGTCAGGGCCTGTTTATAGATTATTTGAAAAATGAAATACATGAAGGAATTTTTTTTCATGGGGTCTCCCTTTATTCTTTTTTTAAACATTTTATTAGGGGCTCATACAACTCTTATCACAATCCATACATATACATACATCAATTATATAAAGCAAATCTGTGTATTCTTTATCCTAATTTCAAAGCATTTGCTCTCCACTTAAGCCCTTTGCATCAGGTCCTCTTTTTTTTCCTCTCCCTCCCTGCTCCCCTCCCCCTCATGAGCCCTTGATAATTTATAGATTATTATTTTGCCATATCTTGCCTTATCCGGTGTCTCCCTTCACCCCCTTCTCTGTTGTCCGTCCCCCAGGGAGGAGGTCACATGTGGATCCTTGTAATCAGTTCCCCCTTTCCAACCCACTCACCCTCTACTCTCCCAGTATCGCCCCTCATACCCCTGGTCCTGAAGGTATCATCCACCCTGGATTCCCTGTGCCTCCAGCTCCTATATGCACCAATGTACAATCTCTGCTCTCTCCAGTCTTGCAAGGTAGAATTTGGATCATGGTAGTTGGAGCGGGAGGAAGCATCGAGGATCTGGGAGAAAGCTGTATTCTTCATTGGTACTACAACGCTCCCTGACTGACTCATCTCCTCCCCTATACCCCTCTGTGAGGGGATCTCCAGTGGCCGACAAATGGGCTTTGGGTCTCCAATCTGCACTTCCCCCCTCATTCACTATTGTATTTTTTTTTTGGATGATGCCTTATCCCTGATCCCTTTGGCACCTCGTGATCGCACAGGCTGGTGTGCTTCTTCCATGTGGGCTTATTTGCTTCTGAGCTAGATGGCCGCTTGTTCACCTTCAAGCCTTTAAGACCCCAGACACTATCTCTTTCGATAGCCGGGCACCATCAGCTTTCTTCGCCACACTTGCTTATGCACCCATTTGTCCTCTGCGATCGTATCATGGAGGTGTGCAGCCAATGATATGATTTTTTGTTCTTTAATGCCTGGTAACTGATCCCTTTGGGACCACGTGATCACACAGGCTGGTGTGTTCTTCGATGTGGGCTTTGTTGCTTCTGAGCTAGATGGCTGCTTGTTTATTTTCAAGCCTTTAAGACCCCAGACACTATCTCTTTTGATAGCTGGGCACCATCAGCTTTCTTCACCACATTTACTTGTTCACCCACTTTGGCTTCAGCAGTTGTGTCAGGAGGGTGAGCATCATTGAATGCCAATTTAATAGAAGAAAGTATTCATGCATTGAGGGAGTGCTTGAGTAGAGGCCCAAGGTCCTCATGAAGGAATTTTTTAATGGTTCCAAAATCCTTTAAAAATCCAATTGTTAAATATAACCAACAAGGAGTTAAGAGTATATGGTGCTGTATAGCTATTTAAACAGCATGTGATTGGCAGGACATGTCTAAGAATGTATCAAACATTTTTAACACTTGCAGTGCAAAAAGGCTTACTTTGCTTGTCAGTTGAGACATTTTTATTATTTAAATTTAACCCTCACACAAGCCCAGGCTTTGAGGTGTGATTTCCTCCATTTACTTTAAGAGCAGAGATGTAGTGAGGCATCCGAGAGCCAAGCAGAAAACCAGACATGAAATTCAGATGCGTAGGTGTCAAGATCAGTGTTTATTTCAATGGTAGTTTTCTCAAGATCTGAAAAGAAAATGACCGAAAACTTCTGCTTCGTCCCTCTCCAGAGGCTTTCTGCATTTTACAGAGGGTCCATGGTTGTCTGTATTTTAAAATGATTTGGTGATATTAATTTAATTTTATGCAGCACTTGAAACCCTTGATCCATGCCAGTGCTTTAAATAAAAAAGAAGTTACAGAAAGCAGCAGTTCAAGCAGCCCCAGGCAGCTTCCTGCAAAGGTCGAGAAATGTAAATAAGCACATCAGGAACCAAAACATGATGTTCACTAAACGTTACTTGGTGTGAATAGTGCCCCACAGAGTTGTTTGCAGATCATTCATTTCGTCGATAATGAGAACCAATGGAGTAGATCTGTAAGCACCGAGGACACATAAATGACACTGAAGATTGCCCAGTGCCATCACAACATGCTTCTTCCCTCTGACAAAACAGTGATGGAAATTATACCAAGCACAGTCCAGGGACTTACAGAAACCACCAAAGACGCACTTTGCTTAATCTTGGTAATTATTTCCTTAGCGCATTCCTTTCTATGTTTTCATTTCAATTTGGCCTTTTTCTGTATTCTTTTTCTCCTTCTGTGCCTTTGAATACCATGAGTGGAAAATACCGTGGTTCTGTTTAGAGGTATCTGTGCTTTCCTGGTGGATGTTCTTTCTGCCAAACGCTTCAGAAATCTTATTTCACTCACAATGTGTTCAAGGCAGGGAATCAAACTTATGCTTTATCTGTTTTCTGCAATCCAGGATGTGAGTTGGCGAATTGTTTGGCTAGAGTTTGGAGATCAATTTATGGCAAATAAAAAGGCATTATGGTGTCTAAAGGAGACAGGTTAGTAGGACTGCCTGACCCCCCGCGGGGTGACTTTGATCCGACTCTTATTTGGTTTAATTGAGAAAAGTGACCAACATCCAGTTGGTCTGTGAACCTCAAAGTCAGCAGCTTAAACCACCGGCTGCTCCCTGGGAAAAAGATGAGGCTTTCTACAGTCGCAGAAAGCCACCGGAGAGTTCTTCTCCATCCTTCAGGGTTGCTATGCATCAGACTTGTCTAGATAAGAATCAGTTTTTTTGTTTTTTAACATATTCAAGAAATAAATAAACTTGGAGACCCTTGTGGTAGATTAAAATGATAAACCTGACTGAATGGTCAAAACATTGTCTCTTAAACTGCCCTCTGATACACTATGGACTTGATTCGATTTTCAATATTATCTGTTTTGTTTTTCCTCCTATATTGGGGTTTATCTCTGTTGTATTTTGCAATTGTGGGTCACCTTCTTGAATCGTTATGTGTTTTTTTATTTGGGTATATGAAATCCAGGATTGATGAACCTATAGAGACATGAATTACAATAAGGGTCCCTGCGGGGTTAGGGTGGGGGAGATGAGGGGTTCAAGTGGAGCTAATATCAAGGAGTTTAAGAAGGAAGACAATGTTTTGAAACTAGAATTATATAATACTTCATGATGAGGTTCAACTGTGGAATGGAATAATGTCTGGATTAGCTCTTAATAAAATTATTTTTGAGGAAAAAAGATTTGAGAAACATTTCGTGTTGATACTGAGACATATGAGCAGTGCTAGCCAGTCCTCTTTGAAACATCTGACCATAAACATCGGCCATCTAGCTCAGAAGCAACAAAGCCCACATGGAAGAAGCACACCAGCCTGTGTGACCATGAGGTGTCGAAGGGATCAGATATTAGGCATTAGGCATCAAAGAACAAAAAATCATGTCATTGTGAATGAGGGGGAGTGCAGAGTGGGGACTCAAAGCCCATCTGTAGGCAATTGGACATCCCCTTACAGAAAGGTCACGGGGAGGAGATGAGCCAGTCAGGGTGCAAGGTAGCAATGATGAAACATACAACTTTCTCTAGTTCCTAAATGCTTCCTCCTCCCCCCCCGACTATCATGATTCCAATTCTACCTTACAAATCTGTCTAAACCAGGGGATGTACATGGTACAGATAAGAACTGGAAACACAGGGAATCCAGGACAGATGATCCCTTAAGGGTCAGTGTTGAGAGTGGTGATACCAGGAGGGTGGAGAGAAAGTGGGGTGGAAAGGGGGAAACCGATTACAAGGATCTATATATAACCTCCTCCTTGGATGGGCAACAGAAAAGTGGGTGATGGGAGTTATTAGACAGTATAAGATATGACAAAATAATTTATAAATTTTCAAGGGTTCAGAGGGAGGGGGAAGAGGGGAGGAAGGGAAAAAATGAGGAGCTGATACCAAAGGCTCAAGTAGAAAGCAAATGTTTTGAGAATGATGAGGGCAAAAAAATGTACAAAAGTGCTTGGCACAATGGATGTTTGTATGGATTGTGATAAGAGTTGTATGAGCCCCCAATAAAAGGATTTTAAAAGAAAGAAAGAAAGAAAGAAAGAACACATCTGACCAATTCTCCATACCAGCTCAAGCAAAAACAAAAAACTGAGCTTTCACGTTTGGAAATGTTGATACTGGTGATATACATGGTGCAGTTTCCTGGGGAAAAGGATCCTATGCATTCAGCTTAAAGGACTTTGGCTGCTGCTTATGCAAATAGTAATAAGCATGATATGTATTTTGACAGAGTTTCCTGTTATAATGGCTTCTAGACAATTGAAATGATTCCATTGCTGGAACATGTGCCGAGAATATCAGCCTCTTTTATGACCTTCAGAGACTTGGGCCAAACACCAGACCCAACCAGCACCTGTGAAGCAAACCATCTTGAACTGACTTGGCCCTGCCTAAATGGGCTATTTTTATGGAAATCTCTACCCAACTAATAAATAAATCTAATGTCCCTTCCCACCCAAAACATTTTTAAAACAGTATCAATATTTTTATTGAGGGAGATTAGTATTCAGATTGGCATGCCATAGGCCCTTCCTATATCTGTGTATGAACTTTCTGAATAAACTTTTTTTCTGTGGAAACTCTCCTTTCCTGATTAGTCAGCAGGAGGTAAGACCTCTCTTATCATGAAAGCTGCTTTAGTAGGCAAATAGGGTGGGGGAAACACTCATAGCAGGGATTGGTCCGGTTTAGTTGCCGCCCCGCTGGCTGTAAGAGTGCGCCGTCTCAGAAGTAGGAAGAGAAAGTGGTCCTGTGTCAATCTTGGCAGCAGGGCTACCAACGGAGTTGCTTGAAATGGTGGAGACAGTAGAGACCATACCCCAGCAAGACCAGGGGCCGAGGCAAGGAAACCATCAACAGGGCAGAGAAGTGCTGAGATTATAAAGCTGTGAAGCAGCACAGTGGGTGGACACCTGGCCCAAGGAGACAGTTGCCAAGGGTGCATATAACTGAGAAGTTGAGGATTCAGAAAGAGATTTGACTGCTGGCTGAGAAGAGGTGTGGCTGTGAGCCAATGACTACATCCTTAATGGTTTATGATCCTGGCTTCTGGTAAATTGATATTTCCCCTAATAAACCTCCATCATTTCAGTACTATCTGTGAGTTCTGATTGGTCATCGCAATGAATTGTTTAATCTAGCAAAAAAGTAGAGTATTGTGGGAAGCATTGGTGTCAGAAGAGAGTAAAGAAGAATGGAGGGTGAGGTATGCCTGATCTCTGGTTTAGGGCAATGGGCTTTCTGATTACATAGATTTTTAATTTCCTTCTTCTTTATATTGCCAGGGGAGGTCAAATATGGCCTCCATGCTGTTTTGTAAGACAGACTGCTGGCTAAAGGCTGAAGAACTGGAATAGGCCAGAGGCAGGGTCAAGATCTAGCAAAAAGCAAGCAAGCTTTCCAACATCATCCATTTATATAAGAAGTAGGCCACACCCCCAAAGAAGCTTCCTCAATTGTATCAAGGCAGTGACCTGAATAAGGGAGTTCCATTTCACCACAATCTTCTTACATGGATTGAATGCTCACAATGACAGGTAGATAGATTATGGGTAAAGGGGGTTTCTCTACCAAATGCCTACCTTAAACCAAAATAAGCTGGCCATGCCACAATCAAGGGGTTGGAAAGGAGTCAGGCACACATTAGATACCTATGGGGGCAGTCCGAAGCAGACCATGCTTGGGCCCCGGGACACAATACATCACACAGGTACACCTGAATTTAGCCACTAATCCATCCCAAACTCAGCATGTACAGACTAAGGACACCTGGGTATAGGTGAAGGTCAACCTCCTCAGGTCAACTTCACAAGCGCACCTAAACTCTGCTAACAAGGTTGGCCAGGACCCTGCCCCCTCAAGTAGTGGGAGGACATAAAGCAGGGTCCAAGGGCCACTAGTATCTCGGTTCAAGTCTCTTGGCTCTGCACTCTGGTGCTTTGCTCCTGTTCCGGGGCTCCTTTCCCGTGGCTGCTTGTTTTTCCCATGCTCCCTGAAGTGGCCATCTTCACTTGGGGACTCTTGCATGGTCCCACCCAGCCTTGCACACTCTTTAGAGACAGCATGTCCTTTCTGAGACTGTAATACCCGATAATTCCCTTTCCTTCATAAAAGTTACTTGTATTTCCAAAAGTGCTTCTGCAGCATGAATTCTTTCAGGTTTGAGAAGCAAGAACCGAGGTAAACCCAGAGACCTAAAAATAGCAGATCCCACTAGGGGACTGATTACATTGTATTATGTCACTTCATTGGGAATTACTAGGTTTCACTGCTAAACTACTGAGAAACCTGAGCCAACTAAGTTAACCAAAAGAAAACAAACTATCATACTTATTATTCTAAATGATTCTCTGTCTAGCATAAATGATTCTCATTTAACATCCATTAAATGAAACTATCTAACAAGCACTATGTTTAGAGGTGATCGTGGGAGAAAAATATATACATATAGCCCTGATGATGCTAAAGAAAAAGGTAAACATGAAATTAAAACAAACACTATTTCTTGCGTGTGTTATATACCAGACTGAATTGCACCTAAATTCTGTGTACAATCAACTCAACTGCCACAATGGGAAAATGAGTCAGGCAAATGTAGACATAGGTTCTTCCCAATTAGCAGTCTTGCTTAGCTACCTTCCCTGATGCTTTTAAACTATAGACTTACCGTTCCCTGTCTCCAATATGCTGACACAACCCTGATCAACGTATACAGTTTATTCTAGGTCCTTGTTCCTTATGGATAATGGAACCGGTCATGTTGCCCCAGACTGTACATCCTATCATAGGAAGTTTTGATTAGTAGCCCATCAACCAAACGGGCCTTAGAAGCATTGTCTCTTCCCTCCGATCTTTTACGAGAAATTGGAGCTGGCTGTCTAGCCAGAACCATCACTGGAATTCTGGTGTACTTCTTGGAACATATATCTACATAAAAACTGATACCAGTAGCAATCAAGCAGAAGATGTGACTCATTTAGAACTGAAAGCCTACCTTCTTAAAATGCCCAAAATGCCCTGGTCATTGATTCAATGGCCATTTCATTAGGGCTCAGCCATAGAACTGGACTTTCTCATGCCTTCAACCTTGTCAGCACCGAATTTCCTCCATTATCTTCTAGCCAGCGAAGGCTTAAATGAATTCAACTTCTTGTTTTCCAAATTCTTTCTCACATAGCACTAAGCCCCATCATTAATCTTCAATGAAAACAACCAGTCTGAGAAGGGGACCCCTAGCCACTATGTTTTACTTCCCTAGCTTGCTAAAATTAAATACATGTCGCATACAGAAGCGCTGGCTATTGAAGTGGTGGAATATTAACATGGTGGCTCTAACAAACGAAAGTTGGTTTTCTGCCAGTTAGGTAGCTGTCGCTGTTGCTGTTTGCTGCTGTCCTGTTGGTCCCCACTGAGAAGGACACAATGGACAGTTGGAACTCGGCAGCAGTGGGAGATCCAGCCCCACAGTCAAATGGGTCCATAGGAGGTCCATGTGCAATGAAGGAAAACAAAGCAGACAGACAACAGAGCACAGAGGTCTCATTCAGAAGAGCTGAGCCAAGACAAATTGAGCAAGCTGATTCCATAACAATGGGTTTATAGTCATGTGGCCTGCAGGGTCAGTTGGCTGTCTTTAAACTACTCGAGGTAAGGACAGCAGTTCAAACCACTAGCTGTTCCCATGGAGAAGATGAGACTGTGTGTCCCTGTGAAGACTTTCAAAGGCTCATAAACCCTACATAGGGTCCCCGTGGACCAATATGTCTCATTTTGTGTGCTTTTGTCCCCTCAGTCAGTAAGATGAGACTCTTGAATTCACAACCCTGTTAGTCAATCATTTTTCAGCCACTTTTGCTCATTCGCTGTTGTGATCTAACTCTTAACTCTCCCACTGCACCCATGACCTTCATGGCTCCTCTCGTCGATTCCTGTTCATTCCCCTGTTCTCCCACTCTTCACCGCAGGACTCCATTGCAGCTGATCTACTAAATGGTCCAGGACTGTCTTCTTACAAAAGGCGCTTGGCTTCGTCTCACGTTTCATCTTAATCTAGCACTGTTACTTTTCAGTAAATTGACCGCTGTTATTTTTCTTTAATAATTTAGGAATACACACACTAATTGAATACCAACATATGCAAGATGAGGACAAAATCCAGATGAACACCACTCATGAATTGAACAAGTCTGAAAAAAATAAAGATATGGAAGTCTATATAGAAATGTATAGCTAATTATTGAAGTTTTCTTCAGTGCATGTTTCTAGAACTGCTCTTGCTAGCTTTCTAGACTCACTGCCACCTTATTTATGCAAACTGTGAACTTGACCTTTTCACTATACTTCTTCTGTGTTGTTACTTACATTGCTGAGCTGAACTCACCGACTCAAAGTTTCCAGTTCTGCCTCCACTAAAGACTCTGAAAACTGGGTCACAGGCGGTCTCTATTGTTTTTCTGCTTCAAATTTTTAATTATATAAATTCCAACCAATTGTCAAGTCAAATCCAACCTAGAGTGATGCCATGGGCGTCAAAGTGAAACTCGGATCCAAAAGATTTTCACTGACTAATTCTTCAGAAGTAGATCACCAGACCCTTCCCCCCTCACCCCTCAAATGTCTCTTGGTGGACTAGACCATTTGGCTAGCAACCAATCCACCATATTTTGTAACCTCTTAAATTGAGTTAGTTTATTGATTGCACTGTATGTAACTTTGTAATGCAGAGCTATGCAGAACATTAAAGATGGCATTTGGCAATCTACTTTCAGTAAAATTTCCCACGCCACACGCCCATCTCACATCCATCGCCCCCTCACATCTGGGGTCACCATGTTCCTCACTATGAACCAAAGTTTGCAAGGAAATGGAAACCTGAAAACGGGTAGTTCCTTACCTACCACCATTGCTGTAATCATGACAAAGCTCATTCTACTCCGTTAAGTTGTCTCTGCGACACCGCCCAGCAACCTCCAGGAGCAAAGGGGAAGACTACGGATTTGCCTACCCTGACCCACACGTTTCTTCCACTTTGAAAGGCTGAGTCTCAGAGTATTCCATCCCTGTCCACCACATCGAGAAACTCGCTAAACTGCCAAACATTTCCGTCTTCAGGAATCTCAAACACTTCACATGACTCATCATTTTCTTCCAAAACAAACCAAAATTTTAAAAAAAGGTTGTTTTGTTTTAAGTCTTTGGCATTGGAATTATTCTGTAGGTAGCTATTGTGGTTGCTGTTTGTGTGGTCGAGTTGATTCTGACTCAGGGATTTGAGTGAAAGCGTAGAACCGCTTGGTGGAGAGGGTAGGCTGCATCTCTAAAGCCATAGAGAGCTCCTTCGCAAATTCATCTTTACTCCAATGGAGCTACCTGCGGGTTCCATCCACCACTTTTGGTTTAGCCACCAAGTTCATAACCATTGAGATATGGGGCTTCGTATGCAGACCACCACCCCTACTTCATGCAATGACCTGAACACTTAAAACCCACCTGATCTGCTCTCTTAGAATTGAGACAAAATGATAGAAAAAATGATAGAAAAGTGATAGAAAATGATAGAAAGACAAAATGATAGAAAAATAAAAACACAATTTATTATCTCTATAGGTTATCTTAATATGACTTTAGTTTTAAGGAGTTAACAATTTGAGGAAAGATAGTCAAAGTAAAGAAAGATTGAAGAAGATACTATAGATCCCAAGTAACAGAATTATGGAAATTCATATTTTACTCTTCAAATGTCTCATGATTTCCCATATGGAGGTGTTTGTGACTTCTAAAAGGTTCAAAATGTTGGTAATTTGACTCAATATGTCTATACATTCTATAGGCCACTTAGCCTATTTCCAGATGTAGATGAGCAAACAGTGAAGCTTCAAGCCACTGTTTAATAAGCACATTAACTCTCACTATTGCAGAGTGCAGCGTTCTGAAAGAAGAGAGGGTCCTGGCGAGGTTGTTTTTCCCCCTTCCTCTCTTCCGGGAGCCACTTGACAAGTCTGCTGACATGCTAACCTTTCTCTCTCTCCCTAGAGCCCTCCCTAATAGAGCGGATGTGATGCCTCCTCTCAGAGATGAGCAATGTGTCCGTGGGGAGGAGGGGTGCACTTCATTCACCTCCAGTTAGATTAGCCTCGATTGCTTGGATCTACACATGGGTCTGGAAAGCACGAACTGTGATCGTCCTAAATCACTTTTCTCTCAGAAAGGACGTAAAACAAGGGAAGCAGACAGAGCCCTAGTGTTCGTGTGTGTGTGTGTGTGTGTGTGTGTGTGTGTGTGTGTAAGGGAATAATAATGTGTCTGCGTTTTGTAAATAATCAAATATGATTTGACATTAATTTGGCAATCTCCTGTAATCATTACAGAGAAATGCTGCATTTGGGAGGGTAACAGGAGATCCTTATCAGACCTTCACATACTGTTTATATGTTGGTATACTGTTGCTTATTGCTATTTACGTAACAATATGGTATTTATACTTTCAAATATTGGATTGTGCTAATTGAACGTAGATGTAGTTTTGGACTGGGATGTATTTTCTTATCTTCCTCTGTCTGATCAGTTACCTATCATGATACAGGCCCTAGGCTCTATGTCACTCAGGTACCACTACCGTCTGCTTTCATGTGGGGTCTGACACACGCAGGCCCCAGAAAGAGCTCAAAGAAAAGACTGATAACAAAGCTGGGCTATTTGCTTCACCTTCTCATGCTCAGAAGTTGTTCTGGAGTCCTTGCACACACAATCTCAATTCCAGGATGCAGTCCGGTTTGCAGCACACTTGTAAACCCCATGAAACACCAGCCCTAAGTACCTGTGCCACCACATAACCATTCCAAATTCTTGTATTCTAGTCCACAAGTGTATCAATGGCCTCTTCCCAAATATTTCTTCACAATTCCAGCTGAATATGCTGTCTGATTCTTCACCGAATGGAATGAAATAATACTGCATGACTTTGGTGTTTCAGAAGCCCTGGGAGTGTAGTGAACTATGCATTGGGCTGTTAACTGCAGGGTTAGCAGTTTGAGACCACCAGCCACTCCATGGGAGGAAGATTAGGATTTCTATTCTTGTAAAGATTTATAGTTTTGGAAATGCAGAGGCACTACTAATCTGTTCTAAGTCAACCCATAAAGTTAAATTAAAATACTCCCTCCCACCCACTATCATGATCACAATTCTACCTTATAAATCTGGCAAGACCGGAGGATGTACACTGGTACAAATAGGAACTGTAAAAACAGGAAATCGGGCACAGATGAACCCCTTAAGACCACCAGTGGTGAGAGTGTTGATACTGGGAGGGTGGAAGGAAGGTGGGATAGAAAGGGGGAAGAGATTACAAGGAAGGATCTTCATATAACATCCTCCCTGGGGGATGGACAGCAGAGAAGTGGGTGAAGGGAAATGTCACATGGGTAAGATATTACAAAATAATGATAATTTATAAATCATCAAGGGTTCATGGGGAAATGGGGAGTGGGGAGGGAGGGAAAAAAATGAGGAGCTACCAGGGGCTCAAGTAGAAAGGAAATGCTTTGAGAACGATGAGGGAAACAAATGTACAAAAGTGCTTGACAAAATGGGTGAATGTGTGGATTGTGATAAGAGTTGTACAATCCCTAATAAAATAATTTAATTAAATGAAAATAAAAAATAAAAATGGATGGAAGTAATTAACAAAGATAACAACAAAAATTAATAAATGACCAATTGAAATTTTTAAAAAGTAATGTCTTACAAAAAGTCAAGGAAAATCTTTCTAAATATCTAATAAAGATTAAGGTAGAACAATAAACGGGAGGAAGCATAGATAGTTGGAGGGAGGGCAGGCCACACCTAGGGAGGTACATGAGAGCCCAGCATAAAGAAGGAGTAGTGGGGTAGGGAGAGGGAGAACCGGAAGGGGGAGAATCCGAATGGATGGTATGGGGGGGGCAGGGTACTAACCCCCCCGGGGGAGAGTATCGGTTGTGTCCCCACAGATCTAGAACATGCATACGGACCCCAACACGACACACCAAACAAGGAGGGCAACGCAAAGTACAGAGGTCTACACAAAGAGGCTGGCCGACAAGCCGGCCCAAACCAGATTTAGGCCGACCCCCACACTCGAAGGGAATACCACAGAAAACAAAAATAGATCGTCTGGAGTGGGAAAGGAACTGACCCACCACACCACATCTAGAAGGAAGCTGAAACAAAAGAAGGAGAAAGGACGTAGTGGGGCCCATCATACAGAGAGGACCATTCAGCTGACCACACTACGAGATACGACATCCTGCACCAACACATGGCCCTACACGGGACAGCACCAGAGACACAATGGGGGATGGGCGACTGAGCTGACCCCGCCACACTGAGGCAAACACGGGGGGCGTGCAATAGAGCAGTGGAGGAAGCAGAGCAAAGGGAGCCCGAGGGAGTATAAAGGATGGTCTTCTGGGCCAGGACGTGGCGCCTCACAAGCTACACCTAGAAAACACTCCTAAAGGCCAACAAAAGGACCTTGAACTACTAGCAATTTTTCTTTTAATATTTGCTATCTTTTTGTTTAGTCTTTTTTTAATGTGTTTTGTTTTTTACCTTGTAAATTTTGTATGTTAGTGGCTTTTCTGCTTATCAGCGTGTCGATGTTGCTTCTGTCAAAGCCATGTTCTTATGGGCCACTTGGGCGCAGTCAAAGTCATATCCATTTGTATGCACATATTACTATGTCAGCAGGTCCACATAGACAAGATAGGCTGGACAAATAATGAGAGAAGAAAACAACAGGACCAACGGTCCTGAAGGGACATGAGAGTGTGGGAGGTAGGGGAAGGGAGGAGGTGTCGCCCAACACAGGGACAAGGGAACAGCGAGTGGTTCAAAACCAGAGGAAGGAGGGGAGGGGAGGACTGGAAGGGAGTGACCAAGAGCAAGGTAACTGAGAGGAACTACTGAATCCAGAATGAAGGCTAAACATGGTAATGGGTCGGGAGGAAAGCGAAAGGAAATAGAGGAAAGGAGTAGGAGGCAAAGTGCATACAGAGAAGCCTAAATACAGACATGTACATATGTAAATATATCTATGATTATGGGGGCAATATATTTATATGCATATATTTATAGGTTCCGTAGTAGGGTAGCAGATGGACATTGGGCCTCCTCATGCATAATCCCCCAATACAATAGCACCTCGCCCTGCTAAGCAGCCATTGCAGGATACCCATCTTCCCGACATGATCACTGAAGACAGCCGTGTGTGTAAGCAAATGTGGTGAAGAAAGCTGATGGTGCCCGGCTATCAAAAAAAGATATAGCGTCTGGGGTCTTAAAGGCTTGAAGGCAAATAAGCGGCCATCTAGCTCAGAAGCAACAAAGGCCACAGAGAAGAAGCGCACGGCCTAAGCGAATACAAGGTGTTGAATGGACCATGTAGCAGATACAAAGGAACAAAAACAATCATTGTGTGATCACCTTCCTCACATAATTGCTGAAGACGAAAGTGTGCATAAGCAAGTGTGGTGAAGAAGGCTGATGGTGCCTGGCTACTGAGAGATATAGCGTCTGGGGACTTAAAGGCTTGAAAGCAAACAAGCGGCCACCTAGCCCAGAAGCAACCGAGCCCACACGGAAGCAGCACACCAACATAGGTGACAATGAAGGACAGAGGAGACCAGGGCTCCAACAACAAAGGTGGGGTGGTAGTGAGAATCACATCACCGTGAAAGAGGGGGAGTGCATGATGGGGACCCAATGCCCACCTGTAGACAGCTGGACACCCCTTCCAGAGGGGTAGTGAGGAGGAGATGGGCCACTCAGGGTTCAGTGTAGCAACAATGAAACTCAAAACCTTCCTCTAGTTCCTGAACGCTTCCTCCCCTCCCAATCATCATGACCCCAATTCTACCTTGCCTTGCGGACCTGGTTATACCAGAGGATGTACAGCGGTGCAGTGGGGATCTGGAGGCACAGGGAATCTAGGACAGACAACCCCTCAACACCAGCGGTGGGAGTGGCGACACCAGGAGGGAAGGGCGTGTAGAAAGGGAGAACCGATCTCGGAGATCTATGTGTAACCTCCTCTCTGGGAGATTGGCAAGGGGGAGGCGGGTGAGGGGAGACACCGGGGAGTGTAAGATAAGATATAATAATTATTTATAAACTATCAAGGGACCAGGGGTGGAATCAGGGAGGGAGGGGCATGGGGGGAAAAAAAGGGAAACCGAGCTGATTCCAGGAACCCAAGTGGAAGGTGAATTATGAGAGTGACGAGTGCAACGAATGTATAAGGGTGCTTTGCTCAATTGATGTATGTACAGATTGTGATAAGAGCCTTATGAGCCCCAATAAAAAGATTAACAAAAAACCAATGGAATAATTGTATAAATGAATAATTTATCCTGATTATTTAGGATTTAACGTTTAAGAATATTAAAAAATTTAAGATAGTACCTAAAAAAAAGATTAAGGTAGAAAATCACTGTGTAGAAATGAAAAAAGAAGAAATCCATTTAGATATAAGAAAAAATATTATTCAGAAAAGAAACAGTAATTTTGTGCAAATACATTCAAATTATTGAATAAAAATTATCATACATATGGAAAAAA
Organism: Tenrec ecaudatus; assembly: GCF_050624435.1. Lineage (NCBI taxonomy): Eukaryota > Metazoa > Chordata > Mammalia > Afrosoricida > Tenrecidae > Tenrec > Tenrec ecaudatus. Next base: position 12,861,056 of record NC_134539.1, read on the forward strand.
ATACTTTTAAAGGCCAGTAAGTATGTGTGTGGGTGGGGAGGGGGAAAGGAACAGGAGGGGGAAGGGGAGGAAGGGGAACCTCCCAGAAATTATAGGAACATTAATATAAAGGTGAGTTGAAAAGTATTTCTACAATGTTGCAGTTCACCCAAGTGCATGTTTATTCCAAGTAAAAGGCATTGCAAAAGTACTGAGTTCAATGGATGGCTGCAGACCATCTGTCAATAATAAACAAATATTAGACTCTGTGGTACTTACAGAATCTTGTGTCGTTTCAGGGTATTAAGAGTGAAGGGGTGGAGTCTAGCCGGTCAATCCGGTCACAGCCTGATGATGCCTCCTGGTGGGTGCGGCCTTCTCATGAGTTTTCTGGGAACTTCTTGCTCTGCTTCACATTCCTGGTGAGGAACACACTCAGAGAGCTGGGACAGCCACATGGAAACCCACACCAGAACTGTGATGCTTCCACCACCATTGGATCGATAAGACTTTTCAAGCCCCAGCCTGTGATCTTTCTGCATTCTGCAGTGCATGTGACTGTGGGAGTCTTAAAAGAGATTTATGGACTAGTATCGAACATATGGGCTAATATCAGGCTTATGGGATTGATCTGGACTGGGTTGGGATGTTTGCTTGATATACAATGACTCTTTTACATAAAGCTCTCTCTTATCCATATATGAATGTCTTTGGATTTGTCTCCTTAAAGAAGATCCACTCCAAACAATGGTTTTTCTGGCCCAGTTAAAAACGCAAGGCAAGGAGGTCAGCTGAAAAGGTTATCAACTCAAACTCAAGCACACTGCCATGCCAACTCACAGTGACCCAATAAGCAGAGGAGAACCATTCCTGTGGGTTTCTGAATCTATGGATTTTTACAGAAGCAGAAATTTTCATCTTTCTCCCACAGAGCAGCACCTGGATTAGAACTGCTGACCAACCTGTAGTCAACTACAGAACCAGGATTCTTTCTTTCAGAAAATCATTAGGACTGTGTTCTCACATTCCAAAGGGTAGTAATCTTAATCTTTGAGTAATCTCAAAGGACAGAGAACAATCATGGAAACTTATTAGAAAGAAGTTCTAAGAAAATGGAAAACTACATGGGTGAGAAAAACTATACCAAAGATATTTTTCATCATGGCGGTGCATTGATGGTTTCTTCAAGGATACAAGAATCTCACTGGGAAACCTCATCCCATCCACCCTAAAGCTCTGATCTTCCATCTTGGTCTTCACACTCAAAGAACAATTTAAAAGTCTACGAGTTAAGTGTCTAGAGAATTCCAAAATTGCCTTTTGAGAAGATCTACTTTGAAAAGAGTAGGGTCTTTTCAGTAGAGGATTCAAATGATAGAAGTTCTGACAGTATATAGACATAAGTGGAGGATTTATTGTGAAACAATAGCTTTATTTTGATGTTTCTTAATAAAGGGTTCTCTAATTTTCTAGCAATATTTTTTTACTTATCCTTGAAAGGATGTGATGAGTCTAGGTGGCTCACACTGTAAGGTCTCAGCTGTTAGCCAAAAGACTGATTGTTAGAACCCAACATTACCATCACGAAAGGAGCCCCAAAAGTCAGGTGTATGACACACACTATGTACATATGAGTTCATGTAAGTCTAAGACCTCCTGTATCATTTTCGTTCCAATGAAACTGCTCAACAAGATCCATCGATTTCTAAGTCTTTTATAAGTAGAAGCCTACTGCCCCAAGTATTTCCCTGTGGAGAAGAAAGATGCACATCAAAGTAGGAAAGAACATCACCTCCTAAGAGCAATTATCTTTGGAGTTGGGTTCCTGGTGACTTGGCAAACAGAATCTTTAAAATCTTAACTTGCTACACAGTGAGAGGCTCCTAACACTATTTCAAGACTTAGGGAGTCCAGATTTTTGTCTGTGGGTGCCTATGAAATATATAATAATATTTAGAGGAACTGAAATAGAAAGGAAGACCTTAATTTACATAGCAGCAGGCAGGCCGCTAAACTATTTTCTTCTATACATTAGCCATAGATTTCTTCTGAAAGTAAAATGTGTGCAGACCATTCTGGTATATTGAGGCAATTATTTACCAAGGTTTAGAATTCACAGCTATGATTCCACGTGTATGAAAAATACAAGTGTATCAAGTAAAGGAGAACATTAATCATGGAGAATGATGATGGCAATGAGAATAGTGGCAACTATACCAATAACTCTCATTTTGTTTCTTATATGCCAGAATCTCTACAACGTGTTCTCAGACCTTATTTGTTAAAACAAGAGGGCAATTGTATGATACACATCTCAGAAGTAACTTCAATTTATAGATAGGACGTTGAAGCTCAAGGTTTAAATATTTCACCAAGTTGGTACCAAGTTTCCTGCTGCCATCTTTGTTCTCCACCTCCATTCTTGAACCCGGTGGCAGTAGTGCATTTTGCATTGAGCTGCTAAGCACAAGGTCAGCAGTTTGAAACCATCAGCAACTAGATGAGTTTTCCTATTCCTGTAACCATTTACAATCTCAGGAACCCACTGGGGCAGTTCTAGTCTGTGCTACAGCGGGGCTAAAGTCAGAAGCGACTACGCAACCGTGAATTTGATTTGGTTCTCGGTGACACATTTAAATTTTTTCATCTTCATCACTTCTTTGAGTTTTATATTACCATTATACTTCATTTCTTTGCTTCATTTTTATATACTACTGAACCATTGCAATATGCTTAAATATCTGTATACTTAACAAAGTTTTACTGCTTCATTTTCCCCCTAGGCACTATCATATAAAATTGAATAACCTAGGGGTAGTGTTGAAATCTTCCCTGATCTCTGTTCTTGCTGTTAGGTACCATCAAGCTCCTGATCTGGCTCCTATGGACAACAGATTCAAAGACTAGCCTGACCTACGCCTCCTCACAGTCATTGCCATGATGTTCCCTGCTGAACCATTCGTAAAGATTTTGGTTTCGATTTTTACATTGAGATGCCATCCATCCTGAAGGCCACAACTGCTTCTCTACAGCTGTATGTTCTTCTAGTCTTCCTCTCACTTTCCACAAGTGGGCTGTGCCACCTGCATATCACGGGTTGTTCATAAGCCTGCCTCCAATGCTGATCGCACATTCCTTTCACAGCATCCAACTTCTCCTCTGATGACTTGCTCAGCATCCGGATAGAATACATGTGGTGAAAGAGTACAACCTGATTGGCTTATTCTCATTTATTTTTTCTCCTAATTTAAAAATAACAATAATTTGAGGGAAATGTTTTTCTTCAGTTAATATATAAAAATATCTGCACTGAGCTCATTAAATCCTCAGTACCTTAAGATTTTTTTGTGTTTTTTTTCCAGAATGAATCTAATGGTTAGTAGCAGTGATATCAAACCAATAGGTCCATTCTGAAATATATATATATATATATATATATTATATATATATATATTATATATATATATATATTATATATATAATGTGTATATAAATTTTAGTTTTGGCTAAAATTGTTTATAGACTTTAAGTGTTTATCTTTGAATTCTATTATCTGCCAATTTTTTAAACTATGTTCATATATGCACATATATATGCATGCGTGGCTGTATGAGGAGGCTTCAAAAAGTTGATGGAAAATGGAATGGAATGGAAAAAAATAATAGAAAATTTTCATACATCTTTTGAATAGCAGTATATATTCAAAAGAGATATTGTTTTATTTTCACAACTACATGTACAGAACAATAGAGGATTAGGTTGTTCCAAACCAGTAAATCAAGTGACAGATGAGTGAAGAGTGGAAGAGCTCCAACCAGATGCCTATTTACAATCAGGAAGAGGAATATCCCCTAGGGACAACTCACACACACCCCTCTTTTTTTAAGGGGCCTTTTAGACCTTTAGTTGATTGGATGTGTCCTAACATCATTATGGAGGGTTTGGCTGAAGGCCAACTTATTTAAAGTCATAGAGTCACTTAAAATGGGCACCGTAGCCTAACAAAACCGATATCTAAAATTATCCATCACATCCACCATCCAATGAAAGTGTACTAGTTTCCATTTCACATCTATATTTTAATGTTCATGCGTTTACACTTTGCTCCATCATTTCCTACTGAATAGACACGCTCCAAATGCTGTTCTATAATAATCTTTTGTTTATTTAGGAAACTGAAATGTACCCCTTCCTCTAAGTATCTTCCCTGGTTTTCCCAGAGAAGGTCATGTCGCTAATGTCCAAATCTTTTAGCTTTGCATCATGTAATATATTCTCCTTTTCATTTAGAAAAATAATTTTAGTAAGAGTTATAAACATAATAGACTTCTTAAGCTTCTGAGCTCTCTAAATCCTTCTCAAGCTTATCATGATGCCACAATCCATGTACTTGGCAATCAGTAAACATCACTTAAAGATTATTTGTGTCTTTCTTTCCATTTAAATTTATTTCCACTTTGCATTGCATTATGCACCAAAGCACCATATAATATTGCATTATTTACTGAGGAAACAAAGCATAATGAAGTCTATACTTGAGGCAGAGTCCTTGAGATAGGCAAGTGACTAATGTTTTCAATTAATCAGAAAAGGGAAGGTTATATTTTTTAGAGAGGTTCCTCAATAGATCCAAAGAAGGCACCATCCTTAAAAACGTTGCCATTAAAAACTCTGTAGAGCACAGTTCTTCTCTGACACACGTTCTCCATAATCCAGAACACACTCATCAGCAACTCAGAATTCACTCATCGGCAACTGCTTTGTTTTGGGTTTTATGTACCAACATCACATGTCCTCTTCCAAAATATATCAAATATAAGCCTTAACACTTGTTCTTCTAAACACCTAAGGCATTTAACTAACATGTTCGCTCATAAGTGCTTTGTTCAATTGTTTAACTCTATGCTACTTTGATGATTAAGGACTAAATACATCAGTTTAATTGGGATGAACTTTACCCTTCTATGGCATTAAGCAAACCCATGTGAACTCCTTTTCAAAATATTCCTGCAAATATGCTACTTTAATTTTTTTAAGGTAGTGCACACACAAGGCCATGTTCTTCATTTAGATTTGCTTACTTTGACACATTATTTTTTCACTTCAACCAGCACTTCTGAGCATACAGATATTGGCCAGTGGATTTGGTTCAGTCTGATCTCATGTGTCAGCAACAAAATATTCAGCTCCACTTTATTACTGATGACGCTGGACGGAGCGAAAAGAACAGAGCGAGTCTCACAGACTGGATTGAGTTTGTCACACTGCAAAACTAGAAATGTGCAAACTGCACTCGTTTCCATGGAAGGTAACTCTTGGAGAAAAAATATAAAATGCATAATTTTTCGAGTTACTTTTCTGGTGGTAAGGATAATGTAAAGCATAAAATAGTTTAAAATGAAAGAGAGAAGTGGTAAAAAAAACCCACAGACTTCCTATTTAACAGAGATCTAACGCATTCCTTTCTTCACTCTGTGCCTTTTAGATGAGAGATCTCCAAAAATCATTGATTGGCCTTGAAAACTGCTCCCCCAAGAGCTGAATATTTCCCCAATGATGATGACTTTGTAGTAAAAGTATAAAAGAACTACATAGAATTAGGTGCTCACTTATTAAATATTCCAAAGGTAAATTAAAGCAAAACAAAGAGCTCTATTTTCCTAAATCCATTTTTATAATCTAATTTGTTCTAGTTCTATTCGAGTGTTTAAATTGGAATTGACTGATTGCATATGGGGTTAAGAGGGACACCAAGTATCATTTATTTCTTCATTGTTTTAAACCAATCAACCATCAACATGTACTTTTTAACTGTCTTTTAATAAAAAGTTGTAGACTCCAAATACTTTCTGAGTCATAAGTCTTTCAAAACTAGATGATATAGTAATATCTAAAGTCATTTGAAAGCCGTTAAGTATGAAAGATTTTGGGAAGGCAGTGTCATTTAGTGTAAGGACCATTGAATTTGGAGCAAAATATTCTAAATTCCATTCAAAGCTACAGTGTATATGAATTTTGTGATTTCAATCTTTCAAATGATATTGCTTCACCTACATGTAAAAATTACATTATAAGAAAACTACATTTATTTGAGATCTAAGGTTCTTAAAATATGTAAATATTTTCTGGGTCCCTGCCCACAAGTTATTGAGTATTATATAGCTACTAGAATTTAAGTTTGCTTTTAGTACATAGCAACTTAGTTTTGTTTAAGTCTTTCCAGACTTTTTTATCGGCCAAACTAGAAATTTCAAATTTTAATATTGCAAGCTGGAAGCAATATTAAACGAATAAAAAGACAAATGCACTTCAACTGATGTTTACAGATTTCCTAGTACTTAAGACACGGATAAAATCTGAATAGCATATGAGCTTTTCCTTCTTCATTGACCTTACATTCCCTTCAACCCCTACCTCTGCTCCCCACTGCCACCTGTTTGTTCCCAGTGAAATGTCCCTGTGATTTGTAAGGCCTCTGGAGGAAATGTAAGAAGTGAAAGGAGAGCTAAACTGATGTCACAATAATATTTTAAATCCCTCTTTGATGTTTGGGATCAGTCATATGAATTTTGCATTAAACTGAAGAATAAAGCAACTATTCTGATATTCTTAACAATCTGTTAAATTGGTGTCTCTAGGGAACACAATCAGTGACATAATGTATGAAGAAATTTATTTCAAGAAAAAAAGCTCACACAGTTGTAGAAGTGGCGAGGTCCCGTCTGGTTCTAGCTTTTGGCTTCAAATGTTAAGTTAGTGTCTGGTTCTTCCTGAAGTAAATGCTCAGCTTATGAAACAGGAAGCAGGAAGACTGTGGCTGAGGAATGCAGAGATGGCAGAATCTATGGTCAGCAAGTCAGGGCAGGTTCTCATGACACCGAGGGTCTGCAGGCAAGATGGTGGGCCATTTGCCCAAATCCAGAGAAATTAAAGTTCTTTGAGCAAGATGCAGGACCCAGATGAGTAAGAAAAGAAGAAGCATCCCCACTTATATAAGAAGTACCTCACTCCCCTCAAGGAGACATCTTTAGGCCTGTGGCTTGAGTAAGGGATGCACTTTACCCTACACTTTCAACAACTATAGTGAATCTCATCATGGAATTGATTAAATTATGTGATATCATATCTTGGGGTAGGCTTCAACTGCCAAACTATTGAGAATTCTTGCCCACCCAAGTCAACGGAAAACCTGACTATATCACAAATTGATTAAACATAAATTATGAAAATTCTTTGAAAATATCCTTTGATTTCTACGATTACCTAAGACTCACTTTAGATTAATTTAAAATAGGTTTTTGAGCAGTTGTAATCCAGATCTACACTCCTCAATGTAAATTTTCCTAATCTCCCTCATTTATCATCCTATTTTTTAATCTTTTTATTCTTTTTATATTTTTGCCATTTTTGAGTTTTCACCTAATAAAGCTTACAAAGTTTTCTAAGAGACAAATCTAAATTAAATGTAATAAAATATATTCTTTGAACAATTTTCCCTAAGAAATTAAACTAATTCTGAACTATAAAAAGAAAAAAAATCAGAAAAATAAGGTGGCCACTATTATGCATTTAATTAGTTTCTCATTTCCAAAGACTTTAATTTTTTATAGTGATTATAAAAAGTCTGTTAGAGCAAGAAAATTATATCTTATTGGATTGATTTTATATTGATAGAAATTGTGTGTGGGTGAATCCTTAACATTTAAAAAACTAATTTAGCTTTGCTTTTTTCATTAAGAATCTAGAATTAGAGTTTATAAGTTATCATATTCTGTTATGAATGATACTTTATGTTTAATAATATAAAAGTTTCTTAAAGCTCAATTTTCTAAAATGGATGATTAGCATAGAAGGAAGGGAAAGTACACAGGAAAAGATAGTGACCAACCTGGAAATATACTCCGCTAAATCAATAAAAATGGAATAACAGAGATCTAAGCAGATCTAAACCATGTCCATGATGATATGGGAGATATACCTGAGATATCACACATTCAAATATTTCGTCTTCAGAAGAACTTAATTTTATTATAAAAAGTCATTCAAGATAGGTGTTCTTAACATGGAAAATATACTAACCCTTGTTATCGCATTATTTCCTTTTTTAAAAAAATGGCATTGTGTTCATCATATTGTGTAATCATCACTATTATCTGACTCCATTTTTTTCATGTATCCCAATCAGTCTTTCATTTCTATTCTCTCCTAAGTGACCCTGGTAGCTAAAAATCAGCATCAAGGATGTACAATGAAAAAATAGTCACACAAAAATTAATTAATATCAAGCATCTTTTGATTAATCCATCAGGTTTTGAAAGCAAAGAAAACATTACATAAGCATCTAGATTACTTAATTCCAATCCAGGCTATCTAGATCAAATACAAATGAAGGCCAGGGGTGATAGACTTCTCCTGATCAACATTTTAGATAAAAGTACCAAAGGATCAATGTATTTTAAACATAATGCTAAAAGGCTAAATCCAAAGATTTTCTTATAACTCATCATGCTGTTTTTGAGCTTGAGTTCATTCACAGAAAAAACATTCTTTAGAAGGGGGGAGCAGAGAGGGAGGGGAAAAATTAGGAGCTGATACCAAGGGTTCAAGTAGAAAGCAGGTGTTTTGAGAATGATGATGGCAACATATGTATGAATGTGCTGGACACAAATGATGTATGTATGGATTGTGAAAAGAGTTGTATGAGTCCCTAATAAAATGATTAAAAACCAAAACGAAAAAAAATCATTCTTTAATGTGTTAATATTGGTTAAACAGACATTTGAAAGAACAAAATTCTAATTTTTGCTTCATTTTAACGGTGAGATCAAAAGGAACCATACAAGATCACAATGAATGCAAGTGCAATCAACATTTGGGAAGTGAAGCATGATTAAAGAAAAGTATACTCAATTCAGGAAAAGGTTAAATTAGTAATATCCTAAAAGTTAAAAATATAGAAACATTCAACAATAGCACAAGCCAAAAATACACAAAAAAACTTTATCAAAAATATGAGCTTTGTTATTGTAAGATGTGTTGGCTCATAGTGATCTCATGAATAGTAATTAAATGAAACATTGCTGGGTCCATCCTCCTCCTCATAATTGTTGCTCTATTCGAACCCATTCTTGTCGACACTGTCACTGTATTTCCGTATACGTCTTTCTCTTTCTCAATGAACCTATGCTCTACCAAGAATAATATCTGTCTCAAAGGACTGTTCCCTAATGATGACACAGGCAAAGTACATCAGACATTCTTGTGCTCACTTATAAGGAGCATTCTGGTTACCTCTTTCAACACAGAGTTGCTCATTCTTTTAGCAGTTCATGATGAACTCATTATTTCTTCACCAACGCCACAATTCAGTCATCAATCCTTCTCAGCTCTTCCTTCCTCATGGTCTAGCCTTCTCAAACATGACATAATTGAAAATGGCATGATGTGGGCCAGGCACACAATAGACTTTGGAGATACAACTATGTCTTTTAAAGAACTCATTTGAATAAAGATAGGTCTAATGCAAAATTTGAACAAAGCAGGGAGCATTAAAAGAGATGGAAAATTACAAAAAGGAAAATACATTGGTTGACAATCAATCATATTAGGAGGTAGCACATGATCCCGAACTGACAGTTCTTAAGGAAGATGTTAAGCTTCATTGAAAGCCTAATGAAAAACAAGGTTCTAGGGGAAAAAATAAACTTTTAAATAGCTGACATTTAGTCAGAAAGGAAAAAAAAAAGCATAATAATTGTTCAGGTGTTCTTACCAAATAGCTATAAGTAAAATCTCTTCCTCAGTGTCTCATGGAGTGAAAATCGTAGGTTAAATGGAATAGATGCACACAGTCCTCACTTAGCTTCACTTTAAGACAAGCAAAGTGATATTAGTTAAGTTTAGGACTACTAATGACAAAGCCTTTGGCTGAAATCCACCAACCAGCCCCAGGAAGAAGATGAGTCCCATGATCTATCATGCTAGAGTTGAAAGCCTGAAGGAACAGCTCCACTCTGCCTTACAGAGTCACTCTGCATTATAATGGACTGAATGGCATGGGATTCTGGTGCAAAAGAGGCTTGAGGACTTTTCAAGGACTTAAAACCAATCAGTGAAGGTGATTGTAATGAAATGGGGGAGGTGGGCGGGGTAAGGAAGGGGTGTTAACAAACCCAGGGACAAAGGAACAATATGGGATCCAAATTGGTGGTGAGGGGGGAGTGGCAGGTCTGGTAGGGAATGATCAAGGGTAAGGTTACATAAAGAAGCAATATAGCTGTAACCCAGGTGGGGACAGAGCATGTTAGTGGGGCAGGAGGAAAGTCAAGAAAAATAGAGGAAAGAGCTAGGAGGCAAAGGGCATTTATAGAGGTCTAGACAAAGACATGTACACGCAAATATATATATATGAGGATGGGGAAATAGATCTATGTGTCTATATTTATAGGTTTCGTATTAATGTGGTGAAAGGACCTTGAGCCTCTACTCAAGCACTCCCTCAATGCATGAATACTTTCTTCTATTAAATTATCATTCTATGATGCTCACCCTCCTGACACAACTGCTGAAGTCAAAGCAGGTGAACAAGTAAATGTGATGAAGAAAGCTGATGGTTCCTGGCTATCAAAAGAGATAGTGTTGTAGGTAGCTTAGCCTAGGGAACTGGGAAGTCCATTTATGCATTCCAAGGAGAGCCAGCATAAGACAAAGCTGGATTTTCCCACCAGTGGGCGCGGATGGGCGTTACACCTGGAGCAGCCCACCTGGTCCAGGTGATTGCAATTCAGCCAATGGGAGCGACTTGGGGTCCTTCACCACACCTCCCCCGGGAATCCTTGAAAAGGCAGGAACTGAGAGGGAGAGGGGTCTTGCCTTGTCTTGGTTTGGCTTGGCTTGTCTGGTTGTATTCATGGGAGGAAACTTGGGAGAGAGATCCTTGCGTGACCCTGAGCAGTCTTCTGCCAAAGGAATCCAAGGGTGCCCCGTAAAACCTGCAGCTTCTTTTAACTCTCATTAAATTAACTGTATCACGAGCCCGGCTTTGGCATGATATCTTTCTTGTACGGAGCCAAGGACTGAGGCTGAAATCTAGCCCGGAGAGAGACACCTTAAAGTGTCTGGGGTCTTAAAGGCTTGAAGATAAACAAGCAGCCATCTAGCTCAGAAGCAACAAAGCCCACATAGAACACACCAGCCTGTGTGATCACATGGTCCCAAAGGGATCAGTTATCAGGCATTAAAGAACAAAAAATCGTATCATTGGCTGCACACCTCCATGATACGATCGCTGAGGACAAACGGATGCATAAGCAAAGGTGGTGAAGAAAGCTGATGGTGCCCGGCTATCGAAAGAGATACTGTCTGGGGTCTTAAAGGCTTGAAGGTGAACAAGTGGCCATCTTGCTCAGAAGCAACGAAGTCCACATGGAAGAAGCACACCAGCCTGTGCGATCACGAGGTGCCAAAGGGATCAGGGATAAGGTATCATCAAAAAAAATCTTACCACAGTGAATGAAGGAGGAAGTGCAGAGTGGAGACCCAAACCCATTTGTCAGCCACTGGAGATCCCCTCACAAAGGGGTCTAGGGGAGGAGATGAGTCAGTCAGGGTGCGAAGTAGCACCGATGAAGAATACAGCTTTCCCCCAGATCCTGGATGCTTTCTCCCCCCCACCCCCACACCAATTACCACGATCCGAATTCTACCTTGCAAGATTGGAGAGAGCAGAGATTGTATACTGGTGCATATAGGAGCTGAAGGCACAGGGAATCCAGGGTGGATGATACCTACAGAACCAGGGGGTGAGGGGCGATACTGTGAGAGTTGAGGGTGAGTGGTTTGGAAAGGGGGAACTGATTACAAGGATCCACATGTGACCTCCTCCCTGGGGGACGGACAACAGAGAAGGGGGTGAAGGGAGACACCGGATAAGGCAAGATATGGCAAAATAATAATATACAAATTATCAAGGGCTCATGAGGGAGGGGGGAGCGGGGAGGGAGGGGAAAAAAAGAGGACTTGATGCAAAGGGCTTACGTAGAGAGCAAATACTTTGAAAATGATTAGGGGAAAAATGTACAGATGTGCTTTATACAATTGATATATATATATATATATATATGGATTGTGATAAGAGTTGTATGAGCCCCTAAAAATGTTTTTTAAAAAAAGAAAAGTAGAAATTGGCTCTACTGGTTCAAACTATGTCCAAATTTGCATAACAATAAAGGTCAAGTGAATTGGAGGATTTTAACATGGTAATTAACTGGTATGCAATCCCCATCCCCTTTTATCAGTTTCACTTTTTGGCGCATCCCATGGTCAAATACATTGCAAATTATTGTAAGCGTGTACAGTCATGGCGGCATAAGGGTTATGCATTAGGCTGTGATCTGAGCTATAGTTCAAAACCACCAGCTGCTCCCCGGCAGAAAGGCAGTGCTTTCTACTTCAGTGAACAGTTATAGTTCCAGAAACTCAGGGGGGCAGTTCGACCCTGTCCTCTAGGGTCACTCGGAGTTGCGTGGACTTGATTGCAGTGAGTTCTTTTGCTGCTACTTATAGTCCCCGAACTGGGTTCCTTTCCCTCTGCTGTGTGAAACTTGAAAACTGGCTGGGTGAGTGGCTGTACTTTGCCTGGAAGGCATGCTACATGTTAACATTGCCTGTCTGCACCACACTGTGTACGTGTTGTATGTATATATGTGTGTATAGGGGGAAATACATAATGTAGATAGGGTTTGGCACTATCCATAGTTTCAGGCATTCACTGGGCATCTTGGACTGTATAAACCACAGACAAGGAGCAGGGGAATAGCATTGGTTCTAAACTAATAAAATGTTTAAAGACATAGAATATCATATCCATCCATTTATCTCTCTCTAGCTAATGTCACCTATAGCTCTATCTACCTGTGTTGACATCTAGCTAGTTGCCTTAAAGAAAAATCTGTACACTGAAAACAAAAAGATTGTGATAATTGGCAAAATTTTGTAAAGGGATATTTGCTATTGTTTGTAGCATAGGAAGAAGGCCCAAGGCTGGGAAATAGTCTGAGAGTCTGCGATCAATCTGTGGAACCACAGTTGTGTTCTTACAGTCTGTGCTGAGGTGCGGTGGCCTATGCAAAGCTCCCAACAGTCTAACACAGGACACGGGGACTAGCACCTGTATGTGCTGAATGCTGGGGAATCAGAGGAGACGCGGAAACCCCATTCAATCACCCAAGGTCTGTGTTTGCTGTGAATAGAGAGCTCTTCTCTCTGAAAGCCTGAGTCCCTTTATCCCTGGTAGACCTTCTTTTATCACCAAGCCAGACAACGGAGAGAAGAAAGTGTGGGGAGGCCCCTTTTCAGAATTGGGTTTTCAGTGAAGCTCTGCATTGATTTAAAAATCATTCTTTGATTTTTTCAATTTACTCTCCTATAAGGCTGATAGTACAGCAGGGTTGTGCTGCAGAGAGATTAGAGTCCAGTCATGGAAATGGCAGTCACAGGGACACATGCTTTCTGCCACAGCCAATATGAAAAATTATCCTTCTTTGATGAATAGAGGTGTGAGGTCCCAGGAAACACAGAGAAATGGCAAAAGAAATTAAATGGCCTTTTACATTCAAAGGAAAATTCAAGTTATGTTTAGAACTGGGCTCTCTCTAGATGCAACTGAATGGCTAAGCTTTGGATCCTGAAGGAAAAATAAATAAAAACAACAAAATTTTGCAAAGACAGAGAAAAGGCATGAAGCCTATACCTGTATTGCTTTTGTTTGCTAGACGACAAAACTTCTAGAAACAAATCGGTTGTTTGTTTCCTAACCAGGAGGGCAATGTTTTCTATCTGGGCTCTGAGAAACCCTTGTTTTATGACAAATGTTACAAGGCGTTTCCAGCTATAACTTCACATTAACAACAAAACTTATTGTTATTAAAAACTATTAACATATTTTTCTAATGAAGTATTTCTGACAGATAAGTAGCTTCTGTTCTTAGGTAATCCATCAACAATTGGGATTACCTTTCTGACTGGGGCCCATCCTTTGTATGGCAAAATAGAATTCTGCTCCAGAGGGTTTCCAATAGCTGGATTTTTAAAAACCAATTTCCCACTAATCCATCTGAAGCATCTCTGAGTGGACTTGAACCTCCAACTTTTGGTTAAAAGTTCAATGCTTTAACTGTTTGCATGACCTAGGGGTTCCAATTTTTAGGGGTGTGTCTGCAAATTGCATGACAAAGTGGAGAGGATTGGGAATTGCAAAGAGTAAGTGATCAATTGAGAGGAGGCGTGTAGCTTTAACATCTGGATCTTTTGACATGCAGAACAAGAGTACCTAACAGTGAATATGCACTAACTACATGCTAGACCCAGATCAAAGACTGTTTGCAGGCCGTCATTTTTTTCATCCTCAAAACAGGTGAATTAAGTACTGGAGCTATTCAGTTTTACCAAAACGGGAAATAATTTGGCCCTTAAAACAAAACTGTTAAATGGCACTCCTAACTGAATTAATGCAGTCAATGTAAGTGACACTCGAAGTCTGTTATCAGTAGTCCTGGTGGCAAAGTGGTTACAGGTTGGGCAGTGATTCACACGGCGGGAACAGTTCAAAACCAGCGGCAGTTCTGCAGGAGAAAGATGGAGCTTTCTACTGCTGACAAGACCTATCAACTCTTGTCACAGGGAAACTCATGGGATCGTTCTACCATCCTAGAGAGTCACCGTGAATCAGAAAGGACCAGATGGCAGTGAGGGGGAAGTCCTTTATTACTCTGTTAAAGGATTCATCACTGTCTCTACAGCTCTATAGCTTAGATGTGTAGCAACAGTCTAATGCTAGTAACATTATAAAATCATCCCTTATGCATTTGTAACTAAAATCAGGAGGTCTTAAACAAACAAAAATATGCCTGTATGTCTCAAACTTTAACAATAGAAGAGGCGATATGTTGGTCTAAAATATGTTTCCAATCAGAGTGATAGATTTATTAGCTATACTCTACTATGAAAATATAATTTTCCATATATTATACTTTAAAGATGTATAATGCATGTGCTAAGATATCTTGAAATATTAGTATTAAATAGTACACTACATACTTTTGCTTTGGGTTCATTGCCTATCTATTTTTAAATAAGATTAGGCATACAAAGATCAATGCTAAATTTTGAGACTTCCTGTATATAATTTCACCCTCCTGCTTTTTAATGACCTGCTTAGCCATTCATAAGCTGTAAGTACTGAAACGAAAATTCGAGCCTCAAGCCTCAAATTGTAATACTGAAGCAGTCTATAGATGTCAAGTTGAATAACAATGCAGAAAATTTCAAAGGAACCTGGAATTAATATCAAGGGCCACAGCAAAAAAAGAAGAAAATGGCCAATGTTCAATCATTTCAAGGGGCTGTATATAATCAAGAACTAGAAAGAAAGAAAGAAAGAAAGAAAGAAAGAAAGAAAGAAAGAAAGAAAGAAAGAAAGAAAGAAAGATAGATCCTGGAACTAAAGGAAGGCATTAAAATTGCAAAGAAAATGTTGGTGGAAAACAAGGATCCAGGAATTGAAAAATAGCAAATGAGAGCTCTAGCCATTGATGCAACAAGGGAAGTTCTTATCTGTGTCAGAAGATTAGAATAGGACTCCATGGTTGGTGAAACTGAGGATGAGCAGAGGTGGCTCTGGTGAAAATGGTTTCATACAACAAATAAAACAAGGAACTCCGGCATAATAGTACTGATCATGAAGATTGTATACGACTGAGCAGCATTTCACTCTATAATATACCATATTCCATGAGTTGGATTTCAATGTATGAAATATTATGAGGCAATTCTATTATGTTCTGTAGGGATATTATGAGTCATAATCAATTCAGTAGCACTTATCAGTAACATAATTCATCTAATTTGCAGACTATTGTAATGAGCAGGATTACTTCATCATGAAAAATGTGTACTATATAAATAAGGATATAGTTTACTGAAAGACAAAATTGGAAATTGATCATTTAAATAGAGGTTTTCTATATATATACATATCCTATTTGATTTATTCATCCATTTTCTGATTTCTGCCATCTACTAGGAATGCAGGATATTTTTGAAAACATTGATTTTGTTCATTGTAGTAGAACTATGCCATTTAAAAATCCCCAATAAATACCCACTTTGTAAAACAACCAGTATAAAAGACTAGGCAGCAAATTGCTGATGGAAAGTCCTTAGATAATCCTCAGTTCTATTGTAAGCACAACATAAACCAAGAATAAAACACCCTGTGGTGTTACATAAGGATCAGTTCCTCATTTGATTAGTTGAAACTGACAGGAATGGCATTATTTGACAGCAAGTTTTTGTTTACACATTTGAAAGAAAATGAAAGAGAAATTAAATAACTCAAGGAAAGGGCTTTATTTATACTAGACACTTATGAAACCTTTGCCTTTTACTCATTCAATGAAGAGCTCAAGTTAATGTATATTTATGGTTATTTACATTTTATTCATCTCTATATTTTTCCTAGAAAAAAAACCATTTCAGCATGACTCTAAGTAGCTGTTTATGCTTAAGATATAAGGATTTTAATTACACTACCTTCAATGAATATTTATCTGCTTCATAAAATCAATATGTAGGGATAAAATCTTAATAATAAAATAAGTAAAATGAAGGGCACTATGAGAAATTTTTATCTGTGTCTATATTTTAAAGGGGATCTTCCTGATTATAAAGTGCTATAAATATTCATGCAAGAAAATCTCAAACAATAATAAGAAAATATAATTAGCCCATAATATTTCAAGTGAATCACTGTTGTTTGCATTCAGATTTATTGGTCATCAGTCTCTTTTCTTCTACAGAAAAGCAAGGCCAAATGCACGCATCGAATTGATTAGACTTATCAAAACCCTAAAGAACATGGCAGAACTGCCCCCGTGAGTTTTCTAAAGCTGCAAATATTTACAGAACCAAACTGTCATATATTTCTCCTGTGGAGTGGCTATTGAGTTCAAACAGCTCAGTGCTTAACCACTGTGCCGCTACAGCTCGTCATTTATATTATATAATCTCATTAAATTTTTAAAAATGTGTCTTCTATTTTCCCTACTGATTTTCTCCACTTTTATTAATTTTTTCTCATATCAAAGCTTTTAAAAGATGGTTTTCATTGGCCACATTTCAGGTGGCTTCAAAAAACTCCCGTGAAAAATGGTATTAAAAGAGAATGGAATTTTTCCATGTAAATTTTTAAAACCCTTGCATGATCATTTCCTCTGTGTTTATTATCAGGCAATTTTTTGAGTGGGGCAAAGACCTACATGCTCCTCTACTGGCCCAAAACTTAGGGGTTTGCCCCCAACCAGAATCACCTAAGAAGGCATGCCTGGTGATCGGCGTCCGCAGCTCACAGCAGCAAACCACCTTAGTAATTCTACTCTTCTCAAAGGGGATCGACCAACAGCAACCCACAGGGACAAGAGAAGAAAGGAAGGCATTTCATTTCTCAGACTATGGATAATAAAAAAATGCTCTGCTCTTCTTCAGGATTGTGAGTACTTATGTGTGTCACATTTCAAAATTTTCAAACATTCGATTACCTGTATATTTATGACCTCAAACACAGACAACACACTCATGTTTTTAATTGAAGGTTGGCTCAATTTTACCCAAAGCTTAGATTGAATTCTGCTTGTGATTTCCATTTAATCAAGAAATCATTGTCATAAATCAAAATCTGTAATGCTGTATCACATGGTGATTGTGAGGAACAATAAAAGGGATACAGCTGAAATACTTTGAAAATGAAAATGTAAGTGTTCACAATCCACTTCCTAATTTTATATATACTTACATTTATATAATTATATATAATTATTGATATCATCTTTTATATTTACAGGGAAAAATTTCTCTACCCACCACTCTGACCAACCCAAAATCATTCTGCCATGGCTGCTTGCTGTCTTTCCTTTCCCCCAGAGTCAGTCTATTCAGAAGAATTGATGACACCAAAGGAAAGTACCAAACCACATCTAACCCAACTCACTGGCATCAAGTGGGCTCCAACTCACAGGGACCCTAAAGGACAATGGCTCCCTAAGATTTATGTGAGGTGTTGAACCTTTAGGGAATATTATTGCCAAGGACCACCACATTTTTATACCACAAAGAGCCTGGTGGATCTGAACCCTTCTTTGAAATTAGCAAGTCAGCTGCATCCCACTGCCACCAGGGCTTTGACCTGAATTTACCACACTTCATCACTTCCTTGCACTTGTATGGTCTAAAATCGTGTCTGAAATTATCTGTTTGTTTATGGTTCGGACCTACAGAGGATATGCTCTATACCTATTCAAGGTGGTCATTTTAAAGCATTTGTCAGATTAGTTGCCTCTATTGCTTTAATAAAATTGGAATAAATTCAATCTTCTTGGAATGCACAAGATTCTGCCTCATCCAGATGCTATCCTTTTTACTTTATCTTTACCTGCTTTCCCCACCCTTCACTGTGCCCAAAGTGCACCGGGATTGTAGTCCTCCTCTCTGAGGGATTTGTACAAGTTTACGTCAAAAAGGATGGCTGAAATAAATAAGTAGATAAATAAATAAATGTGTGGTTGCTGGGTTTCTAGTACATGTATGCACGGCTTTATTTCAAACAAAATGCGGGTACACATGTGGGTACACACAAGATCTCTCAGACACTGGTCTGGTTCTTGTGGGGGTGCCTTCATTAAAAACAAACAGATAAACAAAAGCATGTATCATTAAAATAGACAATTTTGAGGTTAGTTATAAAATAAAGCAACACCAAGCTCACTGCCACTGATTCCATGCAAACCCATTGTGACTCTATAGGATGGAGTAGAGCTGTCACTGCGAGTTGATGAGATCACCATAGAACTTGCTTGCAAGGTGTCGAACTACCTTGCAAGATGTTGAGCTACCTCAAAACAAACACAAGAAACTCCACTTTAGAGAAGAAACAACGTGTGACATAGGGCCCAGCCAAGAAGTTGGACCATCACCAAGAATCAACAGCTGATCCAAGGAGCCACCACAAAAGTGTGGGGAGCCCTGATAAGACTTGGCTGAGACCTGACTGATATCCCAAAGCCAGCCAAGTCACCTAAAGTACGGAGAAACCCGATAAGACTTGACCAGGACAGTGAGGACATCAAAGAGCCAGGCAGCTGTGCATTTAAACCTGGGTAGAGACACTGACTTTTCAGAGAGCTAGGAACCAAGGATATCAATTCCTGCTCTCTCCAACTCTACCCACGCTACCTGGGGTGAGCACACCCATGAGGCAATGCTTGCTGGACTATGATGCTAGAATGATATGTGTGAAGAGTGCGGTTATTATGCCCCTATGCTCATATCTGCTTCAATATCTCTATCCTTAGTAGTATGAGTTATTTTTAGATTGCTTGGTGTGTGTTTAGAGTGAATAAACTGAGCATTCGAATATGTCTAAGAGCGTGAAGTAGCTATTGATTGTGCCGCTCATGACACGAGTTTCAGAGATGGTCATTGGTTAGGGGAGTGGCGTGGAAAGCACACCTTTCTCCCAAAGAGCAGCTGGTGGATTCAAACCACAACCACACCCCCAAGACTCAAGACTTGAGGGCAGGTGGGAAGACTTGAATGATGGGCTTGACTAGGAAGATCATCAACTCCATGAAGAAAGAACCTGATTGAGGTCCATACATTGGTGAAGAAAAACCAAAGAATTTCCTTGAGGTGATAGGCTCACACATGATTCCCCATTTTCACTTTTAAAAGAATATTTTGGCTTCAGAAATGTTTCAGCTTCATGAATGTCAGAAGTGTTCCATGAAGATAAGATAGCTCAAACATTGATCTTTGCAATTTTTTTAGATTGAAGCTAATGATAATGATGTTCTAAAACAAATTGCAACGGGGGACAGGTCTTGGACTTACCAAAATGATCCAGAGAGCAAGGTCCAGTCAAAAGATTGGCTTCTGAGGGAATTTGTTAGGCTGGTTGAATTCAAGGCAGAGAGAGCACCTTAAAGGTCACGACAATGTCACTCTTGCAGTGATTCTGAATAGATTTGAAATATTCTCAAAGGTTACCAGATTTGGGGTTTTGGTTTGTTTTTGCATCAGGATAATGCACCTGCTCATTCTATAAGGGTAGCAAGGACCATCTTATGAAAATGTTATTGAGGAGCCTTATCTCATCCTTCCAATAACTCTGATCTTTCCCCTTCAGACTTTAATTTATTCCTAAAATGACAGAACATTGAAAACCCACCTGGCCCCACTGCTGTGATGATTTGATATAGATCAAAAAGCACAGATCTCCTTGGAGCAAGAGCTAAGGAGATGAGAATCCACTTTCAGAAGCGTGGAGACCAAGATTGAAAATATGGTGCAAAACAAGAGCTTCGCATTTTGATGCTTTTGTTTACGAAAAGTTTATATGCTTCTATAGCAATATCATTTTACTTATCCTCATACTTGCTGTCTCATTTTCTAGAACACTATTCTCACAAATCATTTCTCCTTTTCTCCAACTCATCAATCTTACCTCAAAGGCAACCTCCAGGCCCTTTTCCACCAACGGGACTGATGTAGTCTCTTTCCAATTGTTCTAGCAACCCCATTAACTTTCTCTTCCATTTTTCTGTTTTACAGTTCTTTAAAACATCCATCATTATATAAAACTGTTGTTTGGGGTGAGTCTCCTTCTTTTACCTGCTCACATTCATATTTAAGTCCTCTGAGGGCAGGGATATTTCTTTATCCATTATTAGATCTCCAGTCACCCGAGATTAGAATAATTGATTCTATGAATATCATTTAATTTAAATAAGGTTAAATTCATTTCATTTTCTTATTTTTCATATGTAAAAGTTAGACTAGATTCATTTATTATATTATAATTTATCACAGTTCTACAAGAGTTGTTCAATAAATCTATTTCTGTTTGGCTAAAATGTTCCCCATCTGATTATGCATATGAAACACTTAGAAAATGTATGCATGCTTCAGTTCCCTAAGTTCAGGCCCCATTTTGCGTTTATCTGGATACGTGACTTTGAGCAAGTCATGTAATCTCCCTTGACCAAAGTTGCTGCTTCCAGCAAAACAGGGATAGTCGTGATACCAGTAGCACAAGATTGCTCCTCATTTAAATGAGTGAACGCCTGTCAAGCTCTTTGCTGGCATATGAGTGCTTTATGGGGTTGAGTGGTTGTTCTTCTTCTTCAGAGAGAAAGAACATTCATCTGACATACTTGGAACATACAATTGAAAGGGTTGATGCTATGATTCCTGAATTGAGAGATCTCTCACTTTCTCAGCCATATTCTTCCAAATAAACTCGGGGTAAAAAGCAGTTCTCTGTGAACTAGATCGGTGTTGTCTGATGTGACTAAGTCAACAACACTCACAGAGGTGATAGTCGCTGTAAAAAGCAGAGCATGAGTCACGCATCAGCAGAGCTACAAAATCAGGGCACGTAAACAGATGAAGCTGTTGTGTTTTATAAAAGCAGGAATGGTTACATAATAGGAAACACAGATCAATTTGTCTCTAGAAAAGTTCTCTAAATCAGCCAGACTTCCAGTGAGGAAATGGCTTCTGTCTCTGTGGTTGAAATTTTGGATACTCAGCAATTAGACCCATACAAAGGTTGGCCTTTTGATTTTAGTAGAATTTACCATTGACCTTTCTAATCCCTCCCCCCCAACTTTGAATTTGGGACTAATTAAGAATGAGGAAAAATTATATTTATATGAGTATTACAGTTAATAATGCTAGATCAGCGAATGCTAAATGAAGGGGAAGAAACATTTGACAGGACAGTGCCCCCGAGGGAGAGTTTATCTGTGTCATACTAAAATTTACTGAGAACTCCTGTCTTATTCTGTGAGGGGAGGGGGAAAGAGAAGGTGAGAAGATTTGGGAGATGAAAGATAATAAATATATACATATTTAGAGAAATATAGAATACATGTTCAATGCTGTTTTTAATGTATTACTTCCACTTGTCTGTAACGTGTGGTCAACCACATAAGGACAGAATTACAGTTTTCAAATATCACTTAAGTCACACCTCACCCAATGTGGCTAAGAACAGAACTTTAGTCTGGAGTCTTAAAGGCTTGAGGTTAAACAAGCAGCCATCTAGCAGGGAAGAAAGTAAGCCCACATGGGAAAACACACCAGCTTGTGTGATCATGAGGTATCGATGGGATCAGGCATCAGATATCAAAATATCCCAAACAAACAACTACATCAATGGGAATGAGGGGAGTTGGACTGGAGACTCAAAGCCCATCTGTCAACAATTGGATACCACCCCCCTCACAGAATGATTCAACCAAGTTCTAGTAAAGCACATTCCTCTATCAGTGGTTCTCAACCCTCCTAATGCCGCAACCCTTTCATATAGTTCATGTTGTGGTGACCCCCCAACCATAAAAGTATTTTCATTGCCACTTCATAACTGTAATTTTGCTAGTTTTATGAATCAGGAGACTCCTATGAAAGGGCTGTTTGACCCCCCCCCCCAAAGGGGTTGTGATCCACAAGTTGAGAACCACTGT
Organism: Tenrec ecaudatus; assembly: GCF_050624435.1. Lineage (NCBI taxonomy): Eukaryota > Metazoa > Chordata > Mammalia > Afrosoricida > Tenrecidae > Tenrec > Tenrec ecaudatus. The sequence goes on from NC_134539.1 coordinate 12,883,612, forward strand.
GTCTAGTCCTGCATGCACCCCCACCCCACTACCATGATCCAGTTCTACCTTACAAATCTTGCTAGACCTGAGAACACACATAAGTAACGAAAAGAGCTCTAGACACATGGAATTCAGAACACACAGTCCCCTCAGGAACAATTGTGGGAGCTGGGATACCCTGAGGGGCAGGGAATGGTTGGGAGAACCCATGACAAGGTTGGATGTATATTGCCACCCCCCACCCAAAGGGAAAATAACAGAAGTGTGGTCAAGGGAGACAATGGACAGTATAAGATATGAAATAATAATAACAATATATAATTGATTAAGGGTTCATGAGAGTGGGAGGGTAGGAGAGGGAGGGGAAAAAAGAGGAGCTTATATCAAGGGCTCAAGTAAAAATGTTTTTGGAAAATGATGGCAACATATGTACAAATATGCTTGATACAATTGATATATGGAATGTTATAAGAGCCCCCAATAAAAATGTTCTTCTTTAAAAAAAATGAATAAAACTCTTAAATAGTTCCTTCTTTAAAAAAGTGCTATTAAAATAAAGTTTCTTTAAGTATGTATGGCAGAAGCAAAATAAACTTCCTTCTAAATATAGTTTATCAAAGATCTCAAAGCACGTTTTGAGCACGGTCTTGCTTTAATCAAGAGGATGAAGATAAACAAAGAACAACAACAAAAATCCATCTACACTATACTTGTCATAGTAATTTTCCCATTCAGCTAAACATCTTCTACAAGTAATATGCATCTCACTAACTAAAGTAACGTTAATATTGAAATGGACGCCTGGTTCAGCAGTGAGTGAAGCATCCGACTGCTAAGCACAAGGCTGGCAGTTCAAACTCACCAGCTATTCCTGGGAGAAAGATAGTAATTCACAATACATCTGAGTTTACCTCTTTAAACAAAAGGACTGTCCATTTATAAGAATGTTGCTTACCCATGAACTAAATTATTTTAAATATATATTTCTGTCTTCAGTATCTACTTTATATATAAATATGTTTACATAACATAAATAAAATATTTTATAGTCCTCTGCAGAGTTCATTTCAACTGCTAACCTGCCAGTTGAAATCCACACCGCCGTGCTGGGGAAGAAAAGGCTGGCTATCTGAATCATAGAGAAGACAGCCACTGTGTAAAAACAGGCTGCCTGAGACCATGAAGATTACAGCCCAGAAAACCCTGTGGAACAGTGAGGCTCTGTAACCCAGAGGGTCACCCTGAACTTGGAGCCAACTCCACAGCAACGTGTTATTTTGTTGTTGTAGTTTACAGTGTGTTAATCTTAATGCTTCACTTGCTTTCATTTTATAAAATCAAGAAATATAATTACACTGAACATGTACACTTTAAAATAAGAGATGTACGTATTTGTGAGCTTATGCAATTTACCCAAAATCACACAAAAACGTTCTAGTACAAAATTCTGTATTTTCTGATTTTTGTTTGATTGTTTGCTTTTCCCCCCTCCAATGACTGGAGTATGTATGTATATATGCATGCACGCATGTGTGTGTATCTATATGTCTATATCTATATATTCACTGCCACCAAGTTGATGCTTTTTCATAGCAACCATATAGAACAAGGGAGAAGTACCTCTGAAGGATTCTGAGCCTGTAACCTTTTACGGGAGTAGAATTCCCCTTCTTTCCTATATACATGAGAAATTCACTTTGTTCAGACCAAGGAAGACATACTAATGATGATTCAAGGCCTTATAGTGACAAGTTGAAGAGTATAGCTAAAATATAATATAAATAAATCAAAGTCGATATATCAAGGCTAGATGAGCAATCCATTTCCAGGTACAAAAACTAAAGGCTACTCCCCTTGTAAAGTAGAGGAACATGTCTTCTGTGTACAGCAAGGAAAGTCAGAAAAGATATTGAAGACAAGTGAGAATAACTTTGACCCAAAGTAGTACGAAGTACAGAAATCTAAGAATAAGAATGAAGAATTGCCTCTGCAGACTAAGAAACCATAGCTGGAACAATATTTAAAGCAAGCAAGTGTTATTCTGCAGAGATAATAAGAGGGAAACAGAAAGCTAAACAGTTATTGATATACTTATTATGCTTTATATAATACCTGTTCTTAATGCATAAAAACACATGCTGTTGTTGCTATTAAGTGCCTCAAGGACATTTCGACTCATAGCGACCCTATGCAGATCAGAAGGGCCCTCTCTGTGCCCATTGTTGCAGCTACAATGTCAGTCCTTACTGTGAGAGCCTTTGTCTTTTTCAAAGACCCTTTACTTGACCAAACAGATCTCCTTCTCCAGAAACTGGCCGTTCCTGACCACCTGCCCAAAGAACTTGAGACAAAGTTTTGCCCTGTTCAGATCTAAGGAGCTCTCTGGGTATGTTTCCTCCAAGATACATTTGCTCATTCTTTTGCCAGTAAATTAATACCCTTTGTCAACAACAGAGGTGAAATGCATCAATTATTCGTTTGTCTTCCTCATTCATTAACATACTTTCACATGCATATAACTCCTCAAAGTTACTTCTTAGCTTTGTAATCCTTTGAAGAGGTTGCTGGCAGGAGATTGCTCGATGTGATTAATATATATATATATATATACATATATACATAATACATACACATAACAAATGTTTTATTTAATGTATATAATTTTATATATGACATAGATGTTTTATTTAATATATAATTTATAAATAAATTATATATATTTAATTTCTTCATTGCTTCTTCCATGAATGTTGATTGCAAAATGAAATCTTTGGCAACTTTAATCTTGCTTCTCATTATCGTGATGGTTCACGTTGGTTCATTTGTGAATAATTTTGTTTGTTTTTCTTATGTTGAGCTGTAATCTCCCAAAGGTTGTGGTCCTTGTCTTCATCAGTAAGTGCTTCAAGTCCTTTTCGTTTTCAGGAAGCAAGCTGTTGTTATTTTGCCTATCACAGGTTGTTAGTTCATGAGTCTTCCTTCAGTTCTGATGCTGCATTCTTCTTTATGTAGTTCAGCTTTTTAAATGATTTGCTCAGTATCTAGATTGACTCCCACCTTTCATGATTTTAAGTAAAGCACCATCCCTTTTATTTGCTCAAAACTCTGTCTTGGTCAATGTAAATATTGCATGTTGTATGTTTTAGGTACCATCAAGTCAATTATGACCCATAGTCATCTTATACACAATAGAATAAAACACTGCCCAATCCTTTGCCATCCTCACAATTATTCCCATGTTTGAGCCCATTGTTGCAACCACTCTGTCAATCCATCTATTTGAGGAACTTCCTCTCTTCTTCTGCCCCTCTACCAATCATGATGTCCTTCTTCAGGGACTGGTCCATTTTGACAACATGTCCAAAGTATATAAGACAAAATCGCCATAAAGAGAAGTTGGCTGGACTTCTTCCAAGACAGATTTGTTTTTCCTTTCAGCAGTCCATTGTACTTTCAACACCCATCACCAACACACATATTGGAGTGCCTGCTTCAGTCAAATTTCACAGTCTCAGAAACTCCACCATGTAGTTCTATTCTGCTCTATGAAGTCATTATTAGTGGGGAATTTTTGTTTGTTTTAGCTGAAAATATCTACCATTATGGGGTCTTCTGGAATTTCCAGCTCTGTACCTCAAAATGACAGAGTCTGACCCATGCCACTGAGACAAGAACAACATATTTAGAAAAATTTTGTTATAAATCATTACATTTCATTAAATGTCAAGCAAGCAAACTGAGGTGGAAAAATAGAATATTTTCAAAATAAATAGCTTATCTGGACTCACTTAATTTTATTGTTCACAAAAGCATTTCATCTCTATTTTCTCTTGTCTTATGTGGTAGTAATTAAGATTTGTTTTTATTCATTTAGTATTGATTTTGAATTCCCAAACAGATATGCTTTTTCAACTAAAAATGGTAAGCAATAAAACAATGTCTTTCGCTGATAGCAAAGTGAATGCAGTGTTTACCTGGTGCTCATATCAAAGCTGGACGAGGTTGCCACTAGAAAAAAGGCAATAAATCAGGACTTATTGCCTCAAAGGCTAATTAATACAGGGGTGTGTGGGTGGCTTGTAGTCTGAAAATAAGCTCAGGAAAAATTCATAAACAAAAGTCACTCCATTTAGTCTTTAGAGAAACAATAAAAAGAGAAGACACTAAATACATTTTCAGGTTGGAGGAATGGTAAAAACACATTTCAGAGGCAGGAAAACACAGCATTTGCTAGAAGATAGGAGAACACAGTAAGGCTGTGTTAAATATGGAAAGGTGAGGAGAGGTATCTGGGAAAAGGCTTGGTTGGGACGAGATGATTCGCACTTTAAAAACTCAGATGTAGGTACTTCAGTTATTGGTGGTATTCCAGAAATTAAGAAATTACTTACATTTTCTAAGAAAGAGAGTTTTTGTACCAAACACATAAGAAAAAAATAAAGATGAAAAAAATCTTTAACCTTGAGCTTATTCTTTTATAGTGAGAAAATCATAGGTAATGTGACAATGGTAGTATTGTTTTTGTATTTGCTGTCAACCCCTGAATGCAGACTGATACTGCTCCATAGAGTTTTTTAAAAAATGGTAGTGACCTTTTCAGTAAATATCACCAGGCCTTTCTTGTTAGGCACCTTTCAGTGCAGTAGAACCTTCAACCTCTTGGTTAGTAGTCAAATGCTTATCTGGTGGCACTATATAGGGACTTCTAATAATCATACCACCCAAATCAAACCAAACCCATTGTCATTGAGTCAATTATGACTCATGGAGAACCTATAGGTAGGACTGCCTACAGGGTTTCTGGGATGGCATCTTCATGCAGCCGGACATCATATCTCACTTGCTGGTGGATTGAACCTCTGATTTTCTACTTGACCAGTGAACAATCATGGCCCTTCATGGTTTTAGAGGGGAAAAAGGGAACATGCATGTGAGAAATGCTCGGGAAGTAGAGTCAATGGGAATTAAGAATTTAAAACATTTGGAGTGAAGACTGATCCAGCTAGGAACTCATGACCCCAGGCAGCATGAATGATTTAGATACTAAGAAAACAAACTAGTCTGGGTGAATGGTTATTTTAAAGACCTGCTGAGTTTGAAGCAACAGAATATTTAAGTGCAAAGGCCTGAACAATCATTACAAATCCTGGAAATGCAGATGAAAGTGTGGGAAAGAGATTAGACTAGAAAGAGTAATTTTGGAAACAGGGGCATAACAGTGAGAGTTGAGACGGAGGACCTGGTTGAGACGCCCGATGAAAAGGTTGTTAAGAAAAATCCATCCATGGAAATCAGGAGGAAAAATCTCAAGATGCGTGATGTATTATGAAAGAGGATATTTTAAGAACATCAACATTTTTAGTAAGCAGAAGTGACCAATTGGACTATCCAATGCTGGCGGCGACAAAAGGATAAAACGGTGTTGAGAATTAGGACCATTAAAAGATTGCCCTGAGAGAAATGGGGATGAAACAGGTGTTCTCGTGGTGCACTGAGTTAGGTGTGCAATGCATACCACATACTTTGACTGTGTTGTCAGTAGAGACCAGCCACTGAGGACATCATGCTTGGTAAAGTAAAAGGGCAGCAAAAAAAATGACAGGCCCTGGACATGATGGATTGGCACAATGGCTGCAATGACTGGCTCACACATGAAGTAATGGCGAGGATGGTGAGGACCACACAGCGTTGGTTCTGTCGTGCTGGAGTCAGAACTGACGCAATAGGACCGAACAACCCAAACGACAGCTGCCGCAGTTAGTGCAGCAAGATGCGTCCAAAACAAGAGTGAGCTTCATCTCAATCAATCACACGATTAGCCATACTATTTCTTTAACTTACAAACAATTTTTAAATGAATTATGGTAAAAATAAATTGGCAATCATGGGACCACAATCTATGCTTGTTGCTTTGGGTTTCAAATGTGCTGAGGCCTCAAAGCATAGGAATTTTGAGTCTCATAAATACGCTGGGTGTTTGAAGCTTATGTTCGTACCTTTCTCTTAATTGGAAAAAATATGCTGTGTCTTCTAAACTAAAAATATAGACAAATTTAAAATGACAGGGAATGATTATTCATACAAGACTTACTCAATTTGCGTTTCAGTCCAGTATAACTCTTGGTAAGCCAATGGGGACCAAAAGGAGGGTAGCTAGCCAGCAAGGTTAATTACTATTGACAACTTCCAATCTCACAGACGCTAGCACGGACTTTCCCCTGATTTGAAGATATCTAAAAATATCTCCACCACAGTAATGTTTATCACTGAAATACATCACAAAATAAAAATTGACTATTGTACAGTCACTTGAGAATCATTCCACTATAAAAATAGCTTATAAATATATCACATTTTTCCACCCCATTATTTTATTTGTTTTTCAGAATCCAAAAAAACCCACATTTTTAGATCTTGATGAATAACAAGAATAAATATACCAACAAAAAAACCTGTGTTCTACATTTTCTTAGATCCTAGACAACATATGAACCCATGCAATTTTCAACACTCTGTCCTGAGGAAATATATATGTGGGTTGTAAGCTCACACACACATGCACATGCACACACACACACGTTTTAAAAACCATTAAAACTGGTTATTAATGACATAGTTTCATGCAATGAATTATGACATTTAAATTTGTGACCCAAAACTGTTGCTCTTCTCAGCTGTGAGATTGACACCCACCAGCATGGTGTGTGTGTGGCGGGGGTGGGGGGGCATGCTTTTTATAAGACCTGTTCATTTAACTTCTGTAAATTAATTGGCTGAAACATTAAGTAAGCGTGCAGAATCTCACCATTTGGATGGCATTATTAATGGGAAAGTCAGGTGTTGAAATACTTGTAAAGCTCGGTTATTCTGCTCTCTGCTGGTTTAACGTGGGCAGGTTCTCACTCGTTAATTATATTGGGAATAAAAAAGCAAGAGAACTACGTGGAAAGAAGTAAAATGCTCTATATTGGTGCTTCTTTGCACGAAAGCTGTGGCATTTGCTGTGGCGTAACTAGCTTTGTCCTGGCCACAAGTCCACAGTCACAAAGCATTATGACACAGATTATTAGCTTTACAAGACATCTTTTTGATGTGGCTTTGGAATACCTTATTACGCTACCATCAACACTTAGCAGTATGCAATGGCTACTTAAAGATTCTTATTCAGAAGACCTCTAGAAAATCAATTTTTGGTATCAATTCTTGTCTTTTCAATAACCTACTTCAAAAATAAAATACTGACAGCACTTAATATGCATTTCAAAATTGCTAATTCTTTAGACTGTAAATTGTTGTGAATTCTAACTTTGACACTACTTCTTCCTTCTCTCTTTACTCCATTGTGAGAACGTTACAAAAAGCAAATTTAAATTTGTCATTTGTTTGTAAACTTTCTAGTATGCTTAATTGGTATCACAAGGAGTGTTTTGCAGATGTCACCCTTCACACATGTGAGAGATCATCCCTTTGGATCCAATTTCAGTACCACGTGAACCTATGTTCTACTACGGGTTTTAAGCCCATTTGGTTTGTCAACTTAATATTAATCATCACTAGATACATAAATAGCTTGATAGATAAAAATATCCATATCTATATGGATGGCAATATATATAATATATAAACCAAATGCCACTGAGTCTATGTCGACTAATAGTTACCCTGTAATAGGACAGGGTAGAACTGCCCTGGTCAGTGTATAAGACTGGAATAGAAAGCCCAGGTTTCTCCTTAGGGTTGGCTGGGGATTTCGAACTGCTGACTTTGCAATTAGTACCCCAAACTGTAACCACCACACCACCAGGGTTTTAGATAATTATGAAAGTAGATTTAACTATTTATACCACTTTATTTCCAGATTGTAATATCCATTAGGACCTTTTCATATAAGTATACACTAGTATAGAGTTTGCTTAAAATGTAGCTGATTTAAAGGTAAAATGAAAATAATAAGGTTCTCACATATGAGCAATTAGAAAAACATGAGCGGATGTCTGGGAAGTAAATGACTAGAATCTCTTGGGTTTTTTATTATAAAACCAATATGAATGAGAATGAAAAATGCAATATCACTATAAGGTAAAGAAAGATATTTCTACTTAACTATCTACGTATCTCAGGAGCGCAGGTTGGGTAGAGGTTACCCATTGGGCTGCGGTCTGCATGGTCAGCAGTTCAAAACCAGCAGCAGCTCCACTTGAGAAACACTGGGCTGGGGTGGTCACTAGGTGGCAGCAAATTTGGAGAGCTGTGGCGATCTCCAGGGGCAGTTCTACTGTCTTTCAGAGTCCCTGGTAGTGGGAATTAATGGACCCAGTGGGTGAATGAGTGAGGGTTCTTCAAAAATGATTTAAGAGTTGCTGAGAAGCAAATTCAATTAGAAGATAAGAAAGAGTCCTGCTAGAATACAGTTAGGGGAGATGGCAGCAAAGTGAAGTGGGAGACTCTGAGTTGCTGCTGCTGCCTGCTCGTGATTCCAGTGTCGGCCATCAAGAAGGCAGAGTCTGTGATGCACGCCTGAAATAGAGGCCTGGGACCATCAAGACACGCGAGGCATCCATCATGTTTTCCACACCCAGAGACCCTAGGGCAGTCAGTCAGTCACTTCTGTCTCAACCTGCAACACTCACAGGCTAACAGCCCTCGCAGCCCCTGGGGCTACATGTGGACTTGGTAAAGAAAAAGACTGCAGTTCCCAGTGGAAGGAGGGGGTATTTGCAGTTCATGGGGATGGGAAAGGTGGAAAGGGGAGAGATGCACTAAACATGGAAGTGGCGGATGCTGTTATTAGGTGCCATCGAGTTGGTTCTGACCCACCAACACAGAACACAGCACTGCCCAGTCCTGCTCCATTCTTACAGGCATTCCTTTGCTACAGCCATGGTGGTAGACAGGTGGAAAGAATTCAAGGTCATGGAATGAAATGTAAACATGATTTGCCTAAGATCAAAGGGATGGTTTCTGGGACCTTGAAAATAAAACCAGGGACCCAGTACCTGTCCTTGAACTTGCTACTATTGTTTCTCCCCCCAGTACAGCTTTATGCACACGTGCACTAGACAGGAGCCCATGAAGCAGAAAATAAGTGATTACCTGGAGACTTGTGATATGCTATGTGAAGATATTAGAAAATGCTCTATGGAGGGAACATTCTAAGCTAAAATAGTGTTAACAGAGTTAAATTCCAATTTGTGTTTTGTAAAGCATGCTTCACATTCCTTAGATTATTTAATCCTAATGACCTAATTCCCACTGTATTTGTTACCATATTTAAAGATTAAGAATGTTCACATAACATATAATTTAGTTAACATATAGTGATTTTGATGTGTCAGACACTGTACTAATAGGCTGAGCAAAAAAATTAAGGAACTGGATCAGATGAAGGAGAAGGCAGCCTCAGGATGGAGGAAGACTTGTCAACATCTGGAGATGAGCAGATGACAAAACCTTGTTTGCTGAAAGTGAGGAGCTTTTGTGAATAGGAAAAGCAATAGCATTCGGTGTGTGCTCCACTTCAAAACAAACAGGGCAAAAACGCTCACAACTGGGCCAATAAGCCATGCAGTGATCAACAGAGAAAATGTAGAAGTTGTCAAAGATTTCATTTTACTTGGATCCAAAATCAACATCCATGGAAACAAGAGTAACAAAACCAAGTTAAGTATTAGGAAATTTTGCTGCAAGCATTTAAAAATGTTCAAAAGCAAAGTATCACTTTGAGGACTAAAGTTCACCTGGCCCAAACATGCTATTTTCAGTTACCTCCTATAGATCTGACAGGTGGACAACTAATAACTAAGACTGGAAGAGAAGTGATCATTTTGAATTATGATGTTGGTCAAGTTTAATAGCATTTTAATTCATATCAGTATTTTTACCCTTGCACCACCAGAATTTATCTCCATAGAAAATTCTGAGTCACCAGATAGCAATTTCTGGGGAGAAGACAAGCTTTTACTATCGTAAAGACTGCACAGGGCAGTTCTAGCCTGCCCTCTAGGACCGCTGAGTCACAGTGGACTCTTTGGCAGTCACTTCTTTTCATTTTCTGACAGAACCTTAGCTCTGCAATATAGTTCAAGTTAAAATTCAGTGTCCTAGCTATGATAGGTTATATTTTGCATGCACATGCACAAATATGTGAATAAATATTATATATTAAAACAATATACACGTATATATAAACTCAGACTGTGTGTGTGTATACAACTGTGTCTACCACTCCATAAGTGCTTCAGTTTCATCACTCGCCCCTTGAACAGAGGGGCCCCCCTCTCCATCCTTTGACTCTCGATGGTTCTGTTCTATGATTCTTTTTACCAGAAGACCATGACGGAAACTGACATCCTATGAGAAGTTCAAGTCACATATTTAAAAGCCTCAGTTGTGATCTGATTACAACCCCAGAAGGTACTTCAAGGAAAAAGTGTTCCCTCCCAGATGAGCCTGTCCATTGAACCATGGGAGATATCATATAACCAGAACATTGTGTGGTGGTCTATTAAACATCAGTAGATAAGAAAATATGTTCATCATAACCTACAAAACAACTGGATACTTAAACAACAGCGTGATTAATGGAGAAAAGATTGATATTGTCAATTGTCTTGCTTGGATTCATAATCAATGTTCAGAGAAGCAGCAGTCAAGAGAAATGACACCTTGTATTGGGTAAATGTGCTACCCAAGACCTTTTTGAATTGTTTCACAGCATGGATTTTCCTTTGAGGACTAGAGTACCCCAATCCAAGCCATGGTGTTTTCCATTGCCTCATACGTATGTGAATTTGAACATTGCAAAAGGAAGACTAAAAAAGAATCCAAGCATTTGAAATATGATGTTGGACCAAAATATTAAAAATACAATGGATTTCAAAAAGAACAAACTAATTTTGTCTTAGAAAAAAGTTCAGTCAGAATGTCCCTTATAGATAAGGTTGGCAAGGCTTTATTTCACTTGCTGGGACATGTTGTCAGGAGAGAGCCAGTCCTGGAGAAGGACATCGTACTTGGCAAAGTGAAATGTAGAGAAAAAGAGGCAGGGCCGAGACAAGCCGGAGGGACACGGTGCTGCAGCAATGGCTCCACTATGCGAACAGCTAGGAGGGCAACGGAGGGCTGGACAGCAGTTAATTCTGCTGTGCATGGGGTCAGTGCGGAACTGATTCTCTGGCACCTAACGACAACAACAACAAAACTCTCATTGACATCGTCTGTAACAGACTTCATTATAACATTTCTTACCACGTTTGATGTAATTCGCTTTGTTCCATTTAGTTTAGGGGAATATGAAAAGGTCAAGTCTCCCTGTCTGGGAAGACATAGAGCCGCGTGCTCCTCAGAGGCCAGGGTGAGGCGACTTCATCGTTCGTCTTTTAGCCAGGTCCGGAGCGACCCGTTCCTGCACAGGGACATCAGGCTTGATAAAGTCGAGGAGCAGGCAAAGCAAGGAAGGCCTTCCAGGAGCTGGATTGACATCGTGGCTGCAATAATTGGCCCGCAGAGGATCATGGGGAGGCTGGTGCAGGGCCCGGCAGTGTTTGGGTCTTCATGTGCATTGGGGAGCTCTAGGTAGGAACAGATTCAGTGACAAAAACAACAAATGATATCTCAGTGACCCAGATTACTTTAATGTTCCTTATAACATGAAGTGCAAGTTCCCAAGCCAATGTTTTCTCAAGACATCAGCTCTTGCTCTGTCTTTGGACAGTAATGTTTTTTCTTCAGAAAGACATAGCTGGTTTCCACTTCCCTTAACTTTCCCTATTCTGATACCATCCTATTAAATAACTTACCAAATAGACCTGCCTCTCCACAATACTTCCTCAATTTGATCTATCCTTGTCCACATCATTTATTATTACATATCATATGATGCATTCACTCTTTGTGGTTCTTTATTTGCAAGACCATCGTTGGTTGTTTACATTTTCACTGTTGTACCACTTCCACCTAGCCAGTGGCTTAATATTTATCCTTGAAGTAAGAGAATGAATAAATGAATGGATTTATGAATGATGGATAGGTGAGGTGAAGGAAGGATAGCTACATTGTTGAGTATGAGAGCAATCAAAAACAAACAAACGAGCAAACTTATTACCATCAAGTTAATTCTGACTCATGGTGATCCTATAAGAAAGGATAGAACTTCCCTTCTGGGTTTCTGAGGCTATAACTCTTTATGGAAGTAGAAAGCCTCATCTTTCTCCCGCAGAACACTGGCATTTTGATCTGCTGACCTTGAGGTTAGCAGCCTATCGGGTAGCCACGGGGCCACCAGCACTCCATGAGATTAACTGGAAACAAAACACCAACGATTCTGTAGAACCCATTCGAGAGAGCACAGGGAATGACCAGGTTTAAGAAATGCATGAAAAATTAAACTTCCAGGAATTTGGAATGTAAAGATATTTTGAGATATCTACTTGTAAATTGGCAACTGGAAACGAATGTCTTACATGAGACCTCAGCTCAAGGGTAAAGCCCAGTCTTATATATAGCTATGCAGCACGCAGATGGTACTTTTACGCATAAATATGCATGGCTCTTGGGAGAGGGAAAAAAACCAGCTCTAAGAGAAGAAGGGCTAGGGTGGAATCTGAGAGAAAAACATTTAAAAATGATTGTAGAACATAAAAAGCCAGAGCGGGTGGGGGCGGGGTCATGAGGGAAAAGAAGCCATGAAATTTGGAGTAAAACCACGAGATGCTACACAATTTTATTAAAATAGCTGAAGCTGTATGTTTTAAAAGGACAAGATTCTTACTCTGTTTCTGATATTCTTACTACTACCAAAAAACTGGAATCTCTTTATTAAATCTTATAACCACAATAAACTTTGGTAGAAAAATGCATGGACACCTGTGAGCAGTAAGAATTCACTTGCCTTGTGACTCAGAGAAGGCCTATTGCCTTTAGAGAGACTGAAAAGAAACACTGGTAACATGGGCCAGGAGCTTCCCAGGAGGCCTCTCGCCAATTGTTTAGTGCACAGGGAAAAAAAGACATAGGCGGTTTGGAAACAAAAGGGGAAAATTGGGTGTTTGGGTGGGAGGCCTTAGGAGATTTTAAAATATTTTGAGAGGAGTACACAGTAAACAGACAAAAATAACACTTTACTCCAAAAAGGTAAGATTATACAGTGTTTTCATGTATAGAGTTAGATCCAATAACCAGAGCACAGTGGCTTGATTTACCTTCATGCATCTCAAAAGCCAAGCAATTAGTTGAAACCAAAATCAATTTGCTGAGGGCGGGGTTTTGACTCAAGCAAAGCACAAGCTGTGGCCTGGCAGCTGTGCACACGGTCACTCTGCTGCCAGGAAACGCAGAAGACACGCCAAGTGATCCAAAAGGCTTCCTAGTTCTGTTCCTTACAATTCCTTTTCAAAACCCAATAGTCCGCATCGCTTTGTCATTGGGTTTTGTTCAGTCGGCGTTATGTTTCTTAAGGTTGGGAACGCACGTTTCTCTTTAGAAGCCAAAATGCGTTACTTCAGATCTTCTCCCTTTGTTTTCTAGTCATAATGGTCGATTTTGTCAGGGTCTTCTTGGTTTCTGATTAGTTCCTGTGCCTTTGACTTTGGGAACTCAGGGGACCTTTGTTAGAGAGAAGTAAGATATATAAAGTGGTGCTCCTTGTCATTGCAAAGGTAGTACTTAGGGTCATATCTCATAAAATGGCTCATTGTGTGACATTAAACTTTTAAAACCTGTGACCTCTGTGACCTCAGTTCATGAATGCCAGAGCGGGCTAAGGTGGGGTGCACAATGGTATTGCTCTTAGTCATGTTCCGTCTACAGGGAGTAAATGTAACCATTACTTCTCTGGCGTGTGACCTGGTCTTTAATTAATGCATCCTTAGATAACCAAGCACTTTGTATAATAAGTCAGGCCAAGACAATAAAGGGCGGAGCAGATACGATGAATTTAGGAATTAGATAAGCCTGAATTAACCACCCATGTCCACCACCTACAAGGTTGGAACTATTGGTCAGACTCTGCTTACCTCATTTGTAAAATGAAGAAGACGTTATCTATCTTGCAGAGTTACTAAGAATTAATGACAACCTTTTAAATGCTTATCACAGTTCAAGCTCCATAGTGCTCAGTTGCTATTCTTAGAAATAAATTGCTTTACTACTTTCTCTTCATGCTTATGATTCAACATAAATTCTCATTCATGCTTAATGGTTCTGTTGCCAATGCTTGTTTGTTCCTTAAAGCATTCAAAGCAGTGCTTTCTCTATACAAGGACACAGAAATTGGGATTCAAATGAGGACCAGAGGCACAAAGTCGTCCCTGAGACGTAAAGGTCATGTGTTTTTCTTTCAGCACAGATTCAGGGGAAACAGAAAGGGCTGAGGCAGAAAGGACTCCCCTCGTTTTCCCTCTGCTTTGAGAGGAAGGCAGGTTTGCAATTCAGAGGCATGTGCACCACGGGGCTGCTTAGGCAGGTACCCATTTCCTCTTTCTGAAGCATCTATTTTCTTTCTGTTTCTAAGACCCTTGCTTGGTGGCCTGAGGCACTCCCCCTTGCCAAAATGTCTTCTTTGTCAAGCTCCCTAGGAAACTGATGGAGTCTATGCTCACAAGACATCTTGTAAAAAGCTACTAGGCTGCCGCTGACGCTACAGCTCAACTGGAAGAACAAAGTAATGATAGTTGCATGATGTCAGATGGCTTTGGTAACTAGTGCGGCTATAAAAGAGATAGCACGAGTGAACGAACACATGTATTTTCACACGTTTCAGACTAGAAGTCCAAATTCAGAGTGTTGCCTTTAGCACAGTTTATCTCTGTCAGCGCTGGAGGAAGGCCTGTTTCTCTTTAGCTCCTGTTCCTTGGGCATCCCCATATGGCTTACCATTAACCTGCCCCCCCATCACTGCCTCTCTGGCTTGCTTGCATATGCTGTTTCATATCCCCCAAAGAGAGTGACTTAAAAGAAAGTCTACACCAACCCTACCTCATTAGCATGACAAAACAATCCCTTCCCTGGTGGAATTATAAGCATGGGTATTGCTGTGTAGTAGTTGCATGCGCTCCAGTTGGTTCTAGATAATAGGGAAACCCGCACACAACAGTGAGAAGCCGTGCAGTAATACAATAGCCTCACCAATTTTGCTAGAATTGATCCCATTATTGCAGCCACTGGGTCAATCCATGTTCTTGGGGATCTTCTTTTTCACTCGTGCCCTACTTTATCAATCCTGGCTGGCATTCTTCTCCAGAGACTTATTTGCCCTTATGATATGTCCCAAGTATAAGGCACTCCTGTAGGCATTCGGCTATACTTCTTCAAAGACAGATTTGTCCATTCATCTGGCAGTCCATAGCTCATCCAATATTGTTTGCCAACAACATAATTGATGCACACCAATTATTCATATTCTTAGTCTAAACTTTCCTCCATGTATATGAAGTGATTGAAAATGCCATGTCTTGAATCCGGTGAACCTTAATCCTCAAGGTAATGACTTTGCTTTGAACACATTAAAAATTTTTATTAGTATAGATTTGTCCGATGTTATCATGTGATTTATTGACTGCTATTTCCAAAACTGGAGATTGAATAAAGCAGACCGGAGAAGAATTGATGAATTTGGATTATGCTGGTGAAGAAATGCACGGCTAGAAGGACAAACATTGCTGTTGTAGAAGAGATATGGCCAGAGTGATTCTTAGAGGCCAGGATGGGCAAAGTTCATCTCATGTAACATGGACATGTTGTCAGGAGAAACCAGTCCCTAGAGAAGGACATCATGCTTGGGAAAGCCGAGGGAAAGCAAAGAGAGGAATGCCTTCAGGGAGACAGAGTGACACAGTGGCTGTAACAATGGTCTCAGGCATAGGAACAATTGCAAAGATGGTGCAGGACTGGGCAGTGCTTTGTTCTGTTGTGCTTAGGGCCGCTATGGCTTTGAACTTGTTCAATGATACCTAACAACAACTTCAATTGATGTTCATTGTGGACCCAAATAAGATGAAATAACTGAGAACTTTAATTTTTTCCATTTACCCTGTGGTTGCTTAAGTCAAGCTATAAGGATTTTTGTTTTCCTTCAGTTGATGCACGATCCATACAGAAGACAGGATTCACTTATCTTCAACAGTAAGTGCTTCAAATCCTCCTCACTTTTGGCAAGCAAGGTAGTTTACTGTGTATGCAGGTTGCTAATAGCTTTTCCTCTAATCTTGATGTCGTGCACTTCACAGAGTTTAACTTGGGAGATTATTAGCATAGTATACAAGTTGAATCAGTATAGTGAATAGTTACAACCCTGGTACATGGTTTTTAAGGTACATAGTATGCCCTCATGTTTGAATAACTGCCTCTTGGTCTACATGCAGATTCTGCAAAGATACAATGAAACGGTCTGGGACTCCCATTCTTCACAATATTATATATTACATTTGTGATCTACATTGTCAACACCACTCCATGCCACTTTGCAGAAGCACAATTACTCATCACCTATGCACCCTCAACGTCTAGACTAGGGGACCCGTTCCAAAGTACAATGGTGGACTGGGTGCCCTGTAGGCATGTCCATTGCAAATGGAAGAAAATAAAGGACACCAGGCGCCAGCCAATTCTTAACCTTGCAGAGCAATTTATACCCTCTCTTACGGTTTTATCATAATCCTCTGTTCTCCGAGACCATCTGGGCACTGGTTTTTTCTCCAGCGTCAGAACATTGGCCAGATCTCGAGGTGGTATGTAGAGGTCCCTCAGTTTAACTTTCCAGACCTCCTGTAACAACTCCGCTTCCTCAACTTTGGGTGGCCGCATTCTCATAGTCCACCTGAATGGATGTCCTATGTCCTCAGCTTGATTTTCCTGCTCTTCCCCCTGAACATCGGTGTCTTATCCCCTGAAATAGTGTTGAGTTATCTTCAGCAACATTTTACTTGCACATGATATAGATGGTATTTCTCTGTCATGTCTATATTCTGCTAGATCACCTTTCTTTGTAATGGAAATGAACACAGACCTCTTCCTGTTGGTTGGCCAGGTAGTTACCTTCCAAACTTCCTCACATAGACTAGTGAGTGCTCCCGGTGCTTCATCAGTGTATTGAAGCATGATATTTGATAATTCCAATAATTTCTTCAATGCAGCCTAGACGTCTCCCTGCAGTACTATAGGTTCATGATCACCCAATATGCCGTAACACAGTTACTGGAGGCCTGAAAGGATGGTTCAATTCTTTCAACTTGAAATATGCTAGATGTGTTCTTTCATTTCAGTCTTCTAACTACCTGTCATTGCTCATTTGATTACAATGATTTTGTCTTCTCTTTCTATGAATTGCTCAATATGGCCTTTATTTCCAACTGATAGTTCACTAGATGCATGCACTTTTGGGTTTTATTATTTTGATTCTGAATTAGGGTACAGGAAAACTTGGTACAATAAACACACGACCAAAACGCTGCGGCTTACGTGTGATTGGAGAATATGTATGTCGTTAAAAAGTGAATGGATAATGAAGACACAGATGCAAGGGTTGGGCAGTCTTAAAAACTTGAGGTCTTGCAGGGACCCATATTGCTTCCGTTTTTGCTTTTCCTTTACTCACGGTTTTAGTTACATGTGTAGTTGAAGTTGATGACCTCAATGAGTGGGTTTTAACCATGTAAGGTGAGAGAAATAAATCGCAGAGCAAACAGCTACAAACTACATAATAGCAATGTGATCACAAATAAAAAATCAGTTGCATTTTGAGTGATTCTGACTCACAGTGACCCCAGGTGTGTCAAAGTAGAACTGGGGTCCAAAATGGCTTTCAAAGGGGTGACTTTTCAGAAGCAGATCTCCAGATCTATGGCCCAAAGTGCTTTTGTGTGGGTTCAAACCGCCAACCTTTCTGTTAGCAGTTAAGAAGTTAACCATTTGTACAATCTGGAGTTCACCTTACCCAATCCATGTGTCTTCAGTCAACTTCAAGGAAGGATGAGAAATGAAGTCTATTGGGCAGATATATTGTCAGCAAAATCTTAACACGAGAGGTAGGGCAGGAATATTAACTTACTAACAAGAAAAGGTCATAAGGGGAAGTTCTATTCTGTCCTATAGGGTTTCTGACTTGGAATTGATTCAATGGCAATGAACTCAATGCCACCTTACTGAAACCTAGACCATGCCAGTACCCACATGGCCGGTGGTGATACACACATGACATTACTTCTGTACTGGATTCACTCCTAAACTAGAATCAATCAGTATATCAGTAAGTATATGAATAAAAAGATGAACTAGTGGTTTCATTACATAGAATTCTCACCTTCCAAATCACCTCAGGTCAGCCACTAATATCTGGAATCTTATGTGGTGTTATGAAGTTGAACGTTTCAGTAGAACTTCCAGACTAGAAGGACTTGGTCATCTACTCCCAAAATCACACAGTTAAAAACTCACAGATCACAATGATCAAAACTACAAGCAGTTATGGAAGACCACTGATGATAGGGAAGGTCACAGTGGCTGCAAATAAAATGCAACAGTTATAATGGTGCAGGGGCAGGGAGTGATTTGTTCTGTTGTACACGGGTCACTATGAGTCAAACCCGACTCAACGGCACATAACAGAAACACACAATATGGAGCGAAATTCTTTCTCTGAGACTTGATTGACCCACTTTTATAGATTTTCAATTCCATCCAGTGATCAATGGAATGTCCAATTCGAAGTCCCCTCACTCAAACTATTTACAAATTCAATGCCTTTGAGGACTATGTGACCTCAAATTGCTTCCGTGCATCTTTTATTTTAGTATTAAACAACAACTTGAAAGGAACACATGCAGATTCCTCAGTTTCCTTCTCTATGCAGAAACTATGAAAATTATATGGAAATTCTTACTGTCTAGGAACATTGATGGTACAATGATATAGCACTAGAGTCCAGTAACTAGACTGCCAATCAAAAAGGTTTACACTTCACACCCACCAGCCAGTCTATGGAAGAAATATTTGTCAATCAACTTCCATTAAGATTACAATCTTTGAAACTCTGTGGAGTAGTTCTATTCTGTCCTAAATCATCTATACAAATCGGAACTGACTTGTTGGTAATGATTTTTGTTTGTTTATTTGTTTTGTTTTTTAGTAACTCCAGCCTTTAATTGGGTTCTCTGTAACACAATATTAATGCTCTTTCTCTCTATTTAATTTTCTGTGTATAGTTTAGCAAGTGCACCTAGGCAGAAACTTGATGTGAGTAGAGAGATCATTTTGCACTTTTCTCCTCCTTCAAGGGTCCCATGCTATGTATTATAAAAATTGTATTTTTTACTTTATGACTGTTTAGAATAAGTTTATATGATGGATAAACATTACTATTGCATGCTATTTCTGTCTCCAGCATTTTCACATTGGTAAAAATTAATAGTAAAACATATTATTTTGATGAAAACATTTAATACAATGTCCCTGGAATGTTTTACATAGCTTACTATAATGAAACACTCCTCACATTCCAGCGGTTAAATTGTTAATATATTTTTTGATTTTTTAAGTATAAATAATTGCTAAAACTTAAAGGAAGGTAAGTAATCTTAATAAAATTTAAAGATTCTAAGAGGGTTATTAGATATCAAGCCTAGAACTCAATTACTCTAAATTAATAAAATAAAGTTAGTGAACGCACACAAAAATGATTTCAATATCTATTATGCATGATGCTGTAAAAATAGGTGATTTTAGCGAGTCAACAACTTAATAAAGTTAAAATTTTAAAACTCCTGTTCCATATTTTTAAAATTTTCTCACGCTCTCTCTCCAGATTTTGATTAGCTGTGCTCATATTGTTTATTTTAGAAAAAAGACTTACAATGCCATGGGATTACATATTTGTTTCCACTAGGCAAAATTCATTACATCAAATTTTAAAGTAAGTAATTTTGATAACCATATTGTTGGCTTTGAAAATTAGAATCAATCTAAAACATATCTTGGAAGATTTGATTAGATATAAGAAACAGACAAAATTGATTGCTATAAAGTTAATTCTGACACATGACAACCAATTCTATAAATATTGTAATATAGAAGAAATTGGTTGGTAGAAAGCTGGAAGAGGAGGTAAAAAATAAATTTTGGAGATGAAAATGCTAATTTATCCTTTTACAAAGTGTAAATTCAGATACTGTCTAAAAAGTATATTATACAAAGCATATATTATATGTGGAAAGTATGTTATACAAAGCATATAAAAGTGTCAGTGATTTAATTTATTTGTGTGTGTCATAGTGGTAAATGGATGCTACAATCAAAACATCAATAACTAAATATGCAATTGTTTTATTTTAAATTATAGAAAACTATCAAACTCGTGTACAAAACAAAATGATCATTACTTAGTTATAGAAAATATATAATTTTCTGAATATTTTGATGAATTGATATTAAGCAAATTCATGCAGAGGTATGCCCCAGCAACTCTTTCAACCCTAGAATAAAAGAAGGAAGTTATGAAAGTCTATAGAATAAGACAGAGTAAAAGGAGAGGGTATTATAAATCACAAGAGTCAGATTGCTATCAGATTACCTATTGTCCCTAAGACTGAAAGACAATATAATAAAAGAATATAATATCATAGTATTTTGCAGTCTTACATTCTACAATCGGGTATATTTTATTGACACATGATGCTGTTTTCTTGGATTGCTAGTTTGTGGAGGAAGATAAAACAATAATTACATATTTAAAACCCCTTTGTAGTCAATCATAAATATTAAATAAATAAATATATCTTTGGGGAACAAAATTTATGTGGAAAAAATGGCTGAAATAGTTATGGCCCAACAATAAAATGAGAAAGACTGGGAAGCAAGGAGAATGTTGAAATAAAACAAACAGCAACATTAGGCAGGAACAAGCATGTAAGAAAGAACTGTATAAACATGCATGCATTCATAGGGAAAATAAGACATATCCACAAAGTAGGAATTACAACTTATTCAGGTGCAACTCTGGGGCCCAGAGATCTCATTAGTATTTCTCCAAATGCTAGGCTCTACAGTGCACCATATGAAATAGAAAAGATTCCATCAATATGTACTTGAATAACTGTTCCAATAGAAATATATAGCATCAGAAAGGATTCACACACACACACACACACACAATCATGGTTCACTTTAGCTGCAAGCAATTTTAGAGGGAAAGCGTCTGTTGAACAAAATCATTTTATTCTCAATGTTGTTGCTAGGCACCATCCAGTCTGTTCTGACTCATAGCAACCCCATGTGCAACAGAATGAAACACTGCCAGGTCCACACCACCTTCTCTGACTCTCTACTTTGTCTAGCAGTACGCTCTTCTTTACGAACTAATCTCCTATCACACATCCAAAATATGTGAGACAAAGTCTCACATTCTTGCTTCCAAGGCTTCTCAGGAGCAGTCTGTATTTCTTCTGAGACAGATTTGTTTGTACTTCAGTCAGCATCTTATTTCAAATGCATCTCTTTTTCTCCGGTCTTTCCTATTCATTGCAAAGGTTTTACATGTACATGAGGTGATTGGAAATACCATCACTTGAGTCAGGAACACCTTAATCTTCAATATGACAAGCCACTGTATCGGTTCATCTGATCAAGAATCTTCTTCTTTTTCAAGGGTCTTCAACTTTGTCAAGTTCAAGGACTTTTCCAAGGACTGGTCTCTCCTGATCACATGCCCAAAGTATGTGAGGGTAAGTCATGCCCTCCTTGCTCCCAAGAAACTTCTGGCTGCATTTCCTCCAAGCCAGATCTGTGTGTTTCTCTGGCAGTCCGTAGTGCATTCATTCTGTACTCTTAAAAAGCACCATAATTCACGTGCATGGGTTCTTCGTTGATGGGTGCACTCAAGTCAGTTCTGACTTATAAAGATCCGCTGTGCAACTGAATGAAAAACTGCCTGGACCTGGGCCATCTTCACAATATTTTCTTTGTCCTGATTCATTGTTGCAGCCAATGTGTCAGTCTATAGAGTTGAAGAGATCTTGCTCTTTTCCACAATTCTTTGGTAAGCATAAACTCCTTTCCCAGGTACGAATTCCTACTGATACCTCGTCTGAAGCAGGTGAGACAAAAATCTCATACTTCTGATTATACTTCTTCTGAGCTAAATTGACTTATCTTTCAGAAATTCCATGACATATTTAATATTCACTGGCAAAATTTTAATTCAAAGACATTAATTTCTCCCATATATTCCTTATTCATTATCCAGCTTCGGCATCCACTGGGGGTTGAGTGAAAATGCCGTGGATTAGGTGAAATTCACCTTAGTCTTCAAAGTGACATTTGTACTTTTTAACACCTTAAAGAGAAATTTTGCAGGAGATTTACCCAACTCAGCAAACATTTGATTTATTGACTGGTGTGTCAATGGGCATATAGTGTGATTCCAGGAAAAATGAAATACGAGAAGAGAACCGAAAGAGAAACATTTATATTTTCACATTTACAAAGAATTTTGTTAGGTTTTAGTCAAAGTCAATCCCTTTTGAAAACCTTACACTAAGATGAGGTGGCAATATGGCACCCAGAGAAGCAGCGCACATTATGAGCTCTGGGGCCATTAGTGAACCTAGTGTACAGAAGGACAAGCGGGGGGGGGGGGGGATTCGGTTAAGTGAAAAGAACCCCACCTCCCGTGACAGCACAGAGTACATCTTCGGTCCTGGAGGCAACCCCACCTCTCCCCACATCCAGGCTCACTCCAGAGCCCTGGGATCTGTAATCTGGCCCCAGGTATTCCCCAGCCGACACCAGCTTAGCTACTTCAGACCCCGTTGCAGCCACCACCCACTGATCTGCCCCCTCAGCCTGATCGCTGTATCTGAAGCTACCCAGCTGCCCTATTGAGTCGCTCAACCTACACTGGACCCTCACCTGGTGAGTGTCCACCCACATCACTCTCCACGTTGAACTGCCCCCTTCCCCTGAGGTTTCTTTCTCCCTGCATGGCAACAGATCCTGCTGCCAAGTTCGGGTCCCTCCCACCATCTACCTGCAGCCCCAGCAACTGATGCTAGACACTGTCGGCAATGTGCCTGCAGTAGGTTTAGTCACCTCTGGCTGCGATGGCTCTCCCCACCATTGCCTGGCGCCACCCCCAACCCTGTAGCAACGACTTCTCTCCTCCCACCCCTGCAATGAGTCCATGCCTGCAGCGGTGGAAGCTGTCCCCTCTGTTGCCCGGTACTCTACCCTATGGCAGTGGGGCTTTCCCTGCTGCCTCCTGGCACCCCTTAAAGTGTCAACAGGGCCCTCTCCACCTTTGCCAAGCACCTCTACCAGTGGTGGGGCTTTTCCTAAAGTCACCTGACACCCCCTTCAGTGGCAACAGAGCCCTCCTGCCTTTACCCGGAACCTCCTGCTCGGCAGTGAGGATTTTCCCATGGTAGCCAGGCACCTTCACCAGCAGCAACAGGGCTTTGGTCACCTATGCCCAGCACCCCTTCCCATGGCAGCGGGGCTTCTCCCACCATTGTTCAGCAACCCACCCCCAACTCCCACACAGGGTTGCACTCACTGCCTACAGCCACCCCTTGTGACCCTGAGAGGGCCACCAGACCTACCCTCCAAATAGAGCACTTGGCTGTCTAAGGGAAGTAAAAACCTTGTAAGATTAAAAATTTTAAAAAGGAGCTGACCCCCAGCAAAATTGGCTATAGGCAGCCCACAGAAGCACTCTTATCCACCTCACAAAGAGAGAGCCCAGGGCTCTCTGACTCCATGGAAAATGGGTCCAAGCTCCTCCAAAACAACACACAGACAGAAAACTGCTTCAACAACCTCAACAAAAAATAAGGTGAAACAAAATGTATTGTCAGAGGAAGTCCTGAATCTCTAGCAATGTGCATAGAACAAGCAGAAGTTGAGCTACCACAAAAAGAAATCATCAGAATGCTGCTTGAAGTAACACAGGATATGAAGGCAGCATTACAGAGACAGGATGAAACTACAGAGGACAGAGGTCATGCACCAAAGGGAAATACAACAGTTAAGGCTTGATCACCAAAAGGAAATACAAGAGTTGAGGGATGAGGTTAAAAAAAAGCAAATAAGAAGACAACAGGCTTTGCCAACAGAGAGAAGAAGCTGAGAATTGTACCAGTTATGTTGAGGATAGTAAGGAAGGCTTCAACAAGCAGGAAAGACAGTCAAACAGGATAAAACAAATATGCCAAAGAAAACCTAAGAACGGTGTCAAATACTATGAAGAAGAACAACATCAGAGTAATTGGACTACCCGAAAAAGACACAACAAAGAAGCCAATGGCAAAAATAGCGAGAGAACTCTTCAAGGAAAACATCACCAACTTAATGAATGAGAATCAGGAAACCCATCCAGCATCAGACAGGACCGCAGCTAGACTGAATCAAAGGAAGAACTTGCCAAGGCACATAATAGTTAAACATTATATATTAACTTTGAAAAAAAGGAGAAAACCATGAGAGCAGAGCTGGAAAAAGGCAGTCACCTATAAAAGTACCCAAATAAATATATGCTCAGGATTATCAGCAGACACCATGATTAAGAGGATGGAGTGAACTAATATTTTTTCGAAAATTGAAAGAAAAAAGTGCAGACCCAAGTATCCTCTATCCAGCCAAATTATCTATCGAGAAGATAGATGGAGAAGTAAGAGTCTTCGCTGACAAGGAAAAACTCAAAGAATACATTAAAAGAAAGCCACCTCTATAAAAAAAAACAAACCATGCCGACCCAGTGTGGTCAGGAAAACAACACTCATGGAGCACAAGTAGGAGACCACCACCCGGAGCAACTCCACCCAGAGGTCATTGAAAACAGCCCTTAAGATAACATTGGCTCAAAGTGAAAAGAAGGCACGAATAACCCACACACTCACTTGCACAATGCACTGATAAGAAGGGACATAGGAAAACACCCAACACAGAAGATACGAGATGACATCAAACACGAAAAAAGAAACCACCGGCTCAAAAATCATAGTAGGTGACTTTAATACACTGCTCTATGAGAAAGATAGATCACAGGGAAAGAAGAAGAACAAGGAAGCTACAAAAGTAAACTCTAAAATTAGGTGCCTTGAACGGATAGACATTTTCAGAGCTCTCCACCCAAATTCAAAATAAAAATTTTAATATTCTTTTCAAGCCCACATGGCCCATACCCAAAGATAGATAACATGCTGGGACACAAGTTGAGCCTATGTAAATTCAAATACATAGAAATCACTCAGGCTTCCCTCTTGGACCACTAAACCATAAGGCTGCAAATGAACAAAGGGAGAATTAATAAAACAAGGGCAAAGAACTGGAGCATGAATAACTCTACTACAAGATAAGTGGGCATTGACCCAGATCAGAGGTAAAATCAGGACGTGTTTAGAAACCAATGAGAATGAGTATATGACATGCCAAAATCTTTGGGACACAGCAAAAGCAGTTATCATAGGAAGTTTGATAGTGATAAATGACCACATGAAAAAGGAAGAGAGACTTATATTTGATACACTGGCATAAAATCTCCAGCAATTAGAGTAGGGTCAAGAGTACAATCCTACCAACAACAAAAGAAAATAAATAATAAAAATCCAAGGGCAGAAATAAGCGAGTGGGAAAACAAGTGAAAAATAAACAATGCAGCAAAAAGTTGGTTCTTTGAAAGGATTAATATAATTAAGAAACCGCTGGTAAACCTAACCTAAAAAAAAAAAAAGAACAAAGATCAAGGCAAGATGAGGGATGGAACAGAGGAAATCACAACAGACCCTAATGAAATTAAAAGGCTAATTGCACAGTACTATGAAGGCCTGTACTCCAATAAATTCAACAACTTGGAATATATGGAAAACTACTTGGAAAAACAATCCCTCCATAGACTATCACAGATGAACATCAAGAACTTCAACAGACCCATAAGAATAGAGGAAATCAACAAGGTTATCAAGGAAATACCAACTAAAAAATCTCCTAGGCCAGACGGCTTCATAGAATTCTACCAAGCATTCAGGAAAGATCTGACACCAATCCTACACAAACTCTTCAAGAGCATAAAAAAAGTAAACTCCCAAACTCTTTCCATAAAGCTAGCATAACAATTATACCTAAAGTGGGCAAGGATCCCACAAGAACTGAGAACTACAGACCAGTATCTCTAATGAACATCAATGCAAAAATCCTTAACAAAAAACTGGTGAATAGAATACAAAGCTTCTAAAATGGATAATTCATCATGACCAAGTGGGATCCATTCCAAGGATGCAAGGGTGGTTCAACACCTGAATGTCCATAAGCATTAATCGTAACATTGATAACACAAAGGATAAAGATCGCATGTAATATCAATAGACAAAGAAAAAGCATTCGACAATGCCCAACACCCATTTCTGTTTAAGACACTCAAGAAGATAGAAATGGAAGGAAAATTCCTCAATGTAATAAAAGCTATACATGAAAAGCCAACAGCCAACATGGTTGTCAATGTGGAAAAGATGAAAACAATCCCGTGGAAAAGGGGGACCAGAAAAGGATGCCCCGTCTCCCACTTCTTTTCAGCATCATACTGGAGGTCCTAGCAAATAACATAAGACAGCATAAGGGCATTAAAGATACCTGTCTGGGAGAAGAGAAGGTCAAACTATTGCTATTTGCAGATGATATGATTCGATACATTGAAACCTCAAAAACTCCGCAACAGTAGTACTGACAGCAATAGAAGAATATAGAAGAGTGGGAAGGACACAGAATTAACAAACATAAGTCTATCAGACTGCTATATACATCAGTGGAGTCCAAGGAAGAGGAAATAAGAAAGGTAATACACTTCACAATAGCCAAGCACTAATTAAAATATCTATGGATATTCCAAACCAAAAAATCCGAAAAGATTTGTACAAGAAGAACGACAGAACACTACTGTAAGAAACCAACAGTGGTCTCAACAAATGAAAGAATATCCCATGCTCATGGATCAGAAGACTCAATATAGTAAAGATATTAGTCCTGCTCAAGGCAGCATACAAGTTTAATGCTATCCCAATACAAATACGAATGCCCTTCTTCAAATAATTTGAAAAATGGATTACCAATTTCTTATGGAGTGGGAAGAAGCCCAAAATTAGCAGAGAACTCCTAAAGAAGGATAAAGTCAGAGGGCTTGCTTTAAACTGTAGCACCTACTACACAACCACAGTGGTCAAAACAGTGTGGTACCGGTATGACAGATATTCAGGCCAACGGAAAAGGACTGAAAACCCAGAAATGAAATCATCAGCATACATAAAATCGATCTTTGATAAGGGCCCCAAAATATCAAATGGAAAGCAGATACCCTCTTCAACAAGTGGTGCAGGAAAAATAATGGCTATTTACCTGCAGAAAACTGAAGCAAGACCCTTTCCTCACTCCATGTATAAGAATAAGGTGGATCACAGACTTCGAGGTAAAACCCCAAACTATTAGGGCCATCAATGAGGGAATTGGGACAAACCTAAGAACTTTGGTGCAGAGAATACATAGGCTATCAGAAATAGGGAAGGACATGAATACAGAGGAAGCACAAATTGACAAGTGGGATATACTGAAGATAAAAAACCTATGTTCATCAAAAGATTTCACCAAAAATGTAATAAGAAAGCCCACAGACTGGAAAATATTTTTAGCCATGACACATCAGACAAAGCCCTTATTACTAAAATCTACAATATTCTGCTATTCTACACTAAGAAAGAAAACAAATAGCCCATTGTGGAGATGGACAAAATATTTGAACAGAAGTTCACAAGGGTGGAAATCCAAATGACCAACAAACATTTGAGAAAATGTTCCAGATCATTAGCTATTAGAGAAATGCAAATTAAAAAAACTATGAGATACCAATTAATACCCTCAAGATAGCCCAATTCAAAAAATCAGAAAGCAACAAGTAGTGGAGGAGATATGGTGAGATAGGAACTCCCATCCACTGCTGGTGGTTCTGTAGGTATGTAATCAATTTGGTGATACCTAAAAAAAATGGGAATTGAGCTATCCTATGACCCAGCAATCTCCCTACTGGGCATATACTCAGAAGATGTAAGAAACAGATTATTACTTCACATCTGTGCTCCAATGTTCATTGCAGCGCAGTTTACAATCGCAAAGAATTGTAAATATCCTAAATTTCCATCAATGGGTGAATGGATTAAAATACTCTAGAATATACATACAATTGAGTACTATGCATCCCTAAAAAGCAGTGATGAATACATGAGCCACATCTTCACAAGGGAAGAGTTGGAGGAAATTATACCAAGCGAAGGAGGCAAATCACAAAAGGGCAAGTACAACATGAGTCCACTGAGGTAAGCTTAGAAAAAACAAGGGACATAAGGGAAAAGCCGCCAAATGCATAAAATCCCGGGGTGAGGTCCAAGCACCCTGGCAGGGGTCAGATACACCCATGGATGCACATAGCAGCCAACTAAAAATGAGGGGGTGGGGTGGGGAAGAGGACATGGATAGTGGGAGAGCAGGGCAACAACCCACACGGGTGGGTTGGGGGGAAGGGGGCGTTGTTCATGTCTCCATAAGAAAACAAGAAAGGGACCAGATTTCAACCTGAGGCACCAAGCCTTGAGAACAACATAGCAGCGTGAAGCAGCAAACTAACAGAAAGGGCTGAGAAGCAGGTCCAAGTCCTAGCTACCTCAACCCTCTCCCCAGAAGGATGCCCTCCAGAGGGCAGTGCTGAAGATACATCCCGAGGAGAGTGGCAGGTCTGCCCTTCCAGGAGCAAACTAAGAGGAAAGAGAAAGAGATAGAATGTGGACTACGTCATTGCCCACCAAGTCTTGAAATTCCTGCTGGAGCAGCCAATGCACAGAGAGGACCATGGAACTGGCCCCACCAGCCCCTCACTGATGACTCTCACGGACCCACAGTGCTAAGGGGAGAGCACTGGAGACACAGTGAGGGTATTGTGCTTGGTCTGACTCCCCCCTCCCCCGACCCCTACCAAACAGTGACACACACACATACACTGGACCAAAACACGAAGGGAGAGCAACAGAGCAGCAAGGGGAGCAAAGCAATGAAGTCCCCAAGGAATATTGAAAATAAACTTTGGAATCAGTGGGCAGGGCATGGCACTTCACTAGATCTGATTGGAAAACAATTAGAAGGGTCAGCAGACAGACCTAAGACTATTTATAGGCGTTTTTATTTTTCTTATGCCTATCCATGTAAGATAGGCAGGATAACCAATCCCAAGGAGAAAATAATGGGGCCAACAGCTCCTGGGGGAGGGGAGTTGGGAGAGGAAGTCAAGGTAGGAAAAGGGGAGTGAATGGGGACTCAACAAACCCAGGGACAAGGGAATAATAAGAGATCTAAAATTGATGGCGATGAGTGTGAACAATGCTTGGAGGGTTTGATGAAGTGCAATGTAGCCGAGAGAAAGTACTAAGAGTAGAATGAAGGTCAAACATGATAGTGGGACAGGAGGAAAGCAAAAAGAAATAGAGGAAGGAATAGGAGGCAAGAGACATTTAGAGAGGCACAAATACAGGGATGCACATATATAAATATATAAATAGAGATATAGGTTGATGTGTATATATATAAATCTTAAGTATTAAGGTAGCATATGGGCATTGGGTCTCTATTCAAGTACTCCCTGAACATGGCATTCTGTGATGTGCACCTTCCCGACATGATCGCTGGAGAAAAAAATGGGTGCCTTAGCAAATGTGGTGAAGAAAGCTGTTGGTGTGCAGCTATTAGAAGATATAGCATCTAGAATCATAAAGGCTTGACGTTCAACAAGTGGCCATCTAGAAGAGAAGCAAAAAGTCCACATGGGAGAAGCACACCAGCATGTGTGATCATGAGGTATCAACGGCATCAGTTATCAGGCATCAGAAGACACAAAACAAAAAATATATTGATGCAACCAGTGGGGGTCAGAGAGGATACCCAGAACCCATCTGTAAACAATTTGACTACCCCTCACAGAAGGGTCACAAGGAAGGAACAAGTCATCCAGGGTGCAGCATAGCACCAACAGAACCCAAAATAATCCTCTAGTTCAATCTTTAATGCTCCCTTCCCCCACTACCATGACCCCAATTCTACCTTAAAAATACAGCTAGATCGGAGCATGTACACTGTCATGGTTAAGAGCTCTGTGAACCCCTCAGGAACAGTAATGGGAGTAGTGATACCATGAAGGTAGGAGGAAGGGGAGGGAAGAATAGGGAACCAACCACAATGATTGTCATATAACCACACCCCAAAGGGGATGAACAACAGAAATGTGGGTAAATGGAGACAAGACAGTATAAGTTATGAAAATAATAATTATTTATAATATAGAGTCCGTGAGTGTGGGAGGGTTGGGAGAGAGAGAGGGGGAAAAAGAGGAGCTAATACCAAAATCTCAAGTAGAAAGAAAATGTTTTGAAAATGATGATGGCAACATATGTATAAATGTGCTTGATACAACTGATGTATTGATTGTTATAAGAGATGTAAGAGTTTCCAATAAAATGCTTTATTAAAAAAAAAGCAATGCATTAAAATGGACTGATAAAATTGAAATACTTTATTGAGTGAGAAAAATGCCCTATTTTAATGAATTA
Organism: Tenrec ecaudatus; assembly: GCF_050624435.1. Lineage (NCBI taxonomy): Eukaryota > Metazoa > Chordata > Mammalia > Afrosoricida > Tenrecidae > Tenrec > Tenrec ecaudatus. The sequence goes on from NC_134539.1 coordinate 12,914,211, forward strand.
CAGTTGCACAGTTGAAACTTTGGCCAACATTGCTAAAGATAATAAAAGATTTTTAGAATAGCTATGTTAACTTTTCATGTGATGATAATGTGTTTAAAAATTTGACTCAAAACAATTCTTTCCAATAAAACATTCTGCCCAAAAGTTTAGTTATTACTCACATAAGTCAACAGAGTACTTTAAGGATGACTGGTGTATTTGAGGACATGGTTTATTAATTTTAACCATTTTAATTTACACATACATAGTTACATGCAGTGGATCTTGTATTTGACAGTTCAATTTTTTTCTTTAATAATGATCATCATGTGGTAAAAAATCAGGTTTAACATGCAATAAGAATAAATTGTTTGGAAAAATATCCAAAATAGTACCAAGAATCAGACTAAAAGATTAATAGAGTCTGTGAAGTCTTATAAGACAAGGCATGCATTTTATTAATGAAGTTATTCCAAGAGAAGAGCACAGAAGAAGCAGGACAGACAAGAGACAAGAGTCAAGGAAAGATATAATTTCAAGTGAAATCCCATTCTCACTTGATGTCACAGGAAGGTCTAGCATATAAATTACATTGAAGAATTTGTCCTTCTCAAAGCAAGAACTGTTTTTATATTCCTTTACCAAAATGTCACTTGCTATCAATGGCCTTTGGGGGACAAAAATTGCCAGGTAATTCTGGTTCTTTTCATTATCTGAGCAAAGCCAAGTTATCTTAAAAAGTTGAACTATGAATGATGGGAATTTAAGAACAAGGAAGCTGGAGGTTAGTGCACAGAATTGGACTGAACTGGCATATAAACATTGACAGCATTCTTTATAGCAGAAAGAGAAAACAATCAATGGCAGCATCCTTTTAAGCAAATTTTTTCAGTGTGACATGCAGACCAGCAGTATCAACAACATATGGGAACTTGTGAGAAATCTAACTTTTCAGATCAACTTTCTCTAGCTCATAGTTGATCTTTTTCTAGATAATGTTATTTTAATATTATTTTGACTCTATGCCAGAGGATTCCATTATATGAAACTCCCAAAGTCTCTTCCCATTTTTATTCTCTCTCTATCAGTGCTATTTTATGCATTCTCTTTGTATGCTGTCATTTTTTTAAACTTAATGCCGATCTCCTTGAGGGGTAAAAGCTGAGACACTGAATGAAGGTGGAATTTAGACAAAGAACGTGAGGTTAAGAGTGACTTGATTAGGGTAGGGAAAGAGCTCGTGGGAGGGAAGGGAGAGCAGAGAAAGGAACAGGGACATCTTGAGCACCCGGACAGGTTCTATGACACAGTGAGTTGGGTCAGGGAAATCGTGCCTGTCAGCAAGGTGGTGGGATATTTGTAGGATTTGGGTCAGGGAAATATGCAAATGCTGGTCTATGGTGTTATTTATTTATTTGGAAAGTTTTGATCTGAATTACTCTCTCTATATATTTTTTTAGTTGGTTAATATTGTGCATGTGTGTGTTTGTGTGTGTGTGTTAGAGAGAGAGAGGAAGAGAGAGACAGAGTGTTTGGGAAATATATCAAAGCTTTTTCATAACTTGTGACTCACCTTCCCCATCTCATCTCTTGACATTTTAGTTTAAAACTATAAGTGTAGGAAAATGTCTACTTGAATATGATTTCACTAATTTATTTTAGTCTCTTTGTGCATATTTTAATGTAAATGGTTGTGTTTTTTAATTAAATTTTGTTCACTGAAAAATCTACTCAAAATTATTATCTATAGCTAATGTACTATTAACATAACTAATAGTTACAGAGATGGAAACAGAGATGGCTCACAGTGATAGGTAAAATATAACAGTAGTACATAAGTAAATGCTTGTGAAGATGGTGCTAGATTGGGCAGTGCTTTATTGAGTTGTCCATTGGATCTCTATACGCCTTAATTTTCTCATTCGTATTGTGGGGATAATTTTTATTACTTGGCTGTAAACAAAGAACCAAAAACCAAACTTATTGCCACGGAGTCAATAGTGACTCAAGGAGACCCAGTGGGGCAGGACAAAACTGTCCTTGTGAGTTTCTGAGACTATAATTGTTTATGGGACTAGAAATCACAATCTTTGTCCACGAGGGCTTCTGGCAGTTTCTAACTGCAGAAGTTGTGGATTTCAGCCCAATGACTAACCACTATGCCACCAGATCTCGCGCCACCAAACAACAAAGACCCAATAGGATACACTTCATAATTTGCTTCCATAATGAACAAAATTATAAATGAGTAAGAGGAGAATCAAAAATATGCCATACTTTAAAAGCACATACTATCATATTACTCATATGTCAGCGGCAATTCCTGTATAAATTACCAAATATTTTTGATGCATTTGAAGTATGGTGTTGGTGAAGAATAGTGAAAGAAGCATAGGTTACCAAAAGAACAACAAATCAGTCTTGAAAGAAGTATAGCTAGAATGCTGGTTAGAAGCAAGGATGGTAAGATTTTGTCGCCCATACTTGGGGCATGTTTTAGGAGAGACCCGTCCCCTGAGAAGAGATCCTGCTTGGTAAAGTCAAGGAAAAGCGAAAAGGAGGAAGGTCCTGGACCAGACGGATTGACACAATGACCGCAGCCATGGGCTCAAACACGAGAAGGATTCTAGGAGAAGGCGGGATCAGGAGGTGTTTGATTCTGTTGTCCTCTGGGTTGCTAAGAGTGGGCACTGACCGAACAGCACCTCACAACAACACACATCCAACATCTGCTAAATGCCTTCTGTAACAGTGGTGATTCTGCTACAGAATGTTTGCTTGCTCGGGTGGCCTAAAGGGTTATGAGTTGAACTGCTAAACACAAGGTTCACAGTTCCAGCCCATCAGCTCCTCTGAGAGAGGATGAATATTTCTCCTTCCACAAGGATTTCCCGCCACGGAAACTCACGGGGACAGTTCTACTCTGTCCATAGGATCACTCTGGTATTTGGCTTGATGACAATGAGTTCGATTTTCCATCAGGAAGACCCAGATTGGATTACCATCCAATACACTTCATGCACAGCTACCTGCCATTTGTCCATGGTAGTATTTGTATTGCTATGATGCTAAACAATTATCAGAGAAGCCTCCAGATGAATTCCGACTCGCTTACTTGTCAGAATCAGTCAATCACACCCTATGGGTCACTATGCCATGCATGAAATCATCATGTGTCCACAGCAGACTGGACAGGAGTTCAGACCCAAGTCATTCTTGCTTGTTTATTTTTTCTTTTATTTTGAAGCTGCAGTTCTTTTAAGGTTTACGAGGGGCTTTTAAACCAAACCAGGTTTCAGGTTGAAGTGTCCTCAATGGAAGTATACCGTAGTCTCGGAGACTTGATGAAATTGCAACAGAGAATTATGCGTCGTTTGGTGGGCATGACCTGGATACCCTTGCAGAATTCTCTGAGCCAAAAGCAACCCAGAGACTTACTGTACTACTTTTACTGAAAGACGCTTTGCTGTCAACACCACACTGGCTCGTTCTTCATCTCAAAGCAACAGAAACATCCTTCCTGCTATTCTGCCAGGAGGCTCAGATAGTCAGGGCACAATTGTAATACTCTGCTTTGCTCAGAGAGGTATAATTTAAATTCTGGGATACTCAGAATGAGAAATTAGAATGTCTTTGCTTCATTTATAAAACCTGACAGCTTAATTCGAAATACTCTGGACATTTAATTAATGAGAAGTGAATCAACCCTTCAACATTCAAAGGAAAATCTATAATTTAGCCTCTTCGAGAGAGCAGAGTGAAATGTCAAATTATTTTATGCCTACAGACAGGAATTTTCATAACTTTTATGATGTAAATGTTTCATAATAATGCCGAAACTTCTGCTCTATTGAGCCACTGTGCAACTGCTCCGATATGAATTGTCTGAGGTGCTAAATAGTATTGATGTCTTACCACAGAGATAAACTTGGCTGTTGAAAAGTCGGCTGGGTCCCATCAGCAGCAAAAGAAACATACTTTGGAAATGGAGAGACCACGCTACCTACCACTCCAGTAAGTGCCTGCCTCGATAAAGGGTGTGGGTATGTACCTGGTTAACCTTGAGGAACAGCAGTACAGAGCACTAAATTGGAACTGACAGGCTGGTTTTGTATGGTAATTCTCTATTTGCTCCCGCTGCTCTTTTTACTCAGCCGTCAGGTATATACAGTGCATTCATTAAAGGCACGCTAAGCTGCAAATTCTCTAGGATCAGCTGCCTGGCCCGAACGGCAAATGCAAATGTTGACAATGTGATATCTACCAGGTGCTACATTCACACTTTTCCAGAGAATACACCTTTCTCCCAGAATGGTAAGAATAATGACTAGCTAAAAATAATTTGATAATAGCCACTCATAATGCTAGGTACATGCTCCTGCAACTATAGAAGATTTTCAAAGCTTTTTCTTTGCCAACCATGTCAGTTTCTTCTATAATTATTTATTTATGGAACAAGAGGGATAAAAGAGAGACTGGGATGTACTAAGAAATGGAATATTTTTCTCCTATGAATGTTTGAATGAAATACAAAACCTGGGTGGAGATAAGACATTTTTAATGTAAATATTAAAATAATCACTAAAATGTAGAAGAGTTGGTGTGTTGTGTCAAGCTTAAAAGAGCCCTGTGAGCATGTCTAGGTGTAGCCCATCTCATACCCAAGGAAGGTGTTTTCCGTTTCATTTATAATTAATTCACCAGTCCTTGTTTGGTGGAGGACAAAATGAATTCTCCTCTCTCGATGTGTTTAAGTAAATATAGAATAGACAGAAGTAAAGCAGTGGCTTTCAAACTTGTTTTATCATGCTCTAGGCTATAAAATAATTTTAACATTATTTCTTAGTAAACACCCAGATTCATGAAACCATATACCGACTCCTTGCTTATTAACTATACAGTTATCTGACATTTCACATTTCTGATGATAGTAAAATAAAAATCTACTAGTCCACTAATTTTCACATTCATATATATCTGATAGCAACAAATGCCCATGGAAATTCCCCACTGTAGCTGATTAGTAACTTGGCGTCCCTTACATTTCCTCAGTGTTCTCTCCTGGACAGGCAGAGGTGAGATGAAGTCATGCCACATGGGGATGGGTGAGTAACCAGAGGAGGCTTCATTTTAAGGTCAAGGCAGAGGTTGTTCCTGTCCATGGTCTCAGAAGGAGCTCTGGCCGGTCTAGTCTCATGGTGATGTAGAGGCAGTGGTAGGTAGGCCTGCTAATGAGAAGAGTGGGTTTCTCAGACAGGGAGTCAAAAAAGGGATCAGGTGAGTGCCATCTATCCCTGTGCCTTTAGCACTGGACACTCCTGTCCATGGGCAGAGGACCCTCTGAGGTCCCGATCCCACCATGGGCATTGTGGGAGTCATTGGAGGGATGAGTTGAGGCACTGAATTCTGAAAATACAAAGTGCATGCAGGAGATGGAGGGGACCCTAGTGATGGTGTGGGATACATGGCTTGAGCTATCTATTTGCTCTCTAGGACTAGGAGGCCCTTCCCTGTAGGGGGTGGGGGATAGGGTATGAGAGCTCCTAAGGTGACAAGGAGGAGAGGGAGGCAATAGTGGCAGGTGATATCAGCAGAGCACAGCAGGACATTAAAAATTCAGGGTGAGGTGATGTGATTGTCCTCCATTTTCACATAAAGTTGATTTTCTTGCAACAACTGGTTTAGAGAACCTAACCTTGTCAGTAAATAAGGAATAAGTATAATCATTATTAATACCGGTCATATTTTGATGTGATATGTTCAGGCTCTATTTTTCAAATACTAGTTATTATGGTCTTCAAAATTGACTTTTTATGTTACTAATTTTTCCAAGATACAGCTTGCAAAGCACTAGGTTAATACCCTCATACATCTTTCAATCTTATGATTCTAGCATACAAAACAGTATACAACATAATGATGTAAAATATGTATTTTACATCTTAAAATATAATCCAAATAAGATGATACAACAATCTAACAATCTTCTCTGCTTTTTTACTTCTGTCCTTAAATATTGCTTTTGAAAGACTATATGTGGCCCAATATTCCCTCATTTTATTAAGCCTTCAGCAGTTTTAATAGAATTGTATAAGTAAAAACAACCAGAATATAATAAACATATCATTGGTTTCAGAGGCAGGCAGACCTAAGTTCTGTTTCCACTTCTTGTTACCTAACGGGTCACGTGATACATTTCTGAAAACAGGCCTCAAAACTATAGAAGGCTTTAAAAAAATTAAAATACAATTAATATGTAGGTAGGTAGATGACTTAAAAGAGTGTCTACAAAATGACACAGGGGAGTTGAGTCTATGGAGGCATGCAATGAAAGCAATGTGGTACCCCGGTTGGGATCTTGAAACAGAAAAAAAAGGCATTATTAGATAAAAATGAATGAAGTATGAGTTTTCATTAAAAATATTATGTACAAAAAACTCTCTGCCATCGAGTCGATTCTAACTCATAGTGATCCTACAGGGCAGAGCAGAAATGGCCCGGTGAGTTTCCAAAGCCATAAATCTTTATGTGATCAGAAAGCCTAATTTTTTACTCCCAAGAGTAGCTGGTGGATTCAAATGACCAAACTTTCACTTCACTCCCCACCAGGACACCGATGCCTCGCTGGCCATGAGTTCATGGAAATGGGGTTTTCTCCTCCCAGAAGCATTTACCATCATAGAAACCCACAAGGGCAGTTCTGCTCCGTTCTACAGCGTGGTTATAACTCAGAATCTATTCCACAGCAGGGAAAATATTCCCCTGTCTGCTCATTAATGTGGACAAAAGTGTCCTGTTCACTTAAGATGCTAACCCATGGAAAATGAATGTGAGGGGCACAGGAACTCTACTATCTTTGAGATTATCTTGTAAATCTCAAACTATTCTAAAGTAAAATGTTTGTTTTAAAAAATACCTGGAACCAAACAAATCACCTAATTATTCAATACCCATATAAATTTTGGTACTCTTAGGTACCCTAGAGTTCTTTCAGACTCATAGTGACTGTAATACAACACAAGGTACGCACTGCCTCATTCTCAGCCATCCTCACAATCTGTGCTATGTTCGAGACCATGGTAGCAGCCTTTCTGTCAATCCCCCTTGATAGGGATTATTCTTTCTCTGATGCTCCACCAGGCATAATGTCCTCCTCCAGGAACCAATCCTCCCTGATGGCATACACCAAGTACATGAGCTGACGCCTCAAAACCCTCCTTCTTAGTAGCATTCAGGCTGTACTAGCACGATCGACTCATTCTTTCCTCTGGAAGTTTATGATATATAATAATCCTCATTAACACTATGAGCCCAATGTACATATAAGTAAGCACAAAGTCACATAAGAGGGCTTAGACATTTGTGGGAAAGCACTGAATCAAAAGGTAATAGATTTTTTTCATGAACTTTTTGAAGCTTGTGGGTCTGTGTTTGTGTGTGTGTGTTTGTGTGTACTCTATTTGGTAAATTACTCATGAAACACATAGATCTGAAAGTTTGCACTATCGAAGTTTTGAATTTTGCAAACTTCTTGGACATTCACATGAAGTCATTTGCAATAAAGAGACATTGGGTTTTTTCTGCAGTCTTAATTTTGTAATTTTCGGGACAGATTTTGCTGGGTTTTCTTGAGTGACTGAGTCCATGTTGACAACACAGCAATGACGTATGTAAATCTGTCCTATAACAGGGGCCAAGTCTTCTACCAGTGGGGAGTTCATCATCTCCTGTGGGTCTGGCTTTAGTTTTCACAGGCAACAGGACTGCACCAAAGGCCAGTTTTCAAAACTCAACTTAATTGACTCTTCGTCAGTTTACCCTTTTGATACTGTTAATTCAGAATCCTCCACTTCTTTCTAACAGTTAATTACCATTTTGACATGAAGGCTAATTTCATCTCACATTTTCCTCCTCGGGCCTCAAATTAGTACTTTAAATGGTCAGCTCTGCATTCATTGTGTAATCGTTGTAGATAAGTCCACAATACTGGAATCATTTTTAAAAAATTCACTGGAGAGCTATGTCTGACATTACTGTTCTTCATTCAAATGCACATGTGTTCAAAACAGGCTACTCCAGACCACCCTGCACCACCACCTCCACCACACACACATCATCCTCAAGAGCCATATTATCATAAGCACATATTTAGAATTGAAATGATGGCTTTAAATCTCTACAGCAGTGGGAAGCTTCATCTTTCTCCCTCTGACAGACTGCGGATTTTGAACAGCTGACCCTGCACTTAGCAAGCCAGCACATAACTACACCACCACTGAGGCTCTTCTGGTAGCATCCACGCCCTGTCAAACGCTAGAAGCTTTGATTTCATCATATGAAAATGACCAGTGACATGAATCCTGCGATCTTGAAAAAATTAGACATCTGAGGTAATGTGACCAGTAGCCCTGATACTTTCTTAACAGTTACCTACACTTTGCAAGATCCATGCCCCAAAGAAATTCAGTTCTACTCTTAGCACTGACTTAATTAATGTTCCATAACTTTCGGTTCTCCAGGTTATAATATCCATTGCAATGGCTTTGCAGAACTAACAGACACATTAATGATTAAAATATTTACTACAGAAGTTAACATGTTATAATGCCAGTGAGAAATGCTCAAGGTTGAATTCTGTATCAGGGGATGTTATACACTTCTATCACACCTGCTGACAAATACCCACTCTGCTGTACGCCTCAACCCGAAGGCTTTCAGCTTAAGCTCCATGTGTCATCAAACCCAGCTCCCGGAACTAAGTGTCCAGCAGAACCCCCCTCCAGCCAAGCCTCAGCTCAAGAGGACTAAGCTCCACTTCTGTGGATAAGCAAGCCCAACTTCCCCAATTAAGTGCCCAGAGGCACCCCACTCCACAAGCCAGCCTCCTGCACAAATGCTCTCAGCTTACTTGCTCTGAGGTTTGGGAAGAGTGCCACATTGTCCTATGCTCTGGCGTTTTGTTCTGATGTTGCTCCTCTGCTATTCTGGATCCCGGAGGTTCGCTGACTGCATAGGGATCTCTAGTCAAGAGGAGGTCCTCCACACCTGGCTTTTGCCTGGTAACAGAATCCCTCCTCCTGCTTCTCAGAGGGCTAATCTTATACACAACAGGATGTCACTCCAGGGAATCCTAATCACAATTACTCACAGGTGAATCCTATCAGTATCTTTTCCCACCTTCTTATCAGACTCATGAAGGAAAAGGTCATGGGGTTGAAGTTAGAGACTTTGACTAGAAGTGCCAATAAACAATTCACTGACCCTGTACTCATAAATTTCCTCTTCTCTTTATGTGAACTTCTATCCAAAACTCAAAACCAACATTATTTCCTAGATTTTTGCAATCATTTTCCTGATCCTCCATTTGGCTTAAAAAACTTGAGAATATGAAAATTTCCCCCATGCTGTCCTGCAAAATCAACATGATTGGGTATTTCTATTGCTAAATATATGATAATGGTAAAATTGATTCTTTAATCTTCAACTATCACATTCCGACTGATGTGAAATATTAATTTCTTTGAATTCATCTTTGCTTCATTTCTCTTCATTTCAACTCATGTTTGGTCTTCAGGTGGACCTGCACTTGATTAAGGGCAGCACTTAAGGGCATTAAGAGAACACCGGTGGCTCAGTGGTTAAAAGTATTCTACTGCAATCCCAAATGTATGCAGTTCGAATCCACTAACAGCATCCAACTCTATAGTCCCACTTGCCTGTCAGTTTGTTCTACTGTGGGGCCCTGTGCGTTGCTGTGATGCTGGAAGCTAATTCTCTGGTATTTCAAATGCCGGCAGGGTCACCCACAGTGAACAGGTTTCAGTGGAGCTTCCAGACTAAGAGCAGACAAAGAAAAAGGAATCAGATGCTCACCTTGGAGGAAGTAGATGCTGAAAACTTTAGGCAAAGCTTCGAAAAACATTGCTCCAGTAAAGAGTTACAGCCTCTGAAACCCACAAGAGCAGTTCTTCCTTTTCCTGTAGGGTCATTGTGGGTGGTCATCGGCTGGATAGCAGTGAGTTTGGGTGAGTATACAAACATATATTAGTATATGTTTATCCATATATAAAATATATGTTTTATTATAGTCAATTGCCATAAAATAGTTCATTACATTTATGTTATAGGTCCTAGTTTGTTGAGTAGTATATGGGGTCTTAAACACTTGTAAGTGGCCACTTAAGATATTTTAAAATATTGATCTTGACTGCTCCAGAGCAATAGAGTAATAAGGAAAACTAAGATTCAATGAACAGTGTATTGGATTAATCCTGGGTTTCCCAGTGTGGGCATTACCACACCACCCACCCACCCCTGGGCTCTTTTCCCGATGTGTTGCAAAAGCAGATACTTACACTTTATCTTGCATGATGGGCTGATAGCACACATGTTTTTGATTGCCATGACAACACTGGGTAGTTTTTTTTCTCTCTCTTAAGATAGTGGTAAGTCAAATAATTTTAGAAACATGTGGTCTACATGAACCATAGTCACTTCTACCCTGAGACCAGAACTAGATAATGTCCCACTAATACTACTAATGAATTTTTGATCAAGGTTACAATAGATGGTACCTAATAGAAAAGGAAAGAAATGTTGAACAGGACTTCAAAATATAATTTTTTTAAATTAGATTTACTAAACCCTTTTAAATTGTAGAACTCTTCCAGATTGTGGCTCTTTGATACTCTTAAAATGTTGATCCAAAATTATTATCTCATATCAACTTTTAACTAAATAGCAGCTTAGCTCATAAAGTAAAGAATATAATCCTTTTAACTCTTAAATATATTTTATTTTAGCGGTGGCTGAAAATATACAGAGGAACACAAATTTGATAGTTTTGATTCGGAGACATTGATTACACTGCCAAATTGCCTAACCTTTAAGCATTCTCTGTGTAATGTTTTGACTTTTTTATTGTGAATTGAGTCTAGGGTTGCCAGGCAGATCATCAGTTTTACATTCAGATGTTACTACACATTTTGTTCCCGCTCGTCCATTGTGATCTCCTCAATGCACCATCACATCTACCACTTCAGTCCTGCTTTCCTGACTCCGATGCTCTGCACTTGGCCATTGGGATGCGCTGCCCTTTTGATCTGAAATAGTTCATTACAGCACCAGGTGAGTGCTAAGTGTCACAGTCAAGGTTAGGTATACGTGTCTATACCATGACCTTTTCCATGAATTTGAGGGGTTTTTCTCTCACTCTATCCAGGGTTTATAAGTGACCTATTTCTAAGTAGTTATTAGTAATAACATGTACAATATAGTCCTTCTGATCTCATGATTTTGAGGACTGAGGTTTGCATAGTCCCTTAAACCACTGAACTAATTGTTTCCATGTGTTTTTAAACTTTTGTCACTCTTCTTTCTTCTGGACGAGGAGAGACCGATCGTTCAACCATAGACAGGTGCTCATGAGTTTTTAAGACTCAAGTTGCTTCTCACCAATGTAGAAAATAGAGCATTGTCTGTGTTAACTATCTCATAACCATTGACGTTGGTGTCTCCTGAAACTGTCTCCAGGCCCAAAGATTCATTCCTTCAATTTGTTTAGTTATGTCTAAGAAGTTTTTAAAATAAGTTTTCCACCTGTATACTTCCCCACATTCATGGATATGATTGCAGCAAAGGCAAATAAAAATATATAAATATCCTGTCAAATATATATATATATATATATATATACACACACACACATATATATATATTCTGAGTATACTCCCACTCTCCCTTTCACACCTATTCCGTCTTTGTGTCCATTCAAGTATCTACTCAAAGGTCATAGTTATTTGAGGTGTATGTGGATATATATATATATATATTATATATATATATATATATATATATATATGATAGCATTTACTTGTGTTCCCTTAAGCTCTCACAAAATTTTTTTTAAATGTTAAAAAGTGGAAGTGGTTAACAACTGCTTGAATGCATACATCATAATCTTGGGGTCCAGTGAGCCTAGACCAATAGGAATTGAACAACTAAATTGGAAACAGAGAGAGTGCTCATACAATGGGGAAAATCAATGTCACCGTGCAGTATATATAGAAATTGGTGCATGGGCACTTGTTCTGTTGTGTGTACTTTCACCAAAAATGCAATGAAATATTATTTTAAAACACACCTGGAGATAATTTGAAAATAATATTTTATTTGGAAATAGTACTTATTTTTATGAAATATGCAAACAAATAAATAAACCTTTAATGTTGTACAACTTTACAATGCTTAAACTATTCAACCAAATTGGTTAAATATCTCAGTTTAGAAAAGAAAACAGCCAACGATCTATATTTAATCAAAAAGAATATATTTTCAATGTATTAAATTGAACATCAAGCACTGCAGTGTTCATGAAATAAATTACTTTCATAGCGTTAACTTTTATAAACAAATTGTTGCTTCAAGCACTCCGGTTTTATTGTAGATTGATATTATATACTTGCTATGAAGTGCCATGGAGATGGTTTCAACTCACATGGACCCTAGGCACACCAGGAAATGCTGCCTATGCCCGCCCAGGCTTCATTGGGTTGCTACATTGCGGCGCATTGCTGAAGCCACTGTGCCAATCCATCCTGTTGAAGGTTTTCCTCTTTTGCACTGAACATTCTGAGTTGATAGAATTTACTTTTTTTATAGCAGGTTACGAGGAAAGATATGTCTGGGTTACAAAATCGAGTGTGATTCATTGCAAAAAAATAAATGAGAAGATACTTCTTACTATAATTAACAGTGAGCGTGCCATTTGCAGTGGGCAAAGCACCCGTCTTCTCACTGTACTGTGACACTTTTAAGACGTGGTAGTTCTTTCCAGCCCTGGAAAGCCTGTCAGTCAAACGACCTGCCATGGAGTTAATGCCGATGTACAGCGACCCGGTAGGGCAGAGTAGCACTCGCCCTGTAGCTCTCTGTGACGATAATTGTTAAAAGTGAGCCACTGGGAAGTTCCAAGTGGCATCCTTGCAGATCACAGCCCAAGGAGTAACTACTAGACACCAAGGCTCCTTAAAGCCGTGTCGCTCAATTTTATTCTGCCCTCTTGGGTCTCTATGAGGCTGAACAGCGTTGACCTCAGTGGATTTGATCCGTAAAGTCAATGCTATTTTGTGTGCATTCCCATTGTGCTAATGAGAAAGCAGTGCGTGGGTTCCCTCATGAGCTTTGGTGGCTGTGTCGGTGAGGGGCTGAGCTGCTGTCATGCCCTTGGTTCAAGCTCACCTGCCATTGTTCAGGAGAAAGATGGAGCTATCCGAGCCTATAGAGATTTACAGTTCCCCAAACCCTATAGAGCAATTCTACTCTGTCTTGAAGGGTCTCTCTGAGTTAACATTGACTTGAGGGTAATTAAAGTGTAAACTAGTTGACCTTGATGGTCGTTGTCAGTACCTGCATGCTGAAGACGGAAAAAGTACACAATGGAAAGCAACCCAAATCCATTACCACTGAGTCAATTCTGACTCAGAGGAACCTTAAATAGGGCATCCAAGACTGGCATTTTCTCCTTCCGTTTTCTCTCACATAGTGGTTAATGAGTTTCAACTGCCAACCTCACAGTTAGCAGTCCAAAGTTAATCAACAGCACCACACCCACGATCTCATTTATTAATATTCTTTTTATTATTGCAGTATTTTCTTAGTATGTAGAGTTATATAATCCAAGTTTCCTTGGTAAAAAAATGAAGATTTTCCATCCTGATGGCAGAGATCCCAATTCAATTATTCTGAACTTGGTGTTTAGGAATCTGTCCTGTTAAAGATGCTTCCAAGTAGATTCTAACGTTGGTATTCTTTTAAAATCTAACTTTGAAAAATACTCCCTTTCAATGCCCTCTCAAATTGCCTCCTGCAGCAAAGTGTAACTCTCCACCAAATGCTGAAAAGCACCCAGAATAACAGTTGCCTGAATGCACATCTTACTTTCCTTGACCTCCACCCAAAGATCTGCAAGTATCTTTAGAGATTAAATGTATTTCTCCCAATTTTAGCTGGTTCCATTTACTAAACCTCATTTATGTCCAAAATTTAGATGATGTGTTTGAATATTAGGACCCCTAATATTTTTCTTCCTCAATGGTGTGTAAGGAGAGAAGCATAACTTAGGCCATTCCTAATTTTATAGAGAGATTCATTATATTAATGATTTAATTGGTAAAATTCTTAATCTTAAATCCCCACAATTTCCCATAATGTACAGAAGCCTAGATCTCTAACTATTTTTACATTAGTATGCTTGCTGAAAAATAATACATTTGTCTTATTTTGGTTTGCCAATGAGTATATAGACGAAAAAAAAGTAAATAAAAGTACAATTGGTTCCGTAGCTCTAAAGGTTCATTCCATATTGAATGAGTTACAAATCTTTGGGCAAAATTTAAAAGTTCTAATTTGCTATTTACATAGGACTTTACCCTTTCACTACTTTGAATATAGTTGAGAGCAAAGTATCCATCTTCTTCTCTGTCTGAATGACAATTTAAGAACATATACATCATCAGTATTACTCTTTGCTAAGCTACCTATCTAATGATTGAAGAGTGAAAGGAGCGTGTCACTGTCTCCTACTGCATTGACTGTGGGTTTAGAGACCAGATCAGAATAGAAGAACAATGTACTAGCAAGAAGTAAGAGATCTAGAAAAAAAAACTATAACTCATGCATTCTTGCTGAACAGCCTTGATATATGTAACTATGAGGCAAAAATAGAAAGAGATGACATAAATAATAAAGAGTGACTCTGCTTTCCAAAAGATCATCCTGAGTTTGCTATGATGGACAATTGCCCTGCGAGCCATTCATTTTCGAACTGCTCATTCCATCGCATCTTTATGTTAATTGTTGCTCTTACACATCTTCCAGCATATGCACCCTATTTATTAATATGAAAATAAACCTCTGAAAGCTATTTCTTTGCTCAGGTTGTTACCTAATAAGAATCTCCAATATGTTCTCATTCAGCTATTGATGATAACCCAAATTGCTTGGGTTCACAAGGAGGCCCGCCACGATATGGGTCCTATCAAGTTCATCAGTATGTTTCCTCACTGATTCTCAAGTTCAGGCTTGCCTTTTAGTCAATCTAGGATATACTTCTCAGACCTCATATGGTTTACTCAGGATGGCTTGTTCTTTTCTCTTCAGAAACTCAAGACACAGTTCAGGACAATTTCTTTTTGGATGGCAGGGAGGAGCTTGACGTGAATCTCTCCTGAGTATTCCTCTACAGAAAACAAACAAACAAACAAAAAACCACGAGAGTAGAGATGAAACTTTTAGAGAGAAAAAAAATGAAAAAACTTGGTGTAGATGAGGCCCAAAATATAAGTGCTATTGAGAAAAATGTACACACTGTACATTAGTTTACACAAAAAGAATCAAGTGTGTTAAGTTCTCAATGACATTGGTCACATTTCATTGTTTAGTGTTACCCTAATAAGTATACCTCAAATCTTAGCTAATTTCTTGAACATTCACAGTAAACATTATGTTAGTCTGATTTCACAAGAGGCAAAATCAGTAACATAGGTTTTATACATATAAATATGTAGATATGTGTGTACATATATACTAAAAATATAAATTATGTATGCATATCTATTTCTCAATCTCTATATACATATGTATAGATATATCTAGATATTTACATATATATCTCTAGAGAGACAGAGAGAGATTGAGAAATTTATCCCAAGAAAATACCCACTTCAATTTCAAGTTGGTGAGTCAGATGTTAAGCTGGAGCCTCCTCTGTACACACATAGTTTCAATGGCTGATGAACTCAGCATTGGGAGGGACACTTACAGGCGGCAAAGTGGATGAAGCCAAGGTCAGCTGGTCAGATGGCAAGTAGCTCCCAGAACTGACACGATGACAAACTTTAAGTCCAAAGACTCAAAGGTTGGTGATCTAAGTTTCAGTAGATTATGGCAAAGTGTGGGGACTTAAGTTTAAGAATTTTACAAATGAAACCATAAAAATGAATTAGCAATGGCCTAATTTAAGCTTCTCCAATTATACATGATTGAGGAAGAAAAATATTAAGGGATCATGAAGAAAAGAGGCGTTCAACCACATCATCTATTCGGACCAGTGGTAAGATTCAAATAATTCAACAATTAGTTCACTGCCTACATGACTATTTCAAGTATAAAATATATATACTGAAAGGTTGTTTAGTATTTCATACAGTTAATACTTATAGAACAAAAGATGTACACAAAACTAGATTATAAGATTTTTAAAACGTATTAATGAAAAAACATTAAGTAATACCTGATACAAAACAATGAAATTGTTATTGAAGGCATTTCCATATTGATTATTGATTGGTGTCCTCACAACAGTCTTCGATTTTATCCAAGCGTCATGTGTGATTTCTGCTTCATCATCTTTCCCTGTAGGAAAAGGGTCTCGTGTTCTTCTTTGAACAGCTCACCTGTGAAAACCTCCTTTCTGCTCTGCTGAACTTACAAGTGTTCTGGCAGCATCTTTAGCTCTTTGAACACTTTCAGAAATTGTGTAATTCACTCATAATAGCTCATGGGACTTGGGGGCCTAAACAGAGCTGAAATGAGTGACAGTGTGTCACCCTCTGGCTGTTTGGCACATTTTCTCTTTACTTTATATGTCTGTTTACTGACATAACAAATGTAAGGAAATCATAATGAATTATTTCATCAAAAATATAACAACTTTTATGAAATGAATAAATAAGTACTACAAGCATAGTTCTATCTAATTTTTTATGCCTATGAACAACATAAATATTACTATGGGCACTTAGATTATGCTATGCTAATGAGCATTAGCATAGAGGACGGAATGTAAATGTGTTCTTTCCACATTGAGTGACAGCCCAGCTGCCCACCTTAGAGAGAATTCTGATTAAAAGTGCCATTTTAGCAACTCTTTCACTGAACTCAACCGAAAATTTGGAATCAGTTCTACTGAATTTATGCAAACCAGTGAGTCCACCTACTGGTTCAGAACCAACAAAAAGCAGGTAAGCTTTCCCACAAAGTCCTTCTATAGGAAGTAGGCCCCACCCTCAAGGAAGCTGCCTTTCTGTTGCATGAGGTCTGTGACTTGAGTAAGACGGTTCCCATCCACTCTAATTGTCTGCCCATTATGAATTGATTATATTGTTAGGTCACATCATGGAGATTCTTAGGCCACAACTGCCAAACCACTGAGAATCTGGGTCCAGCCAAATTGACACTAAATCCAACTATCACACCTTTTTACCTCCCTTAATGCCATAACCATATTTTCATATACAAAATTATGACAGACGAATTTTCTTCAAAAGAGAATACCAAAGATAGTAACATTACTCTCTGGATTTAAAGTATCCTTAAATTTGGACTAACATTTGTTTCATGTGCAATATTAAAATATGTTCTTTTGGAGGCATTGACCAAGAAGTCCTTATGTAAATTAAATATCAATCTTTAAAATCTGATTAGTTGTTAGTATAGGCTGAATATGTTCAACATGTAATATAAATATAGTAGATATAACATTCAATGCCTGGATAATGATAAAAATATTCAGAATTTTTTTAGAAAATGTACAAAATTTATTTGGATAATTGAGTCCTATGTGAATAACAAGAACTTATACAATTTCAAAGGACTTACAATCTTTTCTAAACCAAATAGTTTTATAAATCTGGAATTTTTATAAGATTGTAATAATGACGTTGAATAAATGATTATATCCATATAAAAGAACCCTGTTGATGTAATTGTTGAAGGATCAACTTCAAAAATTATAAAACCAAAATGTCAGTGGTTCGAATCCACCAGCTGTTCAGGGGAAGAAAAGACATGACAATTTGCACCTGTAACATTAAAGTCTAAGAACATACATGACACTTCCTTCCATTCTGTCCTGTAAGGTTTGCCTGAGTTAGAATCAATAAGGTTGATTCCCCATGGAATTGGCTGAAAGACAAACCACACCTCCATAAAAGAACGGGCCATCTAAGGAGCAGAACGCATAAGAAACAGAAGGAAGGGCTCCAGTGGAACATGTTCAAGCTCTCGGTTTGAAGTGGTGGAGGTCCAGCCCAGAGGGACTAGAGGCTACACCAAGGACACCAGAGGACAAAGCAAAGCAGCAAGGCTGAGACCAGAGCCTGAGGCAAGGAGACCTTGAAACAGCAGAGTGGCAGTACGAAGACTATGGGACAGTGAGGCAGAGAAACATGCTGACTTCCTGGCCCACAGAGGCAGAAACCCAGGCACCATGGCTGAGAGGGGAAGAAATGTGAAAGACTTGGGTGCTGGCTGATCCAGTTTACTGTTTACTGATCCTGACTTGTGATAACTTGTTCATTTCTCTAATCAACCCTCATAATTGTGAGTTTTGTCTTTCAATTCTGTGTGGCCATGTCAATAAACTAGTGAATCTGCCAGAGAAGTAGAATGCCCCATTTGGTGTCAGATAGAGAAAGAAAGACGGATGGTCGATACATGTCTGACCCCTGCCTCCTAGCATCATGGAAGCCAGATGAGATAACCTCTACTATCTGTACCATTTTCACATGCATTGTTTCTCATATTGAGAAACTAGCTTCAGTTTCAGAGTCTCATAATGACAAGCTATACCACAAATCAAGATATATACATCAGAATGCAGTTTATCCAGGTGACATGAGTTAGAATTGCATTGGGACCCACACTTACACAAGGATTTTTTTGAAAGTATTAACATTGTGAGCAGTTAAAATTTAGAACAAATTATTTGTTTCAGTAAAATGTATCCTCATAGTTCTTGTATATTTTCAACATGTTTGGTGTAATACCATCCACCTTCTATAAAACCATATGGTCACCTCAAAGTGCCACTAGTGATACTGGAAGTACTCCCAAGAAGCAGAGAAAAGTCATGATTTTTTTTTAAAAAGGTTGCTTCGTCTGGTCAGGATCAAAGAAACCCTCTGCAGATATGAAAGCTTTGCTTTCAATTTTTGAAATAACTTCATCTTGTATCAAAATTGCAGTTTATTTTTTGTGTGTAAAGTACATAAAACAGATATTCTGTAAACTATGTGTTAATCCACTCGTATTACCAGTAAGGCTTGGACAGCAGTAGTTTATTAGGAGTTCAGGTTGAGGGTGTCAAAAGTTAACACCCATTTTCAGGTGTGTAGCGGATCATTGGCCTTAGCTCCTGCCTGCTAGGGGATAAACTGTGTTGCCCTATTCTAAACTCCCCTCTGGTGTAAACAGGAGTGATGCTACACTGCTGACAAAGGGATTCAAGCTTTGGGTGCACCTCGAGTCAAATCAAAAGAAAAATCTGGACACTTCCAAAGTGTCGGCCATTTAAAGTCCTGTGCTAATGTGCATGGACATCCTGTGCTGTTCTGTTCTGTAGAGACTTATAGGTAAGTCTGGGTCATTGACGTACTTAGCAATCATAATTTTAATTAAGTTAATAATGCTCATGGATTGTGAAACTTCCTCTCAGTTCTTCTCAGGTGGTTTGCTTCTAAAGAGACACATACATACAGCTCATCAGGAACGTTCTTTTCCTACCTCATTTTTACAAAGTTGAAATGATTGCTTTTATTTTTGAGAATGCTCAAAATAACAAGAAATTATACAATTTCAAAGGATTGACAGTCTTTTCTAAGCTAAGTAGTTTTATAAATCTGGAATTTTTATAAGATTGTAATAATGACATTGAATAAATGATTATATCCATATAAAAGATCCCTGTTGATGTAATTGTTGAGGGATCAACTTCAACAATTATCAAACAAAAATGTCAGTGGTTCGAATGCACCAGCTGTTCAGGGGAAGAAAAGACATGACAATTTGCTCTACTTTTACTGATGACTTTCACTGTTTTTCTTCTATAAACTGATGTCTTTGTATGTTTTACATTGACACAATAATAGTAGTCTTGTGGATTGCAGTTGTGTATGTAGGAAATGATGGGATTTTCTAAGTATTCATTTTATTTATTTGTTTTCATTTAATTTTTAAATTTTATGTTTTAAACTATTTTTATTGGCATGTAATCCACATACCAGACAAATCAATAGTTCAATCACATCAAGAAGAGTTGTACCATCATTACTACAATCCATTTTAGAACATTTTCTTCTTTTTAAAAATTATTATTAGCTCCCTATTTCCCCTCAGTCTCCCCAGCCATACCCTCAAGAAAATATAATTCCAGTTACTGTCTGCAGACTTACTTATTCCAGCTTTCACATACAGAAAAACATACCAAGAAACCCTAATAATAACACAGCTCTTGTTTATTTAAGAAGACGGAGACTTTAAGACTGTATTTCAGAGCTCAAGTGGGTGCATTTCCTCCATACAAATAATTTTTAAAATGGAATATTGACTTGAGTCTTTGTCTTATTTGTTTTATAGGATGCTGTTGTTATTGTTTGGTGTCACTGACTCATTTCTGACTCTTGGCAAACATATGTGCAACGACATGAACCTCTGCCCAGCCTTGTGCTATTCATGCTTTTTCAATGACCATCTACCTTTCCAAGTATGATGCGCTTACATGTCTGATGTATGGGTTAGGCAGTCTCATCACTGGCACTGCTAAGGGGCATCCTGGCCATACTTCTTCCAGGACAGCTGTGTCCATTCGATTGGAAACCCATGACATATTCAATATTTTAACCGCATCATAATTCAGAGGCATCAGTTCTTTGTCTATTGTCCAATCTTAGCTTTGGCCTGTGGTTTTGAGAACACAATAGCTTGGGAAGCCTCACCGTAATTCTCAGTGACATTGTTGCTATTGAACACTTTTAAGAGTTTTCTTTGGTATCAGATTTACCCAGTGAAATACATCCTTACATTTCATTACTGCTGCTACCTTGAGCATTGGTTGTGCTTGAAATTAAAATGAATCCTTGAGAAATTCAATATTTTATCACTTATCATGATGCTGCTGATTGGTTCAGTTGGAGACGTTTTTATTTCTTTATGGTGAGGCATACCCACACTGCATGCAAGGGTGTACCAGCTGCATATCTTTGGGAGTCTGCCTCCAAACCTGATGCCCAATGCTTACTCATCAAGTCCAGTCTCTTAAATCATTTACTCAGCATAGACTAGATGCACAATTTACTTGCTAAAAGTGAGGAGGACTTGAAACACTTACTTCTGAAGATCTAGGACTGCAGCCGTCAGAATAATTACAATTTCATGCAAAAAAAAACCAAAACAAAAACCAAATCCTCACAAGTATACCAATATGTAGCATTTTGATGAATTTAGAAAAGATTGATATTGTCAAGGATTTTGCCTTGCTTAGATCCACAAGCTATGCCCATGGAGCAGCTATCAAGAGGTCAAACGATGCATTAAGTTGGGTAAGTGTGCTGCTAAAGTTCCCTTTGAGGAGTTGAACACAAGGATGTTACTTTAAGGAGTAAGGTGAACCTGACCTCATCGATGGTATGTTAAATGGTCTCATATTCATGTGAAAGTTGGACACTGAAAAAGGAAGACCAAAGAAAAGTTGATGCATTTGAACTATGTTGCTGGTGAAGAATACCGAATACCACGGACTGGCAAAAGGACAAGCATATCTGTCTTGGAAGAAATACAGCCAGAACCCTCCTTAGAAACAAATAGAGAGAGACTTGATCTCTCATATTTTGGACATGCTATCAGGAGAGAGCAGTCCCTGGAGAAGGACATCATGTTTGGATAAATAGAGGGGCAACCAAAGAGAGCAAGGCGTTCGATGAGCTAGATTAACTCAGTCACTGCAACAACGGGCTCAAACATAAGAAAACTCGTGCAGATGGAGCAGAGCTGGATGGCACTCTGTTCTGTTGTGCATAGAGGGTCAGTATGAGTCAGAACCAACTCAAAGGCACCTAACAAAAGCAGTAACTTTTATTTTCAAACCTACAGTATGGAAAGAGAAAATAAATAAATAGCTTTATAATGGAGAAACATTCCAAATGCTACCTCAGCCACGTGTTTGCATCAACATCAAAAACAGTAGCCAAGTTGACAGTGTGTGTTCTTGATATGATGTGATCAGTGTGGTGGCTTACTGCTATAGTCGGCCTTCCAGAAACCCAACAATCCAACTCAAAACGTTAGAAAAACATCAGAAAAGCCAAGGAACACTTCATAAAATGTCAGCTCACAATACTTCTCAAAACTGTCAAGGTTGATACAAATAGGAAATTGTGAGAAACTGTGAGAGGCAGGAAGAAATGAAGAAGACATGATAATGAAAGAGAATCCAGAATCTGAGGTGAAATCCTGCGATTTTAAAAAATGGACATTAAGTAACCAGTGAAGGAATCTTTAAAAAGTGTGTGCCAGTATTGGTACATTAATTTTGACAAATTCACCTTACTAATGAATTAAGCTAATAAGAGAAATTGTGTAACACAAACTCTGTACTATTTTTGCATTTTTCCCTTTTAATATAAAATTATTCTAGAATTAAATGCTGTCCTAAAAAGTATATTTGGTGAAGGAAATAAAATATTGTGCCCTACATATTCTATATTTTGTACTATTGTCTTTAAGTAAAAGTAACTGAACATAATCCTCATTTTAGAAGCATATGAAATACCTTTATGACCTATTGGGAGAGAGGAAGTTCTCAAGTGGTTAATCCTTTTTAGATCAAGATTTTATTCAAAATGAAAAAATACAGGAAGTGGAAAACTGGTATTCAGAGCATTATTATGAAAAACAAAGTTGGACATAAATGTGAAAATTTTGTCAATAAAACATTGTAAACTTCAAAACTGTTCTTAAAGAGATGGTTACAAAAAGTGATATTTTAACATGTTCCCTATTGTTTTATTATTGCCTGTCCCTAATATATTTCTTTTGTATTTGTGAAAAACATTAAAAACTGTGAGTAAGGCTATGAACAAATAATCTATCAATTTACAAGAACAATTTTTCTAATTTTAAGTTAAGCTGCATTGGCATCTGCCACACTGGTTTTCATCTTAATATATGATCATTGCAGATAAGAAAAGAACAGAAAAAATTTTTCTCCCCTTACTCTGTGTCCAGATGTAAATCTAAAGTATAGCTGAGCAGTTTCTACTGGCTATCACAGTTACCATCACCAGCTTAAGAGATCAAGCAATTTAAAACCAATAACATAAGAAAAATTCATTTTCAGGTAAGATATCAAGACAGTTGAATAATAAGCAACAATTAAAAATGAGAAATATTTTCCAAACCTCAAAAAAATATGTGCTTATACCTCCAAATAGTTTATATCATTCTAGGAAAATTAATCACAAGGATTCATGACTTCATCAACTTAAGAAATGATTTTCTATTTCACTTTTTAAATTAACATGCAGAATGAAAGAAATCAGTCTAAAACAGTTACATACTGTGATTCAATTTAAATGAAAATCTAAAAACAACACCTCCCCCCAAATAAAAGCTATACTAATGTAAATGAGCCCTGATTGCACAGTGCATTAAGAGATAAGATGTTAATTCTAAATCCAGGAGTTTAAACCCACCAACATCTTCACAGAAATATAAGAATTAGATTCAGAAACTGTATGGAGCATTTCTATTCTTTCTTACATCTAAATATATATTACATCAAAAAAGAGCCCCGGTGGGAACTGCTGGGTAAACATTGGACTACTAATGACCAAGTTGGGAATCAACTCAATGGCTGTGTGTGAACAGATAGAAATAGTCCAAAGACTGCATGTAAAAAAATTTAATTGTAAAACAAATATAAAATTTCAAATATCTTGACAAAAAATAAATCCAATATTAAGGAGCAAAGATTTTTTTCTACATTTTTACTTAGTATTGAAAGCCTAAACCAAAACAGAACAATGTCGACAGAGTCTGAACGACAGGACAAAGCTGGAAGAACCCAGAATTAAATTACCATTTGTGTTAGTCTGGGTTAGAGAAACAAATTTAGAGACACTCAAATGTATATAAGAAAGAGTTTTATATACAAGAGCAATTGAATATTGAGAAAAAAAACAGCACAGTCCAGATCAAGTCCATAAATCCAATATTAGCCCATATGTCTGTTAGCAACTATAAATCCCTCTTCAGACTCAGAAACGTGCAATGACACCAAATGCAAGAAGATCACAGGCCAGTAGGTGGAAAGTCTTGTGGATCCAGAGGCGTTAGAAGCATTTCAGCGCTAGGGTGGGTCTCCACCTGGCTCCTCCAGCTCTAGGCTCTGGCTGCACCAGCTTAGCTCCATCAGGCTCATTGGCAGTAATGTCTCACAGAGAGTGAGTATGTGTCCTGCCTCCAGTGAGTTATTTATCTCCTTAGTGCCTCCAAATGAGGTCATCAAGCTGGAACCTGATTGACAGGCTAGACTCCACCCCTCTACTCTTAAGCCTCAAATTGACAACTGATTATGTAACTACCACACCATCTAACAAGTCTATCATGTGCAAGGGAAACAAATAGAATATAATATATGCAAAAGTGTAGGCAACACATAATTCATATCACTTTGGTGAAAAATTAGTATTTAAAAGAGAAAATAAAACTCAAAGAGATTTAAGGAGCTACTTTAATAAAAGCAAAAAAAGAAAGTGTGGTTATTATTATTTTACTTAAACATCTGAGTGAAGTCTAAATGCAATACTACTAAAAATTGAATATATATTTTTTCTAGTAAAATATAATTTGCACAATGATACAGTATTGTTAACACCAGCATATATTCAGAGCTGAGTCATTTATCAATAGGTAGAAAATACAGAATTTCTTAAAAAATAATGGATGAAAGTACAGACTTCATGTATGTCTTTAAAATTTAAATGATTTAAAGACTGGTGGGTTTGTCTTGCCAGCTTTGAGGCTAGCGGCCCAACACATAACTCGCAATGCCGTCAGGGATCTTTTTGTGTAATATTGTCTGGTAATTAGATTTTTCTATCTACTTGGTACACCTGTAGAAGATACGGACAGAGTTCAAACTATCAATCCGGTCACAGTCCAGTAGATGTCCCTTTGGGGGATATAGCTGATTGATAAGAGACAATCTGGGGAACTAGTCTCTCTTCTGCTCCTCTCCTTCCTGCTTCCGAGGCCAGTAGCCCATGTGGCTTGCTGACCCTGGGAGCTGTTGGAACCCTGCCATGCTCTTGCTGGTTTGAATCCATAGCCCTATGATCTCCCACTTCCCACTTGAGCTTCCAGCTTCATCTATCTGTAGGTGTGTGAGACTGGAGAGGCCAGCCCTAGCATCTGACTCATGTAATTGAGTTGAACTGGGCTAGATAGATTCCTTGAAATTAATTTCTTTCTTGATATAAAACTCTTTCTTATACATATATGAGTGTCACTGGATTTGTTTCTCTAGGAAACCCAGCCTACCCAAATACATACATGCTCATATATTTCATTTCATATATTATATATCAATTTTAACACATAATGCTTTAAACTGTTTTTCTCAGTCTTAACTCTTCTTCCACCTTCCCATGGTCATTAGAAACTTAGAATAAATATGCAATAAGGAAGAAATTATTTACCAAGTAGAATCTTTGGGGGAGAAACATCATCAATAGGATTGGGAATTCTGATAAGAAATCATCTTTGAAACATAGAGAAGGCAACACAGAAGAGATAAATTCTGGTTGAGTTTGAGTTTAAACATGAAATGGTGTGTGAATTATTAATTATACCAAGTCATTTTTGAGTTGATTAAATTGTTTTCAACTAGTCCTCAGTAATAATTTCTTGGGAGAAATTATAAGTAGTCTCTAGACAATAAATAAATTTTATTATTTGGCCATGTCTGGGGATTCAGCGATATGACAATTATGAAACAGGTTTTTATGGTTTAATCATGAGACAATAATAAAACAGATTAATTTCATGGGACTATGAGCTTCTTCCCAGTCTTTAATGGGTATAACTCACTGTTATTTAAGTAATTTTCAATCAGTGATCCTGTAGGAGAGGATAGAACTGCCCTTGTGGGTTTCTGTGACGAAAACTCTTTTGAGGAGTAGAACATGTCATTTTTCTACCTCATAGCAGCTTGTGGTTTGGGACTACTTATCCATTAACCATCAGGACTCCTTCAAACCATATACACATTTATAGTGTATACTCATAAATTTTGACAAATACCACATTTTTCAAATTTCAGATGTATGCCTCTATGTGGTGTATTTTCTTCCTCTTTTGGGGTCCTTTGCCCAAGTCCTCTAGTGGTCTGTGCATGATGAGACGGGTTCCCCCAAGAAGTGCCAAGCACAGGAATTATACGAGTTACACTCGTTTCATGTTAATATCCTTACACTGGCATTTCATTTTATTCTTTGTTTTGATTAAATTTACAGAGCCCTGAAATTTAGTTACTGTAGGAAATAGTATGCTACACCCTATGTTTGTACTATTTTAAAAGTTCAAAATTAATTAAATACATTATTTTACATTTCCTAGTAGCTGAAAAGATGAAAAATTAATTCTTCTAGTTCAAGGCTATGGGAGTAAAAGCTGCATTAAAACAACTTGAATGGTTTCATTTCATGAATAGAGACAGGGTACATTGGATTCTTTCTCATAATCTTTCTCAGAGGGAACATTGACCATCATCAGTCATTAATTTACTCTCAGCCCCATAACATCACATTTGCTGCTTAAATTTTCTTGTCTTCAGTTGGTTAGGGTGTCCACCTTACTGTTAGAAGCAAAATGCTCATTAATTATATGAATTTCCATTTCAGAACAAAATTCAACATTTGGTTAAAACACTCCTGTGATTTCTCCTAGTACATTATTTAAATTAAATGTTAAAAAGAGAACATAATGTTTTATATTTTCTTTCTCTATAAGCATAGACTTTAGTTTGGTATTTGTAACAATGTGCTCTTTTTCTTCATTTAAGGAACAAAAAAATGTAACAGATAATGAAAACGAGAACATAGTCAAGAAGTACCAAGGATATATAATTATGTTAGCTTATTTTTTCAATGTCACACACTTCATAACCGCTTTGTTTATAGTATATCCCTGTACCTTTATGAAACATATTTTTATTGACATGTGTTCAGAAAAATATCTCACGGGTACACATGAAAATAGTTTATATATCAAGAGAGAAGATATAGGAACTGATCAGAAAATTGCCAAGAAAGAAAAGCACAGTATGACATCAAAGTTAACTATAAATTCAATTTCAGAAAGCCTAACAAATATTCATGTGTCAAGCTTGCTTTCAAATTTTACTTCTATATACAGTGAAGATAGAATTTTAGTCAAGCATTATATATATGTATATATAAAATCAAGAAATCTTTGTCAAAAACCTCTGAGCAAGCTGTAAATAATTTAGGGAGGAAATAAAAATGAAACAAGTGTTTGGCTGTGAAAAGCTAGATATATACTTTTTGTAAATATGTGATAATTCTACAATTCCAAAGGAATTGCATTTTTCTAAAATAAATAACATTATAAATCAATCAGTAATGTTTTAAAAACTTTATCACATTTTGGATATAAATATTATTATAGACCTATATTATGTTTTCCAGCATCCTAGATGCCATTTACATGAAAGAAAGAAAAAATAAAAGGTAACCAAGTTGATTCAAGAGTTTAAATTTTTATTTCAGTGAACAACTTTTTATTAAATATTTGGATATCATGATTTAAATAAAGAATGAGCTCATATTAATTAAAATGTCAGCATTTCTGAATTAGACAACAAGATTAATGGTGTTCACTCTAATCAGCAATAGAGGTTACAAAGGATTGTTCATTAATAGATGTAAAGAAATAATGAGTTTTTATGTGGTAGGCAATGGAAAAACTGACACAATCAAGGAGACATATTTAGCTGGGAACTCAAGAAAACCGTTTTCCCTAGAAAGATGGCATGTAGACATGGGAAAGAACAAATGAACCAAACTGATGTAAGATTCCAGAATGGGACACTGAAGAATGTAACATAAAGAGGATGGTGTTTTCTAGAGAACCAATACAGGGGAAATACACAGAGTGAGAGATGATGTCATTTCTGAGTTCATAAGAGAAAGTGTATAATTTTAAGACCTATTCACAATGTTAACTGCTGGAAAAGTCAACTAAGAGAAGGACTGAAAAGGGACTGATCGATTTTCTCTTTTGGTAATGTCAGCAAGAGCACGTTCCCTAAGAAGTAAAAGCACAGACCAGATTCAATGAAGAGTGATGGAAGATGAGAGGGTAAGACAAGGAAGCTATGCTGTCTTTGAAACACATAGCCAGCGAAGGGAAGAGGGCTGCATTACTGAGTGTAAGGACTCAGTCCTCGTGATAGCATCTTACACTATTTTTCTGTATTCAATTGGTGAATTTAAACCAATTTAGATAAAACCTTCTTTCTAATATCCTACTTTATTTTTTACTCTAATCTCACAAAATGGGCATTAGGATAATGTAATAATTAAGCAGCAAGCAGAGGGTATTAGAGTTAGGTTCCCAAACTTATTTGGCCTACTTCCCCCTTTTTAGAATAATAATTACACATCACCCCTGGCAATTAAAAGTTTTTAATATTATAGCCTACTGTCCAGGATAAAGTATATGTATCTGCTGCAGCCCCCTGGACCCTTTGCGAAATTTATACTCTAAATTTATACTCACCCACTTTGCGAAATTTATACTCTAACAAAGGTGTTCTTATTCAGAACCAACCTACTGTCATAGTTTTTCAAGCTATTGTAACGGAAATATCACAATTACATGGTTTTAAAGGACTGAAATTACTTTAATACAGTTCAGGAAGTTAAACATCTCAATTCAGGGTATCAATTCTAGGGGAAGGTTCTCTTTGTGGACTGTAGAAAAGAGATTTGTCTCAGCGACTGTCACCTTGGTATTCCTCAGTTTCTTAGAAATCTCCAAGGACATGACGTATATCTTTCCCCATATTCATGAGTACTTGTAATAGACTCAATAGTCATCAGGTTTAAAGGATATTCTACACCCTTATGGTCTCATTAACATTACAAAGAAAATCTTATTCCAAATGAAACTTCATTCATTGGTATAGGAAATTGAATTACATCACATGTCTTTGTTGGAGGGGGCGTAGACAATTCAATGTACTCTGACACTGATATTTTCAAATATAGGAAATGAAAAAATAATCACAAGGCCAGTGCTTCCAGAGATCGGCAGCATGCAATGCATTTGAACACTTATACCAAACATTTATTCCCAGGTGCCTACTGAAGGCAATGGCAGAAAAGTATATTTTTGTAGGAATCCCAAGTAATATTTATAACCAATTAAATGTGGGAAATAAAAGATCATTGGGAACTCAAGTTTTATAATATGTTTTCTCATAGTATTTATGGGTGCAGGGATGCTGGTGAGAGAATGCATGTTCTAGTCCATTCTAATATTATCTGGAACTAGATGGAACTGGGGATGAAAATACCATATATACTCGAGTATAATCCAACCCGACTATCTACCAAGGCACCTAATTTCACGGCAAAAGCTGCATTAAAAATGTGCCGAAAACCTCGACTAATACTCGAGTACATACGGTAGGTGGTTTTAGGGTTTACATGAAAGATGAAGTCAAAAAAATACTCATAACTCACATATACTCTTCACAACAGCTAGGCTATGGACAATTTTAGAATTCTCATGACGTTGGGCAGAGGATTAAGAAGGGTTTGCCTTGGTAGTGCAACAATATTATCCCTGGTTTATGTGTTTCTCTCTCACCTTAAAAAAACAAAACATAGATGCAGGAACAGAAAGGGTGAAACTAACTTCAAGTAACTGCAACCCCAAATATAATTCAAGAGGATTTACCAAAAAAAAACCCAACAAACTCACTGCCATTGAGTCCACTCGGACCCTTCGTGTCCCTAGAAAACAGAATAGAGCTGTCCCTGTGAGTTTCTGAGACTTTGTCGGATTAGAAAGCTTCATCTTTCCCCCTTTGAGTGGTTTAGAAATGCTGAGCTTGGGTTGTCAGCCCAATGCATAGCACATGGCACCATACATTAAAAATTGAAAATTACAACCAATATCAGAAGAAAACTCTACAAAAACAAAACTGGTCCCAAACTGGCACAGACATTAGAACTATCAGAAAAGTTCACAGGAATAATGATTGTGCCTGTGCATATCTTGCTATACAGTCAGAAAGCTGGAGGGAAAGTTGAATATATTAAATAAAGACAAGGAATCAAACAGAGCTGCGAACTGAACTTTTAGAACTAAAATTACAATGTTGGAGAGGAGTGCATTGGAATATATAGCAATTTTAAAATATATTCAAGATTCAAACCAAAAAAACCTGAAATATAAAGGAATAGGAAGTGCACACTATGGAGAACCATCAAATGGCCTCTCTGCAAACCCCACTGCCAGCAAATCAATGCAGACAAATAAAGACTCTGTGGGTCAGGGCGAGAACTCCCCCCTATGAGTTCCTGAGACTCTTACCTACAAGAGCAGAGAGCACTGCCTTTCTCCCAGGGAGCAACTTGTGTGTAAGTGGAGTCCGAAAGGAAGTTGGGGAGAAAGAAGAGGATAGTTAAAATATTTAAAGAACATGCTCAAAAGTTTTCCAAATTTGAGGGAAGACATAAACCTAATATACCCCAAATCAAATCCATGGTCTTCAAATCAATTCAACCCACATAGACCCTACAGGACAGAATAGAACTTCCCCATTGGTTTTCCAAATGTGTAACCTTTTTTTTTAAAACCATTTTGTTAGCACGTTACTCACATGTCATACAATTCAGTAGTTCAATCCTATCAAGAAGAGTGGTATAATTATCACTACATTCAAAACTAGAGCATAGTTTCTTCCTTGTACTCATGGTTATTCATGTAATTATTATTATTTTCAATTATGGCAAAACATACAGAATAAAACATTCTCTAATTCCACAATGTCTGCGTGTGTAATTCAGTACCATTGATTATACTTTTCGTGTTATATAACCATTATGATATCCTTTGCCAAATTATTCCACCATCATTAACAAATTCAATGCCCCCTTAGCAACAACTATTTCTCCATCTCTCGTGGTAACCATTGATAGTTGAGTTTCTTTCTTTCTTTTTTTTAAAGTGTTTTTTAGGAAAGTAAATTTCCACACATTTCTCCCATAGAGTGGCTAGTGACAGTCAAGAACATTAAGACTGCCACCAGACTTCTAAGCCAAATATGCCTAAAGTAATCACCTAAAGTAAATGTCCAGTATTTGAGTACAGCCCAGCTTCATACTTACATTTTTTTCTGAAAGTTGTCTTTCTTCTCAACCAAATTAAAACAACTATCCTCCACATTTAAAGAGACATCTGACTTTTTATTCCTTTTGTAGCAAGGAAAGCTAAAAGCGTAGCTATCCATATTTTTGGATAGAATTGTTGAATTGTCCAATGCAAAGAATTTTGGAGTTCTCAAATTAAATACTTTCTTGTGTGCAGTGCATTGTGCCCAGGAGCCCAAAAGAACTACTGCCTAAGAACAGTCGGAGATCCCTAATCAAAAACCTAGGTGCTTTTTATCATACAGCATCCATTGCTGTGTTTTCCTTTATTACCTCAAATTAAACCTTTATTCATTTCCTTTGAAGTATTTTTACAAGTTTAATGCCACCAGGTTTTACTCTACTTTTAGATAGGTAGATTTTCCTGTAAAAATATGTACTGTATAATGAACCCTCTCCAACAAATTTTGAATTGTTTGAGAGTATTGATCACAATACATCTAAATGAGTCCCTTGAGAGGAGATAGGAAACTATCCTTTGTGATAAACCTTGTCTAAGAATCTCTGTGTTTGCAGCTCTGTTTTCGAGTGATTGATGATACATTTCCAGCTCACATCTAAAAGAAATTAAAGCAAGAACCTAAAAATAACATCTGTGATTTATGTACAGAAAACATTCTTTATTCCTTTATGCCTACTTTGAAAGACTCTCTCCCATGGGAAGGTAGGTTGTGCCTTCCTGAGGCAGCAGGAGGGCACTTGTATAAAGAAATAACTATATTGAATGTTTACAAGGCCAAGACTATTGTCAGGAAGATATCTTTGCCTCGTTAGGACCATAGAAATTTACATTAACTTTATCTTACCTCACTTTCCGTAGGTCAGACTCATCTTCGCATCTACTTTATATGGAAACAATACTTCTGTTGACTTGTGACAATATTTTCTCACTCTTGTGATTCATGGTTAAGTAGTCTTCCAACCTATGAGTATACTCACTCTTCCAGAATACTCCAACTGTTCAAGGCAAATTGATCCCATCAACTTTAAGACATCTCCTACTTTACTTTCCACCAACCATCATGGGATATTGAATATGCTTCCTAAATGTTCTCAGGAGCAAATGGAAACTCACCTTTTGGCCTAGAAACTGATAGAAACCCTGAGACTGTGGCCCTTCCAAAACCAAACCAAATTCCCTGCCATCAAGTCAATTCAACTCACAGCAGCCCTCCCAGACAGAACAGAACTGCTCCTGTGGGTTTCTGAGACTGTGACCCTTGACAAGCGGAGAAAGCTTCTTCTTTCTCCAGTGTGATCCTTAGACATCCTCCAAGACCCATCCTAGAAATCTGCAACTGGACCAAACTCATTGAGTCAAATGATATGCTACCAACTTTGAGTCAAATGATGTGCCATCTTATAAAATTGTTCTTCTCAGAACAATCAACTGTGTAAGAGTAAAAGGGCAATGTTTCCAAAAAGTAAAGTTCAGAAGGCAAGAGAGGAAGACAAATGGAAATGGGGAACAAATGGAAGAAAGTGCTGTTATATTGAAGGGATTGCGATTAATCCATAACAATTATTTAATGGCAACTATATGTGTTCACAGAAATCACAATGAAATATTTTAACGTGTTATTGGCACATAAATTACATAGCATATAATTCAATAGTTCAATTACAATGAAATATTATATTTTAAAACTACAATGAAAGAGAGCTTAAGACTAGTAGAGAGCCTGGGAGTTGTTTGAAAACATTTCAGGAAACTAGAAGAGAGTAGAATATAAAATTTTCTCAGAAACTACTAAAAACGTTAAAAAATTTCCTTCCTGTAATTCATGGTCCCACTAATGCAGCAAAATTTCTCCTCTGAACTCATAGAACTTAATGCTTAATGTAATCTTTTGAACTTTAATGCATCTCACTTTATAGAAGTTTTTCTTTATTGATATAAATATGTCCTTTCTCTAAAATGAGATTGCAGTTTCCTTTGAAGCCTAGGGAAATTTGTCTGTATCTCATTGATCTTCAAAATTTTTTGTTTGTTTTTGGTACAATCTTATTGCTTAACTCAAATGATAAAGATTAATATACGATAAATTTCTCTCTGATATATCTCCACTTAAAAAATCCATTCTCTTCTAAACTCTTATTTAGAGATGAATGATCATAGATTTCATGCATTCAATAAATAAATATTGGCATCCTCCTCTTTAATTAAAACCACATTATTAAATTATTAAACATGTTAGTTCAACATCTCACTGCTAAATATTTAATTTAGAACATAATTGTAACATAAAGGGAAATTTTCCCCATTACTACTTTTCAATTGTTGACTTTCATTAGTCTTGCTCTTTGTAATTGTACCTTGATAACTTCTTGCATTCAATCAACCAAAAAGAATTCACTTGTTATCCCAGGCATCAATATTAATTCTGATTAAGTCTGGTTACTTATGCTTCAAGAAGTTCGTAGCACTAGCTGATATTTTTCCTTATTTCTAATTCTAAATATTTAAATAGAGCTATAAAAAGGCATTAAATACAAAGCAGACAAAATCTTCATATTTCCTAAACTGGGAGTTGTTGATATCTCATTTCTATAAATATAATTTCTCAATACAATTATAGACATTAATCAAAATGTAGACCAATGTGAAATTTGGTTAGATAACAGAAAATAAATATTTTAAATTTTTCTACCAAATTGATTAGTAGATTTTGTTATTATTATTATATTCTATTCTTATGACTTATGTAAGATAGTAGTTTAAAATTCTTATTTTCAAAAACTGATGAAGCAGATGTTTTAAAAACTGATTCAATCCTGGGAGTATTCACTAGTCTACACATAGAAATTTGGATGATAGCTACCTAACCAGTCAACTGAAGACTCATATTTGGGATCATTCCAAAGAAAGGTGACCTAACAGATTGTGGAAATTATCAAATAATATTATCAATATCACATACAAGTAAAATTTTGGTGAAGAAAATTCAAATATGTATTCACAGAACATCAACAGGGAGCTGCCAGAAATTCGAGCCAAATTCAGAAGAGGAAAGACACATAATTGCTTAATTCAAATGGCTTTTGGCTGAAAGCAGAGGATACCAGAATGATGTTTATATGAGTTTTATTTACTATTCAATGACAGTCAAGTGTGTGGATCACTTCAAAACATGACTAACATTTCAAAGAATGGGAATTCCAGAAAACGTCCATGTGCTTATGCAGGACCTAGAGATGGACCTTGAGGCAGTCACATGAACAGAGGGGAGAACATGGCATGGTTTAAAATCAGGAAAGGTGTCCATCAGGGCTTTAACCTTTCAGCACACTTACTCAATCTAGATGCTGAGCAACTGTTCTGAGAAACTGTACTACTTTGTAGTAGACACACAATTTCATGTTAACTTGATGAAAAAGAATGAAGAGGTGGAGGCTAGCCTATTCATCAGGTCACACCCTTGTGATTCCTCCTGGTGAACAGGGCCTTCTAAAGAGGATTCTCGAACTTCTTCTCTTCATCCCCGGAGGTGGGATGCACTGTCTCTCTACTTCACCTTCCTGTTGAAGAGCCACATGGAGACATACCGATGGCAGCCAGAGTACTGAGATGCTTCCACCACCATTTGATCCATAAGAATTTTCACCCATTGGTCTATGATCTCCCTGTGTTTGGCATCATTGCATGTGCTGCGTGAGTCTGAAGAGTGATTTATGGACTAGTATTGGATATATGGACTAATATCGGACTTATGGACTTGCTCAGGACTGGCTTGGGATGATTTCTTAATAAACAATTAGTCTTTGATATAAAGTTCTCTCTTTTCACATGCATGAGTGTCTCTGGATTTGTTTCTCTCTTCTACTTGGACTAACACATTCATAAAGAAGAACAAGGCATCAGGACTTGAGAAAGGCCCATTAATGGCATTTGTTATGTAAATAATACACCCTTACTTGCTGAAATACAAAGAGCTTAAACCAATGAAGTTCAGAGGAAATAGCCTTCAGTATGAATTACAACTCACTGCAAAGAAAAAAAATAAAATCTCACAACTGAACTAGTAGACAACATTATAATAAACGGAGAAAATATTGAGTTGTCAAGGATTTCATCATGCTTGGATCTACACTCACTGCTTACAAAGGAGCAGTCAAAAACTCAAATGACAAATTGTGTTGGCAAATTAACTAACTGTTACTATTTAATGTGTTGAAGAACAAGGATGTCACTTTGAAGACTAAGACACCAGTGAACCAAGCCATGGTCTTTACAGTCACTAAAAGGCATATAAAAGTTGGACAGTGAATAAGGAAGACTAAAGAAGGTGAGGGTGAGCCAAAAATATGAAGACCCTCCCTCAATGAGGGAGATTAGCACAATGACTGCCACAATAGCTCAAACAATAAGTATGGGTATGACATAAGACTAGGCAGTATTTGTTGTATATAGTGTTGCTGTGATTTGAAACTGACTCTAAGGCACATAGCAATAATAAGCAAAAGCCATAAAAGAGGTTTCCAAAATTTCATGTACATTCTATTATCTTTAACTCTGCTATTCCAGAACCTTTTTGAATGACCATCATATTTATTTCCCTCAAACAATATAGGTTGACTATACTGTGTGATACAATCATTTCCATGGTTTATGGTTAATGTTAAATAAAACATCAAAATTCAGATTGCAAATATCCCTCACAAATATTAGGTACAAAAGTTATTTTGTCTAATTTTATTAGTTTCTGGATTGATTATTTAAGAAATTTAAGAAACATAAAATCAATTGTCTTAGAGCTTTGTTTGGGGGACTTCCAGGAAGATAGTGACTAAGTAACATAACACACACTAGAGAAATCAGTGCAGGAGATTTCCCTAATAGGGAAATTCCACATGGCCAGGTTCCAGGAGGAGCATCATAAAGATAAGTAGGGACAGATCCACTAGATTTTGAGGAGCTGGGAACATTTATACTATGGAGGCCAGCTAGGGTTAAACCTCAGCCCAGCCACTGTCTCGGTCAGAGCCGGATTCTGTGGAGCCAGCCCAAGAGCTCTATCTCAACACAGCCACAGTGTGCCACCACATCAGGGTAGGGTTGAACCCCCTCCAGCTCCACAGTCAGGGATCAGCTATATTTTTACTTTTGTATCCTCCTCTTCTCTCTTTCCCCTACAGTCTCAGTGGGCTCAGTTTAGGTCTTTTGTTTGTTTTTCTTCAGGGAGGGGATTATATATAGATCCTTGTAATAGGCTCCAACTTTCAATCACGCCTTCCTTTCACCCTCCTGGTATCACCATCACCACTGGTCTTGAAGGGTTTATCTGTTCTGGATTCCCTGTGTTTCCAGTTCCTATTTGTACCAGTGTGCATCCTCTGATCTAGCTTGATTTGTAAGGTAGAATTGGGATCATGGTAGTGGGGGAAAGAAGATTTAAAGAACTAGAAGAAAGTTATATGTTTCATCATTGCTACAC
This sequence comes from Tenrec ecaudatus, assembly GCF_050624435.1. Taxonomy (NCBI): domain Eukaryota; kingdom Metazoa; phylum Chordata; class Mammalia; order Afrosoricida; family Tenrecidae; genus Tenrec; species Tenrec ecaudatus. The sequence continues at coordinate 12,950,926 of NC_134539.1, forward strand.
TGCACCCTGACTGGCTTATCTCCACAAGCCCTTCTGCAAGGGGATGCCAGTTGTTGTTGTCTTTTTCTTTATTCTCCTTTTCCCTTCCTTTTTCTCTTACATGCCACTGCCAACCTCCAGGTCACTCTCCTTAGACTAGGGAATTTATACCTGCCATCCCTCCATCCAGGTGGGGTAACTTCACCCTCGTCAGCATAACACAAGGCTGGGGAAAACCCACCCACCGTCCTCTGGGGGATATCCCGCCCACCTTCCTATAAGGGAAATTCTGCCTGCTAGACTGCCTTCTGCAGCACTTAACACATGACTGGGGAAATCCCACCCACCTTTCCCAGGGGGAAATCCCATCCACCCTCTGCAGTACCTAACACAGGACTGGAGAAATCTCGCCTACCTTCTTCCAGGGAAAGTCCCACCTGTGTGAATCAGGTTCTCCTACCCATCCTCTGTGGTCCCATTAGACTGAGGGAATTTCCTCATGCCTGCTGTAATGCCTCACATGGCCTAAGGCAGCTTGGGAACACTCTCCAGCACTCCATGCTGCTGTGGGAACCTTTCCCAAAACTCCGCAGTGATATAGCTGACCAGGGCAATTCTGTCCACCATCTGTGGTACTCTACATCCAAGCAGGCACACCCACCTGCCTTCTATGGCACTCCAATTGCAGCTGGCACTCCTGCACACATTCTGTGGCATCCTAAGCTGCCGTGGGCCACACCATCATGGCTTCTTGTGAGATCACCCAGTATAGCACCATCCTTATGGGTCCACAACCAGTCAACCAGTGTCCTCTGAGAGTACCATCCAACTTGCCTTCCAAAACAAAATACATGTTGACTAGGGAAAGAGGGAAGCCACAGGAAGATAAAGCGTTAGGCCAATCTCATAGTGCAATTAACTACCGGCAGTTCAAAGAAGCATTCCTATGAGTCTCCTAGAGAAAGACCAGCACTCTGTGACTCTCTGGAAAATGGCACTGTGCTCCTCCTAACCAATGTAATTTAAACAGCATTCAATCCCAAAAAACTCATCGAAAAAAAATGGAAAATCAAACTGCAATGTTGGAAGATGCCTGAAGCTAACAACATGCCTAGAAGAAGCAGACATTGATCTGCTACAGAAATAAATTCTCAGAATGCTGGTTGAAATCATACAGGATATGAGGGGGGAAATTCAGGAAAAGGACGAAATGATCAAGGAGATAAAGATCATACACCAAAGGGAAATAGATGAATTTAGAGATAACAAAAACCAGTAACAGACTTACGGACTTCGTCAACTGACTGGAGGACACAGAGAAATGCACCAGTGAGGTAGAGGACAGCCAAGTGGACCTTAACAAATATGAACAAAAATCTAATAAGATCATCAGAGAAGCTGAAGAAAATCTAAGAGGTGTGCCTGATGCTATAAAGGGAAACAACATCATAATAATTGTGTTACTGGAGGAAGGCACAACAAAGATGTCAACTACAAAAACAGTAAGAATTCTCGGAGGAAAACTTCCTGAGCTTAATGCATGAAACCAGGCAACCATTCAGGAGGCTGAAAGAACACCAGCTAGACCGAATCCCAAGAAGAAATCACCAAGTAACATAATAATTAAACTATCCAACGTTGGAGGAAAGGAGAAAATCATGAGAGAGCTAGGGAAAACAAGCAGTCACATATAAAGGTTCCCAAATAAGAATATGCTCAGACCTATCAGTGGACACTATGAAGAAGAGGAGAGAGCGGGGGAACATATTTCAAAATTTAAAGGAAATAGTGCAAACCCAAGAATATTCTGTCCAACCAACTTATCTATCAAGATAGATAGAGAAGTAAGAACCTACAGGGGACACATCTCAAGATTATAGAAAAAAATAGGCCGAGAATCAGAGGTTAGAGAAAAACATACCAAACAAACAGCAATTCAAATAAAGCATGGGGGAAAAACCCTCAACAATTATAGTAGCTGACTTCAATACACTGCTCTCTGAGAAAAATAAATCATAAGGAAAGAAACTCAACATGGAGGCGACAGATATAAACACTACAATTAGACAGTTTGACCTGATAGATTTTTACAGAGTTTTCCATCCAAATTCAAAAACACGCATTATTTTCAAGCCCGCGTGGTACATCTTCGAAGATAGACCACAGGCTGGGACAAAAGTCAAATCTACATAAAGTTATGCACATTGTTATAATAGAAACGTCTTTCTCTGACCACTGTGCAATAAGGCTGGAAATCAACAAAAGGACGATGAAGAAAAGAAGGGCAAACAATTGGAGGACGAATAACTCTCTATTGCAAAGGAGTTTGTACAGGCCCAGATCAGAGATGAAATAAGAAAATTTCTAGACCCCCAACGAGAATGGGAACATGATGTACCAAAACTATTGGACACAGCAAAGGCAGTTATCAGAGGTAGTTTCATAGCAATACATATATGTACACACTAAAAATGAAGAGAGACTTATGATTGGTGTGCTGGCACAAATTTTACAGCAACTAGAGCAGAGTCTACAGGACAATTCTAATAGCAAAAGAAAAGGAATAATAAAAATCCGGACTGAAATTCAGGTGAGGGAAAATTTTTTTAAATGTTGAAAAAATTAATGCTGCTAAAAGTTGGTTTCTTAGAAGGATAAACAGAATCAACAGACCGCTGGCAAACCTAACCAAAGAAAGGCAGGAACAATTTTTAATAGCAAGGATGAGGGTTGAAACTGGGGATATTACAACAAACCCTAATGAAATCAAAAGGATAATTATACAGTAAAGGAAGGACTACACACCAATGAATTCAGCAACTTGGAAGTAATGAATAAATTCTTGGAAAAACAATCCTCCCTAGAGTATCCTCAATGTACATCAAGAATCTTAATGGACCTATAGCAATAGAAGAAATAGACAAGGTAATCAAGGGATTACTAACAAAAAAATGCCCTGGAGAAAGAGACTTCACAGGAGAATTCTACCAAGCATTCAGGGAAGAACTGACACCAATTCTACACAAACTCTTCCAGAACATGGAAAAGGACGATAAAGTCACAAACTTTCTATGAAGCTGTATAACTCTGATACTGAAACCTGGCAAGGATCCCCCAATAAGAAAGAACTAGAGACGATTATCCCAAATCAAAATCAATGCAAAAATCCTTAACAAAAGTATATAAAACAAATAATTCACCATGACCAAGTGAGATTCATACCAGGAATGCAGGGATGGGTCAACATACGAAAGACCAATAGCATCATTTGCTATATTAACATGAAGAACTATAAAAACCACATGATAATATTCATAGATGCAGAAAAAGCATTCAACAACATTCAATACCAATTCCTGTTTAAGATACTCAAGGACATAGGAACAGAAGGAAAATGCCTCAATATACCATATATACTCATGTATAAGCTGAGTTTTTCAGCACATTTTTTAATGCAGTTTTTGTGGTAAAATTGGCAGCCTCAGCTGATATTTGGGTTATACTTGAGTATGTACAGTAATCCAAGCGATATATGAAAAACCAACAGCCAACGTGGTAGTCAATAGCAAAAAGATGCAAACAATCCCACTGAAAAAGGGGGCCAGACAAGGATACCGTTTGTCCCACTCTTATTTAACGTTGCTCTGGAGGTTTTAGCTAACAGCATAAGGCAAAGAAAACACATCAAAGATATTTCCCTGGGGAAGGAATAGGTGAAACCACCATTATTTGTAGATGATATAATTTTATATGTGGAAAATCCCAAAATCTCCACAAGGGGAGTATTAGAAGCAATAGAGGAATATAGCAGAGTGGCAGGATACAAGATCAACAAACAGAAGTCTATCAGACTGCTATACACATCAGACAAGACCACAGAAGAGGAGATCAAAAATGTGGTACCCTTAACAATAGCCAAGCAAGAATTGAAATGTCTAGGAATATACCTGACTAAAAAAATCAAATGATTTTTATGAAGAAAAATACAGAATACTATTACAAGAAACCAAGAGTGACAAATGGAAGAATATCCCATGCTCATCGATTGGAATACTCAATATAGTAAAGATGTCTGTTTTGACCAAGTTTAATGTAGTGCTGATATAATTACCATCATCTTTCTTCAAATAATTTTAAAAACTGATTACCAACTTCATATGGAGAGTGAGGAAGCCCAGAATTAACACAGATCTCAAGAAGGACAGAGTGAAGGTTTGTTTGCTTTAACTGACTTTAGTGCATATTATGCAGGCACACGGTGGTCAAAATCACATGATATTGGTATAATGACAGATACTCAAACCCCTGGAAATGAACTAAAATCCCAGAAATAAAATCACCAGCACACAGACAAATGATCTTTGATAAGGGCCCCAAAAATGTCAAATGGGAAGTGGATGCCTCCTCCACAAGTGGTGATGGATATCTACCTAAAGAAAAATGAAGCAAGACACTTATCTCACTCCATGCACAAGAATAAACTCAATGTGGATCACAGACTTCAAGGTAAAACCCCAAACTATCAGAGCCATCAATGAGAGAATTGGGACAAACCCGAGAACTTTGGTGTAGGGAATACATAGGCTATTACAAATATGGAAAGACACAATAAATGTGAGTCACAAATTGATAAGGGGAATATACTGAAGATAAAACACCTATGTACATCCAAAGAATTCACCGAGAGTAATAAGAAAGTCCACAGACTAGGAAAACATCTTTAACAATGACACATCTGACAAAAACCTTATTACTAAAATCTACAGTACTCTGCTAGCTTCCCAAAACACAAACAAAAACAAAACTAATTGCCCACTGAGGAGGTGGGCAAAGGACCTGAAAAGAAGTGTCACGGGGGCAGAAATCTGAATGGCCAATAAATATATGAGAAAATGTTCCCAATTATTAAACCATATGATAAATGGAAATTAAAATATCAATGAGATATCTCCTAACATCCTCAAAGATAGCCCAATTCAAAAATCAGAAAGCAACAAGTGGAGGGGCTGTGGTGAGATAGAAACTTTCATTCACTGCTGGTGGACCTGTAGGTATATACAGCCACAATGGAAATCAATTTGATGATATCTAAAACAGATTGAAATTGAGCAACCATACAACCCAGCAATTCTTCTGCTGGTCATATACCAAGCAAATCAAGAAACAAACCACAGCCAGACATCTGTGCTGCAATGTTCATGGCAGCACAGTTCACAATTGCAAGGAGTTGGAAACAATCCAAATTTTCAGCAAGAGTGAATGGATTAAAAACCGTGGTACATACATACTATGGAGGACTGCATATCCCTAAAAAGCAGTGATGAACACATGAAGCACATCACCGTATAGGAAAAACTGGAGAAAATGATGCTAATCAAAGTAAGCCAAGCACAAAAGGGCAAGTACATGAGTCCACAGAGGTAAGCTAAATGAAAAAGGGGCATAGGGAAAAACTTACTGCATATGTATATATACACTCCTGGGGTGAGGTCCAGGTAGTATGGTAGGGGCCAGACCAAATCCAGGGATACACATGGGTACAGATAAGAGCTGGAAACAGGAATCCAGGACAGATAAACCCCTCAAGACCAATAATGAGAGTAGTGATACCAGGAGGGGAAGGGAAAGGTGGGGGGAGAAAGGAGGAACCATCAAAATGATCTACATATAACCCCCTTCCAGGGGAAGGACAACAGAAAAGTGGGTGAAGGGGGATATCGGCCAATGTAAGACATGACAATATAATAATAATTTATAAATTATCTAGGGTTCATAAGGGAGGGAGAGTAGAGGAGGGAGGGGGGAGTTCAGAGCTGATACTAAGGACTCAAGTAGAAAGAAAATGTTTTGAAAAAGATGAATGCAAGAAATATACAAATGTGCTTGACACAATGGCTGGATGTATGAATTGTGATAAGCATTGTATGAGCCCCCCACAAAATGATTTTTTAAAAGACCTTTGCTTAAGAAATTAGCTCAAGCAAACATGTGAGCTATTAAATAATAGGACAATAATTATCTTAATTCGCCATTTTCTATTTTATAATTTTTAAAACTATAAAGCTGTTTGAGTTGCATTACACTGTATGACATATTAAAAGGATTATATTCATTGTGAACAGTTCATGAATGGAAAACCAGTCAGCGTGATGCATCAGGTTATTAAATAAAAGGGAGTAAGCCCCATAACCAATTCAATACAAAGAGAAAGACATTTGATACAAGGGAATCCTCATGAAAATAACAACGAAAAAGCTAGTGTTATTGTTAGGTGTCATGAATTGGTTGTGATGCATAGTGAAAAAGTCGCTGCCTGCCTGTGCCATCTTACACGTTTTTATGCTTGAACCCATTGTTTCATCCTCTCTAATAATCCATTTCTTTGAGGGCATTCTTTTTCATTGGCACTCTAAATTCCCAAGCATGAAGTCCTTTTCCAAGGACTGATCTCTTAGATAACATACCCAAAGTATGTGATAGGAAATCTTACCATCTTTGCCTCGAAGGTGCATTCTGGGTGTCTTTCTTTCAAGATAGACTTGTTTGTTCTTTTGGCAGCCTATGGTACTTGTAATATTCTTCCCCAGAACCATAATTCAAATGCATGGATTCTCCTTTTCAAATTCCAATTTTCATTTGCATATGAGGTGATTGAAAATACCATGGCTTAGGTCAGGTGCATCTTGGTCCTCAAAGTAACATCTTGCTTTTTGACATTTTAAAAAGTTCATGTGCAGAAGATTTACCAAAGGCACCGCGTTGCTTGATCTCTTGACTGCAGTTTCAGCAGCGCTTTCAGATTAAAAATAGATTACCAAGAAAGAATGGGCTTTTAACTTCAAAGGAATAAACCACTGAAAATTTAGGGGCATGCGAGGAACCTTGTCAATGCTATTACTCACTGCCATTGACTCGATTCCAACTTTACTGGCCCTATAGGACAGGCTAGAACTTCCTCTGTGGTTTCTGAGACAAACTTGACTAGAGTAGAAAGCCTCGTTTTTCACCCAAGGAAAGGCTGGTGATTTTGTACCACTGACCTTGTATTCAGCTGTCCAATGTGTAACTAGGCAACTAGGGCTCCTGTCAATTCCATTAGTCATTAGGAAGTGAGAAGGCTATGATTTTAAAAGAGAGAGAAAATAAGGGAAGAAATAGATGTTGGTGAAGATATGGAGAATTTGGGATTCTGATCCATTGTTAATAGGATGGGAAAATTATAAAATAATTTAAAGCATAAATACAAACAGATGCTTATACTCCATCTTAATCACATGCCTATTCACAAATAGCCACCAAACAAAATCTGCACAAACACTTTACAGATTATCTGTACATGTTACCTGTATATACACTGGTGTACACTGGAAAAATGATGCTCTCTATCGTATGTGCTACAGCCTCAGACACCTTGAAAGCCTTATGCGGAATTAATAAGGCAGCCACAAAAAGGTAAACCACATACTCTCACATGATACAGATATTTAAGAAAGGAGACTGTCTGGTGGTCAAATTTTATAGTGGTGACCAAGAGCAGGACAGACCGAGAAAAAGGAAGTTTTTATTTAGGGAGAACTGAATGTCTATGAATGGAAATGGAAAAATTAGGAAGCAGATAATGGTGACGGTTACTTAACATGATAAACATACGTAATTAATGACTCAGAACTGTATATTTGAAAATGGTTTAAGGACTTTAAATGTTTGCATTATGGGTGTGTCTATGCATCTCAATAAAAGCATAAATGCCCAAATTATTTTGAACATTTTAAAGGAAGGGGCTGTGTCACTTCTCACTCTTATAACACATGTGTAAAGATAGTCTGGGATGTACTAGGATTTGAAAATGGCATTGTTTCTGTTGACTCTTATAATTCTGAGAGCTAGCATAGTGCCTGGCAGATCGCAGGCCCTGGGTAACTATTAAAACTATTATAGCAATGCCTTAGTTAAATTATTGATTTAATTATACAACTTGGGATTAGCGTACCAGAACTTATTTACCAGGTCTTTAATTGTAATACTTGTAAACACTTTCCCTTAACTTGTCTGATTCTAAGGATTCTTGCAAATAAGTTTGAAGACAGGAAGAGCATGCAGATTTTAAAAATGTTTACCTATTATGCAAATATAAAGTATAATAAGATATTCAACTGCAAATAAATAAGTACAACTAAAATTGTAATATCCAAAACAACTTTTTCTGAATTATTTTGATGTGTGAAAGAAAGTACAGAGGGAAAAAGAGTACAGTGGTGGCATCAGATGAGAAAATTAAAAGCAGGTAGAATTTAGTTGAAAAGATATTTTCAATAGACATTTCAATGAAATTGCAGACAGGAAGGAAACTGGAGTGTTCCAGAGTTCTGTCAGAAGTTAAGGGACTGTGAGACTCCACATTAATTTTTTTTTTTTGCTAAGAGACTCTGATGGTGAGTACATAGGGTCAATGTTTTCCAAGGTTATATTTTTCCCAGACACATTTAGAAAAATAAATAATGAAATGGAGGAAGCTTTCCCCAAAATTGTACAAATGTCAAAAAATATAGCCATCCTCTAGAGTGTTACTGTGTCTCGCTGTCTAACTCAGCCAGAAGTAGCATTCCTTCTGTCAAAACACACTGAAAATAATGTGTAAAGTATTGGAGGGACTCTTTCATATTTCCAGTGATGAATTAACACCATGATGGTCCCCATAGTCAATGCCCTGTTCTGAGCAAAGTCAGGCTAACTGAAAGATTGTATCCGAGACACCAAGAATTAATATCCTCCAGAAAAGATGGTCACTTACAAGTCATGCTCCAAAGTTCTTGCAGTTGTAAGAAGAATCTTCATGCTAGAAATATTCATGCGAATAATTAGATTTTTGGTTTCCAAACATTGGCATTCAGTGTTTGAGAAGCTGACATTAAGTTGTGCATTAAAAATAAGTAAATGATTTTATTACAAAAACAATTCCTGTGTGTTATGGAAAATTTGGGACATGAAAATAAACAACAACAAAAAAAACATTGATAATCACCAGAAAAACTGTAGTTTAGTGATGGCTGCTTTAATATTTGAATAAAATTCACTCCCTTAGGTTAAGGTTTTAGTTCTTACTATAAAGTGGGCATTATTCTCAATATATAGCAATACTTATACATTTCATTCTCAAAATAGCTTTATAAAGTATCTTGTGCAGGTATTGCCCAAGTATTGGAGTGTTTTATGCATTGGCTGCTAACCACAAGATCAGCAGTTTGAAACCACAGGCTGCTCCAAGGGAGAGAGACGAGATTTGCTATTTAGGATTGTCAGCCTTGAAACCCCACAGGGGCAGTTTTATCCTGTGCTTTCGGATCACAGTGAGTCAGAATAGACTTAATGGCAGTGAGGATTTCTGTTAGTTTTTTTTTTTTTGAGAGAATTGGTGATCAAGTAAAATAAGTTTGCTGGCTTCTACTCATAGACCAGGTCCTTATACAGAATAATGCCTACAAACAAATCCTTATTTGTGCATATTTGGTTTGCTATGATTTTTTTTCACACAGGATATCTTTTAAATAATCAGAATTTGATCATTCTTTTACTATTTAGAACAACCCCGACCTTCTTGCAGTTAATTTTTTTGTGAATATTTCCTGATACTCTTCTTAAGAAATTTCTAGAAATTCTAGAAATAGGGCTGCTTAGTCAAAGACCATGCCCACTTTAGACATGGACACACCATCCTACTGGACTCAACAATATAGGTTTTACCAATGTTATTCAAATTTTGGACTTCCTGGAGGATGAAAATGGATTGGTAGTTTGAATCCACAGAGGAAGCATTGAAAGCTGGTCCTGGTGACCTTCTCCATTGACACCATAACCATCGGAAACCCAGTGGGGCACGGTTCTACTCTGAAAAATATGAGGGCCCCAGGCACTCTCATTGGCTTAGCAGCAACTATCAAGGTTTTTGGTTTGTTTATGTTTATACTCTTCCTTCACTATTCCTACAGCCAGCAGTTTCTACACACTTTACCCTTGCTGTGTCTAAAATTTATTCCATGCTCAACACAGATCAGAAATCAGCATTTTGTCATATTTCCCTCTCATGTATTAGGGGCCAATATCACATATTGTATTTGTTAGATGGCATCGAGTTGGTTTCAATCCATAGCACAGTGGTTCCTATGCACAAAAGAAGGACACACTGTACGGTCCTGCGCAATCCTCACAACAGTTCCTGTGTCTGGGCCCATTGATGCAGTCATTGTGTCAATCCATCCCAAGAGAGCCTTCTTCTTTTTCACCACTTCACTTTACTAAACACGATGTCCTTCTCAGGGACTGGTCTCTGCTGACAATATGTCTGATGTATGTGAGATGAAATCTTGCCGTCCTTGTCTCCAAGGGGCACTCTGGCTTTACTTCATCCAATACAGACTCGTTTGTCCTTTTAGCGGTCCACGGTATTTTCAATATTCTCCAGCACCACAATTCAAATGTATCTGTTCCTTCAGTGTCCAACTTTCAGTGTCCAGCTTGCAAATGCATATGATGCAATGGAGAATGCCATGGCTTGGGTCAGGCACATCGTTGTTCTCAAAGAAGCATCCTTGCTCTTCAATACTCTACAGAGGTCTTGTGCAGCAGATTTACACAATGCAATACTTCTGTTGATCTCTTGACTGCTGCTTCCATGAGCATTGATTGTGAATCCAAGTAAGATAAAATCCTTGAGAATTTCAACCTTATCGCCACTTATTATGATGTTATCTATTGGCCCAGTTGTGAAGATTTTGGTCTTATTTAGATTAAGTTGGAATACTGAAGGCTACAATCCTTGATCTTCATCAACAAGTGTTTCAATACCTTATCTCAGCAAGCAAGGTTGTGTCATCTGCATACTGCGGGTTGTTAGTGAGCATTCTTCCAATCCTGATGCCATCTTCATATAAACCAGCTTCTCTGATGATTTGCTCCGCATATAGATTGAACAAGTATGGTGGGAAGATACAACACTGATACACATCTTTGCTGATTTTAAAGCAGCCCCTTGTTCTGGTCACACAGCTTCCTCTTGATCTATGTAAAAATGAGCACAATGAGCTCTTCTGGCATTCCCATTCTTCACAAGGTTAGGCAGAGTGTATTATGGTCCACATAGTTGAATGTTTTTGCAGGTCCATCTGACATCAGCAATGATATCCCTGGTTCCACGTCCTTTTCTGAATCCAGCCTGAACTTTTGGCAATTCCTCTCAATGTGCTGCTTTCTCTGTTGTTCGGCGATCTTAAGCAAAATTTTACTTGCTTGCTAAATCAATGATATCATTCTACAGTTTGAGCATGCTCTTGGGTCGTATTTCTTAGGGATAGGCACCAATGTGGATCTCTTCCCGTGAGTTGGCTAGGTATCTACCTTCTAATTTTTCTGGTATAGACGATTGAGTACTTCCAGCATTTCTTCACTTTTCTGAAACCTTTTCTATGGGTATCCGACCACTTCTTGGAGCCTTCATTTTGGCTACATGCATCCAGTGCAGCTTGAACTTCTTCCATCATTCTCATTGGCTATGGCTCATATGCTACCTTCTTTAAAACAGTATATGAGCACAGTTTTAAAAGGTCTTTATCAAGTTTGTTTTCTGGCTGTTTTTCATAGCAATTTGAGAAGAAGTCTTAAAATCATCTTAGTTTAAGGTTATTCGTTCAGGATGTAGTGAAGTTTCTAACACTTAAAGATAAATCATATTTTTTATTTTCCTAATGAGCTTTCCATGTACAAGGAAAGTCATATATGTCAATGTTGTTTGTTCATGAGGCAGTGTGTGCACACACACACACACACACACATCTAATCGTCGTTTTAGGTGGCAGTGACCTTATGTGCAACAGTAGGAAACACTGCCCGGTCTTGTGTCACCCTCACAATTGTTCCATTTGAGCCCATGTTCGTAGTCGCTGTGTCAGTTGATCGTATTGAGGGGCTTCTTCTCTTTCCATGGTCTTCTATCTTACAAAGCACGATGCCCTGTTCCTGGTCCTGATCTCTTCCGATAAAAGGGCCAAGGTCTGGGGAATGACGCCTTGCCATCTGGCTTCGAAAGAGCATTCCAGCTGTTCTTCCTAGAAGACATAGTTACTTTTCCTTCTGGTAGCCACAGTTCCTTAGATCTTCTTCTTCAACCCCATGCCCATGAGACAATTGAAAACGCCATGACTTGTAACAAGGACATCTTAGTCCTCAAGTCACGTCCTTGCTGTTTAATGCTGTAAAGATGCCTTTACAGTTTACCCAGTGGAATGCATCTTCTGGATTCTTTACTGCTGCTCCCAGGAGGGTTGATTGTGGATCAGGCATTACATATGGGCCATGCTCATTAACGACACTAAGGGAGAAGATTGTTATCTTATAGAGGAAACGTGCCATCACTATTGATCGAACTGGTCTAGAAGTCTTCAGTGTGAGGTTAGCTGCAGAGCTGAGGGTTTAATGAGAAAGGTGTTTGGGTAGGTGAGAAAAAAAGGCAAGAGAACATATCTGAAACAGGAAAGATAAAAAGTAAATGGCAAAGAAATAAGAAACTTTATTATTTTTTTCCTATGAAAATAATAACCTGGCTCTGCAGGAAGATGTGTTTAATGGATTGGGGGAGTTCAGTGGGAGACAGGCTTGATTTTCCTTCTATAAATATGAATTTTGTCATCTGTTTTATGTAAACAAGCTGTTCTATAAAAATTCTACTCAACAGTACCCCCAAGAGTTCTAGGTATTTTAATTGAAAAAAATATGCTTTACTTAGTAGACCATCAGCTAGTTATTACAAAGAAGGCATACTGTAATGTATTAAATATCTGTTTTGTACCTGACCCCAGTTCCTGACATTAGTGAAAAAATGATCTGTTAGAGCCTTTTTTCAGGTAATTTATAATGTAGAGGGGAGAAATAAATAATAACTAAAATAGACAAAAGCATTAGTGGTAGCGATGATGAAAATAAAATTAGGAAACACCATAGAGAAATGCAGCTAGCCAAGCAACACGCCCACTCACCGCCATCCAGTGCATTCCAACCCATAGCAATTGTACTGGCCAGGTAGACGTGCCCTTGTGGTTTTCTGGGTCTATAACTCCTCACGGGTGTAGAAATCCTCATTGTTCATCCTCAGAGCAGCTGGTAGTTCTGAACTTCTGACTTTGTAGTTAGCAGGTCAAAGTGTAACCCACAAAGCCACCAAGGCATATTGAAGACCAAAGGACCCATAGTCAGGAGATTCTTGGTACAAATAAGTTTCTGTGACATGAATAATTGTGACCCTTCTATCGACATCATAGTTAGCATCTCCTTTAGCCTCCTTTCCAAGAGTAGGTGCGAGGCCTGTGTTTCTATGCTTTTCCTGCATAGGGAGTATGTTGCAACAAATGGTTTAAAGTCTATCCTTTAAGTCTCTGATTCACATCTGCTGAGGGGCTAAGAAAGTTCTTCCCTGCCCCCTAACACCACATGATGCCTCTTCTAAAAGGTATTTTTTCTTGCAAAAATACTTATAAAAATTATAAGTATAAACATAACCCCACAAAATCTACCCCTTTCTCTTGCTTTACAACCAGGCTTGCTCTCTTCCACAAAACTCCATTTTCATTTGATTACCACTGATATAAAGGCATCAACATTAGATATATATTTTAAATTATTTTCCTCTTATGCTTGGACATCATCTCCTTTTTATAATATATATTGTGCAATACAATAGCAATGTAAAACATCACTTCAATTTCCTTTGAATGCATTTATTGTTTATCTAAAATAATATTTAAAATGTTGTTAGCTCTTGTCAAGTTGGCCTCGGAATCATAGCAACTCCATGAATTAAGGGATTAAACATCATTGTAAGCCATACCCTAACTGAGATGTACAAAATCCACATGGGAAAAGCACATCAGCCTGTGTGATCATGAGATGATGGGATCAGGCATCAGAGACCCAGAACAAAAAATCATATCGTTGTGAATGAGGGGCAGTGTGGAGTAGAGATCCACAACCCATCTGTAGGCAATTGGACATCCCCTTACAGAAGGGTCACAAGGAAAAAGCAAGCCAGTCAGGGTGTAGGATAGCACTGATGAAACAGACAACATTCCTCTAGTTCTTTAATGCTTTCTCCCCCCCCACACACACCCTGACCCCCACTATCCCATTCTACCTTACACACCTGGATACACCAGAGCATGTACATGGGTACAGATAAGTGCTGGAAACACAGGGAATCCAGGACAGATCAACTTCTCAGTATCAATAATGAGGGTAACAGTAACAGGAGGGTAAGGAGAAGGTGGGAGGAGAAAAGGGGAACCAATCACAATGATTGTCCTCCCAGGGGGACAGGCAATAGAAAAGTGGGTGAAGGGAGACATCTGTCAGCATAAGGCAAGAAAAAATAATAATAGTATGTAAATTATCAAGGGGTCTTGAGGGAGGGAGGGAAATGAGTTGCTGATATCAAGGGCTCAAGTAGAAAGAAAATGTTTTGAAAATGATGATGGCAACAGATGTGCTCGACACTTATGGATTGTGATAAGAGCTGTCTGAATGCCAAATAAACTGATTGAAAAAAACAACAGATTAACTGATTGACTCCAGAAGTATCTCAAGAGGACATTCAACTTAGAACACTAATAATAGCATTCCATGCAATTTAGATACATTTTATTACTGTGATTTTATTAAGATTTTTTCTCTCATGTCATTTTATTCATCCCAATGGTCCCCAAGTCCTATAGTATCATCAACATCATCTACAATATCAATCATCATATATGGTCATAGACTAATATATTAATAAATATGTTTAGAATTTCAGCGGTGGTGGTTATCTCCTATTTATGTGAGCATGACCATTAATGGAAATCTCTGTTGCCCCTTTCTAAAGCAAAAAAAAAAAATTCCCTGACATCAGTCAATTGCAACACACAGTGATGCTAAAGAACGCGGTGGAGCTGTCCCTTTTGTGTTTCCAAGGCTCTCAATCTTTACTGGAATAGAAAGCCTCATTGTTCTCCCTCTGAGCTGTGAGCTGCTGGAGGGTTCACACTGCTAACTTTACAGGTAGCAGCCCCAGCCATAGCCTGCTATGACTCCAGGGTTCCCTTGATGATTAAACAAGAGGAGAGAGTTTTACCAATTAGAGTCGTATGACAGATCTCTGGGTGCCATCAACCTTGGCCATTTGAAACTAAATTTCCTAAATACATGAAATTCTCCTGCAAATGCTACAAGACGGATACTAAGCACTTTCACACATCCAGCTTGGGGAAGGAAGTTCTTTGGGGTTTTCAGTTATTTAGAGATTGTCACTTGATGTATTGCTTTAATCATTTTGTTGCTTTAATCAATGTGCATATGTGCTCTGAGAGATCTGACGAGCATAATATAATGAACGCCAAAAATAACAAGCATGAAAACCTCTGGGCCCTCTTCAATTCCAAAATATAATATAATCTCTGAACCAAATGAAAGTGTCCCTGGTCCAATTTGTTCTAAGGAACATAATCAATTTGCCGTCTCCCAAAGAGAAATAACGAGCACAAAAATGGGAAGACACTGGAAGACTCAGATATATTCCGAGATGTTCTGAACATGTCGAATGAATGTCACTTTCACCTGAGGAAAAGGACTTCAGACTTATATGTCTTAGAGATACAGGGCAACATTAGTAGTTAGTATTCTAAAGAAACCGAAAATAGGCTTAGGTGCTTGAAAGTGAATAAACCATACTAGCAGATAGTTTTTCAACTTCTTATTCAAACGACATAATTACTCTAACAATTATGACACCGATTGTGAATCATTATATGTTAACTAATTACAGGACTGTGTGCTAAGATAATTTAAAATATGATTTTAATATTACATTTTAATATCCACAGAGTCTAAGAGGAGGATTAGTTCTTTTTCTCTCAATTTTAGGAAATTTTCAGCAACAGAGGTGGGATTAGAACAACAAAAACTGTTAAAAATGTTTGGATCCTTTGACATTCCCAAAAAGTCTCCCATGCCATCTTACTTTATGAGGAAACCTGTGGTGCAACACAGGGCACCTCCAGTTCCCAAGGCTGATCATCACAAGGTCAGTTTTTATAAGACTGAGATCAGACCTGCCTCCACCCTTGGGATAGGTTTATTGTGCCAACCTGGCCATTAGGAACATGTGGGGTTAATAAGGTCGCAGTTTGATTGAAGCCCCCCTATCTCTCTCTTGCACACTGGTGATCAGATCAGCATGTGGTTGCTAGCTCTCTACCTTAACTTGTGAGCTACACTACCTGTGGGACTGCCAACCTGTGGATCTTGCTGCTAGAGCTTGAGGTTTCTTCGAGACCTGCTTCACCACACTGGTGGTGTATACGTTACTTAAGCTGGGGACTGTCCGATCCTGTTGTCTTGTTGATTGTTAGTGACTCACCTTACTGTTTGCTGTCTGTGGCCTGACTGCCTGCATTGCCAGAGGGCAGGCCCAGCTGTCTTCTTCCTTGACCTCAGATGCCCAACATCTGCTGTGAGTTGAAGGACTTCCAGTACATAAATTGCTCCATGGAAGTGAATTGAAATGAGTCCTTTCCGCTGCTGTGTGGACTAATTCACTGTTAGATTCCTTTGTGCTCTGTTGCTCCCTATCTATATCTATCTAGCTAGCTATCTAATCATAATGTCCTGGTTTTGTTTCTCTAGAGAACCCTGTGTGACACAACCCTCCACCCCATTTTTTTACCCTATTCTCACACCAAACTTCCCTTGCATGGCTCTTCACTTCTGAAAGTGGGTTCAATCGCTCATTGCGATGGCCACACAGAGCTCACAGAGGATACTCACAAATATGCAGTTTATTCGGATAGTTAACAGTTTACAATTCATGTGAGAAATGCTCAGGACTTGTTCATTCAGTCAGGATACTTTAGGCCCATCCATGCCTATAAACAGCCCTCTCTGGCTCTGAGCCTCTTGGTCTGCCCTCTAAACTGCTCTGAAAATGTTACAAAGATTTTTGTTAATAAATGGTCAAAGGATATGCCAATCCACTATAAGCTTCAATGTGAAGTCACTCAGCTCCCATTCCATGGATCATCGAACCCTGTTCCCCAATCAAGTGTTCAGAGGCACCCTACTCAACCCATCTATCTCCTCCCCAAAGCACTTCATTCTATTGAAGGCCCCTTCTCTGCATCATGCTCCAGATCCTGCTTCTACTGCTGCTGAGTCCTCTCTCACACCTCTGGTGTCACAGGTGTCTGTGGATCCAGGAGATTCGAGGGGAAGGAATCTTGGCATCCACACCTGGCTCTTTTGCTGGTAGGGACCTCCTACTTCTGAGATAACACCCATTTAATCCCCATTAGGATGACAATCACAATTATTCTAGTTAAAAATCACCTATAGCTGAATCATACAATCCAATTAGTAGTTCCTCCATCCTTTTCCCTAGAACCATTAGAAAAACAAGAGTCATTTGGGGGTAATGAGAACTGTGGCTAGAAGATCCATAAGAAATCATTCACTGCATTGCAGACTACTCCTGGCTCTTCTAGACCTTGTCATTTTCAAAGGTGAAAGACTAACTCCTCCATCCATTTTAATCATTTTACTTTATGAACCAGACCCATTAGACTTTTTAAAATTATAAATAAATCATTTTATTGATGGCTCTCCATACATCAATTGTCTCAAGCACTTTTGTACACATATTGCCTTCATCATTTTCTTTCTGTTTGAGCCCTTGGTATTAGCTCCCCTTTCCCCCTCATGAACCCCTGATAAATTTTAAATTATTATTATTTTCATATCTTACACCTCCTGCTGTCTCCCTTCATCCATGTCATTGTTGTTTGTACTCTGGGTGGGGGTGGGGTGGGGAAATTGTGCATTATTGTGGTCAGTTCCCCTTTTGTCCTCTTCTCCCCCCACCTTCTCCCTACTTTCTTGGTATCGCTACTCTTATTGCTGTTCCTGGGGGGTTTATCTGTCCTGGATTCCATGTGCTCATATCTGTGCCACTGTTCCAGTGTATGTACTCTGGCCCAGATGGATTCATAAGGTAGAACTGGGGTCCTGATAGTAGGGAAGAGGAAGCATTAAAAACCAGAGGAATGTTGTGTGTTCCATTGGTGCTGTGCTTTACCCTGGCTGTCTTATGGCTGTCCTTGATTCCAATGTATCTTACCGAAGTCATGTGCTTCACAGGACTGTCATGGATAATTTTTCAGAAGTAGACCACCAGGGTTTTCTTCCAAGTCACTTCTGGTGGGATTGAACTGCCTACTTTCCAGTTAGCATCTAAGCACACTAATGCTTGCACACCCTAGGGACTCCTGTAATCTTGTGGAAAGAAAATCCAAACCCAGTGTGATATCACTCTACCAGTTTGTCTGACTATTTAAGAATTTAAAAATACAAACTATTACCAAGAATGTAAAGAAATGAGAACCTTTGTTTATTACTGCTAGGAATTTAAAATGTTTTAACCCCTGTAGGAAACAGTTTGGCAGCACCTAAAAAGGCCAAACACGCACAGTAATTTCACTTAAAGTTCTATTCCAAAAATACCAAAAAGAATTGAACACAGGCACGTAAGCTGATTATTGTATATCAATGTGTCTGGCAGAAGCATTCGCAACAGCGCAAACATAGAAATGCAATTGTTGCCAAACATGAATTGATAAACAAGATATAAAATGACATATTATTTGGTATAACTTTATACTGAGGTATAATATTAAAATGAAATACTATTCAGTCATTGAGGGAAATGAAGTTCTGGAACAAGTTACATTGTAGACAACCTGGAAAACATCCTCTTAGAACTGATTCAGACTCAAAGTCAAATATTGTATAATTCTATTTATGTGAGATATCTAGAAAAAGAAAATTGATAAAGATGACAAATAGAATAGCAGATACCAGAATTGGAGTGAAGGGTGTGTAATTGTTTTGTGGGGTCTGGAGTTTCTGTTCGAGATAATGAAAAAGTCTTACAAATGGGTAGTGGAGATAGTGGGCAAAAATCTGAATGTACTAAATGCCACTAAATTGTACATTTAAATATGGGTAAAAATCATAGTTTTTTTCACTTTTAGCAGTATGACCTTTTATTTACTTACTTATTTACTGTGAATGAGGTGGTGGTTTATAGAGTAGACCATCAGTTTTGCATTCAACAATTCATGTACATTTTGTTTCAACTCAGACATCGCAATTCCTTAATGTACCATTGCTTATCCAATTCCTCCATTTCCCTTGCCCATTCTTCCTTGTTTCTTAACCCATTGATTTGTGATCTTGGGTAAAAGCTTCCCTTTTGATATTAAAAGATCGATTATTATAACATGGGGATTAATTGAATTCCAGACCTGAAAGATGACTAAGGGCCCTCATTTTTAGGCTCCCCTCTAGTCTAGGAAGCCTTGAGTTTTTGGAGATTTTTGATTTTGTGCATGTGTTTCTCCCTCCCTATCTAGAACTTTCTTATACAATCATTTTCATACAAGTTGAGAGTGGTAATCAGACACCATCTAATTCTAATCTCAAATTTGTGGAGATTGATGCTTGCACATTCCATTGGGTCATTGAACAAATTGTTACCACGTGTCTTTTGATTTTCATCACTATACATTCCTCCGGATAGAGAGAGACAAATAATTGCAGCTTGGTGTGCTACTCATGAACGTTTAAGATTCTAATAACTACTAAACAGAGCAGTATGTAGAACATTATCGTTATGAACTCTGATATGCTAATTGACCTTGGTGTCCACTGAGACTGGTTCTGAGGTCCCAGACCAAGCAACACATTCCCTCAAGGCGTTTGATTATTCCTATGGGATTCTCATGACTGTGACCTCCTTTCATTCTACCACATGTATGTGTACAATTGTACTACAAGAAAAATACACATATACAAATATATTCTATCAAGCTTGTATATATATATATATATATATATATATATATGATTTCACTTTGAGAACTTAGGTGTGGCTAACCCAATATTTTGAATTGTCTCATATGCATGAGAAAACTGGAGACAGAATCAGAAAACTGAAGAATTGAGGTAATTGAATTATGATTTTGGTAAAGGATATTAAGTATACCATGGATGATTTGAAGAACAAATAATTTTGTATATAGGAAGTTAGAATTGACTTAATGGCACCTAACAACCATAGCAAGAACAATTAAATATTGAGCTTTTAAAAATGAACATTGGCTTTTTTCTGAGTTCTTACTACTAAAAAATCACTCTTACAAACACTTTTGAAAATATTCATTTATTAATATTTTCTAGAGAAGTAGATCCACAATGTAGACTCACCACTCTAAAATTATGCTATAATTAAAGATTACTGTTATGCTCTCTTGTAGTCTCTCTTAGAGAATCCATGTTATTGTCCTATTTACCACCCCCTTGGTTCTGTTCATCATTTAATGGACGCCTACACAAATGAAATGATTTATGCATGAGTTTAGGTAAGTAAGTTGTCTTTCTTGCAGATGTTTATATTACTGAGCACATAATTTCTAATGTGATTGCTACCGTATAAAAGTTGAAGCTAAAAGTTATTGCTTATTAATTGTTAAACTATTCAAATTCAATTATGAATGAGTCCAACACTTCAGGATAATTGCAGTTGGTGAAACTATAGGGAAATGGGTTGAATTTTCAATGATTTGCAGCAATTGTATGAAATAGATTGTTATCTTTATGAAACTATGCATGAAACAACATAATTGATGTGCTTCATGAATTTTACATATCTAATTCAGACCAGATGTATTTGGCACACACATTTTAAAAACAAAAATAATCACTGAAGTAATCCAAGATAACACAATACCAGAAAGAGTATCAGGCAGTACTGGCCCTCAGAGAGATTTTTATTTATGAAGTTGAAAATATAATATAGCACAGCTTATCTTGCTAAAATACTTCCCATCTGCTTTTCATTAATTTTTATTCAGAGATGTATTAATATTTTAGAATATTTAACCCATTCCTTCCCATAATAGGTTTATATCAATATATGACGAGTATAAAGGTAAAGGGGTCATGTTTTCTTAAGACATATCAACGGAAATAATTATTAAAACATGAAAAATTAGTGCACTTAGGGATCTAAATTCAACAAAATAGCTACAGCTTAAATAATCATTATTGGGCCATGTTGTCAGGAACTATCCGTTCCTGGGAAGGACATTAGGCGTGGTGAATTAGCCCTAACAGGGCACTGACAAGAGGAAGGCCTGCGGCAAGGTGAATGGAGACTGTAGCTCGTTTCATGGGCTCAAATGGAAGCCCAGTTGTGAGGGTGGCCCAGGACCGAGCAGCATTTCAATTTCTTGCTCATTTGATTTCTGTGAGTCTGAACTAACACCATTCCCTACTCGTTAAAAGCACTCCACTGTACAGTTAATGCCGTCTCATTACTTTTTCAGGGAAAAACAAAAAAGACATCCCTGTCATCCAGTAGATTCCAACTCAGTGAAATTTCTGTGGGTTTCCAAGGCTAAAGTTTCGTGGGAGTAGAAAGGAGATGGTGGCTCTGTATGTGACTTCGGGGGAGCAGCCCCATTCATAACGCACTGGGCAACCAGGGGCCAGGGGTCCTTACAGTCTCCTGTCTATTGACTTACTGTTGCAGATGAGGACTGTAAAGTTCAATGACTTGCTGGTAGCTACTTACCATAGATCCACTCCGAGTCTGGAGTGTTCTTAGGCTGTTCTCCACTATGTGAGACAAGCTCCTATCTATCTATCTATCTATCTATCTATCTATCTATCTATCTATCTATCTATCTATCTATCTACCTATTTATCTATCTATCTATATGTAAAATTTAGGACTAACCACATATATTTTTTGAGGAATACATATATATGTGTATGTGTGTATATACAGATGCATATATTTATATATATATACATATATATATATGCCTCAAAAATATGTGTGGTCAGTCCTAAACTTTGCATCTGCTCTTATAATTTCATTTGGGAATGGATTTAGAGCAGAAGTTGAAAGGAGACCAAGAGAGAGAATGCCGTCCTCTAACACCAATGCCCTGACTTCTTACTTCTAGCCTCTGAAAATAAATGTTTGTTTGTGAAGGCCACTCATCCCTGGTATTTCTGTTATAGGAGTTCTAGAATATGAAGGCAGGGCTCACTGCAACATTATGAAATTGTAAATTATTCTACAAAACTCTTGTTTGAGGGTTTTCAAGGCTCAAGGACAGACATATTCTCTGACTGAGCAAGCAAAACTGTTTCCAGAGAAAAAAGCTCAGGTGCCAGAGGGGATGGCCCACTAGGCTGCTAAGCTAACCTCAAACCACGTGGGGCTAAACCTCCAGTCGCTTTGTGAGGGAAAGGTGAGGCTCTCAGCTCCTGTAAGGATTTAGAGTTTTGGGAAATGATGGGGCCAGGTTAACCCTGCCCTAAAGTGTCACAAGGGAGCCCTGGTGGTGGAGTGGTTACAAGTTGGGCTGCCATCTTTATGATCAGGAGTTCAAAACCACCAGCAGGTCCAGGGAGGAAAGATTCCAATGTCTCCTCCTGAACAAATACTGTCTCAGTAACCCACAGGTGGTGGTGGCTGTAAATCAGCATTGACTTGATATCATGTTTTGTATTTATTTTTTCATTTTAATTTTTTTGGTTAAAGGGTCACAATGAGTCATAAATGACCTGATGGAAGTGGTTTTTAAGTTTTGTTTTCAGAAAAGCAATATGTGGGAAAATGCTTCTTTTTTTCACATAGTTGAAAAGAAGAATTGAATGGTTAACATTAGACTCATTACCACATATTGCCAACTTCATCAAACAAAGCCAAAACTTAAAGATTTTGTGCACACACACACACACACGCAAGTATGTACGTGTATTTCCACTTAGATCATCACTTGCCCAGTCAAGATCAAATATAGCCAGTCCCCCGGGTGGCCTCTGATGGGGAGTCCTCAAGTCAGGAGAAAAACCTGAATAAGCTTTTTGCTTTACATTAAAGAATTCTGAGAATGAAATCTGTGGGAACTTCCAAACATCAGCTGCTAGCTCATGAAGAGAACCAGTCTTTTCAGAGTGAAGTCTTTGGGTTTTCTTTTAAGACCCTTGGTGGCTTCTGGATGTGAACTGAAAGGTGAGCGGCCTGAATCGCCATCCCAAGAACTATCTGGGAGAATTTATAGAAGGATGCTGTGAGTTAGAATCGACTTGATGGGGGTGATGGGTGCGTTTCTGTTGTTGTTGGCTAGCGTCTTTTTAAAGAATAAATAGCTTCTTTAATTCAGTGTTATCTGTGATCTTCTAGCCACACAAGATCATGTAGATGAAAATTAAGATAGAATCTTTAAACATATTCTCCAGCAATCTGTGCAAGGAAGAAAGATGTACAGTTGAGCTCTGGATTGTACCTGTGCATCACCTCTGCGGGTATAGGAAGATTGCAGGTACATACCTAAAGGGAACGGCATGTGTTCCCAGAGAAATTACAAACACTTTCCCTAGGCGTTCACTCCTATTTTATTGTGCTCCCTCTGGAGCTGTACGCGGATCAAGAAGCGTTTGTGCAAATGGAACAAAGGGATAGCACGTGGTTGGAAAAACGCGTGTGTCAGATTTGAAGCCTCTCCCTATACTTACTCACTCCGTACGCTGAGCAAATCATCAGAGAAGTTGGATCATAAGAAGAATGTGGCGTGAGGACAGGAAGAAGGTTTATCAACAATCTGTAATAGGCAGGTGAGAAATCCTTTGCTGAAAGTGAGGAGGAGTTGACTGATGAACTTGCTGCTGAAGATCAAGGGACACAGCCCGTGGCATGCACACAGCCAACCCCTGGCCTCATTTGAGTAGTTGCTAGTAAGCTTCATCTCCTACACTCTGGGCATGCTTTCAGAAGATACCAGTCTCTGGAAAAGGATACCATGCTTGGTTAAAGCAGAGGGGCCGAAAGAGAGGAAGACCCTACGCAAGGTGGATGGACACAGTAGCTACAACAATGAGCTCAAGCATAAGAACAAATTGAGGGTGGTGCGTACTGAGCAGTGTCCTGTCCTGTTGCACTTAGGGTCAACTATGAATCGGAACCACACTGATGGTACCTAACAGCAACAATAATATTTATATACATAGCTCATCTACGATGCACCGGCAGCTGTATTACCACTAGCGCTATGTAGTGTGGGTGCCTGAATGTGTTTGAGAATTTAAAATATTTTTAGGAAACTTTAAAATCTTGTGAGCTTATAGTGACCATTTTCATGACACGATTTATTGCAAAGAATTAGAGTTTTAAGTGTGAACTCTTGGGAATAGAGAAAATGCCTTTTCTTTTCCCCCTGTTGCCACATGCAACAGCCAGGTGTAATCCCCCCGCCCCCAAAGTTGCTTCTTCAGAACAGTTTGATCTTTTAACCATTTCTATGTTGGCAATTAAATTGTTCTCTCCATGGACTCTATTTCTGTTTAAACCTATTGTACACAGGGTCATGGATTTTTTTTTTCTCTAGAGCTTTGAGAACATCACATACCTTCAGTAAGAATTAACAGCAGCAGCGTCTGCCTCGGCTAACCATTTATTAGCCAATAAATAGTATTTGGTGAATCTGATATTTTTGTGAACAAGGTAATTCACCAAAGATCAAAATGGAATATGTATTGTCTAGTTGTGATGGTCATGTGTAATTGATGTTTATATAAATAGATGAGCTGGCCTGTGAACTCAGGTAGTATCTGTAAGTGAAATTAATTCGTCACAAATATTAGTCATTGGTAGTAAAGAGAATTATGATTTAAAACAGTCTATAAAAATATAAGTATTAACCACAGGCCTAGTATTATATAAGTGTATGGGCTATGCTGATATATACCAAATGCATAATTTATGTGCAATTTTCTACATTTATATCTAAGAGTCTCTAGCTATTTTATGTTAATTACACATCAAATGGCAGTATCATACCTTATCTCTCACTTTCTCTCTGTATTTTTATAATTACAGTAATGCAGGTGAATCATTTCGTTTATTTCAAATATAGAGCTTTTTTTTCAAAACTGAGGGGAAAATATTAGTTATCTCAAACAACAAGAATAGGAGAGCAGGTAAGAAAGGTTTACATGACTTCAAGTCCCTGTAGAAGGATGAAAAATACCTGAAACATCCTGTGGTGGGTTTACCCACCTATAACCACACAGGGACCAATTAAACAGATTGAGGATGGCTTGGCAGAATTAAGAATGAATTCAGAAGCTCTTGAGAGAGAATTGAAGATTAGATCAATGCAGTTCTGGCATAAATGGAAAAAGATGTAATTAATACAAGAGGCCAACCAATAAATTAAGCAAAAGTGTTAACGGAATGTTGGAGGATATGGAGGCCCAAATATTGTCCCTTTAATCACATGAAACAATTTAGAATACCTGAGATTATGTTCCATAAATAACCAGCTTCCTCACTTAATTTACTAGTTTTACCCAACATGAAAAAGAATGATAATTTAAAGACATTCAGGCAGCCAACAAATATATAAAGACATGCTCTTGTTCATTGGCCATTAGAGAGAGGTGGATCAAAAGAGCAATATGATATTATTTCATACCGATAATAATGAAAATGATCTGAAATACAGAAGGCCACACATGCTGGCGAAGATGTGGGGAAATTGGTACTCTCATACATTGTTGGTGTGTTTGTAAAATGTCCCAACCCATGTGGAAAAGGCTATGATATTTCTTTAAAATTTTAGAAATAGAGACACCATGTAGTCTGTCCAATGTACATCTAGGTCTATGTTCTAAAGAAATAAAAGCTGTGACACAAATTGTACAATTCACACTAGAAAAGAAGATAATAATCTATGTCTTCATCAACCGATAATTGTATAAACAAACTATGGTATATATACAAAATGGAATACTATACGACTTAACGGATAAAGATACAATGATTGGTCTCTTTCCATCCAGTCCCAAGAACAGTGTAAAATATCAGCTCAGTTGGGTGGATGTGCCCTGTGAGTTTCAGAGATGCTATTTCATAACGGGACTAGAAACCACTTCTTTCTGCCATGGAGCAGCTGGTGAGCTTGTGGTTAGCAGCCCAGTAGGTGACTACTGTGTCACCACTAGGTACATCCCCAAAGTATTTTAAATTGAATTTTAAACTTAGTTGACAATGTTTCTTCATTTACAAATGATTGCCGTAAATCAAGAATTCCTTGTTGTACTTGTTTATTATTGCTGCACAATCTAAGTAGTTATAAACAATCCCCATTCATTACATGACAATTTCTTTATGTGAAAAACCGAGAAATGGCTTAGCTGCTCAGGGTCTCCCAAGGCTGAAGTCAAAGTCTTCACAGTCCGCATGTTTATCTGGACATTACATGAGAGAAGGGCCTTTATGATGGCTCACCCAGGTTGTCTGGCTATATTCACTCCCTGCTGGCTATCCTTATTCGACGACTTGTACCTAAACTATCTAATGCCATGCAAGGCCTGGGCCTCCTTCTCCCTCTTCTTCAGTGCCAGTTTATTGTGAACCAGGAGGGATAGAGTGGTTACATTTCAGGCCATCAACTCTGCTTTCAGTGGTTCAAATCATTCATCAACTCTTCCCATGCCCACTTCCAGTTATTTCATCACCCCTCTGCCCCCCCTCCCCCACCGACTGATTTCTTTTCACCATCTTCTAAACCTTCATCCTCCATATAAATAAATACCTATGGATGCTTCATCTCCCCAGCCTTGCCCTCCCTCCCATGGGGATCTGCAGTCTGTTCCCTTTGGCATACAAGTCTCTATCTTTGTGTTTTATCCTTTAAAGAACTCTTAGGATCAGATCAATCCTATCCAACATAATCTCCCTTGTGATTTAGTCAGAATCAAGTAACAGCGACATTGATTACATTAAGTATCCCTTTATTGTCTTCTATATAACATAGTCAAATTATAGAGGAAGAAAGAAAATTATCTCATGTGTGATAACATAGAAAATCAGCCAAAAAAGAGAAAGATCCTCCATGAGACAGACTGACACAGTGGCTGCAGCAATGAGCGGAAACTTATGAACTATTGTGAGCACGGCACAGGACTGGGCAGTACTTTGTGCGATTGTACACAAGGTCACTGTGAGTCAGAAATCACTCCATGGGACCTAACCTCAACAACAACAACAACAACAATAGTCATTGAAGAGCTGGCTCGTCATGGACCCAGGCCCGCCATGTTCAGGGTGATGAGATCAGCGCTACATTAATAAAACTGAAAAGTAAAACCCAACAAGAGGCATCTTAAAAGAAAGATCTGTCAACGTAAGTTGGAATGGGCTTAATCAACTCATTTTGTTTTGTTTTGGTGTTTTTAATACACTAGAAGAAGGAAATCCTGAGAATCATCTCAAAATAATGCCTACAACACATTTTTTGTCTATTGTCATTATATTTTCGCAAATCTCTGGGAAATTCATCAAGAAGGAGGACAGCTTGAAAACGTTCTGTGAGTCATTGTTTTTATTTTCATTGATTTGGACTTTCTCTGCTATTCTTTAAACTGCTTTCACTTGCCTTCCTTCCTATAAGCGACTTTACTTTTTTTTTTTTTTTTTAGAATTTTGCCTCTATTTATCTCACATGTTTCTGAATGTATCTCTTCCAATAGCTTTGCAAGGGGCGCATATCTGTGCTCATTTCTTTGTCTGTCTGTCTGTTGTCTTGTGGCTGCTGCAGATTACTATAGTACCGGGGCAATGCTGACAGCACTTCATATCCAGGCAGGGTCTTCCAGAGTGCACATATTTCAGCAGTTTCCAGAGTAAGGTTAGAATTATTCCAATTCCAGAGGAAGGCTAGAAAGGAAGATTTTGTGACCTACTTCTAAGAGATAAAATTAAAATAATTTACCAGAGAAACTCTTACAAGACGCAGTGAAACATTGTTTGATAGCGTGCCAGAATCTGAGCCCTTTAAACAGGGAGTCATCCACCATAAATAAGGGAAGAGCAAAGCAAAGTCTTGAATGGGTGACAACTGATTGTATAATTCTACTTGACGTGGTTGAAATACAGAACGATCTGTGATATGTATTCATTCCAAACTAATAAAAAATTATAAAATAAAAGCAAAGAATAAAACAAATGAAAGAAAAAAGTAAAGTCTTTACAATGTGGATAGAAATTCTTTTAGGGCTTTCATTTGCTGATGCGTCAGCTGTCAAATTGAGGGAAAAAATTAGTTTTAAGATGGCGATCGTCAGAATAAGGAATGTAAGAAGGGCAAATCTAGCAAAATTCTAACTACTCAAAAATGAAATGCATCACAATCGATACTCTAGGCCTTAGTAAGCTGAAATGGCCTGGTGCTGGCCATCTCGAAATAGACAAGCACAGGGTCTGCAAGAACAACTTGAAATGTAATAGCATCACCTACAGTGTCAAAGAAAACATTTCAAGATCCAGTTTGAAGAACAGTGCTGTCAGTAATAAGATACATATATATATATATATATATATGAATGATTAGGAAATGTAAATGTTATTCCAATTTATACACCAACCACCAATTAAAAAGATAAATTGAGTATTTTTTTTACAAATTTTTACAGTCTGAAATTAATGAAACATGCAATCAAGATGTGTTAATACTAATTGGTGATCAAAATGCAAAATAAAACCCCAAACAAACGGAAGATGAGGATCAGTAGTTGGAAACTATAGCTTTGGTAATAAAAATGATGCAGGAGAGCCAACACAGTTTGCAAAACAGTGACTCACTCAGTGAAAGTAACTTTGGTCAGCAACATAAAAGGCCATTACGCAAGTGGACATCACTAGACGGCCCATGGAGGAATCAAATCAACTACATCTGTTCAAATGGGTGCAGAAGAAATTCAAAGTCTACAGTCAAAACAGGATCAAGTGAAATTTGCAAGACCAGGCTAATGGTTGTTTGTATGCAAGTTAAAGATGAAACTAACAGAGGGAAAGACAAAACAAAATGAAAAAGAAACACAGCAAGTCCACAAAAGCCAAAGCACAACATGGAACGATCACACCAGAAATGAGAGCTCATATCAAAAATATTCATTGAACACTAATGACCAGGTGAGCGGTGAGATGAGCAAAAACATCACGCATGAATAGGCTAGAAGTTTGGGGGAAAGATAGAAAAGAAAAATACCAATAGAGATGGCCAAAGGGTCTTTGAAAGGTGTTCTAGAATGCAGAGGAGTCTGCATAGAACATTTCTGAGGGCAGCTCAAAGGACAACATGTTAAGAAGACATGTGTAGGAGGACAGAACACCGAGACAGGAAGGCGTAAGTGATTCAATCCTCCTGCACATACATGCATGTGGAAGCACACATGGAGCCCTGGTTCATAATGGCTAAACGTGGTGCTGCGAACTAGCCAGCTCTGACAGAAAGAGAGGAGGCTTTCTACACCCATAAAGAGTTACAGGCTTGGAAATTTGCAGGGGCAGTTCTACCCTGTCCTCTAGAGTATCTGTGAGTTGCATCAACTGGATGGCAGTGGTTTTGTTTTTTTATTTGATATATAGATCTATAGATCTATATATCAAATAAAAAACCATATATATACACACAATAATATATATATATACATATACAATCATAAGATTTTCCTTACTAGAAAAAAATTATCAAGCACATTTAGAGGACCCTAAGGTCATTTCTAGGAGCACTGGAGGTATAGTGCTGGTTACTCATTAGTCTGCTAACTTCAAGGTCAGCAGTTTGAAACCACCAGCAGCTCTATGAGAAAAAGATGAGGCTTTCTACTCCCTTAAAGAATTTCAGTCTCAGAAACCCACAGGGGGCAGATTTACCGTCTTCCATAGGGCCACTGTGAGTTGGCATGGTCTAGAGCCATGAGTTTGATTTTTGGAAGGTCATTTCTACTTTCAAACTTCAGTGCTCTTTTTTGTTTTTTTAATCAAGAAATGTTTATTTTACTACTTGTTTAAGATAAAGCATAGCATTGTATTGATTCAATAACGGAACAATAAAGATGAGTATTGGTTTGGGCACTCATTAATGCTGATAATTTGGATAAAAGTGTTAGAGAGCTGATTTTGTCCTTTATTTCCAAACTTCTCAGGCTAGCTCTCTGTAGTCAGCTCTGGCAACCCAAATCCCACGTAATTCTCACTCCACCATTCTGATTTCCTATCGTTTGAATGAATTTTCTAGCATTAACTTTCACTCATTTAGATTAAGTCTCGTGTTCATCTCCAAATATATCCTTGGGTCCAGGACTGGATGTGAGGAAAGGGAAAAGGACGTGGACGTGCTGGGTTATGTGTCTATATCTTGACTGCAAGCAACCACGGGTATTTCCAGAAAGAAACATGTTAGGTGAATTGCCCACTTTTTTGAGAGTTTCTCGGTCCATAGTTGTTTCTCTGGACATGGTTTTATTATAAAAGCAGGTTGTGTTTTTTCCTATGCTCAACATCATCTTATGGGAGTTATTGTTTCTTTTCTGTCAGACATAGTGGGTGCACACAAGAAAATACCCCTGCTCCCTTGTCCCATGTACATCATCCGGTGGACAAGAAATTCCCCCGTCCCTGTGCAAAAGCTTATTTGGACCTGATGGGATATTTCTCTCTCTAACAATGGGTGTTCAGAACAACTTTTTATTTTTTTACATCCTAATTACTCCTCAGACCTGGAAATGAATTAACCCTGCCCCACCTCCAGATCAATTTCCAACCCAAAAATACCTAACTGTGTAAGGAGAACAATTAAAATAGGGAGGTCTGTATGTCTTAAAATAATCAACCAGTTGAGGACAAAAGGAAAGCATTTCCTCAAGGACAAAATTCCAAAATGCTAAGAAAGAAGAATGAATGGGAATGGGAAACAGGGAGCAAGTAGGATAAATGCTGTTACTTTTTTGTAATTAATAAATTTTTGTTAACTTGCTAATAATGTAAATATATTTGATGGCACCCACTAGAGCAAAAGCAAGATAAGGAGACTGAACTGTGGGAACTAGCATGGTTTGTCATCTCACTGAGCTTAACACGTAAACCTTCATCTGTAATGGGCAGGAAGTGACATGGGAAGCAAGAGCTGCAAACATTCATTAATGATGTACATGTACAATGCGGGACTCGAGAAAAATTGCTTAACACAAAATTTCCAAGGGTAGTGCGAGAAGACAAAGTAATGTACAGATCTGGAGTTACAGAGCTGAAAAAGAAGAGCACACTCAGCATACCTCAATGTAAAAGAACTAAAGAAGATGTTAAGCCTTAAGTTTCTGGTCCCATAAAGATGCACAGTCTTGGAAACTCACGAGACAGCTCTTTTCTGTCCTATATGGTTGCTAGGGTAGAGAACGGACTCAGTGGCAGTAAGGTAGCTTGTTTTGTTTGTTTTAATAAATACTGAATGGCATAGGGACCTTTGAGCAAAGATGGAAGGAACACACAGAAGCACTGCACCTAAAAGAACTGGTTGGCATCAAATCATTTCGGGAAGTAGCATATGATCAAGAACTAATAGCAATGACGGAAAGAGCCCATTGTGCACTACACGCATTAAAGAAGAACAAGTATCTTCAGGAATTGAAGGGATACCAATTCGAATGTTTCAAACAGTTGATGAAGCACTGAAAATACTCACTCCTTTATGCCAAGGTATTTGAAAGACAGCCACCTGGCCAAACAATGGGAAGATAGCTCTCCCTGAGCCATTCTAAAGAAAGGTACCTCACAGGATGGTACCCATGTCAAGAAGGTAAAATTTTGCTGAAGATAATTCAACAACAATTGCATTATTCCCTTGAGAGAGATGCTAGAAATTCAACTCAGACGAAGTAGAGGGTGTGGCACAGGGCATGTGATTGCTAGCATCAGCTATCTCTCGGCTGAATGCAGAGACTAGCAGAAAGATGTTACTAGTGTTATATTAACTGTGCAAGGTCATGTGACAGGGTGGCTCATATCAACTCTGGGTGGCATTGAGAAATATTGGAGTTCTAGAACACTTCATGGCGTTCATTCAGAACCTGTACACTGATCAAGAAGTGGTCCTTCAAGTTAAACAAGGGACTCCTGCTTAATTCAAAATCAAGAACGGTGTGTCTGGGTTGGGCGCTTTCGCTATACTTATTCAACGTGAAAGCTAAACAAGTGATCTGAGAAACTGCACTATATGAAGGAGAATGAGGAACTAAGATGGACAGCAGGTTTGTTACCTGCATGCCACACTCACAGGGCACAAAGTCACTTGCTGAAATTGAGAAGGACTTGAATCCCTTGCTGATGAAGCTCAAAGATGGTAGGCTTCAGTATGCATTGCCACTCAATATAAAGAAAACCAACATTTTCACATGTAGACCAATAGACAAGATCACGATAGATGGAGCAAAACTTAAAGTTGTCTAGGATTTCCTTTTGCTTGGCTCCCTCACCAATACTCACGGAAACAGTAGTCAAGGAACAATGAAAGCCGTAGCGAAGAAACAAAATGATGTATTGCATCGGGCACATTTGTCGCACAGGACCTCTTGAAGGGGTGAAGAACAAGGATATCGCCCCGAGGACCAAGGTGCTCCTCACCCAAGTCATTGTATTTTAATCACCTCACATCCTATGGCAGTTGGACAATAAATAAGGAGTGTTGCAGGAGAACTGAGGAATTTGAATCATGGTTCTGGTGCAGAACATTCAAAGTAGCACGCATTGTCAAATACATTTATGTTGGAAGAAGTGTGACTAGAGTACTGCTCAGAAGTGAGGATGGGGAGACTGTCTCATCCTTTGGACACGTTAACAGGAGAGGCCAGGGGAGGGTCAGCTTCACTGTACACTGTACAAGAAGGTACACCGGCACAGAGGTGGGCTGGCATAGTGGTTGCAACAAGTCTCAAACAATTGTAAATACGGCACTGGACCTGGCAGCTGCGATCGGCTGAGAACAACTAACACCCAGACTAAATAAGCCACTGCAAGAAGGGAGAACAAGTACTCATGACCTCCAAGAAAGAAGAGCCAGCAGGGGAGCATGTCCTTTTGACCAAGGGTCTCTGGCTTTAGCACTTCCTTTATGTAGGAGAGAGCACCCTGTGGCCCAGACATTGTGAGAGACAGCAAGAGGTCGTACCGTACGTGGCAGCAGAGGCAGCAGAAGCAGGACACCTGCAGGAGGCACAGAGGGGGGCTTCCCTGACCAAGGAGCAAAGTGCTGAGTGCCCGCAGGCAGAACGCTTTCAGGTTGAAGAAGATGCTCCACATGCATGGTTGGGCTGGGTTCGCCAGCATAGAGACTTTTGACACCGACAGGGGGCACTTTTGACGCAAGACTTGTTGGCAGAATCTGGTTGTCTCAGGACACTTATCAGAGAGTCCTGGTAGCACAATGGGCTAAGCAATGAGCTGTTAGCCACAGACTCAGTAGTTTGAACCCATCATTCACTCTGAGGGGAAAGATGGGGATCCTGCTCCTGTAAAGATTTACAGCCTCAGAAAGGGCAACTGTACACTGTCTTGTAGGGTCCTCATGGGTCAGCCCAAACCATGGCAGTGAGTTTGGCTTGTGCCCTTGGCTACAGACCTGACAAACCTTGTAACAAGTCCCCAAGCAGGATGGAGGTCACATGACTAGGAGGCTAAAAGGACAAGGACCAGCTCAAGGTAGTTCTGGGAGGAGATTATTCTGACTGAAAATATATATATATATATATATATATATATATATATATATATATATATATATATATCCTGAATCATTTCTGACCCTGAATTGTGTAATCTGTTACCTTCCATAACTCAAAAACTCACTGCCATCAGGTTGACTCTGACTCATCCTGATCCTATAGCACTGAGTAGAATTAACTCTTTGGGTTTCTGAGACTGTAACTCTTTACAGGTGTAGGAAGACTCGCCTTACTCCTATGGAGCCGCTGGTTGTTTTGAATGGCTGATCTTCCGGTTAGCAACCCAACACATAAACAATACACCACCAGAGCTTCTGGTTAACTTGCCTAAGAAACTCCCTATTTGTGAACATTGCCTGTGAGTTCTATGTGCCTCTTCCAAAAAAGTATTGACCCCAGGAAGAGGGCCATGGCAGGGATAGCTGGTGTGAGAACTGGTAAAATAGATACATACATGAGAGGATGGAGGCGCACCTGACCTCTGCCTTGTAGGAATCAGCCTCGGGCTGGTGATCTTGATTCTCCTCCGTTTTCGGGAATTTAGAAGTCAGATGACCTGATTTGAAGCTGTGAATTTGCGCTTACTTGCCATGCCTCCAGGGATCCCCTCGGACAATCAGAATATTCAAATAACCTCCCAAAATTGTAAACACAAAATCAATTTCAAGATATTTCTTACAGAGATTCCAAATTTTACAAAACATGATTCATTGACTACTCATTTGACTTGATTTTCACATCGGCCTGTGAGATGTGTATTAGACACATGTTTTACAAGTAAGAGCACAAAAAATTTGCAAAGACCAAGAAGCATCCAAAAAAGGTGGTGTCAGAATTCAGATACGGGGAGCTCCATTTCTGCACCCCGGTCTTAAAGTTCAAGTACAGAGATGTTATTGTGTTCTCTCTCTCTCTCTCTCTCTCTCTCTCTCTCTCTCTCTCTCTCTCTCTCTCTCTCTCTCAGTCTCTATCTTTCTTAGGATAGATTTAGTGGCCAGGGTTATTCTGTGGGCAAACTAAATAATAAGACATGATATGGTGACTTGTCTTTTCCTGTCAGTTCATTCACAAAATAGAACACACTGTGTAT
The DNA here is from genome assembly GCF_050624435.1 of Tenrec ecaudatus. NCBI lineage: Eukaryota > Metazoa > Chordata > Mammalia > Afrosoricida > Tenrecidae > Tenrec > Tenrec ecaudatus. Next base: position 12,985,700 of record NC_134539.1, read on the forward strand.
TTTGTTACATGTGTCATCTGGCTGGATTTCGCAGATCCAAATAAAAATCACTAACATTCCAGGAACAGAATATTGAGTCTATTTTTTCTATTGAGAGAATGCAGTGGGTTTTTTTTTAAAACAATTTATTAGGGGCTCATACAACTCTTATCACAGTTCATACATATACATACATCAATTGTATAAAGCACATCTGTACATTCTTTGCCCTAATCATTTTTTTCTCCTCTTTTCTTTTTTACATTTTATTAGGGACTCATACAACTCTTATCACAATCCATACATATATATACCTCAATTGTATAAAGCACACCCATACATTCCCTGCCCCAATCATTCTCAAAGCATTTGCTCTCCACTTAAGCCCTTTGCATCGGGTCCTCTTTTTTTTTCCCCTCCCTCCCTGCTCCCTCCTCCCTCATGTGCCCTTGGTAATTTATACATCGTTATTTTGTCATATCTTGCCCTATCCGGAGTGGGGTTTTTTTAAGCTAGAAAATTCTTAGTTATATTTTTATTCATGTTTATATATTTATTTATATTTTTACTCTAATAACTCACTTATTTGACATATCTGTTCCCTGAAATCATGCGTTACTATTGAAACTCAGGTGTTGCTTTGCTATTTCCATATGAGCAATTGTTTCCTCTTTGGGAGTAATTAATTTTTATCACTTTGCTTTCTTACTTTCAACTGTCTGCTTGGAATTTCTTCTTCAATCCGAAATTCTATAATTAGAGGTTTTTCAAAAAGAGTGACAAAAAGCAAAAAGAGATCCAGTGTCCAAGCAAAGTACATCACTGAAGAATATCCAAGTGATACCTTTCATTTCTTTCTGCATATTTTTTCAGATTTCTTATGGCTTGGACATGCAAGTGTGAATCCCTATTGTTTTTTATAAAGATCTCTCTGCCTTTCTTCTGAGTGAGGGTGGGCCTTGTTCTTTAACAGGAAGGCAATCTGAAAAAGTTCCGTGTAACGCTTAAACATGCTACATAAAAAAATTATGAAATCAAAATTTGTGTTTTTGTGATGCCATTCCTGACCCACAGTACAGGACCTGGTTTTTAAAAACATAAAGATATGTGGTTACCATGACTATAATTACCATAACTTTGCACCTATTAATTTTGTCTGTAGAATTAATTTCCATAAGTTATGGCTTAAAACAAAAACATCAGCCTCGTTCCATAGTTCCTAAGAGCAGAATTATTACAAAACCCTGCAAATGCCAAATGTTATTATTTTTTTTCTCCTTATTTTGCTCTTTCTGACGTCTTCAAACTGGTCCCCTCTTATTAAAATTCAAGCAGCTGTGAAATGGCCAGGTGATTTGAAGATGAAAGGAAATGTGCAGTTGTGACCTTCATCCATGCTGAACAAATAGAATATTATAAACATACTTTCCAGTGGAAGTTACACAAAGCAAATTAAGAAGTACCTGGGGCTTTAATTTACTACAAAAATGTTTCTTACATTTCTGACACTTTCATTTAACTGACTAATTAAATTTGCTCGTAGGCATTTTTAGAGATGGAGCCTAATAACGGCTCTGTCATTTGGGAAGGAGAGGAAAATGACTTTGTGTGTGCGTGCATGTGTGTGGAAAATACATCGGTAATGGTCCGGGTCTCCCACTAAACATTTGACAGATATCTGTAAGTGGTTATGCCTGGTTGTATTAGATGATAATGGCAATTCTATTAAAAGGTGATTAAAAAAATCTTACAAGTAATAGCTTGGAACTGCGAATGTGTACTTCGGCTGAAGGGAGAATTTAAAATGATTTCTCTCTTCCACACCATCTTTTCCTTTACTCATTTCATAGACATTTGACATGCGAGAATGACCCGTTTTACAATTCTCCGGGGTGAGTAGTGTGAGCTGTTTCTCCTCAGGACCCAGTGTGAATCCCATCCCAAGGAGTCTGAATGTTCTAGAAGGCAGCCAGAGATGTCCATGGACAGCTTAGACATTAGCATTTCCTAGTCATCACACTGGTGCGGAGGGAACTGTTTTTTTTTTTACTACTGTTTTTATTTATCTCGAATGAAACCAAGAACATTTGGTTTCCAAAGCGTATTCTATGGCTATAAGGAAAAACAATCCAGTAGAATTGTGCCAACACTGTCCTTCAGGTGATGCTTACAATACAGTACCCTGCAATTTTCTATAATTATACCCTAGAATGGTGAATAATGGTCAAAACACTGATTTTCTCTTTTTATTCTCTTTAGAAACAATCCAGGAGCTTGGCATACAAAATATAAGACACCTGACAAGTTTAATAATTATCTTCTTTCATTATGTATAATTGCACTATTCATTTTATAAAAATGACATTTAAGAAGAAAAAGTGAAAGCTACAATTATATCATTATTTTGCCAAGTGCCGTTGCTTATATGCTCTATAAAAACCAGACTACCTCGGGGTTGAAATTTTTGCTGAAGTGATGCAAAAATTGTTGTTGTTGTTGTTGTTGTTGTTAGCTGTCCGGTTGAAGCGGCTCCTGGAGATGCTGTGTATACTGGTTCTCTTCCTGGTTCTTCTCAGAGCTCCAGCTGGCCATTCGTGGGGCACTCAGGCCACAGTGCGATCTGCTGAGATTGTTGGGCCTCTGCTGACCCTGTGCCTAAGCACCTGCCACCCCTAGACCCTCTGTGAAATTCTCAGGACTTAGACCTACCCACCGCCAATGGATTTGCCCTGCTTGCATGGTGCAGTCCATGCAATCAAGCAGGCCCACACAGCGCATGGAGACTGATGGTGAACAAGGAGCTCTCCTAGCCACTGAGTGAGGCAGAGATGGAGTAAGAAGCTCATGATACCTCCAGAGCTATTGCTGGGCCCTGTCTAGGCAGAGCCCCCTTCCCCAAAAGAGCGGTCCAGGGAGAAGAGGGATGGCATCATCTACTCTGTGTATGCCCAGAAAGGGGCCAGGAAGAGCTGGCCCAAGCTCTGGGTGAGGTTCAATATGGCCAGAGGGGCCCAAGGGAAGGTAGCAGGCAATGACGCCTAAGTTCCCCTGTAGGGCTTTCCCTCCCTTGGGCCTCCAGTCCTCTCACCAAGGACTCAGCCACCATCCTCCGTTTCTCCCCATTGCCCTGACATGCCGGCTGGTTACAACGTCACCTATCCCATGTTTGCAGGAATGTTAGCAGTGCGTCTTGTATACTCGGCTCACTTCCAAACAGCCCCTGTTGTTCCTGTTTTAGGGTTTAGCTCAGACCACGGGTCCGCAGTCAGCTGGACTCTTCTCCCACACCTTCTTCTATCCGGACAAGTCTTCAAGCTCAGAAGGCTTCCGTTACCCAAAAGAAGCTCACCCTATGAAAAATACATTTTTCTATACCTCCAATCTCCAAGAATACATCATGAGACTCCAGAAAGTCTGGAGCTGGCCTGAATCAGCTGTAGAATATTTCTAAAGGGAGGCCAGCTCCACAGTGATTGAGTTTTTCAATGCTGATGGCCCTGAAATGACTCTCTGCTGCTCTTTCAGCAGGACTGGAGAAGCATTCAGGGGCCCTGGTGCTGTGGCCGCTATGAATTAAGCTGTCGATCAAAACCACCAGGTCTTCCTGGGGAGAAAGTCAGGGCTTTCTGCTCCTATTAAGAGCTACAGTCTCAAAAACCCACAGGGACAGGTGTTCCTGGCCCTACAGAGTCACATGAGTCAGAACTGACTCAATGGCAGTGAGTTTGATTCTTGAGTAGGAACATGTGGCCCTCATAGATAGACCCAACCAGGCCAGACTCCTAGGAGTGGAACTGCAGTGGAGAAGGATGTGCCCATTTTAAAGTTAGGATGACCAGAGTCAGATTCCTTCCCCAAATCGGTACCAGTCACAGGACACCGGTCCTCTGTGGCAATGCCAGCTTGTCTTTAGATGTGACACTTCCATTTTTGCCTCTTTGTTAGCACGGTGCTCAATAAGCCTACACAGAGGCTCTGCGGTGCTGTTGGCTCTGAGAAGTGGAACAATCTTTTACACTTACTCATCTGTGTCCCTGCAGATTGCTCTCCCTCAGTCCTTTGTTCAGATGTTTGTCCTTTATGGATTTTTCTCTCATCCTGGCACCTCCGGGTGCTTGCCCATGGCTGGATCTGAGACAATCATAACTTCAACTCTCAAAAACCCCTTTAATGCACACAAAGAAAACTCCATGTCTTGCTGCCCCACCAAAGGCAGTGTCCTGGGTAGTTCTGCTCTGTGCATGGAGAGAGGATGAACTTGTACCCGGTCCTCCACCTTCATGTCATTGCTGAGCAGACCTCACAAGACAAAGAGGGAATAGCACTCAGACCCTTGGTTTGGGCTTAGGGAGCCTCGTCATTCTCCTGAGGAGCCGCTAGTGTTATCAAATTGGTGACCTTGCAGTTAGCAGCACCATGCTTAGCCACATGCCACCGTGACTCATGTATCATATAAAGAGGTCACCCAGGTATCTGCTTTAAACCCAGCTTCCCAACCAAGACAGGGCACTTTAGGTGACAGTAACAAGACGATGGTCACACACACCTTCTCTGTGCCATGGAGGTGACTGGTGGTTCTCTTGAGTAGATGGAAACAGCCCTGGGAAGCTGGGAGGGAAGAAACTTTAGGGCAGGAACTAGCCCTTGACAATCCACAGGAATGGAGGGGAAAACTATTAGAATTTCCATAAAACAGGCTTCTATGCAAGTCTTTCATCAGCCAGCGACATCTGGTGTTCATGTATACTGTGTGGTGTTCGTGAGGAACTGAGAGGGCAAGAGGACCCCACGCCAGCCCTCAGCCTGAGACGTGCTCCCTCGGTACCCACAATGTGGATGGTTATCAGGAGCATGACTGATCTCCCTCATTTACCTAGACAACCGCTTCCCAGGGAGCCTGAGGCCTCTACCGCTGCTTCTCCTTACCCAGTTCTTGAACTCCTTCCTCCATCCTAGGTGCCCAGCTTGACAAATTCTCCAAGTATTTTGATCAGCTCCTGACTTCTTCTGTCTCGAGCACTGGTGGAGTGAATATGAAAGTGAACGTGCCTGGCCCAAGCCTGGCACATGGTGCTACCCTCTCGTTGCCCAGATGGAGCTTTCTGGAATGCATCAAGGAAGAGACAGAGGACAAGAAGGACTAGACATGTGTGTGCATGAGGAGGTGAGGGGGAAGTAGGCCAAAACCATACAGAGGGACGTCTCTAGACTCTGGAGTTTGGCAGCACTCAGAGAAACTTCACACCTCTTCCTGGAGTAAACTATAGTCGGGGAAGCACCACCTCCAGGAGGAGCTACCTCCTGAGATAGATCTTGCACCTGGGCCAACATCAATGCTTTCCGTAGCCCAGGCTGCTCCGTCAGTAGCCCCATAACAGAGACCAGTGGTGAGCCAGCTATAACACTCGTTTTCAGTCGGTACCACCCCCAGAACTGATTTCAAGACTACTGTGGTTTCATGGAAGACACACATTCATTTCTTATAAAGGAAGTGGATGAAGAAAGTCCCTATGATGGGGAAATTACCTGGACCTTGACAGGAGTCTTGGTGATGTGGTGATGAGGTGTGGGCTCTGATCTGCATGGAAGGCCCTCCACAACCACCTGCAACTCCTCGGTTGAGAGGCTGGCCTTTCCACTCCCATAAACAGCTATGGGTCACTGTGAGTCACTATGGATTGGATGGCAGTGAGGTTTTATTCTTCTGACATTAGCAAAAGCAGAATGTTTGGAAGTATGAGTTGATGGTGGGCACTGGCAACCTACTATTCATCCTAATAGCCTCTCTTTTTTTTCATCTAACAGTTTTTTATTAAAATTATTTTAATTGCTGAAGCCAAAGTGGGTGAACAAGTAAATGTGGTGAAGAAAGCTGATGGTGCCCGGCTATCAAAAGAGATAGTGACTGGGGTCTTAAAGGCTTGAAGATAAACAAGCGGCCATCTAGCTCAGAAGTAACAAAGTCCACATGGAAGAACACACCAGCCTGTGTGATCAAGTGGTCCCAAAGGGATCAGTTATCAGGCATCAAAGAACAAAAAATCATATCATTGGCTGCACACCTCCATGATAGGATCGCTGAAGACAAATGGGTGCATAAGCAAATGTGGTGAAGAAAGCTGATGGTGCCCGGCTATCAAAAGAGATATTGTCTGGGGTCTTAAAGGCTTGAAGGTGAACAAGCGGCCATGTAGCTCAGAAGCAATAAAGCCCACATGGAAGAAGCACACCTGCCGGTGTGATCACGAGGTGCCAAAGGGACCAGGTATAAGGCATCATGCAAAATAAAAAATAGATATATATGTATATATATGCGTGTGTATGTATGTGTGTGTATATGTATATCTATCTATCTATATGTATACCACATTGAATGAAGGGGGAAGTGCAGAGTGGAGACCCAAGGCCCAAGTGTCGGCCACTGGAGATCCCCTCATAGAGGGGTTTAGGAGAGGAGATGGGTCAGTCAGGGTGCAAGCTAGTACCGATGAAGAACACAGCTTTCCTCCAGATCCTGGATGCTTCCTCCCCCCAACTACCATGATCCGAATTCTACCTTGCAGGACTGGATAGGTCAGAGGTTGTACACTGGTGCATATGGGGGCTGGAGGCACAGGGAATCCAGGGTGGATGATACCTTCAGGACCAAGGGTGTGAGGGGCGATGCTGGGAGAGTGGAGGGTGAGTGGGTTGGAAAGGAGGAACTGATTACAAGGATCCACATGTGACCTCCTCCCTGGGAGATGGACGGCAGAGAAGTGGGGGAAGGGAGACTCCGGATAGGGCAAGATATGACAAAATAACGATGTATAAATTACCAAGGGCACATGAGGGAGGAGGGAGCAGGGAGGGAGGGGGAAAAAAAAGAGGACCTGATGCAAAAGGCTTAAGTGGAAAGCAAATGCTTTGAGAATGATTGGGGCAGGGAATGTGCAGATGTGCTTTATACAATTGATGTAAGTATATGTATGGATTGTGATAAGAGTTGTATGAGCCCCTAATAAAATATAAAAAAAAGAAAAGAGGAGAAAAAAAGAAAATGATTAGGGCAAAGAATGTACAGATGTGCTTTATACAATTGATGTATGTATATGTATGGATTGTGATAAGAGTTGTATGAGCCCCTAATAAAATGTAGAAAAAGAAAAAAATTATTTTAATTAACAGACTTATATTGTCATCTAAGTCATAAACTATATAATTCAATACTTCAATCATATTAAGAAGAGGTGTACAACCATCACTATACAGCTCCCCATCTCCCCCCTCCCCATTCCCTTGCCACACCTCCAAGGACCCATGATTCCAGTTATTGTCTTTATAGATTGACCTAGCCTGGATTTCATATACAGATAAACCATTTTAAAAAGGTGTACATTCGATGGCACCTAATAACAACAAAAACAAAGGCAAATTTTGCAACTGTTAAAATTAATACTCTACAAAACGACTATTTAAATAACACATTAAATATTTTCAAGGGTTTTCAGTTGCGCGTTTCCATATTCTTAAATAAATGCTGATGCTATTACTTTTCTCAGCTTCTTTTCTTGTCACAGACGGTCACAGTGCAGTATCCTTCAAGCTCTCACTGACCAAAGTAGCACAGGACCAGGCATGGATCGCAGACATAGAACCAAGAACTAGGCACAGAGCTGTGCTCCTGTACCAGAGTAACAGTGCCTGGGCAGGGGATTCGGCGGTCATTAGAGGACCCTCTTCCTAAAACGCCCCATCCTATCAGCGAAGGAGTTTGGTGGCACAGTGGTTAGGTGCGTGGCTGCTATCGATGATCGAGCCCGTCAGTTGTTCCAGGGAAGAACTATGGGGCAGTCTGTTTCTGTAAGGTTTTATGGCCGCGTACCCCTGTGGGCTTTGCTCTGTCTTTCAGGGGCCCTTTGAGTCTAAATAGGATCCTCATGAGGCTGTCGGTAAGCCCTTGGGCTGCTAACCACACAGTCGGTGGTTCAGATCCATAAACCACTCTTGCAGGAATGTGTGGGAACACAGCTGTCTGCTCCTGTAAAGACTTTCCATCTGTGGAAACGTTTATGGGGTCATTAGGAGTAAAAACTCGACAATGTTGAGTTTGGTTAAGTTTATGAATTTGCATAGGTTAGACAACAGAGCGTTTGGGTGGTTTTTATTTTTGTTTTTGATTTTAGGAGACGTCTATCATCATACAATACATTTATAAGACAGCCATAGGCCTAAAAATCATGAATGAGTATCCAAATCATGATTCATTTTTATTGTATTATAGAAATTCTTATTAAGAAATTAATATTAAAAAAGCAAGAACTATCTTGGTTCATGTGGCTAGAAGATGTGATTACCCTCTGGCAGAGCTGGATTCAGGGATTTAAATAGTAATTAACCTTATTGTCTCTCTTTATCTCCTGGTTCAGCCTTTCTCTGTATTGATTTTTTTCTCAGTTCTGTTCATTAGTCAGGGAGCGTTAGCTAGTCACCAGCAACCCAGGCATCTTGGCCTCCCAATTTAGCAATGTAAGAAATGCCGCAGGTGCTCTGCCTGTCTCCCGGAGGCATTTGATGTTCCTAAACTTGCCAGTGGCTTCTTAACCCTAACTTCTGCAGTCTCTCTCCTTGAGGGCTACCTGTGTCTGCAGAATCCAGTTCTCGCTAGTGTGTGGAGAGATTCTTGCTCTCTTGAGCAGCTCTTTCTCTGAGGTTCGATCTTTACTCTTTCAGAATGCCCTATGGAATTGAGCTCCGTTTCCCCACAGTCCCTTATCTCCACATCCATCTCTTATCACATCCCCATTTTCCAGCTTGGGCTCCTTTGGGTCATCTATCAAATAAGGACAGGCTTTGATGAGAATCTAACTTCAGGCAGCCCCACTGTCCTTAATTGCTTCAAGTAATCTTCTCAGTCTGCATAATCAAATATCCCTTATAACTTATCGCGGGACTATTAATTTGACTTGTGTACTCCATTTATAATATGAAACAAAAGTACAGTCAAAAGATGCTGGTTTAGGATGGAAATGATATTCTATTTGGATATGACAAAATTTTAGCAGCTTTTTTGATTGAATATTATTTAAAGTGGAAGTGCCATGATTGATTTCCATGAAATTATGCAAAATATGATATTAATCATTCCTACTTTAATATCTCTGGCTTCATAAGTAGCATTGTAATGGCCCTATGTATTCTCTTGCTATTTTAACTTCTGCAACATTGCATTCCTTACTGTTAGGGGTGTGAGTACTGGCTTATGTCCCTCTGAAGACGTCCAAAGTTAAGACTGTTAGAGACGTGAAGCATGATTAGCAACAGTTTGTTTACTAGATGACAACAAATCAAAACACAGATTTGAAAGACCCAAGAGTGGAACAATTATTATCCCCCCAGGAAACAGGCGTGATAAAAAGTAGTTTAGAGGAAATTCGAGTCTCTGCTGACTACCTTAATGCATTCTAGGCTGTTTCTTGAGTGAACATAGAGGCTACTTGAGAAGATGAGGGGAGAGCAAGTCAAACAAAGGATTAGGAAAAAAATAAAGTATTACAGAAAACCACAGTTTTGCACAACTTTCATTCCCCCGAAAACACTGAGAACGAAATACCTATAATTCTCCTGCAAAATGATGGAAAGAATGGAGTGAGGACCGAGAGGCATGGTATTCAGCAAGGAGCGTCACTGACGGAGCCTCACTGTGCGAGCTGGATGACTGTGTCAACTAGACTCTCGTAGCTTGGGATGGAGTTAAACTTGTCAATCAAGTGGTAGCTCGATGACACCCCCTTTGGAGTGCTCCCTTTTGCATGTGAGTGAGGGACTCTGGGAAGTGCTCCTTTCTCTGCCACCTTGCCTCCCTCCTTGCTGGGACTTCACTGGCATTCGGTGACCACTTCCAGAGGCAACCACATGTGGGCCACCCACTCCAGAAGCGGTTGGCACCCTGCCATGCTTCCACCCACTTTTGGATCCATGCAAACTTGTATCCACCAGCACGTGATCCTCTGCTCCCCAGTTCACATTCTGCATCAACGGCTTGTGGTTTCCTGAATCTGAAAAGGCATTTATGGCCTAGCACCGGAACTATGAACTTGAGTTGGAATGGGATGGAATGCTTTCTTGATCTAAGCTGCTTTTTAATATAAAGTTATTTCTTGGACAAAGGTAAATGTCCCTGGATTTCTCTAGACAACACAGCCTGACACCCTCACCTATGAGGTGAGAGAGGTGAACAGGAGGCAGTTAGGAGAAAGGGATGTAGATGTGGTCAAATAAGATGCCACGCTAGGATTATGCCTCCTGGCCTCCCCTCCAACAATGCTGAACCTTATGAAGGGTTGGGTAGAAAAAGAACTGGCTTCCCTAATATTCAAGGTTGGGAAAAGAAGATGGAACTCAGAATGTCAAATGTTTGTTCAAGCTTTGGTGCTGAGTTTAAATGCAAGAGTCTTCGTTATTGATTACAAATGCTACAAGTGAATGACTTTAAGAAACAGAAATTTATCTCCTCATAATTCAGGTGGCCAGAAGCCTAAGTTATGGAGAAAGAGGAGGCTTTCTACTCTTACAAAAAGCGGTCTTCTCAGAAAGCCACAACTGTGCTATTCCATAGGTCACTGTGAGTCTCAATGGACTCTGGCTGTGAATTTCAGAAGCCCCAAGTTCAGGGCACTGGATTGATAGGAAGGCATTTTTTCTGTCGGTTCTGGGGGTGGGTGGGATGGTTAGCTTCTGTTTCTAGGTCTTGTACCTCCCCCCTTCCCCTTTTGCTTGCTTATAGGGTTAACCTCTCATGTCTCAAAATAGACTTAAAATACACCCAACCCTAATCCTGACTATTTAGCATGCAAAATAAATATTTCCAAATGGGATTAAAATCACAGGCTAGAATTTACAATAGATATCTGGGGAACACAATTTAATCCATAACAGTATCTTAAAACAGTTTGATAATTCCTCTGTGTCAATTATTCTTTACATGGAAAACAGTGAGGCTTAGTTCATTCTGTTTCTGTCTTCCAGATATATTAAGTGTACTGGAGAGACAGGCCTGAGATGCCCAAGGAAGAGACGCCCAAGCATAAAATTTCCTGAAATCATCACCATGCTGCTATTTGCTTTTCCTGAATGACTCCCTTTGACTCATCAACTAATATGCCAGCAGTGAATCCAAATGTGCTTTCTCTTGGAAAAAGTATTTCATGTGCTCCTAGGGAAGACAAGATAGCTATTGAGCAACATTTCTGAAGGTGCTGTTTTTTAATGCTACTTAAAGTTCTGCTTTCTGGTTTTCTTTATTTCTGACATTCAAAACTTACTTCAATTAAATCTTTGAAAATACTACTAGTCATTTATCTACAAGATTCAGAGAAGAATCATCAAGAAGTAAAATAAAATGAAAAGAAAGGTCAAATATAAACTTCAAAAATCCAGACTTAATAAGGAGATGCTTTATTGAGAACAACAAGGCAAAGGAATTGTGTGAATATGTGAATGCTGGGAAAGAGATTACTACAATAGGGAGAACTTTTTCAACATATGATCTACAGATATCTCAAATTGTCAAGGAAGGGGTTGTAATAGTTAATCTTTTGTACTAACTGGCCTGGGCCAGCGTTCTTACCGGTCTGGTGGTTTTAGATCTCAAGGGTATGGCCTGCAGCCAACATATGTACAAGTTATGGAGACACTTGCTTCCTTTTTGCTGCATCTAAATCCTATATCTGGATTGTTATTGAACTTCTGTTTTGTTTTTTTTTTCTGGGGAGGGGTGTTGGGGTAAGGGTGGGGGGGGTCAATTTGACCCAATAGCATGCTGCATGTACTGCTAATCCTGAGAGCTGTGAGAAGCCTGCCATCTTGCCAATCAACTTTGGATTCATTCGCCTCTACAATCAGAAGCCTGTCATCTGATTGGCTGATCTTGGGGTCCTCAGTCCCTGCAGCTTTGTGAATCAAGAGAAGCCTCCAGCCTGATATTGATCCACATACTTGGACCTTGTCTGTATCTGTACCCATGTGAGCCATTGTGTTAGTCTAGGTACACTAGAGAAACAAATCCAGGGAGACTCATATGTCTATAAGAAAGGGCCTTATATACAAGAGCAATTGAATACTTAGAAACCATCCCAGCCCAGTCCAGATCAAGTTCACAAATCCAATATTAGCCCATATGTCTGATACCAATCCATAAAGTCCTCTTCAGACTCCCTAAACACATGCAATGATGCTGAATGCAGGAAGATCACAGGCCAGTGGATGGGAAGTCCTGTGGATCCAGTGGCAGTGTAAACATCTCAGCACTGGCAGGGGTCTCCACGTGGCTTCTCCAGCTCCCAGGGCTGCATCTTTCTGTCTTTCTTTGTCTTGAGATAATGCCAGGAGGGATCAATTGCTAGAAGAGGTCATCATGTGTGGTGAAGTTGAAGGTCAATGAGGGTGTAGAAGACTCTCAGTGGGAGGCATTGGCACCGTAGTTGCAAAAATGTCCAATCTGCTGCTTATTATGTGGATGATAGTGGACCTGGCAATGTTAAATTCCATTGTTCATGGATGACCACGAGTCAGGCGACATGATAGCAGCTGACAACAGCCTGCGGACTCAAGCTGAAGACAGGCCAAAATGGAGGGGTTTAGGGGAGGCTAGAGGCATAACCAAATTGTAATTAACAAGCACTTTATTTCTGATCGATTAGTGGGGGAAAAGCAATCCAGTTGCTCATTTACAAAGCAACAAATGATGGTTTAGAGCAGGGGGGCCTCAAATTTTTTTAAACAGGGGGCCAGTTCACTGTCCCTCTGACCCATTTGAGGGTTGGACTACAATTTTTTAAAAATTATGAACAAATGCCTATGCACACTGCACATATCTTATTTTGAAGTTAAAAACAAACAGGGCAAAAACACCCGGTGGCCTGGATAAATGTCCTCAGCGGGCCACATGTGGTCTGCGGGCCATAGTTTGACGACCCCTGTTTTAGTCTCTGGGGGTCACCGTGGTGCAGTTATGTGCCTGAATGCTAATGAAGACTTGGAAGTTTGAATTTGCCTGCTGCTCCTCCAAAGGAGGACATGCCCCCCTGCTTCCAGAGAGGGTGCAGCGTGGCCCCATGGGGCCATTCTGCTCTGTCCTGGGGGTCACGATGAGTCAGATTTGACTTGTTGGCGAAGTGTTTAGCTCTGTTTCTTACATGTGTGGAAAAAATGTACATTAGATATTCTATTAACTTGATTTAGATTTTTACTGAGACAAATTAGCTCTTTGGGGATAAGAAAAAAGAAAACAGCAACAAGGTGCCTATCACACGAGAACATATGTGAGCAATAACAAAAGGCAATAATACACACTTGCGATGGAGAAAGAAACAAGTGCCTTCAGAGGAAGGATAAAAACTGCCTCAAGAATCATCTGAAGTAAGCTCGCAGAACGCCGCAGTGGGAGCGAGACACTTAAAGGGGCTTTTTCTGACTTGCTTAAGCTAGGATCTGTTAGGAGACTCAGGTTGAATAGCCATATTGGGTTAATAGTTAGGCATGGTTTAATCTCAAGTTGGTAGAGGTGGCGATAATAAAAAAAGGGAAAGTTACATGATACTCAACTGTCTTCTCCAACTGTTTGGGGATATGAACTAACTAACTGGGAACTAAGGACACACCATGGGAAACACTGGAAATTTAGACATTAGAAATAGCTGGATTATGTATTCCTCCATATGATTTTGAGTGTTGATAAATGAGAGAACGTAGGAATATTAGGTGAATTAGATGTCACAGGAGAATGTTTGCTTCAGTGCAATTTGGGCAGCGGTAAAGATTTAGAACCAGTCTTTGCAGTGGGCTCTGGAAGGGTGGTCAGAATGTCTTGTGGGGTTAACTGTGCTCTGGTTTGTCTTCTGTAATCAGTTCAAGCCATATTCCGTTATATATCAAGAAGGAAAGCAATTACCGGCCATCTCAGGCACAGCTGGGGCCTGAGTCTTTAGTTTTGTGGGGCTTTTAAAATCATTTTTGGGGGGTTATTACAGCTCTTATAACATTCCATGCATCAATTGTATCAAGCATATTTGTACTTATATTGCCATCATCATTTTCTAAACACTTACTTTCTATTTGAGCCCTTGGTATCAGCTCCTCTTTTTCCCGCCCTCCACCCCTCTCCTACCCTCAGGACCCCTGCATAAATTATAAATTATTATTGTTTTCAAATCTTACATCAACTGCTGTCTCCCTTCACCCACAATTCTGTTATTCGTCCCTCTGGGTGGGGGATATGCATTGATCACTGGTTCTCCTTCCTCCTCTTCTCCCCCCACCTTCCCCTTACTCTCCTCATGTCGCTGCTCCCGTGTCTGTTCCTCAGGGACTTATCTGACTTGGAATCCATGTTTTGTGAGCTCTTATCTGTACCAGTGTACATGTTCTGGCCAGAACCAAATTGAAAGGCACTATTGTGTGTTTCATCGGTGCTATCCTGCACTCTGCTTGACTCATTCCTTCCTTGTGACCCTTCTGTGAGGGATGTCCTGTTGTCTACAGATGGATTTTCATCTCTGCTCTGACCCCCCATATTCTCAACAAGATGTTGTATTTGTTTGTTTGGGGTCTTCTGGTGCCTGTTACCTGATTTCATGGATAACTCACGATTGCGCAGACTGGTGTGCTTCTTCCATGTGGACTTGTTGCTTCTCTGCTAGATAGCTGCTTGTTTAACTTCAAGCCTTTAAGACCCCAGGTGCTGTATGTTTTGATAGCTGGGCACCATCAGCCTTCTCACCACATTTGTTTATCTCCCATTTTGTCTTCAGCAATTGTGTTGGGCCGATGAGCATCACAGAATGCCAGGTTGTTAGAACAAAGTGTTCTTGCATTGAGGGAGGGCTTGAGCAGAGCCTCAAGGTCGGTCCACTTCCTCAATGTATTCATATATATATATTCCCATATATATATATATATATACATAGACCAATATCTCTATTTTTATGAATTGATATATTTATATAAGTGCACACCTCTGCTTATACCTCTATCCTTAGCCTTACTTCCTAGATCTCTCCTCTGTTTCCTTTTACTATCCTCCTGCCTCACCATCACGCTGTCCTTCATCTGCCTCTTGGCAATTCCTCTAAACTAGAAAGCTGTTGCTCCAACACCACCGGGATCTCTAAGTGCTCCTCATTGCTGCTTTTAGTTCCCCAGTTGTTCCCCTGTCTATGGTGTTGTTTGTTCACCACTCTTTCTCCTGCCTCCTTCCCGCAAGGCCATCTGGAACCATGGGTCCTGTTACTTTCTCCTCAGGCTTGCTTGCCACGCCTATCATCTATAGAGAGAGTCAAAACAACAAGAACAGAAACAAAACAAAAGGAAAACAATGGATTGAACAAAAAGAAAAAAACAAAATGTAGCGGGAAAAAAATAAAAGAAAGAGCATACATAATTCCAGGTCTGTCTACTGATCTTTCTATCTCCCCACTGGTCCTTGGGGTTCCGGGAACTACCCCTCCTAGCCTGAAGTCTATCTGGGAGCTCATTAGGGATTTGGTGGCTTGGCTTTCTTCCTGTTGCTGATAGGTTATGTTCCCTTCTTGTTTTGCCCCACTGCGGGGGTGGTCAGACTGGATTCACTTCTTGCTGTGTGTCCCCAGTCTTGTCTTCTGTTGTGGTATGCTCAAGAAAGAGGTCATCAGCTGTATACATTTCACTAATACAATTGTTGTATTGGTGAACTGTATCAGAATAGCCATATTTTTCCAATGATACCATTACATGAATGAACAAATTGTGGAATACACAACGCTCACAACAAGGCATGGATATCATCCTATTATGTGAGTCCCGTTGGCAAAGGACACACTTAGCAGTCAAACTTTGCATTTTCATAAGCTCCCCACTTGTTTCAAAACACATAGTCATCATTTTTCAGAAGGAGAAACTAAGGCACAAACCAATTACAAACAGTATCATGCCTTTGCTCCATAATAAAGCTAAGACTTTAATCAAAGTATATGTTTTAAAGTTTAAGTCTATTTTCTACTTACCATGATGGTTGGTAGCAATCCGTATATCTTATAAAACTCCTTAATAACATAAGGTTTGGAAAGTAGTGCAAGCAAATGTATTCCTAACTTGTAACTGAAACATTACAGTCTACTTACCGAGAATATATGTCTTTGTGTGTCTGTTTGTGTGTGTAAAATCACAGATTTGATAATAAAACCAACTCTTTAGAGTGTATAAAAGCATTTGTTTATCATATGAGAACATCTGGCTCATGAACTTAATATGAAATAGAGCCTTCAAAGACCAAATAGAATCTGTTACGAAAGTGCTTCACTTTTCAACCAGATGTACTGTGAGCTATGACAACTATACTAGAGACCCTGCCATAGGACATTACAACTATACTGTTGCTTTAATTGAAATAGAGGGATTCTATTACTAGAAAAAGAATAACAAACAGTTTCCAACTTGCTTAACAATGACTCATTTGAATTGATGATACCTTTCTCTCTTCTAGACCATATGTTACAACAGAAAGAATTTTGAGTTAAGACAAAAAGATGTAGAATTGAATCTCTATTCTACCACCAACCATCCGTGTGATATAAATCAAGCCACCATGATGACCCTCTCTAACAGTCAATCAACAGTTTCATAGACCACCTTCATCTTTAGCTGGTGCCAGATTCTTCTGAGCTCTGTAGGCCTGCCAGGATCTTCTCTCATCTTATCTTCTTCGCTTAATCCAGCACCAATTTTCTCTTCTGGACATATGGGTTTATTTAATCCTTAGCTGTGACCATTCCCAACCACAATTGTGTCAATTAAACCTCAAGTGACAATGCTGCAGGGTTAGAAATCAAGGATTCTGATCACCAGTCTGGGTCCGATGACCCAGCATGGACACAGGACCCCATCTAGGTCTCCAAATGTGACTGATCCTTTTCCTCTTCCCACTGCCTTTCAGTGAATACTGAGGGCACACTCACAAGTCTCCAAGGCTCAGCTATTAGTCTTGGCATCTCTTGTGCTGCCCCACTTAATCATGATCAACCAATGGCTCGAAAACACTCATGTCCAAAACACTTATTTATTTTTGATAAGGAGAGCTTATGCATACTCAAATTCTTTTTCTTGAAACTTTCAAATTTATGTTTAAAACCTGATCTCATTGAGGTTCTCATTCAACAAAACAAGTTTCAGTTTCAGAAATATATAAACGCATTTACTTTATTATATACATCATTAGAATATATATATATAATTAGAATATCTTTCTCAAATGTGTTCACATTGGTTATGAGTCTTCTGCTTGTCCTTTTAGGTCTATTTCCACAGTTCTCTATCCTATGTATTGTCCCTCAAACCTGTTGTCACAGAACCGTGACTCCATGTGACAGATTAGAACTGAGTCTTAGAGTTTTCTTTCCTGCAATCTTTATAGAAGTAGATCACCAGGCCTTTATTCTGTGACACCACTGGGTGGATTTGAACCACCTAGAGGTTGTACTGTGCCCTGAAGGCAGAATTCTATGGACTCTCTGTCTTTTGATTGAGTGTGGGCAAGGAGACTTCACTGACAAGAATCAGAATGTGAAGAAGGAAGGGATTTGAAGAATTTATACTCCATAAGGAAAACCCTCACTAGAATCTGGAAGCCACTCAATCATTTCTCCCTGCTGCTCTTTGCAGTCACATACAGGCTTCCTCCGTCTTCTCCAACTGGTTGTAAGTAATACCATCACTGGAGTGCCTTTGATTGTTTGTTTTATTTGTGGTGGGGCCCTGACGAATGTGGCTTCCTGGCACTAATTTTAATTTACCCAAGTGTTCATGTTCCTTCTGGAAATTATCTGAGCAGAATTTCATAAGCCGAACTCCTTTCTAGAGTTACCAGAGCAGGAAGGGAGGAAAGAACTCAAATGGTTCATGATCTTTCTGACAAGATTAATGCAGTTTCTAGTTTAAAATAAAAGAGCCCTGGTAGGGCTGTGGGTGGAGACTATGCTGCTAATTGGAATGCCCTTAGTTCAAACCTACCATCTGCTCAGTGGCAGAAAAATGATGCAGTCCCCTCTGAAAAAGATACGCAGTCTCAGAGACTATATTGGGTAGCTGTGAGTTGAAATGGACTGCATGGTAGTGGACAGTGGTTTCGTTTCAGATGGACATGGACTATAGATATACAGTGAGCTCTGTGGACATGCATTTTCAACATCCACAGATTGAACCGCCCACGCATAGAAAATATCTAGGAGGGAGATTCCAGGGGGTAGATTCCTGAAAATAAAAGGTTAATTTGCCACGTGATGAGCACTACATGGAATCCAATGGGAAGAAGCGACGCTGTTGACAGACCCTTCTGGGAGCTCCCCCATTGACCAGATCCTCAGCCTCTCTCCACATGACTGACACAGGTCAGAGCATCCTTTGCCTTTAGTCTCCATTATTTGCTACTTGTGTGAGGCAAACCTTTTTCAAAGAGAAAACAATTGGCTCCTAAGAAACAACAAAGTAGTTAAAACATCACCTCAAGAGCTAAAAGAGAGCGTGAGTGACTACTCACATAAAACTGACACTGTCCTAGCTGTTACAAACACTCTAGAGCTGATAAGGTATATAGGGGGATATGCATAGGCTATATGTAATACTACATCATACATTTGAGCTATTGTGCTGGTGAAGTATATTGAAAATACCATGGATTGCCAAAAGAACAAACAAATCTATCTTGGAAGAAATATAGGCAGAGTGCTCCTTAGAAGAAGCAAAGAGGGAGAAATTCCATCTTACATTTTTTGGGCATGTTGTCAGGAGAGACCAGTCCTTGGAGAAGGACATCATGTTTGATAAAGTAGAGGGGAGCAAAAAAGAGGATGTTTCTTGACAAAATGGATTGATACAGTGGCTGTCAGAATGGGCTCAAATATAACTGTGAGGCTGGTGTAGGACCAGGCAGTTTTCTTCTGTTGGACCTAGGATCATTACTTGCTGGAACTGCCTTAAAGGCAGCTAACAATAACCACACACCCTAGGGACTTGTGGGTCCCAAAGGCGTCCTAGTGGCACACCATTAGAGCAGTGTCCCGCTGTTGGCGAAGGACGAGGCTGTCTGCTCCTGTAGAGACCTGCAGCCTCAGAAACCCGCAGGAGCAGTTCTAGTCTGCCCTACATGGTTGATATGAGTCAGAATCAGTTTCCTGGCAGTGGGTTTGGTTTGATTTGAGTGTCTAAGAATGTGGGTATGGGAAGGATGGTCTAATATCCTATCCCTTAAAGATACCAAGGAACCAAAGTACAAATGTATGTAAAAGAGTAGCTGCTTAGAAAGACACCGGCTGAGCAGGTCTTGGGGGTGAATGTGGAAGTATACCCAGGAATACATAGAGATTTGGCAGAGGATATTTATATATGCATATTTACCTTTGCTGAAACTATATCCATGAATGTGGTGTAGCATATATAAATAAAATTACGAGACCTTCAGAGTCATAACCACATATCTTAAGGGAATGAGCCAATGTCAGGACAATAATCTTGGGGACACCTAAGCTGGAGTGGGTCTGATCAACACTTTTAGGCATAAAGGAGTTCACAAGGATAGTATTCCACGTGCTGATTAGCTACTGGGTTCTAAGAGACTTGGAAGCAGCTATCTAAGGTGAAAACATTTTTCTCGCCCGTGAGGAGCAGTGGGGGAGATGAAAACCAAACACATACAGATGCATTTAGTTCATTAGACTACTAGATCACACAAACATTAGCTTCCACAAACCTGAGATCAAAACTAGGTAGTGGCTGGCTACCACCGCTAGCAACCACTGCTAGCAACTAGTTTGAAAAGGACTCCATTAGACAGTATCAGGGAAGATGGGATAAAAGAGGAAACAAAATCATAAAAATAGAGACCGCATTACTGGTCAGATAGAGACCAATGGAACCCCCTAAGACTCTTGCCTTTAGTCCCCCTTCAGGTCTGTAACTGAACTATTATAAAGAGTTGTTATAATAATCAACCATTTAAGATCAAAAAGGCAGCCTTTGTCTAAGCACAAAGTAGAGAGGTGGTGGGGGGAGGAGGCAGTGAGATAAGTGACACATTAAGACAATGGCTCTCAACCTTCCTGATGCCGCGACCCATACATACAGTTCCCATGTTGGGGTGACCCCCAAGCACAAAATTATTTTCTTTGCTACTTCGGCACTGCAATTTTGTTACTGTTATGAATCGGGTGACCCCTGTGAAAGGGTCATTCGACCTCCAAAGGGGTCGCGACCCACAGGTTGAGAAGCGCTGCATTAAGGGGATTTCTATGGATGAACTGGAACAAACTGTGTGTGAACTGCGGAATGCAAAGCTGATCATCTGCTCTGTAAACCTTCACCCAATTCACGATAAAAAGTTACAGGGCAAAAAGGTATGTGAAAGTAGTCAGATTTAATAGAATATTTTATGTTTTCCAATAATGTTGAAGACTTCATTCTTTAAAATGAAAGGATGTTGCGGATGAAAGAATGAATGAGTAATGTTATCCCTGTCTTTCCTTTAATACTCTTATTTGAAATCTCTTTCAGTAAATCATGGAAACACCCTGTAATTATGATCTTGGAAGCCTAATGATTTTACGTTTTCCTTCTCCCTCTAGTTGCCTTTGAAGCTGCATCATTAAGTCATCATTTGCATATTCCTTTTTTTCCTTCTTATATAACTGATATAGCTACTAAATAATCAATCAAGTAGTCCTGTTAGACCTGGAGAAAAGACATTCTGTCCCTTGCTTAGTAATAAGAAAACTTTTTTCAGACTACGGAAATCAAAGTAATCCTATAAATATTCTGAAATCAAAGTAAATTTTCCAAATACTCCACCCAAAATTATACCGTTAGAGATATTTCTAGTTTGCTTTATTATACTTCTGAATTAATTCATAACATTTTCTTTAATAATTATCTGTCATCTGAGCTTTTCAAAACTCTTGAAAGAGTTATTGCTAAGACTTCCACATCATCATATCTCAAGATATCCTCAAATAATTGTAGTAGAGATGCCTAATTCTTTTCCCATACTAGTGTTGCTTCCTCCTGACACACCACTCATCCGTGTCCGCAGGATCCTGTGATCAGTCCTGGCAATTTGACATGACTCCAGCTCATGGTGGGGGTGTGATCGGTGACATCCGTAACACGGACTGAGAAAGCCTCAGCCATGCACCTGCAGGCTTTCAGGTCCTTCCCGCTTTGTTGTCAGGCCGTGTCATCTTATTGCTTGGTTCACCACAGGTGTCACATGTGAAAGACAGTAGTTTGATCATTTCCTTGAATCATGACATGAAGTCAAATCTTTCCTGCGTGACTAAAGTTAGGGGCTATGGAATATACTTCAATTATCACCTCTTCCAATGTACAGTTTGGGGTATGGTTCTTAAGAGGCAAAACAAAAACAAAACACTTTAATCTGTCCTAACCAAACACAAGTGATATAAACAAGGTTTTTTTTCTTTTCATATTAAAAAATTGATTGTTCAATGATTCTCCTTCACCCTATACTCGTTTCTAAATAACACCTTTGATTATTCTCAATATTGTGGTAGCTTTAGAAAGCATAAGTTTGTCTCAGAAACATTGTTTTCAATGAATGCATAAATGAAGATATATAGCCTCTGCTAGGCTGGGATATATTATGAACCAAAAAAGACATATGCACTGGTTCAAAGCCTTTGGTGACTGATTTCTTCTTGGTAAATTATGAACTAAAGAACAGATAAAGATGAAAAATATGAAATGGTGATTTGAACAGATTTTAATATTTGAAAAATTTTAAGGAAAAGAAAAGATTACTTTCAAACTAAGTAAAAAATCTGGGTGTTGGTTTATCTTCTGGGTGTGTGGAGGCAAAAATATAATTTCCTCTATTTAGAATGGTGGTTAAGAAAAAGGTCCTTTGGACGTATTATCAGTAGAAGGATATCAAGTTTAATAAAGTACAGGGGCGGGTGGGGGGAAGAGGAAAGCCCTCCCTAAGATTGATTGACACAGTGGACTGACCAATGGGCTCCAGCTTAAAATCAGCTATGAGGATGGTGCATTCAGGGCAGTGTTTTGCTATGTTGTATTTAAGGTCACAGTGGGTCTTAACTGACTAGATGGCACCAAACAAAATCAACAAGCCTGTGTATGATCTAATACTAAAAAGCACCTTCGATCAGATTTTGGAGAATTGATCTTTTTATTCCACTTTCCATGAGTTAGTCAAAGTTTGTTTGTATATGTCTTTCCTGGAAGTACCCTTGCTACATTTCCCCTGCATATTCATACTCATTTCTTAGACTGAGATTTTCATCCCTCACCCATCAGCTAGTCATACTGTGATCGTGTATGTGTTGTTGTGATGCTGAAAGTTATGTCCCTGATATTTTAGATGGCAGAAGGTCACTCCTGGTGAACAGGTTTCAGCAGAGATTCCAGACTAAGCACAGATCTAGAAAAATTCATAGGTAGTTCTCCTAAAGAATTTGCCACTGAACTTTATAGATAACATCAGAACCCTGCCTGACGTAGAATTGGAAGATGAGTCCCTCGGGTTAGAAGTGATTGCAAATATAACTGAAGAAGAGTTGCTTCTTCAAAGAAGAGTAGACATTATTGACAGATCAGTGGCTCTCAACCTTCCTGATGCCATGACCCTTTAATACAGTTCCACATGTTGTGGTGAC
The DNA here is from genome assembly GCF_050624435.1 of Tenrec ecaudatus. Classification (NCBI taxonomy): domain Eukaryota; kingdom Metazoa; phylum Chordata; class Mammalia; order Afrosoricida; family Tenrecidae; genus Tenrec; species Tenrec ecaudatus. The sequence continues at coordinate 13,008,373 of NC_134539.1, forward strand.
CCAACCATAAAATTATTTTTTTTGCTACTTCACCACTGTAATTGTGCTACTGCTATGAAATAGGCAACAACTGTGAAAGGGTCATTCAACCCTTAAAGGGTTGAGAACCACTGACTTAAGTGGAGCAAAGCTTTTGAAACCTTCATTAACTTACAGAACATGATGCAAAATGAGAAGTAACATCTATAAGCATTCATTATTAATCAGAACATGGAATGTATAAAATATGAATGAGGAAATTTGGAAGTCATTAAAAATGAAATGGAACACTGGGGGGTACCAAAAAATAGAAAACTTTTTCAAAGTTATGTATTTAAAATTTTTTTTTACAAAATAACCTATCACCTTCAAAGTTCTCTCCATTACACTTAATGAATTTGTCAAATCTGCTATTCTATTCCTGGAAACATTTTTATTTTTTAATCATTTTATTGGGGGCACTTACAGCTCTTATCAAAATCCATCATACATCTATTGTGTCAAGCACATTTGTACATATGTTGCCATCATCATTTCCAAAACATTTTCTTTTTTGAGCCCTTGGTATCAGCTCCTCATTTCCCCCTCCCCCTCATGAGCCCTTGATAATTTTTTAAAAATTAGAAATTCCTCATGCCTTACACCAACTGCTGTCTCTCTTCACCCACTTTTCTGTTGTCCACTCCTCTAGTAAGGGGTTATATATGAAGATCATTGTGATCAGTTCCGCGTTTCTCCCCCCACCTTACCCTTAACCTCTGGGTATCTCTATTCTCATTATTGGTCCTGAGGGGTTGATCTGTACTGGATGCCCTGTATTGCAAGCTCTTATCTGTAGCAGTGTACATAATCTGGTCTAGCTGGATTTGGAAGGTAGAATTGAGGTTTTGATAATGGCGCAGGTGGGGCAGGGATGATGAGGAGGAGGAAGCATTAAAGACCTAGAGAAAAGTTGAATGTTTTATCTGTGCTATACTGCACCCTGACTGGCTCCTCGCTTCCTTGTGATCCTTCTGTAAGGGTGTATCCAATTGTTGACAGATAGGCTTTGGGTCCCAACTCCATGCTCCCCCTCATTCACATTGATATGACATTTTTGTTCTGAGTCTTTGATGCCTATACCTGATCCCATCAACACCTCATGATCACACAGGCTGGTGTGCTTCTTCCATGTGGGCTTTGTTGATTCCCAGCTAAATGGCTGCTTGTTTATCTTCAACTGGAAATATTTTTCAAATTCATCTGTTTGGATGACTGATAATATCTTCCTCATTTTTTCTTCAGCTCTTTTATGTCAACAAATCATTGTCCTTTCATATCCCAATTCATTCACAGAAACAAAAAGAAGTCACACAGAGCAAGGTCAGGTGAGTAAGGTACGTGGCCAAGAGAGGCATGCTGTGTTTTGTCAAAAACTGGCACACTGTGAGATGCCTGCATAAGCAGGTGCATTATCAGAATGGCAAAACCAGTCTCTCATCTGACACAAATCAGGCCTTTTTGTTACACGCTGTTATGCAATCTTTCCAGAACCTCTAAATAGAAAGTGCAATTAACAGTCTGACCTGGTGGAACAAACTCCAAATGTGCTATGCGTTAATATTTTTGTCCGTTCAGGAATCTGACAGACATCCTGAATGATGTTTGTCCTCAATTGACATTTCACTTTTATGAAATGAGGAAACCACTCATACATGAGTTTTTCCCATAGTATTCTCCTTGTAAGCTGTGTTAAACAACACAACAGTTTGTGCAACATTTTTCCCGAGCTGGAAACAAAATGTCACAGTTGCATGCTGTTTTCTTAAATTGGCCATCACAAAAAAAAATGAGGTTTAAGCAAAACTGATTTTTTGAAAAAAATCACTCTGACCAGAGAGAACCTTCCCAGGCAACATCTTTGGGTGCACTAACTCAGAGCGGGTTGTTCGATCCTTGCCTAGCAGGAAACAAATGTGCACTGCTGTGAAATCTCCACCCTGGCCAGTACAATTCCATTTTGGGGGGAGGAGTACTTATTTATATATAAATATTCATATCCTAGGCATTAGTTGACTGAAATGGGCTAGTATTGGCAATTTGGATCAAGAAATTGTGATTTATTATGTGGGGAGATAACAAATTCAAGCAGAATGGCAATTATACACAGGGATCTTACTAGATGTAGAAATAAAAGTGACTATGTGTGTGTAAAGAGACAATTAAGCAGCCAAAACAAGATCAGAAGTCAATAGAACAGGCTATCAATTGATCATATGCAAGTTCTGGCAGAAGCTTAAAAAAATCAAATAAGTCAATGAGCACCGAATACACATTGAGCTTATCTGACCTGAATTTAGAGAATATTTATAAAATAGATTTTTACATATTGAATACTAATGACTGAAACCAAACTTGTTGTGGGATAACATCAAGAACATCACACATTGAGAAAGCAAATGGTCATTTAGAACACAAGGAAAGAAAGAAAACACCAAAATCGATGTCAGAAAAGACTCAGTGACTTTCTTTTGAAAATAGAGTAGCTAAAGCAAATGAAAGAAATGATGGAGTAAGAGCACTGAACAGAGAATTCCAAAAGACATCTCCAGAAGGCAAAGTCAAGAATTATAGTGAAAAATTTAGACTGAGAAATAGAAAATATAAGTGGTGTATTGCATATTTAAACCTAACAGAAAGGGTAAAAATTCAAGTCCTGAGTTTCCATATTGAAGGATTCTATGGGGGAAATATTGAATGATGAAGGAAGCATACAAAGACTATAGAAGGAACACACAGAGCCACTGGGCTAGAAATAATTGGTCAATATTTAACAATTTCAAGAATTATCACACGATCAAGAAAAGATTGTGGTGTTCCTACCAAATTACATTGTCCTTAGGGTCACCTCAAGTCGACAGACATTGCTACAAGAGCCCTTAGTAAACGCTCATAGAAATTAAAGTAAATCTTGATAGAAATTAACTCTCAATTAATAATAAACAAACAAACAAAAAGGAGTCGTAGTGCCGGAAACTCACCGGGGCAGTTCTACTCTCTCCTATAGGGTCATTATGAGTCTTCATCAACCCGATGGTGGTGAGCTTATTTATCAATTTTATTACAATATGCCCTATAGGGGATAATAATGATGTCTAAAGCAAACCATATACATATGTAAAATATAGATAGATGAATGGATTTTGAGCTTGCACTTAAATCAGGTCCCTAATCTAAGAATAATTAGTTCTTTTGATGTGGTCTTATTTAATACTCAACCTCATTGTGTTAATCTGGGGGGACTAGAGAAACAAATTCATAGACACTCATATGTGTATAAGAAAAATATTTATATAAAAGAACAAATGTATATTAAGAAAACATCCCAGCCCAGTATAGATCAAGTCCATAAATTCAATATTAGCCCACATATCCAATACCAATCTATAAAGTCCTCTTCAGACTCATGAACTACATCCAATAATGCCAAATTCAAGAAAATTACAGGCCAGTGGGTGGGAAGTCTTATGGATCCAGAGACATTGTAAGCATCTCAGTGCTGGCAGAGGTCTTGCTGTGGTTTATCCAGCTAAGGGCACTAGCGTAGCTTCATGAGTCTTGTCAACTGCAATGTCTCCCAGGGAGTGAGCCTGAATCCTGCCTCAGCAAGCTATTTATCTCCCTATCAATTCCAAATGAGGCCATCAAACTGCGACCTGATGGACAGGCTAAACTCCACCCCTTCACTCTTTAGCCTATCAAATTGACAACAGATTATATAATGACCACACTCATGAAACAATCACTGAAGCTATGGATGTCATAGAAAACTGTGGTGAAGAAATCAGATAGACTCTGGCTATCAACAAGAATAGCATCTGGGGTCTTAAAAGCTTGTATTAAAACAACAGCCATCTACGTGAAGTGTCAGCTAAGTCTGAATGGAAGAAGCCTACCAGTCTGTGTGATCCAAGGATTGTAAATAGTAAAATACATGATCAGAGGAGTGAACAATATTAGAATTTAAATACTGAGCACCCAGTTTGCAGAAGACAATGGATGATTATGAAGGTCCAAATTCCATTTGCAAGGGTCCCCATGTGGATTAAGCCTCTGGTGTTCCCCTCTGACTATAGACCAAGGATTTGAATAACTTTGTTATCAGAAAGAATGCATTGGAAAGTGGATTAATATATATACAGTTGGGTTAAAATTTAATACTCTATCATTTGTTCTCATTTCTAACTCATTTAAATTTTTTCTAGTTTTTAATATTTTTGGTATTCTTTTTGATGGGTTTTTCCTCCTATTTTGCTTTGTTATTGTTGCTGTGTTTTGTTTAAATTATGTATGTTTTTTCTCTGTATATGAAATTCAGTGTATGTGCATCTATAAAGACAGTAATTGAATTAATAGTTTCTTAGCGTTGTGGCAGGTTAGGATGTTGGAGGGAATCGGAGAGCCAATAATAATGAGAACAAGAAAAAATGTTCCAAAATTAATTGTAGTGATGATTGTGCAACTCTTTCAAAAGAATTAAATTGATTGCATGATATGTGGATTATATGTCAATAAAAGGTCAAACAAAACCAAAAATGAGCTGGCAGTACTGAAGGGAGAATCCCACTGAGCACTGAACCCATTAGCGAAAACAAGGGTCCTCAGATATCAAGTGAACTGCTTGGACAAACAGACATGATGCTGGAAGCACTCGCTAAATTATGTGAAGAAATTTGGAGGATAGTTTCCTGAGCAACACAGTAGAAGATATCCATATCTGTGCACATTCAAAATAAAAATAAATCAGCAAAATTGATAAATTACAAAGAAAAATATAGCATTCATATCATGTGCAAGGAAATTTTTGCTGAATTTAATTCAAAACTTGTTGTAGCAGTACATTGTCAGGGAGCTACCAGAAATTCAAGCCAGATTTTAAAAAGTACCCGGGATGAAGAATTTCATTTTTGAAGTCAAATAGGTCTTGTCTGACAGCAGGGAACACCAGAGAGATGCTTACACATGTTTCATTGCCTTTGCAAACCCATTGGCCTGTGGATCGTCCCAGACTGTGGATAGTACTTCAGAACATTACCTTGTGCTTCTGTAGAAGCTGAACATAGACCAAAAGGCAGTCCTTGGAGCACAGCAAGAGCATACTGCATGGTTCAAAATCAGGAAAGGTGTGCAGCAGGCTAGTGTCCTTTAACATACTTGTCTAATCTCTATGCTGAGCAAATAATCCAGGACAGGAGACTATGTAAAGAATGTGGAGTCCGGACGGGATGAAGGCTTATGAGCAACCTCCAATATACAGATAACACAACTTTGCTTGCTGAAAGATAGTAAGACTTGAAGTACTTGCTGATGAAAGTCCAAGAGTACAGCCTTTAGTATGAATTGCTACTTAAATTAAAGAAAACAAAAATGCTCACAAATGAACTCATTGACAACACCTTGATAAAAGGAGAAATGACCTTAGTTGTCAAAGATTTTATAAAAGTTATATGGAAACAGCAGTCAAGAAATCAAGCAACATATTGCGTTGGGCAAATCTACTACACAAGATCTATCTGAGGTGTGAAAGAGCAAAACTGTCACCTTGAGGGGTATACCTGACCCAGCCATAGTACAGTCAATCTCTCCACATGCACGTGAAAGCTGGATAATGAATAAGGAAGACGGAACAATGCCAAATTTAAATGATGGCGTTGTAGCATAATGTTTAAAAGACCATGAACTACCAGAAGGACACACACAGCTAGAATGTACTTTAGAAGCCAGGAAGGCAAGATTTAATCTCACACACTTTAGGTATGCTGTCAGGAGAGACACATCCCCTGCCATCAGGTCAATTCTGACTCATAACATCCTCCAAATGGGCTTCCTTGGGTTATAAACCTTTATGGAAACAGACAGCTTCATCTTTCTCCTAAGGAGCAGCTGGTGGGTTTCAATTATTGACGTTTATTGATTTGTTGACAATTTATTGACAATTATGATTAGTAGTAGTTCAGTGAGAGACCAGTCCCTGGTCTGGGACAGCACACTTGGTTAAGTGGAAGGTTGGCATAAAAGAAAACATACAATGAGAATTGATCAAGTAACTGAACCAATGGACTCAAGCATCAATTGTGAGAATGGCATTATGTCATCCTGTTGGACATACAATCCCCAGTCAGAAGACTCAATTACTCCAAACAACCAGCTAGATCCTAAACTTTGACAGCAGTCATTTTCCCCATCCCGAAGTGGATGATGCAAACCACTGAATAAAATCATTACTCAAACACCATCCCTGTGGAACTGGATAAGTTTAATTCCATTGTTGTCTACAATAAAATAAACATTCTCAAGAATAATGCAGACTCTCTGTTTATGAAAACTTAAGAAAAATATTTTATATTATCATGCTTGATGTACATTAACCTACATAAAATACATAAAGTAGCTGACCTCTAAATTTATTTTACATGCTAAAATATTAATTATAATTATTCTATGGTTAAATTATTTCTAATCATCCAATTAATCACAGATCATCAGAGATGGCAGCACACCTGAAATAAAGTGCTCACAAGGAAGGTGAAGGTTGCGACGTTATCTGATTAATCTAAAGTGATCTTGACATTCAGCGAGGATAATCTAATCAGAAGAAAATATTATTATGTATTTTTTGCCTTGAGTAAGTTAAACTTTTTCTCCATTCTTCAAAACTACCTACAGGAAAATAAATGCATTTTCCTAAAATAATGATGTCATTGTATATCACCTAAAAATAACACAATAAATGCTCATCTCCCTATTTTCATTATATCTACTCTGAACGGCCAACTAGCACATTGCTATGATAAATATGTCAAGACAACAATGACATTTTCCTCATTTGCTTTTTTAATTCTTTTACTAGCATCTAATTCTACAGACGCTTACATTTTCCTTTAATAGTCATCAGTGTTGATTTATTTTTTGTATATAAGGAATTTAATCAAACTGTGATGTACAATTAGATCTATCCCTAACCTCCCCCCCTTTCCTACTCTCTCTATCTTATTTACCCACATGGAGACACACATGTGCACACAAATGCTAACGTTTTATTGATTCCATTTCAATCCCTAGTACCCTGTAAGACAAAGTAGAATTACTCCATAGGGTTTCCAAGTCTGTAAATCTTTATGGCAGTAGACTGACCCATTTTTCTCCTGTTGAGCTGCTAGTAGGTTTGAACCATCAACCTTTCCATTGGCCATTAATCACTTTACCACCAGTGATTTTCATACAAAGATACATACACATAATTAGCTTTTACAAATAAAATATATGCCTTACCTCATTTGGGAAAAGCTTTTTATTTTGCCTGTCAAGAGAGCTCCTGAATCATCAGTCTCCTTTGTATTGAGACAGAGACACTTGTGCTAACATTTACAGAAAACCATTGTTTTGGCATCAAGAGAAACATTTTTCTTGGGCGGGAATAGATTTTTGTGGCTGTGACCTTCTGAAAGTGGGAGTGTTTGATTATGTGCATTCCCAGAGAGTTGTAAAAATCAGGGAGAACAACAAGAGAGTGCTTAAGTTTCAGCACTACTACAAGAGGGATATTAACTGCAGGAATTTTTCTCAAGACAGAATTGCCCTGCTGTGTATAACTACACTTTCCATCACTTTGAGATATTAGCCAATCAGATCAAGCAACTTTGGTTTTCTTAAGAGAGCTTTATAAGATTTTTCTGAAATAGTTTTTTGTAAAATAATTCACCAAACCATATATGTACACTTTGGTGAATTGTTTTACTTAAATGTGCATGCATAAAATTATATATGTGTATATGTATTTATATAGGGATATGCATATATGTGTATGTGTATCTAATGTCTAGACTAGAGATCAGAGATCTAGACTCCTTATGCAGGGTTCTCTGGGATAAGGTTCTAAGATTTAATACTCATGGCTCTAAGATGAATAACACATTAGACAATTGAAAATACCGTGGCTTGAATCACGTGTACCTTAGTCCTTAAATCTTTGTATTTTAGTACTTTAAAGAGTTCTATTGCTAAAGACGGAGCTCTGGTGGCATAGTGGGTACAGCTGCTAACTACAAGGTCAGTGGTTCAAAACCACCAGCAGCTCGGCTAAAGAAAGATGAGGCTTTCTACTCCCATAAAGAGTTACATGACCAGAAAAGCTACACTCTTCTCGCCATCAATTTTAGAAGGCTTATTATACCCCTGTGCCCATCATTGTTGGCTCCCTGCTCACCATCCCTCCCCCAAGCCCCTCAGGAATCATCAGTCAATTGAATTGTATCTGAAAATGATTGCTGAGAGGTGAATGATGGGTAAACATAAAAGCACAATATTAGGATTTTTAAAAAGTTGCAGCCTAAGAAATGCACAGAAGCAGTTCTCTCCTGTCCTATAGAGTCACTGTGAGTCTGAGGGGACTTCATGGGTGTGAGCTTGGTTTCTTGTTACCACAGAATTGCCCAATGAAATGTGTTACTTTGGTTTCTTAGCTGCTGCTCCCATGAATATAAATTGTGAATCTAAGTAAACCTATTTATTTTGAGTGTTACCCATATGGAAGGACTTCGGTCTTCATCAGTAAACGGTTCAAGCCCTCTTTATTTTCATCAGGCAAGGTCACGCCATCTGTATATTGCAGGTTGTTAAAGAGTCTTCCTCCAATCCTAATATTGTGCTTTTCAAAGAGTCTAGCATCTTACAGTACTTATTCATTGTACAGATTGATAAAGTATGGTGATAGAGTAATTGATTCAAATTGTAATATAATCAATGAATATTGAATATACTGCGGACTATCATAAGAACAAACAAGTTTGTTTTGGAAGTACATCTAGAATGCTGCTTCGAAGGAGGGATTGTCTCGCTGACTTACATGTTACAGGAAAGATCAGTCACTGGCAAAGTGCATTATGCTTGGTAAAGTAGAGGGTTAGCAACAAAGAGGAAGACTTCAATGAGATGGATTGACACTGTGACTGCAACAAGAGATCAACTACAGCATGGATTGTGACAATGACTAAGGCTGGACAATATTCCATTCTGTTATACACAGGACCCTTATGAGTTGTAAACAACTCCATAGCACCTATCAACATCAACACCATGTCTGAGGAGACTCTGGATGGTGTAAAAAATAGCATAGTTACTATGCAAAGTGTGTCAGTCTGGGCCATCTAGAGAAACAAATTCATAAATACACATATGTGTATAAGAAAGATTTATATACAAGAGCAATTGAACATTGAGAAAGCATCCCAATCCAGTCCAGTCCAAGTTCATAAATCCGATACTAACCCATATGTCCGATACCAATCTATAAAGTTCTCTTCAGAATCACGAAACACATGCAATGATGCTGAATGAAGCATGATCCCAGGCCAGTGGGTAGAAAGTCTTTGCGTCCAGTGGCGTTGTAAGCATCTCAGCACCGGCAGGGATCTCTCTGTGGCTTCTCCGGCTTCCGAGGTCTGGTTGCATCCATGTGGCTTATCAGGCTCAGGGCACTAGGGACGTTCCATGTGTCTCATCAGCTGCAATGTCTTCCAGAGAATCAGCCTTGTCAGTAGAAAGTCTCCAATGGAGTGAAGTAGTGAGAGAGTCTCTCTCACCTTCAAGTAGGAAATATCAGTTTCCCCAGAATCCTTAGGGGAAGGCCAGGCCCACACAGACCTCCTTGGCTATGATCTGATTGGCAAGCTAGACTCTACAACTCCACTCTGAATCTTCAAATTGACAAACGAGTATATATCTACCACACAAAGGTTTGAAGGATTACCACCCAGAGGGACCTCCAGAAATGGGTCTGGGAATCTATTTCTGAAAAATCAGGCATGGAAAACCCAATGGAACACAGTTCGACTGTGGCACACATCGATCTGCTATGGGTTTGCATGGGTTCGAGGGTACCTGGCTGTAAGATGCTTGAAGGAAAGCCCCTGTAGCAAATCCCCTGAGCTTTCAAGGGAAGGCGAGAATACACACTACACATGGAAAGGAACCATTTCCTTAAATTCCATCTTTCTCTCCGGTCGTTCTTTCTACATTTATCATATTCTAAGCCCCTGGAGTTGGGCATCATGTAATTCTCACAGCGGAAACTATCAGTGATTATGGTTATTTCTTCAAAACCGTTCCAGCCCATCCAGAGATACTTTTAAAATTATTTAGTTCTTGAATGTTTTGACCCCAGAGTCAGTTCCTGGTATTTAAGCATAAAAATCCTTTTAAAAATGTTTTTTGAGTACATTTTAAACTAAGTATGTGTCCTTTCACTGATGGTGCAAAGTTTTTATTTCTTTCTGAGAAATTAAAGTTGAAGCCATTAGAATAGTTGTTGAATATATGTCGTGCCTACTCAGAAGCTAACAACCAACCTCAGCCTTGCCTCTCTTGCTACTCCAGCTGGAAGTTTAATTGCTCTGGGTTTTGATAAGTAACATCCACTTCACGTATACACATAGTTGATATGATAAGTTAAGAAACTAGCATTTTCTCCTGATTGTTTTCTTTGCATGTGGGCAATGAAGTGATTTTTCAACATTTCTTAGACTGAACTGAGAGATCAGTTTAGCATAAGCACTCAAATAAGCTGCACGTTAGAACTATATTCTGAGTGAAGTTCACAGATGTCTAGGAGAGTCCTTGATTAACTTAGTCAGTGCTCCCCATATAAACATGGCTTCTGGCTATGTACATTTCATAGATCATTGGCACAGCTCAATAACATCTGAAGAATATTAATCAGGCAAAGTGAGAGATAAGAGGCTAAAGAAATTCAATAAAAGCATGTAGCAGAGTGAACTTTCTGACCTCTCTTTGTTGGAACAGAAGTTAAATCTATTACTTTAAATTGGGCAACAAATACACAGACAGGCTTTGCCAAGGGTTATCAGATTTCATAACAATCAGTGACAATGATGGGACCTTGTGAATTTGAGAGCTGAGTTTAAATTAAGATGAAATGTGCTAGATTAGGCATTAGATAAAGCTTCCATTATATTATTAATTTTAATTAGATGCTTTGCTGCCTTCTGTTCTTTGATCTGAGCTAAGTATTTAAGCCTATTTTACTTTCTAATTGGGTTACAGTACATGTCTTGCTAAATCCAAATATAAAAGAATATGCAGGTCCTACGTATATAGTGCTTTGTTGTGGGGATACTGTGTGTATGATGGTGCTCTCGGTGTAAGCAGGCATCTTAAACTGTATTCGTTTGTCTAAAATAACAGTGTTGATCTTTCCAGGGGGACTATAAAACAACATTTCTTACATTTATGTCTGGGGTCCTTCTGAATCCTTACTTTTCAGAGCGTGAATGGTTCAAGGGCTAGTGTGATCTTGAAAGAAAATATTCTATAGTGTAAAACATTTGGGAAAGCGGTACTATTTAAATGGAGTCCCTGGAGTGTGGAAGGCAAAACTTGCAGGCCGCTGAAAGGGACAATGTCCCCACATCAAGATAAGGCTAGACTCTGATGGATGATGTCTGTTGAGCTAGACATATGATTTGATCAGGAAACACAATCTTGAACCATTTGTCAGACTCCTGAGAGCTTGGGGTTTTATACTCCCGAAGACTTACAGCACTTAACAATCTCTCAGATTCTGTGATAAGCCTTTTATACGGATCGCCTTATTTAACCCTAACATCCACACACTGGGGAGTAGACATTTTACTTAAGCTCACGTTACAGGAAAGGAAACTGAGGCAAAATGACTTGATGAAGCTTGGTTTTGACATTATATGTCAGGCCTGATTTTTCACCCCAAGTCTGTAGGACTCTAAATTTTGTTTCTAGCCACTAGCTCCCTGTAACCATTTTCATTGAACCATCTGCATTAGGAAACGCTCAGATTCCAGTTTTCTGTCTGTTAGTGGAGCCTAACATGCCTACAACTCTTAGTAGTGTTGAGTGGATTGGACACAATTACATTGTTAAATTACAATGAGACATCTGGGAAAACAGTGGACTAGTCAATATGGTTCAGAGCGCAGGTGGTACAGAGGGTTAAGCATTGGCTGTTTAATGTAAGGTCCAAAGTTCAAATCCAGCAGTCACCCTGTAGGTGAAAGATGACACAGACTGTGCCTGGACTTAGAAACCCTGTGGGGCAGTTCTCCTAGGCCCCGCGGGGCTTGCTTTGAGGCACACAGACAATTCAACCGCAATGGGGCATAACCAAAGTTTGTTTCCACATGGTACCCTGCTCTTTGCCTATCACATAAAATGCCTTCCCACTGTTCTGCAATCTAGCTCAATGGATTGCTAGGATGCCTGAACCCACGACGCCACCTAGCCACACTCACCTTCTTCATGACACTCGTAAAATGTTCACTGTCTTCATTAGACGGACCCTTTCCTTGATTGTAAAGTTCCTACTGCATTTCATGCAGATGTGTCATTTCTTCTGAAATATGGAGTTGGTTTTCTGATTGTTGTTCTTTGGGTAGTGGACATAGCATTGACCATAGACAAGTTATAAAAGTAACCAAGTAGCAGGTGTTGCTTAAAAAATGCCAGAAATAATTTACACAAGTATATGTTAAATTCAAAAGAAAGTTGTTTAAGAGACTTCACTCTTTTTTTCGAATGCTCAGAGGGAGGACCAAGATAATCTAATGAATTTCATGCCTTTGGGAAGGAGTTCTGCCCTCGACTTAGAAGAAAATATTATAAAACAAAACACTCAGTGCTTGTATGGGTAAATGAAAATAAATATACCAGTAGCAGGATTTAATTGAGCAGTCTAATGTCTCTTTTAGATAAATATAAGATATGAGTAGAAATAAAAGCTACTGGTTTACATATATATGTAAAACGAATGTACTTATCCTGCATGCTCTTCTTAACTAATAAAAGACAGCCAGCTGCCATTTTGAAAACTGAATCTAATTGGAACGAGCAGATAGATAGATAATAGATGATTGATAGATAGAATGATAGATATGCTATGATATGCACACAGAGAGAGAGGTGTCAAAAAGTTCTTCAGAAAATTCTACTGCCTTTGAATTCAATGTTTCCACGAACTTTTTGGAGTCTCCACTTTTATCTATGCTGAGTTGAAGAAGTCAAGGGACTATTGTCCCTTTTAATGCTATTACTTTGAAAACACGGACACTAAATGTAACCATGCTGCCATGGCTCTAAAATATTTTATCCCAAATGCCAGAGATAGTTAAGAATATTAGATCACATTCGAAATGTGTTGTGTGCGTTTGGACTGGTATCATAATGTACTATGCTGAAAACGTCAACGTCTGCGGACCTCCAGCAGAGAATGCCTATTCTCTTCTCCATTTGCATTTTCTTCCCTCTTGTTTCCTTATCATGAATAAAATTGAAAGGAAAAAGGATATTTCTCACAGTCCCTGTCCTTAAAAGCAAAGAAGCCAAAAGAAAACAAAAGCGCTTCTTAACGTTATTCTAAGCGTGACTGATCAAAGGACAGCCAGCTGCCATTTTGAAAATTGGATTTAATTAGAATGATCACATATTATCTACTTCAGTTGCCACGAACATTTTACATGCCACATGGAGAATAATTACAAAATGTGATTTCCTTTAATGTAATCTTTTGTCCAAGTCACTCTTCATAAGTTCATGTCAGTCAGTGTTTCTTTTGCAGCTGAGATCATGTTAAGCCTGACGTTATCATCTCACTGTCAAACGCTTCTTACATCTTCTCTGTTGTTAACATGTGTGTCCTGACTCTGCTACCAGCACCGATCTTACTGATTTCCTATTGGGCTCAGTAGAGAACCAGTTCTGCATTATAGTTACAGATAGTTTGCCTCCCCAAGTCATTTATCAATTCTTATTACCAGCAACATGGGAGTAATTGAAATTCTGTGTTATCATCTCCCACTGAAGTGACTTGAATTCTTCCTTGTGAAGCTTTCCTATCTCTCCTCATTATACAGTAATTTTTTCCAGTCGTTTATATTGACTTTGAATATTCCGAGTCAGTTTTGCATGATAGGACACACACAGATGTTCTGCAATGCTACCCTGAAATGTTTTATAGAAAGGAAGAGAAGTCTGATAACCAACCAGCATAGAATGAGGTATGTGCTCCAGTACGAACTTGTGGGATTATAGGGAGACTTAGTGGAGATGGTTCAACCTCAGTGGAGATAGCTCATGTTGATCTTTTCTGTCCCAGATAATGGGAAAATGTCCAAAGAAGGAAGTATATTGTATTTTTCTTCACATGACAGATTAAGCCTGCCATCGCTTTGATGACTAATATTAAGAAATCACCCTAACTCTATAAACAATTTCTGAGTATTCACGAGTGCCCTTCTTTCAGCCATTCACATAAAAGTCACCCAGCCTGAGATCTAAATGTTGGACTTTGAAGACTATTGAAGTTGAGATGATTAACATTTTGGTAAACCTGTATGCAGAAATGAAGAGGAAACAGATTTGCATTCATTGGTACATTTGACTCATGGCTATCCTTTGCCCTCCATATTTCCTGGTTTAGCAGCCTAGTAACTGGGCCCACACTTAAACCAGTAAATGTCATCATTTACATCAACTTGCACTTGCTCAAAGTTAAATGTATGATCTATCTTAGCTCACTCAAGAAAGAATTTTTTTCTAACACTAATACTTCTGAATATATTCCACCAAACCTACATCTGAGTATGACTATTAGTATCTTCTTTCTCTTCTCTTGACATTACTTAGGTATTTCTTTCCTCCAGGCTCTAATAAGTGCCCCCCCATTAATTACCATAGGGCAGCAGTTCCCAACCTGTGGGTTGTGACCTCTTGGGGGTTGTATAATCCTTGCACAGAGGTCACCTAAGACCATTGGAAAACACATGTTTCTGATGATCTTAGGAACCAGGACACCACACTTCTATCTGTCTCCCGATGGGTCTGCCCACAAGTAGCTACACCCACATATGAATACTGGGCATGATGTCAACATAGTGCCAACCCCGTCACATACAACCTGTACAAACACAGGTGTATGTGACGGAGTTGGCATCATAATGTACTTATGCGGACTTGTCATACATGTGTAGAGAGCAGCTACTGTGTAGAGAACAGCAACTGTGTAGAGAGCAGCAGCTGTGTTGAAAGCAGCCATTCTGTTAAAAGCAGCTACTGTGTTGAAAGCAGCAGTATTGGGGGTAAAACAACACTTCATGTATTAGAATTACTGGGAAAAGGTAAAATCAGGTAATGTTCTGAGACTATGTTTTGCCTTCTTCTCCATTTCCAACAACGTATATGGTATTTGTGAAACAGGATTTTCCAACTTGTTGGTTATCAAATATAAATACAGAAATAAACTTGCTGTAGAAGATGATCTTTGTTGTGCTCTTGCAAAGACTGCCCTGAGAATTTCTGATCTGGTAAGAAAGAAACTATCTCAACCTTCACACTGACATTGGTGTTTTACACATACTGTCACAAAATGTAGCAGTATAGTTTACTGTTATTATATTAATATGGCTACCCATACTACACCATGCTTCAAAATAATATTTCATTCATTTGTAATTAGAAATACATTTTTCGCAATGTAGAATTACATATTGTTTTTGTGATTAATCACTATGCTTTCATTTCATCCTGCATATCAGACATTTACATTACAATTCATAACAGAAACAAAATTATAGCTATGAAGTAGCAACGAAGATAATTTTAAAGCTGGGGGTCACTACAACACAAGGCATTATATTAAAGGATTGCGGCATTAGGAAGGTTGAGAACCACTGATATAAATCATTTATCTCTATTCCTCTGGTTCATTCTTGGAAAGGGCCATGCACAGTGTCCTACAATGAGCATTATTTGTGCCATTAGGTCTAGAAAGGAATTCAATTAAATTCAACAAATTGTTATTATTCACTGTGAAAAGAAAGTGACGGCATTCCTTTTATGGGGTAACATGTGATCTCCTAAGTAGAAGGAGTAGAATTACCAGGATCAACGCCAGCTCTCCAAGGCCAAGTCCTATGAGGCTGAGGTCAAACATGCTTCCAGATAGGAAGCATCGTACCATTTCTGACACCAATATCCCTCGTAAAGCAATCTACTCAAACAGGTTCAATAATTCATTGCAATGGCCACAGAGAACTCAAAAATATTACTCATTGCTTAAGCTGACAGGTTATAATTTTCAGGATACAGTTATTCAGATAGGTGGGCCTCTTCGTAGCCTACGAGTCATTCTTCCTGTGGTCTTTAGCCTCTGAATCACATGGCCTGTGGATATCTTCCCTGATCTTGCACTGTTCCAAAGCTCTCTGAGGGCTGCCCATAAATGTCCAAAGGGCACACTACTCCACCATAAATCTCAGTGTGAAGACATAGCTCTATAGGTCAGCAAACCTAATTTCCACAATTTAAAGTCTGAAGACCCCCCACTCCACATTCACCTAACATGGAATAGGAATTAGTTTTATGAAAATCATGTATATGTCAAGTAGTGCTAGAGGGCTTTATAAGTTATATGATTTAGTAATTTTATTTATAAACATCCTAGATAAATGAACGGTGCTAAATATGTGTGAAGATCAGATAATTTCCTCTTGTTCCTTGAAAACGCTAGAGCAACAAAAAAGTCTCTGTTCAGAAAATACTGCTCCTCCAGTATTACCAAAAGAATCCACCAAACTGAAGACCATTTTCATCCTCCAGAGTTGAAGTTCTTCTCCATGCTTTTCAAAAAGTCTCCCTGAAATTTCTTTTGCCAAAAGTTCTAGCTCATTTCCCATTATTGAGCCACTCTTTTAATTCTTTGTTCTACATACAAATTGTGAATGGACAATATTAACTATTATTTAATACCTCTTTAATTAGCGTTTGTGTTTATTATGAGCTATACTGATTCTTCTTGTTTAGCCAGGGGAAAAATTCTCTAAATGCATCAAAAACGTAAGCAACTGAATTACAGGAAGACTTTGTTTTTAGGAGCATATACTTTATTAAAATAATGAGTTATGATGAAATTAATGAAAACATATAATTAATAAATGGTGACAGGTTGGAAGTATTTTAAAGATCATTTGATTTTAACTAACCAACTTGCACTTTGCCCCCAAGTTGGTTCCGATGCACAGAAACTCTGTGGGATATAGAAGAACTGCAGATATAAGGTCCCCAACGCTGTGAATTCTGATCCCTGTTTCTCCTGTGGAGTGGCTAGTGGGTTTGAACCACCAATCTTTTGGTTAAAAGCTGAGTATTTAACCACTACACCAACCAGTCAGTTTAAAAATAAAGAAATTAAGCCACAGGCTAGCTAAAAGGCTGGTTCCAAATAAAAAAGGGATATGAGATCCTTGCTCTTTCCAATCCCAAATGTAGGTTTATTTCAAGCCATCCAGCCTTTACAGAAAGTAAGGAATGAGTTGTACAAAGCCAGGTTCTGGCCTTCAAACATTTGTTCACTCTCCTAAAAGATGTGGGTCAGGTGGGGAGGGGAGGGGAGGGGAGGAGGGAGTGTTGCCTTAGCCCTGAAAGCATAGCGGGTTAGGTGTTGGGCAGCTCATCCTAAACCTAACAGAAAATTACCAGCCACTGCCAGGGAAAATGATGAGACGGTCTACTACTGCACAGATTTATGAAAGTCTTAGAACCCTACTGGGGTTGTTCTATGAGTCAGAATCGACTTGATGGCAGAAAGTTTTGTTTGGGTTTGGGAGTTCACTTGGAAGTTGACATTAGTCTTCTTATTTATTGTTTTGAGAAAACAGAGCGCCTGTCGATCCTTGAGGCTGTATTACCCCAGCACCCTAAAGAAACTTGGTATCAAGTAAGTCTGACTTGATACCAGCAATGGATGATATTGACTTATTTGTGTGGAAACTTACTTTATGTAAATTAGGCTTCTGACAACTAGTTGAATTGATACGCTCTGTTAAGCATCCCATCATCAAGACAACTCCTGCTACCCTTGCCATCCGAAAACTCTATTTCCCTGTCCTCTCATGAGAACGTACTTTAAACCTCGCACTTAGTCAAGCTGGCTCAGGCCAAGTTTTGTATTTCTCCTCCCTTCGAGCTGCGCTGGCTATTCACCCCTGCAACTGCACCGGGAATCACCATCAAAATGGAGAGGTGAGGACCCGGCATAGGAAAGATGTTACGAAGACTCAAATCTTCGTATCTGAAACTTTCTGCTTTAAGAGTCCAGGCCATAAATGTCAGAGAAAAGCACGAATCCTTTGGTTTTTGAAGGGAACTCTGTTGCCATCTTGTGGACTGCTAAGGAAAATCTAGAAAATCTCGTTTCCATCTTTCTAGGACAGCTATGGTTAATGGAACACAGACCCACCCCCACCCCCCAAAAAAAGGAGCTCACGGGTGATGGAGTGGGGTACACGTCGAGAAAACAAACTGCTGCGCCAAGGGAAAAAGATGAGTCTCTCTACACCAGTCAAGATGTAGTCTCGGAAATTCCAAGGGCAGTCTACTGTGCCCTAGAAGGTCACTGTGAGTTGGGAATTTACTCACTGGCACTCGGTTGGTTTTGGAGACAGAAAAAAAGAGAAGAAACCTGTGACCCTCCGGATGATTCTGATTGATAGTGACCCTTGATAGGGTTTCTGAGTTGTCGTTCCTGGAAAAGATCATTGATCTTTCTTCAGAGAAGCGGCGGTGCATCGCAGCCCTGAAGCTTGGGGGAGTTGCTCCCCACTCACCCAACACCACAACCAGGGTCCCCCCACGGAAGATGGCATTCAAACCCATGAACTGCATGACCTCTAACACAGAACAGGTAGTAGTTGTTTCAAAACATATCCATTCTTACATTCATGTCTGTATGCATCTGCGTGCAGCCCTGGTGGTTTAGTGAGGAACATGTTGACTGACTAACCTCGCAGTTGGCAGTTCAAGCCCAACAGATGAGGAGTGGCAGGAAGATAAGGCTCTCAGATCCCTATCTAGGCTACACTCCGTCCTATCTCTCATGAAGAGATCAGTAAAGCTAGGGTGCTCTAGGAAAGGATGGTGAAGAAACCTGATCGTGTGCGGCTATCTGAAAGAAAAGTGACCGGGGTCTTAAATACTTGTCTTAAAGGAAGCAGCCTTAAAGGGAAGCCTTAACTAAACCCACATGGAAGAAGCACACAACAGTTTGACCCAGAGGCTGTAAATGTTAAATCCAAATTCGAATGAGAGAAGAGCATAAAGTTTAAATTGTGAATTCCCGGTTTCCACAAAGCTATGGATGATGATTGAAGGCCCAAATCCATTTGCTGACTCCACACATGGATTAAGCCTGTGTAAGGTCAGGTTGACTATAGAAACAAATTCAGAGATATTCATACATGTATACCAAACAGCTTTATGTCAAAGAGTTATTGTATATCAAGAACACATCCCAGTCCAGTCCAGGTCAAGTCCATAAGTCTGATATTAGGCCATAAGTCTGATAGTAGTCTATGAACCTCTCTTCAGACTCACACAGCCGCATACAGTGATGCAGAATGCAGGAGGATCACAGATCTGGGGGAGAAAAATCTTGTGGATCCACTGGCAGTAGAAGCAACACAGCGCTAGCTAGCACAGGGCTCAATGTGGTTCCCATGTGGTCTGTCAAAAGGAACGTGAAGCAGAGAGAGTGTGCCTCGCCTCCAGGGAGAAAGAGAAGAAGTTCCCAGAATCCTCATGAGAAGGTCATGCCCACAATGAGGCATCATCAGACTGTGACCTGATTAACAGACTAGACTGCACCCCTACAAGTTTACATGAAATTATGTAACTACCACAAAGTTTCCTGTGAATTCCAGGGATATAGATAGGCTTGCTATCAGATAGAAAGCATTATAAAATAGAATATGGCAGGTGTCATTAAGTTAAGATGCAATGCCTTATCATTTTACCTCCCCTTTGATCTATTTCATAGTTGTTTCAATTTTTAATATTTTGTGTTTTCTCTTTGAAAGTTTTTTCCTATTTTATCTACTCATTCTTGTTGGCCTGTTGCTTGTTTGTGTGAGTTCTATTTGTGTTTTGTATGATTCGCTGTGTATGAAAGCCAGCACAGGTAAATTTATGAAGCCATTCCTGGGTTCGTAATAACTGAGGGGATGATGGCAGGATATGGGGAAGACAGCAACAATGAGTACAAGAAAAATGTGCTGAAATTGGAGTGATAATTGTACAAATCTTTGTAATTTTACTGAATGATTAAATTATAGGATTTATTAAATATATGCCAATAAAACTATTTTTTAAAGTTTTTTTAATAAGAAACAATGTTAGAAGAGTTTATCTGATCTTAATGAGATTGATTTTTATGCTTCACAAAAGTATTTCTATGGATTGTCTAATTCTTTCTATAATGTAATTTCATACTTAGATACCTATATAAAACGACAAGAAGACCGGGCTCCAGGTTGCCAAGCTCAGGGTCAGTGCAAACTTGGGGAACTTCCAGCCACCACCTGCTGTTTCCCTGTGTGAACAGGAAAAGAGTGAGCCAGCACTCACACTTGGGTCTTTCTGGAAGCGATGAAGGCCATGAATTGTCCTGCACTTTTCTGGTCCTTGTCCAGGCATCTAACTTACTGCAATTGTTTCTTCCCTCCCCTGTACCTCCTGCTGGGGCCTGAAATGAAGAGAACCATTAAATGTAAGACAAAGAAAAATTAACTGATTGCATGGCCATGGGTTTTTCTCCTTTTAAAAATATATATGTATATATATGTGTGCGTATATCTGTGTGTATATATATATATGTATACACACAGATATACGCACACATATATTTATATCATTCACATACAGAGTGTCTGACAGAAGGAAAAAAGTCAAATTCAATGATTATATTTGAATGGTGTGGTTTGTTTAATGATGTCTTTCTTAAAAAATTATTAGAAGTAAAACTATTTTCAATTTGTAGGAAAAAGTTAAAGCCTTTTAGGAAATTCAGCAATGCCATAATTTTTTTTAGATTAATTCATTTGATATATTTTTTTAATTTACTCTTCTTAAAAAGCTATATAATTCAGTGCCATTGAATCAATTCTGACTCATAATGTTCTATGTAACAGAATGGAAATGCCCCATAGAGTTTCTTAAGCTGTAATATATACATGAATAAACAGTGGTTATTTTCTCCCAAGGAGTCACTGGATGGGCTTGAACTGCCAACCTTAAAGTTGGCAGTTGAACTCTTAACCATTATGCCACTGGATTCCTCACAGTAGTTATAGCAGGGAAAATAGGAGCAGTCTTAGAGAATGCAAACACAAGGTGATAGAGAGGTGCTTGTGGGCTATAGATTCTCAAAAGACTTATTGCCACCTCAATTCCTTGATCAAGCAAACATATTTTGGATATCAATAATATGGGTACTAGAAGCCCAAAGATAAAAGACAGGGTCTCAACACTTGACTGAAAGCACAAATGAAAACTTTAAGGGGAAGCGTGTTCAAATTAATGGTGATAGAACAAGATGGGTGGAGATAGAATGAGAATGTGTTATAAAGTATGAAACCAGTGTCAATCATTGAACTGAACAAATAGCAATTGTGAGTAGGTGTACATAGTGCCATTTACATTAGGTTGGGTTCTCTAGAGAAGCAAAACCAATGACACTTGTTTGTCTATGTATATAGAAAGATATGTATGTCAATAAACGTGTAAGTAAAGAACTCCAGTCTAGTCCAAGTCCGTGTGTCCCATAGGGGGCAGGAGGATCTCAGGCTGGTGAAACCAAGATTGGCCTAAGGAATCTGACGTTAGCAGTAGGGTCATGGCTGCTGGGACACCGACAAACCAGGTGCTGGATCCACATCCAGCAGCAATAGGACACTAGCTCTCAAATGGAGGCAATTTCTACTAAGAGTAGACCAAACCCTGAATGACACCCCCTTCAATTGTCTCCAGGCTGTGACCAGATTAAGGTCCATTCTCCCCCAAATTTTTTGGCTGTTTTGCAAAAGATTCCATAATGGAGATGAGCACATTACATTGGATAATACCATGAGATGATCCTGGCCCACCTCATTGGACCTAAAACCTATCATTGTTTTTGTTAGGATATTGTCTTTATCTTTGAGAGACTCACAAAAGGTGTTGGATCACCATATCTTAAAATCTTTTATTTTAATGCCATGCTTCTATGATAATGTCAATTCCCAGTTAAACACTGAGATAGGCTAATCATAAAAGATAAATTCCTTATTTTAATCTTGATAACCTTCAGTTTCAACAGCCCATTCTCCACCTATAAACCAGAAACATGACAGGGGCTGAGTGAAACATGATTGAGTGCAATCAGTATCCAAAGTGATCTAGCTTTTAATTCAAAGATCTTTGATTGGGTCTTATATTGTGATAACTTCTTGTAAATTATCAACATCATTCAGCATTGAAGTTGAAAACTGGACACTTTAAGTCATTCTTAAATTGTAGCATCAGTAGATGAAAAATGTACCCCTCAAATAAATTTCTGAGGGACGCAAATCACTGTAAACTAAAGTCTATCTTGGCATTCAAATATATACTAAAGGCACATTTCCCACTGTCAGCAAAAGAGTAAGAATTGTTGCTCGTAACAGTAAAGAGAAATGGTATCAATATTTTCATTTTCAGACCAGCGACATGAAGTAAGACATTTTATCCCAAAAGCAGACGCCTATCGCATGGAAAGAGAGAAATTTTGTGGCTCTTACAATTCAAGAGAAGTGTTACAGTCCACGTGCAGAAAGTCATGGAAGAGGTAACTTCAGTGTCACCAGGATTGTGTAGACCTCTGTCTAACATTTATGCATTATCTAACTTGCACACCTGCTTTTGTACAAAGTATAAACCGTGGTCATTTCATCTGACACAGCTAACCTTATACATACAGTGGCATCACTGCAAAAGAGTGGACTCTCAAGTCCAATTTTTTAAAGTAGAAGGTAAATCAAATACACAGAGCCTTTCTCCATTGGGTGTTGGATTGTGTAAGAATTTAGGATTTGGAATAATCATTTTCAAATCCTGATGATGACATGAAAATTATCTTAGATTGAAAATGAAAGAAAAATCAACTCACTGCTATCAAGTAGATGCAATTTATAGGGACCGTATAGGACAAAGTGGAAGTACCCCTATGGGTTTCTGAGACTGTAGCTCTTTACTGAGTAGAAAGCCTCATCTTTCTCTTATAGACTGACTGGTGGTTTTGAACTGCTGACCTTCTGGTTAGCAAGCCAATGCACAATCACTATGCCACCAAGTGTCTTAGATGAATTTCCTAATCATTTTTGTTTCAGATTCCTCATTGATAAAGCAGGGAACTTTTCCTTATAAACTAGTCTCACTCTGAGTGCCATAGAGTCAATGCCAACCCATGACAACCCTACAGGGCAGGGTGGAATTACTCCTGTGCATTGCTCAGCCTGCAACTCTTTGTAGGAGTAGAAAGCCTCATCATTCAGCTGATGGTTTCAAACGGCTGATTTTGCAGTTAGAAGCCCAACACATCATCACGACACCACCAGTGTTCCTGTAATAAACATGGAGCACTCAGAAATGAAAAAGTACTATAGCAATTAACCACAACTTGTCTGTCTTGTGTATTGTGGTGTCTTGTGTATTGCAGTAAAGCTGGAAGCTGTCATTGATCATTCGAATGCCAGTAGAGTCACAGTGAACAGGTTTCAGTGGAGCTTCCAGATAAGAACTGACTAGGAAGAAAGACTCAGCTTTCCCTTCCAGAGAGAGAAGCTGCTAAAACCCACATCTGCAAAAATCTGCTAATGATCAGACCTTGGAATGTGCAAACTATGAATCTAGGAAAACTGGAAGTGGTCAAAAATGAAATGAAAATCATAAAGATCAATATCCTAGGCATTAGTACGTTAAAATGAGCGAATTGGCCATTTGAATCCGAAAATCATATGATTCACTATTTGGGGAAAATCACAATAAAAAAGAATAGCATGGCATTCCTTATCAAAAAGAACATTTCAAAATCAAACATGAAGTGTAATGCTGTTTGTGATAGGGTTATCTCTATTCACCTTCAAGGAAATACAATTAACACAACTGTTATTCAAATGTATATACCAACCAAAATAGCTAATAATGAAGAAATCGAATAATTCTACTAATGACTTCAATCTGAAATGGATCAAATATGCAATCAAAATTAATTGATAATTATTGGCTATTGGAATGAAAAAGTTGGAAACAAAAAGGAAGGAACAATAGTTGGAAAATATGGACTTGATGATAGAAACAAAGCTGGAGATCAAATGATAATTTTGCAAAACCAATGACTTGTTCGGGGCAAACACCGTCTATAGAAAACACAAAACACAAGAATGTCTCCAGATGAAATACACAGAAATCAAACTGGCTACATCTGCAGGAAGAAATGATAGAGAAGCTCAATATCACCAGGCAAGGACTGACTGTGGACCAGCTCATCAGTTGACTATATATGTAAGTTTGGAAGAAAGCACAAGAAATTCAACACAAATTAGCCAGAGCCAAAATAAAACCTTGAACCTATCCCACCTGACTCTCAAGAACAGCTAAAGAACAGATTCATACTAATCAAAAAAGACCTAATGAGCTGTGGGAGACTATCAGCACTAATCAGAAAAGACCTAATGAGCTGTGGGAGGCCATCAAGAGCATAATTCATGAAGAAAGCAAAAAGTCATTATAAAGACAGGAAAGAAGCAAAAGATCAAAGTGCATGTCAGAAGAAACTCTGAAACTTGCTTCTAATCATAGAGTAACTACAGCAAATTGAAGAAATGATGAAGTCAAAGAACTGAATAGAAAATGTCAACAGGTAGCTCAAGAACACAAAGACAAATATAATGAAATGCACAAAGACCCATAATTAGAAAATCAAAAAGGAAGGACATGTTCAGCATATCTCAAAGTGAAAGATGGTAAGAAAATAAATTCAAGAATGGAGCTGCAGAATTGAAAGATTCTTTGGGTAAAATATCGGATAAGGCAGGTCGCATCCAAAGAAGATGAAAACAATACACTGTACCCAAAAGAAAAGTTGGCAATCAACTATTCCAGGAGGTAGCAGATAAGCAAGAGCTAAACACGCTATAGAAGGAAGTTCAAGCTGTACTGAAAACATATCTTGGGAGAAAAGGGCTCCAGGAATTGATGGAAGACGAATTGAAATGTGTCAATAAGCTAATGAAGCATCGAAGCAGTCAATTGTGTATGCCAAGAGATTTGGAAGATAGCTCTTGGATAACTAATTGGAAGAGATCCATATTTATACTCATTCCTAAAGTGACCTGACCCAACAGAATGCTCAAACAATTGAACAATATCTCTGATATCATATGCCCATAAAATTTTGTTAAAAAGCATGCAACAATGTTTGCAGACATATGTTGACAGGGAGCTGCCAGAGGTCTAGGGACAAGAGATATCATTACTAAGGTCAGATGGATCTCAGTTGAAATCAGACAATACCAGAAGGTTGTTTACGTGTGTTTTATTGGCAATGCCGAGGCATTTGACTGAGTGGATCATAAAAAACTCTGGATAACCTTGGGAAGAATGGGAATTGCAGAACACTTGACTGAGCCTACAGAAATAGCACATGGATCGAGAGGCAGCTGTGCAAACACAACAAGAAAACGCTGCGTGGTTTAAAAATCAGGAAAGATGTGCATCAGGATTATATCCCTTCGCCATTTGTTTTCCAACGACAGGTTGAGCAAATCACCAGGGAAGTTGGATTTTATGAAGAAGAATGTGACAACAGGTTAGAGAAAGCTTTATTAACACCTGTGATATACAGATGCCATGATGTTGTTTA
Organism: Tenrec ecaudatus; assembly: GCF_050624435.1. Classification (NCBI taxonomy): domain Eukaryota; kingdom Metazoa; phylum Chordata; class Mammalia; order Afrosoricida; family Tenrecidae; genus Tenrec; species Tenrec ecaudatus. The sequence continues at coordinate 13,034,144 of NC_134539.1, forward strand.
CTGAAAGAGAGGAGGATTTGAAACATTTGCTGAGGAAGATCAAGAGTTGTCCCTTTCAGTATTGATTACTACTCAATGCAAAGAAGATTGAAATCTTCACAACTCGATCAATAGGTAAGATCATGATAAACAGAGAGAAAGGTTGAAGTTGTCAGGGATTTTGCCTTGCTAGAATCCACAATCAATACTCATGGAAGCAGCAGTCAAGAAATCAAAAGATGAATTGCCTTATGCAAATGTGTTTCACAAGCCCTCTTTGGAGTATTGGAAAATAAGGATGTTACTTTGAAGACTAAGATGTGCCTAACTCATGATATTTTCAAGCACCTCATGTGCATGTGGAAGTTAGACATTGAGAAAAGTAGACGAAAGAAGAATCAATGCATTTTCATTTGGGTTCTGGGAAAAAGCATTGAAAGTATTAAGGATTGCTAAACAGATAAAGTGATCTATTTTGGAAAAAGTACAGGCAGACGGTGCCTTAGAGGCAAGAATTGTGAGCATTCATCTTATATACTTCAGACATGTTATCAGGAGAGACCATTCTTTGGAGAAGGACATCATGTTTGGTAAGATAAAAGGACAGTGAACAAGAGGAAGACTCTCAAGGAGATGGATTGACACCGTGACTGCGGTTGTGGGGCATGCAGGGGAACAATTGTGGGGACTGGTAGGTCTGGGCAGTGTGCCTTTGCGTTGTGCACAGGATCACTATGGATCAGAAGAGATTGGGTGGAACCCAACAACAAGCATAACATGGGAGTTAACAATATTATTCTTGGTGTCAAATGTTAAAAGGATAGAAATTGTTAATGATTTTGCACATTGTTTTACATTATTCTTTCTTGCTTTTTTCAAGGAGCATATTTTAGTCTAAACTTGTAGACACTTGAGACAAGTGGAAAATGAGCTTTCAATACTTTTATAGTACCTCTGGGGGATGCTTATTATAATGTCTTGGGAAAGTCTGCATGGATATGCTTTGTGAGATCACATTATACACCTCACTAGCCATGAACTTGAATCGTGTGCTTTCAACTGAAGAAAGTTTAAAGTCAAAATGATGACACAGTGTGCCACTGAGCTGTTTCCAAGTCATTGAAACCCTCTGTACAACAGATGGAATGATAATCTTGTCCCGCGGCATCTGTACAATTGCTCCTTTGTTTGAAGCCATTGTCACAGCCAGTGGATTGAGAGCATGGCATCAGAGGAATGGAAGGTCCAAGCAAAGGTCAGCCCCAGGACATTAGGGCCTGGAAAAATGTCTCATACCTAACAGATCTTTCTCAAATTTCCCTCCATCCTGAAGATGCCTGCCTTACAAAAGTTCCGAAAGAGTAAAAGAAAGAAAGGCCAAGCTCAGGTGGCTCTGCTAATAAGTTCTACCAAGTATTTACGGAAGAAAAAAATATAAGGTCTACACTACCTGTTCCAGAAAAGTATAGAGGAACACTCACCAACTAATGGTACTCAGCACTGATAATAAACCCACAAAAATGAAACCACAGTCTAATACCGCTCATGATAATTTAAGCACCATTTTTCAACAAAATGCTAACATATCCCATCCAGGAATATACAAAATAGAACATCAAGATCATACAGGGTTCATACAAGGCCGATACACTACTTGAAAATCAATGTCATCTATCAAAATAGGCAAAAGAGAAAAGCAGCTTTATCAACTCTATCTGCAAGTTCTTTATTACTCCTCTCTCCCTGAAGTTCAATTAATTGTTCTTTGCTTTAATAAGGGCTGGACTTAATTACTTCTCCTAGTAATTGAGTGTAGAATAGACAAAATAGTATGTTCAGGGTTAAAACAAACTCTCAACAAATGAATGGTAAACATTATTTTAACCAAATGTTCTTGTTTAACATGTACTTGATACAATGTACTCCTTGTTTGGATTGATTCAGAATGTCCTTCCCCTCTACTACCTGCTCTCCACAACATACAGATCCATTTCCATATGGAAAAATACCAGAAAAACTCACATTATGGGACATAGTATCAAATTTTGATGTCAGAGGTATATGAAAGTTAAAAAATGAAAAAAAGGGTGGGGGTTATATTTAATTTTGATGTGATGTAAAGACTATTGAGAAATCAGAGTTTCTAATTATCATCCAGAATATCTACCCATGGTTTTCAAAGCTTAAACGTTAAGAGAAATTGGAAATCCAGATAGTTAAAAAAAATGAAAAGGAGGCATAAAACCAAATATAATTTAGGAACCATGGTACATGTTCAAAACTGATGGAGAGATGTGGCATTCTAGACATAAGAGAACCCATGCAAGGCCACTGAGCCATAATACACAGTCCAGTACGGACACCAGCTGGCCAGCTTTGTGCCCCCTACTCCAAGGCTGCCTGCCACAAGGGCAGGTTAGACTATCTTGCAAGCGCAATGGTCAGAAATCACACAGAAAAGCGTAATCATAAAAGGAAGGAAAAGTCATGGTTTCTCAATATCTTCCAAGCTACGTTTTTGTCGCTTGCTTTTTTTGTAGTCAGGTGCCCTTGTATCACTTCTGACTCGTAAGAGAGCCCGTGTACAGAGCAAGGAAACACTACAGAGTACAGGCCATCCATTCCGTCATGCCATCGGTGAGACCTCAGTGTATCAAGACATCTTGCTGAAGGTCTTTTTCTTTTTCACCCACTTTGTACTTAGCCAAATACAATGTGCTTCTTCAGGAACTGGTCCCTCCTGATCATATGCACAAGAATGTGAAATAATATCTCATCATCCTTATAGATTTTTTTTATCCTTTTGGTAAAAACCAAACTCGTTACTAGTGAGTCAATGTGACCCCATAAAATAACAATTCTCAACCTGTGGGTCGTGACCCCTTTGGGGATCGAACAATCCTTTCACAGGGGTTGTCCGATTCAGAGAGTAGCAAAATTACAGTTAAGTAGCAACAACAAAAATTGATGGTTGGGGGTCACCAGGACCTGAGGAACTGTGTGAAAGGACTGCAGCATTAGGAAGACTGAGAACCACTGTCCTAGAAGTTTTCTGTGGATGTAAATATTTATGGGCGCAACAATCTTATCAAGGAACAATGTCACAAGAACCAAAATATGAAGATAGGATCATTCTCTAAAACGATACCTTAGCTGTATCCTTAGCTGTATCTAGTAAACAAAAATGCTCAGAAAATCATGTATTACCCAATCTCTATAACATGAAGCATCCATTGCAGGTCAGTTCTAGTTCCTTATATGCATATCAAAGTATACTTGGAATTTCCCAGGGGATGTCTTACCTTTTTCTATGCATCCAGTACTAATCATTCATTACTGCCGTGGCCATGGCTTTAAGGCAGTGGGCATTTGGGGGAGTGAAACGCTGACGCTGTCACATTGGTGCACATCCTTACTTATTTCGCCTGACAAACAAAGACCTTGGCAGTGAAGAGTAACCATTGTCCTTTTGGTGTGCAGTCGGAAGGGAACACAGCAGAGCTGCACAGGCTCTGGGACCCATATTGCATTCGCAGCGGACGTTGTCCTTCTCTGAGTCTCTCACGCTCACCCAGCTCCCGTGTGCTTTCTGCGGGTGCTCTGGCTACAGTGTTGAGTGTACTGCCCATGCCCAGTGCCTAAGTTCCTTGACTGGCATACTGCTTCTCATGGACCTTATTGTCCTTCCTGACACCTGCCGTGTCCTTGTCTTCCACAGTACTGCCTCCAAGTCTTTTCTAGTCAGTTTCTCAGCAACCAACCCAGTTATTGGACACCAATAGACACTTGGGAATGTAGAATCATCCATCCTTAGACATTTGCCTGTGTCCCTCTGCTAGTTCCTAAAACATACATAGCTCTGTCCAAGTACAGGTTTGATGTAGATATAGACGATACAGATATTGATACAGACAGATAGCTAGATATCTGTTCTATTTGTATTACTGCACTTACAGAGTAGAATTTCATATGACCTCTCTTAATTTTTTAAATAAGGGTGATGATTTTTTTCTACTCATTGATTTAAACACAATTTTTTTGTTTATATGACAATTCATTATTTAATGGTTCTATTTCAAATATAACACACCTGTAGACAAATGCACACACTCTGAATGTATAATTTAAGTAATAACTGTATGAAAGTGCCTATACCAGCACCACACAGGCCATGCCATGAAAGATTTGCAAGTCCTTCCTGAAACAACCCTTACTCTCAACTAAAGGGAATTAACGTCTTGGATACCTATAGTTAACCATTCACTTCGCTTTGCAATTTTACCACCTACATTGGAAATGTGGATTAACTTGCTCTTTTGAACTTTTTCTAATGATTCTGAGCTCTCTATATTTCTGGCTTTTTTTCCTTTCTTGTCCACATTATGATATTTGTGATTCCTTTACGTTTGCACTTGCATAAAACATAGGCAGTATAACGAATTGATTAGCGCATGTTATGTCTTTAGAAAAGTTCTATACAAAAAGTGCTGTGCCTGAGGACAACTGGAGAAGACGTCAGTCTTTCATCCCTTGACGTTAATCTTCCAACTTGGAGGGCCCTATTAGATTTCTACATACTGTTGGCTTACATGACCCAAATGCTCTTTTCTTTTCAACATCATGCTTTGAGGATTGAGGGCCCTCTTCTAGGGCTTGTGCTGCCAGCTGGCTTTTGGTGAAACTCACTGGAAAGAAGGAACACCATGCAAACCGAGCCTCGACACAGACTTTGAAGTAGGTCGCCTTGCTCCAGAGGCGGATTTCAAAGCTGACTTGGTTGGCAATGCTAAGATACAAAATTTCACCAAGGTTCCTACATCAGGGTGAATTTCTATTCTATTTGATGTCTAATACCTTCTGACTTCTGATTTTTTCTGCGAGTCCAGGAGAAATGTCAACAATGAATATGATCTGTACCCATATATAATACTTTACAATATATATTCAAATTAGTATAAAAAGAAAAATGAAAGCATTTTTATTCTTTCCTCCAATAATAACTCCCCAGGTGTTTGCCTTTTGGATAGAATAAGAAAATTGCCTACAAAGTTCATCCAAGTAAAAGGGTATCTACCATAAAATAATCTGTATAGTTAATATTTTTGGACCAATATTGTGTACTTAAGACATGTTGTGAGATAGAAAACTGGCTTTCCTTCTTGGATAAATACACACATTAGGAACCTGTAAGTAGATATCTGAGTCGGGGAGATAAGGCCTAAATCTGCCCTACATTCTCTATTTTGTTATTCGACTCCTTTTTCCTTTCCTATTTCAAAAGGAACAGTTTGCTCAGTATAACCTTGGTCTGCAGGTGTGGACTGCGTTTTGTATTCTGCTTCACCTGAGTGTCTTTTGACTAAACAAAGAGGAAAGGCAGCAAAACTTATAAAGGGATGAGTCAAGAACACAGACTATTCGGAGAGCATCCCTGGGCAATGTACATTTGAATCGTGTTGTTTCAAAGAGGAAACTTGAGACTCACAGTAAACGTCTAAATCTTGAAACACCCACCGCTCACATTTAGACTAGGATTTTGCATTTAGACTAGGTTTAGGCATTTTGAAGTTTCTTTAATTCATGAGAATTAATTCATTTTTTATCTCTCCCTATCTACACATACAATAAAAATAAAGCTATCACACAGTATTTACTAGTAATATATCACTTGCAAAGGGCTTTCTGATACACATCTCTTTTGGTCCCAAATGAAGTATTTCCCAGCATCACAAAGGAAATGCTGTAGTATGTTATAAAGCATAGCTCAGACTTTCTTTTTCTTAAATCATTTTATTGGGGGCTCATATAACTCTTATCACAATCCATACATACATCAATTGTATAAAGCACATTTGTACATTTGTTGCCCTCATCATTCTCAAAACACTTGCGCTCCATGTAAGCCCTTGACATCAGCTCCTCATTTTATCCCTCTCTCCCCACTTCTCCCTTCCTCATGAACCCTTAATAATTTATAAATTATTATTGTGTCATATCTTACACTGTCTAAAGTCTCTATTCACCCACTTCTCTGTTGTCCATCCCCAAGGGAGGTTCTATGTATATTCTTGTAATCGGTTCCCCCTATCTACCCTATCCTCCTGGTATCACCTCTCTCACCACTGGTCCTGAAGGGGATCATCCATCCAGGGTTCGTGGTGTTTCCAGTTACTCTCTGTACCAGTGTGCTTCCTCTGGTCTAGCCAGGTTTGTAGGGTAGAATTGGGATCATGATAGTGGGGAGGTGGGGGGAAGAAGCACTAAAGAACTAAAGGAAAGTTGTGTGTTTCATCGTTGCTACACTGCACCCTGACTGGCTCGTCTCCTCCCCGTGACCCTTCTGCAAGGGGATGTCCAGTTCCCTACAGATGGGCTTTGGGTCCCCACTACGCACTCCCCCTCATTCACACTGATATGATGTTTTGTTCTTTGATGCCGGATACCTCATCCCTTCAACACCTCGTGGTCACACGGGCTAGTGTGCTTCTTCCATGTGGGCTCTGTTGCATCCGAGCTAGATGGCCACTTGTTTACCTTCAGTTCATACTTTCTTAATGTTTGCCCTTTGGTGAGCAGCCAGCAGACACTGTCGGGGTGACTGCTGTTGTTGGGCACAGTGCAGTTGCTTTCCACTCAGTGTGATATCTGAGCCAGTTCTCGCAGCTCCTTTGTCAGCCTGTCTTACTGAAGGTCTTCCTCTTTTTCTCTGATCTTCTACTTTAACAAACATGATGTCCTTTCCAAGAACTAGTCCCTTTTTCCATAAAGTATCCAAATTATGTCAGAAGTCTCCCCATCCTCACTTCAAAAGAGCATTCTGGATGCCCTTCTCTCAAGTCATATTTGTTTGTTCTTCTGGTGGACCAGATTTTCTGGCAAGTAGATGCTTCGCATGTTTAAACTCTGAGTCATTTTTAGAAATAGGCTGAGATCCTTGAAAACTTCAATAATTTCTACTTTTATCATGATGTTATCTACTGCTCCAGTTGCGAGGATTTTTGCTTTGCTTTATGTTGGGTTGTAATTTACTCTACAGGTTGGAGTCGTTGTTAGTCATCAGTAAGTGCTTCAAGCCCTCTTCACTTTCAGCAAGCAAGATTGCATCACCTGCATATCACAGGTTGTTAAAGTGTCTTCCTCCAGTTGTGAACTAGAGTCTACATTTTCAGAAAGTCCAGCTTTTTTAATCTGCTCCACATACACTTGCATAACTGTGATGACAAGCTATAACCCTTACACACACTCTTGCCAACTACAAACCATGAGATATCCCTTGTTCACTTTAAACAACTATCTCTTTTTCTATGTGCTCTATATGTATATACCTCTTTGCTACATGCTACATGATATATATATGTATATATCTTTGCTCAGTTTAAACAACTACCTCTTTTGCTACATGCAGGATCCACATGAACACAAATGTGTGTTGGAATCCCCATTCTTCTCAATAGTATCCACAATTTGTTGTGCTCTACAGTCTGATGTTTTTGCATCGTCAATAAAGCACAGGTAAACATTTTCTGGTACTCCAGTTAATTGGAAGTGACTACATAATTATGATTATCACCATGCAGTTATGAAGTAAGTGCTGCTACCACTGGATTAAGAAAGGGAAAGGAACTTCTACAAAATGTCAAAGTGGTCTTTTGTTTTTCTTTCTTCCTTTCTCTGTCTACCTCTCCACTTCATGGCTATTTTTAGGTACATGGGACACTTTTGTCTTAATAGACTTCTCATTATCTCCTCTAGGCAACTTTTCGTTTTTTCTAGGAACGTTTTTGGTTTTTTTAAAAACTTGCTTTAGAACATAAGTTGAATTATATCCCCAAGAAAAAGTCATTTAGTTTCTGAGATGCGCGTGAAGTGATGATGTGACTTTATGACCATTGTAAATGTGTCATCTTTAGGGATGCCGTTGTTGCTTCCCCCAGCCCCCAACCTCGATTCACCTAAATGGAAGAGAAATTCATCGTGATCCTAATACTCTGAATCTTCAAGGGATTATTTCCATTTTTATATTTTATTACTCTTTATTGACTGTGGTCTTTATCCCATAAGTTAGGCTATAAACGAACATGTGCAAATAGAGGCCGATTCTCCAATTATTGAAGAAAATGGGAACATAGTTCAGCATAGAAAACCACAATTGCCCATCTAATCAAATAGGCTGAGTGAGTCAAGAAGAAATAGCCTCTGTAGAAACACTGAAAGCTAAAGTACATTCACACAGGATTAAGAAAAAGTTACATTAATCTTTACAATACATTATAATTTTCACATAAACTATCACCATGTGATCATCATATTGATTTCATAAGAAACCAATGTGTTATGATGATCATCTTGTAATGAATGACTATCCCAGGCTTTCCCTTTCTGTGACTTGCTCAAAAAGCAAGGGATAAAAATTATGCTCCATGGAGGAATATGAGTAAACTAAGAAATGTTATTTTCCAATATTGTCTTGAAAGAGCCGAGATTGAACCAATCACAATGATCGACGTATTAACCCTCCTCCCCACCACCACCATTGGGACAAGCAATAGAAATATGGGTGAAGGGAGACAGCGGTCGGTGTAAGACATGAAAATATTTTTAATTTCTAAATTATCAAGGGTCTATGTGGGAGGGAGGGTGGGGTGGGGGGGGGGATGAGGAGCTGTTACCAAGGGCTCAAGTGAAAAATTGTTTTGAAAATTATGATGGCAATATATGTATAAATGTGCTTGACACAATGGATGGATGTATGGATTGTTATAAGAGCTGAAAGAGCCGCTGATAAAATGATTTTTTTAAAAGAAAGAGTCTTGATTTTACTAGGGATTAGGTGTTGGGCCACTAACCCATAAGGCTGGTGGTTCCAACCTGCCAGCTTCTCTTCAGGAGAGAGAGGAGGCCATCTGCTCCCAGAACAATTTACAGTCCTGGAAATCTGAAGGAGCGGGTCTACCCCATCTGATAGTCAGTCACTATGAGTCAGAATCAGCTACAGGACAGTGAGCTGTTTTTCTACTAATAGGAGAATCTCATATCAAGGGAGCAAAAATGGTCATATTGAACTACACACAGAGAAGCCACCAATATTTAACTCAAGGGAAAAATTCCTTTGTATAATCTTCAATAGCTTACAAAGAAATTCACCTTTAAATATCCAACATGTTTGCTTGAGGTAACACTGTGTATTGGCTGCTATAGTTGAAGGAATAATTTACAAGGATCTCCGGGTGAATTGTGAGCTGCACAGACTCATAAGAGAAAAAATGGATTGTAATGTGGTGCCTTTTTGGCATAAAAAGCCAAGCTCACTGCCATCCATCCCATAGATGCTGACACCAAGAATACAAGGTCTGCTTAGGACAAACCCTGTGGCTGTGACCCGGAACAATAAAGGGAAGACCCAAGAGGTCAGATCCACAAGAGAAAAAGCTTTCTGAGATGCAGAAGAGGAAATCTCCATTGTTATCCACAACAGCTATTGACGGCTGGGAGTCTCTCAGGTAAGCAAAAAAAAAAAAAAAAGAAAGAAAGAAAACAAACAAATAAAAAACCAACCTGGCCACAGATGTCCAGCAAATTCACCTTCATTTGTTGTGCGGTCACACAGAGAAATGATCTTCCAGGCGAGGTGATCTCCCAGGGCAATATGAATGGCTACAGGACTCATTAATGTTCTAATCTCTCTAGAAAGCCCAGTGGGAACTCTGTGCTGTAATCCTGAAAAAAAAAATTCAAATATAAATGTACCACTTTCACATTTTAGTTTATCCTTGACTTTTTCCTATATTTTTTCTCTAACATATTATTTCTTCTCCCAAATAGCGTAGATGCTATAAGTCTATAATTTGAAACAACGATAGTGCTCAGTTTTTCTTTTCCTATAAGAGAATTTTATATACACTGAATATAGGTTATGCTGACTTCTCTTTGGTGGAAGATAAAAAATATTTTCTTGTTTTAAATATGTCTTTAACTTAAAAAAAATTCTGTTGTGTTTGTTTTTGTCTCACCTGTACTGGTGTGGACGGTATGTGGTGAAATTACCTCAGAATGTCCCTGCTGAAATTATTTTAAAAAAATCATTGAGTGTATGCAGCAAGTTTCTTTTCTAGGCAATCAATATTAGAAGGGAAAAGAGACAGAAAAATGATACCCTGCAAACTAAAAGTGAATTAGTAACTTAGGAAGCAATGTGAAAGCTAGTTAGAATCAGAGACTACGAGGGGTTCCAGACTAAAAGAATAAAGTTATGCTGGCAGGGCATGAGAGAAGAATGGAAAATTAGAAAATAGCCTTCACATCTACTGATATGAACCCATGCATGAAGTTTATTTTGTTCTCCTGCGTCCAGTCAAACAAATGTCCTCCTTTGGATATTGTCTGCATAATCAACCCTCAGTAAGAGCAGTGACTCCATACGGGAGGGCAAGGAAGTAGGGAGAGAGGGAAGGAGGAAGCAGGGGAAGAAAGAGAGTGAAAATATGAACTAAAATAAATAAAAATCCACGACTGGGCTTAATTTGTAATACCTAAAAAGGTCATCCCTGCTACCTGGTTAGTCAACAGAAAAATCCCAAAATTGTCCTTGTATAAGAGCTTAAATTACAAATCTAGATTTTCCAGGAAGGCTAACATTACCGGGAAAGTTATATGGAGGCTCCTGTAGATTCAGCAAACATTGAATTCGGTCTGACCAGTTTGAATGGCCTTGACCTCAGGCAGAATGTATTAGAGAATGGATTACTGTCATTTCCCTACCTATTGGATTACTGCCACTCCCCTTGCTATTAGAAACTTAATTTTTGTGGAAATTGAGGTGCTTGGGTCCCACAGTCATGAGTCATGCCTTAACTGCCTTGATCAGAGAGTCTTGAAACATTTTATAAATTCCTTTTTCTTGGAAGATGTACAGCCAGCATGTTCCTTAGAGGAAAGAATGATGAGACCTCATCTCACATATTTGGACTTGCTAGCAAAAGACACCAATCCCTGGGGGAAAGACATCATGCTTAGTCAAGTAGAAGGGCAGAGAAAAAGAACAAAGCCCGTGACACGATGGATTGACATAATGGGCTCAAACATGACAATTGTGAGGATGGCGCAGAACCAGGTAGTTACTTTCTGTTATATACAAGCTCACTATGAGTTGAAACTGATTCAATGGCACGTAACATTCACAAAATAAACAAACCCAAAACCAGCATGTGTGTCCAAACTATGACCCCATCCCTGCTTTGTAGTACCACCAGCAACTGCAAGTTTCCTTTGCCCTCCCAAGTCCTATTTAAGCTGCCAGCTCTATGTAAATTCTTAGACGCAATTTTGACTTCATGCTGATGGTCTCCCCTCCAAATGACATGTTTGTTTCTTGATAAATACATAATAAATATACTCCTTGAATTATTTTTGAAGTATAGCATCTCATCTGTACCCTAAAACTTGAAGAACTGTATTGTCCTGTCAGCTTGCTAATAGTCAACAATCGCATCCTATGATTCTCTTGAATTCTACATTCAACAGATGACATCCGTATGTGACTCCCATATGTTGTGAATTCAAAGTTTTAAAGTATGGGTTTAGTATGTACTACTATTTCAGGGAGGACTTCGTGAAGCAGCTTGTGTTTGGCTCGGATGCTCCAGAACACACACTCTTATTAAAGGTGACAACCATACTAGAGGTGTTGTTCTTGTTAGGTGCCTTCAAGCCATTTATGATTCATAGTAGTCATATGCACAGCATAATGAAATACTGTCTAGTCTGGCAGCATCCTAACTAATAGATTTGAGCATAATTTTGTGTCCACTGTTTCAAACCATCTGGTTGAGAATGTTCCTCTATTTTACTGAAACTCTCTTGATAACATATCCAAAGCAAATGAGAAGATCTCACCATCGTAGCTCCTAAAAAGCCTTATGGCTGAACTTCTGAGATAGATTTGTTTGTTCTTCTGACAGTAGATATTCCACTATCACAATAATTCAGGAGCATCGATTCTTCTACAGCCTTCCTGATAAAAATGAGCAATTTCAAATGTAAATTAGCCACTTGAAAATATGATGGCTTCCGTCAGAAGTACCTTATTCTTCAAAGTGACATCATTGCTCTTCAACATGTTAAAGAGATTTGCCCAATGAAAATACATTGCTTGATATCTTGACTACTCCTTCCGTGAACATTGATTGTGGATCCAAGCATAATGAAATCCTTGACAACTTCAATCACTTCTCTATCAAGATGTTTTCAAAAGTGGAGATGTTTCCTTTCTTTACATTGAATTGTAATCCATACTGAAGGCTATCGTTTTTGTTTGTACTTTTTCATCAGCAAGTGCTTTAAATCCTCCTAAATTTCAGTGAGGAAGGCTGTGTCATCTGTATATCATAGATTGCCTTCGCATCATAGATTGTTTGCATATCCTAGATTGTCTTCATAAAGAAGTCTTCTTCCAATCCTGAGGTCTCATCTTCTTTCACATAGTCCAGCTTCTTGGATCATTTGCTGAGCATACAGATTAAGAAATAATCTGTATTGGGTCAGACATGCCTCATTGGCTCCACCCTTTTTTAACTGTTCTGACACCAACAATTTCTCTCATACCACCCTTGTCCGTGCTGGCCTTGATAATTTGTTGCAAAGGTCCCACAGATCTCACAGAGAAAGCTTACAATTAAGTGGATAGAAGGGCAGCAAGAAAAGATGAAAGACTTCAATGAGATGGGCTGACCATGGCTGCAGCCATGAGTTCAAGCCCAGGAATAGTAGTGAGAATGGCATAGGACCAGTGTTTCATTGACAGAACCAACTTGATGGGACCTACCAACCACAATAATTATTGTGAGGAGCTCTGGTGGCATAGTGGTTACTAACTGGTCTGCTAACTGAAAGGTCAGGTGTTTGAAACCACAAGCACTTCCATTGGAAAACATGTGACTAGCTACTCCGCAAGAGCTGTAGTTTCAGAAACACTCAGCGTCAGTTCTATTATGTCCTATGTGGTTGCTACGAGTCAGAATTGACTATAAGGTAGTGAGTTTAGTTTTATGCGTTGTCGTTGTTAGGTGCCTTCAAGTGGGTTCAACTCACATACAACAGAATGAAGCACTGCCTGGTCCTGCACCATCCTCATAATTGTTATATTTGAGCCCATTGTTGCCATCACTGTATCAATCCATGTTGTCAAGAGCCTTCCTCTGTTTTTGGTCACCCCTCTGCTTGGACTTGATGGCTTGTCTACTTAACCAACCATGATGTCCTTCCCAGTATGACATCTCCAAAACATGTTATTTGAAGCCTTGCTATCCTTTCTTCTAAGACACATCCATGTGTTCTTTGGGCAGACCATGGTGCTTCCAATGTTCTTCACCAGTGCCGTAACTCCAATGCACTGATTCTTTGAATGTCTACAACAATTCAGGATCAGTAAAAAGTCAGACTATAGTCATTGGTCCATAGAAACATCTTTTCTCGGCCAACAGTCAGGTTCTTTCGCTTGTCCTCAGCCTGGAGACCAAGTTGTCCCCTGCCTCCATGGACCAGGAAGCCCGCAGGTTGCTCGGCCTCACAGTCACATAGTCTAGGCCAGGTTCCTCTGTTCTGTATCATGGTTTTCCTTGCTTTAGCCTCTGGTCTCAGCTTGGCTCTGTGCTCTGCCCCATAGTCTCCAGGCCATAGGCTCTGTTGTCTCTGACCTTGGTTCCCACCACTTCGGACAGAGATCTTTGATGTGCTCTCTCCTTCTGCTGGTCCTGAGATTTCTCTCTCTTTCAGTCAAGATGACTCATCCTTATAGCCATTGGAGTGGCGATAAAACTGACCGATCCCCTCTCTTAGAGAGGCACCCACTCTGCGTAGGCCCAGTCACTTGGTGGGAGCTACAAAACTATGAATAAAATATTCATTTTAAAACTTTTCACCCCATCACACCTTGTTCTGTTTCAGAGACTGCCTCTTGGCCTATGTCCAGGTTCCTCATAAGCCCAATGAAGTGTTCTGGAATTCCCATTCTTTCTCAACGCTATCCATAATTTGTCATGGTCTGCTCTGATGAATGCATTCACAAAGGCAATGAAACACAAGTAAATATATTTCTAGTATTTTCTGTTTTCAGTCAACTCCATCTGACATCAATGATATCCCTCATGCCACATCCTCTTTTGACTCCAGCTTGAATTTTGGCAGTCCCTCATCAATAAACAACCATTTTTAATTATCTTAAACAAAATTGTACTAGTATGTGATATGAGTGATATTGTTCAATAACCTTCATATTCTTTGGAGTCACCTTTCTTTGGAATGGATACAATATGAATCTCTTCCCATTGTTGCCCTTTTTTTCCTCCCATAAATGAGTGAGTTCTTCCAGTCATTTATGAGCTTGTTGAAATATTTCAAATGGTATGCAATCAATTTCTGGAGCTTTGTTTCTTTTTAGTTTTTATTGTTAGTTTATTTATTTTTAAAAGTTTCACTGACATACAGTTCATATAACATACATTCACTACTTTGATTACATTCGTAAGAGTTGGGCAACTACTGCCACGATCAAGTCCAGGACATGTCTTCTTCATAGGACTTATTGTTGTCCACATCCCACTCACCCCATCCGCTGACACACCCCTTTGTAATATTAAGCTAGTTATTGTCTCTCTAAGTTTCTTATACTGGATTTCATATACAGAAAAGCATACACACGCAAAACAGAGCCTAAAAAATTGGATCCAAAATAAGCAGTGAAAAACCTCATTCCAAAAAAAAGAAAGAAAATATTAAAAACTGGAGCAATTGCACATTAGATCAAGAGAAAACACAATGACAAAGTGTCCCATTTTGACCAAACTACTACTGCAGCCACCCACCCTGCAGCGCCCTCAAGACAAGGCCCTTCCCATCCCTGCTCTCCAGTCAGAACACACTCACCTGAGGTTTAATCGGAATGGGGGCCCTTATGTGATTTGGGTTTTCACTGTCATCCATAGCCTTCTACAAAGCAGATGTTCAGAATTCAGGCTCCAACACTATTCCTGCTCCAAGTTTGTTTGTTTGTTTGTTTGTTTGCAGTCCTTGGATCACACAAGCTGGTATGCTTCTTCCTTGTGGACTTAGCCAATGGTCACTTAGATAGCTGCTTGTTTTAAGACAAGCCTTTAAGATGCCAGATGCTGTTCTTTCTGATACATATGAACTGTCTGTTTTCTTCACCACACTTTGATATAACACCCATATCATCAGGGATTACTTCATGGGGGCAGGCATTTAGCAGGGCCATGTCATAAGAACTAATTATTCTCAGATTTGGGCTATGATTAGGTATAAGCTCAAAATCCATTTATGTGTCCATGGTTTATATATGTCTCTGGTTTTTTTAATGATATTACTATTTTGTTGAAGGACATTCTATATTGGGGGCATATTGCATTGACAGTACCATTAGTTTAACCCATGGTATAGAATCTTTGCTTCTGCCTTCAGTGCAACTTGGACTTCTTCCTTTAGTACCATTGTTTCTTGATCATATATCACCTATTGAAATCACCGAACAAGAACCAATTGATTTTCTATGGACGGTCTGTGGACTTCTTTCTCCAACCTCCCTATTCTCATAGGAATTTTCAACATTGCAACTCCAAACAAGTTTTTCTGCAGTCTCTTCAGCTTGAAATAGGCTGAGTTTGTTCTTCCCTTTGGGCTTTCTAACTCCAGTTCTATGCACATTTAATTGTAATACTCGACTTTGTCTCCTTGAGCTGCCCTTGAAGGTTTTCTCTTGAGCTCTTTTCTTTGACGATTTCTTCCCTTTGTCTTCAGTTCTCTACATGCCAGAGCAAGGTTCAGAGTCTCATCAGACACCCACGTTAATCTTTCCATCTTGTGTTTCCAGTGGCCTTTTGCTTTCTTCATGTGTGATATTCTTCATGTCATCCCACCGCCTGTCAGGTCTATGATGAGTGTTCAATGTGTCAAATCGATTCTTGAAGATTTCCTAAATTCAGGTGGGATATACTGAAAAGTCATGTTTTGCTTGCATGGACTTGTCATAATTTTCTTCAGCTTCCATTTCAATTTGGACTTATATATGCACAATTGATTGTCTTCTACAGTTAGACCCTTTTGGTTGATAATAACCAAGAAAAGAGAGAGAAAAAATATAATTTATTTTTTACCAACCATAGTTTATATTGGTTCTTGAAATTTGATAAGGTTCATTTTGTTCTGTATAATTATTATATCATTGATTTTAGGGCTTTCCAACTTGAAATGGACAGGAAGTTAGTAGTTGAAAAAAAGTTGTTGTTGTTTTAAATCCCACACCAGCATGGAACCCAAATAGAACCTCAATTTTCTAATCTCTCTCAGTTATTTCTGGGTTTTCAGATGTTTCTTACATGTAGACAGTCTTAATATTATTAACCCCAACATCCTTTTTTCTACATCTGCACCTTGAAGAGTATAGAACTACTTGTTTCAGATACCTCTATGCACAAGCAGGCCACCCCAGACTACGCTGGGACTAAGGCAAACTGCCAGAACAATTATTTTGTTTTGATATATGACTTAGCTCTTGAAATATTTGGGAATGTAGATCCTTTTTTTTTTTCACAGTCAAGGTTCCAACCTCCTCAGCCCTATCCTCCACACCAGAATAGAAAAAAAAATAAACATACAAAAATTATTCATATCAGTTTATACAAATAGAAGCCAGCAAGCTAGCCATCGGCAGTCTACACAGCCAATCTCTTTATATACTCAATTGGGCTTGCTTTCTCCATAAGACAGGGATAAAAAAGTAAGCAAATTCATTGCCATCAAGTCAATGGTAACTCAGAGCAGCCCTATAGGACAAGGTAGAACAGCCCCTGTGAGTTTTTGAGACCATGACTCTTGTATAGAATTGAAAGCCCTGTGCTTCTCCAAGAGTGGCTGGTGGTTTTGAACTCTTGACCTTGAAGTTAGTCCATGGCATAGCCACTGCACCTCCAGGGCTCCTAAACCTAGGGGAATCAGTTAATTTTTCTAGGCTCATTTTTCTCATCTTAAATGGTGGATTTTATTATTCTTTCCTACTTTTTCATATAATCTCAAAATTGTACAAATTCAGGCTTCCCTCACAGGTTGAAAGCCAGGATAATTTTCATACATTATATTTTATTTCCATTTAAAAATGTTGAAACTCATTTTCCCATATAAATCTCTTTGAGTCTTCTCTCTAAGTGTTTATTATGGCTGATATTTAGCTTGTAGGCTGGGGTATGTGGGGTAAGGAGAGATAGGTTATGTAAAACATCTTGCAGAATAAATATATAGACATCAGGCTGAAAATAAAGAAAAAGCTTGTGTATCTCAAGCCTGCAACTTCAAAAACAGCAAATGATTCATTAGCCACTTAGGACTTTAAAAAAATTACTGGTTCTTGTCCATTGTCTGAAAATAACTGGTGTTATTAGCTGAAAAATAAATCACCAAAGCAAATGGAGATATAAGCACTGACAATTGAATAATATTTATGTAAGTAAGATAGGAAGAAGTATTTGACTACGTAAAACGTCAAAGAATGAAGAAAAAAAAGCATGAAACTTAGATTATGTATTTGCATCAAATGGATAGCAGTTTGGAATGATATCCCTATTGATTTTTTTCTTCTTGTATTTAATTTGGTATAAGTTCTATATCTTGATAATTAGGCAATTTTGATTCTGATCCATACTTTTTTAGGTGACCTCCCACCATAGACTGAAATAACTCCACAAGTTACTCAGCAGATATCCTGGGAAGCATCCTTTGATCCAGGCAAAGTTTCACAAAATGAAAAGAGATGAACTCTTCTGTTTGTCCTTAAATACTCATTTTCAAGAAGCCAAGATCACTATCTGTGGCTCAGTCCAATGCCATAAACGCATGGAAGCTCAGAAAGAAGACACAGACATCAGTGCTGTCTTGAAGAATACACTTTAACTAAATTCTTAGATCAAACGCAATGGCACATCCATAACATCTTGAAATTTTACAGCAATAAAAAAGAGGAAAGAGGACACAAATTGGATTAATAGCTATTACTTTTAGGCAAGGCATGATTATAATGTATAACCTCTAAAAACTATTTTTTTAAAAAGCAAATGCCTCCTTGAATTTGCTTCCTTTGACTTTTAAAAATCAACCACAAGTAAAGTAACAAAAACCTTTAATTCCTGCTTTCTCATTTATTTTTACTAGCAAAACTCCAGTTGAATAGTAATTTTTAAACAACCAAGGCTTCAGAGGGGCGTTTTTGTTTCTGGGGGAGCGGGGTTGGGTTTGGGGTTTTTTGGTGTCCACATCTTTTATTCCTTTCTCTATAAAACATAACAAAATATATTTAGAAATTCTAAATATTATACTTTAAGCTACATTTCTCAAAATGGCAAGTAGGTGTATGGATAGCAAAATGCTCGTCTACATAAATACCCAAATTCACCTGGGAAAATTAGGTATTGCTTCATGAAATCAAATCGGTTGGATTGTTTTCTACAGCTTTGGAAACAACATATTCCCTTGTATGTTTGTCACTACAGATGAATTGCTGATGGAAGCCATCTGAACTCTCAGATTACATAATGCGCAAAGATAGGCCAGAGTGAGTATGTGCTCATTGGATTGCTCTCTGGAAGGCCCGGATGGAAAGATTTCCTCTCGCACACTTTGAACGTGATAGCAGGAAGCCTAGTCACTGGAGAAAGATATTATGTTGGACAAGGTAGAGGTCAGTGAAAATGTGGAGGATCCTCAATTAGATGGATAGAGAGCGTGGCTGCAGAAGACGGCACAGCAATGAGCGGCGTTTACTTCTGATGTGTGAGGGCACGTGGCACAGTGAGTGGGAACCAATTTGACACCGTATACTAACAGCATGCCCTTTGATAAGCTAGTGGAAGGACAAGACCACTAGAAGGTCTTTAAAAAAATTAAGGTTATGAAACCGAACATCAGGTTTACATGTAAGAATTCATACACATGTCATGTCATCTCATTCATTGCAATTCCCACAATATACCATCCTTTACCACTTCCTCTGAGTTTCCTATTTCCATTCCTTCTTCTTCCCTTACCCATCTGAATTTTGCCCTGGGGTAAATGTTACTTGTTTGGTCTTAAGTAGTTTTTTATTACAAGGTATGTTTACTTCACGAGTTCTACTGCTTCCCTTAGAAACAAAAACCAAACTCACTGCCATTGAATTGATTCAGACACATAGCAACCCTATAAGACAGAGTAGAACTGGGTTTCTGCAGATATAAATATTTACAGGACAGGAAATCTCATCTTTCTTCCATTGAGCAGATAGAGATGAAAGTCCCATGTAAAATCCACCCAAACACTAAGGTTTCTTCGTTCGACCTATAGACCTATTTTGACTGAAAATAGAGCCAAGGTGCAAGGTGTGAAAGGAGACATCAGGTTCAGCTCCTGGACTGAAGCAAGCCTGAGGATCCTAGTCTCGGCGGTTCTACCAGTCTCCTGATGACCAGTCAACATGGTCTCTTGTGAGTTTGAGTTTTGTCCCAGAGTTTTCTCCTACTCTATCCAGAATTTTCTAATGTTATCTGTGTTAGTCTGGGTAGAGTGGAAAAACAAATTCATGGACACTCATATGTGTATAGGAAAGATGTTTATATACAAGAGCAATTAACTATTGAGAAAACATCACAGCCCAGGCCAGATCAAGTCCATAAGTCTGATATTAGCCCATTCCTCTTCAAACTCATGCAACACATCAATGATGCCGACTGCAGGATAATCACAGGCCCGTGGGTGAAAAGTCTCATGGATCCAGTGGTGGTGAAAGCATCTCAGCACTGGTAGGGGTCTCCACAAGACTTAGCCATCTCCGGACACTAGTATAGTACCATGTATCTTGCCAGCTGCAATGTTTCTCAGGGAGTGAGCTGAGCTAGAGAGAAGTCTCCCACCTCCAAAAGGAATACAGAAGTTCCCAGAATCCTCAGCGAAGGCCATGCTCACATAGAGGCCTCGTTAGCTATGACTTGATTGACACACTAGACTCTACCCCTTCGCTCTTAATCCTCTCAAATCGACAAGCAATTATGTAACTACCACATTATCCTTCTCAGGGTAGGTAATTGTGAGAGCGGGGAATGACTAGTTCTTCCGGTCTCGGGATGGTGGAGAATGGTGCTGGTGTTTTAGGGACCCGTTAGTTCATGGGACTAATTGTTTCCATGTGTTGTTCAAACTTCAACAGTATTCTTTTCTCGAAGCAGGGTGAGACCAATACTTGCGTCTTCGATGTCTGCTGCTAAGACTCCAGTCATTATTCACCAATGTAAGATATGAAACATTGTCTTTGGGAACTATGCCATGCCAATCGAACTTGGTGTCCCGAGGTTATGGTCCTGACCTCGCAGGCCTAAAGAATTACTTCCTAATAATGTTTGATGATACCTAAGATGTTTTCATAACTTTGTTCCCTTTAAGCTCCACCACATTTATGGATATATTTGCAGAAAGGTTACTATACATATATCTTCCGTCAAACTTACAAATATTTGCAAGTGTAAGCCCACTCTCCCTCCCACACCTGTTCAGCTCTGCATCTGCTTATAGATCACAAGTCTTGCAGGATTGTGCATAAATAGCATTTACCTCTGTTGCCTTTAACTGTGGCAAACTTCCCAGTGTCTTCCCATCTCCATCATTTTTATGTATTTTATTATTATTTATTTATCATTTTCTTGAAAACAACATTACAACCTCTGATGCAATAACTACTCTTTCATGTGTATCATTTCAATTCTAGAGTCACTGTGATTCAGAGTAAACACAATTGCAAGGAGTCTTTACATGTTACCACTTCTGTAAATTTCCAAAAATTAAAAGTCCCTTGAAAGAATATATGTCTGTGTGCTAAATTAAAAGTCCCTTGAAAGAATATATGTCTGTGTGTTAGTAGTTGTGATAAGTATTATAAAACATATTTCATAGAGTTATGCCAAAATACACACCTACTTTGGATATATCAGTCTGATCATGTCCTTAAATTTTATATCATACTTTTAAAAGTATTATTAATTATAAGTTAATATATATTTCATATTATTCCATAGTTCAATCATGTGACACAGTGTTATACAATTGCTACAACAATCAAATCAGTTTCTAAATATTCTTTTCCTTCCTGGACTCCTTGACATCAGCTTTCTTTTATGCCCACCTCCCACCACCCCCATATAAATTATACTTTTTGAAAATCTAATAGTATCTCAGATTAGCTCAATGAACATCTCTCTTTTCATGAGCGAGGTTGGCTATTTTGTTCATAAGACTTTTTTCTTCTTTTTTCTGAGTTTCATTTCCTTTTGTGTTGATTCCATTATTTCATACCACGAGGGCCTTTCTCCACATCTGGGGGATAAAGGCTTTCAACAACCTGATTGAAAGAGCGATTGCTCCTCTTAATATCAGTATTTTAACCCTAAATGGCTTTTGCCGGGCCATGGGCTTCGTCCTGAACCAATTGAATGGTGCAATCATTTTTCCCCAAGATAGGTAATCTACTAGGGGCTGCACTGGGCAAAGGTGCTGTGTGAGGACTCTTTAAAGTGTTGAATAGTAAGGATGCCATTTGGAGGGCTCAGGTGCATCTAACTCAAACCATGGTATTTTCAATTGCCTCAGATGCATGTCGAAACTGGACAATTTCTAAGGAAAGAGAAAATAAAGAAGGCTTAATATATTTGATTATGATATTGTCAAAAATATTGAATATACTACGGGCTTCCAGAAGAACAAACAAATATGTCATGGAAGAAGTACAGCCAGAATGTTCTTTATCAGCTAGGATGTCATGACTTTGTCTCTCATACTTCGAACACGTTATCAGAAGGGACCAATCTCTGGAAAACAATGTCATGCTTCATAATGCAGTGACAAATAAGAGGAAGATCCCCTCGGAAGTGGATTGACACAGTATCTTCAACAATTAGCTTAAACATTATACTGTACAGACTTGTGTAGAAGCTGAGTTTTTCAGCACATTTTTAATGCAGTTGTGGTAAAATTAGGTGTCTCGGCTGATATTCGGGTTGGCTTATATTTGAGTTTATACGGTAATTGTGAAAATGGCACAGGGTTAGCCAGTGTTTTATCCTATTGGACACAGTGTCCCTATGAATAGCAACTGCCAAAATGACAAGCATATTAGGATTTTCTTTTAACGTACTGGATAATGTATCCTTGAGTATTAGCGGAAATAGACAAGGATTACTTTATAAACAAGAAAGCTTGACTGTAATTGGATGGCTTCTGAACAATACCTCCAACAGAGGCACAATTCCGTCACCTGACATTGCACCAGCACAGCTTTAATCCCATCAGGTTGTCATTTTCAACGCAGTGTCCCATCTTCAATAAATCCTAGTCAGCGAACACCGAATTTATGCTGCAGGCTGAGAAGTGATTGGCATGTCACCTGCTGAGAACAAGATACTATTCTCAAGAAGGAAAATAGAGTGGGGATTCAAGAAGGAGGGAAGGAAGTTCTAGTAAAGACAAACTATACCAATCCTCTCCCCAAATTTGCCAACCATTACTGATAACTAAAGGCTGAGCAGTGCCTCACAGCAGGTTCAGAAACATACCTGAATGCTACCATTATCTAATAACTCGGTTTGTCTGGATCTCAGGGACCCTCTGAATCAGTCATCACTTTCACCACACACATCCTGACAGGGTTCGGAAAACTTTATATAGATACATCGAGAGGGCACAGTTCTTCTATAGGAACAAGTAAGGCTAGAGCTCAAACGTTCCCTCGTGGAATATGAGAGCATGTGTGCGAGGAAAAAGCTCAGTATCCGAGACAAGTTTGGAAACATGCTAAACCAAGGTGAGCAAAGGTTGCAGCAAACCCAAAATAGAAATACTCCGAAGGCCATCAGAGTTAACCTTTGCCCCTTGCCCACAGTTTGACTTATTTATACTGCCTCCATTGTTTTTTGGGGGGATTTTTTTGGCTGTAATTGAAGGAAAGCAAGCTTAAAATGGAAGCACCAAAGAATACTAGCTGTCATCGCCAAAAGCAGGCCCTGAAGCCTTTCTCCAGACCTGCTCATTGAGCTGGACATTGAGTCCCAGTGGCCCCATCTGTTCACTCTGCCCGGGTCAGAAAGTCTTAACCTCGCTGGAGAGCTGTGCCCTGAGGCCTCTCCTGAAGTTTCCTGGTCTTGACATGCGTGAAGTTGCACCTGAGGTCACACGTAATCCTCTTCTACATCTCACTGGACTGAAGAGTTAGTCTACAATGATTTATCACTCTCAGCTATATACAGCCATGCATTTCTCTGTTTCCTCCAAAGTAAATCCAGTTGAAACACAAGCATTTCAATTTTGAGTGTGTGTGTGTGTGTGTGTGTGTGTGTAGCTGTAGCTTTTTAAAAAGTTAAAATTGGAGAATACAGAAATGACAATTATTATTGTAGAGGGAGCCAAGCCATCCAAGGCTGTATTAACTCTGGCTTAAAATCAACTTAGTAGCTTTGATAAATAAAATGCAATTAGTAGCTAGTCATGTTTTTTTTCCTCCGCTAGAGCTCAACGCATTTTACGAGTGTTCATCCTTTACCTATATATTGAAAAAGGAATCCTAGCAATAAATCCTTAGGAATTGGAGAAACATGGAAAGACATTTCATTATGTACATAATTTCCTTGTACATATTCTCTGGATTGTACAGGATAGAAGACCAGCCCCATCGTCTTTCAACAAGTTTTCTTCCCAGGGTGAGAATCCAGTATTTAGCTGATTCCTTCTTTAAGGCCATCTTATTTAGATGCTATTTGGGATTGAGAAAATTTTTAAAATTCTGGGCAATGGAAAGAACAAAAAGGTACAATAAAGCAGGACATCTAAAGGGTAAACATTCATCTTTATTATTCTTAATTTTCTAGCTTCATATCCTTAGAATATGCCTGCAAGAACAGACACAAGGGTAGGTCTCTTTACATGAACTTTGGGCTACAAAACAGATCCATTCTGATATACAAGGCAGACCAAGCTCAACAAATTTCTGGATTCACAAAAGCTTCCCTGAAAACTTTTGTATTTATAGTTACGTGATTTCATTTTTGACACCTATTTTTTTTCGCCACAACTAGGCTTTATCCGGAGACACCAGTCCATGAAAAAGGATACCATACTTGATAAAGAAGCAGAGCAGCAAAAAAGAGGAAGACTCTCAATGAGAGCGATTGACACAGTGGCTTTGACAATGGGCTGAAGCATAATAGCAATTGTACGAATGGCACAGGCCCTGGAAGTGCTTCGTTCTGTTGTCCATATGGTCACTGTGGGTTTGAACGGATTCAATGGCACAGCGCAATAACATAGCAACCAATGGTTGTGAAAAACAAGGTTCTCAACACAGGCAAAAGGTGCTTCTGACTTTCCTGGCCAAAAGTTCAGCCAGTGTTCCTAGGACCCTTGCTTTGAAGCATATGAAAAATTATAAATTCTTTTCATCAACTATTTGATTGAATCAACCAATGAAGAGCCAACAGTGTGATCCTCCTTCCTCACTGACCTAATTAAACCAACTAATTATTTGTGTGCCATAAAACCATGCAAATCTAATGCATATGCATATTTTGAGATACAGCTTACTTGGATAGACAGTTTAATAAAGTTGAAACGGATACAGTTTAATAAAGAAATGCTTCCTCTTATATTTACACTATTCCCATTGAAATATGTTCATATAAAGAACAAAGTCAGGGAATTGACTGATAGACAACTGAGTGCTGAGTATGTAGCACAGAAATTAGAGTGATGATTTTCAATGTAGGTGATAGTCTCACACTTTCTTTATCGTAAAAATATTAGTAAATTAAATATGGTTGCAATAGGTAAGAGATTAATCAATTCAGACTACTGTCGATTTTAATTAATAATCAGAGATACCTCATTCTGCTTTTAAGTCATCCTGCTTTCAAGTTGAACAAGCAGCCATCTAGCAGAGAAGCAATGAGCCCACATGGAAGAAGCACACCAACCTGTGTGATCATGAGGTGTTGACAAGATTAGGTAAAAGACATTAGAAGACCCCAAACAAACAAACAAACAAAGCATATTGTTGAGAATGAGGGGGGTTGGAGCAGAGACCCACAACCTCTCTGTAGATAATGTGACATCTCCTCACAGAAGGATCACAAGGAAGAAATGAGTCAACTAGCGTGAAGTATAGCACCCATGAAACACAATATTCCTCTGGGCCCTTGAGGCTTCCTTGCCCCCCACTATCATGACCCCAATCCTGCCTTTCACTGTTGGCTAAGTCAGAGCGAGTACACAGGTACAGATAAGAGCTTAGGACACACAGGATCCAGGTCAGATAAACTCCTCGGGAACAGAATTGGGAGTAGTGATACCAGGAGGGGAGGGGAAGGTGGGGAGATGAAGGGGATAAAACCATGGGGGGAGGGAGACAGCATTGGGTATAATATATGAAAAAAATAAATTATATTTTATCAAGGGGTCAGAAGGGTGGAAGGGGAGAAGGGAGAGTAAAAAGAGGAGCTAATACCAAGGGCTCAAATAGAATGTAAGTGTTTAGAAAATAATGATGGCAACATATGTACAAATATGCTTGATACGATTGATGTATGGATTGCTATAAGAGCTGTAAGAGCCCCGCAAATGATCTTAAATATATATATATATATATATATATATATATATGGTATGGTGTATATATATGGTATATATACACACACACACACAAATATATATCCTGATACCCTGATACCAGGCACAATTATACAGCTCTACTTGGCAACCTATGGCATCAATCTGACTCAGAATCAACCTAATGGGAATGGGTTTTAGGTCCTTTACTCCCCAGTTAGACACCCATGTTTATCTTGAATTACTTTTAATTTTTTTCTTCAAGAACGTTCTTCCTCAGAGGAATATTGTGCATCCCTAAATAACAGTGTTGAAACCACAAGACACCTTATGACATGGATGGACCTGGAAACCATCAGGCTGAGTGAATTAGGTAACCGCTAATTAACAAGTCTTATATGAATCCATTACATAAGGACAAACGCTAAGACAAAAGCAGGCTTCTGTTTTCAGGTCATGTAATCTTCTCACCTGGTCTCCCAAGAAACAAGGCAATGAGCATTCAGGAACCATGGACACCCCCCACCACTTTTATTGATACATCTTACAAACCACTTTGAAAGAGGAGGCCTCTCTGCAGCTGGGGTCCGATTCCTAGACGTGGGAGAAGGAAAAGACGGCTCCACTCTGGCCACGTGACACTGGTCACCTCGAAGCAGCAGCACTCCTACGAGAGCGATTAGGGAACCCAGTGGAAATTCACGTCAAGCAATAGGGACGGCATGCTTGCCACAGAGAAGGCGATTACACTTCTGTTGGTGTGTAAACTGTGTGGGGCAACCCACTGCTTGGAAAAATGCCTAATGTAACTTAACTATATCCCCAGGGGAAGACACAGCCCAATATCTTGTTACTCATCGGACACCTGTGACCTAATTTATATCCTGATCTTGGTGACTCAGGCCTCGTGCTAGGGACAACTGGGGCTTTAGACTCCACACTTTCAAGGTGCACAATACCCTTCACAGCCACAAGAGAAGGACCCCATTTGGAAACCCCAACAAATGAACTGGGCTTTACCCTCAACTCACCTGTAGTGGATTTAAGGAACTGCAATAGCCCCTTGTTCTTAAAGCAGAAATGCCCTGGTGTTAGAAGCAGCAGATGTCCACTCTCTGAATGTCACAAAATTGGTTGTTGATGAACTGTGTTTGAAATAAGTTTCCATGAGGGTTTGCCATGTATGGCAGCCTGGGACTACCATGTATTTACACTTTTCATACTCACTTTGCCTTTTTATTACATGTACAGTCTAGTGAGCACGGTCCTGGTATAGTGAATGAGCATTACTGAAAGTTTTTCCCTACCCTCAGCCCTCACTTCTTGTGTAACTATTGTCCAGTCATTTAATATTTTCATCTGTACAAGTCAACAGTGTATGCATTGTATTGGAAAAGCTGGCTTTTACATATATAATTTATTTTTCTCAAAGGTGTTTTGAATTCTATTGTAATGGCTATATGAATGATACTATCAATAGAATTAACTTATGTCATATGGGAATAACTGGTAATTTTCTCCAATAAAATGCTTATGCTATATTTAAAATGAACCAGGGTCATATATAAATGATAAATATATGACTGGATTTGGGGTTCACACTTAACTGTAGTCCTACTCTAAAACCATCTAGTTTTTCTGCCATGTTTCCTTGTCTTCCTAAAAATGATTGATACATGAATGCAATACAAAAGTGGAGAAGCTCAATATCAGCAGCTGAAATCAATTACTCGTATGAAAGTTCACATGGAAGATGAAAATAAAAATAAATCCACAAGAATCAAAATTCAACCATGAGTCTATCCCACCTGAATTTTAAGAACATTTCAAAAACCAGTTTAATGCATTGAGCATTAATGACAGAAGTCGAGATGATCTGTGGGAGGACATCAAGAAGATGTCGTGAAGAAAGCAAAAAGGTCCTTAAGAGAGGAAAGGAAGCAAGCAGCAAAGTGGATGTGAGAAGAGACTCTGAATCTTGCTCCTAATCACAGAGAAGCTAGGGATAATGCATCATCAAAAAAAATTACCATTGTGAATTAAGGGGGAAGTGCAGAGTGGAGACCCAAAGCCCATTTGTCAGCCACTGGACACCCCCACACAGAGGGGTCTAGGGGAGGAGATGAGTCAGTCAGGGTGCGATGTAGCACCGATGAAGAATACAGCTTTTCCCCAGATCCTGGATGCTTCCTCCCCCCGAATTCTACCTTGCATGTCTGAATAGAGCAGAGGTTGTACACTGGTGCATATAGGAGCTAGAGGCAGAGAGAATCCAGAGTGGATGATACCTTCAGAACCAGGGGGTGAGGGGTGATACTGGGAGAGTAGAGGGTGAGTGGACTGGAAATGGGGAACTGATTACAAGGATCTACATATGATCTCCTCCCTGGGGGATGGACAATAGAGAAGGGTGTGAAGGGAGACACCGGATAGGGCAAGATATGACAAAATAGTAATCTATAAATTATCAAGGGCTCATGAGGGAGGGGGGAGCAGGGAGGGAGGGGGGAAAAAAAGAGGACCTGATGCAAAGGACTTAAGTGGAGAGCAAATGCTTTGAAAATGATTAGGGAAAAGAATGTACAGATGTGCCTTATACAATTGATGTATGTATATGTATGGATTGTGATAAGAGTTGTATGAGCCCCTAATAAAATGTTTTAAAAAATTGTATGAACCCCTAATAAAATGTTTTTTAAAAAAGAAATAAAGTCAAAGAGCTGAATAGAAAATTCAGACAAAGAGAAATATTATAAGAAAATATGCAAAGACCTAGAGTTAGAAAACCAAAAGGTAAGAACATGCTTAGCATACATAGCTTAAACAGAAAGAAATCAAGAAAAAATTCAAGTCGAGTTGTAATCTTGATAGGTTCTATGGGAGCATATTGAATAACCCAACAGCAGGCTCAAATTCTAGAACGATAACATTGATGCTGCATGTGAGTACAATTTTGCTGAAGCTTATTCAGCAGCAGTTGCAACAGTACACCCAGGCTCAGGATGGATTCCGAGACAGTGAGACAAAAATGTCCTTGCTGATGTCAGAGGGATCTTGGCTCAAAGTTGAAAATACCAGAAAGGTATTTACTTGTATTTTTTAAAATCATTTTATTGGGGGCTCATACAATTCTTATCACTATCCATACATAGATCCATTGTGTCAAGTGCATATGTACATTTGTTGCCATCATCATTCCCAAAATATTTGCCTTCCACTTGAGCCCTTAATATCGGCTCCTCATTTTCCCCCTCCCTCTCCACTCCCCCCCTACTTCATGAACCCTTCATAATTCATAAATTGTTATTATTTTGTCATGTGTTACACTGTCTGATATCTTCCCCTGCCCTCTTTGCTGTCCATCCCCTAGGGAGGAGGCTATACATAGATTCTTGTAATCAGTTCCCCCTTTCTATCCCACGTTCCCTCCACCCTCCAGGCATTGCCACTCTCACCACTTGTCCTGGAGGAATCATCTGTCCTGGATTCCCTGTGTTTCCAGTTGCTATCTGTACCAATGGACATCCTCTGGTCTAGCCAGATTTGTAACGTAGAATTGGTAGAGGAAAATTATGTTTCTTCATTGCTGTCCTACACCCTGACTGGCTCATCTCCTCCCCACAACCCTTCAGCAAGAGGGTGTCCGGTTGGCTGCCTATGGACTTTGAGTCTCCACTCTGTACTCACACATTTACAATGATATTTTTTTGTTCCTTAATGCTTGATATCTGGTCCCTTCTCCACCTCATGGTCACACAGGCTGGTGTGTTTCTTCCATGTGGGCTCTGTTGCTTCTGAACTAGATGGCCACTTGTTTATCTTCAAGCCTCCAAGATCCCAGACGCTATATCTTTTGATAGCCAGGAACCATTAGCTTTCTTTACCACATTTGCTTATGCACCCACTTGTCTTCAGCGATCATATCAGGAAGGTGGGCACCCACTGATATGATTTTTAGCTCTTTTATGTCTGATAACTGGTCCCTCTACACCTTGTAGTCAGACAGGCTGGTGTGCTTCTTCCATGTGGGCTTTGATGCTTCTCAGCTAGTTGGCCACTTGTTTACCTTCAAGGTTTTAAGACCCCAGGCATTATATCTTTTGATAGCCGGGCACCATTAGCTTGACAATGCCAAGGCATTCAACAATGGGGATCGTAACAGAAATGGAATACTCTTGACAGGAATGGGAACTCCGCTTCATTGTGGGAATGGGAAGGGTACCTCATTGTGCTCCTGCGGAGCACAAATCAAGAGGCCTTTGTGTGAACAGAACAAGTGAATACTGCATGGTTTAAAATCATGAAAGGTGTACATCAGGGTTGTATCCTCTCACCATACATATTCAATCTGTACACTGAGCAAATTATTAGAGGCGCTAGTTTACATGGAGAAGAATGTGGATTTGGAGGAAGCCTTATTAACAACCTGAGATATACAGATGACACAACCTTGTTTGTAGAAAGTGAGGACGACTTGAAGGACTTACTAACAAAGATCAAATATTGCTGTCTTCAGTATTGATTACAACTCAGTATCAAGAAGACCCAAATCCTCAAAATTGTACTGATAGGTAGCATCATGGTAAATGGAGATAAGATTGAACTTGTCTTGCTTAGATCCACAATCAATCAAGAGATCAAAGGACACGCTGTGTTAGATAAATCTACTGCACAAGATCTCTTTAGAATATTGCAAAGCAAAGATGTTACGTTGCAAAGATCCATCTGACCCAAGCCATGATGTTTTCAATTGCTTCATACATGTCAAAATCAGACATTGAAGAAGGAAGAACACAGAGGAATCAATGCATTTAAACTGTGCTGCTGGTGAGAACATTGAAAATACCATGGATTTCTGAAAGGACAAACTGATCTACATTGGAAAAGGTATAGCCAGAGTGTCCCTTACAGGCAACAATGACAAGACTTCATCTTAAATAGTGTAGGCACGTTGTCAAGTGTGATCAGTCCTTGAGAAGCACATCATGCTCGGGAAAATGAAGGGGCAGTGAAAAAGAGGAAGGCCCCGCACGAGATGGATGGACCCAGTGGCTGCCGCAATGGGCTCAGGCATAGGAGCAATGATGAGGATGTACAGAACCCGGAAGTGTTTTGTTCTATTGTGCATAAGGTTATTACTATGGGTGAGAATAAACTTGATACCTAAAAGCAACACATACCAAGTGGGCCGAAGTAATCAGATGATGCCTGGCTATCAGAAAGAATAGTGCCTGGGGTCTTAAAGTTGTGTCTCAAAACGAGCAGTCACCTAAGTGAGGCATCACGTAAATCTACTTGAAAGAAGCAGACTAGGCAGTGTGATCCAAATCCAGAGCAGAGAATGGTATCAGAGATAGAATCTGATATCTTCTTTGCAGAATGCTCTGAATGACAGTGGAAAGAGCCCAAAATTCATTTGCAGGGTCCCCATGAGGATTCAGCCTCTGACCATACTCCACGGATGTGGATAGTCCTACCACATGGAAAGCATTGTAAAGTAGACGATGAAAGATGCAGTCAGGTTAAAATGTAATACTTTATCATTTGTTCTTCCCTTGACCCATTTTAAATTTGTTCTAATTTTTAATATTTTCTGCTTTTTTGAGATATTTCTGTTTTGTTGTTTTAGGGGTGGTTTCTTTCTTGATTTTGTTTTGCATGCGAAATCCACAAGAGGCAAATATACAGAATCAGTAGTGGCATATGAATTCCTTAGGGACCTGGCAGGGGAAGTTCAAGGATAAACAGGAGCTCTGGTAGACTGGGATGTCTAGAGCAGAGGTTGGCAAACTGCTTCCCTCAAGTCTTAGCTAGCTCTTTAGGTACATATGGCTCTGAAGCAAATTTGAAAATGAAAATAAAACTATTTTTCAGATCATAGTGATTCCATTTGTTTGTAAAAATATTTGTATGGTTCTTGAGTGATTTTCAAATTGTGGGGAGGGCCAAGATTGGCTCTCCCATCTTAAAACTTTGCCAAATCCTGTTCTAGATAAACAAAACCAATGATACTGATGTACATATAAAAAAATAACTTTATATCAAGAGAGCATCCCAACTCAGTCTAGCTCAACTCCATGGATCAGATGCTAGTTGGAACCCTCTTCAGGCTCAAGTAGCTGAAGGCCATTGATACAGAACCTTGAAGTGGGATACAGGAAGATCACAGGCTGGTGTGTACAGAGTCACATGCATCTAAGTTTAGTGGAAACATAGCAAGCTGCTTATAACTCTCCAGGTCAGCAGTCCACATTTGGCTGCCCCTGGAGACAGACACAAGGTCCCAGCAAGAAAAGTAAAGGGTCAGAGAAAGGAAGGAAAATTTCCCAGCATCTCTCATCAAAAGTCTGCACCCTGAAAGAGGGGCCATCAAACTGTGATCTGATTTATAGGCTTGACTCCACTCCTACACTTTCACACAGGTACAAGTTGATATAAAATCTAACTTCCACAGGGACTAACAACCACTACAAGAAGAAGAAAATATTATAAAATTGATTGTGGTGGTGACTGCACAGCTCAATATGATTAAACTATTACAGAGTATGATATGTGAACTATAGGCCAATTTTTTAAAAAAGACAGAATTTCCCCCCTAGTTGAACCCCTAGCTCATTTTACTTTGGCTCAGATCAATAGACAAAGGGCATTCTCCTTTTTACAGATTTAATTGCATTTCCTAAAAATATATGTTATGAATCTTACCCAGCATGTAGTTGGTGTTGTTACATGCCATCCATTCAGTTCTAAGTCAAGGCAACCCCAGGTACAGCACAATGAAACACTGTGGGGTCCTTTACCATCAGCATAGCCATTACTACCCTGTTTCCCTGAAAGTAAGACATCCCCCCAAAATAAGACCTACTTACAGTTTTGCCTCTCACTAAAATATAAGGCATCCCCTTGAAAATAAAACTTCCCCAAAAATAATGCCCCCCAAAGCTACCTAACTCTGGACTCTGGACCGAAGCAGTGGCGCAGCCGTGCAACCCACTGTTGGCCACAGAACAGCTGGAGCAGACAGGACGTGTGAGGTCTCTTTTAATAAAACAATAAACAATAAATGTTTACTGTATTCTTCTTTATGGAAAAATAACACATCCCCTGAAAATAAGACCTAGCGCATCTTTGGGAACAAAAATTAATATAAGACACTGTCTTGTTTTCAGGGAAACAGGGTATGTTTGAGTCCATGGGGCAGTCTCTATTTCAATCCAAAGTTTTGCGAGTCTTCCTCTCTACTGCGCAAGCATAATTCTCTTCTCCAAGGACTAAACTGTCATGATAACATGTCCAATGTATGTGAGAGTAAATCTTACATCTTGACTTCTAAGAAACCTTCTGTTTGCACTTCTCCTAAGACCTATTTGCTTACTCTTCTGACACTTCATAGTATATTTAATATTTATGATGTCACCATAATTCAGAGACACCAGTTCTTCTTTGGTCTTCTGTCTGCATCAACCAGCGTTCATAGCATATGAGCCGTTGAAGATGTCATGTTTGGATAAGGAGCTGCTTAGTACTACAAGTGACATCCTTG
The DNA here is from genome assembly GCF_050624435.1 of Tenrec ecaudatus. Classification (NCBI taxonomy): domain Eukaryota; kingdom Metazoa; phylum Chordata; class Mammalia; order Afrosoricida; family Tenrecidae; genus Tenrec; species Tenrec ecaudatus. The sequence goes on from NC_134539.1 coordinate 13,067,337, forward strand.
CTTTATAACACTTTACAGAGCTATTTTATAGCGGATCTGTCAATGCCATAAGTTTTTCCTGGATTTCTTTAGAAGGGCTTCCATGGACATTGATTGTGGATCCAAGGTAAATGAATCCCTTTATGACTTCAGTATTTTCTTTTTATTATCATGTTAATCCAGTTGTGGGAATATTGCATTCTTTACGTGGAGGTATCATTTACATTTCAGGCTGATCTTTGATTTCCATTAGGCAGTGCTTTTAAATGCTCCCCACTTTCAGCACGCAAGCTTGTGATACAGGCACCCTACTGCTGTCAATGAGTCTTCTTCTAACATTGATGCCACGCTCTACTTCATATAATACCATTTGGGAATGAAATTTCGTGCTGTGTTAATGAGGTAATATTCGTGTAGGGTGTGTTTTTAGTAATTATCCTGTTGAAATATAAAAGAGCAGGTTAAGCAAGAACGCAGAGATGGCCACGCATGGAAGATGCCAAGCAACAGAAGACCAGAAGTTGCACAGAGAAGGGAATCTACTGCTGAGCCAACAGAGATGGTCCGAAGTCTGGAGGGTAGAGGCATGTCTGACCTCTGCCTCTTAGAAACCATCCTTGTGTGGATGTGGAGTTGGATTCTTCTTCCCCTTATTGAAGCCAGAGGAGGTAAAACATGGTCCCCCAACCACTTCTTGCAATCCTCTGTAAGAACTGTGCTCTTTTCATGTTTATTTTTTGATCACTTATAGGAAACCAAACAACCATTGCTTTAAAACAAGTATGATCATTCAAGGCGGGAGGCAAATTACATGAACCAGAATGGAAATAAGAACATATATGAATTATGAAAAATATGATTAATGCCATGAACAACATCTGTAGACATTGTTGAATGAGAACCTTTACTGCTAAGGATCCTTTCACTGTAAGTGGAGTAAAATATTATTTTAAAATAATTTCAATTGATAATAAGTGTATATCATGAAATTCTACATGGATTAGTCTTCCTGAACATATTGTTAAGTCAAAGAAATTCATATTTGGAAATATTTGTTACTGCCCCCATGAGATCTACATCAGCAAGTTCCAAATGATTCTTCCTAAACCTTTTTGTTGTAAACACCACTTTTGTTTCTTTCTAACTTCAGTTTACACATTCTAGAAACCTCCTAAAATTCCAGCACACCAGGAGGGAAGTCAATTACAAATGCCAAAAAGTTTATGTTGTGGAAAAACATTCAACATGATAAAGCAAGGTAAATGGAAAGCATATTTTTTAAGGGTATCAATTAATCACCAAGCCCCACCCCTTGTTCTGGAGCAATTAAGAAACTGTCACTGGAGCCACATGGGAAGAGCAATAGCAGGTTGATTGATGGTAACCAGATGGCAGCATACAACTGAAAAACCAAGACGAAGATGGGACTTTATGCGTTCTGCTCCCTCCCGTAACAATTGAAAAGCTGGGGGGAAATGTATTAGGATCAACTAGACTTGCCAAGTCAGTGACAGAACAGAAGCAAGCTCCAAGACAGACGCAGAACATGGAAAAACTACCAAGACAAAATTCCCTGGATCTTTTTGTCACCCATAAACCAGGCAGGGCATGGAAAAGAACCGAGAACAAATGAACAGTAACCTTTACTTAAATCATAAATCAGCCAAGTTAAAATAATTCCTTTTACTAATTTCTTCTGAGAAGAGTTATAAAAAATTTTGTAAAAACCTACTCCTCTTTAAAAACTCAAACATGTCCCCTTCCAAGTTGACACTTGCTCTAGAAGGTAAATGGGGTTTAGTCCTCTTAATTGAAAATTATTAGGGCAAAGAATGTACAGATGTGCTTTATACAACTGATGTATGTATATGTATGGATTGTGTTAAGAGTTGTGAGTCCCTAATAAAATGTTAAAAAAAAAAGAGCCTTCATGTGTAGGTTCTTTTTTCTAAAGCAGGGGTGCTCAATACGTCGATCATGACCTACTAGTCGATTGCAAATGTAGTGTGGGTACATCACATGGCATTAAAAAATAGATGTAAGCCTATCATCAACCTGTCACTTTATTGATATACAGCACAGCCAATCAGATGCAACCTTAGTCATCCAACTTATGCGCAAACAGCTGCACTGAGTGCAGAAAACTGACAAGCTAAGTTATCACCAATTTTTAGGCCTTGGTTTTTATTCTCTTAAATGTGAGAAAGGGAATTAAAATGAGTGGGGGACCTGGACGAAAAAAGAAGACTAAAACGTATCACTTTCATGCAGAATGGGAGACTTTGACGCTACAAGCCGACATTCGGCTGACGTCCAGAGCCCATGAACAGTTCTGCAGCTTTTTCATAGAGGGAAAGTGCTCAGACATGAGAAAACGTGCTACGGCCTTGATGGCATTATTCGGCTTTACTTATTTACCTGAGCCAGCCTTTTCCCACATCAAGATCATTAAGTCCAAATACCGTTCCACCAAGACTGATGATCATTTGGAAGTGTGCTCGAGGCTGGCTGTCAGCAGCTCCTGTCCGGACTATGCATCCCTGACTCACTCCATTCAGTGCAAGTCGTCAGAATAAAGTCAGGTCATGACAAAACACGTACATAGTTAATTGTGTTGTGTTGTGCAATATGGACTCATGCGGTATGCAAGGTACGTAAACATACATAGTACATATAAAGAATTCTCAATGCACTTATGAATAAATGTAATAAATATACATGTTTTGCATTTTTGTAGTTGGTAGATCATTTTGACTTAATCATTTTAGAAGTAGCCCGCATGCTGAAAAAGCGTGAGCGCCCCTGTTCTAGAGGTATTAAAACAGCTGCCTACAGACCAGTTTCAATGTCAAACCGTTCAAGTATATGAGTATTTCTTGCCTCCACTACTTACAAGCTATGTGATACTGAGCAAGTTACTTGTTTGTTCCTGTGTTTCTTCACTTGGTTGATGTAGATAATCAGGTGCCTAACTGATGGATGAAACATTAGCTCTACTGGTTAGTAATTCTACGCCTATGAGCTCTCATTCATTTGTTTCTAAGTGAATCTTTCTGGCTTAGTAGCCTCGGATTGTGTTGTTCCAATCAGCTCCTTCCTTCCCACTCTGGGAGTGTAGGGCTGTGTTCAATTCTCCACTGGCAACTGCCATGATTGCAGCAGCTGTGCCAGTCTTTTACTCTCTACTCGGCCTCCCGATGGGAAAGAGCAACACATACATCTGCCCTGCAAGTCACTGTGTGTCTTTTACCGCCCCGCTGAAACCACTTAGACACGTGCTCTCCATGTTGACTCTGGCTTTGTGGAAGTCACCCTAACCTAGAGCCCCGTGCAACAGCCTAGGTTCTTCTCAGAAGCATTTTCTCCAGGTGGTTCCCCATGCCTTCATCCAGATTTCTCACCCGGAGTGCTCTAGCAGACTTCTTAGGGGTGGGTGGAAGAAATAGTTGAATAAAATACATGTGTGCACACTAGCTGTTTTTGTTTTGTTAAACTTTGCCTCACCCTGATTGTTTTGTTTTGGTTTTAACTTTGTCAGAGCATCAAGGTTCTTGTGAGAGACGGAGCATACCAATGGCCAAGGGTCAGACCATACAAGACAGAACTCTGACCCCCAGCCTGACCAAGCCAGGAAGGCTAAACGCTACAACCTCTGCAGCCAGCATGCTGGCTCAGACCAGGGAGTACCTGTTCCATACCTGTGTGCTCTTCCCCGCAGTTTCCCACCTAAGTTCTCCTAACCAATCAGAAAGGATGCGAAGGATGATGGCTCACTCTGACAGGGCCCTCCTCCACCTTCCTCATGAAAACCTGCAATGCGAGCAATACCTAAACATTGCTCTTTATTTTACAAACTGTCCCCCCTCCCATGCTTGATGGTTCCATCTGTCCCCATTATAGGAAGCTGCAGACAAATAGCCTCTATGAATTCTCACTTAAGAAGTCTTTCTGTCCACACTTGAAAATCTGAAATGGAGATCTCACTCCTTAGATATGTTGACATGTTCAGGCATTTCTATCTAGTCATTATTAGAATGGAGGTATAGAAACAGTTAGATCCAGTCCCAAAACAGTGATTTCTTTTTAAATTAAAAATGCACATGAAAACTATGTACCTGAGTTTAGGAATTTTTTTCCCTATCTATCTTTGCTGAAGAACTATGAACACCATTACTTAATAAATTTATTTTACCAATATCTCCATAGTGGAATATCTTAAAGGTCAGAAAACCAATACATTGACATTTCCACTACATAAAATAAACAAATAAAAATTAGCTGAAAATGGACATTGAATAGTTCTGAAATCCCAAATACAGTACTTGAAATAAAAATAGATATTTATACATTTTGTTTAACCCCAAAATAATTATTAAACACCTACTTTGTTCTAGACTGTATTCAAGATGCTTGAAGCAAACAGGCAGAAAGCAACCCTACAAGATGCAAGTAAATTATAAATAGGTGATAAGTTAATAAATGAAAAATCCCAGGGAAGGGGACCTGGAGAATCGCAAGTCCCTATAGGAGCGGAGTGATAGCTCATTGGGAAGAGAGAATTAGAACAAATACTTGAAGAGTTGCAGTTATCAGGCGGAATATGTTTCCACTCCTTAAGGGTGCACGGTCTATTTAAGGACTATCTAGGAGTCCTCAGTAGCTGCATTTGGGAAATTGAAGGCTCAGTCAGGATAGGAGGATGCTGCAGAATGGAAAGAGGGGTGTCAGTGGCACAGGACGAGAAGGCATAAAGAATGGGAGCCATTTGGTCTTTTCCCTGAAGGCAATGGAGGCCACGGTGCAGTGAATGAAGAGATATGTTCTTGCTAGTGAGTTACCTTTTGGGGTGCTAACTTCAGGATCAGGATTTCCAAATCACGCATCTGCCTGTAAAGATTTACAAGCTCTGACGCCCACAGGGACAGTTCTCCCCTGTCCTATGGGACTGCATCTACCTATGGTCTTTGCGATTTCTACCCGATGACTAAGTTGTTCGTGTTGTCAGCTATGTTCATGTTGAGTCATAGGGACCCCAGCCACAACGTAATGAAGATCTGCCTGGTCCAGGGCTCTACTGCTATTCCTTCTGATTTTCAGGGGCCAGTTCCTTAGAAGTGGACAACGAAAGAGAAGTTGGAGGTGTGAGTCTACACAGTCACCTGGGAAGACATAAATTCGGGCAAAACCTGGAGCTACCTCTACTAACTGGTCTGAAAGAGATTCCCTTCGAAAGCCTTGGATAGAGTGGGAGGAAAATGGGGAACAAAATGCAAATCATTAAAACGCACAAACAGAAAAGGCCAGGCTTATCTAAATGAAGTGTCAATTAAGTCCACCTGGAGGAAGCACACGAGCCTGTGGGACTGTAATCAAACCCAATTCTGAAAGAATAGTATCAGAGCTTAAATTGTGAACGCTCAGTTTGCAGAAGGCTATTGGGTGACAGTGGAAGCCCAGAGTCCATTTGCAGGGTCCCCACCTGGACCAAGCCTCTGGCACATTCCCTCTGAGCACTGTGTGGGGGTGTGAATAGCCTTACTGTCAGACAGGAGTGTAAAGTTGACCATGGCAGACACAGTTGGGTTAAAAACGCAATACCTCTTTGATGTCCCCTTTGACACATTTTCAAGTTGTTTCAGTTTTTAATACTCTTTTAACAGAGGTTTTTCGGTTTTGTATACTCAGTGTTGTTGGTTTGCTTCCTGCTTGTGGTTTATATGATTTTCTGTATCTGAAATGCAAGATAAGTAAATTTATAGAGATAGTAACTGGTAATAATAATTACCTAGGGCCATAGCAGGGGAGGATGGGTGAAATTGGGAGCTAACAACAATGAACCAGAGGAGAAAATATTCTGAAATTGATTGTGGTAATGATTGCACAACTCTTCTTAATGTGATTCCACCCTCAAACTATATGATATGTGAAGGGCATGCCAATAAAACAATTAATATATATCTTTTTAATCAAAGAATAATATCATGGGGGAGGGGGAGAGTCCAGGCATGGTAGGCAGGCATGCTAGTCAAATATACGCTGGTACAACCACTAAAACTTCAGCATCTTTTATGTCTGGAAAAGAATTCACCCCCGTGGCTCAATCTTCAAAGGAGCCCTGATAGTTTGTTGAGTTGGAAGTTGGGCTGCACATCCCACACTCAGTAGTTTGTAACCACCAGCTGCCCTGCAAGAGAAATATGAGGATTTTTGCTTCCAGAAAGATTTCCAGGTTCCAAAATCCACTGGGGCAATTATGTTCTGTCATATGGGATCTCTCTGAGTAGATATCCACTTGATGACTCCGAGTCTGGGTTTCATGAAGGGAACACACTTTAGAATAATTAACCATTTGCGATCCAGAGATTGGCGTTCACCCCAGGACATAGTTCAGCAGGATGAGGAAAGGAGGAGGGATGGAAGGAAGCAGAAGACACGGGAGGAGGTTTACCTCGTGGGGATTATAATTAAGGGCAATGTGGTAGGATTAAGAGTGTAGGATTACGGATTGAGGATTAAGAGTGTAGGGGTGGAGTCTAGCTTGTCAATCAGATCATAGCCAATGAGGCCTCTATGTGGGCCTGTCCTTCTCCTGTGAATTCTGGGAAATCTGGTATTTCCTCCTTGGAGGTGGGAGACTCTCTGCTCACACCCTGGGAAACATAGCAGCTGACAAGACACACGGACCCACCCTGATGCAGCCCTGGGTGATAGAGAAGCCATGCAGAAACCCCTGGCAGCGCTGAGATGTCTCCAATGCCACTGGATCCAAAGACTTTCTACCCACTGGCCTGTGCTCTTCTACATTTGGCGTCATTGCATGTTTCATGAGCCTGAAGAGAACTTTATAGATTGGTATCGGACATATGGGCTAATATTGGACTTAAGAACATGATCTGGACTGGCCTGTGATGTTTCCTCAATGTACAATTACCCTTCTATATAGATCTCTTTATACACATATGTGTGTCCATGGATTTGTTTCTCTAGTCTACCAAGACTAACACATACAAGAAGCAAAGTGCCAATGGATTGTTGAATAGAACATTGGTCTGCTCTATAAACGTGCACCCAATCCACAATCCGAAGTTAAACATAATCATAATAAAACGAAAATCCATGGGAGCGCTTTTCCACTTTGACACACATGGGGTGGCCATGGGTCAGAATGGGCCCAATGGCAACTCATTGTAAGGGTGTGGCCCTGGAGAAAAAAACACGCAAAGAGCCTCCTCCTCTGTAGTGCTTTGTTCTAGTCCTGCTCAATGTTCAGCAAGGTTTTCGTTAACATTTTTAACTTGATTCTGAAAACTTTCTTTGAATCAGAAAGCAACTGGGGCGGCAGAAGTTGTCTGTTCAAGGGAGGCATATTTTGGTGGCTTATGGGGAGCCCTGGTGGTGTAGTGTCTTACCAGTTCGATAGATAACTGCAAGGTCAGCAGTTCAAAATCACCAACTGCCCCTCAGGAGAAAGATGAGACTTTCGTCTTCTTTTGAGATTGACGGCTTTGGATACCCACAAGGACAGTTCTACTCAATCCTACACAGGGTCACTATGAGTCTGAATTGACTCAATGACAAAACTCCGGATTTTGATTTGTTCATTTTTTGGTATGTGGCAATATTTCCCCAATATAATGTAGATGCCTCCAGAAGAGACAGCATCCACATCCTCCTAGAACCTGGGGTGCTAACCCCATTGATTCATTCCCATGCCACTGTTAGCAGACAAAGTCAATCAATGCATTTTGCTCAATAACCCTCTCAACTATTAACAAGGAAAAATAAGAGCTTCTAAATGAAATATCTTGAGCTAGGTAAGGTGCTCATTATCAGGAGAGGAGCAATTTGCATTTTAACTGAGGGAAAAAGATCGGGTTTTTCAAAAACACAGACAGCTCTTCATTCTCACAGTCACCCTGATTTTAAAGAAGGCAATCATTGCCTCTTTTATGTAAATTCCACTTAATATTTTTTGCATGTTTACCCCTAAAAGGCAGAGACGAAAGACTAAAAATGGAAAAAAAAATTGGGTGAACATTTTCCTCCCTTAAGTTTGTGGTTGGTATTCGTGACACACTTTGCAGGTGGGGCTGGGGCTGTGTTTTGTAGGGGATATGCAGGCAGACTCGTGTTTAAATCCAGGGAAGCCCCCAAGAGAGTTAATAACCCGGAATACCAGAAAAGAAAGGGGGCGCCCCGGGTTGCATGAAAGCAGCCAAATGTTATGTTAAAATAAAGTCATAGAGCATAAAACAGAGCCTTTGTAAGATGCCATCTCTCTCCCAAATTAAAAAAAAAGAAAAAGTTGCTACTCAATTCGCAGAGGTGGAAAACACGAGCTGGGGAACAAGAGCTTGCAAGCGGCTCTAGCTGAGACTCCTGCAATGAGGAACCTAATTCTCTGCTGTCCTCCTTCTGATGGTCTAAACAGAAAGAGAGCGACACTGCTCTGGCAATGTGAACACGAGGCAGAACAAGAGCGTTTGTCAGAGGACTAACCGCAGACACCCAAGGGCCTGCACATAAGACGCATTTGCCCACAGACCGGGCTCTGTTAACGGGAGATGGAGAAATGTAAATCCCGGCTGCTGGTGTACTTCTTATAAGAACAAGAAGTCTAAAATAGAAGAATGGAGTCTGGCTAAAATTGCTTGAACAAAAATGGAGCAAAATCTAAATGAATTGATTAGATGTGGAAAGTGTGGACGGTCCCTGAAGCCAGACGTCTTTTTTCGGACACCCGTACAACATTTTGTCTCTGCAATATTGGTAACCGGTATTTCCCACTGAAGTGTGTGTGTGTGGGTGGGTGGGGGGGGGCAGCAAACACGTGAGCATGGAATGTTTTAATCAGCGCACTGAAGCCTTCAATTAAATTTTACATGTCAGAAAACATGTATGGACTTTCAATATTTTAAGCAAAGCGTTCCTTAAAAGGAAAAAGAACATTTTTTTAAAAAAACGAGGGATCGTAGCTGATTAAAAACATACGAGCGCCATCTGGTGTCAGACGATGAAAATCGTCGCCGAATTTAGCCAGAAAAGCCTCCTTTGGGGAGCCTGATGTTACAGGATCACCAAAAAGTGCTCCTTGTGGCAGGATCAGCTTTGTGACTAATCTTACAGGTAACTATTTATATCAGCATTCCAATTCGCTGGGCCCAGAGGAATGAAGTTCACAATAAGTTGCGAGTTCACCATTTTTCATATATTCAAATATTTATGAAAAAATATGCTTTAATTCAAAAACCCACACAACGGATGCCATCTTGCACTGGAGTTTGCTTATGTAAACCTTTCCGGAGACAGGAAGAGGATTTCTGTACTTTCCAAAGCAATGCCTCTTTAAAAATATAGCAGAAACAGATGGGCAGCCTATTTTAAGGAAGAAACTTTAGGGTTGATAATACTAATGTGCTAAGATAAATTTAGCGATATATTAAAAAGAGAAAACACTTAAGTAGTGGTATTTGAGTGTCTTGGAAATTTATGCGCACATCTAATCATAGAACTTGAAAAAACACATTGCACTCTATTCTTTGGTAGCAACTGATGTCACGGTTATCTATGCATTAAGCAGAAGAGCTCTCCCTGCTATCTTCCCGGTACACTTTGAGTTGAAGAAGTTTCTTTTAACAATTTCAAAGGCCACTAAGCTATGTCATAAATTAGGACACTTGCCACTCAAAAGTTGTCAACTTTCAAATAAAAAAACAATCATGGAGTAAGGAGAGGTTTTTATTCAAAAGGAGTCGTGGTAGGTGGGGTGGGCATATTCTGACAATGAGATCTGCAGCCGTCTCGGGAGTTAGGGTAAAATGGATCCCTCGCTTAGAGCGAAGGATAAATATGAACCGAGTCCCTGAAGCTGCACATGGTTAATGCACTTAACATGAGTTGGAAAGTTGGAGTTCTAAGTGCACCCCGAGGTGCCTGGAAAGAAAGGCGTGGTGAGCTACGCTTGAACATCCAGCCATTGAAGGCCCGATGGAGCGGTGCTACTCGGGCAAGCACAGGGTCTGGATGAGCTGGAACTGAGCAGAGGGCAGTGGTGACCCGGTGAGAAGACTTGAGGGTAAAGGAGTGGTGTGAAAGAGTGCTGTGATTAAATGGTAGAGCAAAGACTGTTTACCCGGCAGCCCGTCTCTTCGCGGGAAGGCCAGAAGGAGAGACTGTACTGTCAGTGGCTCAGATGAGGCTGGGTCAAAGCGCAGGGACCTAAGACCAGAAGAGAAGCTTAGCCACTGTGCGCTCAACGCGCTCGTTGTTCTCCGAGAGTATCTGAACAGCAGCCCAGCTCACCCCTTTGCAGCAACGTAGGGAACTGGGAAGACGGCGTCTGGCTTCGTCATGGAGGGGCAGGACATCTGTGAGTCTTATCTTTTTTTTTTTAAACATTTTATTAGGGGCTCATACAACTCTTATCACAATCCATACATATACATAAATCGATTGTATAAAGCACATCTGTATATTCTTTGCCCTCATCATTTTCAAAGCATTTGCTCTCCACTTAAGCCCTTTGCATCAGGTCCTCTTTTTCCCCCTCCCTCCCCTCTCCCCACTCCCTCATGAGCCCTTGATAATTTATAGATTGTTATTTTGTCATATCTCCCCCTATCCGGCATCTCCCTTCACCCCCTTCTCTGTTGTCCATCCCCCAGGGAGGCGGTCACATGTAGATCCTTATAATCAGTTCCCCCTTTCCAACCCACTCACCCTCTACTCTCCCAGCCTTATCTAAGTCCCTTGGAGAATGGAGGCTATTTAAAGGGAACCATGGGCAGGAATGCAAAAAAAAAAAAAAGTGTGAGTTGCTTCTGCTCCTCCTCTTTTTCCTTTTCCTTCTCTCGGTCTCTTCTTTATTTAACCTTGGCTATTTTTCAGGATCACAGGGCTCAGGTAAAATTCCACTTTGTCACCGTTTACTATGCTTACGTACTCTCTCTGTGCTATGGCTGTATTAATAGGAATTCTGGTAAGATTGGTTTCTTTCTTGGCAGCCGTACATTTGGAAAGATGTCAGCTGTTCTACTTTTGTAACTGGAGCCCTGGCCGAATAATGGGCTGCTAATGGGAAGGTCAGCAGTTCAAATTCACCAGCCGCTCCTGGGGAGATAGATGAGGCTTCTCTATGCCCACAAAGGTAGAGTCTCAGAAACCCACAGGTGCAGTTCTGCCCTTTCCTGTAGGGCTCTACGGGTCAGAATTGGCTAGATGGCAGTGCATGCAGAAGTGAGACTTTGGTTCAAAAACCAAAACAGTAAAAAAAGGTATAAAGAATATTTTAAAATTAGTACATGTATCATATAATAAAAAGAAAAAATTGAATTAATGTCTTCTTCACTATTTAAGGAAGAATATTTTTCTTAAAAACAGCATAATATACTTAAATATCAAAAATTAAGAATTGGACTTTTGAAAGGTATATCTTGTAACATTTGATACCAGATGACTGAGATTATTTCTCAAAACTACTATGGTTTCACAAGATTACACTACACCTAGGTATTGGCAACTAATTTTCATGCAAAGGTGAGAAGATTTCTGTTTCATCCACCTGCAGCCCCAGGCAATTATCCCTTCCAGAAAAGAACTGGGCCAAGAGACACCAGGTGGTCACCAGAGAAAGTGGCCAAGAATATCATTTTTATATCCCGAGAGAGAAGGGTGAGAAACGATGGAGGGGAAGATGGACGGCTATGCCTGGGCTGGTTCCACAGCTCACCCCTTGCCCTCACCTAAGGGCTGACCACTGCCTGAAAGTAGCAAGAAACCAACCCGGGCTGGGGCGCACTATGGGCATCCACAGACGTTTAAGAGAAATGACATCCTTTGTGGCAAATGAAAACCTAGAAGTTTACGTTCTGGTCTTGAGGAAAACTCAATAATCCAGTGAGAAAAGAGGATGTGGAATTTAAGAATCATGGGATTAGACACATTTTGCTAAGTGCCGATAGTCTTGGAGTAATTTCTCCAGAATGAGACCCTCGCGGTCTCATAAAATCAACAGTCACGTAATTCAAGATTAATTCCCCCAAAAGAGTAAACATAATGAAGGGGCAATATCTCCAGGGAGTTCATCAGTTTAAAAGAAGTAACGTGTATTTGAAACATTTACTGCTTAATGAAAATTTACTGCACAAATTTCCCCTCGGTTTTTTATTTTTACAACTCCCTCCCCGCAAATATCAAGAACTCTTTGTACCCTAACACAAAAGTGCAATGACTTCAAGGTAATGTGTGGAAGCACTGCTTCTGTAGCACACCACAAACATGCCTCCTGTGAGTCAAACTTATCCGTAAGTTGACTTTTACCAACCTGAGACTGCTTTTCATCCTTTCTCCTCTGTTTCTTTTCCCAAAATTATCTCAAACCAGTAGGAATGTGAGGTCCTAAATGGACACTTGGACTTGGTGATAGTTGACCTTAATGATGATTTTCCCCCCTAGAATTTCTGATTTTGAAGTTGTTAGCTTAAATGCTTTTGTTCAGGATCTGAAATGCACCTTAATTAAAGATCATGTGAGTGAGAGTGTTATATATTATAAAATAAGGCTTAATACTGTAGGAAAAATAATCACAAAAATATTGGCACAGACATCACACAATCAATAAAATAGGCCACGGACACAGGACGGGCCTGCTTTCTGTTTGCCACAAAGCAAGGATGTTGTCGTTAGAGTCCGGCAAGTAGATTTTCTAATCATAGAGACCCAGTGTGATATTAACAACCAGCAATTCATCAGGTACCAAAATTATTTGCATAATTTCAAATGTCGTGCACTAAGGAGGGATATCAACATTTCAATATCCCACAGTTTACTACTTCAACCATCCAAATTAGATAAAAGTGACCCATATATATTCCATGGGGGGGGGCGGAGGATTATCTAAGTTACATGAGCAATTGCTCTGTGAGACAGACACATGGCCCATCGATTAATCAGGAAACCAAAGCTTATAGATTTTAAACATCTTCAAGGTGAGACAGTAATAAACAATTCCCATGTAGAATCCTACTTCGCAATGAGCATCTCATTTCCCAAATCGTAGTCCCTTGCCATTCTGTTCGGTCTGACTCTTGGGGACCCTATAGAAAAGGGTAGAAGTGCACCACTGAGCTTCCTAGACAGAAAGCCCTGTCTCATTTTTTCTCTGAGGAGCCGCTGGCAGTCAGAATCACAGCTCCTTAGGTTCGCAAGCCTTTCAAAGAGAAGTCTCATGTAAAAAGCGTTTATTCTATTTGCCCCTGGGTTCTCCCCTCAGCTACACACTCTGAAGAGACAGGAGAAACAGACATCGGAGAACTTTTTAATACACTTATGGGGGTGTCCTGCACCTCATTGTTCTACACATAAAAGAGAGAGAATAGAATTAATCCCTACTTAACAGGCTGTTTACCACAGCCTGGTTGTGTCGTGGTTACCTGTTGGGCTGCTCGCCCCAAAGTCAGCAGATCGAAACCACCAGCAGTTTTGCTGCTGAAAGATGAAGTTTCTATTATGGTCCCAACGAGTCACCTTGAGTGTGTGAGTTTTCTTTTGTCTGTGTTGTGTTTTGTGAAGAGGGTATTTGAGGGGACTAAATAAGATAACACGTATAAAATCCTTAGAAGAACGAGTGCCACACAGTGCAATATGAATGTGAGCTTTGATTTTTTTCAATGCATATGATGAAAATAAATAAAAAGCAGAGATATGGCATGTGAAACATCACCCACCACAGTGCCCGGTGATCTACTTCCATAAAGATTACAGCCAAATCCATGGCTCCCTGTTAGTCTGCAGCACAGAAAGTCACCAGGTGTTGGCGTCTACGTGATTGCAACCACCACCAACAAGACTTCAAACATCGGATCCCGGCTCTGTGCAGCACGTGGGAATGACTACCAGAGAGCCAGCGGTGCCTTCGATGACATTCTAACGGAGACAAGTTCCTCTCCGGAGGGTTTGGATTGCCATCTATGTTGATTCTGCTGATGCTATGGCCATTATTCCTTAGTGAATGAGTACATTAAGAACAATTTCAAGGAGGACTACCTAATGAGGAGTTCTAAATTGGAGCACAGAGGTATGATCAACTGTTTGAACGAAATTTGTCCTGTCCGTGAGTGACCACTGGGAAACTGCCACCTTGCCAAGGGTAATTATTGTTCTTGAAGTCACTCTCCGTGATATGCTTCATAAAATTCCCTCATACGTTCCTCTACTTTACAGTTTAAAAACCAATTTAAGTCTGCTATCAATTTCAATAGCACAACTCAGACAAAAGCTGTTAATGGATTTGAATACACAATTTCAGATTATCTGATGATTTACAATCTAAGCAGAAATATCTTATGACTTACAATCTAAGCAGAAATAGAAACATGTATAATAATTGGCCAATGTTTATACCAAAATTATTAGTATAATAGTTTAATGTCCCTTCCAAAATACAAAATATCCCAGTATAAGGATTTAATTAATGTAATTTGAAATAATTTGGGTAACAGTGATGATCCTAGACTCCAAAGTTTATATGTGACAGTCAACTATTTTCAGGCTTAGAAACTAAGATTATAAGGTCCTCTTTCTTACATCAACTCCCAGTTGTTCTAAGCAGAACTTGAAGAAAGATCTTTGACAAAACATGCACTTTTTTTAAATCAAAGAACTCATTAAAACTCTGATAAGAGCTGTAAGAGCCCCCCAATAAAATGTTTTTTTTAGAAATCTCTACCATTAATGTAATTCCCTCAAAGTTGTTTGGACGTGGTGCTGTAACTTTCAGGGACGTACATCAAGTTCTTGAACATTTTGTAGTCCAGTCTTTCTCTTCAACAAAGATTAAAGGAACGATGAACCTGATAGGCTGGCCTGCTCGAATATTGGGATTAGCCGTCATCAAAACAACAGCTCTATGCCGTTCCCAATGCTGCTTTCTTTTAGAAGACAAACGAGAAATCATTCACGTGGTTTGCCTCTTCTTCAATTTCAGCCTTGGGTTTTATATTCCTAAAATTATTGAGGACTTACTTTCTTTTTTAAGGTTCTTTAAAGTAATTTTTTTGTCTTTGTGTTATTTTTTACAATTGTTGGTTTAAAATGTTGAATCATCTTTTTGTGATAACAGTGAGGTCCAGTGGTGCAGCGTTTACACGCTGGGCTGCTAAGCACAAGGTCATCCATTGGAAACCAACACCAAAAACATAAAGATGAGGCTTTCTACTCCGATGAAGAGTTATGTATGAGAAAACCCAGAGGGAGTGCCCTAGAGCCACCGTGAATCAGCATCTACTCCATGGCAGGGAGTGTGGTTGTTGTTTTATACATTATAACAAAGTTCAAAATGCATTATGTAGGTGTTGTCTCCTTTACATTGACTCGATGGCATGGGAGGAGGGGTGAGTGCACTTTCAGTCTGCTCTTTCAATACTCACACCTTACAAGCAAGGGGGATAAGCGCACATGTTTTTACAAAGGAAATCGACAATGTGTTTGGGAGTCTTTAAAATATTCATACCCTCTTCTCAGTGGTTCCACTTTTGCTGCCCTGGGTCATTTATGCATATGGAGATTTATGTAATAAAACTTCTAAATGTACCCAAATCACTTATGGATGGAATTGACTCAAAGCTATCCTTGTAATTGCTCCAAATTATAAACCAAATATGTATGCAGCAATAGGATTTGATTAAATGAATTATAATATGAATATATTGAAAAATCTAGTTCTTTAAAAAATTGTTAAAGAATGCATAAAGACATGGAAATTACTTCAGGAATTTCAAAAGAACACAGGTTATAAATGTTCTGAAAAGACATGTAAAAAAGAAAAATACTTTGTAGGTGCAAAGTGTCTCTGGCTTGTTAGTTACACGTTATTTGTGGTTTCGGATAGTCTCTGAATTTTCCATCATAAAGAAGCTTTTCTCTGAAATCAGAAGAAAATTCAACACTACCCAGCGGGAGGAAACTAGAAAGCAAAGGATAGCACTTCTAATATCACAGTAAAAATCTTACTAACATTAACTTTTAGCCCTCAATGAAACAAGCAAATGTATACAGAAAATGCCAGCTCTTCAGATTGACTTCAGTTCTATCATGACTCTTCGACCTAGATCAAATCCTATACCTTTAGGCAGATCCAGAAGGCAAAATCATTGTCTATAATCTGAATGTCACCTGGTGGGGTGGGGTCAATCATTGTCTATAACCTAAATGTCACCTGGTGGGGAGGCCCTTTGACTGGCCAATCTGTCCTTGTATTTGTATATTCAGCATTTCTGTTTGGCCCAGTTTTGCTTCACTTTCACAGCCTTGACAGGACAAAACATGGCCACCGGGTACTCTTACCCATCCATGATAAAATAAATCACAGACCTGCAGTCTGCCAAAAACATTAATATTCGTTGCCCAGGTAATTAAGAATGGGTTTAATGCCATGTTCTGTGGACGTCACTTCTAAACCATGTAAATTGTGATGTTCATTATTTTTCTGTGGACCTTACTGGGCCTTATACTGGAAACTACCAAAAAAATATATTTTTAGAACTTCCCAAAAGCTTGGTGGGCTCTGAGAACCATGTTAAAAGACTCAAAATGTCCTGGATGCTTTAATATCATCAGGGGCCAGGGAGTGCTTGGGAGACTTAATGCAGCTGAATAAAGACAGGTTGGCAGGCTCCCTGCCATCTAAAAGTTATAAGGCAGAAGAAAACCTAATTTCTGCCTTCCCTTAAGAGACTGAAGGAGAAAAGAAAAGAAAAATAGCATCACCTCAAACTCCAATTTACTGATTACTCTTTCCAAAACAGGATCTCCAATTTTTAATGAACTTGCACAGTGGTCTTCTAGCATGCATAGCCTAGCTGTCACACATATTTATGCTAATCATTGCCCTAAACTAGCTCCTTTAATAAGAGACTAAAATGTTGAGCTTCTATCCATATTGGGGTTCAGCATCATGACTAGGTCAGGGGGAAAATGAATTGAAATTATTCTCAGATGATGCTCAATGTTACCCCTAACCATGCAAAAGCATAACACAAAGAAAACAGAGTCATATGTTTTCTGGACGCCCCCTTTCCTTCTAGGAATCGGTATCCTACTTCAGTGAACATTGTAAGACATTGATAATGATTTGGAGCACCTGCTCCTTCTAACCACCTACTTATCCTTTGTTGCCTCACCTCTGGGCATGCTGGGTAAACAGTGCAAAGGCCTAAGCTACATGAAGATGCTCCAGAGAGAATTTTTATTTTTTAAGATTATATAATAAAAAATGGAATAGAAAGATAATGACATGTTCCTGAGCTTTTTGAAACACTTTAGTATGCGTTAAAGGGTGTGACGCATAGGGGTTTAATATAGCACATGAGTACCATGATGTATACTTTTGCATATATGAAATCATGTAGTAATTACAATGTTTTTGTTGTTTTTAGGTGTTGTTGGCTTGCTTTTGATTCAACATGACCCAATCAATGTACAACAGAGTGAAACATTTTGGGTTCTTACATCATCCTTAAAATCATTGCTAAGTTTGAGCCCATTATTTCATTCACTGTGAACTCATCTCTCTAAGGGCCTTGCTCTCTTTTGCTGGCCCTCTATTTTACCAAGTAGAGTGTCCTTTTCCAGAGACTGGTCCCTCATGATGACCTGTCCCAAGGTCATGACAATGACAATTCCCCAGGAACTTGGTGAAGTGTCCTAAGATAGAGAGAGCAGCCCTTGTGGTATAGTGCATTAGGTGTCAGGCTTCTAACTGTGATGTCAGCAGTTCAAATCACCGGTCATCCACAAGGAGACAAAGATGAGACCACGAGCTCCCATACAGAACCATAACCCTGGAAACCCCCAGCGGCAGCTCTGCTTTGTCCTATAGCATCTCTGTAAGTAAGAACCAACTTGATGGCAATGGGCTATGTGTAGACAATTCGGAATGTATAATTAGATAGTATACTACCTTGATAGATACTATCTAAGCATGTAGACATGCTATATGTACAACGAGTATAAATGTATACACACATATGCAACCTATCCAAGAGGCTCATGAAGGCTTCAACGAGATAGTCAAATGCATCACCCTCCCCTTGGCAAGCATACTCTGCATTCTTTTTTCACACCACAGCTTCAATCATATGTTTGCTGAACTTGCTTCTCATAAAAAGCTGTTTTATCAGCAGCCTGTCAAGTAGAAATCTCTATTTATGGCTACTCTTGCACATTCGCAGTGCTCAGTCAGTCTCCAGGTTATGAAATGTGAATATCCTCTCTGTAAAAATAACCATTTGCACAGTGCTTGCTCTTCTTCCCACTTCCCAGTGATTGCTCCCTCACAGCCTGGCTGATAAGCTGTCCCAACATTCGAACAACAACCGGACATTCGCTGCTTTGGGATGCTGAAGCCATTCCAGGCTGTCAATAGCTGTTGTGGAGACATTACGTGCTGGGCACTGGGTTGACACTAATGCATGCGTTATCAGCCTCAACACTCTCAGGGATACCAGAGACAGAATCTTCCCCTTTGTGTTTTGTTTGTTTGTTTGTTTGTTTCAGAAAATAAGAAACAGGGAATCCGAGGTCATGCGAAATATGAAGGCACACATCTTGAGGAGAAAAGTGGGCCCGTGAGTAAGGATGTGCATGGAAAGCATTTCACACTTAAACGTGTTTCAACTCACCAGACTCTGCCAATTAAACCGATTCAAGGCAGACCAGGAAAACAACAACCCTGACTGCTGCTGATTAAAGCTTGGCCTGCTTTGAGAGCTTACGGCTTGCTTTAAGGGGTCACCTAGTAAGATACCTGGAAATGGAAATTCTCAACTTATTTTAAAAGAGCGAGTTAAAAAACTCGTTTGCTACAAAGAAAATGTTCTCTAATTCCTTTTGACCATTTCTTGCCTTCCCCCCACCAAATATATAAAAGGTCACCTGCCACCTGTTTACTTAACAATTGAATTGTTAATGCAATTCAAATATGCTTACATTCTAACTGCTTATCATTTCATGGCTCAGTATAAGTAGGTTTTGCTATTTCAAAACAATCCCTCGAACATTGATGATCCTGCTCTATTTTTTGTCTTATTTTCTCTGCGGAACAGCGTCCCACACTGGTTCCTTGGACCTGTTTGTACACTTGTTCACCAAGGAACACACTTAGCAATGCTTTCAGAGGAACGTGAAGCATGCACTACTGTCTGAAAGATTCTGAGTGATTAAGTAAATAAATAAACATCCTTTATTCACTAGACATTGGAGGGTTTTTGGTTTGTTTGTTTGTTTTAGGAAAGAAAGAAAAGGAATAGATGTTTGGAGCTATGGTTTAGAGCTCAGGATACCCCGGTGAAGCCATCATTGCAGTACAGCAAACCGCTTGGATGTGGCCTTTCCAGTGATGGTATTGTAATGCACACCCAGTGATTGGCTTGGACCATGCAAACAAGGTGTGTAAAATGGGCAGGGATTGGGCCACTTATTGTGATTGTCCACAAAAGTGAGTGTGGCCTGCTAGGAAATCAGTCTGTTTTGCCCTCCCGTTAGACTTACAAGGGCTCATTCCACAGAGATCCAGGGAGACCTCACTACTGCCAAAAAGAAGAGTCTTATCATTGGATCTCCCTTTGAATCCACTTTAAATTTATTCTAACTTTGTAATGCCACTTGCTTTTTCTTAGATTGAGGGCTTCCACTATTTTATGTGATCATTGTTGCTGAGTCCGTTTTTGGACATGAGTAATTTTCATATAATCCTGAAAAAAACACACCAAGTAACTGCCATCTAGTTGATGCCAACTCATAATGACCCTATAGGACAGTACAGAACTGCCCCTGTTGGTTTCTGAGACAATCACTGTGTATGCTAATAGAAAGCTCCATCTTTTACCTATAGAGTGGCTGGTAGTTTCAAACTGTTGAGCATTGAGTTCGCATCCCAACGCATAAAGCCTGAGCCATATAGCCTTGGGTGGGGGCTGAAGACAGCTTGGAATAGAGAATCACTGACTTACATTAAGAATGTGACTTACATTAAAATTCTCAAACAGAAAGTAAATGTTTAGAAGATGATGATGGCAATATATATACAAATATGCTTGATACAATTGATGTATGGATTGTATGAGCTGTAAGGGGTCCCAATAAAATGATCTTAAAACAAAACAAACAAAACCAGGACATTTGTCTACAGACATAAGAAAATTATTCAATAGCTTCATTGATTCATAATTAATCAGCCCAACTCATTCCCCGAAATGAATGGAGTAAACTTATGCACTGCTTTAAGATGTGGATTTTGGAAGAAGGAATCCTGGTACTGTAGTGCATACTGAGCTGAGCTGTTGAGGTCAAGGTCAGAGGTTTGAAACCACTGGCTGCTCCAAGAGAGGAAGATGAGGCTTTCTGCTCCCATAAGGAGCATTTTCGACTCTAGCTTAGGAATGCGAAGCAGCTCTGTGGCTGGGAGGTTTTAAGTTGAAGGAAAGGCAAATCCTTTTGCTTATATCATCAGGGATCCCTGGTTGGTCTGCTAACCTGGAGGTCAGCAATTCAAAACCGCCAGCACTCCGAGGGAGGAAGACCGTGCTTTGTACTCCCATAAAGCGTTATACTCTCAGAAACTCACAAAGGCTCTTCCGCCCTGCCCAGTAGAGTCACTATGAGTCAGCACTGACTTAATGGCAGTGAGATATGATAAGAAATTATTACAAATATTCCAAACAGGGGCAGGTGCTCTGACTTGGGTATTTCTTTTTAAGACCTGTAAGAAGAGGAGTGGTGGAACTCTGGTTAAAGGACTGTCCTGCTAGACAAAAGGTCACTGGTTCAAATCCACCAGCTGCTCGATGGAGAAAAGGAGATGGCTGCCTGCTTCTGTACAGACTTACACTTGCAGAAGCTTGATGGGTAGTTCTACTCTGTTCAAAGGGGGTTGTGAGTCAGAATGGATTCTAGGGCCATGGATTTGCTTTATTTTGCCGGTTTTGCTTGGATGTTGATTCTATTGAATGGAGTGGAAAAGAAAAAGGAACTAAGTACATAAAACTCACTGCCTTCTCATCAGTTCAGACTCAGCAACCCCGCAGGACACAGCAGAATCGCTCGTGGGGGCTTCTGAGACTGTAACCCTGTGAGGACGTAGAAAGCCTCATCTCCCTCCAGTGAAGCCACAAGTGATTCTCCAACTGCTGGCCCTGCTATTGGCAGCTCTGAAGTGTAATCCACTGTGCTACCGGCACAAAACCTGCATGGTACAAGAGCAAGTAAATTCTTTTAAAAGAGAGAATGTAAAATGGCTCTTCTAGGAGGAATCGCCTTTGTGAGTGAGATTCCTTAGGGAGGGTGCGTGCAACACCTTAGGATGAAGATGCCTGCCTCAGCCTTTCCTAGAGAAACCAGCGATTCCGTGTGTGATTTTTCAGACTGCTCCTTGAATTAATTTGACATTAATGATTCACTTGATAATCCAAATTACACATTTTCTTTGCATAAAATCCAGGTGCGCGCCAAACACCCGAAGCATCTGCTACCTTTTGCACACAAGTCAAAGGGGGATAACACTTTCCAACAAGAACATTGTGATAGAATGGCTCAGGGCTTCGTTTTCGGGAGCGTATACAAGGCACTGAATCAAAAGACTTCCTCTTTCTTGTTCTTCAAAATGCAACATGAATGTCTTGCTGCTAAAGCAAATATTAGATTTAATGGGGTGATATCCAATGTCAACTTAAAACATCTAGAGTACTGGAAAATCTCACGTTCACCTTGTTGTTGCTGTTAGGAATGGTGGAGTTATTTCCGACTCATAACAACCCTGCTAAGGACGACAGAACAAAACACTGCTCAATACCGCATCGGCCCCACAATTCTTCTTACGTTTGAGCCCATTGTTGCAGCCGCCTTGCCTCTCCATCCTATTGAGGGACAGGTGGGCTGGTGGTGCATTGGTTACGTGTTCCACTGCGGTCCTCAAAGTATCCGTTCAAAACTGAGAGCAGCTCTGTGGGAGAAATTGCTGCTCTCAGTTTAATTACAGCGTCGGACACACAGGGGCAGTCCCAGCTGGTCCCATAGGATTGCTCTGAGTGGGTTTTAATGGCTAGTTTTGGGTCTCTCCTGGCAACATTTTCAAAATATGTGTGAGGAAGTCTTGCCATCCTTGCTTCTAAGAAGCGTACGAGCTGTACTTTAGTCAGCAGTAAATCCAAACACTATCAAGCTTAGCATCCTGTTCTCACTGTGAACTATTAATAATGACATCGTCATAATCATGTTATCCTAAGGAGGACTGCAGTCTTTTGGGTGGTGGCGGGGGGAAATGAGAGGTTTATAATCATTTCAATACATGAGCCCCTGAGATAAGCAAAATTTAATTTATTTGTGAGTCAAGCTAGATAAAATGTCAGCTATGCTTTCTGTGTTTAAAGCCCAAAGTCTAGAACACCCTTCAGAGCAGTGGTTCTCCACCTTTCTACTGCCGCGACCCTTTCATACAGTTCCTCATGTTGTGGTGGTGACCCCCCAACCATGAAATTATTTTTGTTGCTACTTCATCACTGTCATTTTGCTACTGTTATGAATCGGGTGACCCCTGTGAAAGGATCCTTCGACCCCCAAAGGGCTTGCGACCCACAGGTTGAGAACCACTGCTTTCGAGCACAGGGGCCACAAGATTGAATGGGGAGGTGGCCCTGGAGGGTTTGCTTACAAAGTTTACAAGGAAGAAGGTCCCCTGCACTCACGTGGCAGACAGCACTGGGGAGCATCACTTTCTCTATAGGAGGTGCCCAAGCTTCTGCTACAAAGTCATGTGAGTTCAACACTTTCCAAACTGTTTTTCCTCCCCCACCCCCACCCCCCGTGTGTTGTCCAGCCTCCTCCTCAGCTTTCCAGGTGGGAAAATCTACTTTGTGTTCCATGCCATGAATCCCATAGGCTTTGGGTTAGAGATCTGGCTGGGGAGGGAATATTTGGGTCCTCACCTACAGGACCAGGAAGGGGCACAAGTGGCGGCGCTTTCTAGTCCACCAGCCTGTCCAGCCATGTGGGTCAGCTGAGGGAAAGCCTGTGAGTCCCAGGCCTGCAGTCAGTTCTCGGTACTCATAGAGTTGTTGTTTTCATCTGGACACCGTTTTCTAATCGTGAGATACCAGCTCCAAAAGCGCCCACCCGTGTTCTGGCATGCTGTCTGCTTCCTTTTGCAAATACAGAGGTGGACGTCGATGTGCCAATCGGGGGAAGTATCTTGGCTGTTCTGGCTCTGATCAGACGAATGGAAAGCCTTTATCATTCAGATGCAACTCCGTCTTGAGGTTATTAAGAGACAAAGGGCACCAACAACTTTGTGAGACAGACAGGCAAGTGCTACGTATGTTCAAAGGGTCTAGTTGCTAGGAGGAACACCTGAGCCGAGCAGACATGGGACGAAGGTAAAACAGAAAGGCTCTTACTGCCTTTATTGAAGACAAAGAGCAGCGTGGGGTCTGGTAAATGCATTGAGATCCCCTAGCCGGTGGAACCTGGGCTCTTACTGCCTTTATTGAAGACATGGAGCAGTGTGGGGTCTAGTAAATATGTAGAGATACCCTTGCTGGTGGAACCTGGGTCTTACATTTCCTCAGAAGTGTGGACTGCTGAATTTTCCCAGCCCTCTCTGACATCAAACCCATGTGTGTCCATAAATAGACATCTGACTGTCAAGTCTTGTTCTCCAGCTGCACCTCTCACTTCTGCAATGGGGCTGGGGAGAACGATGCATCAGATAACACATTCCTTTCAAAGCACTCTTGAATAGGGGCTGCGGAGTCAGTTGGAAGATGTATGTATGGACTGTACATGCCTTCACACCTGGTATGAGCTGAAAGGAACCTGGAGTTATTCTTAGCGGAAGGGCCTTGCGATGGAATGCCAATGTCAAGGATGCATAAAATAGAAGATTCAGAGAATAAAGGAAGCAATAGAAAAAGTGATAGTTTTAAAACTGAGAGTTTTAAACAGAACTTAGAAGTCACCTACTAACTACCCTCGCATGATCCTGTGGCCATTTCTAAGAACCAGGGAGTGCAATCTTTACCTCATTTTCAACCATTGATCCATGAACAAGTCAGTGTACACAAACTACTCAAGAGATCTACAATGGAAGTGAAGTTCCTTCATGGGGATATTCGCTTTCCCTCACTACAATCATGTGTCTGCTTTCTCTTCTCTTCTAAAACTGTTCCCCTCTATTATTGATGTGAAAGGAGCCCTGGGGGTGCTGTTGGGAAGCAGTGAAATTACTCACCACAAGTTCCTCAGTTCAAAGCCACCAGCCACCACACAAGAAAATGGTGAGGCTATCTGCTGCCTTAAAGATTTTCAGCCTTGAAAATCTTGTGTAGGAATCAGAATCCACCTGATGGCAGTAGGTTTGGGTTTTCTTGGATTATAAACCTAAAATAGATCTTTGGGGTAATTTTACAGAAGTCTGTACTATGTGTGCCAAAATGATTCTTGGTGGCAGTGATGGTGTCTGTGCCAGCTCTCAGGACCACTGTGCTTTATTAAGACAACCACTGAGATTCTGAAGCCTCATGAACTAACTCCCTTGCTAGGATGAGACTTCTTAGCTAGGATGAGACAAAGAGAGCCAATGAAATGAAACTCTCATTTGTAGTTCACCCTGAAGGGGAAAAAAATGCACCAATTATGTCCTCCCTTTTTCAACAGAGAAAGACCTGGATCCACAATGAAAATAAACTAGATGTTGTTTAAAAATATTGGCTGAAAATAATTTCAGGGAGGTATTATTACAAACAAAAAACTAGATCTAGTCCCTTCTGTTTTATGGCAACTTCAAAAACTGGTGTGGGTCGTATACTTTCAGCTACTCCTATGGAAGTCCAAATAGATTCCTTCTAATCCCTGCCTCAAAAATAATTAATGCCCTCTAAAATCAAAAAAAGAAGAAGAAGAACGTAGGAAGAGAAGAAATTATTTTTTCCTTGTACCAGTTTTGTCAATATTTCAGTTTTTCCAGCAGTAACAAACAAAGGCAGGACAATATAAGTTTATTCAAGATTTATAATTAATCTATTATTAATCATTAATGCTATTGTTATTCTTCTACACACTGTGGTATCAAATCCTCATGTGTACTCTATTCCTCTTTGTTCACTTTTATAAACTTAGGTTTAAACATTTTTTAGCATACGTGTACTTGAGAACAGTATATATACTATTTGATTTCACTTAGGAGAGAAAACATCTCAAGATAAAGAAACAAGAATGGCCAAGTAAGAATCCCAAATTTTAGTATTAAGAGAAACTTCTTCACGGGATTAGAATAACAGTAAATATATGTAAGATAATGCTTTCATTATTGAAAATTTTTTCTCAGTATTAAAAGCATATCAAGCCTTGAATGATCAATAACAGTTCTTGATTAAATTTGGATTCATAATCAATGTTATTTTTACCTATCTTTGTAAATATAATGACCCTTGGATATAGGCTTCCCATCCCTAGTGGATTGCATATTCTGTCTTTATAAACATAACTTGTGTTTTAGAATAGAGATAAAGATTTTTTAATCCTTCTTAGAACAACATTTTGGGGTAGATTTTTAGTAACCAAATAATTGAGCCTCTTTGCCAGGATTGGAAGAATTCTGATTAGACTCAGAGAGAAGAATATTAGTTAAGTTTGTGCATATTACACCCACTTTCTCATTACCCAAGTTATTTAAAGAACATCAGGTACAATGTACTGACTGTGTAGCTGGAAAAACAAGGGCAAAGAAATTTTAATACAAATGGATGATAGACTTTGCAATGATCCCAAATATTGTTCCATAATTTAAAGTAGAAATCACTAGCAGACAACTGATCAAGAATGGGAAAGATGAAGACCAAACTGTCTGAGATCAAGTCAATTCCAACTCATAGTGACACTATCAGACAGAGTAAAACTAATCCGCAGTATTTCCAAGACTTAAATCTTTACAATAATAGGTAGCCTCTACTGTTAAACAAGCGGCCCCCTATCAGGGAATCAACAAAGTCTGCGTGGAAGAAGGACACCAGCCTGTGTGATCATGAGGTGTCAACGGGATCAGGTATCCGAGGATCAAAAACAAACAATCCTATCTCTGTGAAGGAGAGGTTTCAGTACAGCACCAACAAAACCCACAATACTTCTCTAGTTCTTTAATGTGTCCTCCCCCCACTATCATGGCCCCAGTTCAACCGCATAAATCCTGCTAGACCAGCGTATGTACACTGGTATAGATAAAAACTTTTAACACACAGAATCCAGGAGAGATAAACCCACCAGAAACAGTAAGGGGTGTAATGATTCCATGAGGGTATGGTATGGCGGTGGTGGTGGGGGTGACTGATAACAATGATGGATGTATAACTCTCCTTGAGGGGGGCAAATAGAAGAACTGTGAGTTAAGGGATACATCAATAGTGTAAGATATGAATATACACATATAATTTATTAGGGGTTCACGAGGGTGTAGGGTGGGGAGGGAGGGAATAAAGAGGAGTTGAATCAAAAGGGTTCAAGTAGAAAGAAAATGTTTTGAAACTGATGATGGCAGCATCCGTACAAGTTCCCTTGATGTAATGGATTTATGGATTGTTGTAATATCTATAAGAGTCCCCAATAAAATGATCAATGTTTTTTTAAAAAATAAAAAAGAACAGAAAAGAAAAGCTTTACAAGGGACCAAATGAATTACAAACATGCCCCCAAATTAACCCATATGATTTGCCTTTACCTTATATCAATCCATCCATTCAATATTAAAATCGGGCAAACTTCTTGAGCTAATTTGTTAACTAGAAACTGTGCATACCAAGTTTTCAAGGGGAATAAATAGAAAACCTAAAAGTAACTGGCAAAATAAACATTTCATTATTTTCAGTGTACACAGCAAAAATAAAGGAGGGGAATAAATATTTTTCACTCAATAGAATAATTTAATTACATTGACAAAGCTACTCATCTTTGACATAATTTTAACATAATCCCTCAATTAATACATTTATTCAACTCAAATATATTTAATAATGCCAACATGCCAGACACAGCTAAACTCACTAAACATACTGGTAAGCATTGTCAAGATGCAGATCAGTTTTAGCAAAACTGATACTGATTAATTACCAAAATAAATATAAAGAGGTTAAACTATTATTAATAATTTGTAGCTCAAGGCTATGGGAATGTCAACCCTGATTACTTGAGTAACTTTATTGAGAAAATATTCTCTTTCAACAAAATTAGGCTAAATCTGATTTTCATATGCTAATTACCTAGATATGAATATTTGTGTGAAATTCTAGGGTAAACTGCCTCAGTTTGTACTAACCAGGCACCGTCTAACGCAAAACTGACACTAGAGAAGTAACCATATCCTAGACACATCATCTGACTATTTTGTACATCTAACGACAGAGACAAGTTTTATAAGTATTTTACAAAAAAGAATTTGATATATCAGAACTAAGGAATAATCAAGACACTATTGGTCTTTGTAATAATAAGAGGATAGAGATTACTTCACCAACACACTGTACCCTAAACAGATATTCAAGAGACAAACCAAAAGCAAACACACTGCCATCGAGGTAATTCTGACTCATAGTGACCCTATCAGTCAGGGTAAAACTGCCCTTGTTTCTGAGACTGTAACTGTTTATTGGAGTAGAAAGTCTCATCTTTGTCCTGTTATTCAATAGACCCTATCTCCTAAACATACTCGTATATTCAACGAACACAGCATCCCGAATTACAAAGTCCAAGGTAGAGTTCATTGCAAAATAATGTGGTCTTTATTTCAATTTTGTAATTACCATTGCACCAACAGTATCAAGTATAAATCTTAAGAGACAGATTGAAAAGAAGAGATGGCAATACTAACTTTTATGAAGTAGCAAGACTTTACTATTTTATTTTACTATTCTGTCGTTAACTCATTGGGTATAACTGTAGATTTCTTTGCAAGTCTAACTGTAAAATAAGACTGTATTCATAATGTATTCAAAAAAAGCACATATTGAGGCAAATAAATGTACAGAAATGTTTTATCATCTGTCATACCTATAATTAATAAAAGTGTGTCCATTTTGTTGTTTTCTAAGATATCATGGTTAATAATCAGGGTTACTTAGTACAAAGGTATAAAAATTTTAATATTTTAATTTGTTAATGAGAAAATTAAGATTCAAAGAGATAGACTATATTAGTCAGGCTCAAGAAAACTAGATTATATAAATAAAATAACAACTAAGCCACTGCCAATGAGACTCACAGTGCCCCTGTAAGAGTATAACTGCCCTGTGGGTCTCCGAGACTGTAAGTATTCATGAGCATAGAAAGCCTAATCCCTCTCCGGAGAAGGGTCAAATGGTTTTGAACTGTTGATTTTGTGGTTATCAGCCCAATAAGTAGCCACTATGTCACCGGGGCTCCTGTAGATTATATACATATATACTAATATTAAAGAATTAAAATATATAAATCCTAGTTGGTGTGATGGAAGCAGAAAATTTTGCAGATGCTAATGTTGACTCACACACAATGTTGAGCTACAACACAGATGTGCCCGTCTGGTGGCAATGCTTGTCCAATACCAAAGACTGTCAAAGAGGTGCTCAGATGGGGGATTGGGGCACACATTGGGCTGCCAACTGCAAAGGCAACAGTTCTAGAGAGATGAGGCTTTCTACTCCTGGAAAGGTTTGCAATTTCAGAAACCCACAAGAGCAGTTCTACTGTGAGTTGACTCAGAGGCGGTGCGTTTGGTCTTAGAAGACTCATTTTTTAAAATCTTTTAATTGTGAATTGAATAAAGATTTATAGAACAGAGCATTTTTCCATCCATTAATTCATACAGAGTTTGTTTCATATCATTGATGGCAAACCCCACAATGTAACATCACTCATCCCATTCCTCCCTGTGGTCCCTGTTTCCATTCGACCTTTCCTAACCCATTGCCTTCCTACTTTCCGAACCCTTCTGAACAGTGTTGTCCTTGAGTAAATGCTATCTTTCTCATCTCAAATGGTGGATTATTCTAAGAGGTGTGTATCTCACTGGTATTAGTGTTCCATTTGTGGATTTGTCTACTGAACAATGAGCTGGAAGGGTGAGATCATTTCCAGACATAAAGAGTAACTAAGGGCCAGAGTCTCTGGAGTTTCACCAGTCTATATCTGACCAGGAAGCCTGGTCTTTTTAACCACTATCTGTTTTCCAGCTGTAAATTCCTACATATCTATCTTTAAAGATTTCACACAAGTCTTCAGTGATTTGGGGAGACTTTTCAAATACCTACTGCTATCAGACTCAGGCTGGACTTCTCCTTCTTTTATGCACCAGAGGTCTAGAGTCTTCCCTATGAGTCAACTTACTGGACAGCTCTAACAACAACTATATTTATTCCACTGGATTGTATCAACTCCAAGTGGAACGTGAACTACTGGGGAGGAAGTGTTATGCTGTAAATATTTTATGTAGTTCCTGAACTTTCTAGTCATCCTGAGTCCACATACCCAAAAAGGCACTCAACAAATTTCAAAGGAATTAAATTGTCAGCATTTTAATTTTTAAAATAGCTTAGTAGTTAAAATGAGACTGCCAATGGAAAGACGACTAGATGGACTGCCTGCACATTTCTATTGACATGTCAAAGAAACAAAGCATCACACTTCCAAAATCTTGCTTATAAGGAGAACCCATTCCAGGAATTACATCCTCACACACACAGGATGCCCAACAATGATTTCTTCGGTGCCACAAATGCTAATTGACCAGGGATGGATCATCAATTGTTGAAGCACTTCTTCTAGGAGTGATGTCACTGCCTGGCAAGTTGGCAATTATTTGAGGAGTTATTTCAATAACTGCACAGCTCTTTGTCTGATTAATGAAACTGCCCATGGATTTATAACTCCTGTTACGGAAATGTATCATTGGAGATTTGCTGAATGGTGTGTCATAAATTCTAGACACCTGAGAAATTACGACAGCCTTTGAGGAGAAGGGCTCCGTTCACCGCCCCCTTTCCAATAAGTTCAGATCTCATTATCTACTGTGACCACCGCATGCTCCACGAAGGGAGGAAAGAGTTATTTGTGACAAAATGTTCTGTTTGCTGAAGCCATTCTTTCTTCGGCTGTCCATACTATCTAAATTTCCTGTGAGCAACATTTCATCATGCCAAGCAGACTCGACTCGGGGGCGGGGGGGGGGATAATTATCAGAGAGAAAAGTTGCCCTGGAGCTTGTAATGCTTCTGGTGACTGCAGCCGATGCAAAAAAAATATTAGGAAACAAAGCAGTAAGACTCAGCAGAATGTAAGTTATGGGCCAAATACTTTATGCATGGTTAGGAAGAAGGCCTCGGGCTGCGTGTCATTAGATGCAAAGGGTGTGAATTGTCCCATAACTCAAATCTCAAGATATCTGGATATGATTACTGAAGTACAAATATTTTTGCTGCAACACTTAAGAAAATAATATGCTCTTATTTTAAGTTGAGTGTAAAAACTCACTGCTTCGTAGTGCTACTAAATATATTCACGGTTTTTCATTAACATGATTGAGTGACCTATGTTAAAAATATACATAAGTTAACAAGTATATGTATGTATATGTACATGTACACACCCACACACATTGTAACCCAGTATTTATCTAAAAAATGTGTATTTAAAAGAGAATTTCCCCCAACACATGAATATTTACTTCTGAATAAATATGAGATTACTGAGACTTTTAGTGAACAAAATAGATGGTTCATAAGACAATTTGGAATCCAAAGATGGCCCAGGCTACAATCTGATTCCCCTGATATAAATCAAAATGATCAAATACTAAACAGCAGCAACAACAAAATCCCAAATGCCTATTAAAAGCCAAACCAGTATTTTTAAAGAAAATAATGTTAACACAAAATGAATCCCAGTCCATTGCTCTGGAAGCATAAAATTATCCCAACTCAACTGTTTTTCTATTTATAAATGGACCAAAATGGAAGGCGATCCAAAAGATGAATTGATGTTCCTTCTTTCAAAGGGCATCATACATCATGCTTTTACAAATTAGGATGCAAGCCACAAGGTGTGCGTTAGTGAGCACCAGAGCGTGCACTGACACACAGACACAGGAGAGAGATGTAGCAGAAGAGCAAGCTTCATGCAAACAGCGGGTACCAACTCAAGACATGAACCAAAGCTGCAGTAACAGCCGGCACGGATTAGTCCATTCCCATACACTTTATGGGCATCACCCCACAGAACTCACAACAGCCCTGTGGAGTGGGTACGAAGAGAACTCCAAAGACGGCACGCTTCTTAAGTGGTGGGTAGGGACCTGAAGCTGGCCCCTCTGGCCCCTGAGTCGATTCTCTTCACCACTGTGTTCTTCAGATTCCCACAGTGACGTTCTGCGGAAAACGCCCGTGTGGCAACTGCCCCAACATGAGGCTCAGTCAAATTTTGTGCAGTATGTCATTCGTTCATCATAGTGGCAGAAACATACCTCCTTGATGTTCGTGGGTCTTACCTTTATTGTACAGTCTCTTCCTTTCCCCACATTTTCAGCTTCATAATGTACAAAACAGGCAACTTTTTCTTAATTTGCAAAAAATTAGATATTTAAGTGAATATATATATGCGTATGTATGCATATATGTGTATGGATTTTAAAATGTGATCCTTGGTAGTTGCGGAAATGGACTGGAATCCTGGGGAAATTCAATGATACTTTTATCTGCATCTCCAATTAGGAGCACACATGGGTCATTTAAGAAGTTGTCTAGGAATCTTGCAGTTTAATATTTTGTAAGCTAAGATTCAGAAGCAACTCTGCAGTGGTGGGTAAAAGTGGGAACAAAGTAATTAATGAAAATGTTGCTGATGGTTGTGAACTTGTATCTAATCAACAACAAAATGATTTTTCCTTCTCCCACCTCCTCTGAATGAGCGGACTGAGTGTTGGGCCCAGGAATTCCACCAGTAAAAGTGTCAAACAACAGTGACAAACCCACATCAAACTCATCTATGCGATTTAATTTGGACTCATATTGACCTAATGCCCCCACACCATGGTATTGGGAGCTCTTAGAGACATCATAGCTTTGCAGAGGTCAGTCAAAGAAAGCATTATTTGTACAATTTCTACCACAATCAGTTTCAAAACATTTTCCTCCTCTGGGTCTTTTCATTTTTACGGTTGTCGATTGCCCCCTCTTTCTCCCACCGAGAAGCAGGTGGGTCTGAAGTACTAACCTTTTACTTAGCAGCATAAGGCTCTGGTACTGTGCGGCCAGGACTCCTTAGTCAAAATACAGGGAAATTAAATTAAATTTAAACAAATTAAATTATTTGTTTTAGGTAAACTATAATGAATATTCCTGAATTCGAGATTAACCATGCATGAGGAAATAAAGAGAAAACCCAGCAAGCAGTATATTCATGTTATACAACCTATGAGCACCTGCGTCAGAAAAAATGAATAAATAAATTTAAAAATTGGAAAGCTAGTTAATAGGATTCATTTCCCTTCCTTTACTTTTGAAGCCTGCAGAGAAAGCTTAAGTGACAGGGGGGAAAGAAAAAGACCCTTTTGTGGTAAATTTGACAGATGTTCTCTAATGAGATGCTAGATATGAGCCATAAAGCCTGATCTGGTAACTACAGACCTGGGGTTCAAAAACCCAAATTCTCTAAAAGGCTTTTCTCTCATGCTCAGAAAAGAGAGCAAAACCCATTGAGTTCCCAAACTCTATAAAATGAGACATCTTCCCAGCAGGAACACCGACGCGATGAAAACAATGGAAATGAAAGAATGGAATCAAATTAAGCGAACTCATTAAACTTTCCAAGTAAACCTCACCTACCATAGAATAAAGTGAAGCATTTTCACAAAGACTTACCATAGACGTGTTACTGGCACGCCAATGCCTTCTAGGGGGAAAGCGAACCTTGCACAATTCCTGGTGCAAGAGCAAACATGGATATGTATGAGCTCTGCTGCTTAGCATAAGGTCAGCCGTTCGAAATTCCCAGCAGCTCGAAAGGAAAAAGATGAGGCTTACTGTTACTGTAAAAACGTACAGCCTCAGAGACCCAGAGGGGCAATTCTGTCCCCTCCTGCAGGGGGACTCGGAGTTAAACTTGATTCCAGGGAGGTGAGACCTTCTGCTAAGCTTGCCGTGCAAGTGGACAGGAGTCCCCAAAGGAGAGGGTGACTTAAGTCTTTTGAAATCAGTTTTCTAAAATTCCTGAAGGTGGAGCTGAATTGTAAATGTGTTAGTCTTCATTGCCCAAAGCAAATTGAATCGAGTGATACCAATTATGGGTAAGTAAGAATATTTATTTAAATTTAACAAATTTTGTGGGTGATAGTGGATAAAGCACATTTGATGTATATACTAAGTTCGTGGTGTTTTGGAGTGTGTGTGTGTGTGTGTGTGTGTGTGTGTGTGTGTGTGTGTGTGTGTGTGTGTGTAAATTTGAGTGGGAGTTTGAGTAGACAGATGTGTACCTTCATGACTGTAGAAGGTTCACCGCAGGATTGAAGAAGTCTGTGATGCTAACATCGTGCACTGCTCTCCCACCCAGGAGATGCCCTGGTGTATTCTATTTAAGACTTAAACACTCAACCTCTTGCTATCGTTTTATATGCAATGAAATGCTATTTTTCTCCCTAGAGCTAAGAGTAGTCCGGACAAAAAGATTGGGGAGATGAAAATCTTCATATCACATGTTCATAAGTACATCTTATGACAGAGCCAGTTAAAGACAGTTTCCTTTGATTTCAGTACCCCCAAAGAAGTCCTTGAATACTAAAAAATACATTTCAATACTATAAAGTCTATACCAGCAACATTTAGCATACTTCTAGAATGCCTTGTCACGTCATTAAATCAAATTGGAATGTTTTATAAGCCTAGACATTATTTAAAGCTGGCTTTAACGAAATCTTCTCAGTGAATGACAAGATATGACCTAAAAAATTATCTTCAGTGTTTCAGAGAGAAGCCGTCTCCTAAGAATTTCAAATAACCCTTTAATAAATGAACCCCAATGAAAGAGCCCTCTCCTCTCTTTGAAGCAGGTCTGAGGTTCTTCACTGACTTCTTGCTTCTTTGTCCATTTTCCTGCCTACTTCTACAAGGAGTTGGCATGTGAACTGTTCCCACTTCAGATGGTCTAAATGGAAACTATGTGTGTCTTCCCTGGACTACAGACACTAATGCAAGAAGAGACAAAAAAGAGAGACTGGAGCCACTATGGTCTAAAGTCAGCAACATGTTACCGCAGCCTACCACCCATCACAAAACAAGTGAAAAAAATGTTCTCACTAAGCCTTCCACATTTGCAATTGTGCATCCCTCTGCTTGGAAGAATCTTCTTGGACATGCCACAGATACAGCTGACTCGTGCCTTCAAGCCTCAGCTCAAATACTAGCTCCCTGAATCACAGCCAAACTGAAGTAGCATCCCTCCCTTCCATTACCCTCTACCCCAAATCCTTCATTCATTGCATTATTGAAGTGTGCACCTGTGCCAATTACACACAGTTGGCGCACTGAAACAATTCACACAGCCCTGTAGGTGATATGAAATAACATGAAGCTGCAATAAAAGTAGAGTAAGCTAGAAAGTATCGATGAAACAAGTATACAATGAAGAAAGTATAGACAAGCAGCTGAGAGATCTGAGCTTCAGGGCATAGTTTCCAGGGTTCAGCCTCAATCACTCACCATGCCTTTCATCTTCACAAGGACCTCCTTGGCATGTGCAGGATCTCTTGGCCTCAGAAGTGCAAAGGCACAAGTTCATTAAGGAATCTTTCACTACTTGGTAGTCACATAGCTAAAATCGGGTCACTGTCTAAACCAAGTGCAAATTATCAATTTATACAATATTCAATAACAATGTAGACAAGCTGGCACAGGGTGCCTTCAGGAGAGTCTTGGACTTTATATAAACCAGTGAGTCGGTTTCCATGGCATTGTTTTCTTAGCCAAGGGAGAGTGCCAGACTTCTAAGACATTTCTGATGCTGAGCATGGAGCTATCACAAATTCTACTCATGTAACACCTGTATTTTATTATTATTATTGTTGCATCTATTTATACCTTCTCTCATCTATTATTATCCATTACTTGAAGGATCCAGGTCAGAAAACAGGTGGAGATCCTGACCATTATTTTCCTATTCTCTATCCTTTTGGCACCACAATGAACTTCCACTGCAGCTCTATGACCTGTCCCCACCCCCACCCCCAGACCTGGGAGTGTGAACAGCATTGACTCCCAGGATTGATCCTGGGGAGAGTCTCGAACAGCCAATGGAAACATAAGTGGACCCAACTAGGCAGAGCCTATTGGGCAGGTGTCTGAAACATGACCTTGCAATAGGTATTTCAGTGATGGATCCCATGCAATTGGCACTGCAATCTGCAAAATGATGGAATCAAAGGAAACCCCCAAATGGGGCGCACTAAACCATGGAGACCATGACATGAATAGATCTATTGCCAATACTGTTTCTCTTACTTCCTATAAGCAACCTACTAAGTTCCAGAGACCGGTGTGCAGTGGTACAAAGTGGCCACCCACTGTCGAATGGATGATAAATGAAGGAACTAGAGGATGACAGAGGGAAACCACTTCTGGAAATTCCTGTCTAGATCTGTGCTGCCATGCGTGAATATGGCACAGACCATGGCCAGGATTAGAAAAGCTATAGGCTAGCATGTGAGCTGAGTTCTTATAAACAAACTATTGTTATTAATAGAGGTATAGATTTAAAGATTAAAATATGGATTCAAATCGGTTGTAGGGCATGAGAAGTTAGTTGTATAATTCATTTATCGGTGACAAATCCAATGAATTAGTCATATAACTTGAATATGAGAGACACAACTTAGCATTTCACAGCATGTTTTATTTAAAACTTGGTGCACTGTGCAAATAAATCTTTAAAATACACTTCTAAATCAAGCTGTAAATAAAAATGTAAAGAATAGCAGCCTGTAGAAGCGAGGAAGGAAGATGATTGAATGGCCATGGGTATTCAGCTTGCATGGAACAGAGAACAGCTTGAAATGAGAAGGACAGAGAAAGGCTAACAAGAGAGGAAGTAGAAAGGAACATTTATCATAGTCTCGAGCCTCCCCCTTCAATATTTATTGTGCGTGGCCAGTCTGCACTTTGCATTGTGCTCAGTGCTCGGAAACACTGCTCCACCACCCCGGGTGTTGCTGAATCATCTGGCATTGGAGATGGGCCAAGGACTAGAACACTTGGTTGTCCCCAAAAGTTCCTTTGGTGATTCGTAATGAACGGAGGGAAGCAAATACTGGCAGACGAGATGCTGCTGCCGAAGCCAAAAGCTGATGGAAGCAATGATTCGAGTCTTTCAGGTTAAAAGAAAATCAAGTGAATATTGCTCCTCCACATTTTGTATCTGTCTGTGTCTTTCCTGCATTTTATTCTCATTGGGATGTGGTCACTACCTCTTACAACTCTACCCCTCTGAGAATGAAGTTTCAACAGCCCAAATTAAGACCAGTGTTTCCTCTACTGACATCTTTCTTCCCTGTTTGCTTGTCCTCATCAATTACAGTCTCGGTTAGTGCCCAACCCCCATTTTTATTGTTCTCTGAATAGCTTGCCTTTGCCTTCAGAATGTGGGAAAGAATCCTCTCTTAAAAGTATTCAATAGATTTTTTGAAATTATTTTTTTCAATTTCCTAGTACAGGTATTTTTTCTATTTTAAAATGTTTATAAAAGATCTAACTTTAGATAACCCCCTAGACTGAATATAATGAAAGGTTTGGGGGGGGGGTTAGATGGCTTGATTGTTTTCTTTTCTTTTTCTTACTTAGCTTTCCCTACTTGGGTTCTGTGCCTTGGCTTCAGGATTAAAAGCTTATAAATAACTATTATCTTCATTAAAGATGTTATTTTACTTTTTCCCCCCGGGGGTATGTGTGTCATTTGACTCCTACTCTGTTAACAAATAATCTTGTGGAAACAAAGACTAAGAATTTCAAGGCATCGAGAAAGTTGGTTTTCAATTTGGAAAAATATCATGTTTTCTTAAATTAAAAAATTACCAATTCTAAGACTAGATACATCTAGGTAAGATTGAAAAACCCAGTATCCTTAACATCCTCTGTTTCAACTGTCCCCTTGCCATTATTTAAAATCCTTACTTTTCAGCCAAGACATCAAGCCCTATTCTCTATCTGTCTAATCCCTCAAGATCCAACATAAGATTTTCTGAATGCAAAACCTGCTTTACACTGAACTTCCTTTTACCTCATCTCCTCATTTTCCTCATTGAAACATTTGTCAACAGATGAATTCTCTTCTACATTTGTATTATTATTTTTCCAAATATTGTTCTCACATAGGCATTAATTCCCTTAGAAATTTAATTATATCATTTGTGTTCCTTTCAAATGAAGATCAACAAGCTATGTAGACATGATCAAACACTATGGTTGATAACACAAGCAAATAAAATTTTCTTGGAGAAAATTCAAAAAACCTCACAACAGTACATCCACAAGGAACTACCCAAAATTCAAGCCCTATTCAAAAGAGGTTGTGGAATGAAGGCTATCATTGCTGATGTCAGATGAATCTTAACTGAAAACAGAGAATATCTGAAAGATATTTACTTGTGTTTTATTGACTATAAAAAAGCATTTCACTCTGTGGATGATATTACACTAGGGATAACATTGTAAAAAATGGGAACTACAGAACACATAATTGTGCTCATGAGGAGCTTATACAGACTCTGTACTTAGACCAAGAGGCAGTGTTTTGAGCGGATCGAGAACTGTGTGGCTTAAAATCAGGAAAGATGTCTGTCAGGGTTGTATTCTTTCACCATACTTATTCCTTTTATAAGCTGAGGATATAAATTGAGGAGCTAGACTAGATGAAGAAGAACTTGGGATCAGGTTTGGAAAAAGTCTTATTAATAATTAAAATATGCAGATGGCATAACCTTGTTGAAAGTTTAGAGGATTGGAGGACTTGCTGAAAAAAGATCAACCAGAGCCTTCAGTATGAATTTCAACTTATGTGAGGAAAACCCAAATCCGCACAACTAGACCACCACACACCGCCATGAGAAACAGAGGTCAAATTTTAATTTTCAAGTATTTCAGTTTACTTGGATTCACAATCCATGCTACTGGGAGCAACAGGCAAGAAATTAAATGATGTATTGTGCTAGACATATTTGCCATATCACTTGTCTTTAAAGAACTAAATGGCATGGGTGTCACTTTGAGGGCTAACGTGGGTCTAACCCAAGCCATGATTTTACCAATTCACTCATATGTATGTAAAAACAGGGAATTAATTAGGAAGACCATTGCAGAATTGATGCATTTGAATTACAGTGTGTGCAAAGGATATCAAAAGTACTGTGGCCTGACAGAAGAAGAAATCTTTGGAAGAAGTACAGCCAGAATGTTCCTTAAGAAGCGAGGATGGCAAGATATCATCTCACATACTTTACTCATGTTATTGGGAAAGACAAGCTTCTAGAAAAGGACATCGTACTGGGTAAAGGAGAGCATCAGCGAAACAGTGGTCTCACAATGAGATGGATAGATACCGTGATTGTAACTCTGAGCTCAAGCATAGCACCAATTGTGAGGATGGTACAGGGTGAGGCAGTGTTTCATTCTATGGTCCATAGGCTTGCTATGAGTCGGAACCAACTCAGTGGCACTTAACAACAATAACAAACCAGATGATCACCTCACTTTGACCTGGATCTGCCTTGCTATTTACTTTTTGACCATATGTAACACAGAAAGGAGCTGTGAGCATCATAGGCAGCCCAAGGCCTTAGAGTTTCTTTTCTTTGTTACCCATGTTTACATGTTATATATTGCAAACTGTGTTTACATTGTCTAGTTTACTCAAACCTCATATCAGCCCTGAAAATTATCAGTCCCATATGATAGCCAATTTTAAAAGTATCCTAAAAAGGCTGAATGATATAGAAAGTGATAGTTCAAGACTCAAACCAATGTCTTACGATTTCCAGGTCAGAGGTCTTCCTTTACCTTCCTTGTAGGGGTTACAGGAACTACACAGTACTAATATCGGGGTGCACAAAAAAGTACAGACACTGCAGTAATAATGTTTTGCCAACAACTCACAGGTGCACACCCCATGAACAGATGAAAATAGCAGAGCTGAAGTGGGACAGCAGCTGTATTCTATTATGCGCTCACCTCACCTGCTACATCTACATCTGTCTTACCTCTAGGTGGCTTTATTAATACTTTTGGTGACACATACATCGTGCAGAAAAGTTATAAAATTCCCAAGGAATAAAGAGGAGAAAAAGCAAACTCATAATAAAAAAACAACAAACTGGTGATATTTGTGGTACAGGGTAGATAGTCCCATGCAGACTTCAATTTATTATCTTCTGTGCATCTCTTCTAAATGACTGTGAAGATGGATAAGCTTATTAGAAGAGAAGTTACAGGCATATTCAGAGATGGGAAAGTACACAGGCCACATAAAAGTGGCATGATTTATAAAGGTGAAAAAACTTTTTTTTTCCCAGTGAATGTTGCAAGATTGGATGGTCATCACTGCTTTCTCTCTCTGAGGCAGACCCATGCTCCTCTCCTCCTTGAGCAGATAATAAAATTGTTGTGCCTCCAGTGATAAACAAAACTAATGGCACAGTAGAAAGGAATCTGGGCCATTTAACTGCCAGTTGTCCATTTCTAGTATAAAACAAAATTCCATTTTTTGAGGATAGCACCCTGACTCAAAGGCACCCTCACCAGCATGTACACGCTGATGCCCTGTCTCCTGAGTAAGTCTCATTGCTTGCAAGTCAAGCAAATAAACACTGAAAACCATTCTGCACCGTCTCCTTACTTGACTGATAAAAGGCTATCTCACTAAGACGTACACTTATCTTATTTTCCCATGGCCCAACTTCATGTGCAGGACTAAAATAAATGCATTTATATGATTGTCCTTTAAAAATTGGAGATTGGACTCTCCCTTGAAAAATACGCCTCATATGAATTCAGAGGATGTTCTTATTCAAAAACAACTTTGATTAAAGATAGCACATAATGATGAATGGATGTTAACTTTCTGCTAAATGTTTCATTAACTTTGTATTGCTATTAGACTAATGCCAGCGATCATGGTAAGATTCTGATTATTCATCTAAATGTGACAGCCTTGATCTTCACATGTAGGGCCCAGAACCATTCTTTACCAGGTTTAATCTATCCGTTTATTTCCCTTTGTTGAGTTTTATCTGATTAACAATTCTTCTCATATTTATACTTTACATTATATTTGTCACCTAATATGTTCATTTGCTTTTGTTAGTTTGTATTTTTCAATCATCCAGTTGATGTTAGCTTCATCTACCCATACTCTAACTCTAACTTTGATGTCCTCGTATATTCACTTGTAAAACTTAAAGTAAAGGTCAATTGACTTAGCAAAACAGAGCTCTTAAAATTCCAGTGTATTAACTAAATCAATGAGGACCCAAGACTTGGTCAAGCAATACATGCATAATGCATAAAATTCACAAAATTAAAAAAAAAACCACACACACACAAGAAAAAGTCAGAAAGCCCAGTGGTAACAATTACTCACACTTTGGGTACATGGTATTATATACATCATTAAGTATCACATCATAGTTCATGTTAACCTTGTTTTGTAGTTCATGAGCACTTTATACTTTTAACGTAGTTAACAAAAATGGAAGATGCAGGTCATATGCTATTTCTCCAAGATAATATTGACCTAATCTCTTAGAAAAGAATGTTTTAATTGCTTAACAGTTTGGAACATTTTATCAATAATTTTTTCTTTTGATTAAAATCTAAATCAGAACCCCAATATATTAAATTGATAAAACTAAAGGTGCTCTCATTGAAACTGGGCATACTCTCCTTGAAACTGTGCAACAGAATTCAAACACCCCCCTGGTGATTGCTAAAACGAAGAGTCCAGAGAACACAAACCTACTTAGCTAAAAAACACTACATTTTCTTTTTTTTTAAATCTTTTTATTGGGGCTCATAAGGCTCTTATCACAATCTGTACATACATCAATTGAGCAAAGCACCCTTATACATTCGTTGCACTCATCACTCTCATAATTTACCTTCCACGTGGGTTCCTGGGATCAGCTCGGTTTCCCTACATTTTCAACTCAGTATGATTTTCACTACCCCACATGACCTGTTATGCTTTAATGTAAGAATTCCAAGGACTTGAAGGAATAAGAAAACTATACTAATTAGTTTATTTTTTTTGTTCCCAGGCTAACTCATCTGAGTCATCAGATTTCATAATATATAATTAGATAAAGTCATTTACAAAATAGTATCCTTCAGGAGAAGAGCCAGTCAGGGCGCAGTATAGCACTGATGAAAGACACAACCTTCCTCTAGTTCATTAATGATTTCTGCCCCATACCATTACCATGATCCCAATTCTATCTTACAAATCTGGCTAGGTGAGAACACGTATTTTGGTACAGATAAAATCACATAATGCAAGGAATCCAGAACAAATAAACCCCTCAGGACTAATAAGGGGAACAGCAATACTGGGGAGTAGGGCAAGTAAGGGGAAACTGATCACAATGATCGGTGTATGACCCCCATCCCAGGGGGATGGACGGCAGAAAAGTGGTGGAATGAAACAGCAGGCAGTGTAAGACATGAAAAAAAAGAAGAAGCCTGGGGGAGGGGGCCTGGGGGAGGGAGGGTGGGAGAGGGAGAGGAAAACATGAAGAGCTGATGCCATGGGCTCAAGTAGAAAGAAAATGTTTTGAAAAAACATGATGACAATGGATATACAGATGTGTTTGACAAAATGGGTATGTGTATGGATTGTGATAAGAGCTGTAAGAGTCCCCAATAAAATAAAATTTAAATTTGAAAAGTAGTCCATACATAATTAAAAACATTTAACAATGAGCAAAAAAAAAGTATCCTTTTATTTTATTTTACATTCCTCAAATTTACCAATAACTAGAGTCTTCTCACATTGTATACTGGAATTCATGCATGTCTATTGTCCCAAATTTTTTAAATGCTAGAATGTGAGAAGTTTATAAAAAACAGAATGTTAAGAGAGTTTTATTCTGTTAAGTCAATTAACTTGATTTTTATAATTGGCCATAGTATGACATCAAGGTAGGAAGTAGAGTATGGATAAATGTAGCTAAATCAATTGAATGATTAAAAATTACAAAATATCAAAAGTCAATGAGTGTACTGGAAGATGAATCATATTACTTTTAATCAGTCCTTTTATTTTAAGGTTTTTAGAATAATATTCACTGAGGGTAGAGTATTTTCAGCATTGGTATTAGATATGTATTTACCTGATGGTTTCAAATAACCTTATGAGCAGAAGAACAACAGAAGGCATAAAACGAACACATTTCCATAGGGGATAAGTTGACTTATAGTATCCTATAAGACAGAGGAGAATTGTCCCATAGTGTTCTCAAGGCTGTCCATCCTTACCAAAGAGCGTGCTCCATCTTGCTCCCATGGCATAGCTGATAGGGTCTAATGGCTCACCTTTGGTTACCCGCTAAGTTCCTTAACTACTGTGTCACTCTGACACTTTCATGCCTGGTTCATACTCCATCATTTCCCTCTGTGCTGCTTTGAGGAAACCGTGTAGAATAAAGGACTTGATTTGTTTTCTCTACATCCATAACTTCGACTGTGTTGGACTCTCAGTTGTTGATTATTGGGATGATTTTCAGAAGGTATCAAAATGATGACCAAAGCTTATTTTCTATGGAGCCCAAGGCACTGTCGTGACAAAACTCCAAAAGCGCCTCCTTGATCATCATTTTAAACAGTCCCTTAAGACAGGCGTTCAAGCGGCTGTGGAAACGGCACGAAGATACTCAAGCATTTTGCTTTGTTTGGGGTTTTCTTGGGAAATTTGCTTCAAGATCTCAACTCATTAAGGAGACAAGGAATTGGGCTTCAGACATGACAGCTCTTTTGGGAAATGAAAACTGAATGGTCCTGAATCAACTCAATAATAAAGACAGAGAAGGAGTCCAGGGACATCATATGTTAAATGCAAACATCTCCCTGGATAGTAATTGTTCAAGTAATGGAAATAAGACTAGAGAATTGCAAGGGAGAAAAATTATATACAAATTGCTTATGTTTTGCTTTAAATGTCATCTAGTATGAATTGGAAACATTGAAACCTAAAGAAAAGATAATTTTAAAATATTCAATAGTATCTTTATATACACGGGGTTAAAAAACGTGATTAATGTACAGCAAGCTTAATTTTATCAAGAACAAAAGTAGGACTTGGAGAAGGGACTCTACTAAGGGCACCTGTCAATCTGTCACATCTGCTTCCTGGTCAAGCTAGTATTTGTACACCCTTTCAATCATGCAAATAATTTTTAAAAACTCATTGCCATAAATTTGATTCTGACTCATAGTGAATCTATTGGGCAGAGTACAAAAGCCCCTATTCCAGGGCTATAAATTGTATAACAAGAGAAATCGCCTCTTTCTCCTGAAGAGTGGCTGGTTGTTTTGAACTGCTGACCCTGTGGTTAACAGCACAAAAGCTAATCCACCAGGGTTCCTTCTCCAGGGCTCCTTCTCCTATAAATAACAGAACCTAAGGATCAGGCAAATATGTAAATAAAAATAGCCATAAAAGCATCTGTACACAGAAAACTATATTAAATAAATTCCATTTCTTTTGAAATACATCTAACAGAATATAACACAAACTGAAAAAATATATTTTGTCCTAATCTGCAACAGATCACAGAAAGCTTATATTCTCTGAAGAATTCAGTATAAATGTTTGGTGTCTAGAGGAACATAAGCAGGACCTAGTAGGAAACAGGGAATTCCAAAGATTAGAAGATTATCAGTTGATGATTATAAAATATACTCTGGAGAAATAAACACATACACAGAAATATACATACACATAGATATAAGTAAATATTGTTGGACAGCCAGGACATGGATATAGGAAAAATTCAACATCATCAGATGACATTTGAGACTATTAAAAAATGGAAACTGAAAATGAATGGAACAATGTTCATAAAATGTTTTTTGATGTGTAGTCAAAGATATTCAAAACATGGGGGGGAAAGCATCACTAACTATAGATACCATCAGTTCCTTGGTCACCTAAGATACTAGGAACTCTCACCAAGGTCCAATTAATTTCAACTACCAAGCTTCCAACCTCAACAAAAGGAGTTTCCTGCAGCAGAAGCTAAGTTTGTGGTAACTCTTGTTTTGTTTTTACCCTGTAAGGATCAGATAATAAGTTTTTAGGTTTTACAGCCCAGATGATCTGTCACAACTCCTTGGCAACTGTAGTCTTAAAAGAGCCACAAGCAGTATGAAAATTGATATAATAAAATATGGCTTCCAAAATAAGTGGGATGTAATTTGCTGGACTGAGAGTAAAACCCACATTTGGCATAGGAACTAGAAAAGCTCAAAGGGGTTCCAGAAGCTGCTGCCATTGCTGAGAGCCCATGATAATCAGGAGAGATCACGGATAAGTCACCACGTGCATGAGCTATACCACTACCT
The DNA here is from genome assembly GCF_050624435.1 of Tenrec ecaudatus. Classification (NCBI taxonomy): domain Eukaryota; kingdom Metazoa; phylum Chordata; class Mammalia; order Afrosoricida; family Tenrecidae; genus Tenrec; species Tenrec ecaudatus. The sequence continues at coordinate 13,111,973 of NC_134539.1, forward strand.
CACAGCTTATTTCAATGTAAAAGTATAAAGGGAAAAACAAACAAACAAACAAAGAGACCTAATGTTCCACTTCCATAAAGTAAGGAAATATACTGGAAATAGTTGGTACGTAGGCAGACATGAAACAAAATTTTCTGCTTTTATTTAGTCAAGAATATTGACTGACTCTTAAAAGAAACAGCCATCTAACTAAAGAGTCAGCTAAGTTCACCCAGAAGAAGCACACCAGCCCATGTGACCCAAGGATTGTAAGAAGTAAAATCCATGACTGGAGGATAGAATGGTATTAGAACTTAAGTTCTGAGCACCCTGTTTTCAGAAGACTAGGGATAATAGTGGAACTTAAAATCTTGTTGCAAGATGGATTAACCTAAAATCCTGTTGCAACCTGAATTAAAACTCTGGTTAATCCCTGTCTACCATTGAACAGGGATGTAAATAACCTTGCTATCAGAGATAGAGCATTGGAAAATGAACTAATGCAGTGGTATTTGGTTTAACATTGAACACTTGATCATTGGTTCTCCCTTTTGAAATATTTTAAATTTGTTATAATATTAATTGTCTTCTGTTAATTTTTAAATTGAAGTTTTTCTCTGTTTTATATGATTGTTGTTAGGTTGTTTTATTGTTTTTGGTTTTTGTATCTTTTTCATTTTAGGACACCTAGGATAGGTAAGTATGTAGAAATAGGAACTGGGAGAGGAGTCAAGATGGCATACAGGGAGAATCACCCACCAGATGTTGCTGCTGCGAGACCAGAAAATTAAGAGGTAAGGAGGCCAATACTGGGAGGATGGATGCTAAAAGTAGTAAACTTTGATTTTCACCCATGAAGGGATTCAAGAATGCACTTAAACACTCTAAGTTCACTGTATCTGCCTTTGGGCTCCACTAACCCCTTGTCAGGTCCAGAAGGATGGGGTTTGCCACCCCTTCCTTCACCCTAGTCCTGCAATGAGCAGCAATTTCCCCCAGACTGCTGCCTAAAAGTGGTCATAATCCCAGGCTTGCAGAGATCCTCAGAGAACTATCCACAAGACCACACACCGGAGTTTCCAGCACTGCTAGCCACCCTGCTCCTGCAGTCTAGAGCTTTGAAACTTCCCTCCCCAGCAAGGAACAGAGCGACTACATTAGCCATCCCCTTCCCACCTCTTCCCAGCTCCACACCTGCCAGTATGGTAACGATAGATAATTAGACAAAATTTGCAGCAATTGAAGAGCCACGAGGATATTTACCTGTGATAGGATGCAGTTCCACAGAACACAACCGGATAGAGGTGAGAGACACATGATGGCAGTCAAGGGTGAATTCATATCCAGTTGACCTCAAACCCTCTCTGCTAAGCTATCCCCCCCTTCTCAATACCAGGCCACCCCACAAGCACATTATAAAAAGGGGAAACATTTTTTTCTTTGTAAAAACACTTTCAATTCCAGGATGTGGCCTTTGTAAAACTTTGGATGTAAGCCTGTAGAACTCTGTCCATTAGCATTCAATGATATAACAAGGTAGCCAGTACTAAACTCCAGAGCACAACTTTTGATTTTTAATGGAACAAAGGAGGAAAGGTGAACAGTCCCTAACACTCTTTGAAAGGCTGCATATTGCAGCCTGACAGCCAATAGCATACCTGAGGCCAAGCTCTAGGCCTGCCACAAGTCTTTCAAAGGGAAAACCTACAGTCAACAGCTTCACCACTCTCTGAGACCCAGCACCTCCATCAGCCACTGAGTCGCCCCATCACCTTGCCTACATAGCAGTCTGACTCCCACCATAGTATGCCACAAGCAGCCTTTGAAAACACTCTTACCAGTCACACAGATAGAGCTCAGATCCCTTGGTCTCTCAGAAATAATGGTGCCCATTTCTTCCAAAGTGACACATAAACAACAACATACTGCAACACCCTCAACAATAAAATAAGAGAGATAAAACACAACAGCTGAGCTAACGGTGCTCATAAAAGAATCAGATGTGGATCTGCCACAAAAAGAAATCTTCAGAAAGCTTCGTGGAGTAATACAGGAGGTGAGGGAAGCAATGCAGAATAAGGAAGCAATGAAAGAGGAGATGATGTCCACATAGAGAGGGTGAAGTCCATCCACTAAAGAGAAATACAAGGTCTAATGGAGGAGGTAACAGAAGCAAAATACAAGAGCACCGATCTCACGAACAGACTAAAAGAGGCAAAAAAAATCCTACCACTGATATCAAGGAAAATCAGGCATACTTAAACAGGAAAAAATGTTAAACAAGATCATCTAAGAGGCGGAAAAAAACCTGAGATTAATGGCAGATGCTATGAATAGGAACAATATTTGAATAATTGGTCTATGAGAACAAGACACAAAGAGGAAGTCAACAACAAAACTAGCAAGGGAATTTCTGGAAGCAAACTTTCCCACCTTAATGAAGGAGGATCAGACACTCATACAGTAAGCAGAAAGGACACCATTACACTAAACCCATGAAGAACTCACCAAGGCATGTAATAGTTAAATTATCCAATTTCTAAGAAAAAGAGAAAATATTAAGAGTAGCAAGAGAAAAAAAGGTGGTCATATACAATGGTGCTCAGGTAAGAATATGCTGAGACCTATTAGTAGAAACCATGAAGAAGAGAGATTGGAATAACATATTCAAAAGGCTGTAAGAAAACAAAATGCTTGCCTGAGGATACTCTACCCTGCCAAAATATCTATTAAGATAGACACCGAGGTAAGAATCTTCCAGGACAAGGAAAAATTCAAAGAATATGCCATAAGAGACCCAACCCTGAAGAAAATCCTGGCTGACTCACTATGGTCAGAAGAGCAACATTCACCAAGCACAAGCAGGATACCACAATATAGCCCAACTCCACCAGAAGCCAACATGACAATAACAATTACAAAGATGACATGGCTTCAGGGGAAAATAAGGCAAGAAGGAAGCTCCTACCCCCACCCAACAGCACAGCACACTGATATGAAGGAAGATAGGTAAACACCCAACACCAAAGATAGAAGATTGCAATGAATTCACAAATCGTGATAAGAACCCTGAATGTCAAAGGTCTCAATATATTCAATGAAACACAAAGGCTAGCGGACTGACTTAGAAAGCATAACTCATCAATCTGTTGCCAGCAAGAGGCACGTCTTAATTAAGCTTGAAGACAAAAATAGACTAAGAATAAAAGGCTAGCAGAAAATATGTCATGCAAATGACAACTTAAAAAAAGCAGGGGTTGCAATACTAATCTCAGACAAAATTGTCCTCTCGATGCAAACCATAACAAGAGACAAGGAGGGATACTGTATAATGCTCAAAGAATCAGTATACCAGGAACCAGTGAGCATTATAAATAATATACATGCCTAACAAGAGACCTGCAAAATTCATCAATCTATTCAAAGGATGAAAAAGGAAATCACAGATTCAACAGTTATAGGAGGTGACTTTAATGCACCACTATCAGAGAAATATAGGCCACTGGGAAAGAAGCTCAGCAAGGTTGCTACAGAGCTAAACACTACAATTAGGCAGCTGGACCTGATAGACATTTATAGAGCTTTCCAACCAAATGCAAAAAATAAAGTCATATTCTTTTCAAATACACATGGTTGAAACTAGACCACATGGTGGGGAACAAGTGGAGCCTGAGTACATTCAAACACATTACTTAAATGTCCTTCTCGGTTCACCATGCCATAAAGCTAGAGATCAAAAAAAAAAGAAAATCATAAATACAAGAGCAAACAATTAGAGAATGAATAACGATCTTCTTTGACATGGATGGCTACTGGCTCAGATTTGAGAGGAGTTTAGTAAGTTTCTAGAAACTAATGAGAATGAGAATAAAACATATCGAAACCTATAGGATACTGGAAAAAGCCATTATCAGAGGTAGCTTGATAGCAATAAGTGCATATATGAAAAATGAAGAGATACTTATGACTGATATCCAATCACAAAACCTCCAGCAACTACAACAGAGGCAACAGAACAACCTCTCCAACAGCAAAAGAAAAGAAATGATCAAAATTGGGAAACAGGTGGAAAGACGAGAGAACAATGCAAACAATCTCTACAGCCAAAAGCTGGTTCTTTGAAAGGATCAACAGAATCGAAAGCATAATCAAGAAAAGGAAGGTGCAAACATTAATTGCCAGGATGAGGGAAAAATCAGGGGAAATCACAATGAACCCCGACGAGATTAAAAGCACAATCACAAAGTACACTGAAAGTCTGTATTCTAATGAATTCACCAATGTGGAACACATGGACAAATACTCAGAAAAACAACCCCCACTAGATTATCCCTGATAGAGGTCAAGAACCTCAACAGACCCATAACAAAGGAAGAAGTGGCTACAACTATCAAGAAACTACTAACAAAAATAGTTCCCTGACAAGACAGCTTCACAGGAGAATTCAACCAAGCATTCAGGAAAGAGCTGACACCAATTCTCCACAAATTATTCTAGAGCATTAAAAAATGAGGGCAAATTCCAAAACTCATTCTATGAAGCCAGTATAACTTTGATACCCAAACAGGGCAAGGATCCCACAGGAATAGAGAACTACAGACCAATATCTCTAATGAGCATAGATGCAAAAATCCTTAAAAATATATTGGCCAGTAGAATACAAAAGTATAGAAAATATATTGTCCACCATGATCAGGTGGGATTCATTCCAGGGATGCAGGGATGGTTTACCACCCCCAAACCATCAATATTATATACCACATAGAGAAGAAAAAGTATAAGAATCACATGATAATATTGATAATGCAGAAAAAGCATTTGACAACATCCAACACCCATTCCTAATTAAAACACTCAAGAAGATAGGAATGGAAGGAAAATTCCTTAAGTAAATAAAAGCTATCTATGAAAAACCCACAGCCAACATCATAGTTACTGGAGAAAAGGAAAATAAATCAATCCCACTGAAAAAGGGAACCAGACAAGGATACCCCTTGTCTCCACTTCTATTCAACATCATATTGGAGATTCTAGCTAACAAGGTAAGACAGATGAAGGACGTTAAAAGTATCCAACTAGAGGAGGAGGAGGTGAAACTCGCTATTTGCAGATGACATGACTCTATTCATTGACACTATTTTTAAAAAAAAGCTCCACAACAGGAGTACTGAAAGCAATAGAGGAATATGGAAGCATGGCAGGATACAATATTAACAAACAAGTCGGTTAGTTTGCTATGAACATTGGACAAGACCATGGAAGAGGAGATCAAGAAGGCAGTACCCTTCATAATAGTCAAGAACAAATTGAAATACCTAAGGATATATTTAATCAAAAAACAAAAAGACTTATACAAGGAAAATTATAGGATCCTACTATAGGAAACCAAAAACGACCTCCACAAATGGAAGAATATTCCATGCCTGTGGATTGGAAGACTCGATCTAGTAAAGATGTCAATCCTACCCAAGATATTATATAAGTTTAACTGCTACCCAATTCAAATACCAACAAACTCCTTGAAATAATTAGAAAAACTGACCATCAATTTCATATGGAGAGGAGAGGAGAGGAGCCCAAAATTATCAGAGAACATCTTAAGAAGAAGGACAAAGTTGGAGGGTTGGCTTTACCTGATTTTAACACTTGATACACTGCCACAGTGGTCAAAACAGCATGGCACTGGTATAATTACAGATACTCAGAATAATGGAAAAGAATAGGCAACCCAGAAATAAAACCATCAGCCTATAGACAACTGATCTGGAGGTGGATGCCTTTTTTAGCAAGTGGTGCTGGAAACAATGAATATCTAACTTATAAAAATGAAATAAGATGTTTACCTCATCCTATGCACAAGAACAACCTCAAGGGTGGCTCACAGACCTAGAATTAACCCCCCAACTATTAGGGTCATCAGTGAAGGAATCGGGACAAACCTAAGAACCTTGGCTCAGGGAATAAAAAGGCTAACTACAACAGAGAAGAGTACACAGACAGGAGAATCTGAAATTGCCAAACAGAAAGTACTAAGGATAAAACATCTGTGTGTATCAAAAGACTTCACCAAGAGGGTAACAAGAAAACCCACAGACTGGAATAGGATTTTTCACAATGACACAATAGACAAAGGGCTTATTACTAAAATCTACAATACCCTCTTAGCCTGCAAAAGGAGGAAAACCGTTAACCCCCTGCAGAAGTGGGCAAAAGACCTGAAAAGAAGTTTCACTAGGGAGGAGACCCGAATGGCCAAGAAACATATAAGAAAATACTCCCAATTTTTAGCCATCAGAGAAATACAAATAAAAACAACCATGAGTAACCATCTAACACCCTTAAGGATCGCCCAAATCAGAAAATCAGAGAGCAACAAATGTTGTAGGGGATTTAGCAAGATAGGAACTCTCCTTCACTGCTGGTGGTCATTTAGATATGTACAGCCTATGTGGAAAGCATTCTGGCGATATTTAAAGCAAATGGAAATTGAGGACCTTATGACCCACTTATCCCTCTACTGGGCATATAGCAGAAGAGTTAAGAAATAAACCATGACCAGTTATTTTTGCTCCAATGTTTATTGTGGCACAATTCACAAACAACCTAAATTTCCCTCAATAGATGGGTAGATTAATAAACCCTGGCACATACACAAAATGGAGCCTATGCATCACTAAAAAGAGCTGATGATCACATGAAGCAATTTGTTTCATGGGAAGACTTGGAGGAAATTATTCTAAGCGAAGTCAGCCAATCACAAAAAGACAAGTACAACATGAGTCCCCTGTGGAAGGTATACTCAGCATAGTACATAGAGAAGTCACTGATTTCATACTATACATGTTGAGGTACAGGCAGTTGGGTGGAGGTCGGACCAAGCCCAAAACACAAAGAAAAGGAAAGGGAGGAGGGGGGCGCAGAAACTGAGGTGATGGCACGAGGGGAGCAGGACACTAACTCACCCAGGGGGAGAATATTGGTTATGTCTCTACAGAATTGGAGTGTGCATACAGACCCCACCACAGCGCACCAAACCTTGAGGGCAACGTAACAATGTGGAGAAATGCTAGATAAGATTGGGCTACAGTGCCAGGCCCAATAAGAGCCAAACTGACCCCTCCCTAGAAGTATGTGTGATGCAGAAAAATACTAAACCTACAGACTGCGGATAGGAGCCGGCATACCCCAAGAAGGAAAAAGGGGAAGGGATGGTCTAGACCTCATATCGGCACAGGAAGCCTGGAGGAGGCTGCCCTGCACGGAGCTGCTAAGGCACCGGGAAGACAATAGGGCTGCAACAACTCAAGACATGCTATCCCCTACTGGAGCATACCGTGACAGAGGACAAAACTTGGGACACATTACAGGGAGTTCTTCCGGTCTGAACCCCTGCAGTGGGGTGAACCAAGCAGGGAGAATAACAGATCAGCAATGGGAGCAAAGCCAAGGCACAAAGCCCCGAAAGAGCCCCCAAAGTAGTCTTGACTCAGAGGGGCAGCTCCCAGAATTCCCACAGGACCAGTGGGGAGACAGTAATAAAGGTCAGTGGACACACCTGGAATTATGTATGTTTTTCCCCCTTTTTCTTTCTTTGGTTTAAAATCTTTTGTTTTCTTTTTGCTTGGTCTATGCTACTGTTGGTTTGCCCACTTATATAAGATAGGTATGGGAGGCAAGCTCAAGGAGAAAGCACCGGGACTGATGGACCCAGAGGGACTTTGGGGAGAAGAGAGTGATGAGTAAGCAATGCCTTAGGCAGGGGAACAACTAGTTAATTAAAATTAACAACAAGGAGAGCATAGAAATTCTGGGGTGTTGAAACAACAGGAATCTAGCTGAGAGAAACTACTAAGAGGTGGAAGTAGGGTAAGTATGATGGTGGGGCAGGAAGAAGGTAAAAGGAAACAGAGGAAAAATCTAGGAAGCAAAGGTATGGATAGAGGTATAAGCATAGGTGCGTATATATGTAAATACATTAATTCATAAAAATAGAGGTATTGGCTTATATATATGTATTTACTTATGTATTTCTGTATGTATTAATTTATTTATTTATAGAGCTATACACTAAGGTAGTGGATGGAATTTGAGCCTCTGCTCATACCCTCCCTCAATGCAAGTACACTTTGTTCTAACAAACTAGCATTCTGTGATGCTCACCTTCCCGGCATAATTGCTGATGCAAAGGTGCTAACGAAAGTAGATGGTGCCCAGATATCAAAAGGTATAGTGTTTGGGGTCTTAAAGGCTTGAAGGTAAACAAGTGGCCATCTAGGAGAGAAGCAACAAGCCCACATGGAAGAAACACCCCAGCCTGTGCGATCATGAGGTGTCATTGGGACCGGGTAACAGGCATCAGAAGATTCCTAACAAACAAACAAACAAACAAAACCATATTGTTGAGAATGAGGGGGGTGGGAGTAGAGACCTAAAGCCCATCTGTCAACAGTGGGACATCCCCTCACAGAGGGGTCACAGGGAAGGGATGAGTCAGCCAGGGTGCAATTTAGCACTGATGAAACACACAATATTCCCCTGGTCCCTTGAGCCTTCCTCACCCCCCACTACCATGACCCTAGTCTTACCTTTCACTGCTAGTTAGACCGGAGCATGTGTACAGGTACAGATAAGAGATTAGAGCTCACAACATGTGGAATCCAGAAACAGGAATGGGAGTAGTGATACCAGAATGATAAGGGGAAGGTGGGGAGGGGAGTGATCAACACATCACCACACACACTCTCTCCAGTGGGATGAACCACAGAAACCATGGGGAAAGAGAGACAGTGGTCAGTGTTAGATAGGAAAACAATAATAATTTATAATTTATCAACGGGTTACAAGGGTTGGGGCTGGGGGTGGAAAGCGGAACTGATACCAAGCGTTAAATAGAAAGTAAATGTCTAAAAGAGAATGATTGAAACATATATACACATATGCTTGATACAACTGATGTATGGATTTTTATGAGTTGTAAAAGTTCCCAATAAAATGATCTCTTAATAAAAAAAATAAATTTAAAAAAAGGTTAAAAGCAAAATAAAGAAATAGTAACTGGATTAATAGCTTCTCAAAGTTATGGCAAGGCAGGTCAGGGGTCATGGGTATTGATTTCCCAGCTCCTTCTAATGTGTTAAAACTACTGTATTATATGTGAATTATATAGTGATACAACTGATAACATTTTAAAATAAATCTGGCTACCTTCGCATAAAACATGGTGAAGTATATTCCACAATCAACTTATTAAACACATTTGGTCGCTCTTTTTAAAAGAAAGATCGTTGGCTGACCATGGTAGGCTCAAACTTAACAGGGGAAGGGGAATGGAGCAGGGGTGGGAGCAGTACTGTGTGCGGGGAATAGGGCTTCCGTGAGTCAGAAGTGACTCGATAGCAGCTACCAACAATAACATCAAAGAAAAGGTCATAGCACTATATCTATGTTACTTAGAATTAAAAGTGTGTAACAAAATAGTATGAAGAATGGGAAAAAATGGAAATGTTGTTAGAAATTTCTTATACTGTGGGTCTGGGCAGTGTTTCATTCTGCAGCACTTAGGGTCACTCTGAGTGGGAACAACTTGACAGCACTGGCAATAGCAATGACATACGTAAGGTTCGATGAAAAGTATTTGAGTCACGAGTTGTACGAGACCCCAATAAAATGTTTTTTTAAAGAAAAGTATTTGATACAGACTGTCATAAGTTTAAACCATATGTAATCAAATATCAGCCTCTAAAACTTAATATAGATAAATGGATAGACATAGGGAAAGAGAGAGAGAGAGAATGCTAAAATAATCTTCAAGCTAAAAGAAAGAAAACATTCATGTGACAAACAGAAAAAAAATTACAAAATGGTAGCTCAAACCTGCAAAAAAGTAATCATTATATTAAATATATCTGGGCTAAATATCTATTTAAATGTAAGTTGTTATATGGATTAAGTAAGTCAGAAAGCTATTTAAAACAGACAAAAGGGTTAAAAGCCAGTGGGTTATAAAATATATTTACCCAAATAACAGTGAAAGAAAGCAAGTGACTATATTAATATCAGAAAAAGTACAGTTCAAGAAGCATCTTCAGAGATAAAGGGAATGTTGTTTTTTTCCCAGCATTTTTATTAGTGGCTCATATAACTCTTATCACAATCCATACACATACATACATCAATTGTATAAAGCACATCCATACATTCTTTTCCCTAATCATTTTCAAAGCATTTGCTCTCCACTTAAGCCCTTTGCATTGTGTTTTGTAATGTGTGGCAGCAGCATTAGAAATATCTGGGCAGCCCTTTGTCAACCTGACATTTTGGAGAGAAGAAGCGAAAAGAGAAGACAAAAGAGCTTTCTGGTCTTGTTCCAAGATGAGACCTGGATCCTCTTACAGAAATGACCTTCTGTGGCATAATGAATTTCTCTCCGATGCCACTTTGATTCCCTGCTCTGCATTCTCTAATCTCTGCTTCAGAGAATTACTCCAAAGAAGCTTGGGTCCACTTTGTACCTGTGCAATTTGTCAACATGTTTGCCTCAGGCTCAGCTCGTGCAATATCTGTCCCCAAGGTTTGCTTTCGTCACCCTGGTTAAGTAGTGCATCTGTTAAACTGTTTAAAGTGCATATGAGAATGGCTGCAGGGGTGGAGATTGATGAAAGTTGAGAGCCTTTGGTTAGATGTTTTCTTTTTCTCCTTCCAGGTACCGAAGTGTTCATCTTAAGACTTCTCTAAAAGTCCTACTAAATCAAGTGCCAGTTTCCCCTGGCCGTGTCCTCTTTAATTATGCATCTGTGCACTGCTCTTTCTCCTTTCTCATGGCTCTTCTCCCTGTCCCTCATTCCTAATTTGTGAAATCATGTTCATATATGTTTTCTCTATATAATACGTATATCTAAGCCTCTGTCTTAAGGTCCGGCAGAGAAGAGAGACCAGATTACATAAGAAAGTAGAAGAAAAACACCATTGCAAATCATGCTGAAATTTGCGCTAGGATATGCTTTGGGAAATATAGCTCTTTTTAAGAGCCACGTATTTCCCTGATTCTTTTTATTATATTTTCCTAATTCTAACATCTGTTAGACATTGTTTTTGCTATTTTAATCCACTGGTACCTGTGATTTTTTGACTGCTCAAGTCAAGGCTGTCCTTTCTCCCAGACAAGAAAGGAAAAAGCTACAAATACAAGATAGAGGCAGATTGTAGCCATGCTCTACAGGGATGCTATTCTTCAAGAATTGATTCAATTTCCATCCCTTAGTGAGGCATTCCCCCATTAACCCAATTCAAACATCTAAGTTCCACTCCTTGTTTTATAGAAAGCTCCCTAAGGATTACTAGACAATAAAGCTTCTTAGAGATAGTTGTAGAAATCAGGATAAAAGAGAAATTTGAGATGGATTTATACAGTAAAATTAACATAGATCAGTAAATAATCAAGGTATCCAGGAGAGAAAATATTAGGATGGCCCTAATTTGGTCGCATCAGTATCATTTCCAAGAAAAGTTTGGAGAATGACAGTTAAGTTCCATATCCTTCTAGCACACATAAGTTTAGAAACATTTCCTGCCTGCTTTTATGAGGGTGCACTCTGTCCCTTAATCCAAGCCCTGAGTTGTGTAATGACAGTAGATAATTAAAGGTACAAATCCTGACTGATCATTTTTAAGAGTGTGACCTTGACCAAGACACTTAACTTTCTAATACCACAACTTTCATAATGGAAAATAGATGATGATGAATATACTCAACACACAGGTTGGTATAAGTCATAAAAAGACTTCCTACATATAAAATATTTGAATCTGTGTCTGAGGTCCACAGACATTAAGTAGATGTTAATTAACTATTAGTGCCTAAAATAAAAAAAATAATTAATTAATTTTAAAAGCAATGCCTTTGCTAGCTTCAGTCCCACAAGACATTTCTGCAAGATTTTAAACTCATTTAAATATTCTTTAGGAAGCACTTTAAAACCAAGAATACTAACAATGGTAAACCTACATTTCTAAGTAACTTTCTAGTCACATATAGGTTAAAATGTTTTATCCATTAAATCTAACTTCTGCTTAGTTTTAGCACCATTTTTTTAATTTCCAAGTTTAATACAGTTCACGGTATCCTTTTAAAAATCATTTTATTGGGGGGCTCATACAACTCTTATCACAATCCATACATCCATCAATTGTGTAAGGCACATTTGTACATTCGCTGCCCTCATCATTCATTTACTCTCTACCCAAGCCCCTGGCATCAGCTCCTCACTTTTGCCCCCTCCCTCCATACTCCTCCGCACATGAACCCTTGATAATTTACAAATTACTACCGTCATATCCTACACTGTCCAACGTCTCCCCGCACCCACCCCTCTGCTGTCCATCCCCCAGAGAGGAGGCCACATGCAGATCATTGCAATTGGTTCCCCTTTTCCACCCCACCCTTCCTCCACCTTCCCTGCATCGCCACTCTCAGCACTGGTCCTGAAGGGATCATTTGTCCTAGATTCCTTGTGTTTCCAGTTCCTATCTTTACCAGTATACATCTTCTGGTCTACCCAGACTTGTCTTGTAAGATAGAATTGGGATCATGATAGTGGGGGTGGGGTGGGTGGTGGAAGAGCAAGCATTTAGGAACTAGAGGAAAGTTGTATAGTTCATCATTGTTGCACTGCACCTTGACTGGCTGGTCCTCTCCCCTGGATCCCTCTGCAAGGGATGTGCAGCTTCCCACAGATGAGTCTTGGGTCCCAATCTGTACTCCCCCTCATTCACAATAATTTGATTTTTTCTTCTTTTATGACTGATACCTGGTCCCTTTGACACCTCGTGATCACACAGGCTGGTGTGCATCTTCCATGTGGGCTTTGTTGCTTCTAATCTAGATGGCCGCTTGTTTACCTTCAAGCCTTTAAGACCCCAGATGCTATATCTTTTGATAGCCGGACACCATCAGCTTTCTTCACCACATTTGCTTATGCACCCATTTGTCTTCAGCAATTGTATCAGGGAGGTGAGCACACAATGATTATTTTTGTTCTTTGTTGGCATTCCACATGGAAGGGGAATATTCTACCATGGAACCTACGTGTCTGTTTAGGTTTATGAAATTTTTAGTTTGGTAAGCATCAGTTTTAAGTTCTCTAGTGTCTGCATTGGAGAGAAGGAACCCTAGTGGCTTTGTGAGCTAGTCATTGGCCTGCTAATTGCAAGGTCAGCAATTCAAGTACACCAGTTGCTCCATGTGAGAGAGATGGGGCTGTCTATTCCTGTAATGATTTGCAGTCTGGGAAACACGCTACTGGGTTTCTACTGGGTCAGAATTGACTTGATGCCAGTGGTTTTGTTTTATTTTTTGGTAACATCGTGAGCATTTCTAAAGTCAATTGTCAGTGTCAACCCTCCCTTATAAAATATACTGACACCATACTGGCAATTAGACAAAGATGACAGAGCAGGTGAGGCAACTCCAAGCACTGTTCACATGAGCCATGGCGTATGTACATCATTCTGGGTTTAAGGTGTGCAGCTACGGGAGGATGGATTCCTAAAAGATAAGGGCATATTATCATGCTAGTAGACATGGCAGTTTCTATCCAAATAATGTTAGCATGACCATAGTCCCTGTTTCTCTTAGTAGGAATTTTTAAAAAGGACTTCAAAAAAGTTCATGGAAATTTTCCCTTGTCTTCTAATTTCACTTTTCATTACAACATTGAAGCCCCCTCCTGCGTAGAAGAGACTAAAATCACTCCCATTTTCCTTGCGCATGTGGAGCTCATTGGAATTAGAACCATTCTTACATTGCGGTGTGTGTTTGAATCAACCTGAATAGGTTTTCCTTGCCTCAAAAGCTTGACTTATTTATTTCATATTTAGATTTTTCAGGATCCTTTCTTGGAATAAACTTTAGAATATAAATTTCTAAATCAATATGGAGATATGAAGCCATGCGATTGGCATATAAGCAAATCAGAGTGGGCAAGGAGGGAAACTTGCTAATAATCCCACAAATGTTACCAAGAAATGTGGCATTGTTGCTGTGGTTTTTGTTGTTGGTTCTAAATTGCCTCATAAACAACATGCCCATGTGTTTTACACTCTTTAAAACAGTTCTGTAGGGAATAGGTATTGCAATGGGGAAGAGAGAGCTAGAATTCATCTCTTGACAGTGCGAAATGCTTACAGTTCAGGGACCATACTGTCCCAGTTTGCACCAGTTCTGCTTCCTCAGCCAGGTTTCTTCCTCTCGCAAGTGGCTAAAAGGTATGACGGTACAGCAGCAAATCAAATGATGGAAGAAGAAAGCGGCTATTTATACTCACCACTGCCTTTCCAGAAGCACAGGTGCCAATCATTTGAGCTTCCACTGTTTCCTGAGAGTGCAATGGCTCAAATGGGGCAAGAGTTGAGGTCACTGATAGATCGTTTATAGCCATTGTGTATTTATATAAAAAGAAAGAGCAATGGCAAATGAAACTAGACACAAAAGAAATGTAGAAATGCAGGACTTTATGGAAAAATAGAAATGTCTAGTGGCATTATGTTTGACTAATTTGCTCTGTGGTATGAAATGCAGTAGGTAATGTTCTCCATCTTCCTCTAAGAATGTGTGCGAAACGTGCACGGATGACATCGGCTTTGTGGGGTAGATTTGCGACAAAGCCCTGGTCCTTTCTCAGATCTGTGTAGGAACAACAACAACAACAACCAGAACCACCACATAGAGGCCATGTTAGCAAAAGGCGGTTAAAGGGAATCTGAAGCTGAGGGAGAACATTAAACGACTTCTGATGCCAACATCTCAGAAAACTCTCATGGTCTCTCGAACGGGCCTTTCTTCAATACTGGAAGCCTTCATTTCTTCCTCTTTTTTTTTTTAAAGAAAAAGTTGGGGAGGGAAGAAGGATGACCAGAAATTGCTTAAGCAGATTGTTCAATGTTCATGAAATGAAACACTGTAGGTGGACTGAAGTCAATAGACGCTGGGCAATACTGAGAGGAACCGTTTACAAGAGTTGCGAGGAGAGAGTAAAAGTTCACAGCCGGGCCCTTTGAACAATGATCCATGCCAATGACCCATTCTGGCTTTGGAAAGACATATCCATTGATCTGTGTTCCAATGATGCATTCCGGCCTTGGAAAGACATAGGAGTTATGCGGGGCGTCTGCAAAGAGGGTTGGAATTGACATCTGTCCTGCAGTCAGAAAAGAAATCAGTTGCTTCTTTGTTTGTGTTTGGTGCACTCTCGTGGAGTCCCGCTAAAGGTGCGCATGTGAAGACCATTTGTTCCAATGCATAGGGAGCTTTGAAATAGCCTGGCTGCTGGGCTCCGGAGACTCTCTGCGAAGGGCACGGGGACAGCTGGCAGATGGAGCCGCGTCGCGAGGTAACCTCCGGCCGCGGGCTGTGGAGCTGCCAGTCCCAGGGTAGCACCAGTGGCCCGTCAGCTACAATCTGTTGCAGGGCGGGTCCTGGGCGACCCAGGGGACCATGCATGCAGAGAGAAGGACGAACAGAACACGGCCGCCCAACAGATGCCTTCAAAACCTGTCTCCTCTGCTGAAAGAAAAACCTGCCCAAACCAGGTGTTTCACAGTCGGTGGTTTGGGTTTTTTATTTTTTTTCCCCTTGGCATTTCTCTGCATAGGCTTAGCAAAGCACAGAGGAGCACAGCTGTCTAACAATAATCTCAAATTAAAGAATATATGTATGTCTCTGTGGGAGGGTTCAAAAAGTTCGTGGAAAAAATAAAATTGACAGCACTCTCCTACATATCTGATCTACTAGGGAAAAATTTTTTTAACCTGTTAACTAAAATCAATGTCTCTCTTGGTGAAGGTTGTATAACAATCTGGGAATAATGATATTATTTTTATTAATGGTCTTGCAGATGCATTCAGTAAACTTTTGTTTTCTTAAATAAAGGAGGGGAAGAGGGTGTTGTTTTTGTTTTATTTTGTGTTTTTAATTGAAAGAGTGGTCCAGACCTGTGCCTCTGTTCAAGATGCATCAGGAAAAGAAGACCAGTGGATTGATGATGACGACATCATTCAGCGACAGGTGGGCCAAATAGGATGCGCTTCCACTTCACTTCACTCACTGCCACCAAGTCAGTTCCAGCTCACAGGGCTGTTCCTGTAGGTTTCCAAGACGGCAACTCTTCACAGCATGAGAAAGCCTCATCTTTCTTCTGAGGATCCATTGGTGGCTTTGAACTGCTGACCTTGTGATTCACATCCCAACACATAACCACTACACAAGCAGGGCTCCTTTGCATTTTCAAAATACACTGCTGATTCAGAAGGGAGGCTATCTAATTGAAACTTCCTAGTGGATGAGGCTTACTCTTCCTAAACATTTCATATTTCTTTGACTCACATTTCATTGTTATCAAAAGATATAGCACCTGGGATCTTAAAGACTTGAAGGTAAACAAGTGGCCATGTAGCTGAGAAGCAACCAAGCCCACATGGAAGAATCACACCAGTCTGTGTGATCATGAGGTGCCGAAGGGATCAGGTTTCAGCCATCAGAGAAGAAAAAATCATATCATTGTGTGCTCACCTTCCGTTACGATTGCTAAAGACAAATAAATGGGTGCATAAGCAAATATGGCGCAGAAAGCTGATGGTGCCCGGCTATCAAAAGATATAGCATCTGGGGTCTTAAAGGATTGAAGGTAAACAAGCGATCATCTACCTCAGAAGCAACCAGACCCACATGGAAGAAGCACACCAGCCTGTGTGATCATGAGATGTCAAAGGGATATGGTATCAGGCATCAAGGAACAGAAAACATCAAATCATTGTGAATGAGGGGGAGTGCAGATTGGGGACCCAAAGCCCATTTGTGGGCAACTGGACATTCCCTAACAGAAGGGTCTCGGGGAGGAGGTGGGCCAATCAGGGTCCAGTGTAGCAACAATGAAACATACAACTTTCCTGTAGTTCTTAAATGTTTTCTCCCCCAAACTATCATGATCCCATTTCTGCCTTACAAATCTGGCTAGACCAGAGGATGTACACTGGTACAGATAGGAACTGGAAACACAGGGAATCCAAGACAGATGAACCCCTCAGGGCCAAAGGTGAGAGTGGCAATACCAGGAGGGTGGAGCAAAGGTGGGGTAGAAAGGGGGGAACTAAATACAAGGATCTACAAATAACCTCCTTTCTAGGGGACAGACAACAGAAAAGTGGGTAAAGTGAGACGTCAGACAGTATAAGAAATAACAAAATAATAATAATTACTAAATTATCAAGGGAGATAAATGAGGAGCTGATACTAAGGGCTCAAATAGAAAGCAAATGTTTGGAGAATGATGATGGCAACAAATGTACAAATGTTCTTGACACAATTAATATATGTATGAATTGTGATAACAAGGTCCCAATAAAATGATTTTTTGAATGTCTATACTTAATGGTTTCTTTGTGTTTCTCCCATTTTGAATCTTTCTACTTTGAATCAGAACTCTTCCAAAGCAGACTAGCAAGAAGTCACTGCTCAAGAACTAAGTGAGAGCAGATGAAGAGGTTCCTAAAAAGTCTGCAGAAAAATGAAATTTAAAGATAATGGGATTTCCCCACCAATTATATGAGAACTTCTGAAGCAGTCCTCATATAATTAATATGTAATCTTTTAACAGTATTTTTATATTTCAATGATTTGTATATCACTTATCTGTGAATATGGGCAAGAATATCAGTTTCTATCCTTGTAGGTATGAATTGATATTCTTTTCTACTAAAAGAAAATCTTTCCATTTATCAGTTTTCATAAATAAGAAGTAATTATAATCATCCACAGTATTCATTGCCACCATGGAAATCGGCTCCTTGAGTCTGTTCAATACAATTCAATTGAGTTACTGGGTGGAGGGCAATGCTTTGGTGCTCAGATAATAAACAAAGATTTGGTGGTCAGAATCCAAGCAGTAATTCCTCAGGAGAAAGATCTGGTGGTTTGCTCCCATATATATTGTAGCCCAGAAATCCTATGGGGAAAAATGTATACTGTTAACATAAAGTCACTCTGAGTCTAAATGGATTCAATGACACCTAACAACAATTGGGTCAATATTTATACATTGGAATATGGTTCAAGATATTTCCTTAGACTCTTATGAATCTTGGCACTATAAACCCTCACAGTTTTCTATTTCACTATTTTCACTTAACACTTGTGCTGCCATTTGACCCTTCAATCTCTCTCCTCTCACCTAAACGTACACCCAAACACACACACACACACACACACACACCATTTTAAGTAGCTCATTCTCCTCTCTGAGATGTTCTCAAAATTCAGGTGGGTTATATTCAAGGTCATATTTTGCCTTTAGTAGCATTGTTTTAATTTTTTTTAATTTACATCTGAACTTCCATATGAGAAATTGATGCTCTCTGTTCCATAGGAGGCTTTGTCTTAGTTTGGGCTGATGGTATAACATTCTCCCTTATTTCTTCTTGAAAATGTATTCCGCTTGATCCCTACATATTCTGTAGGGTGAGATCCATGTATACAGTGTTAGAAAGCATGGAAGTCACACTGAAGACTAAGCTGGGTTTGACCCAAGCCAAAGTATTTTCCATTGTCTCGTGTGCGTGTAAAAGTGAGACAACAAATAGAGCAGACAGAATAAGATTTGATGCATCTGAGTTATGGTGACTAAGAATAGTGCAAGTCTCAAGAACTAACAAAAAAATACATAACTCTGTCTTGGAAGAGGTGTAAACCAGAATGCTCCTTGCGAGTAAGGATTGTGTGACTTCATCTCAAGTGTTTTTGATATGTTAGCAGAAGCGACCAGACCTTCAGGAAAGGTCCTCAGGCTTTATAAAGTATGATGGAGACTGTCAAGATGGATTGACTCAGGGGCTGCAATGACAGACTCAAACGTGATGGTGGTGAGGATGCTCCACTTGGTGGTTCATAGGGTCCCTGTGGATTGGACTCAAGTCAATGGTACCTAGCAGTAGCAATCTCCTGTCTTATGACTGTTGAATCATTCTGAGTTAGTTGTGAGGCCAATAAAAGAACCAAATACGCAGGTGTTAACTCTATACATGACATGAAATGCGTCCATAGTACTAACTTCATGTCCTTGCACTTAGGCAGTAGGCTTTCTACCTACTTTTCATTTTGTATGGCTACAGTGAGATAATATAAAAGGGTGGGCTTAACAAATGTATTTTCTCATGGTTTAGGATGAATGAAATCCATATTCAGGGTGCTGGCTCTTGAGGAAGGCCTTCTCTCTCTGTAGGATCTTGTGAAAGCACTCATCTCTTTGGGGCTTCTGCACGTAGGGGACCTTCATGGAACTTGGTATCTATCTTCCCTGTCTCGGTCATTGCTTCTTCTTTTGCCTTAATCCCCTGTATCTTTCAAAAGTGATTGACTCAATATATGCTTTACACTAATCCTGCATTTTTAACATAAAAATGTAGCCCATTTTCAAAATGGATTTCAACACCATCCTAATGGTTATATTTTATCGCACACATTGGGATTGGGTGAGATAGAGGGAACAGAATTCGATCTATAACAAATAAATGTTGAGTTTTATCTTTCTACTCTCACAGTCAATTTCAAATTCGAATAAATCTCAAATAGTACTATAAATTGATGTCATGCCTGGTGAAACAAAATTAATGTTGCATTTAAATATCCTCTACAATATTATCAATTCACAGAATATTAGCTAATATGCTTGCTGTAGACACATATCATTATGGTGAGAAGAAAATTATTCTTGGTAAAGCAGAGGGGCAATATAAAAGACCCTCCAAAAATGGGCCAGCACAGTGGCAACCACACTGGGCTTACACCTAGCAGTCAAGGTTTGTGAGGATGGAGTGGACCTGGAAGCGTTTCGTGCTGTTGTGGCTGGGATTACCAGGAGTTGGAATCAACGCAATAGCACCAAACAATGACAGTATGAAACTTTCCCAGAGTTAGACAACATTTTGTTCACTTACCATGAGTTGTAACAACTTGCTAACGACTAACAACCAATAGGAGATTAATGTGCACATGTACAACTACACACACAGAAGTCTTTGCTTTCAATGAGACCTCAGGTATTTCGGGAAGAGCTATCAGATCGTATTGTTTAAAATGACAAAGATCCCATTTTGCTCTGCCTTTAGACACTGGATTGCCACAGTGAGGGCTACTTTTAGACTTCATTTCCAGCAAGAAGGAAAACAATACTAACTGTATGCTAACAGTTTTGTTCTTAGAATCTGCCTTTCCCAAGTCAATTAATGCATTAATTCCACTATTAACATCCTGTCATCCATAATGTCCAAGATGTTATTAGTCAGAGCAGCTCAAAAACAAACACACCTGCTGACTCCACCGCAGGGGGTGTGGCTATATCCTTGACCGACATCTCATATTTGCAGAAAATAATGAGAAAAAAATGGAAACAACAACAAAAGCAAACGTGTGTTAGAGGACTTTTGAAATGCATATATGGGTGTGTTCATATTATCAAAAATACAGAGGGAGAAACAGAAGGAATCATAGAAAAGGAAGAAAGAAACAAAAAGTAATTTATCTAGTGGAAGGACTTTTAAATGTAAAGTATTAAAAATTAAATATTTTAGAGACCCTTTCATCTTAACCAGATGCTTTTTGTCAAAACTAGATTCATTATTGCACACTTCTCTAATTTGAAGCTACTCTGCTCAAAAAAAATAGTTTATTCAAACTCACTCTAGAGTGATTTTCTTGGCACTATTTTTATATACACATTTTCTAACTAAGGGGAAACCATGGTGCTTTGCTCTGGTGTTCTGTTTGTTTGTTTTTCTTTTCTACTTCTGGATTAGGGGGTAGCTTTGTGAGTCAATAAGTATCCACCATAGTGGAGTGAAAATTCACCCGTCTCCAGATGATGACAATAAACTAGATGATCCAAATCAACTAGTCATCATGGTTATAGTAATTAGGCTCCAGTTACCTCAAATAATTTAATATAACATAAATGTTTTTGCTTTAAAGGTAGGATACATTGAATTGTAACTGATATGGTCTCAGCATAGGCTTGCTCTATGGAGGTAAAGCTGTAGAATGGACCACGGTCCAGTCCTTTGGTAGAAACACATCTTTAGGTAGAAGGTCACGATGTGTCAGAATGGACTTGATGGCAGTGAGTAAATTATATGAATTCTGATTGCTAAGGGTCTCAAACGTCACTGGTTTTCCTGAAATTTCTACTTAATCAGACTAGTCTTACTTTTCTAGAGTTTAAAATAAATGTATTCATCATTATTTGTCCCATCTTCTGGCTTTTATGCTTAGCAAGACATCAGGACTCTTCTTGAAAATCTTAGATTCATTCTGAACATTATGTCCAAAAATAATAGGATACAGGACAATAAACCATGTTTCTATTGACATTTTTCAGAATGTCCACTTCTCTCAAGTTATCTGAACTATTTGCAGGGTGACTTGTTCATAGTGTTCATGGTCAGTTCACCAGTAAACTTCTACTGATTTGCTCACTATTGATATGGGTCAAATGGTTAAAGTATAAAGACTACAAATTATTTTTCTGTCTGCACTTGATACAACCCAATGTCTGGCTGCTGTAGGTGTAAGACTAACGAGGGCAATCCAATCCAAGGCAATGGCAATTCTTGTGAGACATCTTGGGTCGGACACTGATGGCTTAAATAGCATACACTTTCAGGTAACAGCCTGGTTTAATAAAATCCCCATCGTTTTTTAAAGCTCACAGTGTACTGGACATCTTTGAGGTTTAACTCCAGAATTAAACAGACTCAATTAGAATGAGCTCTGTACTAACATATTAACAAAGGGAATTATTTATCAAAGTTGATTAGTTAGTGTCTCTATCATTTGCCTATGGTTTATTTCGAATGCATAAAAAAGCTAATGTTTTTAATTCCACATATTCATGAGGCTTTATTAATTTCTGTAATGTCTTAATAGTTCTTTTATCAGATAAACCATAGTATATACATATGTATTTTTTCTCATGCGGGTTAGTTGGGAGTTGGCCCATCAAAATTGCTCATGTTCTTTTTCCATGTGTCTCAGCTTCTTTAAAGTGGATTACACACATTTTTTGTCTATGCTGCTATCAAGAAGGATAAGCAAAACCGACATCCTATTGGCTCCATACACTTTATCTTGGCAAAAGTTGACCACATGGCCAAGCTCCAGCTTGTGAAATGATGCACTCCCCTAAAGTACATGGCAAAAAAGAAAGAAAGAAAGAGAGAAAGGAAGGAAGGAAGGAAAGAAGGAAGGAAGGAAGGAAGGAAGGAAGGAAGGAAGGAAGGAAGGAAGGAAGGAAGGAAGGAAGGAAGGAAGACAGACCTTTTAACAAAAATACAGTCATCTTGCCTGGATATCTGGTGATGTAAGCTCTCCCATGCTACTTTAAAAGTGGGGCATTTTAAGAGTTGAGACAGATATAACAGGTTTGTTAAATAAGTAGCATGGATCTATTTGATTCATTCATTTGTAGAACTGAATTTCTGAAGAATAACTGTTTGAACCAGTCAAAGGTATATGCTTAGTAGCTTAAAGGTGTTATGAAAAATAGACGTAAGAAGGAACTTTAAATGTGTGACGTACGTGCCCCAAATTAGTAACATATAAACCTTTTCTAATCAGCCATGCCAATGACAAGGTAGTAGGTTCATCTAGCTATGGAAACTCTAAGACTCACGTGGGGATTGCAAAAGTATTCTTAACTTTTAGAGCGACAATATAGCTACCATGCTCTAACGTAACCATGTTTCTTATTAAAAGTGAAATTATTTTTAATAGTTGTTAAATAGACACAGTCCTGAGTTCCAAACACTTTCAAGACCCAGGCTATATAAATCCCAGCACCACCCTGCCCCATACCTTTCTCACAATCCAGCAACTGAAAGTTCAATCCAGCATCCACTATGATTGAACTGGGCCCATGGTCAGTACCCTTAGAAATGAAAGATCTAGAGTTTGAACAGGAGCAGATATTTCAATCTGTTTTGTGATCATTGTAGAATGGAGGCTGGATTCCAATGCTCCTGACAAATATTAAACAAGGAGATGTATTCTTCTCACTGAGTGTCCATGTCACTTCCTCTAGCAATTAAATCTTAACTAACCAAAAGAATGTGGTGCTTTCATATAGTAGGAGAAATATCAGGGGGGCAAATAGTCATAATATTTGCTCCTGTGGCTCTCTAATAACTACTTTCTTCTGTTGTGTTTGCCTAAAATGAATAGAAAGTATGTTTGTGGACAATATAAATATTGCCATATTTAAATAACAGTATAGTATTTAGAGTATCAATTATAACCAAAGGCTATGCTTATTTAAAACTAGATTAATTGAACTGAGAATACTTCGTTTTTTATCTGAGATTCAGAACTAGAGAAAGACATTTATAAAGACATAAACTAGGAAATAGGAGACCCAGAAATGACAACAACGTGAGCCTGGGGTTTCATTATGTACTAAGTATTGAAGCTGTCAATAATTTCATGTTATTTGGATCCACAATCAATATCCATGGAAGCAGCAGTGAAGAAATCAAACAAAGTATTGCACTGAGAAAATATGCTGCAGAAAAGCCTGTTTAAAGTGTTATTAAAAGAAGAAATCAAAGTTGTCCCTTGAGGACCTAGTATTTATCATCACCAGATGATCTACATGCAAAAGTCGGACAAAGGATAAAGAAGAATTGATGGCTGGGACTCATGGTGTTAATGAACACTATTGAATTTATCGTGGACTGAGAGAAGAATAAACTAATCTTGGAAGAAGTACAATCAGAAAGTTTCTTAGAAACCAAGTTGGTTGTATTCTGTCATAATGTTATCTCTTTTACTTCTCTAGGGTCTAGTATCCATTGCAATGGCTGCACAGAACACATAGACAAGTTATAATGCTGCAAAGAAACACTCAGGGTTGAGTTGTTTATCAGGGCATGTTAAAAAGTTCTCTCGGGTCTTCTAATAAATGCCCAATGGGGCATACTCTTCGACTGTAAGCCTCAATCCAAAGCCACTCTGTTTATGCTCAGTGCCCACTGCCAGCCCATTCTATTAAACCTCAGCCTGAAGGCATTCAACTCTACTTCAGTGTCTCAGTAAACTCAAACTCCCCTCAATTACATGCCCAGAGGCACTGCACTGTGCAAGCCAGCCTCCTGCACAAACACAGTCAGGTATATTTGCTCCATGGATTTGGACATTCACCGTCACTCTGTTACAAGCTCTGGCTCCTGGTTCTATTGCTACTTATCTGATATGAAAGCTGTCTCTGTTGGATCCAGGATCTTATTGCGCAGGGATCTCAAATCCAGAGGATTCTCTCCAATCCTGGTTCATGGTGTTAGTGAGATCCTTCCTCCTACTTCTAAGGGGTATGGTTTTATACAAAGCAGGATGGCACACTATAGATTCCTATTCACAATTATTCACAGGTGAATCCTATCAGTATCTCCCTCTAACTTCTTACCATGCCCATGCAAGAAAAGGTCAGTTGGTGGGAATTAGAGATGCTGACTAGAAGAGTCACATTACATAATTCATTGGTCCTGCAGGTGAATCTTGGACTCACTCACTTTGGACATGTTACCAAAGGAAACCAGTCCCTTAAGAAGAACATCATGCTTAGTCAAGGAGTGGATCAGTGAAGAAGGAAGATTCTTAGCGAGATGAATGGACAAAGTGGCTTCAACAACAGGCTGAAGCACAGCTACAATTGTGAGGATGGTGTGGAACTAGGCACCTGTTGTGCACGGGATCACTATGAGTCAAAACAAGCTCAGCAGAACCTAGCCACAACAACTACTTGGAAATAATCAAACTTCATGATTTTTATAATATTTATTCTGCCACTGTTTTCTGTTCTGGACAACATATGTCTCATCATTGAATTCAGAAAACAAGATGCAATAATATGCACAGTCACTTTATAGAGTAGACTGAGTAAACCTGGACCCACTTATAACCACATTGCATGTAGGCTCTAGAGATCCATTGGGGAAATGAGGCTGAAAGATCTAGAAAGGAGAGTGAAATCAACTAAAGTGATGGCTTAGATGAACGGGAAGCCATAGGCTATGAAATGTCAGTCTATGTTTTTCTATTAGCACAGTGCTTTTGCCTCTGAATGCATTCCTAACTCCCACAGTACCCTTTGAGATTTGGAAAACAAATTTAGTTCCAAAGGAAAAAAATGGTAGTGTTTTTTGGTAAAGTACCATTGAGTCAGTCTAGACTCATTGTGATCCTGAGCACAACAGAACAAAGCATGAAAATAAAAGGACTAAATGAAGCATAGTGAAAGATTGATCACGCATCTACCTGTAATTGCTAAACGCTTTTATAGTTAGTAGAAATTACCCTAAGGAACATAAATGGTGCTGTCAGGTAACCATGGGACTGCGGACTGCAATTCAACAGTTCTAACCCACCAACCGCTCTGAGGACGGAGGAGGATGTCTGCCCAGTGAAGACGTATAGCCTGAAGACTCTCCATGGAGCCTTATTCTTCAGAATCAATGCAACAGCAGAGGGGTTTGTTCGGGATTTTGTCTACATTTTAATGTGTTTGACATAATGTGGGATAAATGATTCTGATGTAAAGTCTCTCCAGAAATTTAAAACCATATTTTATGGCTTATGAAGGTTGTAACACAGTAAGTTAAGGTTGCTTTATAATGATTTTCCAAAAATAGAAAATACCTAGAGCTGGTTTGAAGGTAAAAATAACAAGCCTGGATTAGAGTAAAAGAAGAAAGAAGAGACAGAGGCAAGAAGTAGGGGCCCAGTTAGAGAGAGAATGCATCAATGGAGACATGTGGAGAATTGTTTTCTGGAGGGCTAAGACAGAGTCATTTTACCTGCTATAGCTGATCTAGTAATATTTAATAGTGAAAATATGGGGGGAGACACATGACCCATATATTCCCTAAAAATGAATGTAGTCTTGGGTTAGAAAATAGTGATTACTGTGTGTGTGTGTGTGTGTGTGTTCATCCCAGCCTATTCTATTTCAGGAAAACTAAACTATTATAGCCATATAATAGCGTAAGGTTACATTTATCGCACTATTAATCTAGCTCCTTTCAAAAAATTCAACTGGGAGTCAACAAATAATAAAAGAACAGTGCCCCAAAGAGCCACAGAAACTGAGACTCAGCAACTTTTTTCTAATGCACGTAACTCAGATGGCATCAAAGATATATTTGTATGTGAGTGCAGATGGAAATGTGGCAGCAGTCTCCTCTAGGAGCCGGCGTGACTGTAGACAACCCAACAGTAGTTTTATTCTAGAGTAAGTTTCCTATAATTTCTTATCTTTTGAATGTAACACTGATCACTTCTTTCTTTTGTTCTATAGTTTTCTCCTTTCTCCATTTGCCGATTGTTCCCTTTTGCTTGCTTTTTCTTGCTATAAATAACTGGGTTGAGGTTGCTGAAATTGAGTCTCAGTATGATGAGCTACACAAAGCCGTCAACATAGTCACATGAACTGACATCGGTAGTGATTGCTTTGTTGGTAGTTGAGTTTGCCATTGAGTTGAAGCCAAGTAGCAGTGGTGCCGTGTGTGATTGACTAGAACTGTGCAGTAGGGGCTTCTTGGTGGTCATCTCCACAGGGATGTCTCGGAGGTCTTTCTCCTCCAAGTCGCAGGGTGGGATTCAACGGTCAGTTCTCATTTATGCTCATCAAGCCAAAATATAGAGCAAAGGCATTGGCCTAGAGCTTTCATTTTTAAAACCTTTAAAAAGTGTGCTTCTTGGGATTAGTAGAATATAATTGCCCATTATTTTTGAAGAATTTTAATCATTTATCTAAAGTCAGTATTATTATTTGATGAATTTTAACATAGTTATAAATGACCCTAATATGGAAACTTTCTTATTTTCACTTAGTGAGTATTATAGAGGGAAAGCTATTTGCTAGGTGAGATTTTTGTTTGCTTGCTTGCTTTTCTTTGCTATTTTTAATTTCTAAAGAGCTTTTACCTCAATATTTAAAATAGGATTTCTCTTTTGGTGAAAGATATTGGGATGAGAGGAAATGGTTCATTTAATTGAAAGCTAGAACAATACAAGCTTTAAGTCACCGAAAGGTTGACTGCTAAATTTAACTTAGTCTCATTTATTTAAATGAAAGCATTAAAGCTGACAACATTTTGTGACATATACAGAGAATAACAGTTCATTTATTTTTTTTCTCCTCTAGTAACTGCATCATACATTATCATAAAAACCCATGCAAAATTCGGTAACAAATCATCCTTGGCACAGTAATCTGCATTCTATTAATAGACAAATTTCAAGTCCAGTATAAGATTTTCTATTTTCATTTTCATAATGCCCGCACAGACTCCAAGCCTCCATGACATCTTAGTGCCCTTTTACATGCAGAAACTATTTAATGGCTTCAGAGATTCACAGTTTTACAGAGAGATTCATAGTTTTACATGTCCTTATGTGTCTACAGAAATAAAATCTGAAACAAAACCTACCGCCATAGAATCGATTCTGACTCATAGCAGCCTCAGATAGCTAGCATTTCCAACTTTATAAATCCTTATGGGTACAGCTTTCCCCAGAGGAGGAGCTGGTGGGTTTGAGCTCCCAACCCTGAAGTTAAAATTCAATGCTTATTTTACAGCACCACCTATCTATAAACATAGAACATTTAAATTTTATTTATATATTAATTTGAACAAAGCGTTAAAATTTTTTTAATTCTTCTGTCAGTTTGCTGAATTGCAGTGGCTTGTGTGTTGCTGAGATGCAGGAAGCTATGCCACTAGCATTTCAGTTAACACCAGGGGCACCTAACATGGAAAGCTTTCAGTAGAACTTGTAGACTAAGACAGTCTAGGAAGAACAAGCTGGTGATCTACTTCTAAAAACAAGCAGGGGGCAGTGAAACCTTAGAAGATATAGCAGCAGACCATTGAATGAGAGGGCCTGCAGATGAGCCCCGCAAGTTTGAAAACAACAACAAAAATTCAATGCTATCAAGTCCACCACGCTGACTCACATTGACCCCCGGTGGGTTTCTGAGGCTGCGGCTGTTTACAAGAATACAAAGCCCAGTCTTTCCCCAGAGGGTCTGCTGGTGGTTTTGAATGGCTGACCATGCAGACTGCAGGCCAGCGCTACACCACCAGGGCTCAGGTTGGGAGACCCTCGAAAATAAAACTAGAGGAAGAGTCATGTCTTCAAAGTGGAGCCAGTCTGAATGATGTGGAAGAAGTAAAGCTTTTAGGACCTTCATTTTCTTATATGACGTGATTCAAAATTATAGTGGAATACATATTCAAAAGTTGAAGGTCAAACCATGACTGCTGTGGAGTTAAATATAGATGAACAATTATAAATTTAGGGATTAAAAAGAGCATCCTAAACATAACATAGAAATCATAAAACAATGTATTGTTAGAAAGTAGTGTTCATTACTGGTATAGTTGTGAAATGAATATCTTTTACCTGCTTATAATAATGTTATCATGAATATAAGATAGTCAATACTTTAAACAATAAATTCTCAGTCTAAATTTATCCAAAGGAATAATGTCTGCCTGTAAAGATTTAAGTATGGAACCATTCTTATGATATAAGATTGAAATAATTCTGCTTATAGCACAAAAATAATATTGCCTACAAAACCGAAAGTTGAAATAAATTTAATTACAAAACATATCATTGATTCTTCCAGCTTTATCACTAAACCAGTTTCTTGCAGTTCTACAGAGTTAAGGTAAGCTGTTCAAAAGCTGACTAGGTTGTCGTTATCAGGCACCATCAGGTGAGTTCTGAAGCTTTGTGAGGAGCACTGTATAAACGCAAGAAAGCACTGCCTGAACCTGCACCAGCCTGACAGGTGTTTCTATATGTGAGCCCATGTCTGCAGCCCCTGAGGCAACCCGTCTCATCAAGGACTTCCTGCTTTTCTCTCCCCCTCTGCTTTACCATGTAGGATGCCCTTGCCCAGGTGCTTGCTTCTCCTAACACCACATTCAAAGTGTCTAAGATACAATATCACCATCCTCACTCCCGAGGAGTCTTCTGGCTGGACTTCTTCCAAGACAGATTTTTCTGTTCTTTTGGCAGTCTGGGGACTTTCAGTACTCTCCACCAGAACCGTCATTCACAGGCATCCATTCTTCCTGATGGCCCAGCCTTCACACGCAGATGAGGCCATTGAAAATACCATGGTCAGCGGCATCTGAGTTCTCAAAGTGTCCTCTTTGGTCTAGAACTCTTTAAATAGGTTTTGTATAACAAATTTACCCCTTGTAAATTGCATGGTTGGTATTTCCCCATGATTTCTGTAAAGATAACAGGCGGCGTTGTTAAAAATTTCGCTGAGATCCAGATAAGACATATCTGTGACTTCCCCTTGATCAATCCAATAAAGAAATGAAACTCTTTCAGTTAATTTTCATGAACCAATTGACAACAAACACTTTCTTGTTAACATTGCCCACGCTATCTCGGCACCCATGTTGCACATTACCAGGGGATGAGGGTTTGGTTGGCTCATCTGCCATTTCCATAATCCAAGTTGTCTGAAACATTGAAAGGCAAGCTACATTCTCGTCTCCAGATGTGGAGCAGATTTTCCTCGCAGGAACCTCATCAATAATCCATCACTTCTCTCACAGGACTGGGGAGTCATTTCTGGGCCGGCACTGGGGAATAACTCTTTGTAAAGCAACTTCAAAATACTCTCCATCGCCTTTCCCATTTCAGCCTGAAGCTACCTATGTTTTGTTTGCATTTCCCAATTTTGTTATCATCCACCCCCCCAAAAATAATAATAACAATACTTTCTTAAAAAATAAATATTCTCAAAGTTCATTAATAAGCTGAGATTCCTTTCAGTCTGTTTTTGCAACAACAATAGCAAATTTTTGGCAAATTTTACTCTTGCTGAAGTACTTCACAGGTAACATTCACTACTTCCCTCCAGAAAGCAGTCCCTTCTTGACCACGGTCCTATTGCAATTCAATCTAGACTGAATCTGTTCCCAGAAAGAGGTCCCTTCTTGACCACGGTCCCATTGCAAATCAATCTAGACTGAATCTGTTCTGAGGCATGGCAGCCCCATGTGTAGCAGAGCAGAACTTCCTCTGCAGAGTTTTCCTGATTTTTACTGGTACAGAAACATTTTCCCAGGCTTTTTTCTGTCAAATCCGTTGGGTGGGTTCCAACCATATGTAACAACCTGGGATTTGTATTTGCTTGTCTCGTTCCTAGGATCTATTTTTGTTTTGGTTTTGTTGTTTTATTGGGCTAGAAGTAACGCATCGTACAATTCAATAGTTCAGTCCTATTAAGACGGCTTGTGCAGTCATCACCACAAAGAACCCTGGAACATGCTTTTCCTTCTTGTACCCTTTGCTGTAGTGCCCCCATTTCTCCCCAACCGCCCCCAGGTAATTATTAATAAAGTTACTTTCTTCACAGACCCACCCACTCTGATGTCCCCATACAGAAAAATATACAAAACAAAGGCAAAAAGACTATAACTTTTTACAGGAGTAGCAAGTACTGTCTTCTTCCCATGGACTGGTTGGTGGTTGCAGCGAGCAGCTCAGTGCCCAAGCCATCAGGGCTCGATGTAAAGAAAACTACAATCCTTGCAACTGGACTAATAGGCAATATTATGGTAAATGGAGAAAAGATTGAAGTTGTGAAGGATCTCATCTGACTTGGAGCCTCAATCAAGATCACAAATGACATATTGCATTAGGTAAATCTGCTACACAGCGAGAGGTCAACACTGAGACAGGGAACGGAGATAGAATTGAGACATAGAACATGAGGTTAAGAGTGGCTTTATGAGGGTAGGAAATTGCTCCCGGGAGGGAAGGGAGGGCAGAGAAAGGGACAGGAGCATCTTGAACTCCTGGGCAGTTCCGAGACCTAAGGAGTTAGGTCAGGGAAATCGCAGCTTGTCAGTGAGGCGGTGGGAGATATCTAGGGCTTGAGCTAGGGAGGTTCACATTGACAAGAAGGGAGATTTTTTGCTTGCAGCTGCAGGATATTGAGTCAGGATGCAATTCATGGGAAGTGCCTTTGTAGTTTGCCAACCTACCCCCTGGAGTGTTGGAACAGGGGCTGCACAAACTTGGTCTGGACATGCAAGCTCCTTGGAATGTTGGGGCAGAAGATGCATACTTCAATAGGTCATCCATCTTCCCGAGAGGCTGGAATTGGGGGCCTTAAAGTTCTACCTTCCTGAGGAGCTGGAGAGGAGATGGGGGCTGCCAGTCAGGACCCAGCCCAAACACACAAGACTTCTCTCGGGTGTTGAAAAGCCAGGATATTACCTGAAGACTAAGATCCGCTTGACCCAACCCATGGTATTTTCAGTTGCTTCCCATGCATGTGAAAGTTCCAACAATGATCTCAAAAATAGGAGCAATTGTGAGGATGGCACAGTACTGGGTAGTCTTTCCGTCTGCTGTGCAGAGTTGCTGCTGCGAACCAGAACAGACTCTATAGCACCGAGCATCAGCAAAACTAACCTCATGTTGAACCCTGGTAGCATAGTGGTTACACGTTGGGCTGCTAACTGAGAGGTCAGCAGTTCAGTACCGACAGCAGCTCCACAGAACAATGAGGCTTTCCACTCCCTTAAAAAGTTATGGTCTCAGGGGCAGTTTGACCCAGTTCTACAGAGTCCTTATGAATTAGAATTGACTTGATGACAGTGAGTTTGGTTTCTTGTATGAAATCTCCTGTGGATTATTGACTATTTTATCCTCTCAGAGCCTGTTTTCCTTCAAAAATATACTATGAAATAGCTCTGAAACTTCTTATAAGAATCAGAATCCATGACAGCTTGTGAGTCATTAGACAATGCCATGAATGCAGACAGAAAGTGTCCTCAGGCTAAGTTTTGCCTCTCTCTGACGGGGTGAGGCACATATAAACCCCCTCTTTCTCTATCTGCTCCTTCCTGCTTGCTTTGAAAAATGTGAACCTTGCTACTGTGTTCACTCTACCAAACGATGGCATCTGCTAGACCCACAATATACAGCCAAGTTTCAAAAGAAGTCAATTAGATGACAAATGGTTTGCAGATGCTGACCATCAGATGTGTAAAGGAAATCAATTGTTTGATGGAGATAATATTAACACAGCTAGAATATGAAAGTGTTATCGCAGTGAATTTCTTAATACGAGAAGCTTGCATATATTTCTAGACTGATATAAAGGGCTGTTCTGCTTTGTGAAAAAAAATATCCATTTACTTTGAGTTTTGTAGATTATCTTTACTTTGAATTTCAGAGCATTTTTTTAAATTTACTCGCTCTTATTGTAGAGAGTGCTATATAATTATTAACAAAATGTTTTCTCCCCTGGAGAGTCATCCTATGTTTACTCAGCCTCATTCTAGTTGCCGATCCGGAAATGTGATGCGTTCTTTTGGAGAGATAGACAGACATGTAGGGATTTAAATTTACTCATATTATCTTTATCAGGAGATGTGAAACCGTACACCATTTTGGAGGCCAGCAGGGACCAAAATTTTTTACAAAGATTTAAGAAAAAATATATAAACAGATTTCTTATGATCTCCTGAGAAGAAAGTATTATACTTTCACTTCCTGACACATAAAGGGAGTACGCTTGGATCGCGACCTGCTCTCATACATTAGGTCAAAGGAGAAGTCTCGTGGTGGTCAACAGATACATGTGTAAGACAACATGGGCCAGGGAAGTAGTGTGTGGCTTGCAGTGACAGAGGCACCATGACCGATGGCCCAGAGTCTAACAGGTTTGCTGCTAACTGTAAGGTCGACAGTTTGAAGCCAGTAGCTTTCACAGGAGGAAGATGAGGCAATCTCCTGTAACATCTCGGTTTACAGCCTTGGAAACCAAAGGACAACATTATGGTATTGGCAAGGACTGTTGAAAGCTCTGTGCACTTCCAGAAGAAGAAACAAACTTGACTTTGAATGAGTACAACCAACATGCTCCTTAGAAGCGAGGCTAGTGAGACTTTGTCTTACATGCTCTGGACATGTCGTTAGGGGAGACCAGTGCCTGAAGAGGACATCATGATTGGTAAAGTGTAGGGTGAGCAAAAAAAGGACGATTCTCAACAAGATGGATTGACACAGTGGCTGCAACCGTGGGCTCAAATATGACGGCAGTGGGCAGGACTGGCCAGTGCTTGCTTTGGTTGTATCTCAGGTTGCTATGCGTGGGAGCAGACTTGAAGGAACCTAGCAACAATAAAATATAAAGTCATTATGGGTAGGAATTGACTTGAAGTCAGGAAGTTTGTTTCTTTTCCTTTCTTTAGTTCGTGCGTGTGTGTGTGTGTGTTTACAGGTGACAGAATTGGTTAGCAATCTTTCACTGCCATCAAGTCAATGCCTTCTCCTAGAGACCCTAAAGGACAGGGAAGAACTGACCCTGTGGGTTTCTGAGACTGTAGCTGTTATGAGAGTAGAAAGCCGTTGCTTTCTCCCTCAGCCCAGCTGGTGGTTTCAAACTTCAAACCTTTCAGCTCCCAGCACAAGTGACCACTTCTCAGTCAGCATTAATTAATAAATATTTAAGATTACTAGATATTTTAAACCACCAGTCAGTCTGAGGGGAAAAGATGAGGCTTTCTACACCCATGAATTGTTACAGCAGTGGAGCTCAATACAGTTTCTCATGTTGTAGTGACCCTAACCATAAAATTATTTTTGTTGCTAGTTCATAACTGTAATTTTGCTACTGTTATGAATTGGGTGACCCCTATGAAACAGTTCAACCCCCAAAGGGGTCACGACCCACAGGTTGAGAAATGGTGTGTTGCAGTCATAGAAACCTATCAGGAAGCAGGAAACCTACCTGTCCCTATAGAGTTGTCATGAGTCAGAATTGACCAGGTGGCAGTGAGCTTGTTATTATGTTTGGGGTTTTGGTGTAGACATTATATACCATTGCTGTGAATCAAGTAACTATGAAAGCACCATACTTTTTTTCTGCAAAATTAGTCATGAAAAAATGTATGTCAGTTTCACATGAATAGTTTAGTCGGGATGAGGCGTTTTTAAAGTACAAATGTAAGCATCATTCACAAGAATAATATTTGGCCAACTCTCCATGACTCAAAAGTGGCATCACTGGTATTAATTAGATCGCATAAGCAAAAATAAAAAAAAATCTTTAAAGCTTACTTTATGAGTCAGAATTGACCCTGAGTTTGGTTTGTTGTTTTCGGGTTAACACGTAGTGCCACTTTGAATGTTGGTTCAGGAAGGACCCCATACACTAATGTGTGGGTTTTGGGGTGTTAAAAAGCATGTCCTCTTAATCTTCCCCATTCCAATTTTTAGGATTCATGATTCCAACAAATAAATGAATGAAAGAATGATGCTAATTACCAGACAGTAGAGTCGAGCTTTTCTGTGCTCTACAAAGAAAGGACACCTGATAAAATAAGGATTTGCCAAAGTAGAATTCACTACATGTACATGATGAAATTAAGTTCTAACTAGCACTTTGGTGTCAGAATTCTTTTCAATATCTATACAATAAAGATGGAGAGTTTATGTTTAATATGATTCATTTTTATCATAAGTGATCTCCTGAAACTGCTGAGCTTTGATGAACTATTTTTGGTACAGTGACTCTGTATATACCAAGTCATAAACCCCAACCAAACTCACAGCCATTGAATTGATTCTGACTCATGAAGACCACGTTTAAGGTTTCCAAGATGGTAAATCTTTATAGAAGCAGACGGCAGTGGCTAGTGGGGATAAATCACATACTTGTAATGTTAGCAACTCAACGCCTAACTCATAGCACCC
This sequence comes from Tenrec ecaudatus, assembly GCF_050624435.1. Lineage (NCBI taxonomy): Eukaryota > Metazoa > Chordata > Mammalia > Afrosoricida > Tenrecidae > Tenrec > Tenrec ecaudatus. The sequence goes on from NC_134539.1 coordinate 13,146,789, forward strand.
CAGGGCTTCTTATAAAAGCAGATTAAAGAATCTATTAATTGAATGGTTAGTTTCAGTGTTTTTGTCCCTAAAGCTTTTTCTCAGAACGGTGAGCTAAATCTAAACACTACAAGGCTTAGTCAGTGTGCTTGCTAATTCTTGTCTTTACATAAATTCAACACAGCCCAGTGCTGGGAGAATGCCTCCATTGTGATACAGAGCACATATACATCGTTAGAAGAATGGAAATGTTGCATGGATTGGTTTGCTGAGGTTTTTTTAGGTGCCTTTGAGTTATTTTCAATTCACAGAGATCTCGTGTAACAAATTCGATGTAACAGAATAAATTTTCCTGAGAAGTATTTTTCCAGGCTGTAAGTTTTATAAGAACAGAGTGCCAAATCTTTCTCCTGTGAAGCCCCAGGGCAGATTCAAACTGTCACCTTGGTTCCTGGTTCTGTCATTGCTGCTACTGTGTCCCATCCAGTCGATTCTGTTGAATGGTGGGAGGACATCAAGAACATCATTCATGAAGGAAGCAAACAGTCATTAAAATACAGGGGAAAAAGAAGTATCAAAATGAATGTCGGAAGAGACTGTGAAACTTGCTCTTAGTCATGGAGTGGTTAAGACAAATGGAAGAAACGATGAAAACAAAGAACTGAACAGGAGATTTCAGAGGGCAGCTGGAGAAGACAAAGGAAAGTATGATTAGTAGCCAAGTCCATTGCCATACAGTTAATTCGGACTCACATCAACCCTATACAGCATTGCAGAGTCATGGAGGCAGGCTTCCTTCCTCAGAGCACCTGGTGGGTTTGAACCACCAAACTTTGTTAGCAACCCAACACCCAATTCAACAGCACCAATCGGGCTTTTTAATAGAATTTTTGAAAGTTCTCTATTATTTAAATATCTGTATACACCAGCACTATTAACACCGATTTTCCCATAATGCTTAAAGAGGTTTCAAATTCCATATACTCCCTGTTCCATTATTTTTCTTCCATTTAAACTGATGAGTAGATTTTGAATATAGATTTTGTACTGGAAAAAGGAATTTCAAATATTAAAATTTGAAGTAACTTTTGGTTTGATATTTTTATCAGTTTATGGGGGCTTGTACAACTCATCACAATCAACACATTCATCCATTGTGTCAAGAACATTTGTACATTTGTTGCCATCATCATTCACAAAACATTTGCTTTCTACTTGAGCCTTTGGTATCAGCTCCTCAATTTTTTACCCTCCGTCTCTGCTCCCCCTCACAAGCCCTTGATAATTTATAAAGTATTATCATTTTGTCATGTCTTACTCTGTTAGATATTGTTTAAGTGAGAAAGTTGAAAACAAGGAAGCCTATGAAGAATATAAGCACCTTTGGATAGCCTGATGAAAATAGTAGAGATTTTCTGAGATGACCTTGCCCCAAAACTGAAAAACCAACTCATGGGCATCGAGTTGATTCTCACTCATATCAACTCGAAAGGACAGGGTGGAGCCGTCCCTGTGGGTTTCTGAAATGTAACTTGTTAAGAAAGTAAAAGGTCTCATTTTTCTCCTGAGGAGTAGCTAATGGTCTCAAACCACTGGGCTTGCAGGGTAGCAGCCTGAAGAATCACCCACTGTACAACCAGAGTTCCGAGGGGACCTGAGTCAGAATATTCTGCTCCCTTCAAATTTTCACATCTAAATGGAAAGTTATAGTTATTTTGATTATGTCGGTGAGGTTGTTTGTTGGGAAGTTGTTTTAGTCATGTGTAGGCCTTGGTTCTCATGATGGGGAACACAATGGTAGGTAACACAACTACAACTTTGGAGATAAATGGATGCTGGAAATTCATTTAAAATGAAACGTATCCAGCTATAAAGTAAAAAAAAATCCTGGTTTCTTAGGGGCTGGGGTGAGGGGAAGGGTTAGTTTTGTTAAAAAAAATGTATACTGTCAATTACTATTTTGCCTCCTCTGAATTTGAAACACATATTTGAATCCAAAATTTTATTTTATACTGGGTGGATTTATTTTTTTAAAGACCTTTTCAGAGTTTGTGCCTTTCTTGGAGGAACTGATGAAACATTTTAAATGAAATGTAAAAATAAAATCTTACCCAGTCAAAACTTCAGCTATGCCCTACTGAACATAAATTACAAGGGCATGAGAAAATAATGGAATATTGTCTATCCTTCCATCTTTAAAATTCTACTTTATTCTCTCCTATGTAGGAGAGTATATTAAATATATAAGGAACTTTTGACTTTAAAATTTACATGATATCTATCACATGAGGCTGGTTTCTATGACTACTTCATTTGATATTTTCCTCTTCTGGTTAGCTTGCTTCCATGATTGATACTTTGAAGAATCCTTATTTAAAAACATTTGTGAGAAGATAGGCATATAACATCTCTCACCTTTCTTCAGAAAAAATAACAAGCATGTCTATAATATTCTGTTTTATTTTTGTCTTCGAAGTTCTACGAGACTTAAAGTGCATAAAGACTTAAAGATAAGAAACCTGAGTGATTTAGAAATGTTCTCACACCATGACATAGTTTACTAGTAATAATTCCTATCTCAGCCTTTTTTAGTAAATTAGAAAAGAAAGTGATTGTTCACCATGGAGTTTTAAATATAGATTAAAAAAACTGCAAAGAGGAAAAAAGTTATTATATCCCTCAGAAAGAATGCACAGGGTTTGTTTTTTCTTTTTAAGGACATGTTGGATTCTAGGTCCAGAGCTCTTGTACATAAGCTTTCACGATATTTGAATATTGGCTTCTAAAAGTTACCAGATCATTATTATAAATTTGTCAATATAGTGCTGAATTCTTATCATTGCAAATACAGAACTAGGAAACATGTAGAGGAGAATAGCAATGATATTCTATAGATTCAAGGTCAACAATTAAACCCAAATTTTCATTGACAAAAATAATATAGTCTATGAATTTAATGTAGTCCAACATAAACTCAACTTAGTGATCAAATGACCACAAGCCTATTTGTGCTTCTGTCTCCATTTGTTCATTCAGCAGTTATCAAGTGCTTGCTAAGCTTGCGGTTAGTACCATAAATGAAAAGGTTATTTCTATAAAAATAAATAAATAAAACACCCTGGATTATTCTCAGTTTTAGGAAGAGAATCCCAGGAAGAAAAACAAAGGAACAGACAGGCAAACCCAACAAAAAAACACACCAACAAACTCCCTGCCATCAAGTCAATTCCAACTCTTGGTGACCCCAGAGGACACAGTACAATGTTCCTATGGGTCCCCAAATTTTTATTTCTTGTGGGTGTACAAAACCTCATTGTTCTCCCACGTAGTAGCTGGTGGTTTGGAACTGCTGGTCTTGTGGTTCCCAGGGCCCCTTCACAAGAAGAGATACTTAAAATTAGATATGAAGGCTATCTAGGAATTAATAAGCTATGCAGATATAGCATAATAATGGTTCTCTAAGCAGCAAGAGAAGTGTGTATAAAGACTCTGAGATAGATGTGGAAGCATTCCATTGGGAGTCTATGGAGTAAATACTGAGCAGACTGAGAAGGTGAGGGTACCATCGAGACAATTTACATAGATTTCACCAAAATAAACCAGTGACTCCTGAAGCAATACTTTGCAAACTTTGGTAGTGTTTAATGTTCATCTAGAGTCTAATTCTAGATATCTCTACTTCACTGGCTAATATTAAAAAACTATGAGTCAGCACTGACTTGATGGCAGTGGGAATGGTACCCCAGGGGTATGATTCATAATGTTCTCTAACATAAAATGACAGTGATGTCTCTAATGTAGACCAGAGACATCTATAAACCATAGGTGCATCAATGGATTATGGGCTTGTACTTAATTTTAGAACTAATCTAATAGCAATTTGTTCTTATAACATGGACCTGCTTAATGCTCACCCTGCTGAAGAGATCATTGAATATACGAGTGCTATAGTGAAGTCTGGTGAAGAAAGTAGATGATGTCTGGCTATCATAAAGAATAGAATTTGGAGTCTTAAAAGGTTTTTTTTAAACAATCAGCCATCTAAGTGATGTATCAACTATGTCCACTTGGAAGAAGCACACCAGCATGTGTGATCCAAGGATTGCAAATAATATAATACAAATATAAAGGAGGGAATGATAGCAGAGCTTAAATTGTTAACAACTGGTTTGCAAAAGGCTAGGGATGACAGTGGAAACACAAAATTTATTTGCAGAGTCCTCACATGGATTAAGCCTGACCATATATTTTTAAAATCATTTTACTAGGGGCTCATAAAATTCTTATCATGATCCATATATGCATACATACATTGAGTCAGCACATTTGTACATTTCCCTAGTAGCTGTACATATCTACAGGTCCGCTGCTATGAGAGTTCCTATCTCCCTATAACCCCTCCAACACTTGTTGCTTTCTGATTTTTTTAATTGGGCTATCTTTGAGGGTGTTAGGTGGTATCTCATAGTTGTTTTAATTTGCATTTCTTTTATGGCTAATGATCAGGAACATTTTTTCATATGTTTATTGGCCCTTCAGATATCAGACTCTGTGAAACTTCTGTTCAGATTCTTTGCCCACCTCCTCAGTGAGCAGTTAGCTTTTCTCTTATTGTAAGCGTGTAAAGTATTGTAGAGTTTAATAATAAGGCTTTTGTCTGATGTGTCATTGCTAAAGATATTTTTCCAGTCAGTGGACTCTCTTAATACTCTCTTCGTGAATTCTTTTGATGTACACAGGTGACTTATATTCAGCATATCCCAGTTGTCTACATGTGACTCCTCTGTATTTGTATCCTTCCCTATATCTGATAGCCTATGTATTCCCTGTGCCAGGGTTCTCAGGTTTGTCACAATTCCCTCATTAATGGCCATAATTGTTTGGGGTTTTATATCAAGGTCTGTGGTTCATCGTGAGTTTATTCTTATGAATGGAATGAGGTAAGGGTCTTGCTTCATTTTTCTGCAGGTAGATATCCATTTTTTCCAGCACCATTTATTGATGAGGGCATATGCTTCCCATTTGATATCTTTGGGCCCTTATCAAAGATAAGTTGCCTGTATGCTGATGTTTTTTATTTCTGCATCTTCAGCTCTTTTCCATTGGTCTGAATATCTGTCATTATACCAGTACCACACTGTTTTGACTACTGTGGTCATTTAATATGTGCTAAAGTCAGGTAGAGCAAGCCTTCCCAATTTTTTCCTTCTTCTCGAGGAGTTCTCTGCTAATTCTAGGCTTCTTCCCACTCCATAAGAAGTTGGTAATCAGTTTTTCCAATTTTCTGAAGAAGGATGGTTGTAGTCATACCACGATAGCATTGAACTTATATACTACCTTGGGTAGAACTGATATATTTATTATATTGATTCTGCCAATCCACGAGCATGGGATATTCTTCCATTTGTTGAGGTTACTATTGGTTTCTTGTGATCGTGTTTTATAATTTTCCTCATACACATCTTTTTTTAGTCAGGTATATTCCTAGGTATTTCCATTTCTGCTTGGCTATTGTAAAGGGTACTACCTTTTTAATCATCTCTTCTGTGATCTTGTCTGATGTGTAGAGCAGTTCGATAGACTTCTGTTTGTTGATCTTGTATCCTGCCACTCTGCCATACTCCTCTATTGCTTCCAACATTCCGCTTGTGAAGTTTAGGGGATTTTCGATAGAATCATATCATCTGCAAATAATGATAATTTTGCCTCTTCCTTCCCCAGATAAATACCTTTGATGTCTTTTCTTTATCTTGTTAGCTAGGACCTCCAGTATGATGTTAAATAGGAGTGGGGACAAGGGGCATCCTTGTCTAGTCCCCTTTTTCAGTGGAATTAACTATCATGTTGGCTGTTGGTTTTTCATATATAGCTTGCATAATATTGAGGAATTTTCCTTCTATTCCTATACTTGAGTGTCTTAAACAAGAATGCGTGTTGGATGTTATCTATCGATATGATCATGTGGTTCTTATCATTTTTCCTGCCACTGTGGTGAATAATGACAAGGGTCTTTCCTATGTTGAGCCATTCCTGCATCCATGGTATGAATCCCATTTGGTCATGGTGAATTATTTTTTAATATGCTTTTGTATTCTATTTGCCAGTATTTTGTTAAGGATTGCTGCATTGATGTTCATTAGGGATATTGGTCTGTAGTTCTCAATTTGTGTGGGATCTTTGCCCACTTTAGGTATCAGAGTTACATTAGCTTCATAGAAAGAGTTTGGGAGTTTTCCTTCTTTTTTGTGTGTTCTGGAAGAGTTTGTGTAGGATTGGTGTCAGTTCTTCCCTGAATGCTTGGTTGAATTCTCCTGTGAAGCCATCTGGCCCAGGGGATTTTTTGGTTGATGGTCCCTTAATAACCTTCTCTATTTCTTCTATTGCTATGAGTAAGCCTAACCATATTTGAGGGATGTGGACAGCCCTGATATCAGAGAGAGAGAGAGCATTGGAAAGTTGATTATGGTAGAGCTTGTTAGACAAAAATGCAGTATCTTACCATTTTATCTCCCTTTTGATCCATTTAAGTTTGAGAAGAGAGAAAGTGAAAAGGAAATACATGGAGTCTAATTCTACATATATTTGTCCTCTTGGACGCTGATGTGTCCCCTCTGATCATAGACCAAGGATGAAAATAGCCTTGTATCCTACAAAACGCATGGGGAAGTGGATTCCTGCTGATGAAGCTAGCCCAGAATTTACCAAACTATCACTTGATATCCGATGATCCATTTAAATTTGTTCTAGTTTTTAATATTTTCTGCTTTCTTTCCTGTTGGGATTACTTTGCTCTTATATTACCTTGCTACTGTATTACTCTGCCTTACTTTGCTATTGTATTACTTTTTGTATTTGTTTTTAAGGTTATTCTGTATAGGGAATCCAGTATGGGTAAATCAATGAAGATTGTAGCTGGATTCATAATTACTTTGGGATAAGACAGGGAAGGTTGGGGAAAATTGAGAACTAAGGGGTGGTCTGTGGAAGCTCCATAATCTCCTGTCAATTTGAGCGAAGTGGTGGAGTCCAGCCAGTCAAGCAGGTCATAGACAATGAGGCCTAACTATGCACATCGCTGTCCTCTGAGGATTATGAGAACTCCTGTCTTCCTACCTGGAGTCGGACACACACTTTCTGCTTCCCATTCTTGTTGACAAGCCACATGGAGACACACTGATGGAGTCAGAGCCCCGAAGCTGGAGGAGCAATGGGGAGACCCACACCAGTGCTGAAATGTTTCCACAAGACTTTTTACCCACTGGCCTGTGATCTTCCTGCTTTTGGGATCATTGAATGTACTATGAGAGTCTGTAGAAGAATTTATGGACTAGCATCAGACATATGGGTTAAAATTGGACTTATGGGCTAATATCAAACTTAGGGACTTGATAGGGACTGGGCTGGATGTTTTCTTACTCTACAATTACTCTTTGATCTGAACCTCTACCTTACACATATATAAGTGTCTTTTCAAAACTAAAAAATATCATCACGAGGTGCCAAAGGGACCAGGTATAAGGCATCATGCAAAATATATATGTGTGTGTGTGTGTGTGTGTGTGTGTGTGTGTGTGTGTGTATACCATATTGAATGAAGGGGGAATGAGCAGAGTGGAGACCCAAGGCCCAAGTGTTGGCCACTGGAGATCCCCTCATAGAGGGGTTTAGGAGAGGAGATGGGTCAGTCAGGGTGCGAGGTAGTACTGATGAAGAACACAGCTTTCCCCCAGATCCTGGATGCTTCCTCTCCCCAACTACCATGATCCGAATTCTACCTTGCAGGACTGGATAGGACAGAGGTTGTACACTGGTGCATATGGGGGCTGGAGGTACAGGGAATCCAGGGTGGATGATACCTTCAGGACCAAGGGTGTGAGGGGCGATGCTGGGAGAGTGGAGGGTGAGTGGGCTGGAAAGGGAGAACTGATTACAAGGATCTACATATGATCTCCTCCCTGGGGCACAGACAACAGAGAAGGGGGTGAAGGGAGACACCGGATAGGGCAAGATATGACAAAATAACAATGTATAAATTACCAAGGGCACATGGGGGGGGGTAGCGGGGAGGGAGGGGGGAAAAAAGAGGACCTGATGCAAAGGGCTTAAGTGGAGAGCAAATACTTTGAGAATGATTGGGGCAGGGAATGGGCGGATGTGCTTTATACAATTGATGTATGTATATATATGGATTGTGATAAGAGTTGTATGAGCCCCTAATAAAATGTAAAAAAAACAAACTAAAAATTATCTCAGAATTATTTTCAATAGCTCTAGTTTCCTTTCCCTCATCATGTATACAAGTGCACACACACACACACACACTCAAATTCAGTTTAATTATCTGTGTTTCTTGTGGCTCCATGTCATCCTTCCTTCTTCCTTTAAACCATTGCTCCAGATTTCAAAATAATAAACAGAGAGCAATGGCATTCCAAAGGCCCCAATTACTACAAACTTCTTTGCAGGTTCTAATAAATGTATATATATATAAAGGGAGTGGTGTGTCATGTGTTTTGTTTTTTATCTGTGGGTTTTCTCCCTGCCCAGAGCATTTTTATTGCTTCCATGTGTAATTTTTAGGTTCTGAGTCTTAATTCCAAGACAATATTAGAGTGTCATAGAGAAGGAATGTGAGTAGAAATATCTTCACATTAAATAATATACCAGCTACCCAAGCAGTACTATTTTAGTGGCAATTTGCAAAATATCAGCTCTATTTCTATTAGATCCAAATATAAATTGCCTGTTAAAAGTGGGTGCTAAGGGATGTAACAAATGTGTCAGATCACAAAAAGCATTTGGAAGTTGCTCTTTGACATTATTCTTTTCTTTTAAAAGTACTATTAAAAGTATGATGCTAAACAATATGTAATTCTGAAAATAACTTTAGGAAGTGGGTAATGTTCCCATTAGAAAGATTAGGGAAGGCATGGCCTACAAAATTTCATCAGGGAATTCAAGTTCATGTAGACCAGTGGTTCCCAAACTGTGGGTCTCAACCTGGTTGGGGCAGGGGAGGGCAAATGCCCCTTTCACAGGGGCCGTCTGATTCATAACAGTATCAAAATTGCAGTTATGAAGTATCAACAAAAATAATTTAATGGTTGGTGGTCACCACTACATGAGAAACTGTATTAAAGGGTTGCAGCATTAGGAAGGTTGAGAACCACTGATGTAGACCCATAGGTGATCCAATTGGGTCAATCCTAGAATGTTCTAACTCCAAAATGCATATGCTTAAACACTAGTGCAATGATTGAGCTCGTGGCTACTAACTGCCAACTTTGCAGTTTGAATCCCTTGAGGTAGTTCATCGGAGAAAACACCTGGTGATCTGCTACCGTAACTATTACAGCCTTAAAAACTGGCGGTGCCAAGCAGCTTCCCTCAGTTCCTGGGCTAGCTCTGCGTTGAAATGTACTCAGAGGTACGTAACAGCAGCCACGCTCCATCACATGCCCTAGAACAACCCTGCTTCTGGTCTTGATTTCAGATTTCAAGGGGATTTGTTAATTCTGCACCAGTTATTCCACCTAAAAAAGAACCCCCCCTATCATCATGTGTATGATTTGACACATTTAAGTGTAAAATGAAAATCGTCTTGATTCTCTTTTAAAGTCCCCATTTCTTTGCACTCGGGAACAAAAGTAATTAATTCTTCTTCCGCCACATTTTTCTGTTTCCTTTTCACTAAGAGTCATTATTGCTCCACCAACTCTGAACTCTCTCCCTCTCTTAATAATCTTTGTCAAATCCAGACTTTACAATGTTGCTTTCATATAAATTTAAGTCCCAAGAATCTACCCTCGGTGTTGTGCATTTAATTTTAGTTCACACTTTTCAGTCACCTGAATGACAATCAGATTTATAAACTCCAAATCTTATTTTATTTTCTCCCTTCCTCTATGGTAACAGTGGCGATATTGCGGCAGCATCATATTCTCTTCATATAAAACAGATATAAGAGTTGGATTCACACCAAAGAAAGTTTACATTACCAGTTAAGTAATAAGACATTTTCCCCATAAAAGTATCATAATTTTCATAACAATGTGCATATATGAAATATATAACATATTTAACATAATAGGATTTTCTGTCCATATTTGTGTTAGTCTGGGTACTTTAGAGAAACAAAGCCACAGAAACTCATGTATAAGAGAGGGCTTTATATAAAGGTTAAGTGCTCAGCAAGAAAACATCCCAACCCAGTGCTGCCCAAGCCCACAAGTCCAACATCAACCCATATGTCCAACACCAATCCACAAAATCCTCCTCCATCTCACAAAACACACACAATGATGCCGACTTCAGGAGGAAAGCCAAATATCAATGAATGTGTAAGCATCTCAGTGCTGGCAGGGGTCTCCACATGGCTGCTCCAGCACCCAGGGCTGCATCAGGGTAGGTCCATGTGGCTTTTCCTCAGGGATGTCTTGGAGGAAGTGATCCTTACCAGCTGAAGCAGGGAACTGACTAAGGCAGCTGTGCCCTGGTCCAACCATCAGAAAGCAAGAGACCCACGAACTAGAAAGGCGAGGCTCACTGAGGCATGTATCCCTTAAATTAACTCCACATGGGTTTATCGGCCAGGTTGGCACAATAAATTAACTACCTCAATATTCATCTTAAAATTATTTCCTCTTTTCATTTTCTCTTTTTTTCCGTGACAATCTGCATTAGTGATACCTTTGCTGAGTCTATCACCTACTATGTTTGAATAAAGAAAATAAATTAAGAAAATAATTGGCCTACTATTCCACACAAATGGATAAATAGGTAACATCATGATAAACAGAGAAAAGACTGAAGTCTTCAAGGATTTCATTTTGCTTGGACACGCAATCACTACGCATGGAAGCAGTGGCCAGGAAATCAAAGGGCACATTGCATTGGGTATATCTGCGGCACATGAACTCTTTAAAGTGTTGAAGAGCAAAGATGTCACTTTGAGGAGTAAGGTGCACCTGACACAAGCTATGGAATTGTTTTTATTAGTCTTACTTGTTTGTGAAAGTTGCCTATTGAGTAAGGAAAACTGAAGAAAAATCCTTGCTTGAATTATGGTCCTGGTAAAATAAAACTGAAGATGTACAGTCAGAATGCGCCCTAGAGGCAAAGATGGTCAGACTTTACCTCACATACTTTGAACCCATTATCAGCAAAGATCAGGCCCTGGTAAAGGAAGGACAGCATGCTCAGTGGAGGAAAAGAGTAGAGAAAAAGAGGAAGTCCCGTGATGAGATGGATTGACACAGTCATTGCACCAATGGGATCAAGTGTACGAATCATTATGACAATGGACCAGGTGTGAACAGCGTTTCATTCTGTTGTGCATAGGACCTGTGGTTTGGAACGATTCCAACGACAATATTCCAAAGTTTAGGAGCCCTGGTGGTATTGTCAGGGAAGTGCTGGATGACTAACGGCAAGGGCGGCTGTTCAAACCTACCAACCATTCCGAGGAGGAACGATGAAACTGGTGCTATCCAATGTAATGAAGCCTCCAAAACCTGACATACGGTCGCAATAGAATCAACTTAGTGGTAATGGGTTTGGTTTTTTATACCATAGTTTGTGAATATCATTTTGTCTCATATAATTTCTTTCATTTACAATTTACTTGTAAATTAGAAAGGGTTCCTATCTTGGATCCTCAACTTTGTATTCATAAGTTTGAACTACTGATCAAACCTTCATTAATTACCCTTGATGCCCTCTTCGATTTCTCTTCTCCCTTGATGGACCACTCGCTTCCATTTCACCCGAGTTAACGCTGGGCAAGAATCTAGCTCAAGGGTGGCAAACTTCAGAGATGGAAGAGCCGATCCCTCCCTCACAAAAATTTAAAAATCATTTGACAGCCATAGATGTATTATTACAAAAAGAAAATCACCATTATCAGAAAAATATCCCTTAACTTGTTCAACTTTACTGCAGATATATATGGACATGTACGAAGAGCCGCAGAGAGCTCACAAGCCGCAGTTTGCTGATCCATGCATAGCCCTCCTCTATCTTACCTCCTTAACCCTCCACAACTTGGCAGTCTCCAAAGCCTATTCCCTCTGAAGTCTTTACCTTGAGGATTTCCCCTTTATACCAGTTATCTTTGTGACTGGCTAAGCTCACTCCGCATGATGTTCTCCAGATTCAAACACGTCATGAGATATTTCATCTTTTTATCTTTAAAGCATTGTGTGAGCATACCAATGGTTATCTTTTCTTTTACTAGTGGACACAGGCTGCTTCCATCTGCTTGCCATTGTGAACAGTCCTTCAATGAACATGGGTGTACATAAGTCTTTTCACGCTATGATTCAGTTCTTTAGGATATATAATGTTGAGTTAGATAAAGTTTATTGTGCCAGCCTGGCCAATAAACACATGTGGGGTTAATTGAACGGCGGAGAGATAAATGGCTCAGTAAGCTTCGCCTTTTGAGTTTGCAGTTCTCTTGCTTTGTGATGCTCGGACCAGGGTGCAGCTGCCTTAGCAGTTCCAGCTTCAGCTGGCAAGGCTTACTTTCTGTAAGACATCCCGAAGGAGAAGCCACATGGACCTACCCCGATGCAGCCCTGGGTGCTGGAGCAGCCGTGTGGAGACCCCTGCCAGTGCTGAGATGCTTACACATTCACTGATTCAGCTTTCCTCCTGTAGTCAGCATCAAAGTGTGTGTTTTGTGAGATGAAGGAGGACTTTGTGGATTGGTGTCGGACATATGGATAAATGGGTCAAAGTTGAACTTGTGGGCATGGACAGCACTGGGTTGGGATGTTTCCTTGATGTGTACTTACCCTTTATATAAAACTCTCTCTTATACATGAGTTTCTGTGGATTTGATTCTCTAAAGTACCTAGATTAATACAAAATTTTAAAGCAATTTTCAGCACAGTCAAATAGAATTACCTGGATAAAGTCAATATCTCACCTAGACAAATCTCACAGCCTGAGAACTATTGTTCATGTCTGCAGTGGACACAGGGGGGCAGCCATCCACCTTTCATCAATTCTATTAACAACACTCTATTGAACATTGTAGGTCTTTTTAGGATGGCTTGTGTATCCAGATATTCCTCCACAGCAAAGAGCTCTGCTTATCCCTGTCAAGCAGTTGTTTTCATCCTGCTTTGGGAGACGCTCTTGGGTTCTAGTGTTACTTTACCACATTTGGCCAAATTTCCTAAGTTATCCTGAATTCCTTCTACTAGTTTTGTTGTTGTTGTTTTGTTTTTCCTTAACTAGAACTTCACCAGATGAGCACCTGTAGGACTTCGACACCCGCCATTTTGTGCATAGCCACCAAATGGATCTCGCTTGCTGATGAAGTCGAGAGTTAAAATAGTATATGAGACTTCAAAACACAAAGCTAAACAGAACTCAAAGCCATAAAATGCTACATTCCAGCATCCATCGCTCCAGTTGGCCCCACAAAAAAAGAAAACCTAGAGCTACCAACATGCATGAGTACAACTTGAGCTCAGGTTTCCCTCTTTTTAAATTTAAATTTTATTTTATTTTATTGGGGGCTCTTACCGATTTTATCACAATCCATACATATATCCATTTTGTCAAACACATCTTTACATATGTTGTCATCATCTTTGTCAAAACATTTTCTTTCTACTTGAGCCCCTGACATCAGTTCCTCACTTCCCCCCTCCCTCCCTCCCTCATGCCCCTTGATAATCTATAAATTATTCTATTTTTTTCATGTTTTACACTGACTGTTGTCTCATTTCACCCATTTTTCTGCTGTCCATCCCCCTGGGATGGGGGCCATACATTGATTATAGTAATCGGTTCCCCCTTATTGCTCCCCACCCCTCACCTTAACCCCCGTGGCAGAACAACCTCAAGGAAGAGAAGAGCCAGTCAGGGAGCAGGATAGCACTGATGAAACGCACAACCTTCCTCTAGTTCTTTAATACTCACCCCACCTCCCACTGCCATGACCCCAATTCTACCTTACCAATATTACTAGACCAGAACACATAACATGTGCATGTATACTGGTACAGATAAGAGCTTGAAACACAGGGAATCCAGAACACATTAACCCCTCAGGACCAGAAAGGGGAGAAGATTTCCCTTTAATAGTTTATTCCACTAGAAGGGAGCAGGACAGCCAACATGGAGAGATAGCACCATTTCTCAGGACAGGATGATTCAAGCTGAGTTTGAAACTTCTAGTTGGCTATTAATTAAGATTGCTTTCAAGAATGACAGATACAGATACTGAAAAGAATAAGCAGTTCTTTTAAAGTAGCCACCTGTGACATAAGGAAGCAATCTTAGCATCAAAATTTTCAAAATGATGATATATACTTAGGAGAGAAATGCCTCTGTTTCTCTAGTAAACTGTAAGACAATGATGGTTATGATAGAGTATACTTACACTGTCATTAATTTTAATAAAGTGAAAAGTGTTCATTGACAGATGTACATTGTGCTACTTTGTCAAACATAGGTACTTAAGGATATATGTATAAAGTATAAAGCATTTTCATCTCTATAAATGGGAAAAACCCAAACTCACTGCTTTTGAGTCAATTTGGACTCATAGTGAGCCTGTAGGACATTGTAGAACGCCTTCTTGGTTTCTGAAACTGTAACTCTTCATAGGCACAGAAAGCCAGACCTACATGGAAAGATTCATCAAAAAAATTATCAGAGTAAGTAATTGAAATGGATACAAATATGGATCTACTATAGTCAGATAGTAAAATTTTGTAGTATAAATGAATGAGAGTTTTCAACACTTCATAAGTTTTTGAAACATTTCAATTGGTATTCTATCAATATCTAAAACCTTATATTTCACTAATGATTTTTATGCAGATTGGACTTCTCCCTTCAATATCAACAATTCTTGATCATGATAAATAAAACATTACACATCAGTTAAAATTATAGAGATAATGTCTACAAAAATTATTTATGAAATTATATTCATAAAATTAAATAATAAATATAAAAGGGAAAGTGTCTTTTGTATTACTGTTACAACTGTAATTGATATATATGCATATACATATTAAATGACTGGAAGGGAATAGTGAAAAATGAAAGTAATTTCTGTGCTAACACAAAGAATTTTGGATGAAATGTTAAAATCCACCTCTGTAATTCTGATTTAGTAGGACTGTGAATACTAAAAAGAGAATGAATAAGTTAAGCCACAGAGCATGGTTTTCTTTGGAGAGAACCTGCTTTAGAATGGGAAGCCCCTGATAAAACCTAAATCAAACACAGTCACCTAGCGGTAAGGAGAATATACTTATAACAACAAGAACAAAAACAAAAATACATTCACTGTTTGAGGAAAATGTGCCATTCCCTTGGAAATTACCTGCACACATAAAACCGTGATACAGAGTGCACCGGGGAGCAACACTTCTGCCCCAGAGCAGTGGAGAGAGCTTCTCAGTTTGAAGAGACAGAGAAAGGAAAGGCTGCTCATGCCCTTTGAAAGACTCTGTTCCGCTATTTTCCTTCATCATTTCTACCGCTCACTTCAGCTACTGTGTACTCCAGAGCAAGTTTCAGAGTCTTTTTGAACACCCATTTAGCGCTTTCTTTCCCATCTTTCAAAGTATATATTTATATATCATTTAGATTATGTATAATTATAAATATCTATCATCTATCTTACATAAAGTTTTAGATATATAATCCTGTATGTGTGTCTATATATAAATGTAAAAAATAAAAGCTGCAGTTCTTGATCTTCATCAACAAATGTATCAAGTCCTCTCCACTTTCAACAAGCAAAGTTGCGCCATGTCACCAAATGAAGATCTGATG
Source organism: Tenrec ecaudatus (assembly GCF_050624435.1). NCBI lineage: Eukaryota > Metazoa > Chordata > Mammalia > Afrosoricida > Tenrecidae > Tenrec > Tenrec ecaudatus. The sequence continues at coordinate 13,162,575 of NC_134539.1, forward strand.
TAGAAAGAGTCTCAAAAGCCACGGAATTTCCAAAATTTTAGAAGGACAATATATCATGAGTGTCCACATTCATCTTTAAGCTGCAAACAAAGAGAATCTAAAACCGAGATCAAAAGAAAAAAGGGCCCTCATAATATCTATATTGGAAACATCTTTTTATTAATTTAGCAAGCCACCAAATCCTAAGAATTGCAAGAGGAAGCAAAATGAAAAATCAGAAAATGTAATATATTTAATAAGCGGCAATGCAAGATTTCAGAATGTAGAATGGCATCTCTGTAAATATAGATAAGTGCTTGTTTAAAATAGATCAATGTCTCATAACTCAAATCAATACTTAATATAGTAAACTCTCTAAATATTTTATCCCCTGAAGTGCCAAAGAGGCAGAAGGGAGTATAGTTAAATCCCAGCTGCTGTTTCCTGAAGTGGTGTTTTGTGTGTGTGAAGTTAGTAAGTGCAGTCAAACATTTTACCAAGTAGGATACAAGTAATTTAATAATTTATGTTAAAAGCCACAATCTACACATATGATTTTTTTAAATTAGCACCAGATACAGATTTCATACCAAAAATAATGCATCAAACCCAATGGATAAGTATATATATAATATATACCATATTGAATGAAGGGGGAAGTGCAGAGTGGAGACCCAAGGCCCAAGTGTCGGCTCATAGAGGGGTTTAGGGGAGGAGATGGGTCAGTCAGGGTGCGAGGTAGTACCGATGAAGAACACAGCTTTCCCCCTGATCCTGGATGCTTCCTCCCCCCAACTACCATGATCCGAATTCTACTTGCAGGGCTGGATAGGGCAGAGGTTGTACACTGGTACATATGAGGGCTAGAGGCACAGGGAATCCAGGGTGGATGATACCTTCAGGACCAAGGGTGTGAGGGGCGATGCTGGGAGAGTGGAGGGTGAGTGGGTTGGAAAGGGGGAACTGATTACAAGGATCCACATGTGACCTCCTCCCTGGGAGAGGGACAGCAGGGAAGGGGGGTAAGGGAGGCTCCGGAGAAGGTAAGATATGACAAAATAACGATGTATAAATTACCAAGGGCACTTGAGGGAGGGGGCAGCGGGGAGGGAGGGGGGAAAAAAGAGGACCTGATGCAAAGGGTTTAAGTGGAGAGCAAATGCTTTGAGAATGATTGGGGCAGGGAATGTATGGATGTGCTTTATACAATTGATGTATGTATATGTATGGATTGTGATAAGAGTTGTATGAGCCCCTAATAAAACGTTTAAAAAAAGTATGAAAGCTCATTTCATTTTGTTGTTGTTTTAATTTATTGTGCTTTGGGTGAAAGCTTACACAGCAATGTCCTTTTCCATTCAGCAGTTTCTATATATTTTAGTTTGTGGCATGAATTGCAATTCCCTCACAGTAAAAGTCCTCTTCTTTGTTCTTCCCAGGTGTCCCATATCCCTGTGTCCTTCTTCTCTGCCCCTTTATGTCACCTGAGTTTTGCTTTACATCAGACTTGCTCTCTGCCTTGTTTGGTGAATTGTTCTGAAGAACACGTTTCTCCTGTGTGTTATTGCGACTTTGTACGTCGGTTGTTTTCCTTGACGTTCGGCCTGTTGTTTAAAAGTGGATTCATTCCAGGATTGAAGGGTCTCAAAGGCCACCATCTCAGCTTTCCACCAGTCTCTATCGCATAGTAAAGCTGGTCTTTTTTACTATTTTGAATTTTGTTTAGAAATTTCTCCCATGGGGTCCATGACTTTCCGTGGTCCTGGTGAGATTAGTACATAATGGTAACCCGTCACTGTCTAGATTTTCTGGTCTCCGGGGAAGTGGAAGCTGGGTTTGTATGATCAGGTAGGCCTTTGGGCTGCTTCCTAGTATCTTAGAGTTTTTCATTCTCTGTTACTCCACATGGGGAACAGTCCCAACTTAGATGGCCACCAATTCACTCTCCTCTCCCCAGTCATTGCTCTCATTCAGTTTAGGAAACATGTTATGCCAGTTGACCAAGATGCCTCCTGAGACTGTGACCCCACGGCCTGGAGCCCAACGACCCATTCCTTCAAAGGGATTGGTGCTCGTAATTCAGTTTTAAAATAATTGAATTGATAGTTTATGTAAAGGCTCCCAGAATCCTGATTTACAAATGTGAAGAACATGATAATATAATGCTATTAAATTTTGAAATAAAAATTACCAAAGGAAAAAATTTTTAACTAATAATGCAATCACTTTTAACTTATTAACTGAACAAAATGTGAAATTACTTGGTTGTCCTAGATAGGACTTGATACTTGGCCAATTGACCACCCTATAGACACGACCTGAATTTGTTCTGGATACAAGTATATCCTACTGATTCTATGGCAGAAATTTCTTCCCTGGCTTTTTGACTGTTGTTGGGGGTCTTTTCCTTTGTGTGCATTATTTGTATTTTTGTCTCTATACTATTATGTTTTAAACCTTACCACCTTAGCCAATTTTGTTTGCTATTGTTTTCTGTTGGGTCTCCCAGCTGTGAAGCAGAGCAGGAGTGGATGCATAATGAGAATAACTGATACAAATGAAGATAGCGAAAACACGGGGAGGGGGAGGGTGATAGGGTGGGAAAGGGGGTTGGGGGAGTAAATAATGAGGGCGGAAGGTGGGGAACTAGAATGGACTGTGACTGCACATCTCATTTTAAAGACAATTTAACCATGGGGGTGCGGGTCCTCGAAAATTGATGTGATGATGATTGAACAATTTTCCTTGATGTGATTGAATGGGTGCTCGCTTCGGCAGCACATATACTAAAAATGTGATTGAATGGTTGAACTATTAAATTGTATGATATGAAAATTATGTGCCAATAAAACTGTTGGAAAATGTGATTTTATTTTTTGTGTGGAAAAAGCCAAAGTTTGAAAAACGCATCTGATAAGCAGTAAATAGGCAATCTACCTGTACTTTTATTCTGAAAAAAAAAGAAAGAAAATTGTCTATGAATATGACTTTTAGTGAACACTGATAGATTTCAATGAAAACAGGAAACAAATAGGTTTAGTGTTGCATGTAAAATTATTGAAGACAAAAACATATAGAGTCAATGATACTAGTCAGATTGTTGCTATTTGTGTTCCGATGTTGAGGCTGATGTCTTAACAGACAGGAGACATCTGAGCATCGCCTTTGAACATGCTAACTAGATCAAACTAGCTTCAAGTTGTTGCTAACACAAAGGATTCAAGTGAACATTTTTAAAATTTGAAGATGCATGAAGAATTATTGAAGAAATTATTGAAGAAATCAGCCTTCGACTCAATTACAAAGTTTGTTACTTGAAAAACAGGAGAACATGCTAGAATCCATGAATTGGAAAGTGCTAGAAATTACACAACTTGCAGCTTTGAATTTACCTTGCTCCAAACCTATTCACCTGAAAAAAACTCTATGATTATCCTGCCTGTATCTCTGGATATTTGGTGGGAACATTACATCTGTGAAACTGCAAAGGTATGTTCTAAGACCGGAAAAATGTGTCTATTTCATAGTAGTATAGCTAGTTACCTCAGAAATAGTCTACCAATAAAACTACCAAATAAGCCTACCAAAGACGTACTGTCATTCTAAACTCTGCAGAACCAATTATAATTGAACATATCCTTTATATTGCATATGTGTTTAAAAAATAGTCCAAAATCTGGGAACACTGCTGTCTTTGATGCATCCAGGAGACACATCAATGAGGGTATTTTCTCAAGAACAGCTGATGGCTTTTATTCTTTGTTAAATGAGACACAAGCTTGGCTATGATATCAACTATGGGGTCTAAAAATTTTGAACCCTGGAAGATTTCAAAGTCTGGACAAACATGACACTAGCAAAAAGGAAAAGGAACAGGAGCAGAAGTACAATGTTTATTTGCTTTTAAATGAAATTCATTAAGTTGTTAAGAATATACACAACGAAATGCACACCGATTCAACAGTTTCCAAATATACAGTTTTGTGGCACCAATTATGCTATTCAAGTTGTGCAACAATTGTCCCTTCCTTTTTGGAGTCATTCCTCACTTGTTGCATAAACTCAATAAACCCACCGCCCCTGATCTATTGTTTCAAGTTGTTATCAATTTTATCCCATATAGAACTTTTTTTTAATTCCTTAAGCTAAAGTACTATTTGGTTTTAAGAAGACGTCTGCAGGTATTTTGGTTTGGCATTTAAAGATTATCTCAGGCCAGTCACTTCAGGGGCTCATCTAATCCCACTTGCCTTCAGAAAGTCTGGAATCCATCGTGATTCACATTCTGTTCTACCTATTTGCCACACTGATCACATTTCTTCCACAGAAGTTTTGGTCAAAATGCTCAGAAGTGGGCATAGGGTACCATCCTGTTCTTCCGGCGTCATGGCAAGAGTTCTTCATGGAAGTAATTAGCCACATATTCAAGATCTTCCTCTTTTTCTGACTCTTCTTTCTCTGTAGTTCCAGGTAAATAGAAGGCAAATGATGTGTCTGGGTGGCTTCTTGCAAGCCTCTAAGATCCTTGAGACTAAGCAACAAATCAGGAGGTACAACATCTGACAATAGTTAAGTCTTAATTAGTAGGAAAGAATGGCCTTCGAAAAAAGTTACCAGGACTTTTGTGAAGATGGCTGATCAGAGGGTGCACATACTCTGAAAACTCTTTTGAACAAGGCTGGTTTGGTGTCCAGGTAACCGAGTGTAAGGAGTCTGGTAAGTGAAATATCCCCGCAGGACAGCACCCCACCCCACCCCACCCATTTGTCCTGAGCCGGGGCCTCGATGATCCAGGATCTGATTCTTGAATCATTAGGCCGGCAACACCATGGCCGGACTAACTATAGCCACACTCCATCCCCAGACCAGGACCCCGCACCCGGAGTCACTTGCCTGCTCCGCCGAGACATGATCAGCGGTGGCGGGACTCCTACATGAGTTTCCCATTTGTGGGACCCCACTAGTAGAGAAACTTCCCTTTCCCACGGTTCCCCTCTCCCCACTTGGCAGCAATCTGCCCTTGGGCCCGTGCCCCTCCCTCCATTCACCCAAGGCTGGGTAACTGACATGCAAACTACCAGTGGCTGCGTGGGCGACCTCCACGGGGGACCATCCGCCCCCATTGCTGCCTGAGACATTTCCACCAGCACTCCGCTTGCCCGCCTGCCCACCCCCGTGAGCTTAGCTGCCACTCCACTCCCGGCTCAGGAAGCTGTGCTGTGCGCTTCCCACTGGCGCAAGCCTGCAGCCAGAGCTCATCCCACTTCTATGCACTATTTGGCATTTCCACCTGGGCCACTTCAGGCTAACCTATGTCACCTCGGAGCCCTGTTCCCACGGCCAGAGCACTAAACCTGCCTGCCGCAGTGCCTTCCTTCCAGCGCGGACAGCAGGCACAAAGCCCAGACCCTGCACTGTTCACAGCGCCGGGCCAAACAGTGGGCACTCCTGCCATTTGGGAACACGAGTGACAGGGCTTTGGGCTCCCACTGAAGCAGCTTTGTCCACCCCGGTGCACTGTGGGTTTCCAGCAGCTGGCGACTCTGAGCACTAAGCCTGCCCACTACTGCACATCCCTCTCAGGGTGGAGAGAAGACACCATTGCCCACTGTTTCCCGCAAAAGATGCTGCAGTCGGATCCGGCTTGGACCACATCACTAAAGAGCCTCCACAGCTCACAGGGCTGGCGGCTCAAAGGATAAGCGCCCCATCTGCTGGGGAGCCTAGAAGACAGCTTTTCGGTCCCCGCTGGAGTTGTCTGCGTGCTCAGGCCGGCTCTCACCAGTGCAGTGCTCTGCGGGGTCCCCAGTACCAACTTCTAAGCCTACCCCAGCCCTTTCCAGCTGGCATAGGACACGGGCGCTGCGGCCGGTGGCTCCCTCAGCATCCCTTGCAGCCCCAGCCTTTTCTGGCTGCAGGAGGCTTGCTCCTATAGTTCTTCTACCATCTGTGTAGCCTCTGCCCACAGGCTAACTCTACAGGATTGCAGGAACGTGGGAGTGCTTGCTGATCTGAAAAGCATTTTACCCTCACATAGTCCGGCTCTGAAGCCCACATCAGCACCATGTCCCATGACCGTGAGGCCTTGCCCTCCTCCGCCTTCTATTAGGCATCACTAGAACTTGGAGGGATAAGAAGGGGAGAATATATATATATATATATATATATATATATATATATGTGTGTGTGTGTGTGTGTGTATACATATATATTTCTCATGCTAGTTTTTCTTTCTTTTTTTCTTTTACTTAATGTGTTTTCTTTTCTCTTTTCTTTATTCCTCCATCTTCATTATTACTATTACTTCTCTTCTTTCCCTTTTATAGGTTTTCCTTCTATCTCTTTTTTCTTTTTCCACTTTCACTAGTATCAACACTTTTCTCTCTTTTATAGATTCTCGACCTTTCTCCATTTTTTTCTTTTTACTCCAAACAAATTTTTTATTATTAATTTTTTTATTAAACCAAAAAACAGTTGTTAAGGGTTTCCTGACAGGCCAGGTCAAAGCAGCCATAGGGCACTCAAAGAGGCTCCAGCCCCCACTCCTGTCGCTGAAACATCTCACCACTGACACTCACTAAGCCCTCGGGGAACTCTGTCTACACAGCAGTCTGACACCTCCTTATAGTAGGTCATAGGCAGTCGCCTGAAAGAATCCTTATCAGTTACACAGCTAAGGGCCTCTGGCCACCAAGAAACATGGGGCCTATGAAAGGATCGAGGAAAAATCAGCAGATCACATCACTCCCAACAAAAAACAGAGAAAGACAAAACATATTAACAGAGCTAACGTCTCTCACAGAAGAAACAGATACAGATCTGCCACAGAAGGAAATCATCAGAACTCTGCTCGCAGTAAAACAGGAGCTGAGGGATGCAACCCAGAATAAGGATACATTATAGAGGAGATAAAGCTCAAAATAGAGGGGATGAAATCCACCCACCAAAGGGAACTGCAGGAGCTAACATAGGAGGTAGCAGAAGCCACACACAAGGTCACAGAATTTATGATTAGGCTTGGGGAGGCAGAGAACCGTATCAGTGATCTCAAACACTCAGGCCTTAGCAAGTGAGAAAGACATGCAGATAGGAAAATTAAAGAAGCAGAAGATAATCTGAGATCAATGACAGATGCTATAAAGAGGAATAATACTCAAATAATCGGTCTATCAGAGCACAACACAACACACAAGTCGACAGCCAAGATAGCAGAGGAACTTCTGGAAGAAAACTTTCCCACCCTAACAAGAGAGAATCTGGCACTCATACAGGAAGCCTAAAGGATGCCAGCTGGACTAGACCCTAAGAAGAACACACCAAGACATGTAATAGTAAAATTATCCAACTTCAAGAAAAAAAGAGAAAATTTTACTAACAGCAAGAGAAAGGAAGACAGTCACATACAAAGTAGTGCAGGTAAGAGTATGCTCAGACCTATGAGCAGATACCATGAAGAGGAGGAGAGAATGGAGCAACACCTTCCAAAAACTGAAAGAAAAAAATGCCTCCCCCAGAATCCTATACCCTGCCAAGTTATCCATTAGGCTAGAGGGTGAGATAAGGGTCTCCCAGGACAAGGAAAGATTCAAAGCATATGCTGCAAGACACCTGACCCTACAAAAGATACTGGATGACTCACTGTTGCCAGAGGATCAACCTCAACCAAGAACAAACAGGAGACCACCATAACCCATCTCCATCTCGAAGCCAACATGACAGAAACAATTACAAGGAAAACAGGGTCTCAGATGGAAAAGAAGACAAGATTGAAACTCTCCACTCAAACACAGCACTGTGATATGAAGTGAGATAGGAAGCACCCAAAATACAAAACAGGGTATGACAACTATGAATCCATAAATAGTGATCATAACACTAAATATCAATGGATTCAATTTGTACATTAAAAGAAAAAGGCTTGAGGACTGGCTCAGGAAACATAATCCATCAATCTGTTGCCTGCAAGAGACACATTTTAAGCACACAGAGAAGAATATGCTGAGAATAAAAGGCTGGCAGAACATATACCAATCAAATGGTAACTCAAAAAAAGTGGGGATGGCTATCTTAATCGCCAACAAAATGGACTCAAGACCAAATCATAAAAAGAGACAAAGAGGGACACTACATAATTCTCAAAGTTTCAGTAAACCAAGAAGCAGTTACCATAGTGAATATTTATGTTCCTAATAATGGTGCAGCACATTTTGTCAAACTGTTAAAAAGATGAGAAAAGATATCACTGAGTCAACAATCATAGTAGGTGACTTTACCACTCTGCTATCAGAGAAAGACAGATCATTGGGAAAGAAGCTCAGCAAATTGGCCATAGAGCTAACCAATATAATTAGGCAACAGGACCTGACAGACATTTATAGAGTTTTCCATCCAAATGCAAAGGAATTCGCATTCTTCTCAAATCCACATGGATCTTTTTCCAGAATAGACCATATGCTCAGAAACAAGTCAAGCCTGAGTAAATTCAAACACAGATATTATCCAGATGTTTTTCTCAGATCACCATCCCATAAAGCTGGAGATTAATAAGAGGTGTCCAGAAAAGCAAGGGCAACCAATTGGAGGATGAACAATGATCTCCTGTGACATGAATGGGTACAGGCCCAGATTAGAAAGGATATTAGGAAGTTTCTAAAAACTAATGAGAACAAGAATACAATGTATCAAAATTTATGGGATACTGAGAAGGCAGTTATAAGAGGTATCTTGATATCATTAAATGCACATATGAAAAAAGAAGAGAGGCCTATGAAAGATATGTGAATATAAAAACCTCCAACTAGAACAGAGTCAGCAGAACAACTCCTCCAATAGAAAAGAAAAGAAATAATAAAACTCAGGGCACAGTTAAACCAGTAGGAAAACAAGAGAACAATGCAAAAGATAAATGCAACTAAAAGCTGGTTCTACGAAAGGATTAACAAAATTGACAGACCGCTGGCAAAACTTACCAAGGATAGAAAGGAGAAAACATCAATAGCCAGGATGAGGGATGAAACAGGGGCAATAACAACAGACCCCAATGAGATTAAAAGGTTAATCACAAAGTACTATGAAGGTCTGTATTCTAATGAATTCAGAAACATATAAGATAAGGATAAATATTTGGAAAAACAATCTCTCCCTAGATTATCTGAGACAGAGATCAAAAACTGCAACATACCCATAGCTAAAGAAGAAATAGAGAGTGTCATCAAGAACTTACCAACAACAACAAAAAAAAAAACCAGGACCAGATGGTTTCACAGCAGAATTCTACCAAGCATTTAGGGAAGAGGTGACACCGGTCCTCCACAAAATATTCCATAACATAGAAGTGTATGGCAAACTCCCAAACTCATTCTATGAAGTCAGCATAACTTTGATACCCAAACAGGGCAAAGACCCCACAGGTATAGAGAATTATGGACCAATATCTCTAATGAACATAGATGCAAAAATCCTTAACAAAATATTGGCCAATAGAAAACAAAAGTATACAAGACATATCATCCACCACAACCAGGTAGGATTCATCTCAGGGATGCAGGGGTTGTTTAACATCCAAAAATCCATCAATATTATACACCACATCAAGAAGAAAAAGGATAAAAACCATATGATAATAACCATAGATTCAGAAAAGCATTTGACAACATCCAACACCCATTCCTAATTAAGACGCACATGGAGATAGGATTGGAAGGTAAGTTCCTCAAGCTGATACAAGCTATCTATGAAAAACCAATGACCAACATCATCGACAGTGAAGAAAAGACAAAAACAATCCCACTGAAAAAGGGTACAAGACAAGGATGTATGCCCCTGTCCCCACTTTGATTCAATACCATTCGGGAGGTTCTGGCTAACAATGTAAGAGAGCGGAAGGACATCAAAGATATCCAAATGGGAGAGGAGGAGATGAAACTATCGTTATTTGCAGACGACATAATTTTGTACATTGAAAACCCCAAAAGCTCCACAGCTGGAGTACTCACAGCAATAGAGGAATATGGAAGAATGGCAGGATACAAGATCAATAAACAGAAATCAGTAGGTTTTGTATACACATCGGACAGGACCATGGAAGAAGGGATTAAGAAGAAAGTACCTTTCACAGTAGCTAAGAACAAACTGAAATACCTAGGAATATATTTACCAAAAAACTAAAGGCCTATACAAGGAAAACTATAAGCCCCTACTACAGGAAACCAAAAGCAACCTCCACAAATGGAAGAAGGCTTAACATAGTAAAGATGACAATCTTACCTAAAGCACTTTACAAGTTCAATACTATACCAATTCAAATACCTACCATGAACCTTCTTCAAATAATTTGAAAAACTGATCACCAATTTCATATGGAGAGGGAAGAAACCAAGAAGTCAAACGTGTGCATAAGCAAGCATGGTGAAGAAAGCTGATGGTGTCCATCTATCAGAAGATATAGTGTCTGGGGTCTTAAAGGCTTGAAGGCAAACACATGACCATCTAGCTCAGAAGAACAAACCCCACAGAGAAAAAGCACACAAGCTGTGTGATCACGAGTTGTTGAAGGGATCAAGTAGCAGACACCAAAGAACAAAAGCCATCATTGTACGATCACCTTCCCCGTATAAACGCCCAAGACGAATGTATGTATAAGTAAGTCTAGTGAAGAAGGCTGATGGTACCCAGCTATCAAGAGATATTTTGTCTGGGGTCTTACAGGCTTGAGAGTATGCAAGCGGCCATCTAGCCCAGAAGAAACAAAGCCCACACAGAAGCAGCACACCAACATGTGTGACCAAGAAGGGTCGGGGGGAACAGGTGTCAAGCACCAAAGGCGGAGGGGGGAGGGGCGATAATCATATCATCGTGAATGAGGGGAATGCATGATGGGGACCCAATCTCCATCTGTAGACAAATGTATTTTCCTTGCAAAGGGGTAGTGGCAAAGAGATGAGGCACTCATGGTTCAGTGTAGCAATAATGAAACTCACAACCTTCCTCTAGTTCTTAAACGCTTCCTCCCCCCACTATCATGATCTCAAGTCTACTTTGCAAACCTGGTTTGACCAGAGGATGCACAGTGGTATAGATGGGAACTGGAAACTCAGGGACTCCAGGACAGATGAACCCCTCAGAATCAGTAGTGAGAGTGGCGATACCGGGAGGGAAAGGGGGTGGAAAGGGGGAACCCGATCACAAGGAGCTACGTATAACCTCCTCCCTGGGGGATGGGCAACAGAAAAGTGGGTGGAGGGAGATGCCGAGCAGTGTAATATAAGATAAAATAATTATTTATAAATTATCAAGGGTTAATGAAGGAGAGTGGAGCAGAGAGGGCAGGGGGAGGGGGAAAAGAAAAATAAGGAGCTGATTCCAGGAACCCAAGTGGAAAGCAAGTTTTGAGAATGATGAGGGCAATGAATGAATAAGTGTACTTTACGCCATTGATGTATGTGTAGATCGTGATAAGAGTTGTATGAGCCCCAATAAAATGATTTTTTAAATATACCTGAACTGCCCCTTTGAGTTTAATAGGCTAAAGATGAGAGCATGATGACAGCAAAGGGACTTCAGAAGGAAATAATTTGAGGGCTGTTTTCTTCATGTCAATTACAATCATTTGCTTTTACAACACAGTGTTGTAATTGAGAACAAACTGGCAAAAAATAGCCATCACGATGTTTTGAGGCCATTAAGGCAAAATATAAGGGAAAACAAGCAAAGAACACATTAACCTCTCTTCACTATGCATAGCTACAGATAATCTTAGAACAACATGGATTTCTACTTTAATATTTGGTTGTTGAAATAATTGCTAATCCTGTGTTGAAAAGGACTGTCAGATAAAAAATATAACATTAAGAAAATTGTCATGAATGTTGCCCAGAATGCTATAGATATTCAATACTGGACTGCATTAGTTAAGTGGTAAATTAGATTATCTGGTAACACTGTAATACAATGTACAGATTAAAGTAACCATTGAACCCATTTCCTATCTATCTTTTTGCATATTTCATTAAGATATTTGTATGTGTAGTATTTTACATGTGTTCATCAAGATACTTCTAAGTTAGAAACTGTAAGGCAATGTGGTGGAGATACTTCTTTATATGAGAAGGCTTCAAAAATGGATTTAAAAGACAATTAAATTTTTCCATAAATGATTTTGAAACCCCATCATATTATAACAAAACCAAGGAAAAAAACAATAACAATCATCACTGTCTAGTTTGCAACTCGTGTTGTGGGGAAACGGAGGAATGAGAAGAGTATATCCTGACAATTTCTTTATTCTCCTATTTAGGATTCTGGGTAGAGGCAGGCTTCACACTTGCAGGCTAGAGATGAGTCCCAATCACATCTCATAATTGATATTAATCCCCACTACATCCTCCCATAATAGTGCTGCCTTACAGTTACCTCTTATAATCACATGGTTAATTGCTATCTGGCAGGCAGCTTTAACTATAGAAGCAGACATGTGCAATTGCTCTCACTGCTCAGTGGACAGTCACTTCCCCTTACCTGCCCCCACCACTGGTGTTAGGTTACTCCTCCCATGAACCCAGGGACCTCTTGTGTTAATGCTATAGCTCACTTTGCTATTTATCTGGTTACCGGTAATTAGAGGGGTTTGCATAAATATATAAGCTGATATTGGGAATATATTCTCTCCCTCTCTCTGCTCTGACCTGGTTCCTGAAGCCATGGCAAAGGTGAGTACCCCAAAACTTTTGCCTGTCTCTTAATCTCTTCTCTTACACAACCACCCCTTAGGGTGATCCCATGTTACTGAATGGAACTACTCCTTAGGGTTTTATTAGCTCCAACCTTTCCATAAAAAGCCAAACACACCTCCATGGAGTTCATTTAAACCCAGAGCATCCCTGTAGAATAAATCAGAACTTCCTCTGTGGGTCTCTGAGACTGTAAAATTTTAGGGGAGTAGAAAGGCTAATCTTTCTCCCATGGAGCAGCTGATGATTTAGAATGGCTGACTTTGTGGTTAGCAGCCCCACACGCAATACACCACACAACCAGGGCTCTTAGGGGCATGTGCAGTGCCTGTGGGCTGGTGTGAATGGCAACCCATTAAATTAGTAGTCAAGTGCAAGCCATTTACATCACCCAGGGAATGTTCCCAGAAGTATTTCCCAAACTACACCGCATTGACTTGGTGACATCAACTGAGAAATAAAAAAGAATCTAAAATTATATACACTTTGTTGACATTTATTTCTAAGCTTTATTTAATGGACAAATGCTTTCTTTATTACTCTTTTCAGTGTTGTGTGTCCTTGATACCAGATGAACTAGACTGTGGCAAGCTACCACTATCAACAATTCTGAAAAGGATCCCGTGAGAAGGTTTGTGATAGAGTAGGGGAAAATGTGGAATAAAACTCAAAACCATTAAAAAGAAAACACAGGTAAAAAGAAAACACAGGATTAGAGGTCAGATAGAGACTAGTGGAATCCCCCAAGACCATGATCATTCATGACCCTTCTAGTCTAGAACTGAACACACGGCCTTGTTAGAATAATCAAACCATTGCAGAGAAAAAAGGCAGCACTTTGCCAAGGACTGAGTACAGAGAGTTAGGAAAGTCAGAGGAACAGGGAGAGGCTACACAGGGAGGTATGGGAGAAGTACATTCAGGGCTTGTAGGAGATAAGGGAAAGAAAATATGTATGAATGGCTGGATACAAAACTGATGCTCTGCTCCATAAACTTTCATTGGATTTGTAATAAAAAGTTAAAAATTAAAATAAATACTGAGGAAACCTTCAAGTTTGGGTAGGCATGTATTTGCCAAAATAAGCTTGCTAAGACCTTTTGTGTATGTTAAACAACTAACAAAATGCTACAAAGTTAGTGTTCTGACACACTTTGCAAGCACTTTGAGACACACACTGGGAAAACACTAGGGAGAGAGTCAAAAGAGAAATGGATCTTTTGGACATTTTATGAAAAGTGCTAAAATACTTATATCTTGCTTATGGGTATAGCCATACATATTAACTATAAGAGTGTGTACATGTATTTTCAAATGCTAAATATTTGTACTGCATTAATGCCTTATCAAATTTAATGTGAAACAAATATATGATTATATGAATCACTTAAGATTATTTTCAGATATATTTACCAAGCAGTTGTCCATTGTGGACTCCTTATAGAATGTGGAAAACAATCAATTTGGGGTCTTTTAAGAAGCTGGAGACATGACCAACCTATATCTAAAAATTACTGGTGTTTCAAAATTACTCAGTTCATCACTGATGACAGTTTTAGCGAAGGTGTCTGCATGATCTAAATCATGGTGGATATTTTCATACTGGATAACTGTAATCAAGAACTCAAATCTTTACTGGTAATCTTGGAATTAAGAGATCAAATTGTATTGTGAAGTGAGCACTTCCATTTTGTTCTTCTAAATACTCCTGTGTTGCATCGGTATGTGCGAGACTTAGAAAAGGATTTGCCTTGATCAATACCTTTAGAATGGGGAGAAGATTGGCCCAGTGATTAATTTCATGTTTTACTCATGGGAACAAAGCAGCTGAGTACATTTGTCTCTATAATCCCTTCTCCAAGCTATAATTACAAATGGAATTGATCAACTCATGTGTTTCTACTAAGACACAAGTGGGCATATTAGAATTGCTAGGGTGTGTAATAACTTAGTACAGATCATCAGTTCTTGGGGCTAGTGGGAATTGGATATTAGAATCTTATTTTAAAAGAAAACACTTTTTCTTCTTTAAGTTACTTTCTTCTTGTCAAGGTTAAACAACTTTCTCTTTTGACATCTTTGCAAAGCTTTGTAAAAAAGGGATTAAAAATGGATGTGTTAATTGATAGAATTGTAAAGTTAAAATAATGATTAGTTTTAAAGGCAGACTGCCTTAAAGATATTCAAATTGTTATAAAGTTACCTTTTGTTAGTCTCAATTATCTCATCCTTATAATGTAAACAATAATAGCCAACCTGCAAAACTGTTATGATTACACATACTCATCTTTGCTAAGCATGCAGGTATGTCCAGAAGAGTGGCATGCAATTAATAAAGGCAAATCCTTAAAAATTCTATCAAAAAAATCTTACCATAGTGAATGAAGTGGGAAGTGCAGAGTGGAGACCCAAAGCCCATTTGTCGGCCACTGGAGACCCCCTCAAAGAGGGGTCTAGGGGAGGAGATGAGTCAGTCAGGGTGCGATGTAGCACCGATGAAGAATACACCTGTCCCCCAGATCCTGGATGCTTCCTACCCCCCAATTACCATGATCCGAATTCTACCTTGCAAGTCTGGATAGAGCAGAGGTTGTACACTGGTGCATATAGGAGCTGGAGGCAGAGGGAATCCAGGGTGGATGATACCTTCAGAACCAGGGGGTGAGGGGCGATACTGGGAAAGTAGAGGGTGAGTGGGTTGGAAAGGGGGAACCGATTACAAGGATCTACATGTGACCTCCTCCCTGGGGGATGGACAACAGAGAAGGGGGTGAAGGGAGA
Source organism: Tenrec ecaudatus (assembly GCF_050624435.1). Taxonomy (NCBI): domain Eukaryota; kingdom Metazoa; phylum Chordata; class Mammalia; order Afrosoricida; family Tenrecidae; genus Tenrec; species Tenrec ecaudatus. The sequence goes on from NC_134539.1 coordinate 13,178,063, forward strand.
TGCCAGATAGGACAAGATATGACAAAAGAATAATCTATAAATTATCAAGGACTCATGAGGGTAGGGGGAGCGGGGAGGGAGGGGAAAAAAAGAGGACCTGATGCAAAGGGCTTAAGTGGAGAGCAAATGCTTTGAAAATGATTAGGGAAAAGAATGTATGGATGTGCTTTATACAATTGATGTATGTATATGTATGGATTGTGATAAGAGTTGTATGAGCCCCTAATAAAATGTTTTTAAAATTCTATATTATTTTTGCTGAGTATCTTGTAATTCAGGGCAGGGTAGAATTCTATCTTGATATTTATAACAGTTATAAAAGTTAACATTCACAAACTATACGTTACAGGTAGCAATTTCATTATGCTAGGCTTGCATGTCATATAAGTCAGGGGAAAATGTCAGCGAACTGAATAAAACTCTGCCCTTAAAAAATATCTGTAAGAATCAGTATATTCCTGACAGAATAAATTCTGAAAATCACAAATTTCTGAAATCACACACTTCAGTGTTCACCAAGGAATGTCATCCATTTGAGGTACAATATAAAGAGCTAGGAAATGAGAATCATTTTCAGAAATTATATTTCTGAAATTTTAGAAATATGTATAATTATAACATAACTGCACTCTTACAGTTTTTACTCTGATATCAAATAGCAGCAACTTTTAAAAAATTATGTGTGCTATTTTTATTTAACTCTTATTTTAAAGTTTGTCTTTAAAATAAAAATGAACCCACCTTCACATTCTTAATTGTCCCATTCGTGTTTATCAATTTAGCTTTAGGCACGTAGTCATCATCAACTATTGTTTCCATTTGGTTGGAACTCAGAAGTGTCCGTTTTCCTCTCAATCTTGAAAATGTGAAAATTGGTTTTGAGAAAAGAAATGAAGAAGGGTTTAGACCTAAGATGATGTCTCTATCTTATTTGCCTAACAGCATTTGCCTTCAATTGTTTTATTGGTCTAAAGCTGTTTCTCTCCATTTTGCAAATCCATGAAGCATTTCTTGGTATCATTCCTTCTGATATCCTAGAAATCATTGCATATCTAAAGCCAATAGTGATTTTAACAGTTAAGATATCTCCCATTGCCAGTGGCAAAAATCAAACCAAACCAAACAAAAACACTAAAACAGACTTACATCAGAAAGGAATATTCTTCCATAACAGAATATATTAGGGAATAGGCAACTTCAAATGAGACTTTTGAAAATCAACCCATTTCTCCAGAGCTTGGTCCCTCTCTCCTTGTCTCTGTGACTAGGTTAATGAGATAGTTACAGTACCATTTACTCAAATATGTCCTGAATTCTTAAGCAAAATCAAATGGCAAATTCTGAATGAACTATTTGAAAGGCATAAGCCAATTTTTAATGACTTAGGACAAGCAAGCTGAAATGAATTATGTGTTAGTCCAGGTTCACTAGAGAAGCAAATCCAGAGACACTCATATATGTTTAACAGAGAACTTTATATCAAAGAGCAATTGTACATTAAGAAAACACTCCAGCCCAGTCCAGATAAGTCCAAAAGTCCGAGATTAGCCCATATGTCTGATACAGTCTGTAAATTCCACTTCAGACTCACACAACACATGGAATGACACTGAATGCAGGAAGATCACATGCCAGTGAATGGAAAGTATTGTAGGTCCAGTGGCAGTGGAATCATCTCAGTATTGGCATGGGTCTCCATGTGGCTCCTCCAGCCCCAGGGCTCTGGCTCCATCAATGTAGCACATCTGGCTTGTCAGCAAGAAGACGAAGCAGAGAGATTGTGTGTGTCCTGCCTCCAGTGAGCTATTTATCTCCATAGTACCTCCACATGAGATCATTAAACTGTGACCTGATTGACAGGCTAAGCTCCACCCCTTCACTTTTAATAGTCTCAAATTGATACCAGAATTTGTAACTACCACAGTCTACCCCTTGTCAACTTGAGACTTTTACAAAACTCTTTAGCAATATATCACTTTGAAACAAAGAGTAATAAAATCATATCTGTACCTAACAGGATAACATTAAACAGCATAAAATTCTACATGTGCCAAAGGCTCATTTAAACATAATATTCTATAAGTGAACAACACAACAACATTCCATGCTTAACAATTGCATTTAGGAGAACACCTACACCTTAATCTTATAATCCTATGCATATATTACCCCATGACAGTTTGTCATCCATGACAGATAAACCCCTCAGGACCAATAATGAGAGTAGAGATAACAGGAGGGTAAAGGGAAGGTGGGGGAGAAAGGGGAAGCTGATCACAATGATCTACATATAAACCCCTCCCTGGGGGATGGACAACAAAAAAATGAGTGAAGTGAAACATTGGAAAGTTTAAGATAAGAAAAAAAATTATAAATTATCAAGGGTTTGTGAGGGAGGGAGGGTTGGGGAGGGAGGGAAAATGAGGAGCTGATACCAAGAGTTCAAGCAGAAAGAAAATGTTTTGAAAATGATGATGGCAAAAATATACAAATGTACTTGACAAAATGAATATATGTATGAATTGTGATAATTGTTATACAAGTCCCCAGTAAAATAATTTTTTAAAAATTGTAAGCCAACCATTTCATGCCTTTATCACCACATTTTAGGTATCCAACATATATACTGCCCACTTACATCAACCCAGTGCCCTGAGGAGACAATTATATTCATTGTTGTGAAGAATCTTCATTCTAATTGGAACCTAGTGAGTCTGTATCCATAAGCAAAGTCAATTCAGGACAGGGCATCCTTAAAGTCAGCAGCAATATGCACCAGTTCACATGTTCAAGTATCTTCTCTTCATCTGGTTGAGAGCTGGTAAATTCAATGTATGCTGCCTCACTTAGCCTCACCAGGATTCCCATTGATTTCCTTGTCATTAGACCATGGCCCCATCACAAATTCTCAACAACCCCAGCCCCTTTGGGCTAAGTTATGTCATAAACTCAGGTTCTACACAACTCTATAAACTTCAGGCCAGCCAACCCACTCTTGTCTGTCTTCTCCTCTAGTTCCTGTAAATGAGGTTCATGCGTGTCAATGGCCAGACTCAACCCATCTCTCTATTGTTGCTTTTCTCCCACTTCCACTCAACAAGTGGATCCAGGTGGTCACCTAGCAAACATTTCAGCCTGCCACAGGCTCCCTTTATCATTCAGTCTTGGAGAGGAGAGTTGCTACATGGTTCTAAATTTTCCCAGCTCCATGCACAAACCACTTGTTCAAAATTCAAAAAAACCAAGAGTTCTTTTTATTTCCTTCAATCTGTCAACAGTCTCCTAGGCAAGTCTCTTCACCTTCAAATGTCCTAAACACTCAAGACACTGGGTGGGGCTTATCTATTAGAGCCTTCTTTGCAGGTGTGTCCTAACCCATTTCAATTTAATGGTTGAAGGCAAGCAGTCTTACAAACTCTCTATTTTTACTTCCCAATAATCATTTCTCTCAATCATTATATCAATAACAATAGGCATAACAATACAGTATAAACCTAATAGAGCCAGATCCTAAACTCAATCTTTAAACAATCAAATTCTATCCTTATCTAAATTTACCTTAATCCTTATCTCAATTATTCCATTGATACACAATGTGGCCTTATGCCTCTGACTGCATTGCCTCAAGACAGGGCAGGACCTTCTGTCAGCCATGTTGACCCCAGTCAGCCATTTTCACTAAGCAGCATGCTCTCAGAGAAGCTCCAGTGGTGATTTTACCACCTGAGCTCAAGATTCACTTTTATTGCAATCATTTTGACCATTTAAGACAGGATTAACAAAGACAATTTCTAGGAATCAAAACTTTAAATCCCATGTTCTTTCCAGAAAACAACCCAGTAAACTGCATGACCATATCTGACCTCTGGCTAGCCAAAGAAGAAAAACTACCATTAGGTAGAGGTCAAACAAGCACCTACTCTCTATCTTCATGATTTGTTCCTCTAGGACCCACTCACAAAGTATCATACTGTATTAGTCCAAGTTGACTAGAGAAATAAATCCAGAAACACTTTTTTTTTAATTTTAACAATTTATTAGGGGCTCATACAATTCTTATAACAGTTCATACATATACATACATCAATTGTATAAAGCACATCTGTACAGTCCCTGCCCTAATCATTTTTTTCTCCTCTTTTCTTTTTTTACATTTTATTAGGGACCCATACAACTCGTATCACCATCCATACATATACATACATCAATTGTATAAAGCACATCCGCACATTCCCTGCCCCAATCATTCTCAAAGCATTTGCTCTCCACTTAAGCCCCTTGCATCAGGTCCTCTTTTTTTTTTCCCCTCCGTCCCCTTTCCCCCCTCCCTCATGTGCCCTTGGTAATTTATACCTCGTTATTTTGTCATATCTTGCCCTATCCGGAGTCTCCCTTCCCCCCTTATCTGCTGTCCCTCTCCCAGGGAAGAGGTCACATGTGGATCCTTGTAATCAGTTCCCGCCTTCCAACCCACTCACCCTCCACTCTCCCAGCATCGCCCCTCACACCCTTGGTCCTGAAGGTATCATCCACCCTGGATTCCCTGTACCTCCAGCCCTCATATGTACCAATGTACAGCCTCTGCCATATCCAGTCCTGCAAGGTAGAATTCGGATCATGGTAGTTGGGGGGAGGAAGCATCCAGGATCTGGGGGAAAGCTGTGTTCTTCATCGGTACTACCTCGCACCCTAATTAACCCATCTCCTCTCCTAAACCCCTCTATGAGGGGATCTCCATTGGCCGACACTTGGGCCTTGGGTCTCCACTCTGCACTTCCCCCTTCATTTAATATGGTATGTATATACATATACATATACATATATATACACATACATACACACACTTATATCGTTGTTTTTTTGGTTTTTTTTTTGCATGATGCCTTATACCTGGTCCCTTGGCACCTCGTGATCGCACTGGCCGGTGTGCTTCTTCCATGTGGGCTTTTTTGCTTCTGAGTTAGATGGCCGCTTGTTCACCTTCAAGCCTTTAAGACCCCAGACACTATCTCTTTTGATAGCCGGGCACCATCAGCTTTCTTCACCACATTTGCTTATGCACCCATTTGTCTTCAGCGATCCTATCATGGAGGTGTGCAGTCAATAATATGATTTTTTGTTCTTTGATGCCTGGTAACTGATCCCTTTGGGACCACTCGATCACACAGGCTGGTGTGTTATTCCATGTGGACTTTGTTGCTTCTGAGCTAGATGGCCGCTTGTTTATCTTCAAGCCTTTAAGACACCAGTCACTATCTCTTTTGATAGCCGGGCACCATCAGCTTTCTTCACCACATTTACTTGTTCACCCACTTTGACTCCAGCCGTTGTGTCGGGAGAGTGAGCATCATAGAGTTCCAATTTAATAAAAGAAGGTATTCATGCATTGAGGGAGTGTTTGAGTAGAGGCCCAAGGTCCTTCCGCCACCTTAATACTTGACCTATAAATATAGACACATAGATATATTTCCTCATCTTCCTATATATATTTGCATGTACATGTCTTTGTCTAGACCTCCATGAATGCCCTTTGACTCCTAGCTCTTTCCTCCATCTCCCTTGACTTTCCTCCTGCCCTACTACCATGCTTCACTGCCACCTGGGCTAGAGTATACCTCTTCTCTAAGCAACCTTACCCTTGATCATTTCCCACCATGCAAAACCAGGGATGTACATGGTAGACAATGGTGGAGGAGGTGGGGAAAGGAAAACAAAAGGATGAATACAAGGAAGAAAAGGGTAGTGGGGTCATGGGGCATTAATCCACCCAATGGGAGGGTATTGTTTATATCTCCACAGGGAAAGTAGGACCAGACTTCAACCCAGTGTCACAAGGTGTGAATGCAATATCCCGGCGTGGAGGAGGGAACCAGTGGAGAGGTCTGGGAGGCTGGCCCTAGCACCATAAATTAAGTGGATTCCTGCCCTTCCCCGAAAAGAATGTGTTCCAAAGGACGACATTGACTCTGCAGCTCTGGGAGATGGACATATCTGATCAGAGCACACGGGAGCAGATGAAGGGGCAGGAGGAGAGAGTGGAGCACAGCCTGGCCCACCAGGCCGTGATGATGATGTTCCTGAGTAGAGCAGCCAGTCCACAGAGAGAACAACATGGCTGGCCCTACTATGAGACATGATGCCCCTCAGTGACTAAGGGCGATACAGGGGACAGCACCGGAGACACAGTGTGGGAATTGCACCTGACCTGATCCCACCACACCGAGGCAAATCACTGGGGGAGTGCAGCGGAACAGCAAGGGAATGGAGTGGCAAGGTCCCCAGGGAATGCTGAAAGTGGACTTTGGGGCCAGGGCGTGGTGCCCCAACAGACTGGACTGGAAAATGCTCCTAAGGGCCAGCAAACGATCCCTGAACTAACTACAAGTTTTTCTCTTGTGAACTGTTTTGTTCTGTTCTTTGTCAGTGGTTTGTTTTTGTTGTTTTGTTGTCTGGTTGTATACTGTTGCTTTGTTTTCCTCTGTCTTGTTTTCGTGCATGTTAGTGACTCCACAGGTCTGTCTGAATAGGACAGGCTGGATGAACTATCTGGAGGAAAAACAACGGGACCAACAGTTCCGGGGGGACTTGGGGTGGGGGGGTAGGGGGGGTAAGGAAGTGGTGTTAACAAACCCAGGGACAAGGGAAAAACATGGGACCCCAAATGGCAGAAACACTTATATGTGTGTAAGAATGAACTTTATGTCAAAGACCAATAGAATCATCTCAGTGCTGGCATGGGTCTCCACATGGCTCCTCTATCCCCAGGGCTCTGGTTCTATCAACGTAGCACATCTGGCTTGTCAGCAGAAAGATGAAGCAGAGAAAGTGTGTGTGTGTCTGCCTCCAGAGAGTTATTCATCTCCGGAGCATCTCCAAATGAGGTCATCCATCTGCAACCTGATTGACAGGTTAAACTCGACCCCTTCACTCTTAACAATCTCAAAATAACAACAGATTATGTAACTACCACATTAGTTGTTATAGGCATGGAATGTAGCCTGTCAATCAGGTTATACCCAATGAAACCTCTGTGTGGGCATAGACATCTCTTGAGGATTCTGGGAACTCCTGTCTTCCTCCCTGGTGGTGGGACACAGACTCTCTCTGCTTCCCCTTCCTGCTGACAAGCCACATAGAGCTATGCTGATGGAACCAGGGCCAGGGAGCTGAGGAGGCATGTGGAGACCAACATCAGTGCTGAGCTGCTTCCACCACCACTGGATTCATAAGACTTTCCACCCACTGGTCTGTGATCTTCCTGCAATCATCATCATTGCATGTGTTGCATGAGTCTGAAGTGGAATTTATAGACTGGTCTCAGACGTATGGGCTAATATTGGACTTTGGACTTGAACTGGACTGAGCTGGAATGTTTTCTTAATATACAATTACTCTTTGATATAAAGTTGTCTGTCACACACATACGAGTGTCTATGAATTTGTTTCTGTAGCCAACCCAGACTAACACAGGGGGGTTTAACTAGCATGCCTAACCCCATTAAGAAGAAGATGTTGTTAATTATCTCTAAGTTCATTGTGATTCCATAGTGGCTATAGATAGCAGAACAAAGCACCACCTGATCCTGCACCAGCCCCACAACTGATCTCCAACTTGAGGTCACTGTTGCAACCACTGTCTCAGTCCATAGCCTTGAGGGTCTTGCTGACTGTCAACTTTCCCAAGCATGATGTCCTTTGCCAAGAACTTCTCTCTCCTGAGTACATGTCCAAAGTAAGTGAGACAGTCTCTGCGTCCTTGCTTCCATGAAATATTCTGGTTGTACTTCATCCAAGACAGGGTTGCTCATCTTCTGGCAGTCCATGGTACTTCCAATGCTCTGCCAACTCCATTAGTGAAGATCACACAAGGTCTTCCTTAGTCACTGTCCAATTTTCACATGCTTATGAGATGATTGAAAATACTACAAATTCCGTCAGGCTTACCTTAGCCCTCAAATCGCATCTTTGTTCTTCCACACTTTAATGATATCTTGTGAAATGGTTTTGATTCTAGACGGTGGTAAAATCATCTTCCTTCAAAGCACAAATGTTAATGCTATGTTGGATGATACATGGCTACCCCAATGCTAACGGTAGAGTACTCTTATGAAAGAAAGAAAGAAAGAAAGAAAGAAAGAAAGAAAGAAAGAAAGAAAGAAAGAAAGAAAGAAAGAAAGAAAGAATAGCGAGTGGCCAGACAGAAAATAAATACTCTGTTCCAAATCCCATTTTGACAAAATTATCTTTTCAAAGAAATCGTTTTAGGAACATTTCAATTTGAACCATTCACTTTTTATCATTCCTTCCCATGCCTCCTTCTGCATATCTCTCTCTCCTTCTTAATGTTCCTATTATGGGGATAAGGGCTAGATAAAAATGAGCCTAGAAAACAGCAGAGTGGGTACTTCCCCTAAAGGGAACTTGGGCAATGGTTACGAGTCATTTCAACTCTGGTAGATCCCCTCTGAACAGAGTCAAGGGACTCGAATAGTCTTACTATCAGATATAGATTGTTGTAAAATTGATTATGGTGGGTAGAACTATGGCATAAGAGGGTAACTGGTCAGCTGATCTTCCTCTTCCCGAATTCTAGATCTGTTCTAAGTTTAAATATTTTTAAAATTGTTTTTGACAGAAGTTTAATTTCTGGCCTGTTTTGAGTATTGTCAGAGGCCATTTCTTTCCTTAGAAACAAATATAAATATATACACACTGTTTTTCATTGGAGGATTGTTGGTATGCTTCTCAGTTTATGAAACACAGAAGGGACAGATAAACTGAGACAATAATTGATGTGGTGGATTGTCAGGGCATAGGAGGTATTGAGGGGAGTTGGGGGATGGGGAATACAGGAGTGGAGAGGAGGCACTGGTACTGATTGCAGTGTTGCATATACAACTCTTTTAAGATACAACCGAACACTGGAAGTGTATAATAATATGTGGATCTTATCTCCCTAAAATTATTGGAAGAAAAAAGAAGTGCTGTTTGAAAAAAGAAAATTGGCTGGAAATCTTGATCTAAAGTTTCAGAGGCGATGCTAATAGTTTTTGCATGGGCAAGGATTTAGCCTTTTCTTTGATGGTAACAGTCTGTCTTGAAAGATTTATTGAATCTAAGATGCCATTGATGATAAAGCATACCATTACTTCATGTACCATTGAGATAAGAAAAAAATCAGCCATTAAATTATGACACAGCATTGATTGTAAGATGATTCTAGATACAAAATATGATACAATGGGACAAAAATGTGCTTCTAAGAAAGGATGAAATATGACACAGAATGTAATTTACATCAGGTGCCGCCATGTAATTATTTAACACATCCATTTTAAATGCACTCACCTGGACTTGAGATTCAATGCCTCACGCACAAGCTATTTGTATCAACTTAGTTATCTTCAATTTCTGCTTCTCTGAAAAAATGGGATATAGACAATGTTAATGATATAGGGTTATATAATTCTTAAGCAGTTAACTCATGAAAGTTTGTCGATCTCAATAACTGTCAGTTTATAAATATAGTAATTCTAGCTGTAATTAATTTGGGATGGATATAGTCTAACCCATTGTCAGCTGATGCCTACTCATATAGGGCAGAGCAGAACTGTTCCCTAAGATTCTCAAGGATATAAACATTCAGGACAGCCTTATGTTTTGTTGTTTTCTTCAGAGCAACTGGTGGGTTAGATCAGCTGACCTGGAAATCAGTAGCCATTTCAGAGCCAACGTTAATACCAGGGCTCATCTACTCTCTAATAGATTTAGACTCTTTTGTCGAAGTGCATATGGACTCATAATTTTACATGCTTACCACTGTACCAGAGCAGGACCTGGGTGGTGTTAATATTTGAGCCCACAAACAGTCATGACGATCTGCTTCTCAAACGTCAGAGCCTTGAAAGGCCTGTGGAGCCTACTCTATATCAATAGGGTCGCCAAGGGTTGAAATCCACCTTGGGATGACTATCAACAACTGCATAGTCTCAGATTCATTGGATAATTATTTAAAGATATTTTATAGGCGTGAGCTACTCTAAACACTTACTCATAAACCACTGTTCTTCATCAATCACTGCTCATACTCTTTCTTTTCCCAAGAGATTACCCTTCCTCCTATGTTGGGATTTTTTTTTCAAAGCAAATCTTATTCCTCCATGCTGAGATTCAGATTGCACTTCTTCCCCATTCTCTTCCCTAGAGCTCTATTTGTAATGATCAATAGGGTCAAGCAAATATATCTGATTCCAATTCTGACTGCTCCCAACTGTATGAAAGGATGATGCCAGCCTGCTGTTTTGATTTTACACACACCAGTAAATCGTTTTTATTGAGAAAATTCTAGTAGAAGGTCAATTCTATTCACCAAACTAGGCTTGCTGCTATTGCATTCAGTCTGTCTCATGCAACCCTATAGGACAGAGTGGAACTGGCCCTGTGGGTTTCTGAGACTGTAATTCTTTACAGCAGATGAATGCCTATCCAGCTCTCATGGTAGCCTATGGCGGGTTTGAGCTGATGACCTAGAAGAGGTTTATGTAAAGGCTAGGGAGTGATTTTTGTGCATGTCTTTTCTTGCTTTGGTGTGTGGAAGCATGGGATGGAAGCTGGCAGCAGTCAGGATTGGAATCAGATATATCTTAGTGGCCCTACTGATCATTACAAGTAGAGCTATAGGTAGAGAATGGAAGCTTACTTCAGCACTTGTCTCTGAGTTTCTATCTGAGTTGAGCCTTTGGATTTGAAGGGAAGCTGAGAAAGGGAAGTAAAGTTTTATGGTGTGAGGCTGTTGAGATTGGGGAGTTATTTCTCACCATCGCAAAGCCTGTTTCAGTTGTTATCAACCAGGGGCAAATTTGCTGTTCAGGAAACATTTGGCACTGCCTGGAGACATTTTTGGCATCTAGTAGATTAAGGGCCAAGAATATTGCTAATTATTTTCTAATGCACAGGACAGCCCCCACAAGCTCAAATTATCTAACTCATGGTGGCAATGGAGAAAGTCTGAGAAGCTCTATACTGGATTGTCCAAATTGGTGCATTCCACTTAAAACTAACCATTTTGTTTAGACTAGTACTTTTGTCTTGCTGTTGTGTGCCTTTGAATTGTATGCACTGCATAATAAAGCCTACCCTGTCCATGTCACCCTCACAGTGTGGTTCCGGTTGAGCCTATTATTACAGCCACTGTGACCATCCATTTCATTGAGGGTCTGCCTCTTTTCATTGTCCTTTTACTTTACCAAACAAAATGTTCTTCTCCAAGAACCAGTCCATCCAGATTATATGTCCACAGTAACATGTCCAAAATGCTTTTGTATACTCGTTATCAATAAATGGTCATTGATTGAGACTTAATTCAACCAATTTCTTTCAGATATTCTGAACAAAATACTTCAAATAATTTTTAAGATGTACCTGGACTTGTGTTTCAGAAGCACAAGTAGAATATACTAGAATACATATATTTTAGGAAGTTTGGATGAGATGACATTTAGAGACCCACAATAAAGCCAAGTAAACACAGATGCTGAACTGAAGACTCTGTTATGCTTTAGGGAACTATACCTGCAACATAACTTACCAAACGTTGGTCATGTGTGGTTTATAGCCCTTATAAAACATCACAACTGAACTAAATGAAAGAAAACACATTTAACAGTGCTGTGTGGTGACCTTCCTCTGTTTAATTTCTGTGAAACACTTTTCAGCAATAGAGTAGAGTGCTGTCTAGGAGAAAACTAATAAGATTAGTTTAAATCTCTCTAGGCTTTGAGATATTTCTTTCTTTGAAATATCCAGTTTGTCTTCAGAGATTAAGGAAAAGAGAGTCATTTTTCCCATTGCTATAATTTACCTACAATTGTAGGCAGAGCAACATAGGCTTCCAGTTGAAGACATTTTAACTGATATTTAATCTTCAAAAGGACTGTTCAGGGATAAAGACACATGTTCTAAGTTTCTCACTTTTAAGAAACTGTGACAACAGACTAGAGCTGCCTCTCTGTGTTGGGAAAGCAAGCAGGAGAAGGAGAGCTGAGAAAATACGAGTCCTTTGTTTCATATATGTTTATGAATCTATGAATATGAGCATATGGTGTAGGGAAAATGGTAGCACATGTCTATCAAATGAGCAGTACTGGTCCCCCCAAAAGCAGCCAGATTTATTTTATTGCACTCACATAACTTATTCTTTTCTTCTTTTGGTAAATTCTCCCTTCATTTCACCAGTCATTCTTTCGAGAGCAATGGTGTCCAATAGAAACGTAAGCAACCCCCCTATGCAAGCGGACATCTTCTAGCAGCCGCATTCTGCAAACAGTAGAGTGGAGGGAGTTTTAATGTGGTGGTTTGCGTAAACCAATCTAAACACGAGCACACTATAACTGATATTTTCAAACAGTAAACAGTTTACATTGCCCTCTTCCCTGTAAGTCTAAAATAGCTGATGGGTTGTTGACATGACAGCACCTCTCCAAAGGAACCTGCTCATTGCAAGTAGTCAGTAGCCAGGGGTTCAAACGTAACAATGGTGAGAATGGAGCAAGACCAGCAGGTATTTCCTTCTGCTCCACGTCTGGTTTCTGTGACTCAGAACTGACTGGATGGCCCCTCCCCACAGCAGGAGCCACACAAAGTTCACCAGTTGCCTTTGACTCAACTGTGGCTCCTGGCCACGCCGCATATGCTTGAGTAGCTGTGCTCCAGAGGATTGTCCGTGGCTGATCTGCTGGAAGTAGATCGCCAACTTCTTCCAAGTCCTCTCTGGGTGAACTTAAAGCTCCAGTCCTTCTATTAGCAATTGTGGGTGTGAACTGCTACATCACCCAGGGTAGATGGTAAATGGCATCAAATAAAGACGTATCCCTGTCTGGGAGGACTATCCCATAGGAAAGAAACCGGTATATCCCATAGGAAACACACCAGTATCAAAAGATGTATTCTGTTCATCTTTACGAGGAACTGTGTCAAGTGCTTTCCTCCAATGCCTCACTTGATTCTTCCATCCGTCAGCGACTCAAAACAACACTGTTCAGTGCCCTTACTTTGACAGAGGAGAAAACTGAGCAAAAAAAGAAGAGGGAGAAAAAGAAAGTTAAGAAGATAGTTCAAAATCACATTGTTAGTAAGTTTGGGAGCCGCAATCTAAGACCAGGCAGCCTGAATCTTTTTCCTTTAGACACGCTGCTTTCAGAGCACAGTTCATGTCCAGCAGCCAGTCCACATATGACCTCACCTTGAACCCCAACACAGACAGGCCTTTTCAAGGAACAGGAGTACTTTATCTCACATCTTTTATCTCAGAGCTACCAAACCCTCTACCCCATTGTATAAAAGACTTTTCTTTCTTTTGTTTACCTTTTTCCCTAGTTCTAGCCTCTGGGTCTTTAAAAAAATTTTCCCCAAGGGAAATCTAAGAAACCAATCATTAAACAGAGAGGAAACATTAGTTCCAGTCATTGTAACAATAATGTTTTTAGGTTGGTTCATTTCAGTATATTTTTAATAGGAATTTCTCATCAATCCTACCCATACTTTTTTTTATTTAGAGCTAAAGATGCTTTCTTATAATAAATATAATTGCTTGGTGTTTCCTGAGTGTCGTTAGCATAATTTCTTTCAATTTAACATCTGTTGTTTTCAATCCCCCTAGTCAGACATTCAAGGAGTCCTGATGAGGCTGTGGGTTAGGTGATGAGCTATTGATCAAAAGGTCTGCAATTCAAAACCACCAGAAGCTGGATGGAGTTTTCCCATCCAGACTTAAAATCTCCGAAACCCTATACATGGTGACTATGAGCTAGAATAGCCGTGGTGACAATAAGATGCAGGCATTCAGAAGGAAGGATGGAACTTTGAATTTGCTGTCAGGAAGGATCAGTGCCTGACAAAGGTCATTGAGCTTGATAACAGAGAGGAGCAGCAGAAGAGCAGACGCTCCTCAGAGGGATAGATGGACACAGTGGTGGCAGTATTGGCTTAAAAGCCCAACAATTGTGAGGATGACACAGGACTGGGCACTGTTTCAGTCTATTGTATCTAGGGCTGCTATGAGTCAGAACAGTACCTAGCAGCAACGGGAGCATCAGCTTTAGAAATGCATTGGGCTGGGATTCCGGAGAATATTAGTAACCTTGTTCTTGCTATCATGTTATTAGCTGTATGGAATATTAAAATAGTTTTCTCTCTTCCAATCTGTCAGTTCTGTCCACAAGGTACTGGTATCACCTCTAGCAGTTTGAGAGCACATCATTCTTCTTAAAGGTCTACTAGAATCACCCATGGCTTCTTTTCCCTTTAGAAATATAGGCTGTAAGTCATTTCCACGGGTTTCCCATCTGCTACTTTCATCCGGTAGATAATGCAGAACAAGCAGAGGCATGAGTCCTAAATATGATTTCCCTTCCTCAATGAGAACAAAGAGCAGTTACACTGAATGGTAGCAAACTCTTGCTGCTGTGTGTTTTGTTTTATTCATGATGTCTCAGGTTCAAGTTTATTTCAGTGCAATTGCACAGGTGATAGACATCTTCTTCCTTGTAGGTCATCAACACTTTTAAAATAATGTGTGGTCCTTTGTTTGGCTGAAACCCTGTTTACTACTCAAATCTTAGGTAGAATTATTTGAAAGAATTTTATAATTTACATTTGTATTTGTTGACAATTCAAGTGCCTTAGGATGGGACATGTCCTTGGCCAAAAGTCGTATATCCACATTACAAGTGCATGGTTTGTTTGTAACCTTGAGGAAGCAACAAAGACCTCAGAAACATCGCCCCAATTACAACACCCCGACACACCCCTCTCTGAATGTGAGCAAAGGGCTGTATTTTACTTCCTTTCAGAGTCCTAGGTTATAATGTGAGGCAACATGGTAATGCGGACCTAAAAGGGAATCAGCACTTCAGTCTTGCCCTTCTGATACCACCCTTATCAGCTACCTTCACAACAAAACATCAGAGCGCAATGGGTGAAGACACTTTCTGAAACTAAAACGAATTGCTCTCTATTTCTCTTAAGCTCTTGGCCTCTGTAATTTGTGTTAGGAGAATATTGTCCCTAACTCTAAGTCACACTCTCACTTTGACAAATTGCCCAGCAGGTGATTTCTTCATCCCATGTATAATTATTTCAGCGCTGACTGCATTGTTCCCTAAATAGGGCAGAGCTTGCTGTTATTTTTGTTTGGCGGACTCAGAGGAATAAATGAGTGTGATTCCAGCTAACGCGGTCATCATTAGCAAAGTGTGACCTTGCATTCTGTGTGGCAGATGATCGGTCAGCTATCCTCGAGGTGGGACTAGGAGTGGCAGGGGTGATGAATCTTCAGCAATTCAGTCCTTCGGTTGGAAAAGAATTCACCTATAAACCTGAGATGGGAGATGTATTCAGAACACTTTTGTATCTGGTTCTTAAGATAACATATTTAACTGTGATCTTTTCTCACTCCCATCTCTTTTGTGGGGATGGGGGTGGGCATTCAACTTAATTACAATGTAAAAATTATATATTTTTAAAAGTATATATATAAACTGCTGTTTGAGATTAAATGCTAAATGCAAAGCTTACATTTAGGATACAATAGGGCAGTCTACTTCCTCGCTTGGACCTTAAAAGATGGTTGGTGCTCTTAGATGCCATCCAATCAGCTCTGCCGACTCGTAACCCCCTTATGTACAACTAAACAAAACACTTCCCGGCTCTTCATCCTTCTCGAGTTTGTTATGTTTGAGCCATTATTGCAACCACGGTTTCGATCCATCCCGTTGAAGGTCTTCCTCTTTTTACCCTGATCCGTTGCTGTCCTAACGATGGTGCACTTTTCCAGAGACTGGTCTCTCCTGAAAGCCTGCCCAAGCTACACGAGGAGCAGAATCGTCATCCTCGTTTCTAAAGAGGATTCTGACTTTCCTTCTTCAAAGACAGGTCTGTGTGTCCTTCTGACAGTCTGATGTGTGCTCAGTATCCTAAGAACAAACCAAGATTAGAAGAAATCTCAGTTCTGAACCTGTACCTGGACTAGATTTCTGAAGACCTTTTGTGGGAGTCTGCTCAAACTGCCTCACAAACTGCCTTAAAGAAGTAAAATACATGGATTAACCTTATTCAGCACAAACCGTAGGAGTGAGTCCTTCAGGAAGTGTACGAAATATTGGTCATACCATGAAGCATGCAGTATTTGATCTTTATTTCTCTTCTTCTGCTCCACTATATGTAATATGTAAATCTCTATCCATGCTTGTTGCTCCAGTCACTAATTAATTGCTTCACTTCTCCGTGTCATATTCATGTTCCAAACAATTTAAAAGTGAAAGGAGAGGCTCATCACAAAGTGCATGCCCCTGAAATCTATGCTTTTAACACATTTAAAATTTCCAGCCCACTGACTTCCATATGAATCTTAATGGCTCTGCCTGGGTCACACTGAAAAGGGTGTCCTTTAAATACCCAGATTCTACAATAGAAGAAAACAAGCGAAAATAAATGGCTATGGAACAAGCGGACTCAAAATAATGTGGCATTGTGAGGCAAGGGTTGGGCCACTATTTCCAGGTCAGAGCCACAAATCCACCAACTCCTAAAGGGAACAAAATTGAGATTGTTGACTCTCATAAAGATTTACAGTCTCAGAAACACAAAATGAGGGTCATTGGGAGTCAGAATTGACTCAATGGCAATGAGTTTTAAATTACAACCATTTATTAGTTCCCTTAGTTTTGTGGTTCTTAGTCAGGTTCAGCTGGACTCTCCTCTATGTTTAGGGCCTCAGCTTTGCTTCTTGTGGTCTTGAACCTCTAGTAGGCCACCCTGGCTTTTTTCTCATAGTAGCTAGAGTGCAGAACAAGTGAGAGAGAGCAAACGCAAAGTACGTTTTGAGACCTATAGATGGACCAGTCTGATAATTCTCTTACCACACATTAAATCACCAGCATTCACAAGGCTAGCCTAGACTCGAGATGTTAGAAAATAACTCACTTCTCGAGCTTGAACTTCTTCCTTCAGTAGTATTTATTCTTGATTCTTGATCGTGTGCTGTTTCTGGAAAGGGTTGAATGTTGAAGAGTTCTTTATGGTACAGTGACTCTGTATATTCTTTCCATCTTCTTTTGGTGTTTCTTGCTTAAGTCAAATCTTTCAATATACAACTCAAAGCTTGAATTTTTTCTTGTGTTCCTTCAGTTTTAGGTATGCTGGCTGGGTTCTTCCTTTTTAGTTTTCAACTCTATATCTTTGCACATTGCGGTATACTGCAAACATCTGTGGATAGCATTATTACATATTAGGAAAATTCAATGTCCACTGTAGATAAAGATGAGGGCAGTGTTGTCCAGTGGTAGAAATCTTGCCTTTTATGCATGAGACCAAGTTTTGGTTCCCAGTCCATGTACCTTAGGCTTAGTCTAGACACCACCCTTCCATCAGTGTTGATGACTAGCTTGATACTCTGAGGCTGAACCATTTTCTTTGGCACTTCCAGATTATGACAAAGAAGTACTGCCTGGTGATCTATTTATCAAAATCAGCCAATGAAGACCCTATGAATCATGAAAGTTTATTTCAATGTGACAATGGGGTAGTTTAACACCCAGTTGTGTTTTGTCTCATTGTATTTAGAGTCCCCATGACTTGAGGTTTAGCAACATTAAAAATAACAGCAACGATATGTAGCCAAGTAATAATGGTATCAGAGGCAGAGGATATTGTAAAATATTTCTCAAGCTTTAAAGTTTGCCTTACTAAAGAAAAGATTGAGAAATATAGAAGGAAGAATTACTTTTAATAGGAAGAGAGGAAATTCAATTTAAGATCTATTGAATTTGAAGCAACATCTTGATAAAGAAATAAGTGAAAACACAGCATTCTCTGGGAGTTACGGCCCTAGTGAACTTAGGATAAAGATGTAGACTTGAGAGTCAAGGGAACTGAAAACATAGTTTAAGCAATAATAATGGATATAATGTCTGAATAAGAAAGTACATAAAGGTAAGTGAAGAGAATTGGGTACTGAATTTCGGTGGCTCTTCACAATGAGAAAAATTAGGAAGAGAATAAAAACCAGCAAAGGAGGTAAAAACTGAGAAAATCTAAAAGAACTTCTGGAGCACAAAGTATGAAAAAAATTTCAAGGAGGAAAAGAAAAGGTATTCACTACTAACTGAAAACAGAAGAAGAAGAACACTGATGAGACAAAAAAATCGAGAGTTCTTAAATCAAGCAATTTGTAGAACACAGAGATATTCTCATAAATTACTACAATGAAAAGAAAAAGCAAATAATGTATAATAAGTTGAATGGTTGAGGGAAATGTATTCCATAGGGAGAAATAATTTGTTTACAGACAGCATATGAATATAGTAAACATTTCTGTGAAATTGCATTAATTATAGAATTGAGTAAATCATAGAACATGTCAAAGGTGTCACTGGTGTCTTCTTTATTAAAGATACCACTAGCCTTCGTAAAGTTCTAAATTACAGCCATGGCAATCAACCAGTATTTTATTATTATAAAATACCTCATAATGCCACTATAAAGTAGGAAGACGCTATTTTATTCACTTTCAGAAAGCGAAACAATGTAAACCAATATTGATGTGTTGTGTTTTTTTTTAAATCACTCAAGTGATAGTAGAACAAGAAACAGAACCCTGAGTGCTTGCCCCTCAGCCTCATATTTCATCACACTGACTTGCTCAACCTTATCTCTCATCACAATGTGCATTAATACATTATGTGTTGTGTATCAGTCTATCAGAAAATGTTGGTTGGAACAATTAAGCCTTGCTCTTTCAATTACACACTGTGACACAGGTTCAGCTGACTCAAGCTGGGCTTACCTGGTGTCTTAGGCTGGGTACTCTAGTTAATCAAACCAGTAAACTTTGATTGCACATCAAAATCATTTTTTAAATTTAATCATTATATTGGGGGCTCATACAACTCTTATCACAATTCATCCATCAATCCATTGTGTCAAGCACATTTGTTGCCATCATCATTCTCAAAACATTTCTTTTCTACTTGAGCCCTTGATATCAGCTCCTCATTTTCCCCATTCTCCCAACTACCCCCACCCTAGTGAATCCTTGATAATTTATAAATTCTTATTATTTTTTTCATATCTTACACTGTCCGACATCTCCCTCCATGCACTTTTCTGTTGTTCATCCCCAGAGAGGAGGTTATATATAGATCCTTGCAATCGGTTCCCCCTTTCTACCCCACCTTCCCTCCACCCTCCTGGTATTGCCACTCTCATCACTGGTCCTGAAGGTATTATGTGTCCTGGCTTCCCTGTGCTTTCAGTTTCTATCAGTACCAGTGTACATCCTCTGGTCTAGCCAGATTTGTAAAGTAGAATTAAGATCATGATAGTGAGGGGAAGAACGCATTTAAGAACTAGAGGAAAGTTGTGTTTCATCATTGCTACACTAAACCCTGACTGGCTCATCTCCTCCCCTTAACCATTTTGTAAGGGGATGTCCACTTACCTACAGATGGGTCTTGGGTCCCCAATCTGCACTCCTCCTCATTCACAATGATTGGATTTTTTGTTCTTTGATACCTGATCCCTTCAACACCTTATGATCACACAGGCTGGTGTGCTTCTTCCATCTGGACTTTGTTGCTTCTCAGCTAGATGGTTGCTTGTTTATCTTTAAGCCTTTAAGACCCCAGCTGCTATGTCTTTTGATAGCTGGACACCATCAGCTATCTTCACCACATTTGCTTATGCACCCATTTGTCTTCAGCGATCATATCAGGAAGGTGAGTACACAATTATATGATTTTTTTGTTCTTTGATGCCTGATAACTGATCCCTCAGCACCTCGTGATCACACAGGCTGGTGTGCATCTTCCATGTTGGCTTTGTTGTTTCTGAGCTACATGGCCACTTGTTTACATTCAAGTCTTTAAGATCCCAGATGCTATATTTTTTGATAGCCAGACACCATCAGCTTTCTTTACCATATTTGCTTATACACCCGCTTTGTCTTTAGTGATCATGTCGGGAAGGTGAGCATCATGGAATTCCAGTTTAATAGAACAAAGTGTTCTTGCATTTAGAGAGTACTTGAGTGGAAGCCTAATCTCCATCTGCTACCCTAATACTAAACCTATAAATATATGCACATAGATCTATTTTCCATCCTCATATATAAATATATTTGCATATGTGCATGCCTTTATTTAGACCTCTATAAATGCCCCTTGCCTCCTAGTTCTTTCCTCTATTTCCTTTTCTCTTGTCCCACTATCATGCTCAGCCTTCATTTGGGTTTCAGTAATTCCTCTCGTTTACATTACTCTTGATCATGCCCTACCAGGTCTCTTACATCCTGCTCACCACTAATTTGGATCACTTGTTGTTCCCTTGTCCCTGGGTTTGTTAACACCACTTCCTTTCCCCCCACCTCCCTCTCTCCCACATTCACCCTGAACCATCAGTCCCATTGTTTTCTTCTTCAGATTGTTTATCCAGCATATCTTATTTAGACCTGCGGAGATAATAACTGGCACACAAACAAGACAGAGTAGACCCAAACAATAAAAGAAAACAAAACAACAACAAGCCAATGACAACCAACAACAACATAGAAAAGCCTGTAGTTAGTTCAAGGACTGTTTGTTGACCTTTAGGAGTGTTTTCCAGTTGAGTCTGATGGGATGCCACAACCTGGCCCCAAAGTCTATTTTTGGTATTCCCTGGGGATTTCGTTGCTCTGTTCCCCTTGCTGTTCTGTTGCATACCCTTAGTGTTTTGCCTCTGTGCGGTGGGATCAGATCTGGCAGAATTCCCACACTATGTCGCCAGTGTTGTCCCCTATAGGTCTGTGGGTCAGTGAGGGATGTCGTGTCTCATAGTGGGGTGGCCATATGGTCTTCACTGTGGATTGGCTGCTCTGAATGGGAATATCATCTTCAAGGCTTGGTGGGCCAGGATGTGCTTCACTCTCTCTTCCTCCCCCTTTATTTGCTCCATGTACTTTGATCAGACATGTCCTTCACCCTAAGCTGCAGCTTCAGTGCTGTCCTCTGAAATAAATTCTTCTGGGGGAAGAGGCAGGTGTCCATGTAGCTGGGAATCAGGCTGGCCCCTCAGACCTCTCCACCAGTTCCCTACTCCATGTTGCATTCAAATCTTGGGACACCGGGTTGAAGTCTGGTCTCTCTAGAAAGAGATTTATATCAAGAAATGGTTCACACACTTGTTGCTATTTTTAGGTACCCTTGAGTCACTTCCAACTCAGAGGGACCCTGTGAATACACTTGAAGTATTCGGTAAATCCAGTTGAGTTCAAGTCCATGGGTAAGATTAACTAAGGGCTTCTCCTGATTGTTGTAGTTTTAGGGGCTGATGAACCAAAAACAGGAAGAAGAAGCAGGAAGACCACAGGATGGTGGATGCTGAGCTGAATGCATCTGAGATTAGCCAAATGAATATAAGGCTAGCAGTCTGTGATGGCTCCTAAGATGGACAGGTAATATAACAGGAGGTCAATGAACTAGATGCAGGACCGAAATCCAGCAGCAGCAGTGAGCTAGCTTCCACAAATGATCAATTTATACAAAGGACAGGCCACTCACTGAATGAAACCTCCCTCCATTGTACCAAGGCTCTGACTAGATTAAGGAGGCCTATTCTCCCCACAACTGCTCAGCTACTTCACAAAGTATTCCATCATGGAGTTGACCATATTACAGTTAGATAATATCAGCGGAGAATCCAGGCTCATCCATGTTGACATAAAAACTGTCACAGCTGGGAATGATTTTATGTGGTGCAATGGGTGTAGTTTTATTCCATGGTCCTCCTGAAGTCAGTGTCATGCTTTATTCGTGGTGATAGAAGGAACATGAAACAACAAACACAAATAGACAAACATAATCCAAGCACCTAACTTGTGCCAGATATACTACCATTCCGTTGGACAAAGCAAATAGCATTATCAAACCCAACCCGCCAAGTAACATTACTAAGCAAATCCAAACATAATGATGTGGTAAGCTGTCTCAGCAGAAACAACCAGAAAGATAAGAAGGGGTACCCCACCAAAAAAAAAAAAAACACGTGGAATTTCACCGGGAAGAGCAGAGCTTTCATTGTAGCCTTTTTCTCCAGCTAGGCAAGCATTGAACAACTCACTCTGAGTTAGTGCACCCAGTGGCATCTCCTGGGAAGATTCCCTTTGGTCACAGTGAATTTTTTCATAAAAGCAGTTTCACTCAAGCCCCCGTTTTTTGATAGCGGATTTTAAAGAACAGTGTGCGGTTGTGAAGTTTTCTTTCCTGCTCAGGAAAAATGCCGCAGAAACTGTTGTCGTGTTGAACACAGCTTACAAGGGCATCGCTATGGGAAAAAAACTCATGTATTAATGGTTTTCACATTTCAGAAAAAGGTGAAATGTTGATTGATGACAAAACTTGTTCTGGATGTCCGTCAGCTTCCTGGACAGACAACAATGTCGACCTCTAGTGCATTTGGAGTTTGTGCCACCAGGTCAGACTGCTAATCAAGCTTTCTACTTAGAAGTTCTGAAAAGATTACATAACAGTGTGCAACAAAAAAGGCCTGAGTTATAGCAGACAGGGGACTTTTTTTGCCACCAGGACGATGCATCTGCTCCCATAGCCATCTCAGTGTGCCAATTTTTTGGGGAAAAAAGCACACCTTGCTTGCCCCACACACCTTACTCACCTGACCTCGCTCTGTGCAACTTTTGTTTTGTTTCCATGAGTGAAGAGCAACATGAAAGGAAAGTGATTTGAGCATGTAGAAGAGGTGAAGAAAAAAATAAGGGAGGTGCTATCAGCCATACAAACAGAGGTGTTTGAGAAATGTTTCCAGGTATGGAATCACAGATTTGACAAACCGATTAAGTATAATGGAGAGTACTTTCAAGATGCTAAGGTTGTTGTGTAAAATAATAATAATACAAAGCCTTTAAAAATCTGGTTTACTGGGGAGTATGCTCTCATACATTGCAGGGGACATAGATGATGGCACCCTTGTACCAAAACTTTAAGAACTGATTCTTCACATCTTTTCGCATCTCTGAATCATGTTGATGAACCAAAAGTGGCCATTCTGGGATAGTTCACATCCCAGATTACCAAATGCTACACATCTAGAGTTTTTGTTCTTTGTTTTTTGAAGGTTGTTAAAACATTTACTAGCATGCCACTGGCCCTGAGTACAGGGGAGTTTCTGTCTGCAATATTAATGTAGTTTACCACACACTGCATTACATGCTCCATATTCCCAGTCATTCATTTCTTCCTCCATTCGCCTTCACTGAAAAGTTATTGAACACTATGTACTTTGTTAGCAGTGACTGAGCGTACAGTGACGAGCAATCCATTATCTCTGCTCTCAGAGTTTTCACTGACAAAATAAGGAGCATGATATATATCATGCCACGTTATTCTAAGGAGTGCCATGAAGACCTAATATATAACATGTCACATGATCCCAGAGAATAGGGAGATCAGACTGTGATATCTTCAACATGTTAGGAACAGAATGAGATCTGAAATCCTAGAAATATTTAAAGGTCTGAAATATTTAAAGTTTGGAAATGAAGGGGAAGGGATAACTAGGGTCTCTGTGGGCAGGCCCTTTCATTGTTGTGACCCTTTAGAGCATTTTAACATCAATGGCACACTACTCAGTCATCACAGAGAACTAGCACCATGTGTGATAAAAATAAACCAAGAAATGAGGTTTTAATTAGCCTTTATTTAAATAAAGCATCTGAGTACCTCCAGCTGGATTGCTTTTATTGTAATTATCATATGGTGTTTTTTATCTTAATATATGTCAGTGAATCTGACTATCCTTTGTTGGAATAAATAAGCTTTAAAAGGGATTCTACCCAATACATCTTCTTCTTCTGTTACAGTTACTTCCTTAAACACTGTGTAAATGAGTCTCAAAGCTGAATATGAAAATCAGCAAGGGCCAGGGGACCATTCCGTTCCTTGCATTAAGAGACCCAGTCGTGAGCTGGTTATTTAGGAAGTTCAATTTGTCAGGTTTGACAACACTATAATTGATTGCAATAATAAAACTCTTACCCAAAGCTGAATTACTTTAGGGGAATTTGCCTTGTTTTCTTAAGTGTTTTGCAAGTATGATAAGTAGTTTGTGGTGATTTTCCTGACATAAGAGCGCAAGAGATATATGATCTCTTTTAGAGCACAGAGTGACAAAAGATCAAGCTGCTGGGCTTCAGGCTACAGCAAATTGAACATATTGAATTTCAATTGTGGTCTAATGCAGTCATAGGTTTGTTTCAGTCCGTTCAAGTGATACCTCTGCCTACTTGTGCCATAACTTTATCCACAAAGCTGATCAATGAAGGAGAACTGTATCTCATTATTTGAAATGGATATTTACTGTTTGAAAGAAACACACTTTGTTTATTTGTGTTACAAATCACTAGGTGGAATTTAGATGATCAATCTCTTGTTTGCACCACTTTATAAGAGATCTATACCAAACCTTCATAATGCAGTTGCCTGAGCTAAACAAAAAGTGTGTCTAATTTCAATTATAGCAGTGACCTCATTCAAGTTAGCAAACTAAAACAAAAAAGTATCATGTAATTTGTAAATAAAAGACATCACAATATTTTTCATTGAATTTTCATGGCACAGTTACAGTGTTAAAATACTACTAATTGACCTTGAGGAGTAGCTTTATAAATCGGATGCAAATTAGCCAATTTTTACTCTCTAACTAGGTACTTGGTGAATATCAATGATACTTTATTGGAGTAAATGCTAAGCCTGTGTCTTCTTCTGCTGCCTGTACCAAGAGTCAGAATCGCCTTCATGGCACTTCACAGCAATTGCTAAGCCTGTATTGAAAATGACAAACATTCTGTCTACTAGCAAAATAAAGATCAAAAATTCCTCTTTATGATTACTAAAGACAAATTAAATGTTAAGAAGCCCTAGTGATATTGAGGCTTACATATTAAGCTGCTAACCACGTGATCAGAAGTTCGAACCCAGCAGCTTCTCCTCGTACTCTGTTCACAGGATCACGATGAGTCAGAATTGATTCAATGGCAGTTAGCTTGAGTTTGTAAACCAGAATTTAAAAGTGTCATATACAATCATTATATAACCATATACTCTTTTCTATCACTGGATGTCAATAAGGAACCTTGGTGGCACAGGGATACCAGTTGGGTTACAAACCTTACAGTCATCAGTTTAAAAGCACCAGCTGGTCTCCAGGAGAAAGATGAGACTTTCTACTTATTTACCTTACAGCGAGACTGTGCACAGCACAAAGATGAGGCTTTCTACTCCCTTAATTTAGAGCGAGACTGTGCACAGCAGAAGAAAACACTACCCAGGCCTACGACATCCTAACAATTGCTACATGTCAGCACATTGTGGCAGACACTGGGTCAATCTGTGTTAGCAGGGGTTTCCTCTTTTTGCTGACCCTCCACTTTACCAAGACTGATGTCCTTTTCCAGGGACTGGGTTCTCCTGACAACACGTCCCAACTGAGACAAATTCTTGCCATCCTTGCTTCCAAGGAGCTTTCTAGCTGAACTTACTCCACACAGATTTGTTGTTTTTTTTTCCTTCTGGCAATCCATGGTGCTTTCAATTTTCTTTGCCAACACCACAATTCAAATGCAATAATTCTTCTGCAGTTTTCCTCATGCAATGCTCAACTTTTACATGCCTATCAGGTGATTGAAAATATCCTGGTTTGGGGTAAGCACACCTTTATTCCCAAAGTGATGTTCTTGATATTTAACACCTTAAAGAGGTCTCGTGTAGCAGATTTGCTGAATGCAATACGTAGCTTGATCTCTTGCCTGTTGCTTCCATGAGCACTGAGTGTGGAGCCAAGCAAGGTGAAATCTTGGCAATGTCAATCTTTCCTCCGTTTATCACAATGTTATCTCTTTGTCCACTTGTGATGATTTGGGCTTTCTTTACATTGAGTTGCAATCCGTATTGAAGGCTGCATACATGCACAGTTTGATTTTCCATTCACTCTTATGTTTTGTGTTCCTGTAATCTTTGTCATGCAGTGATCTCTACCTGTAATATCTTATAAGTACTTTTAAATAAAATTAATATTTTTATTAAAATTAAAAGGCATGTTTAAACAAATCTCTTTCATCAGTGCTTGGCTACAGACAAGTTTTCTCTGAATACACTTGTCTTCAACTTGTCAGGGTGGCTAAAGGGGACAGTGAAATCTAAACAAGGGCTCCTGTGAGGTTCTGCTAGGCCAGTCAAAATCAAGGCAGGACGATCAGCTCAGAAGGTTATGGTGACTGGATTCCCAAAGGGTAATCTTGATAGATTATCTTAAAGGACACAGGCTAATCACTAGGGTTTATTATGAAGAAGTTTTAAGAAATTCAAAACTTCACTGGCAAATAAAAGGTCAGAGACATCGCATGGAGGATTTTTATTTTTCTTCTCACCACCACCACGTACCTGTTCATTCTTGGAGGATAGCAAGAAAGCTCACAGAGCACAGAACTCGCTGAGGAAGGGAGAGAGAAAGGCAACAAGGCCTTGCAATGTGTAGACTTAGACGGAGGCTATATCAAGAAACGGTAGCTTCATCTTTTTACATTTTGTCTAATAACCTTTTCTATGATTTTGTAGCAATACTTTAGGACTTATTATCATATATGATATGTGATAGTAAGGACATAATCCAGTACTCACCATCTGCTTCACTGAAATAAACTTCATATAAAAAGAACAAAACTCACCAGGAAAAGTCCGGGCAGGGACAAAGAAATCCCTTATCCTGATGTGTAAGATTAATATATGTCAGCTTCTGCTAGTAATGATCCAGCTGATGACTTAGTTCCATTCCAAGTGTAATATGTATGAATTTACAAAATTAATATATTTTAATGTTGTCAACATTTTAAAACATATACAGCATTAAACAAAAAGATTGTTTGAATCCAATCATTTATGCTCTAAAATGTTTGTGGAATATGTGTAGTATCAGAGTTCATAGAAAATTAATTATTCCATCAAATAAATTAGTCTCTGAGAAATCTCTTGCTGTGTACTTGGCCAATACAAAGAGTAGCACAGTGGGATAGCAATTTATGAATCAGAGTCAACCTGTAGGGGGATTTCTAGCTATCTGTCCTAGAACTCTGTGTTTTAACTACTTAACTTTAACTATCTCTTCCCTTGGATCAATGGCTGGAGAAGGAAAATTCAATAGAGTGCTTTATAATGGATCCATTTCTGTTTCCTCCACACTGTTAACTGTATGCACGTTTCCAGTTTCTATCCAGGATCCACCTCCTACAGGGTGCTTTATGCTATGGTCTCCATTTGATAAACATCTTTCTTCTAAGAATCCCCTTTAAATGAATTATTTATCCCATTAGCATAGCATTTGACAGCAGAGATTGTATACCTATTGCTCTTGATTTGCATTTATGCATGCATGGGCATATGTGAATACACATATATTCTCAGTTCTCAGTAATATTCATATATCCCTGAAACTAAACTCTAATTGTAAGGTGGTTAAGCACTAACTGAAAGCTCACCAGCAGTTTCATGGAAGACAGATGTGGCAGTTTGTTTCTCTAAAGACTGTAGTCTTAAAAACCCTAGTTGGTGGTTACATAATCTGGTGTTAATTTGGGACTCAAGAGAATTAAGAGTGAAGGGGTGGAGTTCTACTCTGTTAATTGGGTCATAGCCAATGAGGCTTCTGTGTGGACATGACCTTCCCCTAAGGATTCTGAAATTCCAGTATTTTTTTCTTTGGAGTCAGGAGGCACCTCTCTTTGTCTGTCTGTCTGTCTGTCTGTCTGTCTGTCTGTCTGTCTGTCTGTCTGTCTCTCTCTCTCTCTCCTCACTCACTTGGAGACTTTCTACTGACCAAGCTCACTCTGTGAGATACTATACTGACAAGATACATGGCACTCCACTGATAGACCCTGTGCCCTTGGAACTGGAAAAGCCACGTGGAGACCCCTGCCAGTACTGAGATGCTTACAATGCCACTGGATCCAAAAACTTTCTACCCACTGGCCTGTGATTGTGTTTTATTCAGTGTCATTGCATGTGTTCCGTGAGTGTGAAGAGGACTTCATAGATTGGTATCTGACATATAGGCTAATATTGGCTTTATGGGCTTGGACTGGACTGGGTTGGGATGCTTTCTTAATGTACAATTACTCTTTATATAAAACTCTCTCTTCTACCCATATGAGTTTCCATGGATTTGTTTCTCTACTCTACCCAGACTAACACACCCTATGAGAGAGTTCCTTGATTGTAGTTAGGTGCCATCAAGGTACAGTATACAAACACCACCCCATCCAGCACCGTCCTCACCAATATCATGATCAAGCCTATCACTGCAGCCACAGTGTCAATCCATCTCATCAACAGCTTTCCTTTTTTTCACTACTCTTCTACTTCACCACCTTTTCCCGGGACCGATGTTCATTCCAGGGATTAGTGCCTGCTGACAACATGTCCACAGTATTGGGAGAGTTCTTCTCTGTTCTGTATGATAATTATGGATCAGAATCAACTCAAGGTTTGCTTTTTCAAGGAGCTCATCTGGAGAAATCCAGGCAAGGCCTTCTAGAGCCTCGAACTATTTGTTTATTTATTGCATAAATACGTCTTGAAAACCTTTTTGAGTTAAATATTGTGTTGGGATTGCAGCTAGAAAGTTGAGTTTCTATTCACTGCCATAGTTAGCAGCTCGCCATCTAAAAGTTGAGACAAGAACACTAGGAGATACTTGCAAAACCTATCACCAGAGCAGTGACAAGGACATACACAAAACATTATGGAAAGTAACATGAAAAACCCACTTCTCCCATTCGGGAGTGAAGGCATGGTAAGTGGGAGAGACCCAAGTTGAATCTTCAAAGATGCACAGAAATGACCTTTGGTTTGAGCGTGATGAGGGCAGAGGGATATCACCGCACGACAAAAATTGTCTCAGGAAATGTGAGATGCATCTGTATTGGGCACCATTTTGGCAAGGAGAATATTTAGTTTAATAAGATAATGTTTGTAATAAATAACTATTAACCATGCATACCACTGCTCTAGATTAGTCTCACCAACTAGAATGCACTTACAACATTCAGCTGTGACAATGACCAATGTTCATTTTGCAATTAGTTCCATGAAAAGAAAAAAGAGACCCTTTCTGTGCCAGACTCTCTGATCCAACACATGCATCTATGAACTGGAGTTACTGCTACACACACACTGTGGTGGGGGGTTGGGGTGGGGGAGTTGTGATGTGCCCTGGAGTAGGTTCCAACAGAGTGACCCGATTTACAATCCTCACAATTGTTCCTATGCTTGAGCCCATTGCTGCAGCCACTGTGTCCATCCAGCTCACCCAGGGGCTTCCTCTCTTTCACTGCCCCTCTACTTTCCCAAGCATGATGTCCTTTGCCAGGAAGTGGTCTCTCTTCACAACATGTCCAAATCGGTGAGATGAAGTCTGGCCATGCTTGCCTCTAAGGAGCGTTCTAACGACGCTTTATCCAAGACAGATGTGCTTGTCCTTTTGGCGCTCCACGGCACGTTTAATATTCTTCACCAGAGCCATACTGTAAACTCATTCATTCCATGCTGCTGCACACTCCTTTAATTTTTAACCTGAGGTTCACAAACTGGCTTTTAATACATTAAAGTACCAGGAAGAAAGGGGAAACAAAGTCCTTATCTCCCTAATTTCTAAGTGGAATGTAATATTTATTTTATTTAAGATGAAGGCAGCTTCTAAAATTGATTGTGGTACTGATTATACGACTCTGAATGAACTATTGAACTGTATAACATGTGGTTGAAGTCCCAATAAAACTGTTTTAAGCAAATAAAATGCAGGCCGCACCCACAGCTGCATCAGCAGCACCTATGACTTGCCCATAGAAGAAATCCTGCTGTTTCCATACACATGCAGGTGTAGTAGATGACTCAAATATGATTTAGTCTCCTCAAGACTCTGAATTATAGTAGATTCAGAATCTGACTGAATGCTGGTAATGAATATGATGACAAATAAAATATCCACTAGATCAAAATTTACTGTTTTTTGGTTAAATGTAGCATCTAAGTGAGGGCAGAGAAGTTCAGGTGTTCATCCAAGATACAGCTTAATCTTCTGGAAAAGTTAGGGCAAAATTTGTTTCTTCTCTCTTTGAAATCCTCTGTATGCCATTTTATGTCTTTAAAAGCATTTTCATGTGAGACATAAGGTAAATAAAGCCTATAAAAGACTCCACATACCCAAGAGAGATAGAGAGATAGTTAATAGCTAGCTAGCTAGCTAGCAAGATAGATAGATAGATAGGCAACATTTGAAATAAATAAATAATAGAAAGTGACTTCAGAGAATTCTTGATTCCCATTGGGACCATTTATTTATTTTTGTTTGGCTTGGCTTTTTGTGTGTTACTTGTTTGTTCCTCCACAAATGGAACTGTTCAAAGGAAACATTTTTATATTTTATTACATTATGTCTTTTATACATTAGGTAATATTTCCAGAATTTTTCTTATCTCTAAAACCATTATTTTATTCGTGACAATAAAGGAATGTGTGTCTGTATGTATTTGCAAGCAGGGAGGTACAAGGCTGCCTGTAGAAAGTTCCATTTTCCAAAACTTCATGCAGAATGGAATCAAATGTGACAATGGTCACTCTCTGCCGATCCTTCCCTCCCGCACCTCAGCTCAGAAACCCCTAAAGGGCAGGCCACCTGCAGGCCCTGTCTGACCTGCTGCTTGTACAGGTGCTTTTCTTCCTGGGTAATAAGTTCTCTCAGTGACCAAGGGCGAAATGCAAGGATATTTGAAAGGTACTTTTCGGATGTTTCCACGGGGCTCTGTGATTCACTCGGGGCTGGTTCGTTAAGGCGATGGGGCCATTGCAGCCTGAGTAACGGCCATGCCAAAGCCATTCCCATGGTGATGTGGGCTTTCCTGAGCTTTTTTACAACCCTCTCTGACAGTATTTCACTCAGCATCGGAGCCCCACTGCCTTGGGCTAAGCAACAAGATGATCCCACCTCGTTGTGGACTTGAAATGCTCTCTATCTTCAGTGGGGAAAAAAGAGGTGTGGATAATAGGAGGGGTGCCTTTGGTGCCTCTGTGGGCACATCTATCCACATTTAAATACGAATTTTTATGTTTAGCCATTTATCCCTAGCTGTAAAATATTGCAAAGGCTTTTACATTAGCATACTAATCCAGGCCTTGGGTCTGGAGGAAATTTATGTTGAACATTTCTGACGCCATTATTCACACTATGTAAAGCTGACTAAGACTTCCTTCAGAGGTAAAGCAATACTATATGCACACCATACTGCTTCCTCTGTTGAAAAATCTAACCACATGAGTTTCCGCTGCAAGGTTAAGAGAAGAACAAACAAATAGACAAGTTTAAGTTGATGGTGGCGATGTAGAACTTGCAAATCCGAAGGTTCAAAGAACCAGATTGACATCTGTGGTAGCTACATAATCTGGTGTCAATTTGAGGATTAAGCGTGTAGGGGTGGAGTGTAGGTTGTCAATCAGGATATAGCCAATGAGGCCTCTGTGTGGGCATGGCCTTCCTCTGGGGATCTGGTTTTTCCTCCTTGAAGGCAGGAAAACTCTCTGCTCACTCCCTTGGAGACTCTCTGCTGACAAGGCTGACTCCCTGCAAGATAACCCTGATACAGACAGAACCCTAGACCTGGAAAAGCCACGTGGAGACCCCTGCTAGCACTGAGATGCTTACAATGTCACTGGATTTACAAGACTTCCCACCCACTGACCTGTGATCTTCCTGCATTCGGCATCTTTGCATGTGTTTCATGAGTCTGAAGAAGACTTTATAGATTGGTGTCAGACATATGGGCTAATATCAGACTTATGGACTTGATCTGGACTGGGCTGGGATGTTTTCTCAATATTCAACTGCTCTTGTATATAAACCTCTACTTTTAAATACACATGTGAGTCTCCCTGGAGTTTCTTTTCTAGTCAACCCAGACTGACACAACACCCTCGAGCTGTCCCCTACCAGCGGTGTGACTTTGAGTTAGGATATAGCAGACTTAGCCTCCATTTTCTTCCTACAAATTAAGGGTATGCTGTCGGGATTCAATGAAGGAACATACAAGCCTGAAAGGGAGATGAAGAAATGAAAGTGAAGCCGGCTAGACAGTAGATAGTCAATTAAAGAACATTATCATGATAACGAGTATCATTAATAAATAGTGATGCACGATAAGGCTCAACATCCCTGGGCCCAGAAAGAACGGAAGAAATGGAAGCCTTGTCAGAAGGAATAGTCGAGCTCATCTATTGCACCAACTCATCACACAAAGTAAGCAAATGAGGACAAAGAGGTTATGGAGCTTATCCAAGGTCACGTAGTTGTTCATCTAATGAAAAAGTTGGGGCAAGATCTATTTCTTCTGGCTTAGATTCCACTGTCTGAATGGGAAGCCTTAAGCTCTGTCATGATGCCAGAGGACCAAGTAGCCAGAGCACTTAATCATGAAACCACAAATCTCCTTCTCCTATAAACACAGGGAAATTTCATGGTGTTACAAGAATATTAAAGTGAAAATAATAAGTTTAGTACCTACAGGTTGAAAATGATTTTTTTTGGTGGGGGGGAATTTGATTTCTAATCCTCTGTTCAATGTGTGTATTGTTTTGCTACAAATAAAGACAGGCTTGATTATGGGGAAAAAAAAGAGTAACAAGTCCATCAAAGAGAGGAGTTGCCACTCGGCATCCCCACGCTCCCTGGTTAAGTGTCCTTCTCCCCGCTGAACCCAGGGTCTCTCCAAGACCACAGAACAAGTGCTCATGGCTTCAGACATCTGCTTTCTCTTTCTGTAAGAAGCACTACTAAAATAAGATTGTATATAAGTCTCATCTGGACTTTCAGGTGGAGTCAACTGTAAGGCTTAATTTTTTTCCCTCTTCCCTCTCCAACATCTGTCTGTCATCACCAAGCCTTCTTGTCAACCTTAATCCACTCTCCTAATGTGTTTCCCTGGATCCCAGATCAGCCACTTAGCTCAAGATAACAAGGGCAGACAACTTTTTCTCCACCCCCGACCCCCACTTATTTTAGGTGCAGATCCTGACATCCAATCAGATTTACAGATACTAGTGTTTTGATCCCCCACTGCTAACATAGCACCCTAATGAGACAACACAGACAATGCAATTCACACGTGCTCTCAGACTGCAGTAACAGAGCAGTCAAGCAACACAGATTCTTCTTCTCTTTAAAACCATTGCTTCACTCTGCTCTTCACACAGACACCAACCTCCTAACATTTACTGTACAGTCAGGTGTCCGTCTGGTCTCTCCCTTCCTCTGCAGCCTTGAGTCTCAGCACTTCCTCCTAACTGTACAGCTACCCTCTCACAGCCTTGAAGGATCCCTGATCTCTCCCCATTGCGCATTTCTCTCCAGTGGTGTTGCTCTCTGCTAGGACTTGCCTCCTCTGCCCTGAACCCAGTGGACTCAGTGGCATGCCTCTAGATTTCAGAATAAATGCACATTCTCTAACAGGAGTTAAATTGCTCCTCTTGTGATTTATTAGCTGTGTTGGTCTAAATAAATTTTGTAATATCTCTAAGACTGTTTCCTCATTTGTAAAGTGGACATAATATCCCTCCTTACTTCAGTGAACTGTTATACAACTTAAGTGAACTAATATATGTTAAACAATTACAGCAGCCTCTGGCACATAGTAAGCGTAAGCAATTTGGCTGCTGTCATTACTCTGCAATTCTGTCCTTTCAAATATCTTAAAATTAAACTTTCCTTTCATTTCTAAAATTATGTTGATAGAAGTATGGCAGTGATGTTTTAAAAGACCTTGGTAATCTTATTATTTTAGGCTTGGAAAACTAAAGAAATAGCATGTTTGTAATTCTTAATCTAACATCCTAACTCCTCTAAAATATTGTACTTGTATAGGTCTTCAGTTTTCATAATCCATTCTTCCGATTTTCAATAGCTTTGTAACAAAACCCCTCATGGTTTGATGTGACATTCATTGTAGCATATCTCATGATTGCATGTGCCTAGGAATTCTGGCAAGGCTCAGTACCAAAGTGCTGGCTTAGGCTATGGTCACTTCAGGGTAGCCACCCAATGGCTGATCTGGTCTGAAGGGTCACGTGTCTCAGGCCTTGCTGGAGATGGAATTTCTGGCTACCAGGGCCCTGCACCCTCCCCAGGAAATCCTATGGCCTCTCCATAAATATTCTTCTGTCAGGAGGTCAGACTTACATGGTGATGGTTTTCTTCCACCCCCTCCACCATGAATGTTCCAAAATTCAGGAGGTATTGATGCCAGTCTTTTAAGGCCTGTCTCAGAAACGGGTCCAACTTCACTTGCACTATCTCTTATCATTGGAACTAGTCATGCAGAGATGTCTTGGGTGAAGAAGAGGGGCGGCCCTTTTCTAGACATCATTATGTATGTGCTTTGCTGAAATTCTGGGACATAATTAACATGGCCCTTCTGGACAGAATTCTTTTTGTGCTTCATTATAAATCTGGACTCGATGCCTCTGGTTATAATCCCCTCTTGGTTCCAGGTTTAAGACACGCCATTCCCCCGCCCCCCTTGGGAGCATCTTTAAGACTACTTTATAAGAGGGTGTGACTTAAAACACTATTCTTCATTTTCCTTGTGAGTTGTTGTTATTGTTGTTAGGGGTCATTGAGTCAGTTCCAGCCCATGGCATCTGTATGCAATGCAGAACGAAATACTACCACCTCCAACACCATCTTTACCATTGTTTCTATTCTGGAGCCCATCATTGCAGCCACTGTCAATTCATTTGGTTAAAGCCCTTTCTCTTTTTCCTTACCCCTCTGCTCCACCCAGTATGCAGTCCTCCTCCAGGAATTAATCTCTCCTGATAACATGTCCAAAGGACAAGGTGAAGTCTCACCACCCACGCCTCTACGGTGCACTCGGGTTATACTTCTTCAAGACAGATTTGTGCTTCCTTTTGGCAGTCCAAGATACTTTCAATATTCTTCTCCAGCACCACAGTTCAAACATATCAATTCTTCTTTAGTCTTCCTTATTCAATGTCCAACATTCATATGCATATGAGGCTACTGAAAATACCATGGCTTGGGTCAGGTGCACCAGAGACCTCAAAGTAATACCCTTGCTTTTCAATACTCTAAAGAGGTCTTGTGAAGTAGATTTGCCTAATGAAACTCATCTGTTTATCTTGGCTGCCGCAATGTAACATGTCTTTTTTGGGGGGAAATGTTACTTAACCTCTTTGAGCCTCAACTTCTTTTATCATTTTATTAGGGACTCATACGACTCTTATCACAATCCATACATACATCAATTGGGTAAAGCACATTTGTACATTCATTGCCCTCATTATTCTCAGAACATTTGCTCTCCACGTAAGCCCCTGGCATCAGCTCCTCATTTTCCCCCTCCTACCGTGCTCCCCCCTCCCTCATGAACCCTTGATAATTTATAAATTATTATTTTGTCGCCCACTTTTCTGTTGTCCATCCCCCAGGGAGGAGGTCACCTGTAGATCCTTGTAATTGATTCCCCTTTTCCAACCCACTCTCCCTCTACCCTCCCAGTATCACCACTAACATCACTAGTCCTGAAGGGATCATCTTTCCTGATTCCCTATGTTTCCAGTTCCTATCTGTACCAGTGTGCATCCTCTGGTCCTACCCAGACTTGCAAGGTAGAATTGGGATCATGATAGTGTGTGGTGGGGGAGGGCAGGGTTGAAGCATTTAGGAAGTAGAGGAAAGTTGTATCTTTCATCATTGCTGCATTGCAATCTGACTGGCTCATCTCCTCCCAGAGACCCTTCTGTAAGGGGATATCCAGTGGCCTACAAATGGGCTTTGGGTCTCCACTCTGCACTCCCCCACTCATTTGCTATGGTAAGATTTTCTGTTCTGATGATGCCTCAACTTCCCCACACAACCGCTGAAGACAAAGTGGGTGAATAAGCAAATGTGGTGAAGAAAGTTGATGGTGCCCAACTATCAAAAGAGGGGTCTTAAAAGTTTGAAGGTAAACAAGCAGCCATCTAGCTCAGAAGCAACAAAGCCCACATGGAAGAAGCACACCAGCCTGTGTGATCACAAGGTGCAGAAGGGATTAGGTATCAGGCAACATGTCTTTTGATCTCTTGATGACTGCTTCCATGAGCACTGATAGTAGATCCAAGCAAAGCAAAATTATTAAAAAGTTCAATCTTTGCTCCCTTTATCATGATGTTATCCATGGGTCCAGTTGTGAGGAGTATGGTCTTCTTTACATTGAGCACTTCATCAATAAGTGCCTCAAGACCACTCACGTTCAGCAAGCAAGGTTGTGTCATTTGCATATTAAAGGTTGCTAAGAAGCCTTTCTCAAACCATGATACCATATTGTTTTTCATAAAATCCATCATCATTGGTGTATGGTTGGCTACAAAAATGTCCATCAAAACCATTCCTCGGTATATAAGAACTATCTGGGTCAGAGAGACATCTGAGGATGATGGAAGAGCACACGCAAGATCTCTTTCTTAAGTAGCAGAGGCTGCTGAGACCAGATGCGCTAGAGTCTGTGGTACAGAGGCTCAGAGGAGCATTGCTGAGACTGTAGGGTAATGTCTCCTCATCTGGCTTGAGACTCTGAGACTGTTAAGACAGAGTAGCGGGACCACATGGCTGAGAGACTGGGGACCAGACTATGAGACAAAGCCACAGGTTTGGCTTCCACCTAGCCCACAGAGACAGAAGCCAAGAAACCATATCGCTGAAAGGCTGAGGACCAGAGAAAGTTTGGTCCCTGGCTAAGGAGAGGTGCCTCTGTGTAACCTATTAACTTCCCTAAAAAATTCCCTTAATCATGAGTATTATCTATGAGCTCTGTGTGGACAATTCAACAAATATTAGAATCTAAATAAAAAATATATATATAGATAAGTATATTTATCTTGAGATAAATCGGGGGTATCAACTCTAGTCTCAATAATTGATAATAGGCTACCCATATCCATATTTTCACTATGCTTACTATCCCCTACCTGGAGTGGGTCACTCAAACAATAGTGAACATGTAATGTTTCACATTCTCCTAATCTGTTTGATGTTCCAATGTCTTTGTTTATGTTTATTCTTCAATTCCCACCTCAAATATCTTCAATCTCAACTCAAACCGCAATTACTCCTGCCACACACCCTTCATTCATTCAGGATAAATTCTACTGACCTCTGATTAGATTGCACCTCAATTGCAGATAGCTATTTGATTTCTTGCCATGTTTTATTAAAGCAATCTATTAATCTATTTACATCAACAGCATGACAGCTCTGTTGGGTAGAAGAAAGTGCCGCATTTTAATCAATTTTGTATTTCTCATGTCTAGTACAATACCTAGTGCCCTAATATATCTGAGCTGATTTACATGACTGTCATTACTTCAATTTTGATTGAAAATATATCAAGATTATTAAATTGAGTTTAATTCAAATGACCAAGAACTTCACCAGGAACAATTGACATGTAATTATTTTTTACAAGATTAATTTGAAAATCTCCAGTTTCATGAAAATATGAATAAATCATTGCAAAAGATTCAATGATGAGACTGTTTTATATATACTTTCTCAATATCAATATGCATTTTATTTTCCTTTTGAGGGTTGAGTTGGCGCACATAGCCCGAGATATAAGTTTTAGAAGTTAGGCATCATCTGGAAGTTAATAAAAGTGATGAAGAAGCTGACTCAATGCAGACAGAGAAACAGGATTATAGATGATCGTTCAAGGGTAGAAAATTAATCTACACTTGGCCATAGATGCATCTGATCGCTAAACAAAAATTAAGGTACAAGTAAGTCCCAGGGGATTTTCCATTATTTTTAGGTCTAATAAAAAGAAGCTTGCCAAACTGCTCTATTCACAAAGTTCTCCAGCTGACCTCCTCCTGTATCTTTGATCTCTTTGTTTAGTGTGTGTTCCTTCTCATTGCTGGTAGAAAGTGACATATATATATATATATATATACATATATATATATGAATTACTCCAAACAAATATATATATATATGAGAGAGAATTACTCCAAGCAATATTTAAGTGCTTTATATAAAATATCTTTCTTATTTTTCCAACAGCCCTGCAAATTCCTTGTTATTTATATGGAGAAAATTCAAGCTCAAATAGCACAAGTGACCTGGTCAAAGTCACAAAGTAATTGAGGCAAGGGTCTCTCCGATGCCAAGGAATCTACTCTGAATCTCTAATCCCAACATCTCAAAGGGGTGAATAACAATCCAAACCACACGGCTGTCCTGTGAATGTCAATGTTTCCCCTACAATGACAAGTAAAAAGGCATGACATTGGATGGATTAATGATTTTCCTCCATTTTTCTATTCTTCTATTGTTCATTCTCTATTCTCCATATATCTATTGTTGGTCCATACCCCAGTGCATCTGTCATTGTAAACATTTACAATACATTCATATCATTTGTCTATGTATAAATATCCACTGTTGTAGATATAAACAATTAAGCTCAGTCTTGGACAGAAATTTAATCTGATGCCCATAGCCCCAACACAAAATTGTGCAATGATGTCAAAAGTAAACCAAATTCTTGGTCTGTAATATTCCTTAGATAACATCATGATAAACAGAAAAGACTGAAGTTGTCAAGTATTTCATCTTGCTTCGATCCACAATCAATTCTCATGGAAGCAGCAGTCAAGAGCTCAAAAGACATATTGCATTAGATAAATCTGCTGCACAAGACCTTTTTAACATATTGAGGAACAAGGATGTTTCTTTGAGGACTAAAGTGCACCTGATCCAAGC
This sequence comes from Tenrec ecaudatus, assembly GCF_050624435.1. Lineage (NCBI taxonomy): Eukaryota > Metazoa > Chordata > Mammalia > Afrosoricida > Tenrecidae > Tenrec > Tenrec ecaudatus. The sequence goes on from NC_134539.1 coordinate 13,216,970, forward strand.
CATAATATTCTCCATAGAACCCTATGCATGTTAAAGTTGGACATTAAATAAGAAAGACCCTTGAATAATTGATGTACTTGCATTGCAGTGCTAGAGAAGAATTCTGAAAGTACCATGGACTGCTAACAGGACCATCAGATCTGTACTGGAAGAAGGCGGACCAGGGCACTCCTCAGAGGAAAAGCTGGCTTTGGACATATTGTCAGGAAAGACAAGTCCCTGGAGAAGGACATCATGCTTGGTAAAGTGGAGGGGCAAGGAAGAAGTGAAGGCCCTTGACGAGATGCGCTGACACAGTGGCTGCCTGACTGTGCTCAGCCATAGGCATAGGAACCATTGTGAGGCGGGCACAGGACTGGGCTGTTTCCTTCTGTGGTGCATTGGGTTGCGATGGGTCCCAGCAGCCTCGATGGCACCCAACAACAGCCAGAAATGTCTCAAAATCCTAGCTTTATCCTATCTAGTTTTAATTATCATCACCAGTTATCTCATAAACTTAATACCTCATGCCTTTAATGTTGTAATAATCAAATCAGCTTATTCTAATGATCACTTACTTCATCTAATCCCTTTGATCTGAAAAGTTTCTCTAATTCAGAGGTGGGCAATCTTTTCTGCCAAGGACCATTTTGATATTTATAGCATCATTCAAAGGCCATACAGAATAATGAATTTATAAATTATCCTGTTTTAATTATTTGATCAAATTTAATTAACTCGTAACGATGACAGGAAGTGCTTCCCTTTGGTGAGGTGTGTGCTGTTAGATGGTATTGATGGTTTCACTGGCGTTACATGGAAGCTGGATTGGAAATTCCCCAACCTTATTTCAGTCATTTAATGCTCATAGGATAAATTCCAGTCTCCTCTGTCAGGCATTCAAGGTTCTTAATGATCTCCTGCCAAGCTACTTTTTCAGTCTCGTCTCCTACCCTTGACAATGACCCCATGCTTCAGGCCACCTCTTCTTTTCCTCACCCCTGAATGTTCTCTGAATTTTTCTTCCTTTATTTCTTTGCTCGTGATGAACAGAATGTTTTCACTTCATTGTCACCTCTATAACTCTTGTCATTCCTTCAGTGCCCAAATTAAAGATTATCTCTTTCGAGCCTTTCCAGACTATTGATGGAGAGACCCTTCATCTACTGCATATGGCACTTATTAATTCACTATGCACTCATTTGAGTGCATGGTCATAGCTGTTTATGTCTAAGGATGTACTGCTTTCTTGAATTCAATATATGAACGACATAGCCTATACCTCCTGTAGTCTATATCTATGAGCATACTTATTCCCCCATTAGCTGTCTACAGAGCAGTTTATGAGTATTTATTAAAGAAACACATACATGTACCTCCTTAGTCTTATTCTTTTTCCAGTAGCTTTGACCTTTTAATGTCTACATAGGTAGAGAGAATTGAAATTGAGCCTTCCCATTTGAGGTATGAAATCTGAATCTCAATTTATTATTAGTTTGGTTGCCAGGATTGTAAGATACAAAAAAACACAAAGGTACTGGGTGTTCAATTGCTGTTATTAAGTGAATAACTAAGTAATTGACCATGGTGTGTTCGTCTTCATGAATACTTCAGATCAAATGTCAGGCCATGCCTTTCTTAATAGTAGTTAATTCTGTTTGATTCCATTGTAATTATTTAAAAGGCATACAGAAACAAAGCTTTGCAGTGGAACAAAAAAATAATTGAAGCAGGGAACATTATAATCTTAAAATAATCTCAAAAACGGAATAAAAGGAAATGTTTTAAATGCTTCTGGGATATCTAACTTTCAACTGTCTTCATGGAAATCAGAAAACATCGATGGATAATAAGTTAATGTTGAGTTTAAAACCTGCTCTGTATAAAACCTGCTCTGTGTTTGAAACGTTTTGTTCCCAATAATAATCCCTCAGCTGCTTTTATCCTTTGGTATCGACGCTTTATTGTGATTGAGAACCGACTGTGACATGGTGCTGTCTGCAGACCCCACTGTCTTCTGAGCTGGCCACTCTCATTAGCAGGAGTGCACATGTTGATAAACCCTGGGGGGCATGTATGTGACACCAAAGAACTCTACATGATAGGCTTTCAGTGGAGATTTTACTAAGGCAGTTGGGTCTCTCTATAGTGTGATTTTCTCTCTTTCTGCAGCATTCATTCGCACTTGACCCTGTGTTTTAGAAAGTGCACACAAGTCAGTATTCCAGACATCCCAGGGACTTGAAGAGCTGGTCTAACGCCTGTGTTGTGAGATGAAAAAAAAAAAAGAATTTTGTTGAACCTATAAAAAGGATGACATTTTGCCTGGCCCTGAGCTGTTCTGTTCAAAATTGAAGGCTTTGCAGCTTGCAACTCTTGATTTGTGAGCAGAGAGTCCCGTATCTTGGCCATTACTGAATCATAAAAGTTCTTTGCCTCTTCCCAGATCATTTTATTCAAAAGGAAAAATAGAATCCCTTTATCTTAGAAAATTCATTTTCTTTCATTTTGGACATTGCTGGAATAGGTTCTGCGGGGGGTTGGTGAAAACATATGCAAATGGTCATTTGAAAAGACTCGCTGGCTGATGTTAAGGAATGAAGACTGGAGCGGGTGTCGTGAGCATAGAGCACTGTGGAGCACTTTCTTTGGCACAGCACCTTGTGAAGGCCTCTTTGTCCTCATTCCTTATTTCTACCACCTGTAGCATAGTCATAAGGAGCCACATGGTAAATCTGGGCCAGAGTCAAACCCCAATACATGTTACTGATTGGCTCAGGAGGGTATGGACAGACAATAAGGAGAGGATTTGCTTAAGAATCCCTGTATACTGGTACAGATAGGAACTGGAAACACAAGAAATCCAGGACAGATGAACCCTTCAGGACTAGTGGTGAGAGTGGCAATACCTGGAGGGTGGAGAGAAGGTGGGATAGAAAGGGTGAACCAATCATAAGGATCTATATATAAAACCCCTCCCGGGGGGACCAACAACAGAAAAGTGGGTGAAAGGAGATGTCGGAAAGTGTAAGACATGAGAAAAATAATAACAATTTATAAATTATCAAGGGTTCATATGGAGGAAGGAGGAGAAAAATGAGGCACTGATACCAAGGGCTCAAGTAGAAAGCAAATGTTTTGAGAATGATGATGGCAACAAATGTACAAATGTGCTTGACACAATGGATGGATGGATGGATGGTGATAAGAATTTTATGATCCCCCAATAAAATGATTTTTTTTAAAGAATCCCTGTACACCTCACATTCCTTGGACAAGGTTGAAGCATACAGGATACTACTTATCAACATCAGAAGTGGCATTTCATTTCCCAGTTAAACCACATCATCTTATAACTTAACCTTCTCCACAGTTGAATTATCCGTTTAGCTGAAGAAAAACCTGTGTTCAGTGCATTTTCTATGTTATTCACTGAACTAGCTGCTGTTGCTGTTTTTGTAGCTCTTAGGTGCCATTGAGCCCTTTCAAACCCATAGCAACCCCGTGCACAACAGAATGAGACACTGCCTGGTCCTGGGCCATCCTCACAATTGTTCCCATACTTGAGCCCATTGTTGCAGCCACTGTGTAAATCTAGGTGCCAGGTACCAATAATATCTTCAACCCTGTTTTCAAGGAGTGTCCAGCCTATCTGTGGTAAGCATGGTTTAGAACCTTATCATACAAAAGTACCCAATTTCCATCAATAAAAGTGAAGTCCAAAATTATGTTTATGAAGAGGATATCAAATCGTCTTACATACACATTTTTAAAAGGGGTGGTGGGGGTGTCAGGCAGTCAACTTTTAAAAAATGGTATTACAGACTTTGTGATGTTCATTGTATTTGTGATGTTTTTCATTTCCTAATTTATTGGGATTTCTTTTCACCATCTAAATTGACACGTGGTGCCCCTCGGTGAATCTCTGGAGAATTATATCATTCTTGGTTAGTAAACCAGGGTCAGGTTCTCCATGAGATGGATGACTCAGTGGCTGCAACAAGGGACTTCCATAGGGCACTGCCTCTGGGAGTGGCATGGGACCACATGCGGTTCCCTTGGACTGGACTAGAGGTTGTAGAGGTTGTTTAGATTTGGAACCAGCTTGATGACACCTAACAGCAGGAACAGGTGATGGAAATATTTAACACTCTCACCAACCAACCGAATCATTGCAGTCCACCCAGAGGTGTAAGCTGGTTAATCTATTTTAAGATGAAAACAGAAAGACATATGGAAAAAATTAGTCCCTCGGACTAATGGATCCCACAAACCTCAGATTCCACAGTCCTGAAGCCTGAAGAACCAGATGCTAGATGGTTCCTGGCTGCCATTACCAATTGTGCTGAGACAGATCACAGTACAAAGTCCTGGATAGAGTGGGAGCGAAATGTGGAACAAAACTAAAAATCGTAGAAAAGACTAGGCTTACTGGTCAGACACAGACTATGACTCTTAGGAACACTTCAGGTGTGAAACTAAAGTCACCCCATGGGAGACTAATCAAACGTTAAGATCAAAAGGGTAGCCTTCACGCAAGGCCAAACTTCTGAGGGCTCCGGAAGAAGGAGGAAGGAACAGGAAGTGAAAACAGAGAGGACGTGGTGTAAATGACGGGACCTTGAGGGAATAGCACGGGAGGAGCTGAAACAAAATGCATATGAATTGCTGACTATACACTGATCATCTGCTCTGAGTATAGATCTGATGATCTGCTCACGTCCTTCCCAATAGAAAAAGTGTGTGTGTGTGTGTGTTTGTTTTTTCAAAAGTGAGATTCCCTAAAAGAAAGCCGGAGGCCACTCACAGTACAAGGCTAGCCTTGCTGCGAGGCTACATAGCTGATAGGATTTACACCAAGTCACAGCACCGTGCCTGGCACAGAATAGGGACTTAGTAGGTGCCAGTCATTATCGCTTGTACAGTTCTTTTCCCGCTGCCATTGCTTCGACCCCTCAAAGGCATTTCCTGAAGAATCAAGAAAAGCCCAGCACCCAGGGCTGTGTCATTCATTCTACGAGCTGCTTCAACCCATGACAAAACTCGAACTCAGTCAAGTGTGCTGCAGTGCTCCGCTACCAACTGAAAGGTAGTGGGCCAGAGCCCAGCTCCCACCCCTTGGAAGCCAGATAGCTTCCATAAAGATTTAGAGTTGGAAAACCCTGGGGAAGATGGCGAGGTGGGGTGGGGGTTGGGGGGAGGGCGGGGGCAGCTCGACTCTGGTCTCTAGGGCTAGTATGGGTCTGGATCTACTTGGTGGCAGCAGCTTTTGTTTTGGGAAGGTTGGAACATTAAATTGCTGCTGTTGTTGTTGTTGTTGTTAGATACTGTGGAGTCAGCTACGACCCACAGCGACCACATGCAAAACAGTAAAGTTAGTCTGGTGTAATTTTGACCAAGTGTATGAAATTCCTTTACGAAATGACCCGGGAAACTCTAAGGCCATTTCTAAGTGGAAAGCAGAGCCACACGCACATAGAGATGAAAACGCGTATTCTCTATAAATTCAGACCTATCCTTTCTCCATTTTTGAAATAGCTCCTGGAACTTCAGAGACAAATGAGTGTGAAACAAACAATCCTTCAGATTGGTGGGGAAAGCTCACAGGTGCTTAATATCCTTAAGAGCAAGACATCCTTGCTAGCAATTTCTTTTTCTCTCCCAAGGAAGTCAGAGAAAAGTACTCAGGGTCTCTTGGTGCTTGAAAAGAAAAATACAGCCATCTTTTTCACTGGCTTCAAATAGCCTAAATAGGGCAGCACACAGACCCTCCACTGCTGAGTCAGAGGAAAGACGGGCATCTGTTGGTGATAAGCAGCCCTGGTAGCTTTGAAACTGAGCCCGCCCGGAGATTGAGGACAAGCTCCAAGGAAGGACTTTGCACTTCAAGTGAATCACTTGGTGCTGGTTGATAAGGAAAAAGGAAAGATTAGTGAGCAATGCACTGACCTACCTCCGAAGCATTTATTTCGTTCATGTATGTGTTAGACTTGCCCGCCGTCAAGATGGCCTTCATTGAGGTTGATGTGAAAGTGGCTCTATAATTTCTACAAGTTTTGCGTGTAATGTAGGTCTCCATGCACATGGAAAGGCTCTGGACAAGAAAAGCAGTTGAGTGCAGGATGCTGTAGTGAACCTGCTCGCTCCAGAACTGGGCGGCACGCACATCCCACCTGCTGAGCTCTCTGACCTTAGACAAGCGACTGAATCTCTCGAAGACTGCATTTGCTGAGCTGAGAAATTAAGTTGATGACACCCTGTCCTTCATCAGATTGCTAGGACGATTCAATGAGATGATAGATGGAAAGATTTGTGCTAAATGCCTAGCTCAGAGTAAGGACTTCATAAAGGTCAGGAATAAAATTGCCCAATGGAATATTAATTAGAGCTTCAGGAGATTTCGTTCGTTCACAATGAGCCCAACTAAATTCCATTGAGTCAATTACTACGCACGGTGCCTCTATTTATGGTTTCCAAGGCTGTAACTTTTTACAGGAGCAACTAGTCTCATTTTTCTCCAGAAAACATCTGGTGGGTTTGAACCACTTACCTTACAGCTGTCAGGCCAACACTTACCCTATAACACCACCAGGGCTCCTTATAATGATGACAGTAGCTGTGACCATGACTCAAAAACCTCTGACACTTTCCCTATTGAACTAAGAGGGTGGTTTTACCAAGAAAGAAAACTCACTGCCAAAGGGTTGATTACAACACATATTCAAATTCTGTACAGCCTCTGAAACTAAATCTCACAGGAACAGATAGCCTCATTTTCCTTCCACGCTGTGGCTGGTAGCTAGAACCACTGGCCTTGTGTTTAGCAGCCCAATGCCTAAGACAATACCTCCAGGACTCTTTATAGAATTGCAAACAATTGCTGTCTGGGATGTTATAAGAGCTGTAAGAGCCCCCAATAAAATGATTTTTTAAAATAGAATTGAAAATATCAGGTCCCTCCCAGAGTCAAACAAGCGCCTTGCACCCACCAATGAAAGACTCAACCCATTCCTGTAGACAGTGATAACTAACGACCCTCTCAATCTCACCACCACGAAAAAGGCAGACTCCTCTTTTGTTACTAGAGAATTGGCTGGTGGTAAATGACATAGAGCCATCAGACCAACCAGAGTTTATTCTCAATTTAGATTGGGCATTATAACTTGTCAGATTGATATGAACTAATTCACTGGGCTTTCAATGTTCAATTATCTTTTCTTTGGTATAATGAGAAAGGAACCATATGGTGACAGCAACAGTCAAGCACCGACAGGTTATTATCTTAAACAGAGTTGCAACAGTTCAACATTTAACATTTCAGCTAAAGAATACTGGAATTAGAAACCAAGGTTAATAGCTTAGCTCTGGGAAAATACGATATTTTGGCACACACACATAAAGAAGCAATGTGGGGACGGCTGGGTCTTTAACACCTATGCTGACAGAGGAAAGCAGGCAGGGAGTCTGATTCAGTCACCAGGTTGTGCCTCTTATCCTTCCCGTCTCTCCTGCTTTTTCCAAGTCTGTTGTCCAGAAAATTCTAGTTGGGTTCTGTTTGGGGGCTTTATTTATTTTCGCACAGCTGCTACTGCATAGGTGAAAATGTCTAATCTAGTTCCAGAAAGAAGAGAAAAAAACTGGAGTCATCTTCATCAAGCTGTCCTAGATACGTAGAACTGATGCTGGGAGCTGTCATCCAAGGAGCAACGATTGGCCTTTCCCGCTGCAGCAGAGGAAAGAAGAGCAGTGGAAAGAACCGGAGAGACATGATGCAATTAGGCCAAGGAGCTAAGGGACCACACAGATATCAGTCGCCCTGACCCTGTGACCCAAAGAACTAGTTGATGACTGGCTGCTACTGCCAACTACTGTGAAAAGGATCACAAAAGGTGGTCCTGGAGAGAGGGGGAGAAGAATGTGGAACAAATTCTAAACCATTTTCAAAAAAGATGAGAATTACTGGTCAGATAGGAACTGGAAAGCCCCTGAAACTATGACCCTTAGTCACCCTTCAGGTCTATAACGGGATTCAGATAAGGAATAGGCAAGTCTACAAGGGGACTGGTGCCCTGGTGGCATAGCGGTTATAAGTTGTGCTATGATCCAAAAGGTGAGCAGTTCAAAAGCACCAGCCGCTCCTTGAGAAAGAGAAGACTTTCTATTCCTCTAAAGAGTTATAGTCAAAAACCCACATGGGCAGTTCTAACCTGTCTAATAGGGTTACTATGAGTCATCATTGTTTGATGACAGTGAGGTACTGGGAATAATAACATTAGAGAGTGCTCACACCTTAGGAAATCACCCATTTGAAATTTTTTAAAAATGCAGTATTTACTCAATGAAAACATTGAGAAAAAAATCAGGAAAGCAAAAGGGAAACGGGAAATACAGGGTGTGCTAGTCTGGGTGGACTAGAGAAACAAATTCATAGACACTCATATGTGAATGAGAAAGAGCTTTATATAAAGCTCAGTCCAGATCAAGACCATAAGTCTGAGATTACCCCATATGTCTGATACCAATCTAAAGAGTCCTCTTCAGACTCACAAAACACATGCAATGACACCAAATGCAGGAAGATCACAGGCCATTAGGTGGGGAATATATGTCCAATGGCACTGTAAGCATCTCAGTGCTGGCAGGGTTCTCTGCATGGCTCCTCCAGCCAGGGCACTATCATAACTCCATGTGTCTTGTCAGCTACAATGTCTCCCAGGGAGTCAGCCTGCGTCATGCCTCCAGGGAGCTATCTATCTCCTTAGCGCCTCCAAACGAGGTCATCAAGCTGTGACCTGATTGACAGGCTAAACTCCACCCCTTCACACTTAATCCTCTCAAATTGACAACAGATTATAGAACTACCACACAAGGAGAAAGTGGAATACATGATGGTACATTGCGTGGATTGAATCAATAACATGAAACAAAATGTGTATCACTTTCCTTTCAAATGTCCTTTAAGTTTGGAGAACAGAAAGAAGTCTGAAGTGCGAAGATCAAGGCTACAGAGTGATTGGAGCAAGTTTCCCAATAAAACTATCTTAGGAAAGCACTTGTAATGATAGAAATATGAAGGCGCCTTGTCATGGTGGCAGAAAGGAACAAAGAAAGCACTCGGGGCAATTTTCCTGGACTTACTTTTTTTTAACACCAATGTAGTTTTCAATTTTCTTAAAACTTCTTCCTAATAAACCCTTTAATCTCCCTGTGTCCTTAAAGAAAACCAATCAAGATGGCCCCATTAGAATAAAAAACACAGTTGCTATACCCTTCAGAGCTGACCTTTGTTGACTGTGAGCTGGTCCATGGCTCCCCTCGGAGGCGCTGCTTGGACCTTTGATGCAAAGCACCCTAAGGACACTGAGGCAAATGTGTTACTTACAGCTCCTCATCGCAGCGTCCTCTTCAGACATATTTGGAGGAAAATCCTGTGTGTGAACTGGGACTTCTTTACTTATTCTCATATATGCATGATAATACGTGTTCTATAAGGAAAGAATTTTTTAAAGAAGTTGCAAAGTTGGTATGAGACCAGTCTCATAAGAGAAGATAAAGACCTTCCTTTGAAGAATATACAGACTGAAATCTGACTATTGAATAATAGATAATATTTAATATATAATGATATTGAAAGTTGAATATCAATAATATTGAATATATATAATTTCAGGAAAAAATCACCTCAATTTTCTAGGTACAAAATAACTCTCTGCAAATTACAGATAACTCTGTATAATGGTCTATAACATAGTACTACCTAAAATGTGTTAAAGACACAACATCTGAGGAAAACAAACTGAAATTAAAGCCCTTGAAATTATAAATCAATGGAGTATGACAATTTAATAGAATTCATAAAAGTTAATTAAGGTCAAGTTTATAGAGATGCGACCTAGGTTTTACAAGGGTAAAACTTCAGTACAAAACTCTCTCAGGATTATCTGTCAAATGATCCACCAGAGGCCAATATATGTAAAGAGCATTATTTTGTTAAACAATTTAGAAATACTGGTTTAGGAAAGCCTCTCTTCGGAACTCTACCATAGTTCTAAAGTTAGAGCAGCAAGACTAGACATAATGTATGTGCCCGCGTGTCTCCTGTGTGAAGAAAGCTTAACTTTTGGAGAAGGAACTCGAGGGAAGCAAATTCTACCAGCCAGAGATGCAGCCACTACCTCTTCAGCTTCAGCCCCACTTCATTACAAGCACTGATCAAGATGGAAACTGTTCCTCATCTGAATTTTGTAGGGCACAGGGGTTGACTTGGTCATTTTAAGTGCAGCTGCTCTGAAGGCTTCGCTGAATTACTGGACGGACTGACTGCCTTCGCATCTACACTGACATTAGCTTTTCTTCTTTAGTTTAGGTCGAGAACCCTTGTTTCTCCCTAGGACTATGTCTTTTGTTTTACATTTCAATTGTCTGACATTGGATTGGCCAGGCCAGCCAGATTTCCCTGCAGACTATGGATGTTGGTCTACTTCCTCTGTTTAATGTGGACCTGGTTAGCATCATGTAGCACAATTGCTTGAGGATACCTAAATGTCCATCCCAATGGTCATTCCAACATTTCAAAGAAATACATTTGAACTGACACAAGTCATAATCGGGACTGCAGTCCACCATCTTCGGGAGGGCTGGCCCAGTAGATAATCCTGTTCTCCACTCACCAAACCCTTGCTGTCTGTCCTTTCGGACTCATGGAGATGCTGTGTATGTTAGAAAAAACCTATGTGCGCTGGCGTTTTCAATAGCTGGGTTTGCAGAAGTACAGCACCAAGTCTTCTGAGTGAACTTGCACTGCCAACGTTTCCATTAAGCAACAAAGTCCTCATCCATCTACACCCCATTGGACTCATCCAATTCTGTCTTCCTCTCTTTACCCACTATTCCAAAACCATTATCCAATTATGGTTAGCCCTGCACCAATATTGTAAGCAAAAGGTTATTATCAAGTGCCACTTTGATGACTGAACAGAAATTGGCAATGATCAGAGAATCTGCAATGTACATTGTCTCCATGGTGCTGGAAGAATATTTTCATCACTGTGCCCTTCATCTACCAAATAGGAGCAATTACCTTTCCCCTCCCACCTGGGGCTCTGAAAGGCTTCTCTTTGGTGCTCACAAAAGACAATGAGTTCATCAAATGAAAGTATTCATAAGTTGAAATGATCAATTTTATATAAAGGAAATGTCAGGTCAATTTGAAAAACCTTTATAATGAGAAGTCAAAGAACTATTTTATAATGATTTCTTTATTGAAGCAAAAAAAGTTCTCTAGACTCCTGAAGCTCTGAGTCATTTCCTGATATATTTTTTACTCTTCAGAAAAAAAGTCAGGTGTTGAAGGGTTCAGATATCAGGCATCAAAGAACAAAAAATCAAATCATTATGAATGGGGGGAGTGCAGATTGGGGACCCAAGACCCATCTGTAGACAACTGAACATCCCCTTACAGAATGGTGACGGGGAGGAGATGAGCCAGTCAGGGTGCAGTGCAACAACGATGAAACATATAACTTTCCCCTAGTTCCTTAACACATCCTCCCCTGCCACTGTCATGATCCCAATTCTACCTTACAAATCTGGCTAGGCCAGAGGACGTACACTGGTACAGATAGGAAATGGAGACACAGGGAATCCAGGGTGGATGATCCCTTCAGGACCAGTGCTGAGAGTGGCGATGCCGGGAGTGTACAAGGAGGGTGTGGGCGGGGAAGGGGGAAACAACTACAGGGATCTACCTCCTCCCTGGGGGATGGACAACAGAAAAGTAGGTGAAGGGCAACATGGACAGTGTAAGATATGACAAAATAATAATTCCTAAATTATCGAGGGTTCATGAGGGAGTGGGCAGCAGGGAGGGATGGGGAAAATGAGGAGCTGATGGCAGGGGCTTACGTGGAGAGCAAATGTTTTGAGAATGATGAGGGAAATGAATGTACAAAAGTGCTTTACACAATTGATGTACGTATGGATTGTGATAAGAGTTGTATGAGCCCCCAATAAAATGATTTTTTTTAAAGAGAGAGATCACGACACACGGAATCCAGGAACAGAAATGGGAACAGTGATACCAGGAGAGTAGAGGGGACGAGAGACAGCGGTGGGTGTAAGAGATGAGAATAATAATAATCTATGATCTATCAAGTGAGGGGGATAGAGGAGCTGATACCAAGGGCTTAATACAAAGTAAATGTCTAGAAAAGAATGATGGCAACATATGTACAAATATGCCTGATACAATTGATGTATTGATTGTTATGAGTTGTAACAACCCCAAATAAAATGATCTTTTAACAAAATTTTTTGAAAGAAAATAAAAAGACCTAAGATATAGTCCCCTCAAAAAATAATTGTATGTAGGTAAAGGGAATCACCATCTTTACATTTTACTGTTCACATGTTTGCCTGTAAGTTAAGCATAAAAGCTCATAAATAAAATCCATTAAAAATCCTTAATTTTTTCTACAACATAATTTAATTTAACTTCTCTCCTGAAGGACTTCCACTTAACCTTCTTTTCAGACTAAAAGGAATCGTTGTTTCTAATAACCAGGAAGCTATTATATTAGCCGTAGAATTCCAAATATCAAATTTACTTGTTTTTAAATAAGTTAATGGTATCTACCAATGCTTACCTTAAATTTCATTTAATAAAATCCCCAACTTCTACTTTATAGAAGTGTTTTGTGCTTTGGGTCTATCAATTTTCTCTAATCAGGCAAAGATCTAAGCTGTCATTTCAAATACAAGATTTCTAAAACCAAATAAATATCTCTAACATGGAGGCATTTCCTGCCCAAACATTTGTTCAGTGATTCAAAGTACTATATGATGAGCTATTTTTTATTTTATCAGCAGAATTCTACAGAGTAAGCCTAATTTTTTTAAGAGACCAATACTAAAGTACAAAGAATATTAACCAGAGGAAAATGAGAGCTTTTAAAATAGTAGATCTGTTGGCTGAAACACATTGGATAGAAGTGTTTGTGTAGAAATAGCATTTTGCCAAGATGCTGTGATATTTTGTGCTAATATTTCACACCTAAGGTGTTGTTTTCCTCATGCAGAGGCAGCAATCAGTTGGAAAATAGAGAGGAGACAACAAACTACCACACTTTTTCTTTCTTTCTTTTTTTTTAATCTTAAGGTTCAGGCTAATTTGCTGTATGGTGATTAATGCTTTTAATCAAGATTCTGGGGATGAAAATTAATCATTTCATCAACTGAATATGGAATCTATGTGGATGATAAAATGCTATAAATCAAAAAGAGAAGAGATGGAATATTTAAACACTCTAAAAATATTAGTTTTTAAAAGAAGCCTCTAATTTTTCCTTGGAGTTGTTCTTGCTGAAGGTTCCAATTCACGATGCGTTTTTTTTTTTTTTTACACGGCTCTGAGTACATTATCTAACTACTCTGATATTTTTGGTCTTTATCTCTTAAAAACAAGATGCTACTAGGATTTATGAGTAATTCCTTGTAACACAAAGGGTAATGGACACAGGAAGGCATGTTTCTTTAAGAGTTATTCATATTTCTATGCACCTCACAGCCCCAGCGAACCATCGATGGGGTTGGGAACCTATCTGGCGCTATCTTGAAATTAAATGTCACCAGAAGGCAGAAGGGAAAGGAAAAAGGGTGGAAGCATTAGACATGTTTGTCGAGTTGATTCTAATTGGTGCTGTTGTTATGTATCTTCTGGTAGGTTTGGAGTCATAGTGACCCTTGGAACAGAACTCATGGGAATCCTGTAGGGCAGAGTAAAACTATTCCACAAAGTTTTCTAAGAAGTGGTATTTATGGGACAGATTGCCAATTCTTTTCTCCTACAGAGTGGCTGATGACTTCTGTCTGCTAACCTTTTAGTTAGAAGCTTCGTGTCTTACCATCAGGTCCCAGGACTCACTGACGTCCAGTCCATGCTGACTCACAGCGGCCCCCCTGTGGGGTCCCAAGACTATAACTGTTTATGGCAGTAGAAAGCCCAGTCTTTTTCCTGACCATGTGATCGCAGTCCAACGCATAATCCCTACACCACCAGGGTTCCTCTGTGGAGAGTAATATCCCTTATGTGAAGAGAATTTCCATAGCAGAGAGGTAAGTTAAATAAACAGAGGTGAGGGTGGTAGGGTGGGGGAGGCAGGTAATAAAGAGGAGCTGATACCAAGGAGCTCTGAGCAGAAAGAAAATGTTTTGAAAATGATGATGGCAGCATCTGTACACATTCACTTGATGGCATTGATCTATGGATTGTTATATCTGTAAGAGTCCCCAATTAAAAAGATCAATAAAATAAATAAACAAATAGAGGCTGTATTAGTCAGGGTACTTTAAAGAAACAAATCCACAGAAACTCATGTATAAGAGAGAGTTTTATATAAAGGTTAAGTGTGCATCAAGAAAACATCCTAACCCAGTGCTGCCCAAGCCCACAAGTCCAACATTAACCCATTAACGTATATGTCCAACACCAATCCACAAAACAGATGCAATGATGCCGACTGCAGGAAGAAAGCTGAGTCAGTGAATGTGTAAGCATCTCAGCGCTGGCAGGAATCTCCACATGGGCTGCATAGGGGTAGGTCCATGTGGCTTCTCCTCAGGGATGTCTTGCAGGAAATGAGCCTTGCCAGCTAAAGCAGGGAACTGCTAAGGCAGCTACATCCTGGTCCAACCATCACAAATCAGGAGACCAGAGAACTAGAAAGGCGAGACTCACTGAACCATTTATCCCTCCACCCTTCAATTAACCTCACATGTGTTTATCGGCCAGATTGGCATAATAAACTAACTACCTCAGAGGTAAAATCACTAGTAGAGATGTGCATTGGGACCAATATACTATTAGAATTTCTGGAAAGAGATCATCTCTCTGCAAACCCTCATGCACACATACACTGACAGGGCAGCACAGTGCCATCTGCATATAGTGGATGTTCACTTTGCCAGAACTATATCACATTGAAGCTGTCCAATGGTTTCCATGAGCCCTAGAGAAAGATACATATACCATATATACTCGAGTATAAGTTGACCTGAATATCAGCCGAGGCACCTAATTTTACCACAAAAATTGCATAAAATAATGTGCTGAAAACTCAGCTTATACACATGTATATATGGTACTTAATATAGCTGATACTGCTGTCTCCAATGTGGGCAGGGGGAGTAGCTACCATGCAGAGGTAGGGAAGTATGCTTAGCCAAGCATTTCTATTCAATCAACCGCAGTCTGGGTTAAAATCAGAGTTGTTTGCCCCATAAGCAAGGCAAAGGTAGACTACCACTCAGAGGAAGGACCATGGTTCGCCTGCCAAAAAAAACCCCAAACAAAAAACCAAAACCAGCTCTGGATTGACAAGCTACACATTGAAGTGTTAGGTTTCACAGGGCAGTAGAGCGCCAAAAGAGTAAGAAAGAATCAATCAATGCCTAGCACTTTGGAAGAGCCAGTCGACTCAATGGCAAGAGTTTATTTTCTCTATTTGGTTTGAAGCAGTGTATGACGTTTCCCTGATGGATCTCGGATTAGGCACAAGCTATAAGTAGGTCTCTAGTTGCCATCTTGTGGACTCCAGTTTGTGGTAGCCCCTTGCCTGGCAAAGGCTAAATGAGACCCTCAGGATTTTCAGTGGTTGATTTTTTTCACAGTCAGACAACCTGGCATTTCTTCCAAAGGACCTCTAGGGAGATCCCAACCACCAACCTTCCCACTGGCAACTGAGCCCATTAACCAGTCTCCCACCAGCCAGGGACTCTTCAAGTAGATCTAGTCAAGTTTAATAAACTAATTTACATATTACATATATTGCACGCCGGGACTTGGCATCAATGCTAATGTTTGGGTTCCACCCTAGGGTCAGTAGGTAAAAAATTTGGAAATGGGCACATAAACCGTGCTTTAATTGAACCTCCAGATGATTTGATGCACTTGAAACTTCACCTCTGCGGAACTAGATTATCTTCATTGTACCTCACTGACGGTTGGCGAGAAGTTTGACAACATCTTGCAGTAGGTTTCTGTACTATCAACTTAAGAAACCTGCAACTGAGTGCCCCAGAATTCTGTTCCCCGTTAAGCCCTTGATTGTCATGGCCCATGCAGCTCTTTGAAGGTTGGAAGCATGGTGGGCACTACCCTGTTACTTAGCTGCTGGCTCACCACCTTGGTGCGAGTGGCAGTCACCAATGACCCGTTGTCCTTGAGTCCATTCTAACCACAGTGACCTATAGGGCAGGGTCAGCGTTCCAGGCAGCTTTCACTTATGGAACAGCTGGTGGGCTCAAACCACTGACCTTTCAGCTCCCAGCTAAGTACTTAACCACCGTCTCCGCAGGGCTCCTTGGGAGCAGCCATGCCCATAGAAACTGCACGACTTCTGCACACCTGACATCGGGACCATGAAGAAGGATGCTGGCTTTCCTGGCAGCTTCAGGGAAGTTGGAAGCATGGAAATCATGAGGCACTAAAGCAAGTTCCAGGCTCTGCTCAGGGGTCTCAGCTCCACCTCACAGATTCTACTTTGTCCTGGCTTCCCCCACTTTACATCCATTGTCCTTCTGCAAATACACACACAACAGCTTCGCAAAGACTGGTTCCAGCCCCCACACGTGTAAAGTCAAGTTCCTATAATAAATCCCTTAATAGGCCTCTCCCCAAGAAGTTCTGTCTCTCAGGTTAAATCTGACCACAGAAATAGAACCTGCTTCCATTCTAGAAAATATTTTATTGGCAATAAACTGTAGATCTTTATGGAAAAAGGTAACCTAATCGTTTGAAATGGGACCTTTCCTATTGCCTTGGGATGTCAACTTAATGATCAAACCTGAGGGCAAAAGGTAGCAGACCTTCAATTCCTAGGTAATTGTCCCATCATTAACCAGAAACCTCTGTAAACATATTAAGGGAATTTTAAGCATGTTTCTTTGCCACATTTAGGCATGTGGACATGTAGAACATACACATACCTCCAACTCTTTGGTAAAGAGAAATCTTTAAGTGTGTCCACATACTTTGGATGTGTTATCAGGAGAGATCAGTCCCTGGAGAAGGACACCATGCTTGGTGAACTAGAAGGAAGACCCTCGACAAGATGGACTGACACAGTGGCTGCTACAAGGGGCTCAAACACAACGATTATGAGGATGACACAGGACCAGGCAGGGTTTCGTTCGACTCCAGGGCACCTCACAAACTACATGCGAGCAATATTTTAATCTCCATACCGAGTTCTGCCATCTTTGTCTTTCCAAAGATTCATGTCTGCTGTGTCATGATGGTGAGCTAAAATTTGAAGAAATCGACACGTACCCTTTTTTTGTAGCTGCTGTGATTCACAACCCACTCTGGCATTTTTGAGAAGATAGACAATTCGGTTGAGTTGGGAGAAATAGGGGAACCCCAGAGGCATGGTACTCAACTGCTAACTGCAAGGTCAGCAGTTTGATTCTACCAGCTGGTCCAAGAGTGAAACCATGGAAGTAGTCAACTTCCTTGATGATTACAGCCTTGGAAACCCCGTGAGGCAGTTCACTTTCCCAAAGGGTCACTATGAATAAGAATGAGATCAGCAGCTAAGGGTTTATTTGGGTTTGATGGGAAAGGTAAATTCCAGAGCCTAGTTATAGATATTAGAATTTTTGTGATCCAAATTAATAAAGTATTTTAAGACACTGATAGAGAGGATTTGAAACCTAAGGACTATAGCCCTATGAGCTCATGGAAAAATACATTTCTTCTTACACTGAAAATAACCAACAATGGAGTTGGTGCTATGGTGAATTGAAATTTATTAATATTTCTCTTCTACCCAAATCTCTGTAACATCCACCAAATGATTGGGTGGGGCTGTGCAAACAGGGAGTGTGCAGCACTAATGGGGGATTGGTCAGTTTTGGTTTTATACCACCACCTTGGCTATAAGGATGATCCACCGATAGAGACATTTTTTTTAATCATGAGGGCCTTGCAAGAGCACATCCAAGGCCTCGGTGTGGTGTGGCAGCAACCTTGGTGACCAGAGGCTTCGCAAACTGCGGAATGGAGACTCAGAGAAGCAGCACTGAGGCGACGGGATATGTTCTCCTTGTCTGGCCTGGAACATGGAACTGTGGAGCATAGCAAGAAGGGGGCCAGCTTCCTGGCCCATGCATCGAGAGGCCAAGGAATCACGTGGCTGAGAGACAGGAGAGAGATTTAGCTATCATATGGCTGAGACCCTGAAAACCAGAGAGAGAAAGATTTAGTTGCTGTTTGAGGAGACCAATGACTGTATTCTTACTATTGCCCATCCTGACTTGAGGTAATCTGTTAACGTCCCTAGTAAGTCCCCTTAACTGTGAGTATTGTCTGTGACTTCCATGTGGCCATTACAACGAATCGTCAAACCCGGCCTTGATATAGCATGATGTGGGAGGAGTGATTGGTGACAGAATAGGTGAGGAGGGAGGGGCTATTATGGCTTGTCTGACTCCTGCTTCACAGCAACAGGGAAACCAGACAAGGTCATATATGTCCACTTCCATTACTGTTTATCACAGGTGCCAGTAGCTACAGAAAAGAAAGACAGCATTCCTTGTCTAGTAATTTTATAATTGTGATAATACACAGTGTATATACAAGTAAGCAATCACCACCATCAGATATACATGGATAGATATATAGCAAGACAGACAGATAGCTAGATAGACACACATTGAAGAAGGCTCTTCTAAGAATGTCATGTTATAATCAAGGATGCACAGAAGCTAGGGCAAAGAATGACTGCTACATCTTTAAACAGAATCTCGAACAATAAGCCAAGTCGGCCAGACAGCAAAAGGAGCAATGGAGATATTTCAAGGTGAGGGAAGAGCATATGTAAAAAGAGAGACTTGGGAAGAAATGAAAAATGCCAATAGGTCACTCATTTTACCTGACACACTGGCTACGTTCAAGGCTGGAACCGCACCTGTAAGCGCAGAGGGAGATCAGGAAGGTGCTTTTCAAACACGCAGACGCTGCTTTGAGAAGCTGAGTGAGACGGAACCCGAGCAGAGTTCAGAGAGGCCTGTACTTCTACCAAAGAACTGGACTTTCAAGTTTTACATGTAAGAGAGTTTCCACATTAAGTTTCAGCTGAAGTGTTCTACAACTTAGAAGGAAGAATTTAGGACTTTTGGAAAATACCGAAAGGTATATGGATGGACAAAAAGCATCTAGAATAGAAGAAGCCTGTCGTGGTGATTGAGGGCTCTGCTACAACAGCACTCCCACCCTCGGGGCTTCACCGAACCCCGGCATGTCCCACAGTTAGGAGGTCCGACGTTTGAAGTCGGGGTCCTTTCTCTCCGTGTGTCTGCTCCAGAGCAAGGTCCTTGTCTCTTTTCAATTTCTGGTCCTCAGTGATTTTCAAACTTTAAGAAGTTGGTGGGAGAATGGAGTGAAAAGATAATGGACCCCTCACCCCCCCCCCCACACACAGATACTTTTTGAAGCCCCTTCCAATCTTCTTTATCCATGTCCATGCTTCCCTTGATGTCATCTGCTCATCATATATTTTGAAAGGGATTGACTTAAGATCCACCCTGCACAGATACGGCCTCATTCATGAAATAAAGAAAACTCTCTTCCCTCATCGGTGTAGAAACTGGGATCTATAACATTTACTTGCGGGGGATATAATCCCATCGCTGACAAGAAACAAAAGAGCCAAAAGGATGCTAGGAGGTGTCCATGAAAGATGTCTGATAAGAAAGATCAATGACTCCTGTTTCCTGCTCTCTTCTTATCCCAAATGGTTTCTTGATTGTATCTTTTCAAAGAATTCTGGTGACAAAAGAGTTAGTGCTCAAATACTAACCTGAAGCTTTGGTTGTTCAAACCCAACAGTCTCTGGCCTGGAGAAAAGACCTGATCATCTCCTGGAATTTCTTCCCGATATCCATTATTTCAAATCATAATAACATATTTATTTCAGTATAATATTATTTACTCATTTTGATATTTATTATTTATATTATTTTATTTCCCATTTTGTATGTGTAATATAGCACCTACAATGAAAATTATATTGCATTTCTTTACACAGACCAGACCATCTCATCTAAACCCTGACAGTAATCTAGTAAGCCCCGCTCCCCACATGTTGTCTGGGGCTCCTCCTCCTCCATCTTCTTTGTCTTTCTTTTCCCACCCACCCTTTCTCCTGACCTCCCTCTCCCTTTCCTCTCCCTGGTCCCCACATCCTCAGTCCTGACCTTGTCATAAATTCAAAGTCTTTTCTTTTAGTGGAAAACCCATTTTCTTTCTGAAACCACCAGCTGCTCATTGGAAGAAAGATGGGCCTTTCTACTCCCATAAATAGTCACAGTCCCTGAGGCCCCCAGGGGCAGTGCGACCCTTAGTGACAGGGACACTTTGAGACAGCACAGACTTGATGGCAGTGAGTCTGGTTTTTCATTTTTACAATAATGGTGTCACGAAATAGGTATCTTTATGAGACGGACTAACATTGCTGAGCAAAAGGTCCTCCAGTTTTGCCCCTGTCGTGTGGTGCGCGACAGAGTCGCCGCTGCGTTTCAAGGATGGTTATCATTCCATTGTGTGCTTGTACTGGAGTATCTTGATCCTTCCTTCCACGGGTAGGTTTCTTAGTATTGCTTCCCCCTTTCTGCTATTATAGAAATTGTTGCAATAAATACGATTGTGTGTATGTCTGTTCGTGTTTTATTCTTTTTTTTTAGGGTGTGTGCCAAGTGAGAGATTATAGGATCCTAATGTATTTGTACTTGTTTAAGAAAGCAAATGGCCATTAAAAATAAAGAAAACATCAAAGTGAATGTCAGGAGAAACTCTAAAACTTACTCTTAACCGTGAAGTCGCTAAAACAAATGGAAGAGATGATGACATCAAAGAGCTGAACAGAAAATGTCAAAGGGCAGCTCAAGAAGACAAAGACAAATACTTTAAGGAAACGAGCAAAGACCTCGAATCAGAAAACCAAAAGGGGAGAAGATGCTCAGCATATCTAAAACTGAAAGACTCCAGAAAAAATTCAAACCTCAAGTTTCAATCTCAAAAAAATTCTATGGGCAAAATATTGAATGATGCAGGAATCATCAAAAGAAAATGGAAAGAATGCACAGAGTCACTGTACCAAAAAGAAGCAGTCAACATTCCACCATTTCCGGAGGTAGCACATGAGTAAAACCCAATGGTGCTGAAGGAAGGCGTTCAAACTGCATTAGCCACTGAATGCATTATCCAACAACAAGGCTCCAGGAATCGATGGAATGCCAATGGAAATGTTTCAAAAAGCTGAAAAAGCATTGGAAGCACTTAGCTGTCTGTCAGGAAATATGGAGACCAGCTACTTGACAAATGACTGGAACAGATTCATATGTGTGCCCATTCCAAAGAAAGGTGACCCAATAGAATGCCGAAACTAGAGAACAGTATCATTGATCACATGCAAATAAAGTTTTGCTGAAGACCATCCAGCTCCAGTGTGAGCAGTGCATTGACAGAGGTTGGCAGAGGTTCGGAATTTCAGAAGAGGACATGGAACAAAGGATAGCATTGCTGACGTCAGATGGATCTTGGTGGAAAGCAGAGAATACCAGAGAGATGTTTACTTGTGTTTTAGTGGCTATGCCAAGATGTTCAACTGTGTGGATCATAACAAATAATAGATGACCTTGAGAAGAATGGGAATTCCAGAACTCTTCACTGTGTTTATTTGGAACTTGCACCTGGATCGAGAGGCAGCTGTGCAAACAGAAGGAAATACTGCGTGGTTTAAGATCAAGAAAGGTATGTATCATACTGATTCAATCTGCTTGCTGGGCAAATAATCAGAGAAGCTGTATTATATAAAGAAGAATTCAGCATCAGGATTGAAAGAAGACTTATTAACCACCTGGGATATGCCTATGACACGATTTTTGTTTGCTGAAAGTGAGGAGACTTGCAGTACTTGCTGATGAAGATCAAGGATTTCAGTCTTCAGTATGAATGACAAGTCAAGGTAAAGAAGGCGGGAATCCTTACAAGTCGGCCAATCGGTAACACCACTGTAAAGGTTGAAGTTCTCAAGAATTTTTGCCTTGCTTGTGTCCATAACTAATTACCTGGAAGCAACAGTCAAGAGATGAAAGGAGGTGTTCCATTGGGTAAATCTGCTGCACAGACCTCTCTAGAGTGATGTAGCGAGGATGTTACCTGGAGGATTAATGTGAGCCTGGCCCAAGCCATGGTATTTTCGGTTGCCACATATTCAAGGGAAGGTTGGACATTGAATAAAGAAGATTAAAGAAAAAAATTGATGCATTTGAATTGCAGTGCTGGAGAAAAATATTGAAAGTACCAGGGACTGCTCAAAAGACCAACTGATATCACCATAGGGGAAGTAGTGCAGTTAGGGAGTGTTCCGTAGAGGCAAGGATGACAAGACTTCGCCTTACATACTTTGGACATGTTGTCAGGAGAGATCAGTTCCTAGAGAAGGACATCATGCTTGGTCAAGTAAAGGGGCAGCAAAAAGGGGGAAGGCCCCCATCCACAGAAATTTAGCCAATGGCTGCAACAGTGGGTGCGGGCATGGAGACAGTGGTGAAGAAGGTGCTAGACAGGGCACTATTTCATTTTATTGTGCATGGGGTCACTATGGGTCACAACAGACTAGATAGCACCTAAGAACAACAAGAAGCAAGTACCATACAGGTTGTTCTATCCTAGAATCCTACCGACAATGGATGAGTATGCCAATCTCTCCATCGCCTCCCCAGCATTCATTATTTCTGTCTTCATGAATTTTTCTGAGATGATCAATGTGAAGTGCTATCTTGTTATTTTAATTTGTATTTCTCATATGGCTAGTGAAAGAGCATTTTTAATATGATAATTGGTCACCTGGATGTCATCATTCATACATTGTCTATTGATACCTTCTGCTCATTTTTATTGGGCCATTTCTGTCTCGCTGATTAAGGTGTTGTAGTTTTCTATCAATTTTAAAAATTAGCCCTCTATCTGATAGATCATTGCTAGATATTTTTTCCCCAATCTATGGATTCTGTTTTGACTCTTTCCTTGAAGTCCAAAAGGTTTTACCTAGATCCTGCCCATACCATTCTCTAGCAGTTGTTGTTCTTAGCTACCATCACCTCAACTTCCTTTCAGAGCAACAGAAGAAAACATCGATCTATGATAAGTGTTCAATAAATTCTCTAAACCAAATAGTGGTTGCTCGTGTTGCCAGGGACCTGTTCAGGGTGGCATAAATAGATGCTGATAACAACAACAGCTATTTTATGCAACTGGAAACTTCTCAACTAGTGCTTGCCTAGGGAGAGAAAAAACATATTAAGAATTAAATATAGGTGTGAAAACAAGCCATTTGTCATTTCTATTTTAATTGTTGAAGACACAATCGACTTAATTTAGATTTATCATCCATAGCGTAGTCACTCTCAGACACTGGAGACGCCTGCAGGTTATTTCCAGCACACTCAGAGTACTTTTCCAGCCTAGACAAAACAATAGGCAAGATCGTAATTGTATAAATTTGTCTTATCTTCTCGATACCACGCAGCACTCAAAGAAAACGTACTTTGACTCTGGGGCTGTTGCTATGGCCTTTTACCCAATGCAGGCTTTCATTTAGGAGCATGCTTACAGTACACTTTCAGCGAACTAGAAAAAGAGGGAGAAATCACCTGGTGAAGGACAAAATCAGTTGTTCACCCCGCAGGAAAGTTGTGCCAATATTTCCAGTGGCCGAACTAGGAGATGAACTTGGTCCCTTGAAAGACCTGAATCAAGTAAACCTGCTTCCAGCATAGTATCATACTGAATAACCATTTTGGTTTTTTATCTGGGGGTGGGTGGAGGGGTTGGTGTTTATTCAAACAGTGCTGTGCCTCTGGAAATCCGAGTGTTACGTTAGAGTGTGCACCATTTGAGGGTTTAATTTTTGTTTTTTCTGTGGAAACTCTGAGTCACCGGCATGACTAGAATCCTGGATTTTTCGGTAGTCTTTGGCCCATGAATGTCCCGGGAATTTATTGCTAGAGGAGAATAATGTTTTGGCAGTCTTTTGTGTCATTAGAATGTATGTCAAGAAGCCTTTTAGCATTAAATGTATGTACTTTATTTCTTTTTATTCGTTTAGATCGGCATGTATTTCCCCTATCATGCAATCCAATCGTTTGATCGTTGTATGAAGAGTTACACCATCATCACTCCACAATCCATCTTAGAACACTGTCTTCTTTCTCACACTTATTGCGGTTGGCCCTTTAAAGGACACGAATCATTTAAATCCAAACTCAGTTTGTAGTTGGGTGCTGTGGGCCCTGTCTGGCCCACCCAGACCCCGTGTATGGCAGAAGGAAATGGCTGTGGTCCTGCACCGTCCTCACAATTGTGGTTGTGTCGAGCCCCTTGTTGCAGTCACTCTGTCAATCCATCTCGTTGAAGGCCTTCGCTTGCTGCCCCTCTACTTGACTAAGCATGCTGTCTCTCTCCAGGGCACTGGTCTCCGCTGATAACTTGCCCCTGTCTGGGAGGCGAAGTCTCCCCATCTAGGTAAGCCAGGGTAGCGGATATGATGGTATGGGTGCAACCCATGGAGTTGATGTGAGATCCAGTCGTCTCCCCTTTGCAATGATTATCTTTTCTTGCCCACGGGACACATTCAGAGAACTTGGGATTCTTAATGATTGTCTCTCTTTACCGAATTTCCACAGAAGAGTGGCTTCTATGCCGAATATGTTCACATACCCTTGGACGGCAAACAGCAGGGTCTTTTTGCGGACACTGCCTAACAATTCCTTTGCGGGCAACTGCATGCAATTGGAGTCTTTGGTTTGATGGACTTTCTCTAGATCTTTTGACCTCTGGCATTTTAACTCTGGACTTGATGTCAAATGTATTAAATAGCATGTTATCAATCTTTTAGTTGGAGCCCTGAAAAGATTTAAAAGATTGATAATCCGTTGTTTCGCTTCAACTGACAGCATCCAAATAAAGCAATAGATACACCATGTGTTTGCCGTGTGCCCTTGAGTCCATGCCAATCCATAATGACCTTACAGAGAACAGAGTTGAATTGATCCTAAGGGTTTCTGAGTCTGTCCATCTTTATAGCAGCAGGCAGTCTCGTGCTGCTCCCGTGGAGCGGCTGGTGGTTTGAGCTGCCAACCTTCTGGTTACTAAATGTGCTGGTGGTTTGAACTGCTGACCTTCTGGTTACTAAATGTGTGCTTCACTCTGGTGGCACCAGGGCTCTTTAGATACACCCTAAGCTAAACTCTGTGAAACTACATCAAATACATTAAGTGCTTTAAAGATAGTAAATGTTCTGTTTTACTGTCTTTGTAACAGAGCCTGATTCCTTTCTTCCTTTCCAAAGTCTCACATGTTTCTCACATATATATAAACTATATACTTACAGGAAAGAGCATCGGATTATGGCCAATTCAATAGCATTGTGCCAAGATTAAAGAAAATCAACGTTAAGCTGAAATAAAAACAAAACGGAGCTATGCCAATTTGTGTATGTTTACATGACATAAACCAAAGGAAAAGGAGGAAACACTGAAGTCATCATCAATATCAAATACATGATCCTCAACTGTTTTGCTCTTCACAATAATCAGTACTTGCTGTTTGTGCCAGGTATGTTTACAGAGGCTCTGTGAATATCGAGCAAATGAACCCTAAGCCAACCTTGGGCCTCAGAGAACTCACATGTTGGTGTTCTGTGCAGATGGATGTCCATAACTGACCACAAAAGCACAGGTAGCATTGATTTTGAGGCTACCGGTAAGTTTTGGAATGCAGGCTCATTTACAAAACTGGACTCACAAATAATGATGATCAGTTGTCTATATAAATCTGCATATCTTGGCGTTTGGGTGAACCAGGTCCTTGATAACTTTATCTATTTCAGCCCCTCATGGGTTTTCATCTCCTACTTCTAAGCTAGTTGCAATGTTCTGGGAGATGCCCTCCGAAGCTTGTATGGGTCAATTTATAATACTAGTGCACAGCTCTATTGCATTTGAAAACAAACCTACAGACCTAGTGACCAAGAGAGACAAAAGAGCCCTTCAATGGTTCCATGGTGGGGTGCTAAAGGGTAGGTCAACGACATCTGTCAATGTTGCCATAATATGTTAACTGTGAAAAATAATTTGGATATTAAATCACTCTAGCCCCTGCCTGACTGGGCATGGCTATATCTGTCGTAAGCTAACACGGTCTATGTTCACTTCCAAGTTCATATCTAAGTTCAAAGCTCTAAACTAGCATCTGGAGTATCTTTATGGATTCCAAGGGTATAGCTATGAATTTTTTACTTTTAAATGTATTTTTTTTACTGTTTGTAGAAAGGCGGATCTCATAAATCTGCTAGTTTCCAAAAATCTGCACCTTTTTGAATAGTGACCCTTGTATTTCGATTTAAACCAAATGGGACCAAACTTATTACTTCTATTCTGAAAGGTCATTTTTCATCAAGATTGTATTAGAAAATAAATCATTTAAAGCCATCCTTTGGTTCCTTGCATGCATGTCTTAGGAAGAACATGTACTAAGTGCTTCCCTGCAAAGCCTAATCCAACACGGTGTCAAGCTGCCACCTGCTGGCCATGAGGGGATATTCCTCTAACATCAGGATTGCGCTCAAGTGATGCGGGGACGTTACATCAGAACCGCCTGCCAGTCCCTCCATCCTATCAAAGAGAGGGAGGGAGGGACCACAAGGACAAAACGCAGCGCTGCTCAGTTGTGGGTGTGCACGTGTGTGTCCATCCACCCTGCCAGCAGATACAGGCCGCAGTGGCAAGTGCTTCTCCTCAGACCAAGACATTCAGTTGCCGGGGAAACCATCAAGTTTGTCCGAGGTGGAGTTTCTCAGGAGAGACTGGGATTCTGCTAGCGTTCCTGTTGTCTTCTGTTCTTGTTGGTTTCTTTGTAAGATGTCCTCTTACGTCCACAGCATAAATCACAACTTGCTACGTCCTTATCGATTTACTTTGAGGTTAATCAGTTTCATTCCCAACTGAAGAAGTCAAATAAGACTTAGAAAAGCTGTCTGCTTATCGAAATGCTCAAAAGTGGTGATTCCACGGCAGAACTCTCACCGTTCGTGCGTCTATTTCTTTTATCTTTTTCTCTCTTTTTTTCGTGGAAAGGTTCTAGAAACACCCACCCAGCTCCGTGGTCAGCAAAGTGCGGTCGTGCCAGGGACGCTGCTGTGCCAATGGCACCGTCCTCGGGCCACGTGCTTCCGTTTCTGACCCAGGTGGCCCGTGCACAACCGCCTGTCAGCGGAGACGCATCCATCATGATCACACGGAGTAGATTTCCATGGCACTTCCAGACAAAAAAGGAACTAGGAAGCAACACCTGGCAATCGCCTGCAGAAGCTCCATCCAGGAAGACCCTGATATTCACAATTTGATCCCAGACGGTCTCCCTAAATGGGTTCCCATGAGCTGGGCGTCAACTCCGTTAAATCAGATAACAAAACCAATATCCAGGTCCTGATTGTGAGAGGAAAATTCATATTGATTGTTAAAATACTTAAGTGCACTTACACCATTTTATTATCACAAATAGAATGGAGCCGATTTGATTAGATAGATAATTCCCCTGGGTGATAGCTATTCTATTTAACATATAACTGCAGGATCCTCTCTTGGGATCATTCAAGAGCAAAGTCTGCCTCTAACTGGGTCAAGGGCGAGACCTCACTGAGCTTCATGAATGCCCATGTCCTTGTTTTTCTGAGCAAGCCGTGTTCTCTCTGTAACTGCCAGAAGAATCAAAGGAAAGCTTCACATTTTCCCTGCATTTTTCTGTCTTTCACATCGAGCTCTGCTCCAAGTGCAGGGCAGCAGGGTTAGATTTTTAGAATGAATAAAATCGTTCCAAGAAAAGAAGTTGGCAGCTCCTTCTGTGATGCTGAGAAATTAAGCAGGCCGACCCGGGCTGCGGGGATGATGGAACGCAAGTGAAGATTAATGAGGCCTGAACATGCAGGGCCCAGGAGTCTCACCCCAGGTTGCGCGCACAGCTGCCCGTTTTCCAGGCAAGCAAACGTGTCTTTGTTCCAACTTGGGCTCAGAAACTGCTTGGTAATCTAGGACTCCTAAACTCAACTTCTTAAATCTATCCCAAGCTGCCCTTTTCTTGCTGGTTCCCAGAGCAGGGAGTTGAAAATGTCCTCTGTCCTAGATTGTGGAATAATCGTGAGTAGCTAAGTCTGTTCCCTAGTTTCCTTCCTAGCCTGAGTGTGCAAGACCCAGGATCGTATCTGGATTTCCTCCATGTTACAGTACAGCGGTCCACATAAGAAGCACAGAACAGCTTCATTTCTTTGTCCTTCTCTTTAGTCCTAGAGATAGAATGCTTATGATAGTCGGAACATGGAAAGTTTACACAATCTTTGATGAAGGAAACAATAACTCAATAGTAATTATATACATATATCATATTATATATATATATACATACTTTTCTTTAATGTATTCTTTATTTTAGGATTTGGCAAGTGCCTTCTAGTTAACCCCAAAAGACTTGGGGGAAATATAGTTTCATCTTAATCTGAGCTCCTTGTGGGATGCATAAACAACAATCCCATCCAAGTGTACTCTCAGCAAGCCTCTGTTATCGTTCTTGCTTCCAGAAATGAGGAGACAGGCTTCAATGCATGCTTCTTCATCCGAGCTCTGTGCAAAGAGCCGACATTGGTCACTCTGTGTGTCACCAGAAGCTGTGTACAGTTATATCTTTGGAGTGTCTTCGTTATCTTTGTCCAGCAAGTCAGCTTATTCTTAATGCTAGCTTTATAGAGGCTTTCAGAAATGTTTTTAATTCTCTTTTTAGAAACATATTTTTCTTCCAATGTGTGTATCTTTACAGTCAGCATAAGACTGATGGATTAGATGCCATAAACATTTACTGCGGTTACACCATTCAAACGGAGAATTATAGAGGGTTTCCTTTGCACTTGACCAATATGTGTCAACACATGCGCAGGCTTCTTAGATGATCATAAATTCCAGCTCCCAGCAGCCTCCACTATTGGAACCAGTTAGTATCAGGAGGAAGCTGCAGGAGCTGGGTCTGCTTCTCCGGATCATCTCAGCTCATCCCCCTCCACGTGTGTTTAGGACGTCTCCTCCCAAGGGCATGACATGCCTCCACACACAGCAAAACAAAACTCACTCCATCCAGTCGATGCCCACGCCTGTTGCGATAGGCCCTTGGGATGTTCCGGACCACTTGCTCATGTTTTCGTGGTTTGACATTCACGATTGATTCATCAGGTCAACATTGTTTTCCTCGTTAGAACTGGAAAGAGGCAGCGCATGGAAGGTTGAGCTCAGGCTGTGGTTGCCTGAGTTGAAAGAAAATGGCTGTGCGCTATAAGAATCGGCCACGGGGAGGCACTTTAATAGCAGAAGAAGGGCAGAGTTTTGACAGCCATTGAAACTGGAAGTTCCTCTGTTCCCACCAAAGAACAAATAAAGATGTACAAGAATGGAACCCAGAAGCAGCAACGGGCTGAATAGGGAAGGGCAGATGAGGACTGTGGGAACCCAGAATGAAAGAAGATGTCGCAAAGTAAGAAATGGAATTCTATTTTGGTGGAGAACCCACTGTGCCTGGAACCAGGCAACATTAGTTGAGGTTCATGAAAACTCTCAATAAAAGAAGGCTATAACCCAGTCGCCAGGAGGACAGCCCCACTCTGTTGATATCCCAGGTCTCTCCTTGGGGAAACCTCAATTAATGTAGTGCTTTTAAGACCTTCAAAAGACTGGATGAGGCACACCCACCTTGATGAGGCTAACCAGTTTCAAAGTCAGCTGATTTAACTGTTAATCACATGAAAATACCTTCACTAGCAGTGCCTAGACCAGCTGTTCTCAACCTGTGCGTCGCGACCCCTTTGGGGGTTGAAGGACCCTTTCACAAGGGTAGCTTAAGACCATTGTAAAACACATAAATATTTCACAATATATAATTACATATTGTTTTGTGATTCATCACTATGCTTTTAATTATATTTAATTATATTCCATTTGTAACTATGAAAATACATCCTGCATATCAGAGATTTACATTATAATTCATAACAATAGCAAAATGACAGTGATGAAGTAGCAACAAAAATAGTGTTATGGTTGGGGTCACCACAACATGAGGAACTGTATGAAAGGGTGGAGGCATTAGGAAGGCTGAGAACTGCTGGCCTAGACTTTAAGTTCCCGAACTTGACTGCTCACTGGAACCACCTAGAGATCTGGTGAAACCACCAATCCTGGGGCGTCTCCCAGCAGGGATTCTGTTTCCTCAGGTTCTAAATGGACCCTAGGTTCACAACTTTATTTGACCTACCACCTCCTTTTCAGTTAAAATTAAAAAAAAATTACTCAGCTCCCCATGAGCCATTAAAAAGGTTTGCCCACCATCCAGGATAAAATGTGGGCATCTGCTTTGGCCCCACCCACCCACCCTGGGCCAATTCCAGGACCCCTGCCCCAAAGCCAGCGGTATCACCCATGGTGAAATACACCAGAGACTCTTGTTAGATTCTGTAAAGTTCACATTGACTAATAGTGACCCACTGAGGCAGAGAGGAACGACATCACAGTTTTCCGGCTGAAATCTTTATGGGAGCAAGATCCCTAGGTCTTTCTGCAGTGGAGCCGTCAGCTGGGTCCAAACCAATAACATGTGGGTAACAGCTCTGGTTACTGTTGCCCCACCAGGGCAGCGGGATCTGGGCTAGGACTTGAACAAGTGGGTATCAGTCTAGCCCAGGGAACCTAAGAAGGACCCATCCCATGGACTCCTTTCTGCCCTCCCAATTGCTTGGACAAGCTGCTTGTGATGACTTTGATATTGTAACCAGTCGCCGAACTACCAGAACCTTTTACTTGGTTTCAACAGATTTAAAAGTTCTCTTTGCAAGTTTTGTAATTATGCCCTGATGATGGGTCAGTTCTCTCTTTACTGTGAGAATTATATGAAATGCCATGCCCTCAGATATCGATCTTCAACATTCTTTCTCTCCAAGACCAGCAAGATCTTGATTTTGCTCTTTTGGAAAGGAGTTATTCTTTGACTCGTGATCAGGATGTGGCAAATCATCTGTGCCTCAATCCTTTGAAGGTAGTGTTAGGGAGTCACTGGCAAGCAAGCCGGAAAAGAGGATGCCGGAAGGAAGCTGACCACCACAGGGAGATGGAGTCACATTTCTGCATAGAGCCCTCGAGCCCAAAGGAAGGTCCAGGGAAGAATGGTCCAAGGGAAGAGACCTGAGATACTAGAAACAATGAACTGGCCCATGGGAAACAGGATGCTCTCACTCCCCTCCCAATGACTGAATGGATCACGGACTCTTGAGTTTGGGGTCTGAGACCAGAGCACAGTGCGAAGTCTGGGGTCCGGGGGTCCTGGGATGCACATAATTGAAAAGCGGAGGAACACTACTGAGGACCAGCCAAGAACAGAAGGCCTGCCTGAAAGGCAGTCTGTGGTGGGAGGTCCTGCATTTGCACACTGTAAGCTCTCGCTGTACATTTTGCAAGGCCTTCAGACTGGCTGGAGCCCTGGTGATAGGAGTGGTTTACTCCTTGGACTGCAATCCTCAAGGTCTGAAGTTCAAAGCCACAGGGGCTCTGCAGGAGAAAGACGGGGCTTTGCAGAGGCAGTTCTACCCCCTCCTAGAGGGTCATTATGAATCAGTATTGACATGAGGGCAATGAGTTTGCTGGTTTGTTGAGTTTTGGATGAGCTAAGGAGTCTTCGGATTTCTTTGCCACAGTATCCCCTTTCAATAAACTTACCTCTTTCTTTTCAAACCCTCTCCCTGACTCAGCTCTGAATTTGGTCCCTCACCTAAAATCATTGTTTCCAGCAGCACAGGAACCATGGGTGGAGAGACTTAAAAATGTTGAGCTTCTACCAGGCGGCAGCAGCAGCATTTCACCAACTTTTGTCACAGAAAATTCAGACCACTTCTTTCCCAGGCTGTGTCTGGTACAAAATTTTGGGGGTGGCAGTGGGGTGTGTGTGTGAAAACACTGATTTTATTGCCAAGTGTTTTCAGAAGTCTACTATTTAATGAAGCGGGCTCAGTGGCACATGGTTACGTGCTAGATAAATAACTAAAAGTTCTGCCAGGTGAATCCATGAGAGGCTCCACGGAACAAAAGCCCTGGCATTCTGCTCCTGTCAGGAACACAGTCTAGAAGGTTCCACGGAGCAGTTCCACTCCATCCTCTAGAATCGACTCGACAGCACACAGCGACTGTCGAACACAGCGTAGTGCCCTTCCTGGGAAATGCTTACAGTGCCACAGTTCCAACAGGACACCCAGGAAGGAGAGCAGGGGACTGCTGCAGGCAGCCTTCCCTGTCCCTTCCTTTCCCCCGGGGACTGCATGTATTCCCCTGTGCAACCACATGACAGACGCCAGGCCTCCTTTCAGCCTGCTTTGCTTGGCTGTGTCTCCAGGATACTGTGGTTTGTGCAATCAAAGGTTTGGGGCAACCCTGCCTCCCCTATGCCAACAGACACCATGTCCCCAACAAGGTGGGCTCACTTAGCATCTTGCCGTCACGTGATGGCCATTCTCACAATATGTCAAATGTTTCATAATGCTAGTGAACACTTAACAGACAACAGTGTCTTGTGAAAATAATTTTTATATGCACTGAGATACCTAAAGATCCACGAAGCTCTCCTGAGACTAGTTTTTACCTTCATTGCAGCGCTCTGGAATGAAACCCCCAGCAACTTGGAGGACAGCCAGCCCTAGCCAGTAGAAACAAGTGATTTCCATCCAGAGTGCAGGCAGTACTTGTAATTCAGCATGTGCAAATTGAGAATCTAATATTTCTACAAGAACCCTCGTAGAATCTTTGGCCCATTGAAAAGGGAATTGGGTGCCCAGAATAAACAAATCATCATGTCCTGTCCCTTCCTTTTCGAAAACCCAACAGCAAATAAATCACGCACACATGCTGCTCTATGAAGGTAACACGTAGTAGTTCTTCTAAGATATTCTTTGAAGATTTTCCATATTTTCCTCCCAGGACCCTGTACCCATCTTCCGGTTCCCATGTCTAATATGACAGTCTAACTGCTTTAACATATATGAACTGAACAATAACATATCC
This sequence comes from Tenrec ecaudatus, assembly GCF_050624435.1. Taxonomy (NCBI): domain Eukaryota; kingdom Metazoa; phylum Chordata; class Mammalia; order Afrosoricida; family Tenrecidae; genus Tenrec; species Tenrec ecaudatus. Next base: position 13,250,147 of record NC_134539.1, read on the forward strand.
ATCCCTTTCTAGTAGTGTCTTGGGATTTTGCTAAATCAAGAGATGAAGTGCATTTCCCTCTTTATTGTCATAAGTTCGCTGTCTTCCCGCCTGCCCCTCCCCTCCACCCGCACCACCACACCCCTGCTAAACTCTGGGCAAGTCCTGGAGGGGGTCCTAGGTGCTGACTGAAAGTCAGCCTGGGATGAAGGTCTGGCCACTCACTGCTGATGAGGAAGGTGTGGATTTGAATGGTGAGTCTGTGGTCCACTATTGGGTGGGTGGGTGAGGCAGGGATTGCTACCTGCTCCACGTGAGGAAGAAGAGGCTTTCTACTCCTGAAAGAGTTACTGTGCTGGAGGGTTAATGTGCCTCAGATTCAACTTGCTGACAATGACATGCTGAGTATACAGAGCGCATCTGCCATGCTGGTACCACCTTATTCCCCGTGTTAATAGTATAGGAAATGTAGGCTAGAATCATCCATGCAAGTGCCAAATAAGAATGATTTCATACAAATCTAAAAAATAAAAAAGAGTTACTGTCTCAGAAACCCACAGGGGCATAGGGTGACTGTGAGTTGGCATTGATTCCACGGTATTGAGTGAGTGAGTAAGTGAGTGCGTGCGTGAATGAGTGAAGAAAGTGGTTAGACTTTTAAAAAAATCATTAGAAATAATACATACATGTGGGGGAGGGAGGGGGACAAAAAGAGGAGCTGATACCAAAGAATCAAACAGAAAGAAAATATTTTAGAAATGATGATGACAACATATGTACTGATGTGCTTGATACAATCGATGTATGCATTGTTATAAGAGCTGCCGGGGTCCCCAATACAATGATTTATTAATGATAAAAATACAGCCATTTATGTGTGAAGAATACTTAAAATACTCCCTCATTCCCATTAGCTCGGGTAAAGGAAAGTTCTTTTAATTCCCATACAATAAAAATTTAAATGTCATTGAGAGATCCTGAAGCCCTCATCTCCTTTAGCAATTTAGCTCTGCCCAACTTTTTTTTTAATCACAAATGGTAAAAAAAAAAAAAAAAAAAAAGCCTCATCTGATTGAAAACCCCATCAGAGAGAATGTCAGGCCCAGCAGTACAATCACAAGAAGATAGAGCTGGATAATTCAGCTGACAGCCATGCTTGGTTATTTGATGTTTGTCAGCTCCCAGGAACCTTATCTTTATCTGGGGTACTTACTAAAAGATTCTTCAATGACTTCCTATCACAACACAAGCATTATTGTGCATTTAATGTGATTTCCTGCTGCCACTGGGAAAAATGAAAATGAGTTCAAATCAAGATCAGAAATTATTTGAAAGGCATATCAAAAAGCCAACAGCCAAGCTTTAAAAAAGCTGCTTTATTGCCCAATATTTCTCAAAAAAAACCCAGAATTTTTTAAGCACAATCTATGAAATAGACCCATAATAGACTTCTATAAAATAATTGCATACTTCAGGCAAGGAGAAATAGAATGTCCTAAACATTTTTTTAAGTTGTTAGACACAAAAATAAAATCTTATTTGAATTCCACAGGCACGTCAGCCTTGTTCCCGATCACTCAGAAATGTGCTTCAAGATTGCATGATAAATGACTGCTTCTTTCATCTATTTTGAGCAAGTCTACACAAGAAGGCAGCAATCTGGAAACAAACACCAGACTATATTTCCAGGCATCTCGAACATTTCACCCAATACACTGAACATCTTACCTGATGGGAAATAGATATTTAAAAAATGAGATGATTTTTCTGATCATTTAATTTTGAAATATTCTTAAAATTAAAAAAGATGTAATAGTTGACGGCACTGGTTTCTCAGAAGATCACTACCTACAGCTTCAGAGTCTGGCCAAGTTCTACTCTGGGTGCCTGATTGCCAGGCGGGGGAGGTAGGTGTAACCTGAAATGATCACAGATGGTTGGCCTAGGCCATGTTGGTCCATGCCCCAAGACCACCACTGGTGGAAGGTTCGCATAATGCTAGACCTCAGTAATATATTTAGGGGGGATGCATATAAAAGGTAAATTCTTTAAATGTAACCAAGAGCAAATTATTAGATGTATATGTTTTCTAATTGATGTTGTTTTAAGGACATATTTATTTAATAGTAACTTAAATTAATATTATGAAAATATTGAAAATTCAATTAAAGAAAGCCCATATCTATGTAGGATGTTGACTATACTGTGGACAGCCAGAAGGCTGACCAAGTCAGTCTTAGAAAATATATTCATACTACTAGGATACTCCTTAGAAGCATTACATTTGATAAATCATCAGGATAGATCAAATCTGATCAAAGAACATCCTATTTGATAGAGAATGAGTGGAACCAAAGAAAACCTCAATGAGATGGATTGACACAACAGCCTCAACAATGAGATCAAAGGTATCAAAAATCATGGAGATGGTACAGGATTAGACAATGCTTCCTTCTGTTGTACCTACATTTCACACGAGGGAGAGCCCACTAGAAGACAAATAGCGATATATACAAATACAAAATAATGTCCCCCTTAGTAATGGTTTTTGGACCAAGATTATCCTACATGCTGATAGATCTTGTTGGGGGGGGGAATCTACCTTCTGACCTGGTGTTTTAGTTTATATTGTTATTGTTGTCAAGTGGATTCCAACTCACAGTGATCCCCTATGTGCGGTGTAGACTGTTGACTACAGTTTTCGGAAGCAGTTCACCACTCCAGTCTTCCAAAGGGCCTCTGAGTCAGTTCACCCCACCAACCTTTCAGCTAATAATTGAGCCACCCGATGATACTCTTTCTCTGACCTAGAACACTTTTATTATGGAAGGAAAATCTGACAAGTAAATAGACAATTCAGTGAGTGCTGTAATGTGGCTAATATAAGACAACTGAGGAGATAAAAGAGAATTATTTTGCCCATTTGGGTTGGAACTAAAATGAATAAGGACAGTTTTTTCTAGCTGAAGTGGCTCTAAGATGACTTAAGGGGGGTGGAGGACAGGATGAGGGGCAGGGGAGGGCTCCAGTCAAAGAGAGGGTTTGTTCATCGTGCATTGAGCACAGTGCATTGCGAGTGGGGGACTAGTGCACGGGGCACGAGCTCATGTCAGGTAGGCAGAGGGGCGGCAGAGGAAGAGCAGGCCCTCCGAGCGAGCTCGGCTGCAAGGAGATCGCTAGACTGGCTGCAGTAGGAGACTCGGTCCTGGGACAGCTGTGAGGATGGTACAGAACCAGGCGGGGTTTCCCCTATTGTGGATAAGGTCACTGTGGGCTGCAACCAATTCCTGATGGCAATCACAATGAGACAAACAAACAAATGTTGATTATTGAGAGCAAACATTATCTTCACAGACCAATATTCTTTTTTCATCTCTATGCAAAGAAACTATCAACAGATGTTATTAAAAATGTAATTATTAAATACAAATACACAAACATAAAACCAAACTCACTGCCCTCCAGTCTATACCCTCTCATAGGTGACCCACTAGGACAGGGTAGCGCTGCCCCTATGGGTTTCTGAGACTGATACCCTTTACGGATGTAGAAAGCCCCATCTTTCTCCCAAAGTGGCTTGTGGATTCCAACTGCCAACCTTGAGGATCACAGTCAAAGGTGGTGCCACTATGCCACCCCACCCAAGCCCCTCCCCCAAACCCAGAAGTGTCTAGATAATTTATAATATACCATAGCATTTGGAAAGTAGCTCATACCTATATGCTACCTCAGGGATTATGGTGGTCTTGGGGCTAACAGTAATAAGAGAAATGAATAATGAATTTATATTCATTTTAAATGGAAATGGTTATTAGAATTTCATGGGGGGAAAATTGAAGGTAATTAGAATTTGTGTTTTAAGATAATTAGATATTTGAGATAATTAGTATTCCTAAAGTTTAGACTTAATTTACTGGTTAACTTTACCAATCCAAAGTTCCCACAGAACTGGGTAAATTTGTTTTATGATTTCCATTTAAATAAATCATACTTTTCTACTTTCAATAAATTACGACAGTTTAATTTCATCCTATCGATCTGTAGATAAATTTAAACTAAGTTTAATTGCATGCTATTTTCAAAAGATAATACTAAACTCAGTACAACATATTATAATAAAATCGGGGAAAATTAACAAACCATGAGTATTAATCAACTACTTTAATTTTTTTAAAGCATCATTCTTTGTTAAGAGTGCTGTATACAAGTTCTAGGAAATTTTTTTTTTAATTCAGGTAGAGAACAGAGACCAAGAAAAACTTTAAGGGCAAGATAATTATTTTCTTTCTAAGGCATTCATCTGTAAAATAAATGTCCTAACCACTGTCAAGAGCCCTGTTAGCATAGTAGGCTACAAGTTGAGGTGCTGACCAAAAAGTCAGCTGTTCAAAATCATCAACTGCTTCACAGAAGAAAAACTTTCTACTCCTGCAAAGAACAGCAGTCTCAGAAACCCACAGACGTAGCTCCACTCTGACCCATTGGGATGCTATGAGTCGGAACTGACCCCATGGCGGGGAGTCTGTCATCTAGTCGATAAATAAGTTCCTCATAGAACTGATGGGAGAATTGAATGAGAAAGTGTATGTGAGGCGAGCCTAAATGATAACTAATTTATCTTTATAACAACTAATAAATACTACTTCTATGGATTGACCGATGGCAGTAAACATGCATTATCCTATGTCTGCAGGACCTTGATGGCAATAGATGTTGATCTCACTGCGTGGTCCTTCCGGACCCTCAGGGATTTACAGCTGGTGAGGAAGTGACATGTACTTTAGGGGCTTCCTATGTTGGGTGCGAGCTATCATGGTCACCAGAGCCAGGATGAAAAGTATAATAGTGGAAACGCTACGGAGACTAAAATGGAAAACTAACAGGAACGGCTGGCTTCTTTCCTCGCCCCTCTTCTCCAAGCCTCATTCCAGGGACATCGTCACAGTGTGAGGGAAGTTTACGAGCTTGTCAACTAGAAAACCTGTTAGACTGTATGGGAGTCCTGCGGAGGGAGCGAAATACTCCCTCAGGATGGACAAGAGACAAGCACCATGGAGAAGCTTCCTCGAAGGACAAGATGGTAGATGGACATTTAAATTTTCGAGAGAGGATCACCCCCCCCCACCTTTGCTACAGGGAAGGCAGCAGCCCAGATGTGGTTGAGATGGGAACCTACCTTCAAAATAAGCCTGCTGAAACGGTGAATGACAAGAGATGCCAATGGTAGGCAAGCTCTGCGTGAGATGGTAATGTAATCCCCTCACTGTGCACGCATGGGGTAGATTCCGACTCTGAGAAGCCCAATATGGCAGAGTGGGGCTGCCCCTTGGCGTTCCTGAGACTGCATCTCTACAGGAGTAGAAAGCTCTCTGCAGAGCGGCTTGTGGGTTTGAATTGCTGACCTTGCAGTTACCAGCCCAACACCACCAGGGCTCCTTTGGTTACAGTCATCCCAACAAAGGCGCTGTCTTAGGCCAGGTTATCTAAAGAATCAAATCCAGTGACATTCACCTATGTCTAAGAAAGAGCTTTATCTCAAGAAGCAATTATATAGCAAGAAGGCATCCCAGCGCAGTCCAACTCAAGTCTCTAAACAAAGGAAGCCAGGGCCCTTTTCAGATTCATGAAGCTTCAGGCTGCTGATGCTAAAAGGTGTTGTGACATGTAGGAAGACCGCAGGTCAGGCCGGTGGGTACACTCACATGACTCCAACATTAGTGGGAACAGGGTCAGCAGTTCAGTTGGACAACCGAAGCATCTATATTGATTTGTAAGAGACTGGCATTAGCCAATCAGTACTGAGATTCTCGTTTCTGTTGTGATTCCAACTAGGCTACGCAGCATAAATAGTGCACAGATCGGGGGCCTGCGAAGGTTACATCTAAAGTGGCAGTTATCATGAAAAGCAGCTGCAGTGAGAAATCAGCGAGGCCCTTGTATTTCCCAACCAGAAGTAGCATGGCATAATTCCAGGATGAGCTTCAAATTATAATTCATAAAGACAGACACAAAATTACTTGTATTGATTTGTGATTAAGCTGCTTCTCACATGAGCAACTCTCTGAAGCATATTTCTCGGGTGAGTAGCAGTAGGAATATATTTATTTTATGATGGTAAATGGCTTTCCCCTCAAATGACTGGAGAGGTCAGCTAATCAGACATAAATCCATATGGCTGATAAAAGAGTTGAGAAGCTTATAATTGTGTTTTGGCATAAAGAGTTATTTCCAATAGTATCGCCATCTACTAAAAAAGACACTGTGCTGCGGGATCACTTTGTTATGCTGTATAATTATCTGCTCTTTAAAAATATAATTAAAAAAGAAACCTGAAAGGGTAGTTAACACAGGGATGGTGTGGCAACTGCTATAACTTGCTGATTCCACTCAACAGATATATCATTCAATTATCATCAGATAATTCCACTCCATTTCCACTTTACACTGATTAGGTTGTCTTAACCAGGAGCACTAGTGGCATCACGTGTTAAATATTAGACTTCTAACCACAAATTCAGCAGTTCTAAATCACCAGCCACTCCAAGGGAGAAAGATGAGGTTTTCTACTCCCTTAAAGATTAACTGACTCAGAAACCCACCAGGGAAGTTCTACTCCATTCTAGAGGGTCACTATGAGTCAGAATGAACTCGATGGCAGTGGGCTTCAGTTGCGTTTGAACTTGTCCTAAGAAGTCCCTAGGTGGCCAAATGGTCAGCCTCAACTACTATTTTCCAAATGTCACATGGCCTTGATAACCTTTAACACAGTTCTACTGTATACACACGGGCTCACGGTGACTCCCCATCAGCTCTATGGTAACTAGCAATAATAACAACAGGTCGTCCTAAGCGCATGCGTGTGTAGGTGTGTTCAAATGTCTTCAAGTCGTCTGTGTCACGTAAGAACGCAAAGGTGATTGTTCACAACACACCTCCCCACGTTCTTCCTCCTGTTGAGATCCTTCGCAAGTGCCCATCTTACTTATTTTGCAAATAATCTCAGGATATACTTTGACCAGTGTCTGGGAAAGTTACTGCTATTCCCCCAAAGTAAGGGCGTGGTACCGTGTCTGTGCAATAACGTCCATTACGAAACTATTTTAAAAGAATTTTCACAGCCACATAAATCTATCTGTGTTTTTCCACTTGCAATATTCTACCTGCAGTAGACTACACGAAAACAGCGCATACCTTCCGAGCCTCTGGAGCCCGGTATGATTCAAAGAGGAAGGAGTGGGAACCTGGGCAGATGGGGTGGCATAATGTGGCTGGAACGGAGGATTTGCATGAATATGAATTACAAATAGCACAGATAACATGGTGCTCAAAAGCTGTTACGAATCTTGAATGTCAAAGTCATTTAGCTGACATTTGGAGGCACATAATTACCTTAAGAACATGGAAATGGACCGGTCTAAATTGCATGGGCCGAGATTCACAGGACACACAATGGCCCTGCTCTGGGTATAACTGTGACAAGTAGGCATGGCCCAGGAAGCCAAAAATGGCACACATTAATGCAATGACATTTTTCAATGTGTCCTGCCCTTTCAGAAATATGTAGATGAGGCCTAAATAACCTCTAACCCATTATAAAATAACAACATACAAAAGAACCATATTGCATAAGCCCTATCACCAGTAACCCAAAGAAAAGATCCCATTCACAGTTCATACACAGAGCTTTACGTGTTTCAAACATTTGGACTACATTTTTTACATGACTAGACTTCCAAAGTGTGATCGCTGATAGCACGTTTGCTTGCAACTCACTGAAGGATACCTAGAGTGTTTGCATCAAAAGGACTATTCCTGATTTTGATTAGGCTTATGATGCACTTCCAAAAAATAATGTTCTATATTACCATAAACTGTCAACCAATAGGTACATGTGCATCGTGAGCAATAAAAAATATTTTAAGTCTCCATACATTCCCAAATGCTTTCCGTGAGAATCAAAAGGATGTTTGCAAAGGGTTGCCTCTGAAACCCTCAGGAAGTGGAACAGACACACTACACATGAAGAATGAGGGAGGGTCAGACTGTGGTTGCTGGGGGAGGTGATTTACCACTCGTGGTTGGGACTTAGAAGAGAGCCTGCTTAGCATTTGTTTTTTTCGTCATTGGTTCTCAGCCTTTGCTGTTAAAGGACACTGGAGGAAAGCGATGATCCATTAACATTTCATCAGGTAATCACACATCATTTCGGAAATATTGATTAAAATTCCACACAGGTGATAAAATGAGCACTTTAATATCTACCCACCTAAAGGGAGATGTGTGAACCCTAATTAATATTTCATTTTCAGAAATGGATGAGATACCTGACTTATTTAATAAATCAATATCCCAGACTGTAATAAACATTTGGAGCCTCGGCCAGGAGACGTCAATGTACCCTTCTATGCTCGCCCCCTCGGATGGAACCCTGAAAAAGCCAGACTCTCCTTTCTTCCAGGATACCTGTGGTCTAGTCCACACCACTCTGCATTTAATTATAGTCACTTTTGAATTATTTGCTACCCTTTCATGCACATCAATCATTTCTCCTAACTGGAATCATATTAATTATGTATGTCAGGATTAATATTACATTGAGGATGCAATAGTGACTCATAGCATTTTGTAGATTAGAAAAAACACGACTGAGGGGCAAAGAAAACAACCTACACTACCTACTGTGTGCTAGAAACTGCTAACTTTGGCTTTAAAAAAACAAACAAGCAATATGTAGTCCATGCTATAGAAGTGACACAGGCGATTGGCGAAATCAGAGGTGGAAAATAAAGGCAGAAATTAGGTTGCATGGCAATGATTACAATAACGAGGTCTATTATAGTAAGCACGCTGGACTGCTCAAGGAGCCCTTTTGGCACTGTCTGGTAAGCATTAGACTGCTAATGACAAGGTTGGTGGCTCAAACCCTCCAGCTGCTCTGTAGGGAAAAGATGAGACTATCTGCTTGGGAACTCTGTAGGATCAGGATGAGTCAGAATTGACTTGATGGTGGAGGGGATGGAGCACTCCAGGAACGTGATTAATGAAAGCAAAGATATACCTGATCATAAAGATGCCTACCTGTGGATGGCAAATGATTTGAAGGCCAACTTCCAAAACTCATACCAGATCATGCAAAATTAAATTAGGCTCCTAACATTTGAAAGAAAAAGAAGAAAATCAATGTTTGTTTATTTCTGATTTAATTTGACTTGAACAAAACACTGAATTTATTATGACATACTTGCGAGACGTTCTTGCCTAACGAACTTGAAATACAATCATCAGAATCAAAACTGGTCCATTCATCCAATGAATACATATTGAACACATACTCGGGACCAGCCTGTGTGTTAATGTGGGGAAAGAAAAGTGAGCAGAGTACAAATCATAGCATGTAAGGTGTACTTCTTCCTAATGCATCAACTCTCTCATTATCCAACATTTAGCATCGGTGACAATACAAAGAACCAACTATTTGCATTGATGGCACACGCCAGGAAGAACAAATGCTGAGGTGCTGGGTGAAACTCCTGCTGCCTGGGATGGGGAGGGTTATGTGTCAACGTGGCTGGGTGGTGATTCTCAGTGGCTCAGCAGGTATGTCGTGCTGAAATTTGGCAGCTATGTACTGAGGTAGTCATCCTCCATTTTCACATGATGCCAATATTTGCACAATGACCTGGTTGTCAGAACCTAACCTTACTATAAGGAAACAACTTAACCTAAACATAACGAGTAGGTATATTTTTTAGCAGAGTTATATCTATTTTGTCTATTCCAATGTAAATATAAAATTCCAAATTACTATAGTTTGGTTTTCCTTACAATATTAGAAATACATTACAGGACATTTAGAAAATAAAGGAAGGTACAATAAACTCCTATAGAGCTATCACTTTAATCCTTGATGTTTTACTCTTCCTGGCTATTCTTTTTTTGTTTTATATTTTATTGGGGCGCATACAACTCTTATCACAATCCATACATATACATACATCAATTGTATAAAGCACATCCATACATTCTTTGCCCTAATCATTTTCAAAGCATTTGCTCTCCACTTAAGCCCTTTGCATCAGGTCCTCTTTTTTTCCCCTCCCTCTGTGCTCCCCCCCTGCCCATGAGCCCTTGATAATTTATAGATTGTTATTTTGTCATATCTTGCCCTATCCGGAGTCTCCCTTCCCCCCTTCTCTGCCGTCCGTCTCCCAGGGAGGAGGTCACATGTGGATCCTTGTAATCGGTTCCTCCTTTCCAACCCACTCACCCTCTACTCTCCCAGCATCGCCCCTCACACCCCTGGTCCTGAAGGTATCGTCCACCCTGGATTCCCTGTGCCTCCAGCCCTCATATGTACCAGTGTACAGCCTCTGCCCTATCCAGTCCTGCAAGGTAGAATTCGGATCATGGTAGCTGGGGAGAGGAAGCATCCAGGATCTGGGGGAAAGCTGTGTTCTTCATCGGTATTGCATCGCACCCTGACTGACCCATCTCCTCTCCTAAACCCCTCTGTGAGGGGATCCCCTGTATTCTTAATGTCAATAATATACTTCCAAATCTGATATCTCTCTGGACATAAAATTGTTTTATCATATTTTTCACGTGGTTTAATGTCTTCATTACATTTTCACAAATCCTCACAAGCTCCATCACTAATGTTTTCATATTATCTCATTTAATCATTCAAAAAACAAATTGACTCCTGTGCTGTCCTCCAATCCATCCTAGATGCCAGGGATACAGCAGGAAACATGCAGAGGAAAACTGCTCACAGGTAATTTGCACTAAATCACATAGCTTTGGCATCATTTTATCAATCCACTATTCCTTTAAATAATATTGTACTGTGTTTTGGGTGAAGTTTTACACTGCAAATTTGATAATTTCCATACAAATTGTTCAATATCATTAATTACAATGTCAGTGTTCTCATGAATTAAATTCTTATTGTTCCATTACCAGAACTCCTAATCATCTCCTCATTGTGTTCAAATAACTTGTGATCATTTTTGGTCCTAAAATAGGTGGGGTTTTTTTTCAATGTAGCACCATACACCTGAATGATGTCCTTTATTTTGTGTACCCCTCTGTTATTGTACTAACAAGTGACCTTAGAGATTAATCCACGATTTTTGAACAAAGATTCATTGTCTATCCCTAACACAAGGACATGAACAACCTACCTGATCTATGTCATTTTATACTTGATGTTTTCACTAGTTCAGGTTTCAGATTTTCTTAGTCCCTGCATGGTGAAAATGGTTTATGTCCTCCACGATTACCTGAAAGTCTGGAGGTTCCAGTCTGCCCAGGAAAGCCTGCAAGCTTACTACTGGAAAATCAGTCCAGAAGAACCTGTGTAGCAGAGGTTTTTACTTTACCACACATGGCGTCTCCGTGTGCAGGCGTCGACTGCATTGCAATTGGTTTTAGGTTTCAGCATCAACTGGAAACTCCATGATGCTTCTTCCTTTGATGCTTAATATCCTAAGTTTAAATTTCCATTTGCTTATCATAAATTATTTCTTGAAATCTGTTATGTTTCATATACTGCAGAATTGTATTTGCTAGTATTTTGTTTAAGAAGTTTGTACTTTTATTCCTACATGTACTTGGCCTATAGTTGAATGCTTATTTCCAGTCTGGATGAGGTTTGAGAGATTAGGGTTTTCAGAGATTTATGCCACTGTTATAAGATACAAAAGAAACTCCAAGTCTCAAATATAATTAAAGAAGGAAATTTACTGTCTTAACCAGGACAGAGACAATACAAAGATAAAACAGGACAAAGACGAAGGCCTGCCATCTGGATAAGGGAGGCCATTGGCAGGAGGTCCTAATAGTATCCAAGGTATCTTGAGACTTGTAGACTTAAAAAGACATGAGAGGACAAAGAAAACAGCCACAAAAGCATGATTAGTTTTAAATCAATACATCGCAGGTCCAGGGGTGGAGGTGAAGCTGGGATCATAGAAGATGGTTGTGCATGTACATTACATTAGACAGAAGAGCTCATAGGTTAGTCGACAGCCTTCCAATCAAGGCAGTCAGGACATGACTCATGACTATGTGACCCAAGTATGGCGGTCTCCATAAAAGATACACCCAGGCTGACTGAAATGGGAGACTGCCCTTCCCTGGACTAGTCAAGAGTATGGAGGCTATCTATTATCCGATGCACTCTGCCTAAATGGAATTCTGTTCCAAGCTCTAGTTCGTGGTCAGAAGGGAGTCCAAAATGAACTTACGGAGTGAATTTCACCTGATAGTGACCTGTCAGAGCAGGGTAGAACTGGCCCTGTGGGTTTCCAAGACTGTAGCTTTTGTTGGGAACAGAAAATCTCATCTTCCCCCATAGAGAGGCTGGTGGTTTCAAACCATGGACCTTACTGATCATTGCCCAATGCATAACAGCCAGGGCTCCTATGAGGGCTGACAGTGGGATATGAATCCACGTCTGGACTGCAAATGGAGTTTGGGATTTCACTGTTATCCACAGCCTTCTGCAAAACCAGGATTCAGAACTGAAGCATTAAAACAATGAATTTTTTTATGAATTCAAATTTTTTATTATTCTAATCAGTATCTGGGAAATTTTACCAAAAATTAGAAAACATCTGCAACTTTGGAGGAAATACTATCACTACCATGAGTTGATGCTGACTCATAGCAACCGCGAGTCTTTCTGGGACAGTAACTGTTTATAGGATCAGAAAGCCCCGTCTTTCTTCCATGGGGCTGCTGGTGGTTTCAAACTGCCAACGATGCAAACTGCAACCCAAAACATAACCATTAAATCATGAGGGCTACTTTTGAGGAAATAGTGAACACTAAGTGGCGTTGCTTTCATGACAGAAAAGAATGGTCCTTAGACCCATCCAAAACTTTCTCACAAGTTTCTCTGAACAAGGAAAGCTCAGTTTACCGTAGGGTGCCAATCTTTCATCAAAAAAGCACATTTTGGTGCCAAGGAAATTCTCCTCATCTGGAAAAACACAACTGCAAGGGCACAGCAACATAGACTTCTACTCACCAAGGCTGACTTGGCCACTGCCACTGCTGAGTGTCCCATTTGCCAGCAGCAGAAACCAACATTAAGTCCATGATATAGGACCATTCCTAGGGGAGATCAGCCAGCAACTTGGTGGCAGGTTGATTACATAGGACCACTTCCATCATGGATGGGACAGCGTTTTGTTCTTACTGGAATAGACACCTACTCTGGATATGGATTTGCCTTCCCTGCACGTGATGCTTCTGCCAAAACTACTATTCGTGGACTTACAGAATGCCTCATTCACCAGCATGACATCCCACAGAGCATTGCTTCAGATCAAGGAACTCACTTCACAGCAAATACAGTGCGGCAATGGGCCCATGCCCATGAATCCACTGGTCATATCATGATCCTCATCATCCTGAAGCTTATGGCTTGATAGAACGATGGAATGGGATCCTAAAATCACAATTACAGCACCAACTAGGTGGCAACAATTTGCAGGGCTGGGGAAATGTTCTCCAGGAAGCTGTATACACTCTAAACCAGCGGCCAATAGCCAGAGTTCATGGGTCCAGGAACCAAGGGGTGGAAGCTGGAGCGGCACCACTCACTGTTATTCCTAGTGATCCACTTGCAGCATTTTTGCTTCCTGTCCCAGGCAACCCTGTGTTCCTCAGTCCTGGAGGTCCTGGTCCCAAAGGAAGGAACTCTCCCACCTGGAAACACAGCACAGATCCACTGAACTGGCAGCTGAGAATGCCCCCTGGCCACTTTGGGCTTCTCATGCCTTTGGATCAACAGGTCAGGAAGGTTGTCACTGTACTAAGTGGTGCGATTGATCCTGATTACCAAGGAGAAGTTGGGCTGGTGCTACATAATGGAGGTAAAGAAGAATATGTCTGGAATCCAGGAGATCCCATAGACTGACACAGTGCTACCATGCCCTGTGATTAAAGTAAATAGTAAATTACAGCAACCCAATCCTGACAGGACTTATAATGACCCAGACCCCTCAGGAATGAAGGTCTGGGTCACCCCGCCAGGCCAAAAACCACAGCCAGCTGAGGTGCTTGCTGAGGACAAAGGTAATACAGAATGGGTAGTAGTAGAAGGTAGTTCTACCTATCAATTACGACCACGTGATCAATTGTAAAAGCAAGGTTTGTAATTGTCATTGTATTTTCTTTTTATGTGATTATTGCATATCTTTCCTTTGTTCAGGTATGATATATCAGATACAGTTTGACTCAGTGTGTTTTCATTTATTTGTATGATAGGTGATTGATGATTAGGATAAGTGTGATTTCATCAATGTCTGGAAATTATATAAGAATATATGGCTAAAGAATTGTGTACAGGTTGGCAAGGGGTGGATTGCGATAGTTTATTCTGCAAGTCTGGCTGATAAACACAAGTGGGATTAATTGAAGGGCAGAGACATAAATGGCTCGGTGAGCCTCACCTTTCTTGTCTCTCGCTCTTTAATCATCAGACCAGCGTGCAGCTTCCTTGCTTGTTCTGTGCCTCAATTTAAAGGGTACAGTAACTGTGGGATGCCTAGCCTGTGGACTGTGTCACTGTAAGTTGAAATTCCTTTAAATCCACACAATTGGAATGTACATCTCTGGAGCTGAGGACCGACAGTTGGTGACGGTGACCTACCTTGCTGTTTGCTGCCTGTGTATACATAGCCCAGCTCTCTCTACAGAGGAGGAACCGGTGGCCCTCAAGACTAAAAGGACTGCTAGTGTCTCACAACTCTCTCAGGGGAGTGAGTTGCACTGAGCCATTTGTACTGCTTTATAATTTAACTGGTCATTTCTTGTGTTATATATCTATCTTTATAAATATACATAGAAAATTACTAGCAATCTGGTTTTGTCTCCCTAGAGAACCCTGTCTAACACAACGACTTACTGTTATTTTAAAATACATGAATATTTTATATGGTACTGAAAATCAGTGTCAGCAAACTAAAACTGTAAATAAAGGCATGTGTTTATATTTAGTTAAATGTTTTATATTGGTCAGAAGATTTCTGTAACATAAACCCAAACAGATACCAGATACCATATATATACACACACCATATATACTCATGTATAAGCTGAGTTTTTCAGCACATTTTTAATGCAGTTTTTGTGGTAAAATTAGGTGCCTCAGCTGATATTTGGGTCAGCTTATACTCGAGTATATACAGTATAAACTATAATTTACATACAGCATAGATTTTACATCACATAACATAGAATAGTGTACCTTTCGGTGGCTGTTGCCTTATAATATAACACTTCTAGTCTAGAGTCATATGAAAAGGATTTGTTTTGCAGTATTAAAAATGAATTTTTTACCATGTTCCTTTTGAAAAATATGATTTGTACATATTTGAAATAATACTCTGCATTAATCATCCCCCAGAAGTGTCTTCAACCATATGCTCTTATTTCACAGTGCTACTTTGATTTTAATGCCCTTAAAACATCCATAATCACTCATGGAATAATCTTGAAGTGGGAACCAAACCATTAAGAAAAGAGATGTGGTGCTGTTAGATGTGTGGCAATACAATGCTTCCAAAGTTTCATCTGATGACTTCCAAGCTTGTGAGAAAAGCACAATGTTGTATTTGTCTTGCAAGTCATGGGTTACTCGTACCCTTGCCTGCGTACAAGACTGGCGTCACTGGGATCAATGAACAATGCCAAGTTCTCAAGGCATTCATGAGAACTGCTTTTACAGACATTACTCAATTATTTCCTTTTGCATACATTTCCTTTCATTTAGAAAATATATAATGGCTTTAATGTTCTTATTTTGTAAATTCTCCATTTTCCTTGGTTGGTGTAATTAACTCCTTTCACATCTCTCAAGTTTCGGATTTCTGTTATAAAAGGAGTGACTTGGATTACATGATTTCTAAGATATGATCTGTAAATGAGTATAAACTCTCTCACTGTCATCTAGTCAATTCTGACGCTAACCAAAAGGTCTGCAGTTCGAAACCACCAGCAATCTCCAGGAGAAAGAAGAGGCTTCTACTTGGTAATGAGTTATAGTCACTGAAACCAGCAGGGGGGAGCAGTTTTACACTGTCCTACATGGTCGCCGTGGTGAAAAGAATGTACTTTCCTAAAATTTGCAGTTGATAGAATATACTGGCATTCCAAATCATGCTACTGACATCAGTGAGGAGACAGGGATGGGGAATCGGGTTTCATTGCATCTGTTCAGTTGAGTTACTTAAATCTTCTCTTTCTTGAGCTTCTTCATATGGAAAAGAAGGCTAGAAATTGAACCTACTTTACAGAATTAGAAGGAATTTAAATATGATAATGTGAGCACTTTCATAGTAGCCAGAACATGATGAATATTCAGTATATGTTATTGTGATGTTTATTCTTTTTCCTGGTACACTAATGGGCTGCTTCAAATCAAGTGCTCCTATCCCAGAAATAGATCCTACAAAATATCTTTAAGCTGCGATCATAACCTGAGTTTTTGTCATTACATAATTTGATTATTAAATTTTATTCATAACATTTCTCATGTGCATAGTTGTCAGTCATTTAAAAATCCCTTATCTTCTAAAGCTTTATGCTACAGTTACTTGAATGTTCTAAACACAGTTTGCCTGATGTTGAATAAGCCCTTTTGCTATTCATGTGATTTCATCATTCAACAACTAAAATAATGAGTGCTAAACTAAAATTGTGTAGCTTTTCAGTGGGCTGAATAATTCTTCAATGAGTTGTTACAAACCTAGGGAAGCCTACAGGGAGAAACAACTCTATACAATACCGAGACAGTGGGCATGCAAATAAAATTTACAAATGATCCTGAATTGGATGCACTCTTAAATATCTGGAGAATAATAGATTAGAATTATATAAAGGATATTAACAGATATAAAATTGACAAACAGGACATGTGAAATATAAAGGTAGGGGAGTAGATCAATTGTTAAGACCACACAAGGTCAGCAGTTTGAGACCACCAGTCTCCAGGGGAGAAAGATGAGTCTTCCTTCTACTGTAGAGATTCACAGCCTCAGAAACCCCAAGGGGCAGTTTTATTCAGTCCTATGGGATCACTATGAGTCAGAATTTACTTGCTAAGAGTGAGAAATTGACAGTAAGATAAATTTGGTGGAAGAGATTTCTCCAAATGCATACGTAAAAAAGAAAAGAAGAATTCAATTTGGGGTTAATTACAAGCTCCATAGATGATGAATCTGCTTCCCTCTCCTAAAACAAAAGGGAAAACTATGTATGACACTACCCTGGGTTTTTTTAATTATGGAGTAGGATGCAAAAGAACAGCGCTGGTGTCATGCATTGTTCTATGCTGGGGAAACTACACTGAATCACAATCGTCTGTAATGATGGGTTTTATATAATTGTGGGTACCAAAATTTTTGTGCAATATTGATCAGTTAAGGGCGGTTGGGTGGGCATCAGCAGAACAGGAATATTTATGAAAAAGAATAGTTGGGGCAAGGAGTGGATAAGTACATAGACTTACTGAACATGGAGAATGGAAGACAGAGGGATTTGGGTAGGATCCCAAAGTGTAATGAAGAAAGAGCAGAAAAAATCTTTTATTTCAGTAATGGATTCCTGGTGGTGCTGTCAGATAAGCATAAGACAACTCATTGCGAGATTGGTGGTTCTAATCCAGCAGGGGCTCCATGGCAGAAAGATGAGGCTATATAGTCCCATGAGGGTTTATAGCCCCACAAACCTATATAGGGTTGTTATGAAGCAGAATCAACTTCATTGTACTATGTTGTCATAGTAGACTTCAGTAACATAGCTTACATTTCACCAACGATTTCTTCCTGAAAGCATTGTCTTATTCTAGAGAATCATATTTTAAAACCACAAACATTTCTGTTCTTCTTATGACAAATATAATGTAGAGAAGAAAAAGCAAAGTGTATAAGCATGGAGAATCTACCAGTGGAGAGGTCTGGGGGCACAGCCCCAATCCCAACTACTACGTGGACACCTGCCCCTCCCCACAGAAGAATTTATTTCAAAGGATGACATTGAATCTGCAGCTCCGGGAGAGGGACATATCTGATCAGAGCACAAGGGAACAGATTAAGGGGTAGGAGGAGAGAGTGGAGCACATCCTGGCCCACCAGTCCTTGAGGGCGATGTTCCCGATTAGAGAAGGCAGTCCACAAAGAGGACCACATGGCCGGCCCCACTATGAGACATCCCTCACTGACTCACAGCCCTACAGGGGACAACACCAGAGACACACTGTGGGAATTGCGCCCGATCTGATCCCGCCACACCAAGGCAAAACACTAAGGGGGTGCAACAGAACAGCAAGGGAATGGAGTGGCAAGGTCCCCAGGGAATGCTGAAGGTAGACTTTGGGGCCAGGGCATGGTGTCCAACAGACTGGACTGGAAAACACTCCTAAAGGCCAATAAATAGTCCTTGAACTAACTACAAGCTTTTCTTTCTTGTTTTGTGTTTTGTTTTTTGTCATTGGTTTGTTGTTTGTTGTATATTGTTGCTTGGTTTTGCTCTGTCTTTTTTTGTGCATGTTATTATCTCCACAATTCTGTCTAAATAAGATAGGCTGGATGAACAATCTGGAGGAGAAAACAACAGGACCTACAGTTCCAGGGAGACTATGGGAGAGTGGGAGGTGGGGGGAAAGGTAGTGGTGTAAACAAACCCAGGGACAAGGGAACAACAGTGATCCAAATAGGTGGTGAGAAGGGTGTAAGAGGCCTGGTGGGGCGTGATCAAGAGTAATGTAACCAAGAGGAATTGCTGAAACCCAAATGAAGACTGAGCATGATAGTGGGACAAGAGGAAAGTCAAGGAAATAGAGGAAAGAGCTACGAGGCAAAGGGCATTTATAGAGGTCTAAATAAAGGCATGTACATATGCAAATATATTTATATATGAGGATGCCAAAACAGTTCTATGTGCACACATATTTATAAGTTTAGTATTAAGATAGCAGAAGGACATTGAGTGGAGGCTCAAATACTCCTTCAATGCAAAAATACTTCCTTCTACTAAATTGGCATTCTATGATGCTCACCTTCCCGACACAATCACTGACGACAAAGCGGGTGAATAAGCAAATGTGATGAAAAAGCTGATGGTGTCCGGCTATCAAAAGAGATAGCATCTGGGGTCTTAAAGGCTTGAAGGTAAACAAGCGGCCATGTAGCTCAGAAGCAACAAAGCCCACATGGAAGAAGCACACTAGCCTGTGCGATCACGATGTGTTGAAGGGAGCAAGGTATCAGGCATCATCGGAACAAAAAATCTTATCATAATGAGCGGCGGGGAGTGCGGAGTGGAGACCCAAAGCCCATTTGTAGGCCACTGGACACCCCCTCACAGAAGGGTCTCCGGAAGAAGGCGAGCTAGTCAGGTTGTAATGTAACAATGAAACATACAACTTTCCTCTATGTCCTCAATGCTTCCTCCTACCCCACTATCATGATCCCAATTCTACCTTACAAATCTGGCTAATCCAGAGGATATACACTTGTACAGATAGGAACTGGAAACGCAGGGAATCCAGGGCCAATGATCCCTTCAGGACCAGTAGTGTGAGTGGAGATACTGGGAGGGAAGAAGGAAGGTGGGCTGGAAAGGGGGAACCGATTACAAGGATCTACATGTGACCTCATCCCTGGGGGAAGGACAACCGAAAAGTGGGCGAAGGGAGACATTGGACAGGGCAAGATATAACAAAATAATAACTTATATATTATCAAGCGTTCATGAGGGAGGGGAAAAATGAGGAGCTGATGCCAGGGGCTTAGGTGGAGAGCAAATGTTCTGAGAATGATGAAGACAGTGAATGTACAAATGTGCTTTACACAACTGATGTATGTACGGATTGTGATAAGAATTGTATGAGTCCCTAATAAAAAGATTTTTTTTAAAAAAGAGTGGAGAATCAAAAGGATATAAACTTTTTTAGGATCAAGGAGCAGAAGGAAAAACTGTTCGAGAAGGCATTGAATGTAAAATCCTGGCGTTCAAGAGCATCACAAGAAATTGACTGCAACCTTTTTTTGGTATCTATTATCTCATTTCCATCCAATATTTTTATTAGCATATAATTCACATATTCATTGTAATAGTTCAATCACATCAAGAAAAGTTGTACCGTCATCACCACAATCCGTTTTAGAACACTTTCTTTATTCATTCATTATTAGCTCCCCTTTCTGCCCATCTTCCCTGCAACATCCGCAAGGAACCATTAATCTAGTTAGTATGCACAGATTTACATATCCTGGATTTCATATACAGAAAAACATTTAAAATGAGACAAACAAAACTAACAAGAATAACAAAGTAAAAGCAGATTTAAAAACCTCAACTGAAATGAAAGCAGAAATATTGAAAACTAGACAAATTTAAACGGATCATAAAGGAGATCAAATGAGAATGTACAAAAGTTTAACTTAACAGCATCTGCAACAATCCACTTTCCATGATCACAGGACTATTCACTTCCCTCACTCAGCTACAATAAGAGGAGGTTCACTGGAGGCTTCGTCCATGTGTGGGCCCTGCAAATGGATTCTGCGTTTCCACTGTCATCCATAGTCTCCTGCAAACTAAGAGTTCACCATTTAAGCTCTGATACCATTCCCTCCACTGGATTTGTGTTGTATTCTTTACAATCCTTGGATCACACAGGCTGAGGTGCTTCTTCCACGTGGACTTTGTTAATGCCTCACTTAGATGGCTGTTGTTTATTTGAAAGCATGCCTTTAAGACCCCAGACACTATCTTTTCTGATAGTCAGGAACCATCTAACTGTATCATAACATGTTGCTCTAGCACCCATATCTTCATTGATCTCTTTATGAGTTTGAGCTTCTAGCAGGACCTGGTCATGGGAACTAATTCATAGATTCAAGCTAGTATTAAGTGCAAGCCCCAAATCCATTCATGGATCTATGGTTTATATATGTCTCTGTAATGGCAATTTCTACTTCAGACTCTAGTTGTCTTACTATCCAACATCTGTGACTTTTTAAATATCCTCTTTTTTATTATTTAAAGATCATTTATTTGGCCAATCTTACAGCTCATAACAATGTATACATCAAGTGTATCAAGCATACTTGTATATATGTTGCCATCATTATTTTCTAAACATTTACTTTCTATTGAGCCCTCTTTCTATCAGCTCCTCTTTTTTGCCTCCCTTTCCACCCCCATCCTCCTGACCACTTGATAAATTATAAATTATTATTAATTTCATATCTTACACCAACTTCTGTCTCCCTTCCCCAGCAGTTTCTGTTGTTGGTCCTCCTGGAGGTGGAAGGGGATGGGGGTGGGGGGAGGTTATGTATCAATTATCGCAACTGGTTCCCCCTTCCTCCCCTCCTCTCCCAATCTTTACCCTACCCTTCTGGGGGTATAGCTACTCCCATTCCTGTTCCTGGAATCCATGTGTCCTGAGCTCTTATCTCTTAGCTGTACCTATGTACATGCTGCAATTTAGCCTGCAGTAAGGGGAAGTACTGGGGTCAGGAGAGAGAGGGGTGAGGAAGCCTCAAGGAACCACAGGAGTATTGTATATTTCATCGGTGCTTTACTTCACTCTGATTGACCCATCGCTCCCCTGTCACCCCTCTATGAGGGGTGTCCCATTGTCTACAGATGGGTTTTGGGTCTCAGTTCTGACACCCCTCTTTCTCTACAATATAGTTTTTATTTGTTTGTTTGTTTGGGGTCTTCTGATGCCTATTAACTGGTCCCAGAGACGCCTCATGATCGCACAGGCTGGTGTGCTTCTTCCTTGTGAGCTTGTTGCTTCTCTGCTAGGTGGTTGCTTGTTTAACTACAAGCTTTTAAGACCCCAGATGCTATATCTTTTGATAGGCAGGCACCATCCGTTTTCTTCACCATATTTACTTGTGCATCCATGTTGTCTTCAGCAATTATGCATGAAGGGTGAGCCTCACAGAATGCTAGGTTATTAAAGCAAAGTGTTCTCACATTGAGGAAGGGTAAGAACAGAGGCCCACAGTCCGTCCACTACCTCAGCATATTGCCATATAAATATAGGTACATTGGCCAATACCTCCATTTTTATGAATTCACGTATTTACATATGTACACACCCATGCATATACCTCTGTCCATGGATTTTTTAAAATATATACATTTTTTTCACAGTGGAAATTATAAAGGTCTTCTGTAAATAGGCCGACCACAGCATTGCCTTTGTACCCATGGAGAGACTGGTAGGTTAGAACTGCTGACCTTCTGGTTAGCAATGCCTAACTACTGTGTCACTAGGGCTGGAGAATAACCCTGTATGTGCCTGTACACTTAACATCTCATAAACTAGGGAGTGTGATTATAATTTTTTATAACCACAAGGTGAAACCAAAGACATTGTTCAAATGTTCATCAGCAGATAACATAAATGAAAGGTGCAGTGGTTAAGTGCTCAGCTTCTAACCAAAAGGTTTGAAATCATCAGCAACTCATGGCAGAAAGATGTAGCAGTCTGATTCTGTAAATACTACAACCTTGGAAACCCGGCAGGGTAGTTCTATCCTGTTGCTATTCATCAGATTCAATTCCTTGACAATAGGGTACAGGAAGTTGCTTGTGAGGAGCCCTTGTGACACAACAGGTAACTAATGCACTGGGCTGCTCACAAAGGTTGGCAGTAGGAACCTACTCAGTGGTACTGACTCTAGAAGAAAGAACTGCCAGGACCACTGGGTGAGATTACTGCCAAGAACACCCTCCAGGGAAGAAGAGTCACTGGGCATCAAAAGAGATTCAATGGTATCCAACAACCGGAAGACAGATTCTGTGCTGATCAGTGAATAGCTGGACAGAAGGACACAACAGAATGCTGAAAGCCCCAAATGATACCTGGTTTTAACCATTTAGTAGCTGGATCATTGGAAGTTCTAGAGGATCATAAGAAAGTTGCTGTGATAGGGTTGGCTTCTGGAAAGCTGTCCTTTGCCAACTGATATCAATGTGTTTCAGCAGTGGGTAAGAACTACAGTGTTATGAAGCACACTAATAACAAACAACAACAAAAAAAAACCCTCACTGCCATCTACTCGATTCCAATTCATAGCAACCCTGCAGAACAAGGTAGAACTGACCCTATGCATTTCCAAGACTGTAACTCTTTGCAGGAGTAGAAAACCTGGCCTTTCTACCCATAGAGAGACTGGTAGGCTAGAACTGCTGGCCTTCTAGCTAGCAATGCCTACCTACTGTGTCACTAGGGCTGAATAATAACCCTGTATGTGCCTGTACACATAGCATCTCATAAACTAGGGTGTGTGGGCCAAGCAAAATCAAGCACAGCCCACTTCTCTAGAGGGATATTGGGAAACTAAGAGATAATGCTATAGTTCAAGTGATATATGAAAGATAGATGTATACATTCAATGTAAAGGTATATTCTTAAAGAAGCAGTATTTTTCATTTGTTTTTCTATTATGTACCACTTCTTCAGAACAGCTTTTCTGACCATGTTATTCAAAGTAAAGTAGGTTTCCATAAGTATCTAGTAGCTACGAAGGTGGAAGAGAAGGATACAGTTTGGGTTTATTTTGATTGTGGTTTTTCTTAGGGTGAATTGGATGTACGCTCATACCCAAAAAAGTACCTCCTCTCCTCAAAAAAAATGGAATTGTGCTGAGTGGAACAGAGCTGGCCAATTTAAACAAACAGTATGTGGCTATGAAATTTTGTTTCCCTGCTTGGGAAAAATGCCGCAGCAACTGTTGTGATGTTGAATACAGCTTACGAGGACATCGCTATGGGGAAAACTCAAGTGTCTGAGTGGTTTTCTTGTTTCAAAAAAGGTGAAATGTCAATTGATGACAAACTTCAGTCAGGATTCCTGTCAACTTCCCGAACAGACGAAAATGTCACATCATAGTGCATTTGGCGTTTATTCCACCAGGTCAGGCTGTTAATCAAGCTTTCTATTTAGAGGTTCTAAAAAGATTGTGTAACAGTGTGCAACAAAAAAGTCCTGATTTGTGGCAGACAAGGGACTGGCGTTGCCACCATGACAATGCACCTGCTCACACAGCCATCTCAGTGCGTCAGTTTGGGGCCAAAGACAGCACGCCTCTCTTGGCCCATGAGCCATACTCACCTGACCTCGCTCCATAGACTTCTTTTTGTTTTCACAAATGAAGACAGATGTGAAAGGACAACAGCTTGGAGACACAGAAGAGGTGACCAAAAAAATGAGGGAGGTTCTGTCAGTCATCCAAATAGATGGGTCTGAAAAATGTTTCCAAGAATGGAATCACAGATTTGGCAACTGTAGTATGTGTAATGGAGAGTACTTTGAAGGTGATAAGGTTGTTTTGTACAAAAAGTTAAATACATAGCTTTGAAAAAAAATTCTGGTTTTGGGGGGGTACCCCATTGTATGTTAAGGGTGATGAAATGATTTGGCAAACGATAGCGGGAACAGCTTCCCAACCAGAAGAATTTAATCTGCATCACTGAACTGTACATGTAGAGTGTAAAACATGCTGGATGTTTTATGGCACATATACTACGACAGTAAATGGAGAGAAAATAAAAGGTTTTTTTCACAACTGTCTTCTCTTAGCCTCCTCTTCATTTATGTGTGTTTCCTTCAGATTACATAGTACAACTTGAAGTATTCTTAGTTTATACATCTGTCTAGTTGTCAGGGTGTGGGATGAACTTGTATTTGTTTTGATTGGAATCCCCAGGTCATGCAGGAGATGACCACTCTTGGCTGCTGACTAGTAGATCACTGGTTCCCGTTCACTACGAAGTGCCTGAAAGGAAATTCCTGCTGATCTGCGTCTGAAAAATGAACCAGAGAGGCCCTGTGGCTCACAAGAACACAGGGGTGGGTCACAGGCCATGTTGAAATGACTTGATGGAAACTAAGTTTGAGTGTGTGTGTGTGTGTGTGTGTGTGTGTGTGTGTGTGAATGACTTTCTAGTAAAATGTAAGGTGCTTCAGAACAGGTCTATTTTTGCATGGTTCCTTGTTGAATCTATTTTGTATATGTGGTGCTAGAATCAAAAACTTATGTAGGTGATCAAAAATTGATGGAAAGGAATAATGATACTGCATCATGAACTAAAATTATTCAGCCCATGCTCTTTATGTCCATTTCTTTAATTAGTTCAGGCGGGGGCACAGCTGTGAAAGCGCTGAGCTGCTACCACAAGGCCGGTGGTTTGAACCCACTAGTTGCTCCACAAGAGGAAGTGGAGCAGGCCCCTCTGAGTTGGCCTTGGGAACCCACGGAGCATGTCTTTTCTATTTTATAGGATTTCTAGAAGTTGGAACCAACTCATGTTTCTGTTTTGTTTTTTCATTTACTTGGGGCAGAGTATATGGTTGAAACCCACCAGCAGATATATGGGGGTGTAAAGGTTTACACCTATGTAAGTTGGCTATGAGTTGAAATAAATGTTATAGCAGTGGGTTTAGGTTTTGTCTTATTTTGTGGTTTCTAATTTTTTTGGAGGGGGGAAGAAGGTGGCAAATAATATTGTTTCCCGTGATTTAATGATTTAGGCTTCTTGGATATAGGGGACAAATCTCCTTTGCTCTCATTCCATCCCCCAGGGCGAGGCCCTCACATGGCCCTTATTTTAAAAGTTAGCTAAAAAGACCAGAAAACGCTGAGAAAACTACTTCTGTAACTTCTCTACAACAAAGGCATGATTATTTGGCCAGACTTTGAGATGCTTAACAACTGGAAGACTGGCTCTCAATCTCCTAACTTTGGGTTTCTTCCAGATCATATGAGCTACAGTGGAAAAATAAGCAAAGAAAGCAGACCACTTCTGCCTGGAAGCCTGGTCTTCCTTGAAGAGTACTATGAAAAATCCAGCAGCAAATTGCAGGCAAATGACAAGCTTTGTCGCCTGAGTGCTCCTAGTTCTATATTTCACATACTGTGTCTTAGCTAAAACATATTAAAATGACCTAATTTAAATATCTCAATTTCTGAAAAGTGATCTAGCCAATTATTCTGAGCTGCTTAAATCTTTCTACATCTCAAGTAACCAGAACCAACACTTGCCTTTCTCCTTGAAGACTTTTGATGTGTCTCAAAGAGGAGATTTAAGCTAGTTTTTGTTAAAACTTTGGCACAACGCAGTATCTATGCAAAAACTGTGAAGAATGGGTGAAAGCTCCTCTGTTGAGGTGAATGCTGACTGGCATGGGGCCCTCTGGCTTGCCAACTGCTGTTAGCGCATGCTGGCTACCACCAAGCGGTGGCAGCTGGTTCTTCGCAGTTGAGTTGAGGAGCAATGACTATATCAGCATTGTTCATATCAAATTATCCGCTGTCCTGGCTTGAGAATAATCTGGGAGCATGATAAGTAATGCTAGTTCTTTTTCAGTCTGTCCATTTAAAAAATTCATGTTCATCTTCAAATTATACAAGATACTGGACTTCTAGGGTCATAAGTAGGCACCTTGAAGACCCTTGGTTAGGTTGCTGAGATGTTAGGCACAGAAAAGTGCAGAATCCCCAGATACATTTAAACATCAGATACTCTGCAATTAAAAGGTAATTAAAAGAGATACACTGTGTTTTTCCCATGAATACCCCATTAGAAATTACCCCAAAAGGCATATTACTGATCCATATATGGCTAAGTATATAGTTGGTATGATTGTTAGGTTCCATCAAGCTGGTTCCAACCCATAGTGACACTATGCACAACAGAATGCTTGAGCTCATCCATTGTTGCAGCCAGTGTCAATCCATCTTCTTGAGGGCCTTCATCTTTTTCAATGCTCCTCTACATTACCAAGCCCAATGCCCTCCTCCAGGGACTGGTCTCTCCTGACAACATGTCCAAAATACGTCAGATGAAGTCTTAACATCCTTGCCTCTAGGGAGCACCCTAGCCATATTTCTTCCAAGACAGATTTGTTTATCCTTTTGGAATCCCATGGTACCTTCACTGTTCTTCACAAACAAAGCATACAAGGGGTACCCCACCAAAAAAAAACAACAGATGTGATGTTAGGGGGATAGTACATCTGGAATTTGTTTCACCAGGTTAGACTGTTAATCAAGCTTTGTGTTTAGAGGTCCTGAAAAGATTGAGTAACCGTGTGCAACAAAAATACCTGATTTGTGGTAGTCAGGGAACTGGTTTTTCCACCACGACAATGTATCTATTCACACAGCCTTCTCGTGTGCACACCTCTCTTGCCCGATGCACCTTACTCCCCCAGTCTCGCTCTGTGCAACTTCTTTTTGTTTCCTCAAATGAAGAGTAACATAAAATGACAGCAATTTGGTGACATAGAAGAGGTGAAGGAAAAAAAGGGGAGGTTCTGTCATTCATCCAAACAGATGAGTTTGAAAAATGCTTCCAAAAATAAGATTGTAGGTTTGACAAATGTATTAAGTGTAATACTTTGAAAGTGATCCGCTAGATTTGTAAAAATATCTAAATACATAGCTTTGGGGGGATTCTGGGGGTTTGGGAGTGGAGCACCCCCTCATATAGTACAATATGTTAATAATAGTAGTTCCAGAATGGCACAAAATATCAACAAATTTGGCAACTAAAGCGGGCAGTTTGAACCCACCCAGCCAGAGGTGCCTTGGAAGAAAAGCCTGGCAATCTACTTCCCTCAGTGTAACTACTGAAAACCCTATGGCAGACACGTTTTGGAACTGACTCAAGGGCAACCGGTTGCTTTTTTTCTTATCACAATGCCCAAATCTCAATCACCTAACATTACGATCGTTTGTTCCCCATGTATCCAGCACCACTCTGAATCCTTTGCCATATCTCAGCAATCCCCGCTAGATCACGTGGCTCTGTCAACTCAGCATGTGGTCTCCTCCATAATGGTGAGGCAAGAGAAGCGAGAACCATACGCATTTTTGCCAACAACTAAATGATGCGGCCTGGGAATGACGCAATTCCTTTCCGCACACAACCCACAGTCAGTTTGTCACGGAGCCCCACCCAGTCACGAACTGGGATCCATTTGATAGCACTGGGCTTGGGGGGATGGCTATGATCAATAAACAGAAATCACCATGTGCTGTTGAGGACGTGGAAGGACAGAAGCTCCGTCTGCTGATGGTGGGGATGTAGAGCAGGGCAGCTGCTATGGGAAAGTGTGAGGTTCCCTGAAAATTGAAACCTTGAGTTCCACGTATTTAGTTTTCTTTCTTTCTTTTACTGAAAAGTTTATTTTCTTGGGGTTTTCCCCAGCCTTTTTAATTAGGTGCTAAATTAGTTCATTTTTATTCTCATAGTTTTAATGATATACATGCTGAAAGCTGCGAATATTTTGTTGTCTAGTGCTGCTAGAATGGAAATACTAAAACTGGGTAGCTTTACCCAAGAACCGTAGTCCCCCATACGTTTGGAAGACGAGACCTGTGAATGCAGACGGCCGACTCTCGAAGAGAGCCTTCCTTAAATCTCCTAGTTCTAGGAGGTTCACCTGCAGGGGCTTGAGGACCAAAGGATGCACACCAACATCTGCTCTGCTTTGGGGTGGTAGCACTGCTCTCTCTCTCTTTATGCTTGCTTCTCCCTCCTCCAATCCAGGCAAACATCCCTTAGCATCAGATCACGGTTGTGACCCGAATCAGAATATTGTACGTCCTACCTCAAACCCCTTCCATCGCAGCTGGTCACAGCAGATTACATCCTGTGCCAGGATTAAATCATTATATAACTAACACTTTACATCATCGCCTAATTACCAACCTACTAAAAGAAGCAAGGCCCAGCCAAGTTCACAGATGTTTTGGGTCAGAATTTGGCCCAGTCAAGTTCACAATTTAATCCATTTGGCCATATGACCCCAAAATTCCATCCCTGGGTGTGTCCTGAACAGACTTGAGAATAGAAATACAAACAGCTACATGCACACTAATGTTCCTGGTAGCACATTCACCATGACTAAAAGGTACAAATGTCCCAAGGGTCCATCAACAAGGACAAACAGACTGTGAGATACACAAAGAATACCATCCTGCCGTCACAAGAAATAGATCAAGAAAATATCAGGGTGAATTAAATAAATCAATCACAAAAGGACATATATTCTATGATCCCACTTATATAAAATACATAGAACAGCAAATGTATACAAGTCAAAGTGATTACCCAGATAATAAACTTACAACAGTATTTTTTCCTTAAATTTCCAAATTCCAAAATAACAATGAGGGAGGAGCCTTGGTGATGAATGGCCCTGGCAGTGTAGTGCTCACAAGCTGGGCTCCCTGCTCCCTGCATGGTCGGCAGTTCAAAACCACCAGGAGCTCTGAGGGAGAAAGACCGGGCTTTCTACTCCAGTAAACAGTTACAGTCCGGGACACCCACAAGGGGCTGATGTGAGTCAGCATTGACTTGATGGCAGTGAGTCTACTTTTCTTGTTATAATTATCCTACCCGTCACCACTTTTTCTTTCTTTTACTGTCTTGTCATATTGTATATCAAACAAATTTTGGATTTCATAATTCTGCCTCCTGAAGAAAGGAGGCAATTCTTCTTCTTTCATGGCTAAGACACTGGTTAGTTTAGTTGGGGTTAGGTACCATTAGACATAGCCATGTATTTTGGAATTCTGTCAGACTGCTTTCCATGATGCTAGCATAAGTCAGAGAAAAAGTAATCTAGGGAGACAAAAAGAAAAAAAAATACTAGTGAGAGCCAGATCTCAGGAATATAAAAAAAGTCCTCCATCTGGAAAAAAAACAATATAGATTTGTAATTATTATGTATTATACTGGTAATTTTAGAATCTTGAAGATAGTTTGTGGGCAGTCAGTAGGACAGAGGCTTCTTAGAAACCCACCCCCACCCCCAATCCTTTCTTCATTGGCTGACATCTCAACACAGTCACCAACATTCCTTATAGTATGGTGGGGCCAAGTGACTAATTTACATCCGATGGAATTTTATAGAATACGGTATAAGGGATCCAGCGTATGAAAATCTCACACATCGTATAGTCCCCGCTTCTTGTCCCTGCCAAATCTTGATTCAAGTCCACGCTGAACTTTAAAGCCATGTGTTGAAAATGGGAGCTTCACAAAAGGGGAGACATCGGAGTCTTCTCTTTGGAGAACAACTATGACTTGGAACTCCTTTGGGTGCCACATGAAGAAGGTAAAAACAATTCTTATTTCTGAGCTTGTGCGATGTATCAATAGCAGTCACTAGAGTTACTCATTACTTTTCAGCACGCAGAAATCTATTTCCCTACGGTTCAGGAAGCTAGAATTCAGGGTGCTGGCTCTCTGGGAGGGATTTCTCTCTGCCAACTCAGGGAGAAGGTCCTTGTCCCGTCCTCAGTTCATGGGCGATCTTTATGTGCTTTGGCTACTAGCCTCCCCTGTCGTTACTTTCTTCTGTATTTAGTCTGCTCTTTCTATTTCAAAAGTCACTGTCTTATGACACACCCTGCACAGAAATGAGTCCAGCAAACATTACAAAAGACACCTTATTCCCAAATGGGACTGCATCCACATGTGTAGAGGTTAGGATGCCAATAAGAGGGGGGATGTAGAGGGGGACATAAGTCAACCCATCATAATGAATATGATGAAATTGTATCCTAGAGCCATGTTGAGAAATATCAAATAACTAAAGTTTTGTCTTTACTAACCTTATACTTCAGGCCTAATCTTTGGAAATTAGTACAACAATTTTAACTGCACAAGAAACACATTACTTAATTGTGATAATGTCCCAAAGGTCAAGTATTTTTTGCTTAAGTTTACTTTCATCACCAACACACACGCAGTTAGAAATGTCTCTACAGGGAAACCTTCCAAGATCATTGATGTAAGAAAGATTATATTTAATCAGCAAAAGGAATCATTTAAATGATTAATCATAAGTTAGCAAATCGTGGTTCACTAAGCAGAAATTAAATTATTGTTTAGTAGTGCTAACCAGAATTTACAAATCTTTGTTGAGTTTTGAAAATTCAATGAAGCAGAAGCTAGTGGCACATGTTACCCGAGACCTCAAGTTCACTGTGGTCTGCCCTCAGAGACAAGTGCTGGTTGATTGACTCTGCTCCCTCAGATACCACAGCCTTTCCCCATTTCTTTTAACACATTTAAGCTTCACCATGAGTTAAAAACACATGACTGGTCTCAGAGACGGCTTTGAAATGCTGTAAAGCCCGTGGAAGTCTAGCCATTCATCTTAGCTTGGAACCCCTAAGGATATAATTTAATAACATGTGATCCATGTGGATATAGGATACGGTCGTTCCATTGGCCCCAAATGGTCACTAAAGGTAGGAATACCCATTGGTAACGTGACTGGGAAAGAATACGTGGAGTCAAGTGCCCCTGGAATTCTCTTAGCCTCAATGTATTCTAAAACCTTTTATCTTTTATTTTTCAATTAAGTTTTTATACGCACAAGACTTCCAAGGAAACAGTGGGATGGGAGCTCAGTTATTTTTCCAGAGATATGATCCTTGCCCCACTAGAGAGGTATGATGTAGTCACCAATGGCAGTCACTACTCTGGACGCGGCCACGTTGCATTACCTTCAAGGCAGACAGGTCCACTCAGAAGGTTGGGCGACTGTTTTTAGAAATGCCAAAGGGGCAATCTTTTTTCTTTAATCCTTTTATTAGGGGCTCATACAACTCTTATCACAATCCATACATACATCAATTGTGTAAAGGACATCTGTACATTCATTGCCCTCATCATTCTCAAAACATTTGCTCTCCACTTAAGCCCTTGCACCAGGTCCTCGCTTTTCCCCTCCCTCCCCGCTCCTCCCTCCCTCATGAATCCTTGATAATTTATAAATTATTATTTTATCATATCATGCCCTGTCCAACGTCTCCCTTCACCCCCTTTTCTGTTGTCCGTCCCCCAGGGAGGAGGTCACATGCAGATCCTTGTAATCAGTTCCCCCTTTCCAACCCACCCTCCCTCTACCCTCCTAGTATCGCCACTCACCCCATTGGTCCTGAAGGGATCATCCACTCTGGATTCCTTGTGTTTCCAATTCCTATCTGTACCAGTGTACATCCTCTGGTCTAGCCAGACTTGGAAGGTAGAATTCGGATCATGATATTGGGGGTGGGGTGGGGGGAGGAAGCATTTAGGAACGAGAGGAAAGTTATATTCTTCCTTGTTGCTACTTTGCACCCTGATTGGCTCATCTCCTCCCCGAGACCCCTCTGCAAGGGGATCTCCAGTGGCCTACAGATAGGCTTTGGGTCTCCACTCTGCACTTTCCCCCTCATTCACTATGGTAAGATTTTTTGTTCTGATGATGCCTTATACCTGGTCCCTTTGACACCTCGTGATCGCACAGGCTGTTGTGTTTCTTCCATGTGGGCTTTGTTGCTTCTGAGCTACATGGCTGCTTGTTTACCTTCAAGCCTTTAAGACACCAGATGCTACATCTTCTGATAGGCCAAAGGGGAAATCGTGATGAGATGGTCGCACGGAACACAAGATGAGCGCAAGGGGCCTGTGATCAAGAGGTTTGAAGCACATTGGAAGCTGCATTGTGAGAAAAGGGCTGGGGAACTTGCACTTAGGAACTATTACCCAACATGACAATGAACCAGTTCATACTTGGAGGGTAGCCAGAATTGTCGTGAGAAAGCCGCTGGGGAACCTGTGCTACAACCCTGCTCTTGCGCTTTCAGGATTCTCTTTGCTCCTAAAACTCTAAGGGCATCTGAAAGGAATGTTAGCTGAATTGCCAAGATTGCCCTTTTGGTACAGTGTAAGTAGCAGGCATAGAATTCTTTGCGAAGCAGAGACAAGAAGACACTGTCTTCAGAAGGGTATGAACCTAGATGGAGAATGTATTGAGAACAATAGCTTTTCACAGGGTGGTTTTTTGTTTGTTTGTTTAATGAAGGTTTGTATAGCTTTGTAATGAAGCTGCTTTTTTTAACTTTCATTGTACGTTATGTGAACTAAGTGAACGTTTAATGGGCAGACGGTCCATTTTACATTCAGCAACATAGTTTCAACTCATCCTTTGTAATCCCCATAGTGCACTATTCCACTTTCTCCCTGTTTCCATTTTCCACTTTGTTTTTCTCTCATAAGATTGTGTCCATGACTGATTATTGCCATACTCTTTGATGTCACTTCATGCATATATTTTGTAAGGAGAAAAGGTATGTAGGGTTAATGAAACAAAAATCAACAAAAAACTCAGGGTCAAGTCAATTTCAACTCCTAGTGACGACAGGACAGGACAGAACTGCCCGTGTGGGTTCCCGAGTCGTAAGAGACTAACGGCCGTAGAAAGTAGGAGCAGCAGGTGGTTTAGAACTACTGACTTTGCAATTAACAGCCTAACACTTAATAACTGTACCACAGGGGCTCCTGTGCAGGGTTAACAGCATTATGTAAATGTACATATACATTTTGAAGTAGACCACATCTATAGATACATAAACAAAAGCACAATGCTATTTTTAGCACTGTTACCAGAGGAGATACACTGAGCTGTATCTTTAAATCAAAGAAACTGTCAAAGTGTGTTTAAAGCACCCAAGTAAATGTTACATAAGTAAATATGTAAATAATGATTTGAATAGTGATGTTATATAAGGAAATGATGTTATACAAGCAAAAACATTTGAATAATGATTTGTCCCATCGGGAAATTGGTCTTCTGTGAAATTCTGTTAATAATAAATAGTTACATAATTTATAATAAATGTAATTATGTAATCACATTAAATATTCTAAAAGACTAATTTTTAAAATATGTATAAATATTTTCCCATTGACCATAAAAGGTAGCATTAAAAGAATATGAGGGGGCTTCAAAACAGTCACAGAAAATGGAAACAAAAAATGACAGAATTTTCCCATGAAGTTTTGAAGCACCCACACACATCTTTCATATGCTTCCAACAGCTTCAGGGAGGCAGAAAGTTGAATATATTTTTCCAAAGTATAATATTCATACTTTTAAGCATGTAAGGCTAGCCAGTTGACAGCTGACACGTCACCAGTCCGTGTGACTCATCAATGTCAGGGACCAAGCTTTACTTTCCAGTCTTTTAAAGAGTGACAGAAAACGGCGCTTAACCCTGTAAAAAAAATTCAGTTTAGTATTACTTTAGGCTCTTTCCTTCACTATTTCTCTTGATGCAACTTTGTAGATAGAGCAATTTGTTCTCTTCGTTCTTTATCTTTTCTTAAAGGAGCTCTCCCTCCCTGCTTCTGTCAATGTCTCATACAGTTTGTCACCTACTAAGACAGATGATACTAGGCAACGATTGGTACCAGCACTCCTGGTGGAGTCATGAGACAAAGATAAAGCTTTCTACTCCAGTAAAGAGTTATAGTCTCAGAAACCCGCACGGGCCAGTCTATCCTGCCCTACAGGGTCACCATGGGTCAGCACTGACTCAATGGCAGTGAGTTTTGAGTTTATTGGCACTAAAAGACAAGCCTTTACTCTACAATCAACAATTGGCATATTAGCTGACGTGCTCTCACTTTGAGTATGGCTTTGTGACAGGCCAGAGTATCTTTTAAGCCACTTTATGGAGCTGACTGTATGCTGTACCTTCATAAGGCCCAAAATAGTACATGTGTATCAGGTTGCATGGGCAGCTAGATATAATGAGAATTAATTTTGAAAATGCATATCCAATTGACAAGGATGATTCCACAGAGACTTCAAAATTTGAGGGTACTTCAAAATGTTCCTGGGAAAATCCCATTGTTTTATCATTCTATTTTTCCACAAACATTTTTGAAGCCCCTTCATAATTAGAGCTATTTAGAACACACAGACCTTTTCCTAGCTACCAGCAGGCTCCACAACCCTAAAACTAGAAGAACTAGATGGTGCCCAGCTACAACTACCAACTACTGTGGGAAAGATCACATTAGAAGGCCCATGGTAGAGTGGAAGAAACACATGGAATAGAACTCAAAACCATGAAGGAGGCCAGGCTTACTGGTCAGTTAGAGACTGGAACGGCCCTCAAGACTACAAGCTCTTAATCACCTTTCAGGTCTGAAACAGAATCCACCTCCTGATTAGAAGAATCAACCACTTAACACCAAAAGGACAGCTTTTATCCAAGGACACCGGGTTAACAAGGAGTAGGAGTAGAAATAAATAACACTGGAAGGAAGTGAGATCAATGTTGGTATATTGAGGGGGATTGCAATGCATGAACTGCAACAAAATGTATATAAATATATGGTACACCCCACGCTGATGATCTGCTCTGTGAATCTTTACCTAAATCACAATAGAACAATTTAAAAAATAAAAAACATGTTAAAAACACCAGAAACAAATCTTAAACAGAACATTATAAACTAGCATGTGTGTTTAAGCCTTAAAATAAAGCAACATGAAAGACTACACAGGAACCTTAAAGTATAGTGAGCTCGTGTTAATGGGAGAAGAGCAACTCAGAAATGGCAAATGAGAACAGTTGGGCAACACAGAGAATGCAACTAAGGTCACTAAACTGTAGGGGCAGAAACTGTTGAATTTGGTTACATTGCACTGGGTATATTCTCAACAGGAAAACAAATAAAAATAAACATTAGTGATATATCTGTGGAATAGGCATAGGAGAGCATACAATAGGTAGAGGGTTAATCAAGTTTCCTCTGTAAGAAGCACCAACAAGCTGACGGTAAAAGATAACCATTCCATTAAAATATTTAGCTACAAGCAGGAATTGGCTAGTTACAAATGATGAAGCAGAGGAAATCATATTATTTCCCCTCACTCGTGAAATTAAAACCACACACACACATGGATATACTC
Source organism: Tenrec ecaudatus (assembly GCF_050624435.1). Taxonomy (NCBI): domain Eukaryota; kingdom Metazoa; phylum Chordata; class Mammalia; order Afrosoricida; family Tenrecidae; genus Tenrec; species Tenrec ecaudatus. The sequence continues at coordinate 13,285,938 of NC_134539.1, forward strand.
GTATTCAAATGGGAATATATTGTTTTGGAAATGATAACAGCTATTACAAGAAAATGATGACCAAATGGGTAGTCTTTATGGTCATACATAGTGTTTCTCAACATGGTTTCATGGCCCACAGAGGACGAGGCCAAGGGACCACGTGAATGAGAGGCTGAAGGCAAGAGAGTGGCCACTGGCTGAGGAGAGGTGTTGCTGTGGACCATGACTGTATCTTTAATGGTTTCTGATTCTGGTTTGTAGTAACCTGCTACCTTTGCTGAAAACCTCCCCCATCTGTGAGTGCTCTCTGTGAGCTCTGGGTGGCCACTGCAGTGATTCGTTGAACCCAGCTGAGAAGTAGGGTGCTGCAAGAGGAAGAGCAGGTGTCAGAACCAGGTGAAGAAGGATGAAGGGGAGGCATGTCTGACCTCTGCCTCTTGGCAATAGGCCTTGGGCCAGTGAGGAGTTGGATTCTTCTTCTTTATATAGATCAGCGGTGGGGAGAGAAAGAGCGAGCCAATCACACTGATCAATATATAACACCCCCCCCCACCAGAGGGGGACAAACAACAAAAAAGTGGATGAAGGAAGACAGTGGTCAGAGTAAAACGTGTGGAAAATGGTAAATTATCAAGAGTTCATGCGGGAGGTGGAAGTGGGGCACTGAGCTGTTACCAAGGGCTCAAGTAGAAAGAACATGTTTTGAAAATGATGGGGGCAACATATGTACAAATGTGCTCGACACCATGGTTGTATGTGTGGATAAGTGCTGTGAGAGCCCCCAATAAAATTACTTTAAAAAAGAAACAATAACTTCATATATTAAAACTTTTTGTTTAGCAAAGAAAGAAAGAGGTCAGCTATCACCCATTCCTCACCATTTTTCCATCTTGTACAAATTCATAAGCCCTATAACAAGCAATCTCCTTCCCATATATTTACCATGAAGATATTTTCTTTATTTCCAACAGGAAACATTTATAATAAATAGCATTATTTACGAGAACAATTACAGCAAAAATACTGGAAAAAATACCCAAATATGCACTAAAAGGAGAAATGATAGAAGATATGTCTTGGTATAACTTACAATGATATATCAAACCACACAAAATGACAATTTAATTAGTTACATGCAATAATATAAGTTTTAGAAACAGTATTAATGGGCAGGGGGGAAAATCAATGAATCCTAATAGGGAATGATACCCTTTGTGTGTGTGTGTGCGTGTGTGTGTGTGTGTGTGTGTGTGAGATTCCAATAAATTAGAGATCCAAAGGAAGAGAGAAAACTAGAGTGGTGTCCTGTGCGTACAAGATAGATCATAATCTGAAGTCTATTTTTAAAGCATGTTAGGATATATACTGCTATATATTCACATTGCAAAGTTGCTGCATGCACATCAGACCAAGCAATGACAAGGAAAATAAGAGCACTTAGATTCACAGGTACATATCCTTACGATCAAGAGCCCTTAGTGGTGCTGTTGGGTAAACATGGGACCGCTAATTTAAAGGTTGGAAGTTCTAACCCACAAGCCTATTTGAAGGAAAGATGAATTGATCTGTTTCCGTAAAGATTTACACAGTAAAGCAGAAACCCTATGTGGGGTCACTATGAGTCAGAATCCACTCGGCAACAATACATATGATCACACAGCATATTGATGGGATAGGCAAGGATTGTGAAAGGAAAATATTTAATTTTTAAATTAATTTTTCCATGTAGTCTTAGCTGTTGTTTTTCATGTTTAACCATACACTCAATTCCTTTCTTCGTGTCCTGGACAATTGAGTCTAAGGCTGAGAATCAAGCAGTGTATTTATCCTAGATGATGAATCTGGATACCTTTTGTCCATAATTATGGGTCCCAAGCTAAAGATTAGACTCCATAAAGACTGACACCATATGCATGAACTCTCAACTCCAGAGGAAAATTGTTCTTGCAGTGCTTGACGAAGGCTGCCTAGAGAGAGTGGAGGAAGTAAGAAACCAGTTCGTGAGGAGCTTCTAAACACAGTGGATTCTGTCTCTCAGAGATGGAGGCCAGGCCAGAAGCAGAAAAAGGGGTTGGGTACCAAATCTGTAAACAACAGGCTGGTACCGAGAGCCAACGTCACGCAGCTTGCTGAAAATGTATCTGGCGCTCTTCCACCTCAATTATTCTCCCTAGGAATTGTAAAAATAGCAGAATCTGTTTTCAAATCTTAGCCCAACCAAAACCTACTAACTGCTGAGAAGGAAGCATTCCCCTGGCTCTTCTATCATGAAGGGAAAACGTAGCAGTGGGAGGTCCTCGCCTCCTCTACCGATAAACCTTCACGGAACTAGAAGCTACGCAGCAAAAACCAGGCCCCTCTCCCACTCTCTGACTTGTGATGTTCCAAATTAGTACCTCTGACCTTTTCTTAAAAAATTAAGCATCACAAGGAGATGAGCAGGAATCATGTGCTGACCAAGAACTTAAAGGGCAGGAAATCTCACGGCAGTGAAAGGGGATTATTAAAGGGGGGAGAAGCAGGCCAGCCCCTCCCCGTGTGGGGGAGCAGATTTGGGATTAGTTATCAGAGCGCAACTGGCAAGTCATTAACAGTGCTGACCTCAGGGGGCCAGCAAATATAAAACACTCCTCGCAGGAGAAGTTCAGCAGAGAAACAGCTCAGGAGCTGAAGGTACTGGAAAGCAGCTCCCTGGGGAGTGGGTGGACTCCCGCCAAAACTCCCTGAGGATGTAGACTTTAAATCGCCGAAATTAACTTGCTGGAAATCTGTCCCCCATCTTTCAGCATCACAGTTAAATGTAATTACTGGTGGTGACCCGCTAATGAATGCTTTTGGTAGATGACATCCAGCATAAGTATTTATATATATATATATATATATATATATATATATATATATATATATATATATATATATATATATATATATATATATATATATATATATATATATATATATATATATATATAAATCAAAAAGAAGACTAGGCTAGGAGATTTAATTACGCAGGTATTATACCTGTCAGGGTTTTAAAGGTAAATGACTATTTTTATGAATTCGTTGTGGGAGATGTTGTTTCACAGGTAATGAAAGCATTCTGAAAGTGGGGTGGGAAGGACCTTTGCCATTTGTGAGAGAATCAAAAACAAACCCACAACAAAGGACTTTGGAATAATTGTGTTTTTGCTTTCTCCTTTGCAGCACCATGAAAGCTTGGAAGCCCTTCTCTCTGGGTTATGTCTTCTTCCCCCTCCTACTTCTGCAGCAGGCCCGTGCTCAGTTCCCAAGAGAGTGTGTCACCGCCGAGGCTCTCAGAAGCGGCGTGTGTTGTCCAGACCTGTCGCCTGTGTCTGGGCCTGGGACAGACCGCTGTGGTGCATCATCTGGCCGGGGCAGGTGTGAGGAGGTGACGGCAGACTTCCGGCCCCACAGCCCCCAGTACCCTCACGACGGCAAGGATGACCGAGAGCGCTGGCCCACCCGGTTCTTCAACAGGGCTTGCAGGTGCAACGGTAATTTCTCAGGCCACAACTGCGGGACATGCCGTCCTGGGTGGAGAGGTGCAGCTTGTGACCAAAGGATCCTCATAGGTACGTGGGGAGGTGAACTGGGTGCCAGTCATGGGGGAGGGCTTCAGACTCTTCATAGAATTCTATCCCATGCGCTCTCTAGGAATGCTAGAAAAACACGTAGTTCCAGTGTCCTTTGCCCAGAGAGGAGACTGCGGCTTAGGCTGGTTAATAAACTTAACTCAGGCTCACCAGATTGGAGGAGATGCTCAGACATTTTAGCCAACAATCTGTCCCGTAAACGCTTACTGCATGGCCTCTATATGCTGGGCATTGTGGCACATCTTTCCTCCCTCTCTTCTCAGGGGGGCTATTTTAATTGCCATTCCCCAATTGCTGGCATGTCGGTTCTGACTCCTGCCAATCCCAGGCATGTCCAAGGAGAACTGTGCTCCGCCGGGATTTCAATGGCTGCTTTTTCAGAAGTAGATCACCAGGTTGGAATCAAATCTCCAACCGTGGAGACAGTCGCCCAGCTTGTTCCCCTATTGTCCCACCAAACTTACACAATGGGTCATTGAAAATCCTGGGATTCACACCTGGATTTGCCCGGCTCTTTTTCTACCACCCTCGATGACTCGCAGTGAAATTTCCCATTGAGATGCTCAAAGTTAGGAGGTTGAGATGGTGAGGTAGCCTGCGGGATAGCACTGTGCACGAAAGCACTCAGAAACAACAGTGACCCGTGTCCTGTGTGCTAGACACTGGACCAAGAGGTGAACAAAATGTTCATTGAGCATTTATCATGGGCCAAGCCCGGATCTGTTCTGTTGTTGTTGTTATTGTTGTTTTAGGTATGTGTTAGGTGCTCTTTAATATTTACAACAATTCTATCAAGCAGATCTTCATGTGCAGGTTCACAGATGAAAAACCAAGTCTTCAGGAAAGCCTTCCAGTGTCACAGAACAAATCTCTGGTCTTAACTGCTATGATGGACCACCAATCCTGTTTTCGCAAAATATATTCTATTAAACCCATAGCAACCCTATAGGACAGAGCACAACTGCTCCTTAGGGGTCCCGAGGCTATAAACCTTTATGGGAACAGACGGTCTCATCTTTCGCCCTCAAAGGGGCTAGTGGGTCTGAACCACTAACCTTGAGGTTAGTGACCCAGTGCTTAACCCACTGTGCCACCAGGGCTGCTTATTATATCAAAGAGTGGCAGAAAATCCCAAAGCAATGCCAATAGTGGGGAGAAACTAGTATCAATGGGTCCCATACGTTTTACTTATAAAAACTTATAAGTAAGGTTAGCGATAGTTCATAAAAACCTTGGGCAAGTAGGATTCCCGGGAAGTAGGGAATGTGAGAGTGAAAAAGAGAGACAAGTGCCTGAAGTAGGAGTCTTAGTGGTAATATTACTCTTTTGGAAAGGAAAGGACGTAAAAGAGATCTGAATGCATATCCAGACCATGATGGGGAAGGAGGGTATGATGCGCGACACGATGATTGTAATCCTTCTCAGCCCATGCCCCATAGGCAGATGTTTACATGGCTTGGTTTTTTCTCCTCACAGTCAGGAGAAACCTTCTGGACTTAAGTGCCCAAGAAAAGAGCCATTTTGTCCGGGCCCTAGACATGGCCAAGCGCACCACGCACCCCCAGTTTGTCATCGCCACCAGGAGATCCGAAGAAATATTTGGGCCGGACAGCAACACGCCACAATTCGAGAACATTTCCATTTACAACTACTTTGTTTGGACACATTACTACTCGGTCAAAAAGACCTTCCTTGGGACAGGACAGGAGAGCTTTTCTGAAGTGGATTTCTCTCATGAAGGGCCTGCCTTTCTCACCTGGCACAGGTACCACCTTCTGCAGCTAGAGAAGGACATGCAGGTAAGCATGCAGTATTTGGACTTCTCAGACCTGTTGCAGGCGAGGTGCCTTGTCTGCAAACTCCTTGAATGCACTCATGTCCTCAAGGAGAAGGATGTGAAATGAAAAGCAAAACAATACAAAGACCCCTTCACGTCTCTGCCTTTGACAGTCACTTAAACTTTCTCCCGGTGCTAATTATTTCTCTAATTAATTCATCTTCATATGCTGTGGAAGTGAGATGGATGTAATATCAATGAGGAGGAGGAGGCCAATGGAGATTATTTCTAGGTGTGAATTAACGCTTTGGAAATGTTCTATGCTCTGTAATTGAATAATGATACTCATAAAGTTTGAGTCAAAAGAATCCCAATTAACAAGCCTGTCGTCACCACAAGAGTCCTGGTGGCAGAGAGGGGCTGTTAGGTCTCAAATCAGCCATTTGGAATTACCGGCTATTCCCAAGCAGAGAGAGGTGGCTTTGTACTCCCATGAAGATTTACAGTCTCTGAAACCCCCGGGGACAGTTCTCCTCTGCCCGTTAGGGTTGAGATGAGGCAGCAGCATCCACAATGGCAGTAAGTTTGGGGTGAGTTTCTTCACCACCAAGTGATGCCCTATGTTGGCCTGGATGAAGGGGCACCCTGAATAGCCATTCCCCTCATCATCCCAATGGATAGTTCTTTCCAATTGTTTTTTTGGGGGGGTTGTTTTTGTTTTTGGCTTCACTGCAAAAAAAAATCCCCATTTGTCACCTTTTTTTTGAACTCCACATTTTTTCATGCCCTTTATCACTGTGAGGTGTTTTAAAAACCATATTAATAAAAATGGAACTATTTACCTTAGACGTGAATGAGAATTGACTTGTTGGCAGTGAGTTTGGTTTGGCTGGACCTTCGTCAGGCATTATTTCTAGTCAAAAGGCTTTGACTTCATTTGATATAAAGTAAGTTTCAACGTAAGTACAATGATTTCCTGCTTGTTTCTGAGCAGATAACTCAAAGTCAGACCTAGTATTAATTAAAAGATGCACGAGTGGCTTATCGGTTAAGAGTTCGGCTGCTAACCACAGGTTAACAGTTCAAAACCACCAGGCTCTCCATGGGGGAAGGATGAGGCTTTCCACCCCTGTTAACATCTACGGTCTTGCAAACCCACAGGAGCAATTCTTTCCTGCTACGTAGGCTCGCTGTGAGTCAGAATTGACTTGATGGCAGTGACTTTTAGAGTATCAACCCGTTGACGTAATAACTCGCTTTTGTTTCTTTTACCAATTGCTACATTTCTTGAGGGAAAGCATTGTGATTTTAAGGGAAAATTGAAAGGATTAGATCAGACTAGAAAATCTGCTCTTTAAACTGTCCCCTGGGTTAAGACAGCAACAACATCAAGACCCCCCTCTCCTCACACTCCCCATCAAGAAAATATTAACACGGAGCCAAAAATGTCTGAAGGCAAAGAGGTGTTTGGGTTCATGTATTGATTGTGCGAGGGCTCAACACTATTTAAAAGACAAATAGTTGGAAGGTGTGGAATTAATGCACTAAAAGACGGGCTAAAATATTCTGATGGAAGTAGTCGCTGTATACATCACCTGGGAGTGATCGAGCACTTGGAACTCAATGTCTTATGGCTCTGATCACAGTTCAGACATTTAGTGGATCATGAGGAGATAAATCTGTCACTCGTAATTGACTCCAGATCTGGTTGCCTCTAGCTTATTTTCCCATGGGTGCCCTGTAATGGAAGGGCAGGGGAAGGTGTCTAAAAGCTTCGATTCCGCCTGTGTAAACTTCAGCCTCCATGACATACACTTTACAAACTCCACTGCACACGGGATCCAAGAAATTACGGCTTAAATGTTAAAATGCCACGTGAATATGTTTCAGCTCCTGAATGTCAGCTGCTGGACCACAAACAGACTCTTAATGAACCCTGGGAAGTTGGCACTAATTTTTGTGAGCCAGAACACAGGAGTCTAATCCCTTGGGGCTCCTTTACTGGGAGGGCCTTTGTTGAAAGCTTTTGACCCTCTTAAAACACCCTGAGGACAAGGAAGTGCTTCCTAGAAAGTAGGGGTTTAAAAAGTAAAAGAAAGAAATGTGCTAGGGCTTGAGAATTGAGGTAAAACCATGGGAACCCCTCCATTGAAATCCAACTATCCAAACTCACCTCTCCCCGGCCCAGAGCAGTGAGGGATAACAAGGGAAGGTAGGTTTCTAGGAGCCCAAAACAACGACCAATGACCATGCAATCTTGAGAGCAGCACTTGTAAAAATGAGAGATCAGCTCGAAATTAATGAGTGGAAAGAAATATTTTGCTTCTATTGAGTATTTCCAGTTTGTGTGAGTCTCAAGCCTTGTTAAGCTCTGAAACAGGGACCTCAAGAAGGGTCTCCGGCACAGTCCCCACACCAGACACCTACAAGCTAAAGGCTCTGTGTGGCGGTGGCCTACCCAGAATCAAATTGCCTCGGTCATTCAACTGTATTTAAAAACAAAACAAAAACCCCAATGTGCCCAAAACACAGAGGTCAAGGCTGGAGCTTTCCTGCTGGCCAACTGTCAGTGACACTTGAATTGGAGAAAGCAAAATTAGAAGTAGGTGAAACTGTCAGGGTTGAAAGTTACTGTAAGCAAGTCTTGGTAAAATGAAGAGAAATGGAACCGCCATCCTACGTACTGTATATACTTGTGTATAAGCTAAGAATTTTTGCACATTTTTATGGTTTTTGTGGTAAAATTAGGTGCCTTGGCAGATATTCAGGTCGGCTTATTCTCGAGCATATACGATAATGAAAAACAAACAACAGAAAGCTCACTGCCATCAAGTCAATTCGGACTCCTAAGGGCCCTATAGGATAGGATCGGACTAAATCTGTGGGTTCAAGGCCCAATATATAACCCACAAGGCCAGTGCTTCTCAGCCTTCCTAATGCCGCGACCCTTTAACACAATCCCTCATGTTAGGTGACCCCACAACCATAAAATTATTTTTGTTGCTTCAGAACAGTCATTTTGCCACTTTTCTGAATCAGGCGACCCTGGTAAAAGGGTCGTTTGATCCCCAAAAGGGTCGCAACCCACAGGTTGAGAACTACTGGACTATGCTGTTAACGCTTTATGAAACTAGAAAGCCTCATCTTTCTCCTGTGGAGAAGCTGGTGGTTTTGAACTGCTGACCTTGTGCTTAGTAGTCCAATGTGGAACCACTACACGATCACACCAAAACCAAATTACTGCCATTGAATCAATTCATACTGACCCTTTAAGACAGAGAGGAACTGCCCCTGTGGGTGTCAGAGATGAACCCTTTACAGGAGTAGAAAGCAGTATCTTATACCTAACTCCCATGGAGCAGCTGGTGGCTTGGAGCTGCTGACCTTATGTTTAGGGGCCCAATGCAGAACCCACCACCCTGCCATGCCCCCTTAAATCATTGAAAAGAAAGACCTTTTTTTTTTTCCTTCAAAACATACTATGCAGAAACTCCTGTTTCATGGGCTGAATTTCATTCCCTCGAACGCCCCAAAGGACTGTCAGGGAAAATTAGTCTTGGTTAAAAAGGTGTTTAACTCCTTCAGGTCTTTCAGACACTACTGCAGACACGCTCAGGGATCCCCAAGTGACTGGAGAGGAGTGATGGAAACGACTGCCCACGAGAACAGCAAGCACAGGGGAGGGTTTTAGACAGAGCCGGACCGTCCTAACTGAATTTCTTTTAACTAGGAAATGTTGCAGGAGCCTGCTTTCTCCCTTCCCTACTGGAATTTTGCTACCGGGAAAAATGTCTGTGATATCTGCACCGATGACTTGATGGGATCCAGAAGCAACTTTGATTCCTCCCTTATAAGTCCGAATTCAGTCTTTTCTCAATGGAGAATAGTCTGCGAATCCGTGGAAGACTATGACACCCTGGGAACGCTTTGTAACAGTAAGTTCCAAATGATAGCGAGGAATAAGATGTCCTGATTAGCTAATGACATTAAATACACTAGCAGGAAGGCCCCTCCTCTCTGTGAGACTGTAGACTGTGATTATGGAGAGTCACTGAACATTTCATCTATTCAAAGCAACCTGGCAAGGCATTGTGAGGGAACAGAGACCTTGCCTGTGTACATTTCGGGAGTAATACATGCATACATTGCTAAGTTCCTTATTTTGGAAATGTCTAGTTGCCAAACTTAATCCTCTTAGTACACTCAGCATGGCTTAATAGTCATGTGTCTGGTGTTGGAATCTCGCAGTCTTTCTGCAGACAACCTAAAAGTCACAGAAAGCAGGGTAGAATCCCAAGAGGGTACAGAGGCTACCTTGAAGATGATGCAGGTGCAGATGATGTTCACCATCGAGGTATGAAAAGGAGCACAATGCAATTAATAGTCTCTCTAATTTAATCCTTATAGGAAATCTTTATTTCCTTTACTTTCCTTCTTGGATGAGCTTATCCGTCCCCACGGCTTCATTGATCAGGGTTTTACATGAGACCCACACACGGATGTACTTAGGTTAAACCTTAATTAGGCATTCCATAACTACATCCTTATACACTCATTGAAACATCTTATTAATGCACCAAACCCAGTATAGTGAAAAAGTGAATGGAGGATACTGACGTTCTCCTTCCAACCACTGTGGCATCATATTGGATTGATCCCATGAAAAACACAGCCAAGTTCCTTCTTCACAATATTTCCCGAGACCATGTTCTCCCTCAGACACTCAGCACTGCTCAGTCACAGCAGCATTTCTTACTGGAAATCCCCCCAAGAATCAGCTCTATTGGATGTTATTAGGGGCAGTGGCAAATATACTGTTGGAAAGTGCCTGGCTTAAAATTAAACTTGCTTAGCCCATTGCTTTGCTACTAGAATGTTTTACCCTGAGGGAAAATCAGGGTGTGGTTCTTTTGAAACCTGTGTTTTCAAATACCTTTTCCTTGGTATTTACTGGTAAATTCCCTAAGCAATAATTTCCAAACATCCATTGAATTAATATTTCCCAGCGGTCTCTGCAATGTACTGATGATCACACATACCTAAAGAATGCACATGCATTTCCCAGTCTCGAGATGGGAGAATATTTTATTTATCATATCAATACATTTCATTGAGCGAGTTCGCTATGGACTAATCATGATGCTTAGCCTATAAAATGGGATCTGCTTTAAAAGACAATCATTTTGTGTTATCACCTTTGCCTAAAATGTTTGACTCATAAACATTAAAATTTCTCTTCTATCACCTGTGGAAACTTTTCCCAATCCACTGACAGGTTGGAAGCAGGGCTTCAGAAAGTTTTTCAAAAGTCTCTTTCAGTCTCTCTTTCTCTATCTCTATTTCTATCTCTCTTTCTCCAGAAGGTACTTTCATCATCAAAAACAACACAGTTCTTTGTTTGCTTGTCTTACTGCCTAGAAATACTTTGATTACCTCTCACAGTAACTGTTAAATACAGGTTGGTTGAAACGTACACCACTTTCCAAAGAGATTTTTAGTGTCTTTTGTTCTGTCCCTCCTCTGCCAGCTTGCGGCAGACAGTATTTGACCACACACGTATTGATTTATAATCTGACCTCATTTCAAAATTACTCAGAGGGAACCTTTCTCTTCCTGAGATTTTGTGCTGTAGAAAGTTAACTTTGAAGGGCTTTAGTGTAGAACTCCTGGGATTTACAACAGCATTGCCTACATTACCAGATAAACACATTCCTATCAAACACTTTTGAAACGATTATGCAACAGTGTCATGGTATTTAAAAGCATTTTGGATCAGGGAACTCCGGTGTAGAATTTAGGTTTATGAAGGTAATTTTAGCAAAATTCCATTTTCTATGGAATGTCCTTGTGTCTGCATTCTCATGAAAGAGGTGCTGAGTTCATTTAACAGACACCTGGAGCTATATCTGGAAATGCCATCTTTTCTTCTTCTTTAGATGACTTTATGTATCATGCAGCTATTGCAAGCACAAACGTAGAACTTTGTCTCTTCAACTATTTCCACTCTGAGGCCACTACAGGTTCTTCTTTAAATCTTCTCTGACACCACCGAACAACCCCTACCTTTCGGTGGGCGTGCTATGTAGAAGTAGCTTCAAAGAGCAGTGATGAGCCATCATTTCAGAAATGTGGGCATGCCCATCTCTTCTCGCCCAGGCACTGAGGGCGGGCCCATACGGAGAAACCCAGCCGGAAACGTGGCGAGACCCATGGTGCAACGTCTTCCCGAGCCGCAGGATGTCGCTCAGTGCTTGGAAGTTGGTTTATTTGACACCCCTCCGTTTTACTCCAATTCTACAAACAGTTTCAGGAACACGGTGGAAGGCAAGTAAATAAAATCGGCACAGAACTCTTACAAGTCAGGTTTCTTTGCAAGGCTTTGCATGACAGACTGATCCTGTGAATGGATGTCACTGGGTTGCCTAGGATGATGTCCTGATCAGTCCCCGCTCAGAAAGGAGTCCTGCTGCAGCTGTTGGCTAAGTGATGGATGGCCAGTGGCAAGGTCAGTGGTTGGGCCACGCCCAGCTGCTCCGTAGCAGAAAACCACAAGTGACAATCTCAGAGACCCAAAGGGGCAGTTCTGCCCTGGCTTCTCGGGTCGCTTTGAGTCGGCAAGGATTCGATGGCAGTGGGATTTCTCTCCTCAAAAACAACTCTCTTAAACAGAAGTATCAGATCACGAAACGTTCTTTTTATCATCATGTATGAGGCCTTATAAATTATTTTTCAAGGACTTAAACATTTGTCAAACTCAAATTTTTAGCTAGCTAATTAACTAACATGAGTAGCTATGTCAAAATCAAGTATTGACAAATATTGCTTAAAATTTGGGGAAGTTGTTTGTTTTTTTACTTCCAAAAATTAGCATCTACTGAAATTTGATTTAGGCATGTTTTCTTTAGGTCTGTGTCACCCTGCAACTTTTTTGAAAACGTTCAAATCCGTATGTCCTAAGATTTGATTTGATTTCCTTATCCAAAACCAAGTATTTTAAAGTTGGGGAAACTGAGCTCCAATTAGGTGAAATGCCTTTCCTAGCACATTTCATATGTGCTGCTCCACTGAAAGAAATACAGTGATAAATTTCTAACTTTCTAATGCTTACTTTAAAAAGTACAGTTGCTGAGCAAAGTTACTGTGTGTGGTTGTGTGTGATTGTGTGTGAGTGAGAGAGAGAGAGAGAGAGATTACCGAATTTCTATATAATTGTTTCGACATTTGGCTTTCCAGATGGTTAAAACTAATGGAGAGATGGTGGGAAAGCTCGGAAATGGTAACTTCCCCATACCATACGGTAATTTTCCAAAAATAAACATGCTGACAGCCATTCTGGAGGAGTAAGGTAGAAGACTAAAGAGACATCTGGCCATTTAAGTCCCAGGACCATCGGGGTGGCATTCTCTCAAATGTGTCAGCAGTTTTAAGTAGATGCTTTATTTTGCTTAGATCACTGTTCGCATTGTCAAGATACAGCAGTCTATAGACTTTGACTGGTTTCTGTCCCAGGTCATTATTTTTAACCTAGAGGGTACATTTGGAATGTCACACTGCTTAATTAAAAATAACCTAGTTTGGGATACAGCAAGCAAGTGTCACCAACCATAACTACTGAGAAGCGATACTATTATTTTAGGGCAAGAAGTGGCCTGACAATCTCTGCGGAGGGGGTGGGTTTCTCATGACAACCACCGCTCTTGACATTGAAAGTCAAGTATTTGCAATGCTCGTTCCTATTTTCATCCTTGCTTTTCTATCTAGGTTACAGCGATCCTACAGGAAGGTATGACCCCATTGTCCGAAGCCTTCACAACTTGGCTCATCTCTTTCTGAATGGAACAGGGGGACAAACTCATTTATCACCAAATGATCCTATTTTTGTCCTCCTGCATACTTTCACGGATGCGCTCTTTGATGAATGGCTGAGGAGATATAATGCTGGTGAGACATTTTCCTATGGTGTTTGCAGGCTCAGCAAATGGGATTGTTCAGATGGCATAGCATTCGTAAAGGCTACGCACTTGGCACACATAAAGTACACTTCAAAATTAGGATAAAAAGGCGTCATTCTGGGCCTTTTTCAAAATATTCAAAATGCCTTTGCAAATGCAGGCAAGATCATGCTCAGAATAGTTTTTGTAACATTTATCACTCTCCCGTCAGACTAAGCAAGTAACCCTTCCCATTTGTTACTATGAAAGAAGGCTACCATGTTTCTCCAACATTTCTTCTCCATATCTTCCTGCAAACATTCTCAGTGCTTTTACAAATGAAGGAGGATATCTGAAAGGGATCACAATAGAAGGGCTTAGGTAGAGATGGGGGGAAATATAGAGCAAAACTCATGGTTTCAAGCTTGACGGGTTTCAGAGACTTGTGGAACCCCTAAGACCATGAGCCTTCAAGTGTGGAATTGAACTCCCCCTTGGGCTCAACCCTCCATCAAATGATAAACGTAGACGATGAGCAAGCTCACTCACCAGGAAATCAAAAGGGCAGCATTTGCCCATGGAGGGATCACAAAGAAGGGCGGACGTGAAGGTAAACTCAAAGAGAAAACGGGGCGAGTTCTGTGATACTGTGGAGATTGCAGTTAACAGCATACACCAAAATGTATATGAGTTGTTGATTAGAAAAACAATTTTTTCTAAGAATTCTTACCCACATCACAACCATATATATGAATATATGAGGGAGCTTCAAAATGTTCCTGGAAAAAATCCCATTATCATTTAATTCTATTTTTCCATGGACCTTTCAAAGCCCATGTGCGTGGGGGGTGGCTGGGGGGGTGGGTGTTAGGCTCAGTTGACTAAAGAAACAAATACAGTGACAATCATCCATCATAAATGTATATGAAACAGCTGTATATCAAGAAGTAATTCTATTTCAAGAAGGCGCTCCAGCCCAATCCAATTCAAGTCCCAAAGTCTGACATTATTCTGTATGTCCATCTTCCGACGCACGCAGCTACATGCAATGATGCAGCATTGAGGATGACCACAGACCTGTGGGTGCAGAGCGGTGTGGCTCCAAGGTGGCAGGAAGGATGGCAGGGCTCCAGAAGCTCTCCACTAGGTCAGCGCTGCAGTCCCAGCAGCAGAAAGGAGAGAGGAAGTGCAGGTCCCAGTGTCTCACGCTTTTACACCATCAGGAAGTCATCACGCTGCCACTTGATGAACAGGTTTGACACCGGCCCTACACTTTCATACATCGTCAAGTTGACATGAAATTATCTGACTACTATATATATATATGTATATATATATTCTAAATAACACACACACATATAATATATATATTAGAGAGAGAATGAGCGTGCATGCCCTCATAGCATAGTGGCTTATGCATTGATCTGTTGTTAACCACAAGGTCAGTTGTTCAAACCCACTAGCATCTCTGCAGGAGGAAGATGAGGCTTTCTCAGAAACCCTGTGGAGCAATTTCACTCTGTCCTCTGGGCGCTTGTGGGAACTGGAAGCAACTCAATGGCCAAGGGGATCTATGTGGGAAAAGTGTGCAGAGGTCTTCCATGCCTCCAAAGACTGAAAACGTCATGCTCGTCACCCACAGTGCTCTGCAGACTCTCAGCAATGGAAATCTTATGGAAAGTGAATATTTAAAGTTGGCTTTCATAATATGCCAAAGGAAATACATTTATTTTAAATGACTTCTTTACAACATCTTTAAGGCCTCCCTCGTTTTTCCTATTCAGCCCAGAGGCTTATATTACTTTTGAAAACATGGAAGTGTTTCTGTTGATTAAAACAGCATACATTGGTCCTATCTGGAAAGTATTTTAAATGTTGGCTTCTGGGCCATTACTGCTTCATGCATAGGACCTAACATTGGAGATGAACTATGTATCTATACAGCTAGACAGCTATTCCATCCATTTCTTATTCCCCTGTTGATTGTGTGTGTGTGCAATCAAAAGAAAACAGACTTCAAACTCCCTGCCATGGAATCCATTCCAACCTATAGCAAGTCTACAGGGCACAGTAGACCTGCCCTGATGGTTTCTGAGATGGCAACTCTATCTAGGTTTAGAAAACCTCCTATTTCTCCCTCAGAGCAGTTGGTGGTTTAGAACTGCTGACCTAGAGTGTAGCAGCACAAAGAGTAACTATAGCACCACCAGGTCTCCTTGAGTGTACAACAGAAACCTCAAATTCAAACTAACTAGGGCCATGAATTGATAAGTTGGGCAAAATAATTGTCTCCATCAGAAAATCATTTAAGAAAGAAATAGGTTAAACATGAATATGCATTCACTTGTTGATCCCTTAGTGAAAAGCCATGAACTATTCTCTGGACATGACTTGACTGACTGGAGTTACAATCCATCTTCCGGGTGTATTTACTTATAGTGGTGATGAGTAGTTTAGCTTGGACAGTGAGATAAGCACTGAGAGGCTATCTGAATGTGGAATTAGTCTAGCTTTCTAAAGCCCTTGAGTAGTGGTATGACTGTAACCTACCAAAGATAGGAATGTTGAAATCCAGAAAAACAAGGCAGTTCTACGGAGTTTCAGCCCTCCCAGGCTTTACTGTATATGGAAAATGGTTTTCTATTCTTTAAAGAAGCAGGGTGACTATCCATGTGGGGCAACTCTTGCAAATAAAACTGAATAGCTCACTAGCCTTCACCCCTTTCTCTCAGTAGGATCCTACCCAAGTCCACTTCCAACTCTAATGCGTGATATCCCTTTTGGTATTTAATAACACAACCATAAGCACAGTACCAGGGGTAAAGAAAATGTTTTTGCAGCAAAGAACATAACACTCTTTCTTCTGCTAATAGAAACTCGCTAATAAAACAAGTTCTTCTGGCTTTTATTAAGATAGGAAGAGGAGAATAGTGAGAGAAAACCAATGGTATTCCAGGTCAATAACTCAAAAATTTTAAGCACATTTTGGCTAATGTAATAAAGACTCCCCTCAATAAAGTAATATCCAAAGATCTAGTATACTATACAAGTTAACAGAGAAATGAAAAATGTATAGGTTAAACGGAAATATCTACCCTCGGAGAGAAATATTCTTGGATACACTCTCTCATTTAAATTACAGGTGAGGCTGTAACAAATGGAAGGGTCTTCTTTTCTTTAGCTTTGATAAAGAATTTAAATGACTTTTATTCAAATCAGTGTCGGTAACATTAAAATAATGGATGATCATCATGGATGATAAAATACTAAATCTTCCCTGCTTTTAAATGCCCTTTTTCTACTGGTTGATATTTTGCTACTGTACCCCAAGCATGTGAATTCTATTTCATGGGTTCCCCGGTCCTCCTCCCATGAAACTCTTTTGTAGTATTAATCTCACCGCAAAATATGAAAGAACTCCCCCACCCCACCCCCATGCTCTCTTGAATCCTCTGGGAAATCTTTAGGAAACAAGGGTGACATTCATATTAACTTGGCTTCGGCTACCAACAAGTTGTCTTTGGCCTGTTTTAGATATAGCCTCCTTCCCGCTGGAAAACGCCCCCATCGGACACAACAGACTGTACAACATGGTGCCTTTCTGGCCTCCGGTCACGAGCACGGAGATGTTTGTTACGGCGCCGGACAACCTGGGGTATGCTTATGAAGTGCAGTGGCCGAGTGAGTATTTCCCCTTCATGTCCACTGCCGACATCTCCAGAGGCAGATGCCTCTCTGGGAAGCCATCTCAACAGCACAGGTCCTTGGGTGGCACCAACAGTGAAGCCATAGATAGCCCTGTGGGACGCAGTCCAGGACCCCTGGACTTGGCATCACCACGAATCCAAGTTCACTTCAAAGCCACTGGTCTGAAGCACAAATTGGCAAGGCTTACCTTTTCCATGTGGATTTGGAAGCTTTCCGTTTGCTGTTTATCTTGGAATAAAGAAAGGCCCTTTAATATTTATCGCTAGCCCAATTCGACATGGGGTTGAGCTAACTCGGTAGCACGCTATCTCATTTCATCTGTTCAGCTCGATGCAGTAAATATTATGGCCCTCGTTATAATTGTAAGAGGAGGGAAGCTTAAGCCGGTTCATGCTCAAAGATCGCAATTCTAGGAAGGGGGAAAACTGAGTTTTGAGCTTAGCCATGTGGGATGAAACCAAACTCCCTGCCACTGAGTCCATTCTGCCTCTTGTTGACTATACACAGCGAAGAGCTATCCCTGGGGGTTCCCGAGATTGCAACTGTTTACAAGAGAAGAAAGCCCCCTCTTTCTCCCTCAGAGATGCTGGGGGTTTGAACTGCCGACTTCACATTTCCAAGCCCAACTCATCACCACTCAGCCTCCAGGTTTCTTGAGGTGCCTGGGCCAGGGCAACGCCTTATACTGTACACTGCCACCCCTCCTGAACCGAGAGAGAGTGAGGTGCTCTGACGATCTTGCCTGAGCTTTTGAAATTGAAGACTTTAAGGTTTCATTGTAAGTCTCTTTGTCAACAAAGGCCGTAAAGGCCCCAATGGAAGAACAGAGGTTTGAGATTTGGGTAAGACGGGGCTCCCGAAGCAACTGTACCCACTTATTAACCAAGTGACTGTGTGGACGGGTGGCCTTCCTCACCTTCCAAGTGAAAAGAATCGTGTCGAGCCCCATAAAGGCCATTCATTCTGACTGGAGGAAATGATGCCCAAGAGGGGCGCTATAGCGGGGAGTGGGCGCTGATAGAAAATAAATAAATATGAGCATTTCTGCAACTGCGCTTCAATTTGGGGTGGCATAGCAACAATGTTACGACTTACTTTCGCTCTCCTTGTCTCTGCAACAGGCCGGGAGTTCAGCATCGCCGAGATCGTGACCATAGGAGTCGTTGCTGCCTTGCTCCTGGTCGCCCTCATCTTTGTGGGCGCCTCCTGTATGATTCGTGCCAGGAACAAAGTGGACGCAGCAAATCAACCACTGCTCTCGGATCAGTATCAGCACTACGCGGATGACTACGAAAAACTCCAGAACCCTAACCAATCGATGGTCTGAAGACCGCTGACCTACTCCCTTGATACCTGCTTCCGAAACTCATTTCTATCACAAAACCACCTGGTGGAAACTAATAGGTCGGTCACTGCTACGCACTTTCACGCTGATAATGTCTTTCTTACACAGTGCTTCGGGTACAGGCTCCAGAAGTTCTCTTCCCCCCTCGGACAGAGCCATTAACATACTTTCTACAGGGCTGCCTGTATCCGCGCTATTTAAACTGGTGGTTTGGCACCAAGTGGATGGATGCTTTTTAAGCGGGCTTGTGTGAACATCACTGGTATCTTTTCAGGGTCGGCTTTTTGCTAATTTAAATAAACAGCTGTGCTTTGTGTACATTTATGTGCAATGGCAAAACAAAATGATTGATAGCAAAACGCTGTTTAAAATGCATGAGTAGGCATTTCTACAGTGTTAAGATGTACGCGCGTTCTTAACATCGATCAACAGATACAAAATTAGTTCAATTGCGTGGGATGGTAAATGGAATTCACAGTAGTAATTTTTATTCAAATTTGTCTTCCCATCTGGATAGCAGCATGTATTATTTAGACTAAAGCTCAAGATTAAAACAACAAAATTTTTGTCATACTTTTGAACAGTTGTTTAATCATACTGTTTAAGAGAGAGCTGTTACTACCTGTGTACTGCCATGTGTTCCTTTACCTTCCAGTTTACTGTAAAAGGACTACCCATCCCTGTATGAGGGAACTTCACACAGTTCATGGGAAAAGATGCAGCTAACAGAAAAATATTTTCCATTCATTCTTTGAAGCCCCTTCAAATTTCCCTCTCCATCCTCTACCACTATGTTGGAGGTTCACAAGGGAGCTTTGTAAGAGGAGACCCCACCTCACAGTGTCCCTTCCACACATAACAACCACTTCATTGTGTTTAATACACAGAACACTCACTTATCATTTACCAGGTTTTTATGTAGTTTCACAAATATGTTGCTTCAACCATGGATCATTAACCTACCTTTACTATGCCATTCTGGTAGAATGTTATCCCCCCGGCCCACCAACAGAGTAATTTAAATTAATTTTAAAATAATGATAACCATACACTATAGAAAATGGTTAATCTGCTATACATAATAAACAAAATTCAATAAACAGAAACAGAGTTAAAGTTATGTACACTTGAATTGATATAGGGATTGCCCCACAAAATTAGCCTGAAGGTTATATATACAAGATAAACAGACAAAATATGATAGTAAATAAATATATATCCATGATCAGATTATTTTTTACTTTCAAACAGTATTCCTTACTAGGCTCTTTTGGAATGCAAGTTGATTTATTATAAATGTAAAAGCTTTTTAGAGAAGTTGTTCCACAGTGAAATGATTCCTTCTATTTCATATTTTTGAGAGCTGTGCTAATTACTCAATTGATATTAATGAAGCACATACTACATATCAGTCATAGTTCAAGACACTGGGGGTTGCTGGGAAGGAAAAATTCAAAGATAGTACAATTGAAAAATGACACTTAGTTTGGGCTTCAAGTGGGTACATCGGGCTTCCAAATACAAGGATCAGAAAGAGCATGAAATTAAAACGGGCAGTGTAAGCAAAGGCACAGAAGTTCGAAAGTATATGGAACATTCAAAAATGTGAAATGGATCGATGTGCCTAGGTTATAATTTAAAGGATGCTGAGAAAATTTGAGGAAATCATTTCCTGTGCGGAATCCGAAGAAATCTGGATTTCATTCCACAGCAAGAGAGGAAGAGAAGTGAGGGTGGAAACAAGCCTGTCTATGACAATGACACTGGTGGTGGCGATGACTGCAGACAATCTCAGCCAGCAATAGTTTAGAATGGTCAGAATAGTTTCTATATAATCGTTTATGGCAGAGAGGAGGGAAGCCTGCCCTGAAACATCTTGTAAAGTTCTACAGATTCTATTGGGTTCTTTTAAAAGAAGTCTGTATTTTTATCTTATGAACAGAGTTTGATCATTTTCCTTAGCATTGCATTTTATTTTTCTTGCACGGAAGGAACTTGGGTTATCTTTGTACCTACTATAAGTTCTGTAACATCTAAATTGATCATTAAAAATGAACAACAACAACAAAAACCTCACTGTTATTCAGTGGATTCTGAAGCTCTAGGACAGAGCAGAGCTATCTTTGTTAGTTTCCAAAACTGTTCATCTTTACAAAAGTAAAAAGCCTCATCCTTCCCCAGCAGAGCTGCTGAACAGTTTCAGACTTCTGACCTGGTGGTTGGCAGCCCAGCACATGACCCATCACACCAGCTCTTCCAGGGGACGCTTCCTCTTCTTACAATGTGCTGGCTGGCTATGCAAATAAGGGTCACGTGCAATCTTGGAGAAGTTTGCACGGTACCTTCCCCTGCGGTTCTCTTATTAAACACAGTAAATGAGACTCGAATGTACTCATTGCAAAAGCAAATTCCATAGCACTCATTCCTGCTGGGGTACGCATGTCAGTGCCACAGGGTAAGCTGCATGATGGAGTGGGTGAAAACACTTGAACATTCCCAAGCAGGAAACATAGATGATTCTTGTGGCCCTAAGAAGTTATATCCTAGATCCATTCCCAAAAACACATTTTAGAAAGAGTGCTCCCTTACAAACGCCACACGATTTTTGCAACTGGACACAGAGGAAAAGAAATGCTTAGCTATTAAACAAATGTTTCAACAGTTAGCTACAGGACAGTGTTTTTTGTTTAAATAGTTTGATTGAGCACATACTTCACTTATCATACTATGTAACTGTTCCTTCCTATTAAGAAGAGCTGGGACTGATTTCAGAACATGGCCTTCTCATACTGTAAGGTCAACAGTTAGAAATCACCAGTTGCTCTTCAGGAGCAATATGAGGATTTCGACTCCTATAAAGAGTTCGTCTCAGAAAACTGTGGGGGCATTTTACCCTGTCCAACAGGTCAGTGTGGGCTCGATGGCAGTGAGCTTGATTGGTTTTGTCAGAGGCGCTGAGGTAGTTAGTTTATTGTGCCAACCTAGCCAATAAACACGTGTGGTTAATCGAAGGGCGGAGGTTCAGTGAGCCTCACCTTTGGAGTTCTTGGGTCTCTTGCTTTGTGATGGTCGGACCAGGGTGCAGGTGCCTTAGCCAGTTCCCTGCTTTAGCTGGCAAGGCTCACTTTCTGTAAGACATCTCTGAGGAGAATCCACACGGACCTATCCCAATGCAGCCCTGGGTGCTGGAGCAGCCATGTGGAGACCCCTGCCAGCGCTGAGATGCTTACACACTCACTGACTCTGCTTTCCTCCTGCAGTCGGCATCATTGTGTCTGTTTGGGAAGCTGGAGGAGGACTTTATGGATTGGTGTTGGACATATGGGTTAATGTTGGATTTGTGGGTTTGGGCTGCACTGGGTTGGAATATTTTCTTGATGCACACTTAACCTTTACGTAAAATTCTCTCTTATACATGAGTTTCTGTGGATTTGTTTCTCTAAAGTACCCAGGCTAACACAGGCGCTTTGGGATGTTATAGCTGAGCATGGAGGGTTACGGGTATCTAGTTTGTAAAGGTCAATTGGAGCCTGGTTGTGCAGCCGGTTCTGCCTAGGGCTCAAACCACCAGTACTGCGCAGAGTGTGAAAGATGAGGTTTGCTGCTTGCACATCAACTCAATGGCAGTGAGTTGGATGTTCCTGGGTAAAAGCCAAAGATGTTGCTAAATGTCCTACAATGAACAGGACTTCACACACGCGCGCGCGCGCGCACACACTATCCAGGCCAAAATGCCAATAGGGCCCAAGGATGAGAAGAGTTTGATGCTTTCATCATGAAATTGACTTGACATTAATGGGCTTGGTAATAGGTGTGCCATCCTGGATTTGAATATCTGGTGGATGAGATAATAAAATCTAATCTGTACAGACTTGCACTATAATAAACAGTTCACCAAGATGAAAATCCGAGCCTATCAATTTCTGGAGAAAATGGAACAACCTTACAAGCATTCCATTTTAATATCCTATGAATTATTAAAAGGAGCCCTGGTGTCTGGTGGGTTACACCTACAGCTGCTAACCACAAGGTCAGTAGTTTGAACACACCATTAGCCTCCACAAAGAAAGATGAGGCACGCTTCTCCTATAAAGCGTTCTGGTCGAAGAAACCCACAGGGGCAGTTCTTCCATGCACTATGGGATCGTTCTGAGTCAGAATTAACTCGATAGCAGTGAGTTTTGTTAATGTATTATTATTATTAATACAAATACATTGTATTATTAATACAAATATAAGAAATGTCTTAGTCAAATGCCTGCTAATAAACTTTCTCCCCACCTTCCCACCCCCAGTCCCACCCCTGAACACATTTGCCTTCGAAAGAAGGCAGGCAGCAGAACCCAGAGATGATGAGACAAGGCACATATGTGAACACCACAGAAACGTAACTTTCAGAGGACAGGTAGTTGCCCCGTGAACACAGGGAACAGGGCTAATCTACTCAAATTTGCATAAGGAACTCTGATGGCATAAGGAACCCTAGTGGTCCCATATGTGTTGGGCTGTGATTTGAAAGGTCAGCAGTTCGAAATGAGCAGTCTCTCTGCAGAAGAAAGAAGGGGTTTGTTACTCCCATAGAAACAGTGCCAGTCTCAGAAACCCACAGGGGCCATTCCACCCTGTCCAAAGGGCCACTATGAGTTGCATCCACTGATGGCCATGAGAATGAGGGACTCCATATTGCAGTGCGATGTGACCACAGTGACATATGTTTACCAGGAAGGCAGATGAATAGGAATAGTTTCCTTACTAGCAGAAATATCTATATGGACCCTCCCTCCTAAAATAAATCCAACATTATTATTAAAAAGTAGAAATGCTAAACCAGATAAGGTCCTAGAGAAAGAAAACTTTTGACAGGTATCCCCAAAAAGCCAGAAGGTTTTTTCAAAACTACATATTTAATTCTTCTTCTTTTTTTTTTAACAAAACAACCTTATCACCTTCAAAGTACTCTCCATTACACTTAATATATTTTTCAAATCTGCCATCCCATCCTTGGAAACAGTTTTCAAACTCATCTGTTTGGATAGCTGACAGCACCTCCCTCTTTTTTTTTTTCTTCGCCTTTTCTACATTGTCAAATTGCTGTCCTTTCATGTCCCTCTTCCTTCCCACAAACAAGAAGAGGCCACAGGAGTGAGATCAGGTGATTCAGGTGCCTGGGGCAAGAGGGGCATGCTGTTTTTTTGCCAAAAACCCGTGCCCTGAGATGGCTGCGTGAGCAGGTGCATCGTCATGGTGGAAAACCCCAGTCCCCGTCTGCCACAACTCAGGCCTTTTTGTTGCACACAGTTATGCAATCTTTTCAGAACCTCAAAATAGACAGCTTGATTAACAGTCTGACCTGGTGGGAGGAACACCAAGTCCACTCACTCCCAGTCGACATCTTTGTCCATTTGAAAAGTATAACTAAGATCAAATGCCCATGGTATCGATTGAGGGACCAGCCCCTAAAAAAGACAAGGTGGAGGGACAACAAAAAAGAGGAAGACCAAGATGGATTGGCATGGTGGCTGCAGCAATGGTCCCCCAAGACAAGGCTGGCAAGGAGGGGACAGGTCTGAGCAGTGTTTTGCTCTACTGCATATAGGGTTGCTTTGGGTCAGAGCCAACTCAAGGATACCTAATAACAGAGTATACAAT
The DNA here is from genome assembly GCF_050624435.1 of Tenrec ecaudatus. Lineage (NCBI taxonomy): Eukaryota > Metazoa > Chordata > Mammalia > Afrosoricida > Tenrecidae > Tenrec > Tenrec ecaudatus. The sequence goes on from NC_134539.1 coordinate 13,309,944, forward strand.
GCGGCTGTTAGTGGTCCTAGGCTCATCTTCCATACAACAGAATAAAATGTTGCCCAGTCCTTAAAAAAAAAGATATTTTTAAAGAAGAGAATTCTGGAAACTTCAGTAAAGAATGATTAATTTCAAATTGTGTGTCCCCAACCAGAAATGTACTCTAATTGTTTTTCTACATGATTTTAGAAATGCAAGCCTTCCTTTACAGTAGAGCCAAGCAAAGAACAATGAAGACAATGTGGCATGACTTTCAAATAGATAGTATTAGCAAAATAATTAAGAAAACCAATCATCAATTCACCTGATTAAGTAAGCAAATGATGCCTGGGAGAACGCTCTGGAATTCTGTTATTCAGTCTTCAAAATATACTTCCTTAAGTTCAGCCAGTCTTTTAGCAATAGATCTGCTAAAAGTGGAACAGAATGTCACCACAAGATGGCATCTTTGAACGTATTTCAAATGTTGATTACGAGCATCAAAAACCTCCAACTACAATGAACAGTGAAGGTATTGGTGACTTATCTTTAGGTTTAAAAAAAAAATCCTTACAAGCAGAAGTGAAACGATTCTCATTTGGGTAAAATGCTTTGTGAGATTAATAATCTCCACTAGTTGAAATTCCCAACTGGATAATAATAAAGAAAACCATGTCTTTTTTATTGACCAAAGCTCTCTGCTATATATTATCTCCCTTCCTCTTGATCACTGATCATCTGGCCCTTGTCCGTCGTAAAATGAAGAGTGAGTGGCATATCACTCGGGTGGCTTCACAGACAATAATAGATCATTAGGTCAGAACCAAAGACACTGATCACTTGTGACAGGGTAAAAGGGCTAGCCAGCCAAGAGAGTCGGCTCCATTGGGCGGCTGAGAACACAGATCATGAAAGCCTTGCCTACCGATGCCCATGCGCACCTAGCACTTTCAAAGAAAATCTAAGCCGAATCGAAGGTTTATATTTTTTAAAATAATTTTTTACTTACTTTGAAAAAGCTTTTCAATCTAAAGGAAAGTTGCACAGAGACTACAATGAATTACCAAATACCAAATTACCAAATATACCCAAAAATTGCACGGAGACTACAATGAATTGCCAAATTATCAAGTCCTAGAATTGCTGGGTTTATGCTGTGTTTTCTTTCTTTGTTTTTTTAAGTCAGCTCATCACAATCCACCCTCCATCCAGCCATCCATTGTGTCAAGCACATTTGTACATCTGTTGCCATCATCATTTTCAAAACATTTTCTTTATCCCTCTGCTTCTGTGTAGGAGACAGATGGATACAATGTGTATAATGGGCTCAGGCATACTAATTGTGAGGAGGACTCAAAACTGGCAGCGTGTCCTTACTGTGTCCACGGGGTCACTGTGAGTTGGAACCAACTTGATGGCAATTAAAAACAACAGCGTTCAAGTACTTCTGCATATATTATTAATATTTTCCCTGACCAACTTTGAAAGTACTAGCAAATATCCCGACCCTAGATCACTATTTCAGGGTAGGGTTCGTAAAACCATTCCTGCAGCTACCTTCTTATAAAATCCCCAAACCACTGCCAAATGCACAAAATGTAACGTGCACACAGTATCATTGTCTAATAGTCAAATTCCCCCAATGTCTCCAGAACGTCCTTTGTAGTAAATAGTTTAACCCTTTCGAGCAGAAATAGAAATAAAACCAAGCCATATCAGAAACACATCAGAATATTGATTAGCTCAAAGTGAGAAAAGCAAGTAAACCTCGAGCAGGGAACGATGGAGGTGGATCGCCCACCACCTTCTTTAAATATCATATAAGATAAACACCTGCAGGACATCACATGCTAGCAGGAGCTTTGTGTGTGAACAAACCCCAGGCCCATGGCCTGTCTCTCCTGTGATCTCAACTCTTCTTCACTTGAATTACTTCCCCAGACCTCAGGTTCCCTTTCCGGAAAATAAAAACCAAGCCAAAATCCAAGCTCACTGCCTTAGAGTCGATCCCGACTCATAGCGACCCCAGAGGACAGAAGAGAGCTGTCGAATGGGCTTCCTCCTCCTATGCCCCCGACCCCCAGACCCCGGGCTCCTGAAAATGTGAACAAGTCTTCCAAAATAGTGGGCTTTGAAATATATATATATATAGAAACCGTGGAATGGAATGATGTCTGGATTAAATCCTAATAAAATGGCTTGTGGAAAGAAAAAAAGAAAGCTAATGTGTAGGCAAATGTATCCCCAAGACCTGGAGTGTAGTAAATGCTTCTTAAATCTTAATTTAATCTCTTAAAATGCGACAAATTTAAAGCTTTCAAACAATCCCCTTAAACAATGTATTGGGGACCTAGTGGTGGGCGGGGGGAGGGGGGAGGGGGAAGGAATCCACCCTCCAGGCCACATCCCAGTTTCCAAGGGAACACCCCCCCCGCCCCGCCCTCCAGAGGCATGTCACAGCTCATTATTCCCCCACCCTCCTTGCCCCCCAGGCCCTGGTGCTATGGCGTCCGCGCCTGCTGCTGCAGGGACCTCGGCGCTGTCGGCGGGCTCATTTGCATCGTCTCCGAGGGTCTCCGCAGCCGTGCGGATCTCAGCGACTGGAGCCCACGGGCCAACTGGCAGGCCCAGGCGAGCGTGGACCACCACGGGGCCCTGCTCATTACCGAGTGAGTGATGTGCCGGGTGTTCGCGGTTCACACACCCTGGCATCGGAAACGGTCACCTGCTGCCTGGTCTGCTTTTCCGCCTCCGGGCTGCGGGACCAGATGGGCGGGGCAGAGTCGCTAGCATGTATGCAAATAGCCCTTGGCTCCGGGGCTTGGCAGCGGCTCCTTTGGGAAACCTCCTTGGTGGCTGCACCGTCTGCCTGCTTCGTGGCTCTTACTCCCATGCTGAAACTCCCATGCTGAAACTCACTACGGAAAGATTGACATCTCTCCCGCACCACTTTCAATGCCCTGTGTGGGAGCCTGGCTCAGGATGTTTTCACCTCCCTGCTGACAGAGCAGTTGCTGGAGACGGGATCAGACTGCATGCTGGTCCAGACAGAAGGTCCACAGGGAGGGGACATGGCATGTCGTTCCCTGATGCCCCGATTAAGGTTTAAAACACCATTTAGAGCCCAAAGCACGTGTTGGCATTCAGCTAAAACACAGGACTGCTGCTTCGGTACACACTTCTCTCCAGTAGACTGCGTGACACAATGATGGTTTACTTTTCAGTAAGAGCAAATGAACTTGATTTTTTTTTTTTTTTTGCTAAAAAATGAAGACTTTCTTCAAATGACTGACTTCAGTAAGCAGCTATGGAATCTCTAAGAGCACGTTGCGGAGCTACGAGGATACCTTATCATGGTCTGAGTTCTTATTCAGTTACTGACGGAAGTTTCTTTTCCTTCTGTCTACATCAGGCTGAACTCTTTACTACGAGATTTTCCTACAGAAAAAAAACTAGAACATAAGCCCCACCCATGGCAACGATTGTGAGGCTGGCGCCCAAATCCACAGTACCTGTGACAACAGCATGAGGAATTCAAGGACTGGGAAGCGTGTGGAGGAAGGAGTGATACTTGAGGCCGATCGCCTCTAGATGTCAGTATAGTCCTAGAATCTAGAAACCTTAGGCTAATGAAAAAGTAAGATAAATATGATGTTGCCACACGTGCATAGTCGGAAGGCTTTTCTTTTGAAAACTTAGCTAACATTGCGAACATGAAAGTCTATCTTAGATGACAGAGTGGATTCTGCACTAGAAGCAAAATGTGGCTGTGGTATTTAGGCAGCCCTATCTTCTTTTCAAAATCTGTTTGGCATCACAAAATTCTGACTAATGTAAAAGGCTCATCTGCTGCCTAGCTCTTGGCTCGTTTAACTTACTCTGTCTTTTATAGAGACGTTGATGCGTTTAAAATTCAAATTTAAGGAAATTTACATCATTGTTGACACTCAATAAAATCATTAGATTTAATTTGACAAGCATTTTAGCATGGAGCCTTGAGTTATACCTTCAGCACTAATTGAATAGATGAGGTACTTAGTGGGTTATGCACTGGACTGCTAGCCACAAGGCTGGCAGTTCAAACTTACCACCTACTCCTAGGGAGAAAGATGAGGCGTTCTGTTTGTTGCAGTTACATAATCTGTTGTTGATTTGAGAGGATTGAGAGTGAAAGGGTGGAGTCTAGCCTGTCAATCAGGTGACAGCCATTGAGACCTCTGTGTGGGCATGGCCTTCTCCTGAGGATTCTAGCAAAGCTTGCTTGTATTTCTTCCTTGAGGCAGGTGACACACACACTCTCTGCTCACTCCCTAGGAGACAGTGCAGCTCACAAGACACATGGATCATGAAAGTGGTCTGAGCAGAAGTAAACTTGAGAATCTGCAAGCTTCCATGAAAGCCTTAGGCTAAGCCTGATACTATCTGATACTTGCTGGGGGTATGTACCTCTGAGGGCAAGTCCAAAAGTATTGATACAAAATCCTAGATGTCATTATTAAACACAGATATAAAAAATATCAATCTATTGTTTCTCAACATATTCTCCACCAAGGTATACAAGGGGGCTTCAAGGAGTTCGAACATTTTTTTCATGATCATTCGATTTGATTTTTTCACAAACATTTGAAGTTTCCTCATACACTTTTGAAGGCAGTGTTTCTCGCTAGAGACCCTCCTGAAAACCCTGTGCTCTCCAACTGACACCACGCCAAGCCAGCAGTTTGAGCATCCTCAGGAGACTAAAATAGTGTTCCTTTCCAATGGTCTTGGCGTTGTGGGAACAAGAAGAAGTCCGATGGGATAAGATGAGGGCTGTAGAGTGGATTAAGTAAGGGTTCCCAACAAACTTACCATAGGATAGGGCTGGCTACCCTTGAAAAGTGGGGGACACATTATCTTGAAAGAAAATCAACGAGGCATCTTTCTTGGCCTTTTTCTCATGGTGGGCATTCTCAGTGTCCTTAGAACTTCTTAGTGACAAGCTCCCACCATCATCCTGTGTCCTTCAAGTAACCCCATCATAGTTACTCTTATGGAATGCCCCCAAACTGCTGCCTGGCCCTTCTTTGCTGACCCCTCTCCTTGAATTTCACTGGCCCAGCAAATCCCCTCTGGACTATCTGAAAAAGCATTGGCTATCAGGATTGCAGATGACACTGCCGTGCTTGTTGGAAGCAAGGAGGCTTTCAAACATTTATTGATGATGATGATGATCAAAGACGGCAGCATTCTGTCTACGCTACAATGCGATATAAAGAAAACACAAACTCTCACAACTGGACCAGTAGACAAGACAGCATCATGAAGAACAAAGACATGATCGAAGTTGTCAAGGATCCCATTCTACTGGGATCCACAAGTGATGCTCTTGGAAGCAGCAACCAAGAAGTCGAATGATATGGGGTTGGGAAAATCTAAGGCACAGGACCCCTTATGAGTGTTAACGAGCTGAGATGTCACTTTGGGGACTTAAGTGTGCTTCACTTGAGCCACGGTGTTCTGGATCACCTCGTATGCATGTAAAAACTTGACAATGAATAAGGAATGTGGCAGAATAATTGATGCAATTGAATAGGGTTGTGTGATGATTACAGACAGAGAATGTTGAAAAGTGCCATGGACTGCCAAAAAGCAAACAAATCAACCTGGGAAGAAGTACGGTCAGTATGCTCCTACAGAAGGGAGGATGCAAAGACTTTGTCTCACCTACAGGGGACTTGCTACCCAGAGACCAATTCCTGGAAAAGGACATGCTTCTCTGTAAAGCAGAAGGTCAGCAACAGCAAGAAAGCCCTTAATGAGCTGTCTTGACAGCAGTAGGCTCCAGCATAGTAGCGATGGTGAGGATGTGCATGACCAGCGAGCGTATTGTTCCGTCGCACACACAGCATCACTAGGAGTCAGAATCAACTCCCTGGCACCTACCAACAGCAGTACCACCGAGGAAATGGCATGAGAGCCACCAGTGACCTCCCCTGGCTTTGACAGGGAGGAGAATCCTATTCACTTCAGCCTGAGGCTGATTGCTACCAGGCGGAAGTCAGACTTGCCTCCACCTTCCTTCCTTCTGGACTCTATTCTGACACCAACAATCCTTTCCCACGTGTGTTAGTCTGGGTTGACTTAGAGAAATCCAGAGACACTCATATGTGTATAATAGAGAGCTTAATATCGAAGAGCAAAAATATATATATATCAAAGAGGAATTGTATATTGAGAAAACACCCCAGCGCAGTCCAGATTAAGTCCGTAAGTCCGATGTTAGCCCATATGTCTGATACTAGTCCATAAATTCCTCTTCACACCCACGCAGCACATGCAATGATGCCAAATGCAAGAAGATCACAGGTTGGTGGGTGAAAAGTCTCATGGATCCAATGCCAATGGAATCGTCTCTACTGGCTCAGGTCTCCACATGGCTCCCCAGCTCTCTGAGTGTGGCTTCTCGCAGGAAGATGAAACAGATCTCAGCAAGTCTCCCCTTGGCTTGTCAAAAGGAAAACGAAAGCAGAGAGAGAGAGGAAGTTCCCAGAATCCTCATAAGAAGGTCATGCCAACAAGGAGGCATCATCAGGCTGTGACCTGATTGACAGGCTAGACTCAACCACTAAGCGTATTTATCAAGTCAACATGAAATGATGTAACTACACCATGACATTCTTTTCTACTGGATTCCATAATCCATGGCAATGGCTACACAGAACTCACTGATAATACTCATGATTATGGGGGTTTACTAGGGAAGTCCACAGGTTACACCAAGTCAGGGTGAGAAAGCATGAAGGATAATACATGAATCCTCTTCTAAGCCAGGAACCAAGTATCTGTTTTCGGTCCACAACTTCTCAGTCACATGGTTTCAAGGAACCACTGCCTCCGTGGGCCACGAAGCCTGTCTATCATGCCACTTCACTGCCACAGGGCCTCAGAAGTGTAACTCCGCTGCTCTGCTGCCCCAGCTCTCCGTATGGCCTGGCCTCGGCTGCCTCCACCACTTCAGGCAGGAATGGTGGTTCTCCTTCCTTAGTGTGCCTGGGAATTCGTTCTGTCCCTGTTTCCAAATGGCTCTTTTAGTCAGAGGAATGGCAAAACTGATTACAGGAATCTACATATAGCCTCCTCCCTGGGGGAGGGACAGCAGAGAAGAGGGCAGGTGGAGACGTCAGACAGTGTAATATATGACAAAATAATAATAATATATGAATGATGACGGGTTCATGAGGTAGGGGGGAGTGGGGAGGGAGGGGGAAAATGAGCAGCAGATATTAAGGGCTCAGGTAGAAGGCAAATGTTTTGAGAATGATGATGGCAACAAATGTATATATGTTCTTGACACAATGGATGGATGTATAGATTGTGATAAGAATTTTATGAGCCCCCAATAAAATGATTTAAAAAAAGAATGGCAAAACTGACTGACTCTCTAACTGGGCTCCTCCAGCTCTTATTTGCATGGTCCCTCTCAATAATTGGGTGGGAATCATAGAGAAATGGATAGAGCCATAAGAAACCAATTTCACCATGCCATAACCTCTCCCATTGCCACAACAGCTCATGTATACTGGATGAGGTACATAAACACATACCTCCCTATCCCAGATTGAAGAGGAAACAAATTACAGAGAAAGCTAGGTGTCCTGGGTAAGCAATGTCTAAGGGTCAGGACAACATCACTGGAAATTTCCTTGACTGGAAAAATGTGAACTATTCAAAGGAAATAGAAAATGTCAAATGAAACAAACACACAAATGAAAACAATTCAACTATCAACTCTGTGGTAGATGTCTGCTCAATGAGTCAACGTGAATTTATTCATTTACAAATTTGGATGGATGATAATATTTTCTTACCCTGGGCACCAAATTATAGTCTACCCATTGTCCTTCCAGCGGCCCATGGCCAACCCTACTGATTATATTAGTCTCATAGCTGAAGATTAGAGTCCATTGATCAGTATTCTCCAAAGGCAAAGATTATATGTGAAGAAAAGGGACAGAGAAAATAGAGAAGAAACACTAAAGTTCATAGTGAAAAAGAACTAAACTTAAGGGAGTTATGGGGTCATGAAGTGAATAAAATTTTACAATTTATGTGAGTCGCTTTCCTATCTCCATATCAAATATCAAAAACCTGAATAACTCAATTAGGCTCACATCTAATGTGCTAGATGGAGCTGCTTCTGGACACCTGCAATTTGCGAACTACACCCATTCACACCCTTACACTGTGCAACCAATGCTTAGTGGGTCTATTAGTCAATTTGCCAGCTCTGTCTTGCTCTATCCACAAACCCTAAAATCTTACAGGCTTCATCATAAGTGATGGGCCTAGTTGGGGAGGCGGTTGAAAATAGCACATCTGACAAAAGCTAATTCTTGATTCTTTCTTAGAAGAAAAGAAGGTAGGCGCCTGAGTTGGTGTCTTCCGGCTGGTTGGAATGGGAAGTAAGGTCCAGTCATCACACGGGATGCGCCGTTGGGTGGATTTCAGAGGAAAGGCAGAAGGACCATGAGGGAGGCAGGTGGAAGCAGCAGACTGAGCTCCTGGGTCCCCGAGACAGACATGAGCTGTCTGGTTCTAAAGCCTTTCAAATGAGGGTTTCACTGCTGGCACTTAGGTTCTGAAAGACACCTGTGCTCTTCCAATATGGTGTCCCCTTGTCTAATCTAGCTAACACATATTTTTCTCCTTGTGAACAAAAAAAATCCACATCAAGAGAGACAATAAAGGGAATGCTTAGTTCATTTCTTTGAAGTACTGAGTGAAAATCTATAAAATATAGACATTAAAAAATAGCATAAAGGGCCTTAACTGAGTACTTTTCAAACACCAATGGAACCCTTCCTTTGCTCAAGACCTCTTTAGAGAATTGAAAACCAAGAATGCTACCTGAAGGCTAACATGGATCTGACCCAAGCCGTGGTATTATCAGTCGTCTCATATGCATGTGGACCTCAGAGGTTAAATAAGTTGGGCGGAAGAAGAATGGGGGTGTTTGAGTTGTGGTTCTCTCAAAGGACATTGAGAGTATCATGGACTGTCAAAAAGACAAACAAATCTGTCTTGACAATGAATGTACAACTGTGCTTTATGCAAGTGATGTGTGTATGGATTGTGAAAGAGTTGTATGAGCCCCTAATAAAACGATTTTTAAAAAATTTTAATGATGATGGCAATATATGTACAAATATGCTTGACACAATGGTTGAATGTACGGATTGTGATAAGACATATAAGAGCCCCCAATAAAAGTATTTAATAAAAAAAGGCTATTTTTAAAAAGTCTGTCTTGAAAGACATATGGCCAGAGTGCTCCTTAGAGGCAAAGATGGTCAGAGCTTGCCTTCCATGCTCTGGGCCTGGAAGACACCAGTCCCTGGAGAAGACATCATGCTTGGTAAAGTAGAGGGGCAATGAAAGAGACTATTGCTTTCTCTTACCCTCCTTGCCCTCCTCACCCCTTGATAACCTCCAAAGGCTGCTGCCTTGTTAGAAAGTCTTTGTCTTATTATCTGTTGTTATTGTTTATAACACTGGTCTCATACAATATCTGTCCTTTTGTGACTGACTTAATTCAATATCCTCCAAGTAGACCCATGCCACAAGGTGCTTTGTGATTTCAACATTGTTTTTTTGTTTTGTTTTGTTTTCAGCGATGCATGGTATTTTTATAGTGTGCATGAGGTTTTTTTCAAAAGCATTATCTTTGAAGATCTCCCAGGTGGTAATGAGTTTTAAAATACTATATTCTTTTCCTATTGCCTCTGTGATAAATCACCAAAAAATTGAGGGCATAAAATAATGCAAACGTATTCTACTTTAATTCTAGAGCTCAAAAGTCCCAACATTAATTTCACTGGACCTTTCCATTCCACTTGGCTTTTCCCTTTTCTAGAGCTGTGCTTGGCTCAAGGCCCCTGGCGCCATGTTGAAAGCCTGCAGCAGCGCACCTTCCCTCTCTCACTCTGCTCCTCTTCACTTCTGGGTCTGTCTGTCCGTTGGCCTCTTTACTTGTCAACTTTCCCTCTGCCTCCTTCCTAGAAGTTCATTTATGATGTGTTTAGGGCACCACCCTCTCTGCTGCCACCCCTCTCCCCCCAAATCATAAACATACTTAAGCTTGCAAAATCCAATTGCCATATCAGGTAATGGCCACAGGTTCTAGAAATTGAGATCAGGGTCCCTTCAGAGGCGCCATAATCCAGCCAGCCACACGTAGGTTCCTTGTGAGCCCATTTTGAAAGATCACCTTAGTTGTTGTTTTCAGTAGAGAAAAAGAAAGCCAATTGCAAGGCCCTCGGTTTTCTTCATTAAGCTGCCATGAGGCATTTACCCCTAGGCTTTCTCTGACAATGAGAGAAACCACTGAGAAAAAAACCAAAAACATCCCATTAAAATGGTAAAAGTCAAGGAGTTCTCCTTCAGCATCTATACAAACATTTCACAAAAGTTCATGCTATCCAATGGTTTCCACTTCTCCTCACCGAGGATTTTTTTAACTATGTGTGTTAGTCTGGGTTGACTAGAGAAACTAATTCATTGACACTCATATATGTATAAGAAAGAACTTTATCTAAAAGAGCAATTGTATGTTGAGAAAACATCCCATCCAGTCCAGATCAAGTGCATAAGTCTGACATTTACCCATCTGTCTGATACCAGTCCATAAATTCCTCTTCAGATGCACACAAAACATGCGATGACTTCAAATGAAGGAAGATCACTGGCCAGTGAGTCTTGTTGGTCCAGTGGCAGGGGAAGCATCTCGGCGTGAATCTCCACGTGGCTCCTCCAGCTCCAGGGCTCTAGCGTAGCTCCACGTGTCATGTCAGCAGGAAGACAAAGAAAAGAGTGTGTGTATCTGGCCTCTAGTGAGCTATTTATCTCCGCGGTGCCTCCAAATGCGCTCATCAAGCTGCGACCTGATTGACAGGCTAGACTCCACCCCTTCGCAAGTTGACAGGAGATTGTGCAACTGCCACACTATGTTTCTGTTCCCAGGTCGTGGGGTGTCAATAATGGTATTCTGACGCACAGAGGCCTCATCGGGCTGAGTAGAGCTGTAAGCTTTATAGGAACAGATCCCCAGGTCTTGTAATCCTGGGAATTGCTGCTGCTGCTGCTGCTGCTGCTGCTGCTGCTGCTGCTGCTGCTGCTGATGATGATGATGATGATGATGATGATGATGATGATGATGATGATGATGGTGATGAAATTTTGGTTAGCAATCAGTTGGAATGAGGATGTAGGGTTTATCAAGTTGAACAAAGCTGAATTGCTGGAACTTGAAAGAGCTGCTTGCAAATCTTTTCACTTCCACCAGGTGGCACTATTTTTATTCGCAATATAAAGCAAATCACAAAACTGAGAGGAAAAAACACATCAAAGCCAGTGGTGCGTGTATTTGTGCCTGTATACTTGCACGTGCATGGTAGAGTGGAACTCCTCGTGAAATCGCCCACGTATTCACTCTTTCTTTTTAGCTCTTGACCAAGGCAAAATTGAAAGAAAAAAATAAAAGCAAGCAACCGGACAGTTTATAACACCGATCTTCCCATACCAAATGAGCACGGTGTCTTCTTCATTCGCAATGCTATGCCCTATAGGTTCTGAAGAGGAGAAATGATGGGGGATTTCCATCCCGGGAATGATTTAGATGCCTTCCCACCTAGAAAGATGGGGTGGTGGAACGATTAGGGGACTGAAGACCAGGAGCCCCTGCTGTGCACCAATTTAGTTGCGAGTCTCACCATTGCACCTTAGAGCCAAGACTGAAGAAGTAAACAGTATGTAACACTGTTGGGCTGCTAACGCCAAGGTCAGCAGTTCGAAACCACCAGCTTCTCTGCGAGAGAAAGTCAGAGCTTTTAATTCCTCTAATGGTCTACAACCTCAGAAACTCACAAGGGACAGTCAGTCCTACCTTGCCCGTCGCTGTGAATCAGCCTCAACGCTACGACAGCGAGTCCCGAGCTCATCTACAGGATCCAGCAGAGTGGAGCATCTCAGTGTCCCACGGCTATTAACCACTTAAAACAGTTCGATAGGCCGAGAGATTTGGGGGAATTGCACCTGGCCTGAAAGCTTGAAGAATTCCAACAGTCGTTTCATGTCAACAAAAGAGCCGGTTGGAATCACTTTGAAGCCCTTGTTTTATGTGCATCAAAATGTACCGATGTCAGTGAGTTTCATTGAGTAAGACAAACGAGCTCACCCCCTTAGCCTGAGTCATCTCAGCTGTAAAATGGACCTGGTAAGAGTTCCTACCTCATTAGGCTGTTAGAGGGTTTCATGGTCTCATGGTCATAGCTCTGTCATCAGACCTGCACCATGGCCTAGGTCCCATAGTGACTTCAGAAAGCTGTTCCCCTCAGGACACTGGGTTCTTAGAAATTATGCTTGGATCTCTCAGTAAGATCTTTACAACGATGTGTTTGGGGGCCTCTCCCGTCTCCAGAAGGTGCTCCCTCCCTGAAAGGGGACAAAGCTCTTTCCTCTGATCTGTACATTTAGGTCGATACTGCCATGCAGCTGCTGCCTACTTCCCATGCCTGTACCTCCCCTCAAAATAATCAAACAAAAAGGCAAGCAAGCTCACTGCCATCCTGTCGCTGCTGAGTCACAGCGACCCTAGCAGAGAGGGGAGAACTGCCTCCTTGGTTTCTGAGGCTGTCACTGTTAACGGGAGTTGAAAGCCCCGTCTTTCTCCCCGGGTCTCTCCTACCTTGACTTGTAAATATCTTCTGTGGCAATATCATTACTAGCAATAATATTCTGTTTAGGAGTTCTTCCCTTCCTAAATAGACATTTGTTCCTTTTTTTCTTAAATATTGGACCAAAGGGCCCAGGCTATGAAAAGTCTGGTGTCTTTTTTTGGTAAAAGAAACATGACAGCCTAGAAAACTATCCATTTTTAATATTTCTTACTAGATGCGTTAGTCAGGGTAGACTAAAGAAACAAATTTGAGAGGATTATGAGTGAAGGGGTGGAGTCTAGTCTATGAATAGGATCATAACTAATGAGGCTTCTGTGAGGGCATGGCCTCCTGAGAATTCTGGGAAATCTGGTATTTCCTCCTTGGAGGTGGGAGTCTCTCTGCTCACACCCTGGGAGATATAGCAGCCGACAAGACACATGGAACCACCCTGATACAGAGACCCCTGCCAGGGCTGAGATGTTTCCAATGACACTGGATCCAAAGACTTTCTACCCACTGGCCTGTGATCTTCTACATTCGGCATCATTGCATGTGTTCCGTGAGTTTGAAGAGGACTTCATAGATTGATATCGGATATATGGGCTGATATCAGACTTATGGACTTGATCTGGACTGGGCTGGGGTGTTTTCTCAATGTTCAATTACTCTTGTATATAAATCTCTTTCTTATACACATACAAGTATCCTTGGATTTGTTTCTCTAGTCTACCAGACTAACACATCTAGGGAGGCTCATATGTGTATAGGAGAGAGCTTTATATAAAGAGTAGCTGTACATTAAGAAAACATCCAGCCCAGATCAAGTCCATAGTCTGATATTAGCCCTTATGTCCAGTACCAGTCTCTAAATTCCTCTTCAGACTCACGCAACACATGCAATGACACAGAATACAGGAAGGAAGATCACAGGCCAGTGGGTGGAAAGGCTTGGGGATGCTAGTGAGCGGCACCGCAGAAGAGGAGGCACGGTGTCGTTCTGCTGTGGGGTCGTGGGAGACTACGGGTGCGCATTCCTTTTCTACCAAAGGATGGAACCTTTCTTGTGAGAGGAGACACTGAGTTTTCTCCCCTGTGCTCAGAGGCTACTTGGAATCGCCAATGTGATGGCAGTTTGCATGAGGACTTAGTATGTTATTTGGTAAAAATCTAAGATGTCAGCCTAGGTCGGGCTATGACACCCCATCTTTCTTCTGCTCAAAAGAGTTACTCAAACCTTTGTAAGTAAAATTGTCTGTGTATACAGTGAAATCTGTGAGAACCAGAAACCAACAGGAATGGCTTGATTTTCTGGGTCTTGCAAGTTTACTGCCTTAAGCAGAGTTTGGTTGTGCAGGGTTTGCTATACTTTTTTTTTTAAGTGGCTGCCTCTGCTTTTATTTTCATGAAGTCTTATGTGTGAATAAAGTATTCTAATATGTTTTAAAAAAAACTAAACAAACTAGTGAATTTCTAAAATTCCAGAGTTAGAGATTCTTTCTTATGACGCGGAACCTTTGGCCCATGGTAAACACAGGCAAGAACAGGTGACTGCAGCTATCTTATCATCTGTTTGCATCTAAATAAGTGATCTTAACAGATCTTATCAGACAGGTCCCTCTCTGGGTTTTACGAAGGGAAGGCTGGGCAAAGCTAAAGGCCACCAAATCTTGAGGGATGGGGGGTGGCCGTTAAGGGTACACTAATACTATCATTTACAGATGCCTTTCAAGCATCCTGCCAAGTTCACCTTTTCGATACATTTACTCTCATTTTACAGATAGAGAAAAATAAGCTCAAAAAGCTAAATCGTACTGAGGGTCAGGCTTTGTATTCGAATGAAGAGACGTGTCTCCAAAGTTCCACCTTGCAGCCAAGGCATGATTAACTATGTGAATGCCCTGCTTTGATGTGGGCCGCTCTGCCAGTCACGCTGCCCACTGATCACAGGCTCTGCTGCTGCTGCTGCTGCTGCTGCTGCTGCTGCTGCTGCTGCTGCTGCTGCTTTACAGGCCTTTAAGGGAAAGGAACTCTCTCAGGAGGGACCTGCAGTCCCTGCGTGTAAAGGAGACAGCACTCAATGACTGACTGAAAGATCGGTGGTTCAAACTCACCCAGAGATTTCCTAGTAATCTACTTGTGAAAGATCACAGCTTTGAATGGCCCGAGGGAGGTCTTCTGTTCTGCATCCTTCCGTGACACCCGAAACGCAAAGCACACCTACCACCATCAAATCGATGGTGACCCTATAGGACCGGGTCGAACTGCCCCTGTGGCTTGCCAAGACTGTTAGGTCTTTATAGGAGCGGAAGCCTCTTCTTTCTCTCACAGGGTGCCTGGCGGTTTTGAATTGCTGACGTTGCAGTTAGCACTCCAACTCTAAATCCACCACCCCTCCAGAACGCACGCATGCACCAGGACTTAGAACGAACTCAACGACAACTGGTGGGCTGGGAAAAAGCATTGTTCTAATGGCAAACCCAGCGTCAACCCCCAGCTGTACAGCTTACAGTGCTTCCTGCTTGTCAGCCTGCACGTGTTGATCAGTTTAATTGACTCGGTAGAAGCGACCTGCTGAAGAATGTGTTTCAAATCCCAGGCCATCTTCCGGCAGCTATGAGTGTCCGTAACCAAAACAACTCAGTTACTTAATGGACTTCCCTTAGCAACCAGAAATTATTTCACTTGCCTTGAAAGCAATTAAAGCGATGAGCTGCTGTAGGCGGTTCTCACCCTCCTAATGCCGTGACCCTTTCAGACGGGTCCTCGTGTGGTGACCAGCCAACCATAACATTATTGTTGTTGCTACTTCAAAACTGTCATGTTACTACTGTTATGAAGTAAAGTATCAGCAGACCCCTGCGAAAGGGTCGTTCGATCCCCAAAGGGGCACAACGCACAGGTTGAGACCGCTGTAGGGAACCTAACCTAATATGCTGCTGCAGTCTTCTGCGTCTGACCTCTGTTAAGAATGAATCCAAATTTCTGCCATGACAACTTCACATTGTACAAATGCGAGGGTTCTATGGAGGCTGCGCTCTTCGGCATTTCTGTCTCTATCTTCTTTGACAGATGGCAAGACCCGTTTTCCCCGGTGAGAAAGAAAAGGGAACGCATCACACCGCGTCAGCAAACACTGTTAGCGCAGCGCCGGGCCGGTCACCTACCTCGCTTTTCCAAGCCTCCTGCACTGTTGAAAGTCAGTCATGACAGCGGGCTGTTTCTGTAATCATGACCCGTGGTGTAATTCTCTTACTTGTCTACAAATGTGGTTTTCTAAAGTGCTTTCTTCGGTTGGCGAATCAAAGATGCTATTAAAAAATCAATTTGCAAGTGCAGAGTGTATAGGCTATAGGAGGGTTTCATTAATTGTTCTTTGGTCGGCCCAGTTAATTGAACAAGTAATAGATTGCAAGCCTACTGTGCAACTGACTCGGTGGGTTTATAATATGAACAAAGGCTGAGCCTTATCAGGCCCCAAGGGACTGATAAGAAATCAACCTATGAAAACAGCAACACCCAAAAATGCAAAGCTGTGTGTGACAGGCAAGTACCCTGTGCCATGACTGCAGAGAGTCCCAGGAAACGAGGGTAGGAGTCAAATGGCCTTAAAAAGCCAGGTCAGTGAGGGAAACGCTTCAGCAACACCAGGCCCGCCCTCCGCAAAGGGCAGCTGCCACCCAACCTACTTTACGCTCATTACTGTCATGGAAGCAGGCGCGTTTTCATCACTTCACACGCGGAAACCAAATCCACGGTGTTATGTGGAAATCACCTAACATTTCCACAGTGGCAGCTCTAGATGTTTTGTTGTTGATACAGATTGTGTACGTTAACAAACATATCCATTGGTGCATCTCTCCAAGTCCAGAGAACCACACTAAACAGCGTGACCTAGACGAGGAGGCGGCGGTGCTTTGGTTGTGTCTCAAAGAGACAAGAAGGTCGTCTCTCGTCTGGGGCAAATTAAGGTTGCAAAGTGAGAGGACAGGGAAAGCAACTGAAAACTCCATTAAGGCGCACGGTTTTGTTTTGTTTTTCTCTTGTCTGCAGTGCTGTGGAATTTCCTGATACGGCTTTCCCATCCATGTCTCCGTAACCGCCACCAAACATCTGGGTGAGCCTGTGCAAACAGGGTGTGTGGAATTCTAGAAGAGGGGATTGGTCAGTGCGGGTCGCTGTGCCTCTGTGGGTCAGCAGCCCTCTCAGAAGCAGTGACACATTCCTGGGACCATCGCAGAAGAAGAGCTAACATGAGTACACATGGAAATTTCTGCCTGAATGGCGGAGGTAGCAAGGACCATACCCTGCGGAGACCGAGAGGCAGAGCGAGGAGCTATGGAACTGCGAGGCAGAGTCCCCTGTCCCCCCAACACCCCCCACCCCCGCACAGGCTTCCTGGATCCGGCAGTTAGCGCCAAAGGGCCCGCATGGCTGAAAGGTTGAGGACCAGAGAGGGAAACTTGGTTGTCGGCTGAGGAGACGTGCTGCTGTGGCCCAGTGATTATATTTTCTGATCAATTTTCTGATCCTGGCTGGTGGCAACTTGTTAACTTCCTTAATAACTAACCCGGGTAATTTGAGTGTGATCTGTGAGTTTTGTGTGTCCATGGCAACAAATTAGTGAGCCCAGCAGAGAAGGGCTGTGGAAGGAATGCTTGGAATCAGAATAGGTAAAGAAAGCTGTGTGCCCTCTGCCGCGTGGCAATCGGCTTTGACCTGGGATGGAGTTGGATTTCCTTCTCCCTTGTGTCCCTAAAAGAGGTCAGATGTGCCCCCACCCCCACCAGACACACACTCACCATTTACTCGCTGCCTATACAATACATATCTAGAATTATTTGTGGGCTCACAGTCATCAATTGATCTTTAAATTTTTATGATGAAAGTAGAAAATATCAAAAACTGGAACAGATTCCAAATGTGTCAAAAGGGAGATCAAAAGGTGTCATTTTTTAACCTAAGTACTGTCGTTGGAACCCTGGTGGGAGAGTGGTTACATGTTGGGCTGCCAACCTCGGGGTTTGCAGTTTGAAACCACCAGCAGCTCCTCAGGAGAAAGACTGGGCTTCCTACCTCCACAAACAAGTATAGTCTCCAAAACCCACAGGAGGTTCCTACAAGTGAGCATTACCCTTAACCATATGGCAATCAGTTTGTTTGTTTGCTGGAAATCTTATATAGGACAAGGACAAAAACTAATCATGAGGACGAAGGAGCCCCTCAGCATGAGGACATAATGGTGTCCAAAGCATTCACAGCCAAGTGATTAACTACTGGAAGATAGAAGACAAAGAAAATTCATCATAAGACCTGGAACTATTCATAGGCTATTTTTTGTTTTGCTTTCTTTTTCTTTCTTTTTCTTCATGTCTATCTATATAAGATAGGCAGGATAAACAATCCTGAGAAAACAACTGAACTGATGGTTCCAGTGGGGACAGGGGAGAGGACAAGGTAGAGTAGAGGGAGGGGGAAGCAAACAAGCTCAGGGGCAAGGGAACAACAAGGGATCTAAAATCAATGGCCAGGAAGGCATAGCATACCTGGTGGGGTTTGATCAAGTGCAATGTAGCTGAGAGGAAGTACAGAGAGCCAAATAAAAGTTAAATATGATCGTGAGACAGGAGGAAAGCAAAAGGAAATCGAGGAAAGAGCTGGGAGGCAAAAACATTTGACATTAAAATATAGGGATGCACATATGTAAATATATTACTATATAATGATAGGGATATAGATCTATGTACATATATTTATAGGTTAAGTATTAAGGTAGCACACAGACATTGCTCTTCTACTCAAGTGCTTCCTCAATGCAAGAACACTTTGTTCTAATAACCTGGTATTCTTTGATACTCGCCTTCCCAACACAATCGCTGAAGATAAAGTGGGTGCATAGCTAATGTGGTAAAGAAAGCTGATGGTGCCCGGGTATTACAAGATACAGCTTCTGGGGTCTTAATGGCCTGAATTTAAACAAGCAGCCATCTAATATGGAAGCAACAAATCCCACATGGAAGAACATCAACCCGTGTGATCACAGGATCAGGCATCAGAAGACCCACAACCATTTTTATGTGAATGAGGAAGGACAGAATGGAGACCCAAAGCCTGTAGACAACTGGGCATCCCCTCACAGAAGGGACAAGCCAGTCAGGGTGAAATATAGAACTGACATAACACACAACGGTCTTCTGGTTCTTTAATGCTTCTGCCCCGCCCCCACTCTCATGACCCCAGTTCTATCTTACAAATCTGGCTAGACCAGAGCATGTACACTGGTACAGATCAGAGCTCTTGGGACACAGAATCCAGGACTGATAAACCCCTGAGGACCAATACTGAGAGTAGCGATAGCATGAGTGTAGGGGGAAGTAGGGGGAGAAAGAGTGAATCAGTCACAATGATAGGCATACAACCCTCCCCCACCCACCCACCCCAGGACAAACAACAGAGACATGGGTGAAGGGAGACAGCAGATGGTGTAAAATATGAAAATAAAAATAATTTATAAATTATCAAGGGTTCATGAGGGTGGGAGGGTGGAAAAGTGGGGAAGGAAAGGGGAAAGAAAACTGATACCAAGGGCTCAAGTAGAAAGGAAATGTTTTGGAAATGATGATGGCCACATATGTACAAGTGTGCTAGAAACAATTGAGGTATGGGTGGTTATAGGAGTTGCAAAAGCCCCCGATAAAATGATTTATTAAAACAATATTAAAAAGAAAAT
Organism: Tenrec ecaudatus; assembly: GCF_050624435.1. Taxonomy (NCBI): domain Eukaryota; kingdom Metazoa; phylum Chordata; class Mammalia; order Afrosoricida; family Tenrecidae; genus Tenrec; species Tenrec ecaudatus. Next base: position 13,329,339 of record NC_134539.1, read on the forward strand.
TCCTCATCAAAGTAAGTTGGCAGGAGATCCATCACAGTCACCACAGAGACCAAACGGGAAAGGACCATGACTGGATGTATGTTCGATCAGATTAGAAAATGTATGAGGTGGGGGGGGGGCAAGTCGGGGATGAATCTTGACCATGTGATGCTAGGACTCCAATTTTCATCAAGGGCTGGCCCAGGCAAGACCCTGAGGGCAAGACTGCCCCTCCCTTACTGAAGAAGGGAGTTTAGCAATCTGATTTCAGACACTGCCTGAGGTCAAAACTTCACTTTGCTAGCTGATCGTCAGAAAGAGGCTGAGTTCCTGGGAAGACGTAGAAGAGATTTAGGGCTCTAGGGCTCCGCAGCGACCTAGTAGCCCTCTGAGAGCCTAGTGACTAGAACTTAACTTCTAATGCGCATAGATGCGGGTTTGAAATTTATTTGTATACACACAAAAATATTAATGTGTCCTTACATTGCCTTCTACCATATCACTATCAATTTCTGTTTACTACTTTATTGCATGTGTGATGATTGAACCTTGTCTCTTTGGGTATCTGTTTAAGATGTCCGTGGTTCTTCCCTCTAGATGGCATCAATGTTGGTAGATTCAACCCAAAGTAAGAGAAAATGCTTAAAGCAATGACAGTGAGTGATGCTCTGGGTCACTGGTCAACTAGTGCAATCAAAGCTCAGGCGGCTTCTCTCTGAGATCCTTTGACTCTACCCTGTTCATTTCTGGCTGCTCAGTTCGTAGGTTCGTGGAGAAATGACTATACAGCAATTCTGGCCTTACCTCCAAGCTCAGCAATCTCAGAAGAATAGAAACAGCCTCATCTGATGTCCCCACAAAATGCTCTCTTGCGCCTCAGATTCCCATTTATAGTCCATTTCCTGACATGGGAGGAATGTCATCAAAGGCCTGGCAGAGGCCTGTGCTTCTAAATTAGCCTCTGGGGACAAAGTGGAATGATTCAGCAAAGAGGCTGAGCCCCAGGACAGAGGAGGAAACCCTTCTGAAGCAGTGGGTGAGGTGGGATAGCAGAATACTCCCCAGAATTGTGGAGAGCGGAACAATCAATGGACCGAAACAGCCCGCGGTGTTCATACCACACACAGCACGCTGACCCTCTTCAGAACGGAAAGCTACACCATTAGTTTGCATACAATCATCATTTCCTGAGTACTCCCTCCTCAAAAAAGGAATCGTTAGAGCAAATTGTAATTTTTAAAGTGTTTAAAAAATAGACATATGCAGTGTTAAATTGCCAACCAACTTACCGGACCAAGTAAAACCTGTTTCAACCGCACATGAGAGACTGGAAAAGATAGACAAAGGTCTATTTAACTGACAGGACAATATAAGGAGCTGATCACTAAAAAGTCTTAACCTGTGGGGCTGAACTGTCTGCATCTTAAAATGGCAAATGGAGGGCTTCCAATTTCAGTTAGCCATGAAATATGTTTACATTTACTTGTGCTGGAGGTGTTTATTTGACTTGCTTTTTTCCTAAAAGGCACTGGACAAGGCTTGGAGCACAGGGCAGGTGTACAATTAGATTAATGAACTATGAATTAGGGGAGTGTTTTTTTTTTTTTTTTGCCAAAAGGAGTGGTGAGCGCTTTAGATGTTTAAGCCAGCATCGCTTTGAAGGAAGAGGTACAGACAAAGAAGACTGGTGGGAGGAGATGAGCTAGAAAGCTATGATAATGGCCCAAACAAACGGTCATCTGTGGTGGCGTGAGTCAGGACAACCACAAAGGACACATGGGAGGTGGGGGCACTGCCAGTAAGAGTGTCCCATAGGTTGACTGCGGACCTGTTTTGTTCAAGAGTCACTGAAATCCAGAGATGCCGAGGAAAACAGAATCCAACTCCGTAATTCTCCCACGGTGAAGAATCAATTCCAGCAAAACCTTGTTGACCTTTCCAGCCTCCTCTCCTGGAACTCCCCATGTAGGAGTGTGCTCCGCAGTACTGAGTATTCATTGTCGTTATGAGGGGCCCTCACGCTGGTTCTGAATCCTAGCCACGCTTTGTGCAACACGATGGAACACTGACTCGTCGTCACAACGGCCGCTGTGCTTGCTCTCTTTGTCGTAGCTTCTATGTCCACCCCTCTCGAGGAAGGCCTTCCACTTTTTCATGTCCCCCTACTTGACCAAGCACCTTTGTCCTCTTCCAGGGAAGGATCCCTCCTGCTAACCCGTGGAAACTTTATGACACTGAAATACTTAGCATCCTCTAATTAACACCCTCGCCCAAGCTGTTCTGTGCCCAAGACACTTTGCCCTGGCCTTTTAATAAAGGCTTGGAAGCCAGACAGTCAGACAAAATGTCCAATTTCCCATTTACTAGCTGTGTAGCCTCAGGCCAGTTAATGACCCTTTTGTCTGTCGTTCTCTCTCTTTAAGGCCATTAAAATTGAGATAATAAAATAAAAAATGTATATGTTTCACAGGCTTGTGGAGGGGATCGGTTGAGACCACATAAAATATTGATCAGAGTGCCAGGGACATAGTCTAGGCACAGTACTTTTCCCCTTATCCCTTGACTGTATCCCCCAGACAGACACACTTCCCTCAGAGAGGTATAATCTTTGGTGACCATATTGGCTCTCCACCAACTCCTCTTAAAACATGTGTTCATGAAAATATCTGATGAAGTGATTTCCACCACACTGTAGATTGCTGATAACTCGTGAAGTGCTCCCATGAGGTATTTATGAGATGACATGTGCTTGGTTTAAACCAACAGACATTCAAAGAACCATAAGCATGGAATGTAAGTATCAGGTGACAACCGCAGGAAAGTATGCTCTTAGGTAAGGATCTTTTCCAGGGCTCCTTACATACTCTGTACATGTTGCTTCTTCCCTCCTCCCAAACTCAGCCAAGCAGAAGATTCTTCCTTACTGCCTCCCGACCTTGAAGCTGGTCTTCTCCTTGCGGTGTGGACAGCACACCTCCCTTCAGACAGGAATCAGACGGTCTGAAATAATGACAGCTCACTATTTGCCTGTGACTTTCCCCTCCCAGGTCCATGAACTCAAGGTTGACTAATACAGTGCAAGAGAGGTCTGACCCCTTCTTTCCGGGAGGGCTTATCTTTGAATGTGAACATTTGGGCACCACTTTGGGGTTGTTGAGGGTAAATGCTGATGATGTCCTTGTCCAGAGGAGGTTAGGTCCCATTTTTAACTCCACTCTGACTCAGTCCTTCCAAGATAAGGACGGGAACGTGACGCAGCTTTGGGAGGGCTGTTGGTACCTAACCTCCTTGGTACTTTTGATTTTTATTTTAAGATTGTGAAGAATCTTTCTGACATAGTCAAAGGTCTCTTTCAGAGAAAAAATAAAATCTTCCTTGTAAAGCATCATGTGACTAATGTGGTGGCGGGAATAAAAGCTTCCAAAGATCCACATTCCAGTCCCACGAGCCTGTGAATGCTATGTTGCTTGGGTCAAAGATCCCTTCAGATGTCATTGAATTAAACTATCCTGTTTGTATGAGCCTCTAATAAAATGTTTAAAAAAAATAAAAATTAAACTATCCTGAATTATGAGTCCTGGGAGCTATGAACAGTTAATGCACATAGCTGTTAATGAGCCAACCCAAAGGCACCTCAGAAGAAAGTTCTGATGGTCTATTTTTAAAAACAAAAATAAAAACAATCAAAATCCGACTACCCAGCCACACAGAGCTACCATGATTAAGAATTGGCTTGGCATCAGCTCTAAGCATGTTCTTAAGAGAGAGAAGCGTGTGGGAGATAGACACATGCAAAGGAGAAAGAAGGTAGTAGGAAGATGAAGGCATAAATTGAAACAATGTGGCCACAAGTCAAGAAGTCTAGCAACCACAAGAAGATAAAAGAGTCAAGAAACTGATCTTCCCTGAGTCTCCAAACAGAACATGATCCTGTTGACACCTGGATTTTGGATTTCTTGGCCTCCCAAATTGTGAGGGAATAAAGTTTCTACTGTTTCAGTGCACCACATCGATAGTGTTTCAGTACAGCAGTTAAGTAACGAATACAAAGAGGAACAAACTGAACTGTAAAGTCAACAGTGATCTAAGCAGCTTCTGAAAATGCTTACCCCCCTGATTTTTTACCTCTCTTTTCCTCTTTCCTCTCCTTTTCTCAAATAAGGGATTTCCTCCTTGTGGTAGCTACATAATCTTGTGTCAACTTGAAGATATTGAGTGAAGGAGTAAAGTCTAGCCTGTCAATCAGGTCACAGCCTGATGATACCTCCATGAGGGCGTGGCTTTCTCATGAGGATTCAGGAACGTTCTCTCTCCCGATTCTGTTCTCAGAAGAGGTGGGTCTGGATCCACAAGACTTTTCACCCACCTGCCTGTGTTCTTCCTGCATTCGGCATCATTGCTTGTGCTGTATGAGTCTGAAGACTAGTATCAGACATATGGGTTAACATCAGACCTATGGACTTGATCTGGACTGGGCTGGGATGTCTTCTCAATATACAAATGTGTTTTTTTCTCAATATACAATCCACAATTGCTCTTTGATATAAAGCTCTCTCTGGATTTGTTTCTATAGTCAACCCAGTCTAACACACGCCTCTACTCAAGATATTTCTGTATTATTACTTTCATTCAGTCTTGGTTTTGGGGTCTCATCACTTTCATTTGCCATTATTGCTCACACATTTGTCTCCACAAAGCTCCCTGCATGGTACAATCATCGGTTTGTGCTCTACTAACCTGATGATCCCCGGTGGTCTAGAGATGACACGTGGGGCTGCTAATCACAGGGTCGGCAGTACAAAACCCACCAGCAGCTCTGTGGCAGAAAGATGAGGCTTTCTACTCCTGCCAAGCGTTACAGTCACGGAAACCCGCAGGGACAGTTCAATCCTGTCCTACAGGGAGTCTAGGAATCAGTCGACTGGATGGCAGGGAATTTTGCCTCAGCCAGTGGTGCCACGGCAGAATGGTTGGGTAACGCGCTTCCACAAAGATTACAGCCAAGAAACCTGTGTGGAGTATCCTCCTCTGTGCACACGAGGTTGCCACAAGCAGGCACTGGCTCCCCCACCGCGGGCTTGCATTTTCGCTTGTTTGTGTGGGTTCGTTGATTCTACACCATGGAGGCTTCTTTTTCTATCCTTTTGCGGTAATGCTTGTCCTGTCCTCAGCTGTCAACTCCGCTCCCTCTTTTCCCATTCAGAATCCTAACAGGGTAAAAGTAGTTGGCCTATGTTACTGTGGGTCTGTTTCCCTTGGCTTAAATGGCTAGCTCCACTCGCATAGCTACATCCTGGGTCTCACGGCTCCTATGGCTGATTCTTCGGCAGAGGTTAAACGATGGCTTTGGCGGTGATGTGGTGAGGCAGCGGCCTGCTAAGCTTCCTAAGCTTAGAAAGTCATAAAGGGGATGAAGCAAAATACCCCAGCTGTGACCACCATGCAATGACTGTGCTTTACTGCCGCTATCGCCACACGCAAGTGCCAGAGCCTTCTGCTGTCGGTTAAGGTGCATTTTCCTTGGCCTCTTAGCAAGAACTGTGCATGCCTATCTATCACTGCATCGTTCTGATGGCAAAATGCTATTGCCTTGGCTAATCTACTCGGAATACCTTCGACTGGCCACGGAAAGAAAATGGACTTGTCTGGCCAGTTTACAAATAGGTTTATGTGTATTCCAGGAGGAGGCTCCAAATTATTGTGAAAGTGGGATGGCTCAACACCCATTACCAGCTAAATATAATCACTGATTTATATTCTTATGCCTTGATGAGATCATTTTATTGGGCGTAATAAGCAGGAAACTTATCAGACTCAAGGCAGGATAAGAGGTACTAACTACTCTTGCTTCCTCATGAGAGTCACAGAACATTTACATTACATCAGGATGCAGGAAGTTACAAAAATACTGCAGGGGAATTTTCTGAGACTGGCTCTTGAGAACTCATTTTAATTGAAAAAGCAGTAACATCCATCGTATGAGGAGAGCAACAGGATGCAGGGCTGAGCATGTGAAACATAGCCTGAGTTGTTGAGAGTATTTTAAGGGAAATTCAGTTTGGTTTTTTTTATAGCAACCCCCTTTATTAAGTCTTAACAGGACAAAGACAAAAAGAATCATCCAGGTGACGGGGAGCATCAACATGAGGCCACACTGGTACCAAAGGATCCAAAGGTACATGGCTACTTAAACACAGCATAGGACACAACACAGATTACTCATTGCTAGCAAGTCAATTCCATCTCTCAGTGACTCCACAGGACAGAGTAGAGTTGCCCCTTGGGGTTTTGGAGACTAAATCTTTGCACAAGCCGACAGCCTCCTCTTTCTCGTGAGGATCTCTGGTGGGTTTGAAGCGCCAATCTTGTGGTTAGCAGCTCAATATGCCACCAAGGCTCCTTAAAAGTACCATGAAGGGCAGATCCATCCTTCACAGTTACAGGCAGGACTCAGAGGCAGAAAAAGAGGCCATGATTTGGAAACACACACTGTAGCTGACTGGAAAGGCTTACACAATTGGTTCTAAGGCTCTCTGACCATCTCGGTGTGTCAGGGGAGGCAGGGGATGGCTCATTTCTATGCAACTCTAGTACCTCAACTTCCATCTGGGAAGTTCCTAGGGGCCAGACTTCCCTTTCCCTGGACTAACCAGAAGAGTCGGCAGCTAACATGCTCACGGCCTGAGAGCAATGGTATCCAGTTTGCCAGTCAACAGTCAAAAAGAACCCAAAGGCATCTGAATCCACGTGGAGACTCAAAATGGATGGAGATCACCCACAGCAAATCAGTCTTCTGACACTTAGTGCTCCAAACATGAAGCTCGAATACAAAAGTGTGACCCAGAGCAGGTACAGCATTTTAATTCTCTCCGCTCTGCCGTTCCTGCCCAGCTGGTAAGAAAGATTTCAAAAGATGAACAAGATGAAAAAAAAAAAAAGAGGACCTGATGCAAAGGGCTTAAGTGGAGGGCAAATGCTTTGAGAATGATTGGGGCAGGGAATGTGCGGATGTGCTTTATACAATTGATGTGTGTATATGTATGGATTGTGATAAGAGTTGTATGAGTCCCTAATAAAATGTAAAAAAAGAAAAGGGAAAAGAAAGAAAGAAAAGAAAATGATTAGGGCAAAGAATGTACAGATGTGCTTTATACAATTGATGCATTTATATGTATGGATTGTGATAAGAGTTGTATGAACCCCTAATAAAATGTTTTAAAAAAAAAGATGAACAAAATCCAGTCAAGAGTCCGAGCAAAGGTTTGAAGGAAAAGAGTAGGTGTGTTAAAGGGAGAACACTTTAGACAAGAAATCCCGAGAGTCTTTAAAACCAAACCAAACTCACTGCCATAGAGTCAATGCTGACTCAGAGTGACCTCCTGTGGGATTCTGAGACTGTTTACAGGAGTAGAAAGTCCAGTCTGATGGTTTTGAATGGTCAACCTTGGGGATTGTAGCCCAATGGGTAACCATTGCACAGGGCTTCTAGCTAGTCTAAAAGGTCTAGTCAAATGTAAAGCCTGGACCTTATACTCTGCTGATGGCGGATCCCTCACCATAGGCTGGCTTTCTGGCAGGTCTTCTGCTATTGGCTGAGCCTCTGTAGTGCAGTTCCTCTTTCCAGGTATTTGCATCAGCACCCTAGCACCCCAGAAGCATGCTGCTCTTGTCTCACACCCAAAACTCAAGTGTCTAGTCAGTCGTTGTGGGAGTTGTATGAACATCCTGTCTTTCTTTGCTTCCCATTTTATTGTCCCCAAGATCTCTGGGTCCCTTGCATTGATAAGGAAATGTCTTCTTATTCTGCCCAGCACCATCCTCTGTGCTGGCGGGCTACATGCAGAAGCGTGACTCCAGCCCCTGGAGAGTTTAGATTCCTGCCGTCAGCATCTCCTCTCCCCCTTGCCTGCCTCTGGCTAGCTGGATAGCAACATTTGCATATTAAACAATGTGTTCCGAGCGTTTGTTATAAATTAAATTGAGTTGAGTTCCTCAGAAAGAAATATTGACACCCTATGCTGTGAATATGACCTTACTGGGAAATAGGCGTTTTGCCAATGTGAGTTCACAGTGTATTAGTACGATAGGTGTCCTTATGAGAAACAGAAAAGATGGGCGTGTGAGGGCGGAGGCAGAGATTCCACGTATGAGGCCACAAACCAAGGGACGCCTGGGATCTCTAGAAGAGGCAGTATTTCTCCTGTAGACACTTCAGAAAGAACACGGTCCTTCTAACATCTCAACTGTGGACTTCCAGCTTCAGAACCATTTTGTTGTTCTAAACCACCCTGCACTGTGTCAGCAGCTCTGGGCAACTATGACCCTATTGTTCCATCTTTCCAAGTCCATCTGCTGGTCCTCCACAGGTAACTGAATGCTTTACAAGCAGTACCTGTGGGCATCAACGAGAAGGAAACAAAGGACCAATCCTTTGATTGGGTTGTCCTTGCCCAATTTGTACTTTTCATCATCATCTTCTAAATATTGAATCATGCTTCTCAAGGCCATGTGACTTAGTGTTAGTTATCTGTAATGAATAACTTGTGTAGAAAAAGCGGTGAGCGCTATGGTGACTTATGGTCATGTGTACCATTGCTGCATTTAATCCTTGGTGTAAGATTGAGTGGTCAGAAATTACGTTTGAACAGTCATGTTTGATGAAATAGTCATGCCTTGCTTTTACAAAAAGATTGCCTTTTCCCTTCTACTTTATTTTGCTGCACAACAGTGAGAGATGATGTAGTTTAGAGGTCATTTTGGATCTGTGCTAACCTTAACATGAGCGGCCTACTCAGTTTCATAAAGCGGAACGGTTGCTCTGATGTAGGCCTGTCTGCAGCCCCAAGTACACAGACATGCTCTGTCCAGGGCTGGAACTTCAGAACTCACAGCAGTTGATGAAACCTTCTGGCCTCCGCATTAAGGGAAAGAAATGAGACACCCCCTTCCCAGGGAGCTCCTCGTGGCCATCTTGACATCTTCAAGGTGAAAACAAAGGATTCAAGATTGCCAAAAAACTCCCCCTAGGGCTCTCCACCTCACATCTGCTTTACCATATGAAGAAAGTATTCTTCTCAGGTGGCTGACCCAAGCATGACACCACTCTGAGACCGTCTTCTTTATTGCGAATATGACCTCGTTTGGAAATAGTCTTTGCGAACAGGAGATCATCCAGGGTTGGGGCCACTCATTGATCCAACATGATGGAGTGCTTATAAGGCAAGTGCTTGACTAGTAGTCCAAAAGTTACTGGTTCAAACCCACCCATAGGCATCCCCTCTTTAAGTAGGGTCTTCTTCCCTTGGCGAAGCCAATGCATCCTTAAAACTATAACTTAGAACAGTGGTTCCATTTATTTAGATAGCCCATCGCCGGGAAGCCATGGGTATTTTAGCAAAACTACACAGAACATGTGTAGGTGCTGGAGAAAAACAGTTACATCGTAGTATTCTAAATCAGGATGGCTGGGTTGTATAAATGGTCAAGTGCTTATCTACTAGCCAAACACGTGGGGATTCAAACCCACCACAAAGTGTCTAAGAAAAGCAGGCCTGGAGATCTGCTTCTGAGAGGCTGCAGCCTTGAAAACCCCAAGGGCCAGTTCTGTGTGCCCACAAGGTCACCTTGAAATGGAATTTACAACATCTAACAAGACCACTTCTAAATCATTTGCAATCTCATGCTGGGTGCTCAGCAGGAGCTAGTAAAAGTTTCCAAGAATTTATGAGAGAAAAATTGCAAGTTAAGGAAAACCTATTCATGTATTTAATATATTATTTCCCTGAGTTTGAGTCTCATTACAATATGATTGATCAGTCATAGAATGAAGCAATCTATGTCATGAAAAAAAAAGTATTGAATCTCACAATGATTGACATATAATGCACCCCACACCCCAAAAAAGTGGGGTTGGAGGAGAACAAGAGAAATGTGGGTGAAGGGAGACAGCGGTCAGTGTAAGATATGAAAATAACAATAATTTACAATTTATCAAAGGTTCACAGGGTAGGAGGGTAGGGTATGAGGGGGGAAAGAGGAGCTAATATCAAGTGCTCAAAGAGAAAGTGTTTAGAAAATGATGATGGCAACATATGTACAAATGTGCTTAATACAATTGATATATGGCCTGTTCTAAGAGCTGTAAGAGCCCCCAATGAAATGATTTTTTTTAAGGTATTGGATCAGAGCATGATTTGAGAGTGCATGCAACCTGGTACCCTTAGGTCATGTGAGCATGGAGTGAAGGCTGGAGTCTCTTTACCCCAACCCATGTGGAATCTGTAATATGAACTGAGACTTTTCAGAATAAGTATTATCCTTTCTCATGGCCACAGACTTTAGGGAATTGTACTCTCTAAGAAAACAATTGTTTCTCAGCTCGAGTTTAGGTCAAAAGCCCAATGCTCAAGGAAGTCCACCCAGTTTGGTAAATGGAGGGCAGAGAGCAAGAGGCTGGCCCTCCAGGCGCTGGAGTTACCCCATGGGGGCAGCCATGGGCTCAGGCGTGGGAACCATTGGGAGGTCGACTCAGGGAGGACTGTGTTTCTTTCCGTTGTTTATTGGGTTGCTGTGGGTCTGAACTGACTCAATGGCACTAACAATAACAGCCACCACATTGGGATCTTATAAACATTTCTTTAGACCAACAGCATCATGATATTAGAGATGAGACCAGCGATTGAAATATGGTCTGTACTTGCTCTTAGAAGACCAGCCTGGTCTGAAAAGAAATTAAAATGGAAATATTTTTAGATTCAAATCACTCTCCAACCCCATGAAATCCAGGCCATCAGAGGAGATTTAAGTTCAGCATGAGGACTGACTTTTCTGGGATGGGCCTTTTTGGTGTGCCTACTTAAAATTGACTTGACTTGATTTTGCAGCAGAATTCCATGAAAGCACTTCCTACCTAGCCCACTCTGTCTTTATATCTATTGTACGACAGAACAGCCAACAGGCACTGTTCTGGGAAGCAAGCTTTATTGTAAGTCAAGTTTCAAGCTTGTTGCCTTTGGCACCAAGGAACCAGTTTTATACTGCTCTCGTGGGCTATGAGAAATAAATGTGAGTATAAAAAATGCTTTGGTTGTGACGTAAGCTTCTCTGTGTACCTTACAGCTCTCAGTACAATCGCTTGATTACTTGTATGGAGCTACACTACTCTTTGCTTAGCAACCATTTCTCTGGTGTGGGCTTTTTCATGTTAATATGCAGCTGGTTAATTATTTCTATAATTTCTCAGGGAAAAAAAAACACTTGATGGGGTGACATAGTGACTATATAGCCCGGCTAATAAAGAAAGCGACGGGGGGAGGGAGGGAACAAACAGACTAGACCACTTAGTTGACACTTATTTTAAGAACCTGGTCTCTTAGGCCCGAGGTCAGCTGGCAGTGTCATAGGAAAACTGAGGGATTAGGGAGGTGTCGGGCCACAAGACAGGAGACCTGTGTGTTAACGTTAATTTCCTTTTACCTGTGTGAGTGGAAGGATGTTTTCAATCTCTACCCTCTTATTCCATGTGCATAGAGTGAAAGAAAGGATTCAGTGTATCCCACGGGCTCTTTTAATTTCTAACACATCGCCTTCTAAATTTAGAATGCTTTAACTAACTTAGCCCAAAAGTAAAATACATTGTGGGAAATAGTTAATAGAATTTCAGTTTCTTTATGGAGCTGTGGTTTGGGGCTTTTCATGGGTAACAACCTCTCTTTAAAAAGAAAATACCATAAACCCACATGAAAGCATCTCTATTTTTTTACATAAATAATTTCAACCCCAAAAGTCTGCTATTAGTTCAGAAATACAAGTAAAGACTTCTTATTAATTAAAGCTGTATCTACATACTCTTGGAAAACAAACAAAAAACATGTAGGGACATGAAACTGAACCAATGAAATGTCAAAACAATTGTTAGTTCACATAAAGATTCTTGGAGCCCTTGCTTCAAAAATAACTCCAAAATATTTGGAAAACTACCAAAATAGAGTATGAAGAGATAAACTTGAGCATCCCTTAAATAGAAGCCAGAATCCTATTCAGCCAAATGGAGTATCAGAATTTCAGTAACAACTTAAATATAGGGGTCAGAGAAGTCTTTCTGAGGAGGGATATTTTGTGCTAAAACCTAAAAAAAAACAAAAAGCGAGATGTTCTAAGACTGATTGTGGTAAGGATACACAATCCTTCTTGATGCAACTGACCCATTGAATCGCATGATTTGTGAACTATATGTCAACAAATTGTTTTAAAAATTGAAGGTGAGATACACAATTTAGATTATAGAGAGAACAGATATATATTAAGGTTCTAATATATCCTAAATTAAAAAACAAAACAAAAGCAAAAACATGTGAGTGAGTGACAAAAAAAAAAAAAAAGCAGGTACAGAAAACTGGGCAAAGAGCATTTCAGAGAGAGGGCCTGGAGGTGGAGCACACAGGCTGACCAATTGGATGGAATGAACTTGGAGTTCATGACCTGGCTGTGTAGTCGACTTAAGGTTCATTATAAGGAGAGTGATCTAAAACTAAAGTCAAAGGGAAGAGAATGAAAGATCTGAAGCTCGGTAGTGATGTAGGTGGTTACTCACTGGGCCACTCACCACAAGGTCAGCGGTTCCCAAACAGCCAGCCACTCCTCTCCTGGCAGATGAGGCTCACGGCTCCAGTAAAGATTTACAGCCTTGGAAACCCACAAGGGCAGTTCTCCTCTGTCTTTCATGAATTAGAATTGACTCAATGGCAATGAGTGAGTGAGTGACTGAATGCATCCACCTTTGAGTGAAACCAAGTAAGGGAATGGGTGAAAGAGAGTAAGTGAAAAGACCAGTAAAGACAGGCATGTAGTCATTTAATCCACACAATGATGATGTTCTGGACAGTTCTAGGGAAAAGAGATATCAAATTTGAATTTATTTTATTAAGTATTCAACAGGCCAATGGCAAGACAGACAACAATGAATCATCTGAATGACGGGACGAAACACTATCAGTCACAATGTTGTTGGTTTTGGTCTTTTTAATTTTTTCATAGGTGTCCATGATGGTGTGGCTAATTATAGAAGGTGGAAAACAAAAGAAATTCATCACTGAATCATAACTGGTAGGCGATCAGCTCATCGTGGTCTCTGGTGGGACTAAGGAAGCAAGAAAGGGACCATGATGGGGGTATAAACTCTATTGAAAAGTAAAAAAGCTCACAGAATTGGTTCTGGAACCTTGGGGGCTGGGCGGGGGGGGGGGGGAGCATGACTCATGACCATATGACTCTGGTATCCAATGGCCATCCAGAGCTTGCCCAGGCAAGTCCCTGAGGATGACTGCCCCTCCCTGAGCTGGTCCTGGGAGACTCAGCAATCCACTTTCAGACACTGCCTGAGAGCAGAACTTTTTACCTGGCCAGTCAAGGCTCAGAAAGAACTCAAGGGAATCTGAATTGATGGGGAGACTCAACATAGATTCAAGGTTCCAACCAAACCCTGGCTTTTCTCAAACTTGGTGCTCAGAATTTAAGTTCTAATTCAGGACGAAAAGACAGATGGTAGAGATGAAGAGGAGTGGAAAATTTTGAGCATGTTTGGGAATCACCAGACTTGATGGGTTGATTACTCGGAGTAAGGAGAGAATCAGCCATCAGAAATATCTCCTAGCTTCCTGGCTTGTCATTTGACAATTTTTCTAACATTTGGGAGATTATGAATGAGAAGGTAAGCATTAATGATACTTCACAGTTTTCTAATAAATTGGAAAATAAGCATGCAGGAGGTGCTAGATGCTAATTTTTTCATCCCCCGCCCCCAGGGTAAAAGAATTTTAAAAGATATGTGGAATTTCTATGAACTCAGACATGTCAAATCTCTCAGGGAATAACCTAGTCCCATGTTTTGGTAGCCGAGCCTCTAACTTAACTCTTCACGCTGTCCTTGCTTCTTGTGTGCGTCCACTGGAAGCTCTTCTCCCTGGCGAAGACTTGTAGTTTGGTTGTAGTCAGCAGTGAACCCTGAAGCAACGCACTGGAATGAGGCCAGGCAGAGCCTCCTTATTACCTGCTCGGGACAATACCTACCCTGTGACTTCATTTCTGCTTCAACGAAAGGGAGGGGAAGTGGGTGGATGTGGCTCCAGGCGGTATGTCGATGAGCTATGATCCAAAATTTAATTTTAAACTGAAGCTATACTTAAAAACACGCAAGGATCAATTTTGCTTTTGTTTACTTTTTAAAATTATGATAGCTTTAAACATAAAGCAGAACTGAAAACAGTGAACATCCTACTATCTAAATTGTACCACTAGCATCTTAAGAAAAAAAAATGCCCTATAAGAGATTGATCCATTTATCCATCTCTATCTCCATCTGTCAGATAAGCTTTTCCTTGATCTGCATCAAGGTAAATAGCAACTATTGGGAAACTTCCCCATAGATAATTCAGCAAGCATATGATTAAATAAAGTCAGTGTTTGCTAATTATTTTCCTTTTGATGAAATTTTTAAACCCAAATTTCAAATGAAAATTTACATGCAATGAAGTAAGTAATTCTTAAATATGTATTCAATTTATTTGGCCAAATGTATAAGCCTATGAAATCCAATGTCAAATATTACCATAAAGCCCCCTAAATATTTTTCATATTCCTTCCCATTTCATCTATACCCTCACTTCCCCAGAAGCAAACACTAGTTTGATGGTTTCAGTTCTAAAACTTCATGTTAATGGAATCATACAGCACAGCTTATTTTGTGTCTGGTTTATTTAAATCAGCATAATTTTTAAAAAACCTTTTTATTGTGAAATTAGGAGAAGGTTTCGAAGGTAAGTCTTTCACTGAACAATTCATACACAATTTTTTTCTTAACCATTTTATTAAGGCATAATCCAAACATCATACCATTCAATAGTTCAAACATATCAAGAAGTGTTACCCAATTGGTACCACAATTTCAAAATATTTTCTTCCTTCTTGTATCCCTTGATATTAACTCTCCATCACACACCCCAGCACACCACACACACTCCCCCACCGTACCCCCTAGGAACCTTAATCTAGTTGTTATCTTTATAGATTCACCCACCCTGGGTTTCATATCCTGAAAAACGTAGAAAAATATATAACAGGGAGTCAAGAAGGCTACCAACAATAACAAGCACAACAGAGAAAAAGCTCAATTTGAAAAAAAAAAGCCAGAAAATATTAAAAACCAGATCAAACAAAGTGTGTCCAAGGGGAGATCAAATGATAAGATATTAACTATTCAAGTCAGATTTTTCATTTTAATCTACTATAATTGTCTCTACAATACTCTCTATCTGATAACCAGGCTTTTCCCATCCCTCAGTCATGGTCAGAGGGAAATCACTGGTGGTCCATTCAATATATAGATCCTGCAAATGTATTTTGGGCTCTTACTGTCATCCACAGCCGACTGCAAACCAGAATTTCACGCCTGAAGCTCTGATACCAACCTCCCCACCCCCCCACCGCCCAGGGACCACCCCCTCCCCTCGAGGTACCACTCCTGCCCAGATTTCTTCCTTGTTTCCTGCTCTCTTTCCTCCTCTATTCCTAACCCTCTGGACTTTGTCCTGGGGTAAATGCTGCCTTTTTTTCTTTTCTTATCTTAGATAGTTGATTGCCCTTTTCAGGGGGATGAGTTCAGTTCTGGACCTAGAGGTGTGGCTGAAAGCCAGAGCTTTGCAGGTTCTAGAAGTCTCTCTTCAATCAGTAAGCCTGAACTCATTGAGGACTTTGAAAATTGTTGTTAACCCCCCCCCCCCCCGCCAAACACACACGCTTTATCCAGGACCCTCTCATGTGACCCTTTTCAGAACAGTTGGTGGTGGGAGTCAGGGACCATCTTGATAATAGGTTTCCAAAGGTATTTGACCTACTACTCCCTTTCAGGAAAAATATTTTTTAATGTCTAAATACCACCCTACACCCCACCTCTCATCAATGAAAAGTGTACGATAGCCTGAAATCCACGATAAAGTAGAGGTATCTGTTTCTGTAGCACCGCCCCCCACCCCCACTGGATCATCCCAGTTCCTGCCCCCAGGGTGGTATTGCCCACTTAGGAAACATTGATTTAGTTGCTCTATCCTCAGGAGTGTGGAGACTGAAACTAATGTGCCCATTCATCCACTGGACTAATGTTTCCATAATTCCTTCTTTTAAAAAATATTTCTTCTATTTTCATAATTTCACTTTCCTTTAGATGGGGAGAGACCAATAGTTGGACCTTAGATGGCTGCTCAGAAACATTTAAGACCCCAGTCACTACACATCCGGATAGGATATAACACATTATCTTTGTGAATGACCTGTGTGACAGCATCCTTTAAAAATTCATCCGTGTTGTAAATGTCAGCAGTTCATCCTATTTCATAAATGAGTAGCATTCCAATGCATGGTTATACCACAGTTTGTTTATCCATTCTTTCATTAATGAACATTTGGACTTTGCTGTGTGCTAATTTACAAATAATTCTGCCACGAACATTCTCATAGAAGGTTTGTTGTGGGCATGTATTTTTATTTACTTGGGCAAATGTCTATATTGCTGTAAGGCAAGGTCAGACATGCCTCCACCCTCCATCCTTCTTCACTTTCTCTCCCAAGATTTGCTTTTAGATTCAATGACTCACTGCGATGGCTGCACAGAACCCACAGACAACACTATCTACGATGGGGTGTATTCGGGCGGCTAACAGGCTGCAATGTGCAGGATACAGGTCTTTTGTCTACAATGCCTCTTCTCAGCCCCGGCAGGTGTGCCCCTCTCTGGCCCTCGACTGCATGGTCCTTTGGCCCCACCTTGTTCACTTTGAAGATTCACAGATCCAGGGAAAAAAATCGTGATTTAGTTGTGGTTCATTTGGCTCTTCTTCTCTTGCTGCCTGCCTAGCTGCGGTTTGTGGCTTATATCTTCCCAGTTCCTGATAGCTACTCTTCGCTCAACAACTGTGAAATACTGATTTGTAGAAAAGTCTGGGACTGTGTCACCTCCTGGCACTTGCACATGATATTATCTTCGTCTATAAAACATATATATCCACAAAGAGAGAGCAAGAGTGAGAAAGCTCTGTCGTGGTAAGCTAATCACCAGGTCTGCAGTTCAAACCCAGGCTGTCTGGGCCTGTCGAGATTGAAGTTTCAGAAACTCAAAGCAGCACTTCTACTCTGTCCTATGGGATTTCAATGAGTCAGAATGGGCTCGATGGCGATTATTTTATTGTAGATTATATTAATTAAACATACCTATACACACACTCCCTGGTGGTGTACAGGTTACGCACTGGGCTGCTACCCACAAGGTGTGCAGTTTTTTGGGCACTCTGCTGGAGAAAGAGTGGGCTTTCAACTTCTGCAAAGAATTACATTTTAGGAAACTGCAGGGGTAGTTCTACCCCATCCTACAGGGTTGCTATGAATCAGAATTGGCTCAAGGGCAGTAAGTTGTTTGCTTTTAATTATATATCATGCTGTACGATATGAAAATCTTTTGTGATCCTTTCATCAATATTGAACTTCGCTTTCTAAATGCTTCCATGACACCATGGATTATAGATGTATTAATCTATATTCCTCTAATTATTTATACTATACTCTATCTTCACACATGAACCTCTGGAAAACATATGTGCCCTCAGCTTCCATTATTAAAAAAAACACAAACAACAATCATCTACTTATTGCACAAAATCATTTTTTAAATTTTTTCAATTATAGTCTAAATTTCCAGAAATTTTCATGCATCCAGAAATATCTTCAAATATATAAAATCTCATGTCCTGATCTTCTTAATTGAGAAGCTAAACAGTTTTTCCCTATCACTGACTGGAAGCCAACACCTCCCTTGGAAGAATACCAAATAGCATTTGCCATCTCACCTCGTGCTCAGGTTGAAGTTTCCTTGTGGAGTTTGAACTCCATCACACAAGGACACTTCAGGGACACTTTCACAATGACGTGCACTCTGTGTTTATGCCGCCCGGAAGAGAGTACTTGAACCATGACAAGAGGCTAAACGATACGCAACTGGTGTCTCAACTCTGCTCTTTACTAGTTGTATGAAAGACGCTGTGAAGGGAAGCGAGGTGGGGCTGCAGTCATAGACCTGCAAACCCCTCAGCGCTCACCCTCCTGCTACATGACCAAGCGCAGGCCCACTGCAGACGGCTGCCCGTTGCGTTCCCTCGGATTTGAGCTGGGAGGGAAGCCCCTATTTGGCAATTTCCATTCACCAAGCCGACAGGAAAAGACACCTGATGAACCGCACGCTTGATTTCCTCACACTCACACTGCTGCCCCCGCTCCTGAAGGTTACTCCGGAGTTCACCAGAGTCAGATGAGAATCTTCCCGTAAGGAAGGAAGTTGGCATACAGTATTTGCCGGAAGCAATTCAACCCACTAGCTCATCTTGGGCAATGTATTGATTCGGTGGCTATTTCCTCATCTACAAAAGGATAATGCCCAAATGATATTAACTCCCTTGTGATAGGGTTCGGAATGTGAATGAACTGAGATCATGCATCTAGGGCATTTAGCACAGTATCTGATATGTAATTATTTAACAATTGTTACTAAAACTAAAAAAGAATAGCACGTCTCTCCTACCTCTTCCCTGGCCCCCTGGCCCCCTGACCCACCCCACAAAAAAAAATCTGTGTTTCTGTAACTGTCCAATGAGTAAGGGACTCATTGCATTCCGTGATATCTAAGGTTTCACCCGGGATGATTTCGACAGCTACTGGGGATAAAGATGGCTCCACTGGGTAAGTGCATCTGGGCCTTAGATTTTCTACATCTGGGTGAGATCGCATGGACCTAGAATACACAAGTTAGCTCCTTCATTCACATGTTTAATGGACAACAAGAGGAGAGAGAAAGAAAGAAGTGCAAACACTGGGGCTGAGGGGGTCATATCTAACCCCCTCTGGCCACAAGGCGGAGTACAGTCATGCCTCCACCTCCACCTTCCTTTACCTTTCTGACATCAACTGTTTCCCCCACAGCACTCTACTTCTCTGTCGGGCTCAATACTCTGTTGAAATAGCCGCACGAAACTCACTGATAAAACTCACAATTATGGGTGTTTTACCAGGGAGGTTTGTAGCTTACCACAAGTCAGGATCAGTAAATGGTAAGGATGCTCATTGGTCCACATCAGGGCCTCTCCTCAGGGAGCACTCAAGTTTCTTGCTGGTCCTCAGCTTCTCAGCAATGTGATCTCTTGGCATCTACCTCTGCGGGTCAGGAAGTCAAAATGCTGCTTTGCCTCGTGGTCCCATAGACTCCACACTGCTTCTCTGCTCTGTCCCCTGGTTTCGGAGTTTCTGGTGCCTCTGGTCTGGTTTCCATCACTTCAGACACAGATCTCGAAGGTACTCCACATCCAGTAGCCCTAGGATTTCTCTCTGTCTTCCTGTTTCTGAAATGGCGCTTCAATGGAGGTGTGGTCTTGGTCTTTCAACCAATCATACCTCCAGGGAAAATAAAGGGTGATGACTTAGGTTACACCTGCTAGTAAGATAGAGAATGTGTTTTGGGTGGCTAACCACAGCATCAGCAGTTCAAAACTACCAACTGGTACCTAGTAGAGAGACAAGGTGCTTTACTCCCCTGGAGAATTACGGTCTCAGAAACCCACATGGGCAGTTCTATCCCGTCCTACAGGGTTGCGGTGAGTTTGGTGACGACTCGCTGGCAAAGGCTGCATTCCATTTGTTTTAAAAATCATTTTATCAGGGGATCATACAACTCTTTTCACAATCCGTACATACATAATTTGTACCCAGCACATTTGTACTTATGTTGCCATCATTATTCTCAAAACACCTGCTTTCTACTTGAGCCCTTGGTATCAACTCCTCATTTTCCCCTTCCTCCCCACTCCTCCTCCTCCTGAACCCTTGATAATTTATAAATAATTATTATTTTATCATATTCTACACCATCTGACGTCTCCTTCACCCAGTTCTCCGCTGTCTGTCCTCCAGGGAGGAGGTTATATGTAGATCTTGTCATCCGTTCCCCCTTTCTCCCTCACCCTCCCTCCACCCTCTCTATATGCCACCCTTACCACTGGTCCTGAGGGGATCATCTGTCCTGGATTCCCTGCATTTCCAGTTCCTATCTGTGCCAGTGTACATCCTCTGGTTCAGCCAGATATGTAAGGTAGAATTGGGATCGTGATAGTGGGGGAGAAGAAGCATTTAAAAACTAGAGGAAAATTGTATGTTTCATTGTTGCTACACTACACTCTGACTGGCTCGTCACCTCCCCACAGCCCTTCTGCAAGGGGATGTCCAATTTCCCCCACTCTGCACTCCCCCTCATTCACAATGCTATGATGATGATTATTTTTTGTCTTTGATGCCTGATACCTGATCCCTGATCCCTTTGACACCTTGTCATATCACAGGCTGGTGTGCATTTTCCATGTGGGCTTTGCTGTTTCTCAGTTAGATGACCCCTTTTTTATCTTCCAGCCTAGGGGACCACAGATTCTTTATATTTTCACAATTGGGCACCATCAGCTTTCTTCACCACACACTCCACTTTAATCCTGTATCTCCCTCCAAAATGTGATCATAATAACAGGCATGGAGGCGAGCATTCACATCACACAAGGAACTATAGCTACATCTCAAAAAGCACAGGTGATTTTTCTCATGATATTTGGACCATAGGTGCGCTAATGAGAAAGAAGAAATGCCCTGTGCCCAAACATTAGCTGTTGACCAGCAGGTGCTGCCAACTCTGCCTATGCGACCCCAGTACCTGGGAGATCTCAGCCTTAGGTCGAAGGCTTTGTGAGAAGGTGGGATAGGATACAAACCCTCACCCCGTCCCCGAGAACCCCTCAAACAGAACGACAGCAAACAGAGGTCCTTCCCAGCTTCTCTGTTCCATCGGGGCTCCTATCTTTGCATCCTGGACCACAGGCAGAAAGCCTCTCTCGAAACTCCTCAAGCTCTCTCCTGGCTCACAGTCCGAGTTTGAATTCAATTTGAATCCAGCCAAGAATGAAGGGAGGGAAGAAAAAATGAAACGCAGCGCCTCCTGGGACCATTTATATATTGGATTCTGGTTTCCTTTCTAGAGGACCTGCCACTTGTCACTTTGAAGGTCCCTCAGACAGCGGAGGCAAGTACTCTGCGCAAACTTAGTTGTAGTCAATGGAACCAGAGCTGCGGAAATAGAACGTAGAAATCAACGTGCAAGTATAGAATTTTGCTGCCTCATATTTTTGTTTTGAGGTGGCATTAACTCTAAATATAAATCTGTTCAAGCTGCATGATTCTGGTCTAAGATTTGCTTTTCTAGTATTTGGACAAAAGGGACTAAGGTTGTATTTAATAAGCACCGTTCCTCACTTGAGTTGTTGGAATCTACCTACTTGTGTGTCGGTGTATGTGTGTATTCGGAAGGGTTAAGAAGGAGGTAGACTTCATAAAGGTGAGGCTTTCTTTATGTATTTAGAAACCACATCGATTTTTTTCCTGAAAGTCATGTTTCCCTAAATGTTAATGTCATTTGAAAGCCAACTCAGAAACCTAATATGTAATGAGCTATTTCAATGTACTCAACTTTATAATTATAATACAGGCTTTGACAACATAGGGTTGAGGATACCA
This sequence comes from Tenrec ecaudatus, assembly GCF_050624435.1. Lineage (NCBI taxonomy): Eukaryota > Metazoa > Chordata > Mammalia > Afrosoricida > Tenrecidae > Tenrec > Tenrec ecaudatus. Next base: position 13,350,960 of record NC_134539.1, read on the forward strand.
GATGAGCACTGGTCTCTTGATCTTCAGCATGAGGCCCGTGTACCTGGAGACATTTCTCTCTTTGTGCTAGCTACTCACAGACAGGCAAAAATATAGGGAATTATGTAAACCATAGAAACCTACTTATTATGCCTTAATTAGATATCACATATAATTTTTAAGTCTCAGATTTATTTTAGAAAAAGGTAAGTGCTCACCATACCTTATTATAGAATATTGGCCAATCTTCGACCAACTGTAGTGTAGAATATTGGAAGAAGCATTAGACCTCCCTCTTGGCTTCCAAAAAAAGGATTTTTATTGCTTATCCTGGGAACAGTTTATTAAGTGTTTCATCTTAGAAAATTAAATAGATTGGACTTTTGTGTCTATAATATTAGCTAAGTACCCACCAATATTCAGGGTAAACTAGCTGATCTGGAGTTCAACCAGGTTGACTAGAGAAATAAATCCAGAGACACTCAGATATGTGTAAGAGAGAACTTTATATCAAAGAGTAATTATATACAAGCAAACATCTCAGCCAAATTCACATCAAGTCCACACATCTGATACTAGTCCATAAATCCCTTTTCAGACTCACACAGCCACATGCAGTGATGCAGGAAGATCACAGGCTGGTGGGTGCAAAGTCTTGTGGATTCAATGGCAGTGGCTGCATTACAGGGCTTTCAGGTCTCAGTGTGGCTTCTCAACAGGAAGGCACAGGCAGAGAGGAGGAGCCCGGGGGGGGGGGGTGCGGGCGGGGGGGGCGGCCTCCAGTGAGCCATTTATCTTGGTTGCCCTTCCATCAAGCTGCAACCTGATTGACAGACTACCCTCTGCCCACATGTTCCTATAAGAGCCATGTTGGCTCTAAAAAACCTAACTATCACAGTTCCATAGCATCTTCTACTTGAACCTGTTTGTGAACCTGGTTCTTTGACAAGCTAGAGGGACTAGGGATAAGCTTCTAAGGTAATGAACCTGCTAAATTTTAGGCAATTGTTTTGCTTAAGAAAACTCTGCCTAAAAATATTCATATGTCTTTTTTTAATGGTCCTATAGCATCCTTAAGAATCAAAATAAGGGCAATGTGCTTGAGAATTCTGTTTACTGCATCGTTAGCTTCTTGTCCCCAGTGATCTCAGCCTTATGAAGAACCTCCTAGCTGGAGGCAACACAGAGTCATGGCAGAGGCACAGAATATGAAACGTTATTTACTTTCTGGCTCCAACTGTCCATGGAACTTTTGGCAAGTTATCTAATTTTCTAGGGCTTAATTTCCTCTTCTGGGAACCCTGAAAATGTGAGATTCTGTGGTTTCAGAACTTTGTCTATTCGGAGAGCTGTACAACATGAGAGCAAAGAGACCGATTATTGATCAGTCCCCTACATTTTCTATATTCCCTTCCAAACTTGACCTGAACGTCCCTTATTTCAACAGCACTCTCTTCTATTGCCTCCCCCCACCCCCTTTCATCCCACCAAACTAGCAAAAACATCCCGCTGAACTAGCAAAATATTGAGCTAATTATCTTGATTCTGTCCTTCACTTTCAGTTCTACTGAGACTATTAAATAAGGTCATGCAAACATTCATGCCAGCTTCAGGGTCTCCCACTCACTTGCACCAGCAACGACTCGGGGGAGATTTAAAACGACGGCTCACAAGTCATCTCACTTTTCATTGCACCTCCATAGACCTTCCCAATAAACGAGAACTGCTGACGATTGTCTAACTATGCCGTAGTGTCTCTCAAGTCAAATTCATCAGAGGGCCATTCCATCACTATTGCGACAAGCAGCCTCTCCCCAGCTAACTACTAGAGAAGCGTTCTACGATTTCTCTGACACCCATAGCCAGAGATGCCACTGATAATGCATTTTGCACGTAGGTGTCTGTGGCACACGAAGCTGAAGGGCATCTCATTCTCCAACATCGTCCTTGAAATGGAAACAATAACCATTTAAGTAGTGAAAGGTTTCTCTTCATGCACCCTGTAGCTGAAAAACACACCATCTATCCCAATATTAGAAGTGACACTAAATTAAAGTTTCACGAGGGAGATTTCTCTTCAGTTGCGGGCTGTACTCTGCTGTTGCATCTAGTATGTTTAGTGCCCTCTCAGTACTTAAGCTCAAACTCTGACCTTGGCCAGACTCTCCAGACTGGCCTTTCTCTTGTATAAGTGGGGAAACTAATCAGATAAATGAAGTCATACTGAACTGCTAAAGTCATAACTCAATCAGGAACATTTGTATTTTGATATAAGCTAGTCAAGATTAATTACTTTTCTATCCTAAAGAATGAATCTTAATTCTGCATTTTCTATCACGCAGACCCATAAAATAGCTAGAGTGAGGCAAAAGGTCCTCCTAAAATAATTTTTAAAAATGCTTTCTACTAATTGGAAGGATCTCGTGAGAAGAGTACACTGATTTGATTTTGGAGGACAATGTGAGTGTATGAGAAAGGGTAGCTTGTGTGGTTTGTCAACCACCTTCTAAGTTGCAAAGTATAAAATCAAAGGGCAAGATATGACAAAATAATAATCTATAAATTATCAAGGGCTCACGAGGGATGGGGGAGCAGGGAGGGAGGGGAAAAAGAGGACTTGATGTAAGGGGCTTAAGTGGAGAGCAAATGCTTTGAAAATGATGAGGGCAAAGAATGTACAGCTATGTATGGATTGTGATAAGAGTTGTATGAGTCCCTAATAAAATGTTTTAAAAAAAATCAAAGGGAGAAATGTGACATTAAACTATTGCACTTCTTAAAATGCATATCTGATTTGCCTACTGAAAAATGAGTGTATCAATACCTCACATTGGTCTCACACCCTAATAATTAGCTAATGTTCTCTAATAATTTATGCAAACATTCTATTCAGTAAAACTGAGAGTCCTACAAGTGCAGAGAACATCTCTGTCACCTATAAATTGCGATTATAACTTATTACACATCAATGTGTCTTAAACAATAGAAAAGGCCGCCACAGAATGCTTAGGGTGAACAATAGTCCCACACAAGTTTCTAAGCAAAAGCAACCCCAATGTTGGTACATAAATTGAGGAAACCTTGCAAACTGTATCCACCTTTGCAGTTCAAATGGACACCGACCCACTGACCCTGAGTCCATTTCGACCCTATAATACAGGTCTTGACTTGCTATGCTGTAAAGAAATCTAACTCCATTTAGCAGAATTCTTCTACCATTGATTAGACCATCAAATTATTTTCACATTACACTGACTAAATGTAGAAGCCAATGAACTGCACAGCATATTCTGGAAACACTCTGGTTGATTGTAGGGAGTCTTGTCCCCTGGGAAGGATAGGACTTTTACAAACTACAAAATTCAAGAATTCATGAATACCCTTGGAGCATCTACTGTCTATCATGACGTGCACCAGTGGGGCCCACACTGAAACATGACCCACCTTGTTGAGCTGTGTTTCCTGTTCCTGTGTGTAGTGAAGTGCACAATAGAGTCATTCATGGGAAACACTCCAGCTGCAGTTACAGAAGGTGGCATGAGACTGTTCATTTAATGCCATCTTCTTTGTTTAAAGATTCCACTTTCTTAATCTTCTTTACTTTTTACCTACGTCCCCATTGCAAAGATTGGTAGAAGGCTATTTGGGGAAATTTTTCTCTTTTTTGTCTGTTTTTTTATATAAACACTTGTATGTGAGTGTGCACGTGTACGGGTTTTGTTTTGTTTAGCCAAATGAGAACCCCTAAATTCCTCCTAATAAAGCAGCAAAGTCATGTGGAAGAAGAGTGTAGGGCAGGAGACTAGGTCCACTTATTTGCTAATTATCTTCATCTCAAACACTAAGCTCACAAAAGATTAGAGTCAAATTCATGTGTCTGTGAGATAAAATTAGTCTTCCCTCCTTCCAGGTAAACTTGAAAAGTGTGGATGGTCAAATGCCAGCCTACCACCACAATGACATTGAGTCAGTTGTGACCACATTGGACAGGGTGGAACTGACCCTCTGGATTTTTGCACCGTGAATCTTGATGGGACAGAAAGTCTCTTTCCTCTGTGGAGCAGTTGGTGGTTAGAAACTGCTGACTTTGCAGTTAGCAATCAATACTCCTTCCAAAAGGCAGCAGATCCTATAAAACCATCTCTTAGCAAACAAAGCCAATACAATTGCGAAGAGCTTACTGAGCAGCTCCATTTAGGGAATCATTTTCATGATTTTTTTCTTTGCATGTATCATCAGATTTTTAACACAGTAATTTCATTAACAAATTGACTTACTTTTAAGTTCTATCGTCTTCAACTGGATTCATTCATCAAACTTTCTAAAAAATTTCTTCATATTAAGCCCTGTGATCATGCTATACTCTTTGAGAAAACTGATCAAGATTACCCCTTTGGTGGTACCCAAACCGCCAGTTTGCCATAACAGTTGCCATAACTTTTCCTGTTGACCACTCTACTTTGAACGGCTAAGCAGATTCCCACAGAAGTTACTGATGTGACTGGACCTTACTGTCTATGTCATATTGGTAAATCCAAGATTCGGCTCTGGCTTTGACTTGCTTTATAAACTTGTCTTCAATAGCTTTGAGTTTTACTTAAAAGATTGCTGGAAAGATTAGCTCTTTGAACCAGCTGGCCTTCACATGACACTTTAGACACCTGTCAGTCCAAACACTTGCGGAGGTCACGATGTTTACTTAAGATTGCGAATGCAGAGCCAGGCGAGACCCCGACTTCAGCAGCTAATTCATCCATGGCAATTTTATGGTCTTCTACCACTTTCAGAACTTGAATCACAGTTCCTTCACTCATCGAGGTTGACTGTCTCCCTTCTCTCAGCTCATCTTTGCGGTCTTCCCAGCCCTCCTTAAAACGCTTGCCCATTGTCGAATCTCTTTTATGTGGAAAGCATTCCCACGCACTTGTTGCAAGTATTCAATGACTTAGGAAGATGTCCACTTGAATTTTGTTCAAAATTTAGTAGTAGCCTTGACCTCCAAATGTTCCCCCACCCGTGAGACAAAATATTATTTTTGAAGTCACTATAATGAGACTAAAATGGGTATATTACTGAAATAGCTTGTCTGTGAGTATCTGCTGACAGAGACATGTTTGAACACGCTTTGTTGGGAATGAATTCCTGTATGTGTGATCTAGACCTAGGAGCAATTCTTCCTGATTCACTTGTTTGTGTGTGTGCCATATTATTTTTTGCCTTTAATACATAATGACCCTTCCCCCCGGAAGAATTCATTTCAGAGGACAGCACTGGAGCTACAGCTCAGGGAGAGGGACATGTCTGATCAGTGAACCCAGGCACAAATGTAGGGGGAGGGAGAGAGAGTGGAGCACATTCTGGCCCACCCAGTCCTGAGGATGATATCCCTGCTCAGAGCAGCCAATGCACAGAGAGGACCATAGGACCAGCCCCACTATGAGACAGGACAACCTTCACTGACCAATAGCACTTCAGGAACAACACTAGAGACAGAGTGCAGGAATTGTGACCGATCTGGCCCCACCACACCCAGGCAAAACACAAAGAACATGCAACAGAACATGAAAGGGAGCAGAGCAGTGAAGTTCCCGGGGAATACCAAAAATAGACTGCAGAGTCAAGGCATGACACCCCATCAAACTTGACCAGAAAACACTCCTAAAGGTCAACAAACAGACCTCGAACTATTTATAGGCTTTTCTTTGTGTGTGTCGTTATTCATTGTTGTTTTGCTTTTTCTAACTTTTGCATGCATATAAACCAATTGTTAATATGGCCAGGGCCATGCACACCTTAGTCCCCAAGGTGCCCTTGCTTTTTTTAACACTTATAGAGGTGCTTTGCAGCAGATTTCCCCAATGCAAAAGATCGTTACATTTCTTCTTCTTCTTGTTTTTTTTAACACTTATTTTTACTAAGGGCTCATACTACTCTTATCAGAGTCCATACATACATCAATTGTGTAAAACACATTTGTGCATCATCATTCTCAAAACATTTGCTCTCCACTTAAGCCTCTGACATCAGGTCCTCATTTCTCCCCTCCTTCCCCTCCTTCCCCCTCCCTCATGAGCCCCGGATCATTTATAAATTATTGTTTTGTTATATCTTGCCCTGTCCAACGTCTCCCTTCACTCACTTTTCTGTTGTCCATCCTCCAGGGAGGAAGTCACATGCAGATCCTTGTAATCAGTTCCCCCTTTCCAACCCACCAGATGAATGGATTAAAAAACTATGGTACATACATACAATGGAGTACTATGCATCCTTAAAAAACAGTGATGAATGCATGAAGCACATCGCCTCATGGGAAGAACTGGAGGAAATTATGCTAAGCAAAATAAGCCAAAAGAACAAGCACAACGAGTCCACTGAAGTTAGCTTAAAAACTCAAAAGGGACATAGAGAAAAAGCTACTGTATACCTGCATTCCTGGGGTGAAGTCTAGGTAGGATGGCAGGGGCCAGACAAAATTCAGGGACACATAGGGTAGCCAACTAAAAGGGAGGGTGAAAATAAAAGACATGAGTAGCAGGGGCACAGGGCACTAACCCACCCAAGGGGAGGTATTGTTTATATCTCCACAGGGAAAGAGGGGTCAGACTACAACCCGGTGCGCCAAGACATGAATGCAACATACAGTCATGAAGAAGAGAACCAATAGAGAGGTCTGAGGGGCCAGCCCCAATCCCAACTACATGGACAGGACGCCCTCCCCAAAGAAGAATTCACTTCAGAGGACAGCACTGAAGCTGCAGCTCAGGGAGAGGGACATGTCTGATCAGAGCACATGGGAGCAAATGAAGGGGGAAGAAGAGAGTGTAGAACATCCTGGCCCTCCAAGCCCTGAGGACAATATTCCTGCTCAGAGCAGCCAATGAACCGAGAGGACCATAGGGCCGGTCCCACCAAGAGACATGACGACCCTCATTGACCCATAGAGCAAAACAGGACAACACTTGAGACACAGTGCAGAAATTATGCCTGATCTGACCCCACCACACCAGGGAAAAACATTAAGGGCATGCAACAAGACAGCAAGGAGAGCAGAACGAGGAGGTTCCTGGGCAATACCAAAAATAGACTGTGGGGCCAGGGCATGGCACCCCATCGGACTCGACCAGAAAACACTTCTAAAGGTCAAAAACAGACCTTGAATTATTTATAAGTTTTTCTTTATTTGTTGTTGGTTTTTGTTGTTATTTCTTTTGTTGTTTTGGTTTGCTCTGTCTTGTTTTTGTGCATATTATTGTCTTTGCATGTCTATCTAGTTAAGATAGGCAGGATAAACAAGTCAGAGGAGAAAACAGCAGGACAGACAGACAAGGGAACAACAAGTGATCTAAAATTGATGGTGAGAAAGATGTAGGAGACCTGATAGGGCTTGATCAAGGGCATGGTAACTGAGAGGAATTACTGAAACCCAAATGAAGGCTGAGCATGATAGTGAGACAAGAGGAAAGTAAAAGGAGATAGAGGAAAGAACTAGGAGGCACAGGGCATTTATAGAGGTAAAATTGCAGGCATGGGCCAGACGCAGAGGGAAGGAGCGACGGCCAGCTGCTGAGAGGCCACAGAGCCAGCGACGACCGCCCCAGTCGAGCCCATGTCGCCGCCGCCGCACCCCCATGGCGGCCACCAAGGATTTGCATGAGGATCGGGACACCACCGAAAATATAGATGAGTCTAACCACGACCCCCAGTTCGAGCCAATTGTTTCCCTACTCGAACAAGAAATTAAGACGCTGGAGGAAGATGAAGAAGAGCTTTTTAAAATGCGAGCAAAGCTGTACCGTTTCGCCTCCGAGAACGACCTCCCAGAGTGGAAGGAGCGGGGAACGGGCGACGTGAAGCTCCTGAAGCACAAGGAGAAAGGGAGCATCCGCTTGCTCATGCGCAGGGACAAGACCCTGAAGATATGTGCCAACCACTACATCACACCGCTGATGGAGCTGAAGCCAAATGCAGGCGGTGACCGAGCCTGGGTCTGGAACACCCATGCTGACTTTGCCGATGAGTGCCCCAAGCCAGAGCTGCTTGCTATCCAGTTTCTCAATGCTGAAAATGCACAGAAATTCAAAACAAAGTTTGAAGAGTGCAGGAAAGAGATTGAAGAGAGAGAAAAGAAAGCAGGGGCAGCGAAGATGGACACAGAGAAGGTGGCTGAGAAGCTCTGAAGCTCTTTCCGTGCAGGTGGACAGTGAAGAGGCTTCTGGGACCAAGGCGCCTGAAGGCGAGCTGGCCAAGGAGAAGGTGGAAGAGAAGCAATAAATGGGCTTATAATATCCCTTCTCCCTTTCTTTTCCTTATTTTTTTTATCCCACCTCCTTTTGAATCTATTTTTTATTCTGTTTTGTTTACAAGGAACTTTATATGAAGCAGTTTGAACTCCCAATATCCAGACTTTTTTTTGTTTTGTTTTTCTTCGTCCTCTCAAAGACGATTTCAGAAAATTCATTCCCCAGTCATGAAAATGTACTGTGCTCACTTTTTTTTCCCATAGTGGAAACACTTATTTATAGTCATCAACAATAGAGAATAAAAATGGCATTTGATAATTGCAAAAAAAATTGCAGGCATGTACATACGTAAATTTATTGATATATGACAATGGGGTAATAGATCCATGTGCATATATTTATAGGTTTAGTATTAAGGTATCAGATAGCTATTGGGCCTCTACTCAAGTACTCCCTCAATGCAAAGAACACTTTGCTCTATTAACCTGGCATTCCATGATGCTAACCTTCCCAACATGGTTGCTGAAGACAAAGTAGGTACATAAGCAAATGTGGTGAAGAAAGCTTATGGTGCCCAGCTATCAAAAGATATAGCATCTGGGGTTTTAAAAGCTTGAAGATAAACAAACGACCATCTGGCAGAGAACCAACTAACCCCACATGGAAGAAGCATATCAGCCTTTGTGATCATGAGATGTTGATAGGATCAGGTATCAGGCATCAAAGATCCAGAACAAAAAGTCATGTCATTGTGAATGAGGGGGAGTGCAGAGTGGAAACCCAAAGCTCATCTGTAAGCAATTGGACATCCCCTTACAGAAGGGTCGTTGGAAGAAGATGAGTCAGTCAGGGGGCAGTAAAGCACCGATGAAACATCCAACTTTCCTCTAGTTCTTTAATGCTTCTTCATCTCCCTCACCTCCATCATGACTCCAATTCTACCTTACAAATCAATCTAGACCAGAGCATGTACACAGGTACAGATAAGAGATGGAAACACAGATAATCCAGGACAGATAAACCCTTCAGAACCAATATTGACACTAGCCATATCAGGGGGATAAGGGGAAGTTGGAGAAAGGAAGGGGAAACCGATCACAATAATCTACCTATAACTCCCTTACAGGGGGATGGACAACAGAAAAGTGGGTGTACGGAGACATTGGTGAGTTTAAGACATGAAAAAAAAATTATAAATTGTCATGGGTTCATGAAGGAGGGAGGGTGGGGGAGGGATGGGGGGAAATGAGGAGCTTATACCAAAGGCTCAAGTAGAAAGAAAATGTTTTGAAAATGATGATGGCAACAAATGTACAAATGTGCTTGACACAATGGACGGATGGATGGATTGTGGTAAGAGTGGTATGAGCCCCCAATAAAATCATTAACTAAATAAAGCAACAAAAAAGGCAAATAGGTAAAAAGGAGGAAAAAAAGACAGTTCAAATTTATTACACATTAGACATTAATAAAAAGTATTAGGACATATTTTTCCAGCCTTACGTGGAGATGATATTCTCTGATGCAAACTCCAAAAACAAATAAAAATAATCTCTCTGTATGAATCTTCCTTTCTGAGTAGAAGCAAATAGAAGAATATTTTTTAAAATGCTTCTCCGTATCTTATACTTATGCAGGAATTAACAAGGTTTCTGATTCCAAGGAGACCAGTGTCCCCAATTTCTACCAGTATTAGATAGGGCGGCACTCAGTAGGTAGTTTTTTAATGAAGTAACAGAAACAATTACAGATGGCACGAAGAGCAAGGATTTAAAGCAGTGACTGACACAGGAAGGAAAAGAGGGCATCACACCTATATACCCGTTTTTCTAAACACAAGTTGTTTTCCTTCACATATCCTCTAGCTGACCTCTCAAGTGCTCTCTATTTGACCTGAAGCAAAACAAGATGTGAAAAATTCACAATAGTAGAACCCCGTTTGTGCTTAATACACCTTTGTTCAACTTCCCTGTCTTGTGGCAGTAAAATGGGACAGACTCTCTGATGCAATGTGTCACAAATGGCAGACATATAATACTCAGTATTCTCTCCCTCTCTTACACACACATACACCCACACACCCTGAAACCCATGATGCCCTAGTTGAAGCTTTGTGGCCTGAAATCAAGCAAAACACAAACAATGGTTAGATTGCTATGACAACAGAGGCCATGCCATGGTTTCTGGGAATCTTTGGCAGTTGCTTTTGATTTTCATTGTTTGTTCTGCTACCTTATATCATGCTAGCAGATCCACGGGCCTTAAGATATGTGCCATGGCTTTATGTGCTTCTAAGAACACCAAAATAAGGCCACAGCAATGGAGTAATGCTCAAGACCGAGCCATGTCACAAACTCACTCATAAGGACTCTTGAAGGTCTTCTCACTTAGGCTCAGTAGAAAACTGAGCAACTACTAACTAGTAACTCTCTGTTGCTCACCTTTGAAAAAATCAATTATCCCAGAATATCTCATTTCAGAGGGAAATAGTGTGAGTTTTATGCCCTATCATTTTCTTCTGTATGGAAAAAATCCATTATGAAGGGAGAGATCATGATTTGTAAAAGTGGTCCCTACCCCTCTGCCATTAGAGTGGATTCTAACACATTAGGACCTTCTATGGGGTCTCAGAAGGTATAAATCTTTGCAACAGCAGACAACCTCATCTTTGTCCTGAAGTGTGACTAGTGGATTTGAACTGGTAACCTTTAAGTTAGTAGCCCAACATGTAACTCTCCAGGGCTACTTTCCAACAAGGTCATCCTGCAAAATGTATTTCACTATCCAAACAATCTTGTGAAATAAATATTGCTAGCTTGATGTGATAGTTATGGTGGTGTAGTGGATTATGTGTTCAGCTGCTAACCACAAGGTTGGCAGTTCTAAACAACCAACAGCTTCATGAAAGGAAGATGAGGCTTTCTACTCCCATAAAGATTTATGGTCTCAGACACTCACAAGGGCAGATCTACCCTTTCCCATAAGGTTGCTATGAGTCATAATGAACTCAATGACCATGAGTTTTGGTTATGTGAAAGTTAGGATTTGTGTTGACTGCACCGGCATTCTCAGTGGTTTGGCACTCCCTTGTGATAGTATCCATTACAATGTATATCTCCATAACAGGCTCAGTTATTAGCAGCAAATCAGTTTGTGGTGGAATGTAACACTGCTACTCAGGATCACAACCCTGATGCAGTCAATTAGAAGGTTCTGGGGATTGGGGTAGGGAGCTGTTTCCAATATAAGTGGTTGTTATGGAAAAGCTGGCTTGCTTTTAGCTGGTTCTGAATCTGACGCATCAACCCCTAGTTCTCTGGATTTGAGTCAATGGACTGCACATTGCCTGCCAATCCTGGGTGTCATCTGCAGGCTGCCATCTGACCTGCCAGGTTTGGATTTATTCACCTTTTGCAGTCATAAGCCTGACCTGCCTGCTGTTTTCAATACCCTCTGTAGCCAGCAGCCTGTGATCTTCCTGCTGATCTTGGGTTCATCAGCCCCGGCAACTATGTGAGTCAGGAGAAGCCTCTGGCCTAACACCTGACCTACAGACTTGGAACTTGCCCAGATTTGGACTTGTCCACTTCTACAACTTGTGAACCATTTTCTTGATATATATATTTCTTTTTGTTATACATGTATGACATTAACTGGTTTTGCTTCTCTAGAGAACCCAGCCTAACACACATTGTTTTGTAGATGATGAAACTGAATTCGGAAAAGGTAAGCAGCTTGTATCACACTCACAATTTGTGAACAGGAGAGGCTAAGTTAATATACCAGGACTCAAAAACCCAAGTAAGTTCTTATTAATTTGGGCTATTCTACCTATGTCTTCAATAGGATCCCTGGTGGCACAATGGTTAAGGATTTTCCAGCTAACTAAAAGTTGGTGGTTCAAGCACATCACTTGCTCTATGGAAGAAAGATGTGCCAGCCTGCTTCCAAAAATATTAACAACCTTGGAAATAATATGAGACCATTCTACTCTGTCCTAAAAGGATTCTATGAGACAACTGACTCAATGGCATTGGGTTTAGTTTTTTGGTTTAGGTATCTTCTAGAACATGGTGAGAAAAATGTTTAGAAAATATCTTTGCCTAGAAATAGTTAGAGCAGACAGTGCACCCGAGAACAATGCTATGATTGATGGTGTCCTAAATCTGTGTAGAGTTTGAGAAGAAAAAACAATACAGTGAATATGCTGAAAGCTGATAAATATATTTAAAGTGAAATGAATCTCTCACAGATATCTACAATATTTTTTTTCTTGGAAACTAAAATATATCCCAGGTCCCATTGAAGATTCTAGTTTTACTGAAAGATAATGGACAGATTATTTTACCAACCATAGAATCAAAGGTGTGCTATTTGGGTTGTAAAGAGAAAAGTAACTCTACGGTGATACACTTAGATTTATGATATTATTGTCTATATAGTGTTTATGCTCCTATATCATCAATGATGATTGTTTATCACACAGGTAATTTTAACACACTATAGAAGAAAGCAACTCTTTATGACAGATAATCCACCCTGGAGAAACCTACAAGGAAGTTGATAAAATAAAATTAATAGGTAAAATAATTAGAATTCACTAGAAGATTATATAAAATCCCTGAATGATACAATCAATTAATATGCTCTGCTGCTAATCAAAAGGCCGGAGGTCTGAATCTAGCCAGACATGCTTCAAAATAAAGTTTGGCAATTTACTTTTTAAAAAATTAACCATTTAAGATGTTATGGGGCATAGTTCTACTCCAACACACATGGTATCACCATGAATCTGAATTAACTGAACAGCAACTGGTTAGGAGACCGTACAGAATTTTAAATGACATGAAATATCTTTTGCTCATTTTTTGACTGTTAGTGAGAAATGACATTGGGCCATGTCTGAACTCCTCTGACTACATAGGAGGGAAAGGAGAATCCAAGTCTACATCAGCCCAAGGCTGATGCTAAGGGAGGGGTCAGACATTTCTCTACCTCCCATCTTCCTTGACCCTATTCTGATACCAAACACTTAACCCACGACCTTGTACTTCTCTGCTGGGTTGGATAATCCATTGCAATGGCCACACAGAAAGCACAGATATCATTCATGATTGGGAAGGTTTATTGAGGAAGTTCACACAATGGAAAGCATACAGTTCCTTAGTCTCTCATGCCTCTTCTCACGCGCACTGTCAGGCGCATCTCTCTCCAGGCCTTGACCTCTCAGCCATGTGGCCCCATGACCTGAACTCTGCCTACGGGAGTGTTACTGATCTCCGTTAGCATCGTCTGATGTCCCAAGGTCAACCCACTCGACAAGCTTTACTCTGACCATGACCTGGGAAGTGCACCGCTTTGTCTTAGGGCCTTTGTGCAGCTCCTATTCTCTGTCTCCTGGCTTCCATTCTGTGGCCGCTGGTGTTTCCGCTGCCTCTGACCCTTCAGGCAGGGATCCCCTGGTGACTCCTATTTCTTAATGGTCACATGATTTTTCGATTCCTCCTTCTAAAATGGCTCACTCTTATACCCAGAGAACATTTATTCCTTCCGTCTTTCATCTTCAGAGCCAGTGGAACAAGTACTAATCATGCCCTCTACCCCCAACCCCATCCCCCCACCTCCACTGGATTGCTATGTGCAAAGTCTGTGGTTCAAAATCCCTTGCCGCTCTGCAGGAGAAAGCTGGGACTTTCTACTCCCACAGACGGTTACAGTCCCCGAAACTCCCAGCAGCAATGCTACTCTGCTCTACAAGGTCAGTAGGATTAGGCAGTTGGGTTTGTTATCCTTAAAATGATGACAATGGTAACGAAGTGTGAATTTATAGAAGAGAGCACCCACAAATGCCAAATTTGTAGAGGCCTTTGTGGTCCAGGTGCACTGGATTCTACTGGCTGTGGGCTCCTGGACCACAAGGTTGGCACATTTATGATGCTTCTATTCCTGCTTGTATCCTAGCATGATGGCTGACACACAGCAGACAGGGAAATATTTGAAGAAGGCTGAAGACCCCTAAGGAGGGAGGAATGTGAGGAGAGCAAGGTGTGAATCTGTGTATTAAAATGGTTTGGAATATGAGAAATAGTACAGAACTCAAGGCAAGAAGAAAAGCATCCACTCAGACCAAACCCAGTGACATTCAGTCCACTGCAGCTCATAGCCGTCCTAGAGGACAGTAGGACTCGTTCTGCAGGCTTCCAAGTGCCAGTCTTCACCAGAGCAGGAAGCCTCCTCCCTTTGTCAGCAGCCCCACATGCAGCCCACTCTACCGCCAGGGCGACTTCACAATGTAGAAGGGTTGAAATCTGTTGTGTGTATGTGAGAGACAGGGAAACACACACACACACACGCACACACACACGCACAGAGAAAGAGAGAGAGAGAGAAACTAAGCTGAAGCCATTATGCCATGGACATTGTTTTGAAGAGATAAGATCTGCTACATTCTGTTGAGGTTGTGGAAGTTCAATGAATAATTTAGAACTGGAACTGGGACAATAGAACTCTTATAGGTGCTAAAGTGATTAAAAATCGTGGTGGAGTAGATTTAAACAAATATAGTTGGTTTGGAAAACTGACAAATTGTATTCATAAAGATTTTAGGTACTGGTGGACAATTCAAAGGGAGATCTACAATAGATTTTAGAACTAAAGTGAAGAAAGGGTGAACAGTCAGGAAACTGTGAGTAGTACAATGTAGTGGAAACGGCAGCGTTTCTGAGATAAAAATAATCAATTCTGCTCGTTGTGAGCAATCGTAGAGAAGAGACTTAAGATGTTGAATTATTGTTTTCATTAAAGCACCTCACATTTCTGGGTATTCATGCTTGTTAAAATATTAAAAGGCCATATTAATTTCTGCTCTACTTTCCACGTGGATAAGCTAAAAATAAAATGGTTCTCATTAGGATTTTTTTCAAAAATATATTGCCAAACCTTGTATATGTTTTCTGAAGAAAAACACATCGAATCTTAGGACTGGTTCTCTTTAGTTGAATGTTTCAAACTATAATACAAAATAGAATGAAAAGAAGGGAGGGAGGGACAGGAGAGAGGGAAGGCAAAGGTAAGAGCAAGTAAAAGACAGTATCAAGGAAGGGAGAATTGAAAAAAGTGAAAGGGATTTAAAATAGGGAGGAGAGAAAAGCAATGGGGAAATGGTGAGATGAGCAAGAGAGTAATAAGAGATTCTTAAGCTTGACTCATAGGCCTCGTTTGGAAATTCCATTTATTTCCTTTGTCATCTAAATAGAAGCAGAACAAAATGAAAACAATCCTGAAGGAAACTGGAAAGAAATGTCAGTGGAACACTCATTAGAATGCTTAGCTTGGGGGAAGGGTTTCAGTGTTGGACATATGGGAATCGACAGAACGTGAAATATGACTATCTAATTCCTTTCCATGTCTCTATTTTCATTTGTAAATTTTCATTTATAAAAATGGGAGTTTTAAATAATCTGCAAACCAAGCCTCCTTAGTCAAATACAGCTTGACCTTTATACACCGATTCACACAGAACAGTGATATAATTAGTCATGTCGTAACCTAAAGCCAACCACGTGCTGTTGAGTCCATTCTGACTCACAGGAACCCTATAGGATAGAGAAGAACTGCTCCCATGGGGTTTTCAATGTTGTAAATCCTCAGTGAAGCAGACCGCCTCATCTTTCTCCCATGGAGTGGCTGGTGGGCTGCAAACATCTACTCTTGGGAGAAGAATGTTCAGGGTGCTCCGTAGAGGCAAGGATAGCAAGACTCCATCTGACACACGTTGCCCATGTTGTCAGGAAAGACCAGATCCTGGAGAGGGACATTCTGTTTGGTAGCGTAGAGGGGCAGAGAAAAAGAGGAAGTCCCCAAAGAGACGGATTGACGCCACAGTAGACTCAAACCTAAGAACAATTGTGAGGCTGGCACAGGAGCGGGCAGGGCTCCATTGTGTTGTGAAGTCACTATGGGCCAGAACCAGCCTGATGGCGCCTGCCACCAACTAAACCTCTGGGTTCGACAAGTTAACCACCGCACCGTTAGGGATGCTAATAGTGCTACAGTACAAAGCGAAGATGTTTTATTGTACCCGGAAACTGGAGTTCTGTAAGAAAACGGCTACATATTTCAGCAAATACGCAATCTTTTTAAAAAATCCCTACTTATGCACACTTCAGAGTGATGCAATGCTAGGTGATATATTAACTGGATCATTCTTTGAATGACTCTCTGACCCAAATTCTTTCGGAATCTGTCTGCAGTTGATAGAATGTCGAGAAAAATGAAAAAACTCTGCATGCTGGCCCTTGTAGACTACACACGTTCTCACATACGAACCAAACATAATTCAATTTAAGATGCTCGCCTTTTAGTTGGAAAATCAATATTAATAAACAAGGCAAGATCAGTGAGTTAGGACTTAATTCGCTTTGCATAGAAATTGAGAAATCATTCATACATGCCAAATTTTCAGATGTACTACCAAAGAATTTTACAAATGTTTGGTGTGCAAAACATGTGCATTCCGGGTTGGCCACAGACAAAATCGTGTGGTTCCTGCAGGTTTTTTTGGATGACTCATCACCTCTCCACCCAAAACCACATACCGATAGACTCATCTCTCTCCCTGGATGTGGGGCTTTCCACCAAATTCCAACGCTGGTCTTCATGATGGAACAGGACAGACCTGGCTTAAGCGTTCCCAAATATTCCTTAACCAGTGGACCAGATCCCTCCTCCAGATGACATGTTTGCAATGAATGAGAAAGTTAAGAGAAAAATGCAGTGGGGAACATACTGAACCATTGACTGACTATACCAACCGCTCAGGTATGTAGCAAAAGTCACGTGCATTCTACTGTGTTTTTTTTAAGGTTTATTTTATTTCCTTGTGTTGGTTTTCACCACAGCAGAATATACACCAACTCAAGCTTTGACATGTACACTTCAATGACACTGATTACGTCATTGGAGTTAAACTACCATTCTCACCCCCCTTTCCTGACCTGTTTCCACTGGCATAAACTCACTGTCCCAACTCACCTTTTGAGTTGTTTGTTATGCATTGGAATCCTTGTAGACAGATCCTAAAAGAGCATAAATATTCCTTAAATGATTATTAATCATTAAATTGTTATTGTTTCTTTGCTTGCTTTTAAAGTAGTTTATTTTTCCTATAATGTTTTTATAATTATATAATTCACATCATTCAAATAAACAGTTCAGTCATATTAAGGAGAGTTGTGCAATTGTTACCACATCCAATTTCAGAATATGTTTTTCTTTCTCGTTCTCACTGTTGTTAGCCCCCCATGTTCTCACAATTTCCTCTGCCATGCCCCTAGGTAATTAATTATTAATCCAATTGATGTCCCTATAGATTTACCTTTCCTGGGTTTCATATACACTAAGTCATACAAGCACAAACAACAAACAAACAAAAATCAACAACAATTACAAAACAAAACAGAGAAAAAACCTCCGTCAAATAGAAAGTAGAAAATATTGAAAACTGAAATACCTTAAAAAGGATTCAAAGGGAGATCAAACATTAGGGTGTGACCTACAATGACTTCAGAGAATATTTTTGGCTTATGGTTTAAAGACTATTTGTGGACAATAGTTTGGGGATTTATTTAGCATTCATAGCTCCAGAAAGTGTGGAGTGTAAATTATTTTTAAATTCTGGTCTACATTTCTTCCCTTTTTGATCAATAGTCTTCTATAGGCTCCTCACATGCACTTTAGGTTCCTCTGACGCTTTATTTTATTAGTTATATATCAGACAGTAATACCTCACATTCTCTAGCGTAACCTGTAGCCTCCTCCTGAAAGGTGGTACTTCAGTAGTACATACATGCAATCCCCAGGGTCTGCACAAAGCCGGTTCCTAAGTGTCGATAAGAACTTATAGGTAAATGACAACAGTTGCATATGCTTCCTATTTAGCTTTTAGTGCAAGAAAAGGCTTGAAGCTTTTTCATTAATTTAAAAGCGTACTGTGCAGCAAGTGCCCACATGGTGATGAAATTTAAATTTTGATTAAATGTTGGTTCATTGTCACAAAGTGAGGGAGATTTTCCATGTTAAAGGGTAAGGAGAAGTTGTTGTTAAGTCAACAGAAGTTCAAAGCCTGAGTACTGCCAGTGCTGTGCTAATGGAGGCAATTACCCATGGGAGAGATGGAAGGCAAATTTGCTGTGAGCTAGCCAGAGAACTATCCTAGTACTGACTCCTTCTAATTAGGTTTTATACTTAGCATCAAAAGAGTCTAGCTAGAAAATTCCCTATAATGAAGCAGAGTTTTTTGTGTAAATGAGATTTTTATTTCTAAATCACTATTATCCTTTGAAAATATTCCCCTCGATTTTGCTTTCTTGGCGTTAACAAAAATACCAACTGGAAAATGTATGGATAAATATTAAAGAATTGAATGAGATAGTGCTACAGGGGACAACAGTGGAGACACAGTGTGGGAATTCCACTAGATCTGATCTCACCACACCGAGGCAAAGAATTAAGGTCATGTAGTAGAATAGCAAGGGGTACAGAGCAACGAAGACCTCAGGGAATACCAAAACTAGACTTTGGGGCCAGGGCTTGGCACACACACACACCCCCAGACTCCACTGGAAAACACTCCTAAAGGCCAACAAACAGTCCTTGAACTAACTACAAGCTTTTCTTTCTTGTTGTTTTATTTTTGTCATTGTCTTGTTGGTGTTGTTATTTTGTTACTTGGTTTTGCTCTGTCTTGTTTTTGTGCATGGTATTATCTCTGCGGGTCTGTCTAAATAAGATAGGATGGATGAACAATCTGGAGGAGAAAACAAAGGGACAGACAGTTCTGGGGAACATGGGAGGGGGGAATTTTGGGGGAAAGGTAGTCGTAGTAACAAACCCAGGGACAAGGGAACAACAAATGATCCACATTGGTGATGAGGAGGGTGTAGGAGGGTGAGGAGGGTGTAGGGCATGATCAAGGGCAATGTAACTGAGAGGAATTACTGAAACCCAAATGAAGGCTGAACATGAGAGTGGGACAAGAGGAAAGTGAAATAGAGGAAAAGTGAAATAGAGGAAAGTGAAATAGAGGAAAGAGCTAGGAGGCAAAGGGCCTTTATAGAGCTCTCAAAAAGGGCATGTACATATGTAAATATAGTTACATATGAGGATGTAGAAATATATCTATGTGCATATATGTATATGTACAGGTTTAGTATTAAGGTAACAGATAAGCCTCCACTCAAGTACTCCCTCAATGCAAGAATACTTTGTTCTACTAAACTGGCATTCCATGAGGCTCAACTTCCACACACAATCGCTGAAGACAAATCAGATGCATAAGCTAATGTGGTGAAGAAAGCTGATGGTGCCCGGCTATCAAAAGATATAGCGTCTGGGGTCTTAAAGGCTTGAAGGTAACCAATTGGTCATCTAGCACAGAAGCAACAAAGCCCACATGGAAGAAGCACACCAGCCTGTGTGATTGTGAGGTGTCAAAGGGATAAGGTATCGGGCATCATCTGAACAAAAAGCCATATCGTTGTGAATGAGTGGGAGTGCGGAGCGGAGACCCAAAAACCCAATTGGACATCCCCTTACCAAAGGGTCACAGGGAGGAGACGAGCTAGTCAGGGTGTAGTGTAGCAACGATGAAACATACAACTTTCCTCTAGTTCCTAAATGCTTCTTTCCCTCCCCACCCCCACCCCTCACTATCAAGATCCCAATTCTACCTTACAAATCTGGCTAGACCAGAAGATGTATACTGGTACAGATAGGAACTGGAAACACAGGGAATCCAGGGTGGATGATCCCTTCAGGACCAGTGGTGTGAGTGGCGATACCCAGAGGGTGAGTTGGAAAGGGGGAACCGATTACAAGGCTCTACATATAACCTCCTCCCCGGGGGACGGACAACAGAAAAGTGAATGAAGGGAGACATCGGTCAGTGCAAGATGAAAAAGTAATAGTTTATAAATTATCAAGTTTTCATGAGAGACAGGGAAGTGGGGAGGGAGAGGAAAAATGAGGACCTGATGCCAGGGACTTAAGTGGAGAGCAAATGGTTTGAGAATGATGAGGACAATGAATCTGCAAATGTGCTTTACACAACTGATGTATGTATGGATTGTGATAAGAGTTGTATGAGCCCCTAATAAAATGATTAAATAATAATAATACAACAAAAGGAAAACATATTGAATAAGAAGTACTAGGAAGAAATTTAAGTCATATTTAGAATTATTTTATGATCAAAGAATAAGGAAAACACAAAAAAGAAATTTTATCTACCTGTAATCTCACTGAATAGTAGTAACTTCTTTGTTATGCTAGTAAATGTAAGTATTATATATATATATATGAGCATGCTGTTGACACCTGCTTTTTATTCAGCCTTTTCTTTTCAAACAGAGACATCTTAACAATATTTCTAGGGTCATTAAGTATTCGTCTATCACCTCACTCTAAATGGTTGCAGAACTGTCCCGGCTATGGTTATACATAATTAATCTAACATATTCCTTATTGTAGCAGCTTTACTTGCTTGTTTTCTGCTTGATTCTGTATTGACCATATGTATAAATAAATCTCTGCACATATTGCTGATTGCCTTGTAAAAATACATATCTCAACCAGGAATTGCTGAGTAGAATGGTATACCTAACTCTCAACAAGGATGTTTTAAAAGTTGACCTCCAAAAATGGTGACCAATTTACATCTGTACCAACAGTGCATGATTATTGCTTGAGGAAAAGCAAATGTTTGAGATTAGAGGTGATTCTCCCCCCAATGATTTATTAATCAATGTTGTTGCCTGTAGCTTCTCTTCATCACTGGTTTTCTGAGATGAACTTAAATGCATCTTGTAATTCACTTCACCCAAGTTATATTCACAGTGCAGGCATTTGGGATTTTAAGGTAAATTAACAAAATATGAAGAGAATATAAACAATGCTGTGCTTCATTTTTCCTTGCAAAGGGATTGTAACACTCAACCTGCCTGCCACTCATCAAAATTCGTCTCTTTGAATCCTTTTGCTCCCTAAATTAGCACAATACCCAAACTGAAAGGGTGGGAATTCATTCTACTGGTCCTTACAGATCCTCATGGGATCACCGTGTAGCTTCTTTATTTGCTTATAAATCATTTGGTTCGTGGCTCTTACAGAGCTTAGAACAATCCATACATCAACTGTGTCAAGCACATTTGTACATATGTTGCCATCATCATTTTCACAAAATTTTCTTTCTACTTGAGCCCTTGGGTATCAGCATTTTTCCCCCACTGTGTAGATTCTGATTAATTCTATCTACCCAAATTCTTGGCTTCACACAAGAAAGAATTCATGCTGAAGCCTGGTTTGTGATACAAGTGGGCTTTCATAAAGGACGGAAGAAGTTTCAGGTTTTATTTTATTTTTTTAAACAATTTATTAGGGACTCATACAATTCTTATCACAGTCCATACATATACACACATCAATTGTAGGAAGCACATCTGTACATTCTTTGCCCTAATCATTTTCAGGTTTTACAGCCACTGAACACGGGCAACTTCTTAGAACTGCACACTCACCTGAAGCCGGAGAGACCACAATACAGGCTAGGGAGGTCCAGACAGGAGACAGAAGGGGAGTGGGGGTGGGGAGGTTGTCTTGACATCAAGGTATTTGAGCCCTATGGCTAGAAGGTGTGGTAGCAGGTATTGATTGGGGCCATTGGCTGAATTAAGCCCACCTGGGCCTAGTTTGGGCTGCTCAGGTTTATTGGCCACCTGGATGTTGCTGGTGGGGGTTGGGATGGTGGTGTGCCGGGGTGGGGGTGGGATGGGGTGGGGCTTGAATTTGGAGCATGCCCAGTTAGTCTTTATGGCTGGCTAAGGGCTCAACTAATTCTCTTCCAACCTTCCGTAGGGGGCCTTCAGGCATGGAGAGGGGGCAACCCTGTCCCTCTCCTGGGACCTAACAGTTGGAACCGGAAAGGTATGGGTTCAAAACCGTAAGAGATGTCTGTTCCAAAATTCCGTGCAACTGCCAAATGATATTGTTTATTATTATAACCCTGTGGCAATGCTATTCAGTATATAGCATAATGTAATTTAAATGGAGCTGTTCTTCATTTGACATGTTCTCACTATCAAGGTCAGAGTCAACCCTAGCACGTCAACTACATCACATGAGTTGGGCATAAAAGGTCCCCAAAGGGTTGAATAAATGTACTTTCAACTGCCTTTTATCTTCTGGAAGGGGAAGGTGTTTTGAGCTGTTTTCCCTCTGAATTTGGCCTCCCCTTGTCATGGGTTCCATCAAACTAAATGGAACTCTCTCTTTGATATGAGTTTTATAGATGTATCTGCTTACTCCTGAGTATGGCACAGACATCTGTATAGTATTTTTCACAAATGCTCCGCTCCCACCATTCCCCACCCCACCCCTTCCCTTCTCTATCTCTGAGTCTCTCAGTAGAGTTTGTAGATGAGTTGAAACAAGTTCATAAGGCTATTATTAGTTAGACATACTTAGGGCAAGAAAAGACTCCAAGACCTTTCAAGGATTTAAAAACTGCATGTGAAGCAAGTGAAAATCACTGTGAGGAAGAATTCATTTCATGTAATAGGTTACCCCTTGGGCCGCTAGCTACACATCAACAGTTTGAAGCTACCAGCCACTCCTCAATCGAAAACGAGGCTTTGTGCTCTTCTAAGCGGGTGTCAGAACCCCCCAGGGGCAGTTCTAATCTGTCCTACAGGGTCGCCATGTGTTAGCATTGACGCGATGGCCATGACGTTTGGTTCCCCAGTAACCCACACTTGGTTAGTCAAAACCCCCTTTGTTTTATCAGTGATAAATTTCTCTAATTTGAACGTGTTTTCAACTCCACAAAAGAATTCTTATTGCTTCATTAAATGGATATGATAACTTGTAACTATCTGCCTTAATATTGTGAGAATATAATTACAAGACCTATCTTTCATAGAAGGCACATATAGTCAATACATACCATTAAGATTCCCCAAAGTATTCATTGAGCCACACCATGGCAGAATGGAAAACTCATCATAACCACACAGAACTCACCAAGGTTAGTTGATAAAAAGTATAATTTACAACTGAACAAGGAGCCCCATGGGTGCAGCAGTTAAGCACTCCACTTACCAACTGAAAGCCTGGCAGTTCAAATGCACACTGAATTGTATGATATGTGAATTATATGCCAATAAAATGATTTAAAAAACAAAAGACTTAGTCGAAAACACCACCATCAACCCTCTATCTCAGGATTACAGGTCCTTGTTTGCTAAACTAAGAGTTTTACTCTAGGCTGTAAATTCCAAACCTGACGCCAAACCCATTGCCCTCAAGCTGTTCCTGACTCAAAGCAAGCAGATGGGATGGGTGGAACCACTCCCGGCAGATCCTGCATCTCTCCCAGACAAAGCTTTTGACTCGCAATCACATTCCGGAGAGCTGTGTACTCAGTATGGCAGAGGGGTTGGGAGCCCTTACTTCTTCCGCACACTCATGGTTGTGACCCCTCATTTTGCTCCAACAGCCCTGCTTTGCCCCTAGCTATTAATCCAGTTACTGGCTGTCTGGATTTTCCTATCCTGGATTTCATCTACAGAAAAACATAAAACAAAAACAAGCCAAAAAAATTCAACAACAATGTCAAAGCAAGCATAGAAAAACCTCAGTCAAAAGGAAAGCAGAAAATATTAAAAACTGAAACAACTTTAAAGTGAGTCTAAAAGGACATCAAATGATAAGGTTTAGCATGTTAACATAACTACCTCTCTGCCCCACGGCAAGGCTAACAACATCCCTGAACCATGCGCAGAGGGTTTTCACAGGAGTCTTAATCCCTGTGGGGACCCTGCAAATGAATTTTGGGCTGCTACAGTTACCCCGTAACCTTCTGCAAGCTGAGTGTTCAGAATTTCATCTCTGATACTATTTTTGCCTTCAGATTCAGATGGTATAATTTACAGTCCTTGGATGGCATAGGCTTGGGTGTTTCTTCCATGTGGACTTACTTGAGGCCTCACTTAGATGGATGCTTGCTTTAAGATAACCCTTTTAGACCCCAGACACTATTGTTTCTGATAATTGGGTGCCATCTGATTTCTTCACCACACTTTGCTCTTGCTCCTGTATCTTCAATGATCTCTTCAGGAGGGTGAATATCTTGAAGCGCCATAAGAATTCATTGTTCTCAGGTTAGGGCTATGATTAACTGCAAGCACAAAAGTCATTCCCATTTCTATGGTTCCTATAGGTCCCTGGATCACCTTGGAGACATTATCATGTGACAATAGAACACATACGGCATCCCCATCCGGCATAAGGGAATTCTATTGATGTTGTCCTTAATTTAGTCATTGGTATAGAATTTAAAACATCAATGAGAGAAAGAAATTATACATAGAATTTCAGTTCTGGGTTTTCAGATTAAAATACATGACTTGTTGATTTGTACACATTAAAAACTAAAGTGACTGAATACAAACAATGAGTGTTGGGAATAGGGCGACATTTTCAATAACTCCATCACAAAGGCAGGCCACGTCTTCCAGATTATTATAGGTCATAAGAAGAAAAATGGTAATGCTATCGTTGTCTCAGGACACCAATCACTGAACACCCTTGAAGTAAGAGATCCAAGCCAAAGTCCATGACTTCCAATTCCACTACCTTGGGATAGTGGTCATCTTCTTTACACGCTAGGGCATTTCATCCTGAAGTCTCAGGGAGTAAGTCAGTTCCTTTAATCTGCTATAGATGAGCTTGGGGTAAAGCCCAGTTAACTTAGGGGGGTTTCCACATTGAGTCCTTCTGGTGTAGTCTCTCGGGAATATTGTGTATCTCAGGAGGTCAGAGTCTGAAGTTCCATGTATGTATAACATGTGGCATGGGTCACGAGAGCTGGACAGAACCTAGGTCAAAGTGTCCAATGAGGAACATAATACTGGGAGTGTCCATGATACTTCCCTGGGGCCCATAAACTATTGTTAAGCAGTTTTCCCATGGGGTGGTTGCCCTCCAACAGAAGTATAATCCCCATCACAGAGACAGAGAGATCACCCCCCTTGCCCTGCTGCCCTTGACTTGAATTTCCTGGAAGTTTCAATAATCATTCTTGTAGGAACGTCTTTTGATTTGTTCAAACAATAATGTTGTATGGCAGCAACTGGTCTTACCCCTCTCCCCAAATAAAATGAATTTAAACTACCAAATACTACCAGCCAAATAATTTTTTCTTTAATCTTTGTGTCCTTTTAAAAATAGAAATATGCGTAGAATCATATTTCTTATTCTCTTTCTCTTAGGACTTCTCAAAGGCAATTCTATCTCTTTGTCTACGTCTTTAACAGTAAAGATAAGCCGAAGCAAAAAGCATGATATGGACAGCAAGATCTGGCATTTCTTAGAAAAACGATAGGTAGAAATTCTATGGTATGTACTACTTCTATTTGTCAAAACTCTGGTGAAGAACCATAGTTCTCTCCAATTTTCTTAGTCATTATGCTCCATGCGAGTGCTCACCATTGCTCTCTATATTCACCAGAATTCATATCCCACAATGGTTAGCTTCCATTGATACGACAGTGTTTCAAATAAAAGTTTCTACACATCTGGCTTATAGATTTGCTTTAAGGTTAAGGCATACAATCAGGATATTCACTAATTTTCAAAGACATGGTTTTAGACCATCATTTGGGATCCCTGGTGGCATCGTCGGCTATGTGCTGAACTGCTAAACACGAGGTCAGCGGTTCAAGCTCACCAGCTATTTTGAGGAAGGAAGATGAGGCTGTCTACTTCTGTAAAAATTTAAAGTCTCAAAAGTCCAGAGGAGCAGTTTCACTCTTTCCTGTAAGGATGCTATGATTCAGAATCAACTTGACAGAAGGAAGATGTGTATTTAATTAGTTATACTATGCCTTATGGTAAATTTAATATTAGAAGTCATCAAGAAATGTGGTGGAAGGTATAAGGCATCATGCAAAAAAAAGATATATGTGTGTGTATGTATGTGTACATGTGTGTGTGTGTATATATATATATATATATATATATATATATATATATATATACCATATTAAATGAGGGGGGAAGTGCAGAGTGGAGACCCAAGGCCCAAGTGTCGGCCAATGGAGATCCCCTCATAGAGGGGTTTAGGAGAGATGGGTTAATTAGGGTGCAAGGTAGTACCGATGAAGAACACAGCTTTCCCCCAGATCCTGGATGCTTCCTCCC
The DNA here is from genome assembly GCF_050624435.1 of Tenrec ecaudatus. NCBI lineage: Eukaryota > Metazoa > Chordata > Mammalia > Afrosoricida > Tenrecidae > Tenrec > Tenrec ecaudatus. The sequence continues at coordinate 13,377,434 of NC_134539.1, forward strand.
CCCAACTACCATGATCCGAATTCTAGTTTGCAGGGCTGGATAGGGCAGAGGCTGTACACTGGTACATATGAGGGCTGAAGGCACAGGGAATCCAGGGTGGATGATACCTTCAGGACCAAGGGTGTGAGGGGCGATGCTGGGAGAGTGGAGGGTGAATGGGTTGGAAAGGGGGAACTGATTACAAGGATCCACATGTGACCTCTTCCCTGGGAGAGGGACAGCAGAGGAGGGGGGGAAGGGAGACTCCGGATAGGGCAAGATATGACAAAATAACGATGTATAAATTACCAAGGGCACATTGGAAGGGGGGAGCGGGGAGGGAGGGGAAAAAACAAAGAGGACCTGATGCAAAGGGCTTAAGTGGAGAGCAAATGCTTTGAGAATGATTGGGGCAGGGAATGTATGGATGTGCTTTATACAATTGATGTATGTATATGTATGGATTGTGATAAGCGTTGTATGAGCCCCTAATAAATTGTTTTTTAAAAAAGAGGGAAAAAAAGAAAATAAAAAGAATGATTAGGGCAAAGAATGTACGGATGTGCTTTATACAATTGATGTATGTATATGTATGGATTGAGATAAGAATTATATGAGCCCCTAATAAAATGTAAAAAAAAAAAAAGAAAATGATTTTAAAAAAAAGAAATGTGGTGGAAAATATCAAAGTTGGATTATATGAATTATATCTATGACCATGCCACTGGATTGCAGAATAAGAATGGCTCTGTGAATAAATTTCTAAAACCATGCCTGGCCTCTTCTGGCTATACAAGGAGGAGAGGAGAATCCAAATTCAGTTCTGCTTAAGGTTGATTCCTGTAAGGCAGAGGTCACACATGCCTCTCTACCTTCCAACTTCTTTTATCCTATTCGGAAACCAACCATCCCTCCCATGTCATTCCACATCTCTGCTGTGTGCAACAACCCATTGCAGTAGCCACACAGTGCTCACAGACAACAGGTTACACCAAGTTAGGATCAGAAAACATTAAGGATACAGTCCTTTCATTCACAGTTCCTCTTTTCAGGTGTGTTTCTCTGACTCTTGGCCTCTCAGCCATGCAGGCCCTTATCCCCTGCCCTGCTCTGGCAAGTGTTACCCCAAAAGGTCCTTCAGCTCTGGTAAAAACCCAGGGCACTTCACTCTGCAAGTCAGGCGCCTGACTGGAGGTCCTCAGCTCTACTTGTTCTACTTCATCTCATGCTCTTGGAGCAGATCTTTCTCTGCGTCACGGTCTGAATGTGCTTCCCGGACCACTACAGGCAGGACTCTCAAAAATCTGGGCCGTTTGTTCTTCTTTCTTAATGGTCCTGGGATTCTCTGTCTCTGCTTGTGAGTTGGCTTACTTTTATACCCAATGGGGTGGCAAAACTGACCAAATCTTGAGTTAGAGTCTCTTCTACCTTATTTGCATGTTCCCACTCTGTAATTTGGTTTGAATTACAAAGACTACAGATACAAGAGCCATAGCAAGGATTTTACTTCAGTGCACTAACCTATAAAAACACAACTTATTAACTAACCCATTAGGGAATTCTAAAAGCCTGGCATGCATATATATATATATATATATATATCATGAAACTCATGCAATGGTGCCGGAATGCAGGAAGGTCACAGACCTGTAGGTGGGAGGTCTTGTGGATCCAGTGACAGTGGAAGCATCTCAGCGCTGGCAGGGGACTCCATGTGGCTCCTCCAGCTCAGGGCTCTAGCATAGCTCCATAGCTGCCCAAGAGTGAGCCTGTCTCCTGCCTCCAGAGAACTATTTATCTCCTTAGTAGCTGCAAATGAGGTTATCAAGCTGTGACCTGATTGACAGGCTACACTCTGCCCTTTCACTCTTAATACTCAAATTGACAACAGATTATGTAACTACCACACTTTCAATGCTGCATGAAAATAAAATAGCACAAATGAAGATTCAAGTTTTCTCATTTTACTTACAACTTCATGTCCAAAGAACACATACCAGGAACAAATATTATTCCGCAGTACTCTCAGATTCCCAGTCTTCCTGGCCTCTGCCTCTGGGACTCGTTTTCCCAATTGTGGCTCTGTTCAATGCTCAGGCCTGAAGCAACACTGTCTTACCTGTTTGGGGTGTTTTTTTTCCTTCTTACCAGGAATTAACACCCTGAGATCTATGAATGATTCTGCGAATCAGTCAGTTCTATGAGTTGGCCAGGTCTATGTCTTAATATTCAGGACTTTTGTAATCTGGTTGTTAAACACAGACATTATTAAGAATTACATTGTAGAAATTTTACTTTAGGTAAAATATATTAATAAAATACATACATCAATAAATTTTAAAGTGGTTACATTAATACTCTGTAATATAATACAAAGGTAGTGATTAATTGACACTCACCACTTCCAAACTATTGGACGACATTTTGTTATTGTCTGTGTTCCTGTGGTTATTTTGCCTTTTGGGTTTGTCTAGTAAATACAGTTGTGTGAGTCCGGGTAGACTAGCGAAACAAATCCATAGAAACTCATATGTGCATAAGAGAGAGTTTTATATAAAGGGCAATTGTATATTAAAAAAAATAATCCCAACCTAGTCCAGTCCAAGCCCATAAATCCAATATTAGTCTATATGTCTCCAACCAATCTATAAAGTCACCTTCAGACTCACAAAACACATGCAATGATGCCGAATGCTGGAAGATCACAGGCCAGTGGGTTGGAAATCTGGATCCAGTGGTATTGTAAGCATCTCAGTGCTGGTAGGGGACTCTGTGTGGCTTCTGTGGTTCCAGAGGTCTGGTTGCATCAGGGTAGGTCCATGTGACCTCTCCTCAGAGATGTCTCGCAGGAAGTCAGCCTTGTCAGTAGTCTCCAAGGGAGTGAGCAGAGAGAGAATGAGTCTTCCACCTCCACGGAGGAAATACCAACGTGCCCAGAATTCTCAGGAGAAAGCCTGCCCACACAGAGGTCTCATTGGCTATATCCTGATTTACAGGCCAGACTCCACCCCTTCATTTGGAATCCTCTCAAACTGACACCAGATTATGTAACTACCACAGGGGTGTTTGCATATGTTACCCTGTGTGTCTCTTCCTCACTCCCTTGGTAAGCTTGAAATCATGGTGGGAGTACTTAAAACACACTCAGTGCCATCGAGTCCATGCCCTCTCTTAGTAACCCCATAGAAGAGGGTAGAACTGCCTGTGTGAGTTCCCAAGACTGAATGCTTCCCAGGAGTAGAAAGTCCAGTTGTTCTTCCTCTGAGTGGCTGCTGGTTTCAAACTGCTCTCCTTGCAGCCAGCAGCCCAACCTATAACCTCTACAACACCAGGGTTTCCATCTTCCGAGAGCTAGTGTTAAACATTGATCAGCACACGATCAACAGCAATTACAGATCCGTTCTAGAAGATACGCTGGTTTGGGATCCAGAGAAGCAGAGCAAGGTTGACACTGCCACTGAAGAAATCTCTTTTCCGAGCCCTTTACTACACCTTTCAGTGGGATTCAGAGCCCAGGAAAGCAGGAATGAGCTAATAAAGAGCTCTGGTTCCAATGCAGTAATCAAGGTAGAAGGATTTGACAGGCTTTGTGAAGAGCGGATTAGGGAGACTTAGCTGGTGATGACCTACTTTTAGTCATGGCTACCAGGCAGTGTGTAGCTGCGATCATGAATATTAATGCGATTGCAGTCGGAGTCATATTTAAAGGGTCTGTGTTCCTTGGGGCACGCCTCTGTTTTGGACAGGTCGATATACAGATAGATGTAGATTGCACATACACATGACAGACTGCTCAAGTTGCTAAGACAGTCGATGTTAGACACAACCGAATTGCAAATTTATAGATGAGTTAACTGATTCAATAGGAGCCCTGGTGACACTGTTGGGTCAGTGCTGGGCTGGTCACTGCAAGGTCAGTGGTTCGAACCCACCAGCTGCTTCCTATGGGAGAAAGCAGAGACTACCAGCTCCAGTCAACACTTACACATGCATGTGACGGCATGCCTGTAGCTGTTGTACCTGGGCCTGGAAAGGCCGTGTAGGATGGCTGGGAGTTGGAACGGACTCAAGGGCAGGGGTTTGGGTTTTTGTTGTGTTGTAGGTCACTGACTACAACCAAGAAAAGTGAAACCATGGTTACTTAAATCCCTGGTGGGCATATTATACACAGGCTCAGCATTCTTCGGCATGGCTAGAGCATCTTCCTTGTGGAGCAGATCACCAGCTATGCATTTAGAGAAACAGCAGTGCTACAAGACTTTATGGAAAACTTGTCAAAAAAACCCCAAAACAACTCGATAACCATTGTGTGGTTCCTTTCTAAAATGCTTCAGGGTAATGTGAGGCTCAGTATTTTTTTGCGCTGTGGGGGAGTAGTCTCAGGTTAGAGACTCTCACTCCTCCAGTCCTTGAACTCTGTGCCAGCAGGAGTTGGAAATGCTGCCAATCTTCAACCAGTGCCAGAGAGAAGGTGGAAGGCCCTTCTCCTTGTAACCACAATCCCAGCAGCAGACTAAGGAGTGGCACTGCCCACTCTACATGAAGCTTTGCTGAGACTGCTTTTCCTGTAAGTGCCGTGTCTCATACCAGGAAGTGTTCCCAGGGAGGAGCGTGTGAAGCAAGCGTGCACCCCATGGTACTGTTGATGTGGCAGGGGCATTCTTTCAAAGCCTGTCATCTGGGTCCAAACATGCTCCTATTTAATTAGGCACTCATTTTTATTCTTTTTAAGGATAATTAAGAGGTCCATGTTCTTTCTCTGTGGGAACAAAATTCACCTGGAGTAGAAACTACGGTCTCTGAAAGTTCTTCATTGTCCAACACCCAATCTTTGCTTTTATAACTCTGGATTGTGCTTTAGCTCATGGTGCAATAATTCATATGCAAGTTGTTCTGAATTTGGGTAGCTATCCATGCAATACAGCAGTACCCACTAGTCCTGCTTTCCTCCCTGGCTTCCTTGTTTCCATCCACCTTCTTCCTTCTCTTCTTTGGTTTGGGGAAAATGGTGTCCTTTTGGTCTCTTATTGGCGATTGTTTAAAGAATTGCTTATTTCTATTTTAGAGGCCCAACCATTCATTGGCTGAAAGGTAATTTCTGGAAGTGTCTCCAGGTTAAGTTAGAAGGCTGTCACAGGAACATAGGCTCAAAGATTCTTCCAATAACTGTGGTCTTTTTCTTGTAAAAGAATGTGTAGACTTTTTTTTTAACTCATTCTATCCAGGAACTTCTATTGTGGCCCTGGTCAGAGTGATTGGTAGTGGCAGTCAGACATCATCCAGATCTGGTCTCGGGTCAGCGAAAGCTGTGGGGCAGGTGTCCAGTCGTCCTTTGCTCTAATACTTCCTGGAGTCTTCAGTTTCCTTCATTTTCCTTTGCTCCCGGGAGGAAGAGGTAACAGTTGCTTTTTAGAAGGTCACCTCAAAAATTTTAAGACGCTCCTTTCTCTGTCTCTGTCTCTGTCTCTCTCCCTCCATATATATACGTATATCACTACATGGAGCATTAATGAATTTATAAGCTGAAATAGTCACAACCCCATATAACCTCCCTTACCTGTTTACCTAGGTTTCTACTCATGGAAGAATGAATTTGTAAGCTGAAATAGTAACAACCATATATATCTGTGTGTGTGTGTGTGTGTGTGTGTCCCCATATAACCTCCCTTACCTGCTTACCTAGGTTTCTACTCATGGAAGCAGCAGTGAAGAAATCAAATGACACATTGCATTGGGTCAATCTGTCATACAAGACCTCTTTAGATGATTGAAAAGTAAGGGAGTTATTTAGAGAACTAAAGTGCACCTGACACAAGCCATGGCATTTGAAATCCCTTCATATGAATGTGAACGTTGGACATTGACTAAGGAAGACCAAAGAAGGACCCAGTGCATTTTGAATTGTGGTGCTAGCAAACAATATTGAAAGCATTACAGACTACCTAAAGAATGAACAAATCATGAATGTATGTATGGATTGTGATAAGAGTTGTACGAGCCCCCAATAAAATGATTAAAAAAGAGCAAACAAATCTCTCTTTGAAGAAGTACAGCCTGAATTCTCATTAGCTCATGAGAGGCAAGGGTGGCAAGACTTGGTCTTGAGTATTCTGGATATATTATTAGGGAGTCCAGTCTCCGGGGAAGGACATGATGCTTGGTACAGCAGAGAGGCAGAGCAAAAGCAGCATACCCCAATGAGAAAGATTACCCGAGGGGCTGCCATAACGGGGTCCCAGAGAAGAACTGTTGGAGGGTGGCACAGGGCCAGGCGTGGTGCCCTCTGCTGTACCTAGTAGGGTCGCTGTAAGTCAGATTAAACTCACTGACAACTAATAACAACACAACATTTAGGTGTTTAAGCCATCTAGAACCAATTTTTGTGTGTGATGTGAGATAACACATTTTGTTTTACTTTCTGCAAATGGTTATCTCACTTTGGGAGCCTCGTTTATTAAGAAGGCTGTATGTTTTCCTTGGAATGAATTCTAACTCTTTGCCAATGACAGCTGTCCATCGCTGGATGGATTTGCTTGTGGCTCTTAATTCTGTCCCAATGATCTATGTGCCTGCTGACATACCAGTACCAGGCTGGTTTCTGAGATCAGCATGCGACCTCCCAACTGTTGTTCTTTTTCAATGACGTTTTATGTATCCAAGACCTCATTCTTTATCAAAAACTAAAACGTTGGAATCTGGATAGGGTTGGAATCATCTCTGTGGATTACTTTGGGTAATGGACATGTTTACAATGTTACAATATTGGCATTTTTACTGTTACATTTACAAGGTTTTCCCACTTGTAGCTCTCTTGGCTCTCTCCAGTAGTGTTTTGTAGTTTTCTTGGTATAAGTCTTTTATATCCAAAGGTAGATTGCACCAGGGCCGTCATCTCAGTAAGGGTATTGCCTCCCACCCATCTTCTTACAAATGATTGGCCGCTCATAGCAAAACCCACGATGCACATGATTACATTGTACTGGGTCACATCAGGGGACTTAGAAGCTTTTAACTGCCAACCCAATGAGAGTCCTGGCTTAGTCAAGTTGACACACAATTTTAATTATCACAGGGCTATTGTAAATTGTATTGTTTCCCTGATCTCTTTTTCAAAGTTCAATTTGTTAGCACAGCAGAATCCAATTGATTTCTGTGTGTTGATTTTGTTCTGCGACACTTTGCTGAATTGTTCTATTACTTCTAGTAGCTTTTGTGTAGAATCCTTGGGATTTTCTACATATAGTATCATATGTCCTATAAATAAGACTGGCTTTGCTTTTTCCTTACAAATTTAGATGTCCTTATTTCCCTTTCTTGCCTCATTGCTGTATCCAGGACTTCCACCGCCACATAAAATGAGAGTGATACTCAATGGCATCTTGTCTGGTTTCCATTCTCAAGGAGAATACTTTTTAATCTTTCTCCATGGAGGGAAATGTTGGCTGCTGGCTTTGCATAAATCCTAAATGTCCACATGCATGAAGTCAATTCTGACTAATAGCTACTCTATGTAGGTTTTCTGAGTCTGAGTCTTTAGAGGACAGACAGCCTCATCTTGTCCGGAGTTTGAATAATTTGTGATTATTAGCCCAACACCTATCCCCTGGCATATATATATATATATATTCTCCAAACCAAGCCAAGCTCATTGCCCTCTAGTCAATTCTAACTCACAGTGACCCTATAGGGTAGGGTAAAATTGCTCCTGTGGGTTTCTAAGACTGTAACTCGATAATTGTAGCACAAACACAATATAACTTTTTCTAATTTTACTTTTCAGTTTAGTAGGCTCAAATTTTAGTTGTTACAGGCAGAGATTATTATCAAAGAAACAAAATGTGGTTAAAGATGGAAAAGAAAGTTAAGAACTGGACCAATGTGATCAGGATTATGATAGAAAGTTCTGGGCAGAAAGAATGCTGTCACATTGGAGTGATTGCAACCAATGGCATGAGACAAAATGTGTATAGATCGTTACATGGAAAACTAACTTCATCTATAAACTTTCTCTGACACTACAATAAAAAGGGAAAGAAAGAAGGAAAGGTAGAAGAAAGGGTGGTGGTGTTAGGAATCAGGGACTCAACACAATATATAAAGGTTCCCTTTGAGAGCTTGTTTTTCCCCCCTATTTCTCTCTCTTTTCTCCATAAATTCTCTTTCCTGCTTACAAATGACCTCACTCCCAACCACAAGGACTCCTCCTAGACCCCTTGATGCAATGTCTTGTTAACCACTTCTTCAAATCATGCAATCAACAAGTCAGATGAACAACTAGCAATTATTTAAACTTCTCCTGCATTTTTTTAAATTGCAGAAGGATCTTGAAATAAAACAAAAGTATTCTCAAAGCCTAAAAGAAAAATGACTTTGATTATTGAACATTTTGAGGAGCAATCTCTTCTGATCAGGCCACATGAAATAGTCGTAATCATCTTAATACAATCTATTAGGATGTTATTTACCTTCTAGTAGAGTCTGAGTATCCGACAGCGTGTTACTGCTCTCCTGGCTTTTCTAGACCGCCGTCGGTCCTGGCAATCTCTGACAGGCCTCCTAAGAGGAGGGTGCTGTCAGTGACTTCTAAAAGGAGCCCCACTCAGGCATGGGTTAGGCACTGGCTCCCTAACCCAGAACTCAGACTCACCAGGCTCTCTGTGGGAGGCCTTCACTCTCCCACAGATTTACAGCTGCAAACTCTGACTTCACCTCTGTCCTGCTGAACTTCGGTGAGCTAGAACTTGCCGGCAGATGTGTGGGCATTGGAAAGGTCCTTATTTTAAGTTAAAGGATTATAAAGCATTAAATAATCACAACGCATTGAACAGAGACATTTCAATAGGCTTATTATAACAAAGTTTTTCTTTAAAAGTTTAAATGTGGTTTTTTTTTTTTTTAAACATTTTATTAGGGGCTCATACAACACTTATCACAATCCATACATAGACATACATCAATTGTATAAAGCACATCTGTACATATTTTGCCCTAATCATTTTAAATGTGGTTTTATGATAGTTAAAGAACTATAGTTGTGAGACTGTCAGAAAGTATTGTTACAAAGTTAAAAACTCTTTATTAAACAAAAATAATCAAAATATGAAGCTATTGTTTCTCAATATATCCTTCATCTAGGTCTATACACTTCTGAAGGCCAGGTCTTTAGTTCTCAAACCCTTATTACAGAGAATTCTACACTCTTCAATTTACACCGCAACAAAATGACTGTTCCGGCATACTCAGGATGCCAAATCATGCTCCTTTTAAGTAAACTTGGAGTTCTGGGAACATTAAAAAGTCTAAAGAGAAAAAAAAAAGTCTAAAGTGGCAAGACCTGGGCTACAGGGTTGAGGATGTAAATTTTCCCACCACATCAATCATGGGCTAGCGCTTGCTGTCAAAGAAAGGCCAAGTGCATTGTTGTTATGGGGGTGGGGGAATTGCTCTGTGCAACATTGCTGGCCCTTTTCCCATCAATATGTGTTCTTCATAATAGGAACCTGTAATTTCTTTTCCTGTGTCCTTTGAAACAAAAGTCTATCAAGGCTATACCTGGGGAATGCCAGCAAGACTGTTGCCACAACTTTCTGACCTTCTTGGCTCAGCAGAGCCCTCAGCAGCCACTGTTTGGACCTGGTCTTTTTTCCTGGGGGGTGAAGGTGGGCGTGGGGGTGGGAGGGAGGAAGGAGAGTATGAGTTTAAACACATATATGGATGACAGAATTTGTCTACAGGCATCCACTGACGGCAGAGACATGTTCAGATTTTGTTTGAAATAAGCCCATGCACACATTTGTATCGGCCACATTTTGAAGACCAGAGGGGTTTGTCTGCAGACTTCATTAAGCTGAAAATAGGCTCCTTGTTTTCAGAGTTACCGTCATCAGCATTCACTTCTGATCTTATTGTCTGTGACTCACAGTCAATGAAAGACTCCATTTCTTATACAGTTATATGATTCTACTTGACGGTAAACTTTTTTATTACCTAAGTTCCAGCTAGAAGCCCTGGGGGTGTCATGGGTCACAAGTTGGACTGCGAGCTGGAAGGGCAGCAGTTTGAAACCACCAGCTTGTCTGTGCAGGAAAGATGAGGTTTTCAAATACAGGAGTAGTAGCGTTGGAGACTCACAGGGGCAATTTGACCTTGCCCTGCAGGGTGCCTCTGAGTCAGAATCACCCTGATGGCCCTGGGTTAATGAGCCCTTGCGGCTAGACAGCGCATAACGCTCTTCTTACCAACCAGCCCTAGGCTCGGCTGCGCAAGGGTTTTATAATAATTGACTGAAACACAAAGCTTCCGTCATCATGTGTCATAATGCACGTCTCAACCAACAAGCCTGTGCTTCCCCCAACCCCCCTAACGTAGGACAAGGCATAATGCTCTTCTTTCTCAATGAGTTGAGATTCAGTCCTGTTCTCCTTTGATTCCGCAAATGGTCAATGTGACTTTAACAGGAGGTTGTGACTTTAACTGCACTTTTTCCTTTAGCGTGAGAAATCACGCAGGTCGCTGGCAGGTTGACAGAAGAACATCAACCACTCTTACCCTGACATGCAATATTTAATTCCTGAGGCCCGTATTTCCTATCCTTTAAAGGTTTCCCAGACAATAAAAACAAATTATAGCTGCCTGTGTGCTTATGTTTGTAAAACCGTGAACAGCGCCTTGGGAAATGGAGCCGAGGACTGACGTCTCAAGCTTGTGCGTAGAAAGAGAGGGCTTTATACAAGTGTTCCAATAGTATACTATTCCAATCGAAAGCAACGGTTGGGGTTTGCGGTACTGCAAATGGCACCGCTCAACTTGAAGCCGATGGACTTTCCGTGCTGAATTGAAACTGTAATTCTTGGGTGTCATCGAAGCGTTTTGGGCAGAAATTCCGCAGATCGATAGGTTGTCCACCACGAGATTCTCCTAAATATTTGATAAAACCGTGAAAAGTAACAAAACTCCACTTTTTTTTACTACTTAAGCTTCGTGGTTTTCTTCCATAAGTAAAGGCAGAGTTGCTTTCTGTGACAATTGCCACTGCTGTTACAACCACCATAAAAGCTATTCTGTTTAATTCTTCACTTTTTTGTTGTGACCTAATACAAGTTTGGCAAGGGGATGAATTTTGGCTGTACATTTTCCCCAAACTTTTGATGAAACGATTTTCCTTTTATTAGCGCAAACTCATTAGGAAGACCTCTGATGCTTCTTTTAGGAACTTGCTTCCCTTTTAGTATTGATGGAGAATGACACCAAACTTAAAGTCATTCTGTCTCTCGTTGTTGTGAACTGTTTTAAAGGAACTACCAGGAGATTCCGCCGATTTCGTTTTTGGTTTTTAAAAGTATTATCAGTATTGGGTTCTTTCAAAACTAAAGTACTAGTAGCAGAAAGGCTGAGAAAAATCTCTTGCACTTCCTTTCTGTGATATACGGTAGATGGGTTGGCCCGGGTTTGGTCCACCTGCCAGCCGAGTTTAAAGTTTCCGGGGCTCTGAGGAACACCCACACTTGGATCCAACAGCCTCTGTGGGAATCTCGGACAGCCTGAACCTCCTGCTTAGCGAAATCTTCCTGTTCGAGGCGCCACGCACGCGGCTGGCCTCCATTTCCAGTGACCAGAGATTATTCCTGACAAGCCAAGCTATCCAGAAAGCTTGGAGACCTATGGCTGGAAAATGAACCGACCCAGGAGCGTGGCCAGGGCGTTATTTTGTGGTCGCATGGTGTCAGATGGGCAGGCAGGGAGCGGCGCAGAGATGCGAACGGACAGGTTGACAGTGTGAAGCCAAACCAGATTGCCGTTTCCTTAGGTCGATGGTCCTTGCCCCCCCCCCCCCCTTCCCCGCCGCCGCCCCCTGCAACATCGATCAAGTCAACTTTGCAGTGGGGCTGCCAGCCAGGAAGAGCGCGAGGCGACCTGGAGGGCAGGGGCCTGGGCTGGTGGCTGCCACCCCCCTCGGCCGGGCCGGGTTTCCAGGCCGGCGCCGAGCGGACCTTGTGCTCTGCCCGCGGGGGCCAGAGACCCGGTGCCCGGAGGGCTCGGCCGAGCTCGCCGCAGCCTGCGAGGCCCGGCCGCGTTTCATTTCACGGCCGTTGTCCACGTTGGTGAGAAGTCATGGAAGACGGCCCGCTGCCAGACCTCAGGGACATCGAGCTGAAGCTGGGGCGCAAAGTGCCTGAGAGCCTGGTGCGCTCGCTCCTCGGGGAGGAGCTGGCTCCCAAGGGGCGAGACAGGGACCCCTGCGGGGGGAGCGGCGGTGGCGGCGGCGGCGACTGCAGTAGCAGCAGCAGCACCGGTAGCTGCTGCAGCTACTCTCCCTCCTTGTCGTCCTCCTCGTCGTCCTCCCCAACCTCCGGGTCCCTGCGACGTGGCCACTCCAGCGCCCTGGAGAGGCTGCAAACCAAGCTGCACCTCCTCCGGCAAGAGATGGTGAGTGGGGGGAGCCAGGCGGGAGGTGGAGACGCTGGGTGGGTGGTCGCGGGGGAGGGGGCTGTGGAGAGGGCGACGGAAGGGAGAGCTGGGCTGCGGGAAAGGCGGGGAGAGCCGCGCACCAGCCGGGAGCCCCTTGACGCCGGAGAACTTGGATGTTTCTCGGTAATGCGGGGCTGCAGGCTACTGCAGAGCCCGCCGGGCTCCGTGTGCTTTCGGATAGCGCCGCCACGCGGCGCCCGGCCCAGACCTTCCTGCAGCTTCGCAGCCCCCAGTGGGGCCTGCTGTGCGCTGTCCACACTTCCCACAGGTTGCAAAGGTGGCCCAGGTGCTTTGCACTTACAGTGAAGGTACTTCCTGGTTTGCTGCAGGTGGCGCGGCCAGGGCCCTGCCGCCCTGCTTGTGGCTCTCTGGCCTTCCCGCACAGTTGGCCTCCTGCTGCAGCCACTGCATCAGCTGCTCCGAGGCCACCATTGAGCTGATCCTCCACAGCTGGCTCTGAAAACAAGGACGCCCTAGTCCCCCTAAGCCCTAATGAATGACTGGTCTCAAAGTTTTGATCCAGGGGAGCAGGTGATCCCCAAGCTCAGGGATTTAAGAACAGCTACCTCCTACCCCCCCCCAGGCCCCCCAATCCATCCTCAATTTGCAATTGTTCTCTCTGCTGTTTGCAAACCCTACCCTAAGAATAGGACAATGGGGCCAGTGGAGCTGAGGATACCAGTTATTCCGGATGTATTTAGACCGAGACACTTATTTACTTGCTATAAGCTCTTTGGCAAGTCACCCCACTTGGTGCAACTCGGTCTGTTTGAACAGTGAGCTAGTTGAGGGAAATGAATTCTCCCAAAAGCCTTAGAAGCAGAGGACCCCAAAGCTCCAGCCTTTTCTAACCACTGGGGAAGGATGACAGTTAGAACAGCAGGCCCCCCGTAGAGGATGGGATAGTGAGCAGGAGCACCTACATAGATGGCCAGCTGTCCTTGAAATTTTTATTAAAAAGAAGTAACAAGAGGGGTTGGCCTGCTTCCTGGTTTTTCTGCACTTGGGAGATCCCAGAAGGACTGGTTCTAGTCTCCAGAGGTCATGCCCTGTGTCTAGAATCTTCACTCTTAAGATCTACCCTCAAAAGAGCCCTGGTGGCATTGTGGGTTGGGGTTAGTCTGCTAATAGAAAGGTCAGCAGTTCAAACCCACCAGTCACTCCTGGGAGACAGTGGAGGCCGCCTACCCTGGGAAAGATTTACAGTCTCAGAAACCCCCTAGGGTGGCTATGAGTCAGTTGACTTGCTGGCAGTGGATTTGGTTTATGTTTATCTACACCAGGGCCATAGGATGTTACTTTCAAAAACTCTTAAGAAAATCTTTTAAGTATGAAGGGCTTTTGCTTTTTGTTTGTTTTCATTTTTCCTCCCAAATATCCAGTTTCTTCCCACATGAGATATTCCAGATGTTGAAATGAGATACACACAATCTATGTATATGTGGTACATTTAAAAAAATCATTTTTACCAGTTCACATTTTACTGTCTACGCACAAACACATAAGAGTGCAGAGTATGCTGAAGGCATATCATCGGCACACCTTCCTTGGAAGCATTTGTTAAGCATTTACTATACGCTGGTCATTAACTGGTTATAGAAATTACAAACTGAAAAGCAAGGATCCTGTCTCTGAAGAGCTATCACCCTTTCATTCATTTGCTATTGATTATTTGTTGTATATCAAGCCAAATGTGATGAACTGCAAAGTAAAAGCAACAACAACAACAACAAATCTCTGGTTTTTCCAATGGAAAAAAAATCTAGGCTTATCTACTGTTTTCAATGAAAATGTCACATGATTGATAAAAATCTATCTTACCCACACCCCCAAACCAGGTCTTACGGTATATAATGATCATGGTACAATGAATAAGAGTGAGGCAGGAGTGGGGAGGGGGCTTAAACAGAAACAAGAATAGCAGCAACAGTTTGCTAAATTGATAATCCATTACATTTTTTGACATGCAGCATCAGTATCTATAAGTTAGAGCATTTCTGCTATGTATCTAGTTAAACTACATATGCTGATAAAGGTCACTATTGAGTAATGAATCACACTGGCTGCAGGAACTTCCACTTAGGGCCATGAAAACAGGTATATTCCCTAGCCAGTGAGGCAGTCCCCCATTTTCCTTAACTCTTGTGGGTGCTAAAAAGCCCAGCTCCAGCAGAAATGCAAACCAACAGATTTGTTTTTGTGTAGACTTGGCAGTTTTGTTATAAACACTGAACAGATGTACTTCTGCAGCTCTGTCTGTCTATTCCCAGTTCCCCTGGGTGTAGAAGTTAGAGAAGGAGAAGGCGAGCCGGGCTCCAACCTCTTCATCATGGTTTGGTGTTCTGCTTTTGCCCTGCACTCTGGGCTCCTTTACATTGTGCACCATCATGTCCCTTGATCATTCTTTCAAGGTGTTTGAAGATTTTTGTCTTCTCTCTAGCTATGGAGTCATCCTTGAAATGCCTTCCTTGGAAACGCGTTAGCCATGTACAAGACTGTCTAGATTCTTCAAGGAACTAAGCCTTGCCCTAGTGGTGCAGTGGTTACCCATTGGGCTGTGACCCACAAGGTCAGCAGTTCAAAGCCACCCCACCAATCCCAGCCTGCCCCAAGTAAAATAGGACTTTCTACTACCAGTAAAAGTTATACTTCTCAGAAACATGAGTTGGCATCAATTTGATGGCAGTGAGTTTGGTTTGGCTTTCCTTTTCCTGTTAGTCCTGGTGGCATGGTGGATTAAGCATTGGACTGCTGACCACAAGATCAGTTGTTCAAACCCACCAGATGCTCCTCAGGAGAAAGAATGGACTTTCTGCTCATGTCGAGATATACAGACTTGGAAGCCCACAGGGCAAATGCTATTGTCTTAGAGGCACTCGGTGAGTCTGAATCAACTTGATGTCCATGAGCTTGGTTTTGGGTTGGTTGGTTGCTTGTTGGTTGGTTTTCTTTTCGTATTAGGATGGTTGTGCTTCTCCTTGACCCAGTGCAGCCTGGAATTTGGGGGAGGTGAAAGCTTCAAGTTCTTTACACTCAAGTGATTCCATTTTTTTTTTCATCCAAGTGTTGCTGTCATCTCCTTTTATATGTTGGTGGATCATTTTCTTCAGTCTTATCTGCCACTGTTTTAATCACTGCCCTTTCAGACCCATGAGGCCCAGTTGTATAAGAGACAAATTGAAAAAGAAATGGAAAGGGCGGGGAATGATGTTGGTAGATATACTTCTACATGCTGGATCCCCTATTTACAACACTAATAGCCCTGGATGCTAAAAAGTGTGTGCGCTTACTGGGCAATCCTGAAAGAGAAAATTTGCATATGCATATATTTGGAACAGTCAGCCAGTTAGGTAACAAGCAGGATGACCTAGGAGGGGCGGATTTTCCCAGTAGGAAGTGCTTTGGTTTTGAGTTTAGAGGTAAGGAGTCTGGTGGTGCATGTATGCAGACATCCTCACAAGACATTATGCTGAAATGGCAAACAGGAGTTAAGCCTCACATGCAGTTCGTCTGATCCTATTTGTTCGCTTTCCATTCATGAAGAACCCTGGTGGTGCTGTGGGTTGAACATTGGGCTGCGCCCAAGGTCTGTGGTTCAAACACACCACTTCCCTGGGGAAAGATGGACGTCCGTTCCAGTAAAGATGGACAGTGTCACAAACACTACACAGGGTGGTTATGGTTTGGAATTGGCTAGACGGCAGGCAGTAGGTCTGGTGTTGAGTTCAACGAGTGGTTTCAGGCTTGCCATGCAAGGCGGCTTTGAAGAGCTGGTTGAACAAGCACCATTGCTTTTCAATTTCACTTTCCCACGAATTGCAGAAGCACCCTTGTAGTGTGTGAGTAAGCTGCCAGGAGGAAAGAGGAAACGTTTCCATCTGCAGGTTGCCCGTAGGATCCTTGAGCCCGAAGGCCGGCGTTGCATACCTAGTTAGTGAACAGAAATCACTTGCTTTCCTATCACCAGGTTCGGGTTCGGTATGTTGCCCCTTCTCAGGCTGTGGACCCACAATTTTTCTTAAGAAGAGAGTACAGCTTTCCCAATCAATGGCTTTCCCCCGGCACAGCCCAGAGCATCAAAGAGGGTAAAATCCAAACCAAATGCTGGTGAGTAGGTTCCGATTCATGACGACCCAAGGTCTGTCTGTCACAACAGAACTGTACTTCAGAGTTTTCAATCGCTAGTTTTTCAGAAGTAGCTCACGGGGCCTTTCTGAGCCACTTTTGGTTGGTTTGTAGACAAGCACCGAGCCATTTGCATGACTGTTCAGAAACTCAAAGGGCTGTTTGGAATCCACAGGCCAAACTCACTGCCAGCCGGGGAGTTGATTCACTTCAGAGTGACTTTCTGGGGCAGGATTGAAGGACCCTGAGGGACTCAGACTAGAACTCTTTGTAGGAGTAGAGAGCCTCATCATTGTCCCACGAAGTGGCCATCTGTGTCTAATGCCAATGCAGAGGCACTATGCCATCAAGGTGCCTGCCATTTGCCATGCAGATCTGTATTACCTAGTTATGTCCCATTCTGGATTCTGTTAGATTCTGGATTATCTAAGGAGAGTTTACTGATCTTTAGGGAATGCACTGTCATTTTGAAAATGCATTAGGAAATAGTGTGCCCTGATTTCCATGTGTGTGTAATAATTTGCCTACCAGCTGTGCACCACTGAAGCATGCAGTCCAATTCCTTTTCCCAGTTCCTCAACCCTTGCTTTAATAAAGCTAACTAGACAATTCCCAGGCCAATGCACCCGGATATAGACTCAACGTCATAAATGACACTGGAAAAAGAAATTTAAAAAGTTAAGTAGTCTCTTAGAGATTTTGTTTGTTTGTTTTTTAAAATCATTTGATTGGGGGGTCTTACAGCTCTTGGGGCATTTCAGACAAATTATCTCAAGCATATTTTACAAATGTTGCCATCATCATTTTCTAAATAGTTACTTTCTCGTTGAGCCCTTGGTATCAGCTTAAAGTTGTTTTTATTGATATTTTCTCTTCCATGCTTAAAAGAGCTAATAATTTCACTAAGTGGATGCCGCAGTAGGTTAGGAGACTTCTGTGGAGTTCCGTCAGTTTTTCTTTTCCCTAAATTGGGAAAACAAACACGTGAGGACCATTCTCAGGTAAAAACTACAACTGTGCAAAGTGGGGATGCAACGTCCTTCACGGGTCACCGGGCTGCCGAAAAAGAGTAAATGGAATTATAATTGGGAACAGAGAAAATGGCAAAGTGACACTTATGTGAGCCTACGCTATCATAACAGAGACCATGTAGAGACTACTATATAAATCAGGAGAGATTTCTCCCAAAGAAATTGAAAGTACAAGAGTTGAGAGTGCGGAGAACTGCAAATAAAGGGCTTCGTATTAGAGATAAAATGCCAAGCAAAGAAAGAGCGCCGCTTGCCTCCAGTGCTGCTCCCACCATTCAGTATGGAATGTTATACTTTTTATTTCAACTACTAAATATATCTTGTTGAAACACATTCCCCTTCCAAGTGATTTACAAACTGACAGCAGTGTGTAGAGACATCCTCTCTCCGGGGTTGAATTGTGGCTCCTAGCGTGGTATGTTCAAGTCTGAATGCTTGGAAACTGCCTATGAATGAATGGTGTGTTTGAAGGTATCATTAGATAACAAGAGAGCAGAGCGTATGGGTGTGGCATTGTGTTAGTCCAGCTAGACTAGAGAAACAAATTCATGGATACTCATATGTGTCTAAGAAAGAGCATTATATAAAGAGCAATTGTACATTCATATCCCAGCCCAGTCCAGATCAAGTCCATAAGTCCTATATTAGCCCATATGTCTGATAGCAAAGCATACATTCCTCTTTGGACTCATGAAACACATGCAATGATGTCAAATGCAGGAAGATCACAGGCCAGTGGGTGCCAAGTCTTATGGATCCCAATGGCAGTAGAGGCATCTCAGCACTGTCCAGGGATCTCCATGCAGTTCCTTCAGCTCCGAAGTTGTGACTGCCATCAACCTGTCTCCATGTAGCTTGTCAACAAGAATGTCTCTCTGGGATTGAGTCCACATACATCCTGCCTCCAGCGAGCGAGCTAGTTCTCTGCTTGGAGCCTCCAAATGAGGTCATCAAGCTGCCACCTAATTGACAGGGTAAACTCCACCCCTTCACGCTTAATCCTCAAATTGACACCAGATTATATAGCTACCCCAGGGATCTTCCATACTGCAGGATGACCGGTGTCTATATCAGAAAAGGAGACAAAAACTGAGAAAGGAAAATGCCTTGTGAAGACCTAGGGTAGATGGCCAGGTGCAGATGGCAGAGATTGGCGTTAGGCTGCCATAATCCACTGAATGCCTGAGAGCAGCAGTGGCTAGCAGTTGATGAAGAATTCCTCCCTTAGAGCCTTCAGAGAGAGAGCAAGGACTACTGACATGCTGGGAGCACCCTGTAGAACTGCGAGAGAATGAATTTCTGTGTTTAAATCCACCCACCTTATGCTAATTTGTTATCACAGGCCTACCCACAGGCGTTGAGTTGCTTCTGACACATAGCTCTGTAGGACAGAGTAGGACCGCTCCTTGGAGTTTACGTGACTGTAAATCTTTACAGGAGCCTCTTTTGTTCCCCCAGAGTTAGCTGATGGGTGTGAACCACTGACCTTGCAGTTGACAGCTGAGTGCTTAGCCACTGTGCCACTCGGGCTCACAAGGAATTGATAAGGAATTTAAAATCAGTGACATTTCCTCATAATGATAAACTCAGCCTCCTCCCTATAAATGGTCATTGGAGTGGCAGACAATAGGAAACCAGTCTTGGTGGCATAGCGGATGATGTCTTGGGCTGATAAACACAAAGGCAGCTATGAGTCAGAATTGATTCCATGGCTGTGAGTTTGGTTTGGGTTTTTGTATACACAAGGGAGCCCTGATGCTTTAGTGGGTTACACATTGGTCTGCTACACACAAGGTCAACAGTTCTACACCATAGGCCACTGGAAGGCAGAAAGATGAGGCTTTCTATTTCTGTAAAGATTTATGGTCTTGGAAACCCATGGAGGCAGTTCTACCCTATCCTATATGGTCACTATGTGTCAGAATCAGCTCCGTGGCAGTAAGTTTTTTGTGGTTTTTTTTTTTTGAGGGGGATAAAAAGAGCACTTTCTGAAAGGAAGAAAAAGAGAAAGAATTATCTTCCATTCCATTCCGTTTGCACAGATACAGTGCCCGATCTGAAGAGATCATAAAGTCTGAACTTGTATAAAAAGTTATTATGCTCGCTTCCTGATGTAGATATCATTTTATTTCCTTTTTAATACTTCTCAACTAAAGGAATTTCTGGTATTCCAGAAAAGGGGGTGAAGGGAGACGCCGGATAGGGAAAGATATGACAAAATAATAATTTATAAATTATCAAGGCTCATGAGGGAGGGGGAGTGGGGAGGAAAGGGGGAAAAGAGGACTTGATGCCAAGGGCTTAAGTGGAGAGCAAATGCTTTGAAAATGATGAGGGCAAAGAATGTATAGATGTGCTTTATACAATTGATGTATATATACGTATGGATTGTGATAAGAGTTGTATGAGTCCCTAATAAAATGTTAAAGAAAAAAAAAAGAAAACTCACAGAGACTTATGGATAAACTCGTACTTGTTTATTGACTTCCAATGAGATAAAGAACATTAGGGGCCCAGCTGAGTAGACCATTCGCTGTCTCTTTCTAGACTAGTTCACATGGGAAGTCAAATTAGTAGTTAAAAAAAAATGTAGTTGTATCCAGTATTATGTCTTAAGCTGGGGTTCATGGCCTAGAGTCTCAGGGGACTTGATGAGAATTTGTTCCTTCTTTGATTGCTTATCTTTAAAGGATGACCATCCAGTTCTCCAGTGCAAGGACCTCTGCCCTGGTGGGACCTTTACAGGACTTTAGAATCTGACAAGCTGGCAGTCTAATCAGTGAAGGCCGGGGCAGGTCAGGGCACAGATCCATGGAGCCCAGGATGCCTAAGAATTTTTTATCCAGCCCACCCTGTGGAGGCTATTGGCCTGTCTCTGCTGGTTGGAGGGTGTGGCAATCCTCAGGGATCCGCACTCTGTCTTGGCCTTGTCATTCACTGATGGGTAGCCTTGGGCAAGTGATGTAGCCAGTGTGGATTCAGCTTTGGGTTATTCTAGGGATAAAATGATCTGTATTGAGCAGTGAGAATTCAATGAAGACATACAAGAAAAGCAACTATGATATAAACCCCAAACACTATTGAGTGTGTTCTGATTCATATTATTGCCTTTGTGTGGTACCTTTAAGCCAGTTCCAACTCACAGTGACCCAATGTTCAACAGAATGAAACACTACCCAGTTTCATATCCTCCCAATTGTTCTTATATCTGAGCCCATTATTGCAGCCATGATGTCACTATATCTTGTGGAAGGTCTTCCTCTTTTTCACTGGCCCTTTGCTTTACCAAGTGTGATGTCCTTCTCTAGGGACTGGTCTCTCCTGATACCATGTCTGTGTTAGTCTGGGTAGACTAGAGAAACAAATTCATACACACACATATGTGGATAAGAAAGAAGTTTATATACACGAGCAATTGAATGTTGAGAAAGCATCCCAGTCCAGTCCAGATCAAACCCATATGTCCGATACCAAACTATAAAGTCCTCTTCGGACTCACGAAACACATACAATGATGCCAAATGCAGGAAGATCACAGGCCAGTGGGTGCAAAGTCTTATGGATCCAGTGGCAGTAGAAGCATCTCAGCACTGGCAGGGGTCTCTACGTGGCTCCTCTAGTTCTCAGGGCATGGGGTTTGTCAGTGCAGTGCCATGTATCTTGTCAGTAGAGTGTCTCTCGGGGAGTGAACAGAGTCTCTCCCGCCTCCAAGGAGGAAATCCAGGAATTCCCAGAATCATCAGGGGAAGGCCATGTCCACACAGAGACATCATTGGCTATGACCCAATTGACAGATTAGACTCCACTCCTTCACTCTTAATCCTCTGAAGTCTCAAACTGACACCAGATTAGGTAGCTACCACAATGTCCAAAGTGCCTTGTATAGGAGACCTTTGAGGCTCCGTGTAGGGTTTCTGAAGTTATAAACCTTTACAAGAGCATCTAGCCTCTTCTTCTTGTGAAGCAACTGGTAGGATTGAATCACTGATCTCATGTGTAACAAATGGCATAATGTTTCCCCGACAGTGCCACCTGGTCTCCTGATCATGACATCTCACTGCCAGCCGGTCAGAAACAATAAACGTGATGGTCACAGTGGACATGATGTCAATGGTGTCACTGTCTGGTAGATCTTACACAAGTAACCCTAGCTGGGCAATGTGACTTTGAGATTGATGGAAGTCCACCTGCCTCCTCCACCAGCCTGAATCTGTCATAGCCTCCCTCCTGCTGTCCTATTTCCATTAGACACTACATGTCATTGCCAAAGGACATATGCCTCCTCTTTCTATAGTTTCAGTACAACTGGAGATCTTGATTTTTTAGGAAAGCACTTATGACACTTTGGTGTGTTGAGCATGCTGCTGAATACAGTAGCAGAACCAAATGTCAAAGAAAATAGTTTGTTACAAGGTTGGCAGTTCAAAACCACTAGTCACACTGTGGGAGAAAGCTGGGGCTTTCTATTCCAAGAAAGATTTAAAGTCTCATAAGCCCAGAAGGGGTAGATCTACTCTGTCCTATAAGGCTGCCATGCGTCAGAATTGACTCGATGGCAGTGAAGTTGTTTTTCTTTGGGAGATGGCAGCTAGCCCATGAAGTCTGAGGAATTTAAGACTAAGATTTGGTTACTTGTAATGACACTTTCCTGCGTGTTCCTATCTGTGTTAGGTAGATGTTTGCTACAAAGGACGCCATTCACAACTTATGACAACCAAAATCATGCCATTGACTTAAAGAAAGAAACAAGGGGTAAGAGAAAGAAATAGAAAAAGATTAAATAACACATATAATAATAGTAATACTAATAGAGAATTCTTGGAGATCGGGTTCAAGGTCACCTACACAGCAGTGGGATGACCCAGACTGAGGTCAGAATGTGGCCCTGTGACTGTACTATAGATGTTCATGTGTATCGCCATGTTTCTTCCTGCATTTCTGAGCATTCCGCATATTAAACTGCGTATTTATTTTGCTAAGCCCTCCCAGGACGAAGAGGAACTAAAGGACAGTTTCTGACCTAGGAATGCTCAAGATTTGCATAAACATGTTTCAAGTCTCTGCCCTCTGTCTCCGCCAATCATTTCCCTCCTCTTCTCCTTGACCAGGATCTTTCCCAGTATTTTCTCCAACCCCACACGAGCTCCCGGGAAGGAGTCCCTGTCCCGCCTCAGTAATGGAGCTCAGGATAAGAGTTTCGGAAGCTTGCCATGAGAAGTGTTTTTGTTCCGCCGGGATTTTAGAGGACTTACTAGGCAGAATTAGCCATTGGGAATCCTGACACCGTTTGGGTTTGTTGCTGCTCTTTTTTTCAGCACTTTAAAGCTGCTGTCCTAACCAGACTGCTACTAACCTATCTTCTGAAATGAGGTCAGTTAGCCAGTGGTGCGCAGTGCTTTCCCAGGCGTGCACTTAAAACACACCGCTCTGAAGTGTACTCAGTGTAAACTGCATTCTTTGCAACTCAGACAAAAACAAGAAAGGATTAATTGTATACCATCAAATGTCTCAGAGTCTGACACCTCAAAAATATATATCTAAATCATTCGCTTTTTTAACAGGGAGCCGAAAAGTATGTTGGGTGTTTATTTACAAACCATGAAGCTGTTCGTGCCTTCATGTAACAGAAAGAAACAATGGCATGCTTAGTTAAATCGTTTGACTAACCATCAGCAGAGAACCTGAGATTCACAATCACTCATTCCAACAAGAACCACTGGGCGCTTGGCTGTATGTGCTGGTTCCAAATTACTTCCAGACTATACTACACCCATGCAATATGCAATGTGCCCACTTACTGTGAGTGGACATTTCTTATAGTAACTTCAGTGAGGCCCCGGTGGCCTAGATTTACGAGTTGGTTGCCAATGGCAAGATCAGGAGTTTGAAACCACCAACCCCTCTGTGGGCAAAAGATGACGATTTCTGCTCACCTTTTGATTTCTAGTCTCAGAAGCCCAGAGAAGCAGTTCTACTTTGTCCAGAAGAGTCCTTGTTAGTAGAAATCAGCTCAATGACAGTGAGGAGAGTTCATTCTTAAGTTTATCAATGGATCCTTTCAAATTCTTTAAACAAGGTTGTTTTCTTTTAAAACGTTAACTACCCTCTCATTATAATAGCCTCCCAAAATACAGACATATATGGTCAAGGAAAAAGTGAAGGCTCTTTCAGGTCCCCAAATATTACACCTCACCCTTTTACTCTACAAGTCAAAGGAAAACTGCTCAGCAAGGGTGTCCCTTCCCAGATCCTGACTTGGGCCTTGAGTTAGTTAAAGTTTATTGTGCCAACCTGGCCGATAAACACATGTGGGGTTAATTGAAGGGCAGAGGGATAAATGGCTCAGTGAGCCCCGCCTTTCTAGTTCTTGGGTCTCCTGTTTTGTGATGGTCAGACCAGGGTGCAGCTGCCTTAGCCAATTCCCTGCTTCAGCTGGCAAGGCTCACTTCCTGCAAGACATCCCCAAGGAGAGGCGACACAGGCCTGGGTGCTGGAGCAGCCGTGTGGAGACCCCTGCCAGCGCTGAGATGTTTACAGATTTACTGATTCGGCTTTACTCCTGCAGTTGGCATCATTGCGTGTGTTTTGTGAGATGGAGGAGGACTTTGTGGATTGGTGTTGGATGTATGGGTTAACCGGTTAATGTTGGATTTGTGGGCTTAGACAGCACTGGGTTGGGATGTTTTCTTGATGTGCATTTAACCTTATATAAAACACTTAACTTTTATATAAAACTCTCTCTTATACATGAGTTTCTTGGATTTGTTTCTCTAAAGCACCCAGACTAAACACAGGCCTTTTCATGTATCTATATGCACTTGGACACTTTCATGATTTTGGCAGGTTTGGATTTCATTTTCTTTGTTTTACTAATAATAGTGCATTACCTAATATTTTCTGAATGAATAAATATGCCAGTTCGTATTGAGTCCTCTTCATGTGGTATGCCAGTTCATTCTGATTCTTTACTTACTGATCTATGTGACAGGCACTATTGTCAACTCATTTCATTTAATGAGCGCTAGATTTTATAAGCAGATCTCTGAGAGTGCTCCAGAAATATTTCATCTAGATAAATGTATCCAATTATTTATTTTCTGACGTATGAATGAATTTTTCCCCCCTCCAAATGCGTTCAGTGCCGTTTGGTATTCTTCCATCACTGTCATTGGATCTTCATCATATGCTACCTTTCGGATGTGGTTGAATGCCCACCAATTGCTTTTTGGTACAGTGACTCTGTATATTCTCCCTATCATCTCTGAGTGCACATTGCACCATTAAAATTTGACCCATAGCATTTTTCAATAGTAAAACTCTAGGCATTAATTTTTCTTCAGTTCTTTCAGCTGGAGAGTCGCTGAATATGTGCTTTCTTTTGAGTTTTCTCACTCTGTGTCATTGCACAATTCGTTACAGTTTAGTTTCACTTTTCGAGCTGTCACCTGGAATCGTGTGCTCTCTTCCTTCATCATTTTGTTGTTGGGGTTGCTTTGCTCCCATTCGCTACTCTATGTTCAGGAGCAGGTTTCAGAGTCTCTTCTGGCATTCATTTTGCTCCTTTCTTTTGTTTTTATGATTCTTTTTGCTTTCTTAATGTGTGATGTCTTACGTCACCCCCACAATTTGTCTTTTCATTGGTCACTTCTGCCCAGTGAGTCAGGTCTCTTCTTGACAGGTCAAATTCAGATGGCTTATTCTCAAGGTTGTACTTTGGCTCCTGTGGACTTGTTTTAATTTTCTTCACCTTCATCCTGACCTTGCAATGAGTAATCACTGAGCCTGTTCCACAGTCAGACCTTGGCTTTGTTCTGAATGATGATACTGTGCTTTGTGACTGTCTCTTTCCTCGGAGGTAGTAGATTCCACTTCTTTGTACTCAAGCTGGTGATGTCTATCTGTATACTCACCACTTACATTGTTTTAAAAAAGGAAATTACAATGAATAAGTCACTGGTCTTGCAAAATTATACCATGTAATGTTTGACATGTTTCCCAGTATCCTTTCTAGCACCAAGGCTCTCTTTGCCCATTATTGATCCTTCTTCGTTTCTGAATTTCACATTCCACTCGCCGGTGGTTGTGACTGCGCCTTGGCTGTGTGTGTGTGTCATCAATTGAAGACTGCTACAGTAACCTGATCAAGGGTTTCCTAGGGGTATGGCAGGGGAAGTTGAGGAGAAATGGCAAACTAATGACAGTGAAAATGTTCTAAAATTGATTTGGGTGATGACTGTACAACTCTTCTTAATATGATTGAACTATTGAATTGTATGATCTGTGGATTATGTGCCAATAAAACTATTTAAGACAGAAATATTCCAATCTGCCCAACGAGTAAAGACTGCTGAAGAAGAATGTATGCATTTGTATGATGGGGTTGGTGGAGAATATGAAGTGCCATGGACTACCAGAAAAAAACCAAATCCATTTGTCTTGGAAAAAGTACAGCCAGAATATTCTGCAGAAGTAAGGCAGGCAAGCCTTCATTTTACATATATTGGACATGCTATCAGGAGAGACCAGTCCCAGGAAAAGGCTATCATGCTCGATAAATGAGAAGGTTAGCACAAATGAAGACCTTCCACTAGATGAATCGACACAGTGGCTGCAACACTGGGCCGAAGCATAACAACCATGTGGATGGTGCAGGGCGCGGCCGGGTTTCGCTCGATAGGCACGGGGTCACTGTGAGGTGGGGCCAACTCCTCGGCACCTAGCACCCCCCCCCCACCACGTAGGAAGTCAGACTTCAGCGTTCCATCTCATTTCTCACAACTTCCAATTTTTCTTCCTTCATAGTTCAACCAGCCCATGTTCTTATTGCTATGGATAATTACTGCGATTTCTTCTCCATTGGCTCCATTCCATATCAGCAAGTGAGAGTCCTGAAAGATTTACTCCATCCAGGATATTAAGGTCGGCACCATATTGTGGAGGAATCATAATTGCGTGTCCTCCGGTCTGAAGCACCCATCTCCCAGCACAACCTCCACAGCATTGCACTGTTATCCACAAGGTAGTCACTGTCCCCCCAGGATGAGAGTGCCATATCATTGTCATAGTCTGGAACCTCCAGTGAGTCCTGTCTCTCGTGGGTGACCCTGCCGGCATTTGGAATACTGGTGACAAAGCTTCCAGCAGCGCAGTAGCACACAAGTCACCATCATACCATGGACATGAGTGCGGGAAGAAATGACAGTCTTAAAAATCTCTTCTATTATGTGCAATTTTAACATGAATAGTCCTGAGCTTTTTCTGCTGACAGATGAAAAACCCTCTAAACTCTGGGTGAGGATGCTAATTGGACACGAGGAAATGCATGTTACACGAGGAAGGTGGGGTTGCCACCTCTGAAGTTTTATGTGCCTCCAGTCTTCATGGATTAAAAAATATATATATTTTAGTTTTGTTCTGACTTTGGGATATTCCTGATAACAACACAGACTCTCTTTACACAAACCAGGAATCATCAGAACATTTGAAATGGGAACGATGGCTTGCAGGAGTTAAGTAACTTGATTTCAGTAACTACAAGGGATTCTGACACGTTAGGAATTAATATCATTCATTAATATCCTTCAAATTGGCTCTTATACGAGATGGATGATCAAGCTGGAATGATAACGAATGAACTCATGAACTCTCGTTCAGGAAGGCCCATGTCGTGGAGCGTGGGATGTTCCGGCAAGCATGAAAACGGGGCTCCTAAAGAGACAGGAAGCGAGGCAGGAATGGGATAGTCTCTTGGCACTGTCAGACCCAACACTGCAGCTGGCCGCCGCCTCTGATGGCCCTTCCCCTCAACTGTCTTGGCTTGACCTCTCAGAGTAGCCATTGCAGTTCAGCATCTATTCTGACAGGATTTCTTCTTTCTCTCTTCAGAATCCTAATCCCATCCATCAGCTACTCTGAGGGCGAAAGGTGAGGCTCACTTCTCCCGGATGGATTCATAGCCTGCGAACCTCTAGGGAGCATGTCTGTTCTTTCCTGTAGGATTTCAGGGTCTTAGAGCCAACGCAAAGGCAGTGATTCTGTTTCATAAGGCCTTTATCACCTCAGTGAACTCATGCCAGGTTACTGACACACACATCCCGAACAGGGAGGCCTGCCGCCTACAACTCAGTGACTAGCAACTATTCGAAAGGTTTTTCTGTGTGTGTGTGTGTGTGTTTCTGTTGTATTTGATAACTAAATTTGACTGCATTGATTTGTTGGTGTGGTGCCAACAAAAGAAAACAAAACAAAACGAGAGGAAATGTGAGCAGAAAAGTCTCCCTCCTGGTGAGAAAATTCCGCTTTCCAGGCTTAGTAGCTCACAGGATTGCTTGCCGTTTCTGGACCGAGCGATTTCCGTCATAGCAAGTTAACTCCATTTTCACTTTTCTCCTATCAGAAGGTTTAGAAGTGGCGGGTATTGAAATGATACTTGTTGCCGCTAAGGCATGCAACCGTAAGACAGGGTGTAAAGTAGAAAATAAAAGTTCTCCACATCCCCATTTGCAACTTCCACTTCCCAGAGATAAGTCCCGTGAATCACATTCCATGGATCCGCCTCGGCATGTTTTGAACCTCTGCAAGCATATCTGCAGTCTCTCCCTATCTTTAGTTATAGTTGCAGTTGTTTGGCTATGTGCATATGGGTGTGCCTCGGCAGATGATATTTCAAAATGGAGATTCTTTAATAGCTCACGGTGCAGCATTTTTCTACCTTTCAGCGATAAATCCTGTGCTCTTGAGCCTTCTATTTTTGCTTTGCATCTAGGTATGTGCACTTTGCTTCAAAGCAACCCTTACAGCCCCGTGACTCTCAATACATCCCCTGGCAAAGATCCACAGCCACAGAGTCACTGCATTTGTGCAACTTGTGTTTGGGTTGGAGCCCTGGTGGTGTAGTGGTTACATGCTGGCCTACTAACCACAAGCCCAGCAGTTTGAAACCACCAGCCACCCGATGGATGAAAGATCAGGCGTTCCACTTACACTGCCTTATATGGTTGCCAGGAATCAGAATGGATATGAAAATGATAGGTTGTTTTTTGGTTATTGAGTTTCGGTGTTTGGGTTGATGAGGCTAAGAAACCGTCCACAATCTTTAAAGTGAGAAGGAACGATCACAGAAAAAAGTAGAGTGGCAGGCAACTTTGGCAGTCCCCTCGTCCCGCTCTCCACTGGCACGCTTGCCAGTTGACCTTGCATCCTCTGCCTGAACCGCTAGCCGTGGAGCTGGAGCTGAGTGTCTTTGGGTTGAGGTTGCATTGACGTGTCATGCCCTTCGGTCATGTACTGGCAGTCCTGAAAGAACTTTGTTAATATTTCCTAATGGAACCACTCTATCCTGAGCATTTCTGCCTGAATTGTAACCTTTTAACTTCCTTAATAAAACCCTTCTTCCTGAATACTCTCCATGAGTTTTATGTGACCATTGCAACGAACTATAGAGCCAGAGCAAAGATGAGGAGAAATGGGCATTCTCCTGTATCACAACTGGGAGTCTATGTTTAGAAGGCATCTTTAGAAGTTGCTAACGGTGGAGTTGGGGGCCCTGGTGGCATAGTGGTTATACATCGGACCATTCAAAACCACAGCCGATCCAAGGAAGAAAGATGAGGCTTGCCACTCCCATAAAGAGTTACAGTCTTGGGCATCCACAGGGGCAATTCTACTCTGTCCTATAGGGTCACTGTGAATTGGAATGACCTCACTGGCACTGAAGTTGCTTTTTGAGTGGCACGTGAAGTTATCACGAGCTGGTGATTAAAGACACTGCGAATTAACCGCACACCATTCCACAGTCTATTCATATGAAACCCTGGAAGTGTTATAGGTGATTTATAGCCCCTCAAAGGCAATGCTGATGTTCTAACCTGTGGCATACCTATACATGTGACCCTATTTGGAAATAGTCTTTGCAGATGGAACAAAGTTAAGATGTGGTTCTATTTGACTTATTGCCATCTGACCCATAGTGACCCTGTAGGATGAGGTAGAACTGCCCCTGTGAGTTTCTGAAACTGTAACTCTTATTTATCATTTTATTAGGGGCTCATACAACTCTTATCATAGTCCATACATGCATCAATTGTGTAAAGCACATTTGTACATTCATTGCCTTCATCTTTCGCAAAACACTTGCTCTCCACCTAAGGCCCTGGCATCAGCTCCTCATTTCCCCCCTCCCTATCTGCTCCCCCATCCCTGATGAACCCTTGATAATTTATAAATCATTATTTTGTCATATCTTGCCCTGTCCCACGTCTCCCTTCACCCACTTTTCTGTTGTCTGTCTCCCAGGGAGGAGGTCACATGTAGATCCTTGTAATCGGCTCCCCCTTTCCAACCCACCCTCCCTCCACCCTCCCAGTATCACCACTCACACCACTGGTCCTGACGGGATCATCCACCCTGGATTCCCTGTGTCTCCTATCTGTACCAGTGTACATCCTCTGGTCTAGCCAGATTTGTCAGGTAGAATTGGGATCATGATAGTGGGTGGGGAGGAATCATTTAAGAAATAGAGGAAAGTTGTATATTTCATCATTGCTACATTGCACCTTGACTGGCTCGTCTCCACCCTCAGACCCTTCTGTAAGGGGATATCCGAACTCCCCCCCCCCCACACTCACAATATGATTTTTTTGTTCTGATGATGCCTGATACCTGCTCCCTTTGACACCTCATGATTACATAGGCTGGTGTGCTTCTCCCATGTGGGCTTTGTTGCTTCTGAGCTAGATGGCTGCTTGTTTACCTTCAAGCCTTTAAGACCCCAGACACTATATCTTTTGATAGCCGGGCACCGTCAGCTTTCTTCACCACATTTGCTTATTTACCCGCTTTGTCGTCAGCAATTGTGTCGGGAAGGTGGCCATCATAGAATGCCAATTTAATAGAAGAAAGTATTCTTGCATTGAGAGAGTACTTGAGTGGAGACCCAATGTCCTTCTGCTATCTTAATAATAAACCTATAAATATATACACATAGATCCATTTCCTCATCCTCATATATAAATATATTTACATATGTAATGCCTTTATTTAGACCTCTATAAATGCCCTTTGCCTCTTAGCTCTTTCCTCTATTTCCTTTGACTTTCCTCTTTTCCAACTATCATGCTTAGTCATCATTTGAGTTTCAGTAATTCCCCTTGGTTACATTACCCTTGATCATGCGCTACCAGGCCTCCCACACCCTACTCACCCCTGATTTGGATCACCGGTTGTTCCCTTGTCCCTGGGTTTGTTAACACCACTTTAATTCACCCCCACCTCCTCCTCTCTCATGTCCCCCCGGAACTGTCAGTCCCATTATTTTCTACTCCAGATTGTTCATTCAGTCTATCTTACTTAGAAAGACCTGCGGAGATAATAACATGCACAAAAACAAGACAGAGCAAAACCAAGCAACAATATACAACAAAACAACAACAATAACAAACCAATGACCAAGAAAACAAAAACAAAACAAAACAAGAAAGAAAAGCTTGTTGTTAGTTCAGGGACTGTTTGTTGGCTTTTAGGAGTGTTTTCCAGTCTACTCTGTTGGGGCACCCCAACAGACTGGACTGAAACTGTAACTCTTGATGAGAGTGGAAAGCCCCATCTTCCTCCAATGGAGTGGCTGGTGGTTTGGAAGTACAGACCCTTGCCTGTAGCTGCCCAACTCCACTCTAAATCCTATGACTGGTGTCCTTATAAGGAGGGGGAGATTTGGACACACACAGATACACAGGAAAGAAGGCAATACGAAGATAGGCAGAGAACAGAGATGTGATCACAAGCCAAGGATTACAGATAGCTGCCAGAAATGACCAAGTCTAGGAAGGGCTCTTCCTACAGGTTTCAGAGGGTGTATGGCCCTGCCAATACACGAATTTGGACTTTCAGTCTCCAGAAAGGAGCCCTGTGGACATAGTAGGGTACACATGGGTGGCTGACCACAAGGTCAGCAGATTGAACCCACCAGTCAAATGGAGGGACAAAGATGGAACTTTCTACTCCACAAAAGATGAACCACCTTGGAAATTCTGAATCGTTTCCCTCCATCCTACAGGCTCACCAAGAGTCAGAATCTCCTTGACAGCAGTGATTTTTTTTGGGGGGGGAATTACAATGGGTAGTGATATATTATATTTCATTTGTGCCTATGTGATTAGTTGTTGACAGTAAGTTATTTCTGAATTTGGTAGCTTAATTTTGTAGATGGCATTGATCCTTAGGGCATGACTGTTGACTACCTCAGAACAGCTGTCAATAAAGATGCAAGCATTTCTGAGGACAATGACCTGGGCACCCTGTGTCTGAGGTACCTGAGGTGGTTAGCTAACTTCCACTGAGCAGCACACCAGCAGAGTCCAGATGCGAAATCTTGGATGGACAAAGTGAGGGACACTAGATTTTTTTGAGTTTTCATTAGAGAATGCTTAAGC
Source organism: Tenrec ecaudatus (assembly GCF_050624435.1). NCBI lineage: Eukaryota > Metazoa > Chordata > Mammalia > Afrosoricida > Tenrecidae > Tenrec > Tenrec ecaudatus. Next base: position 13,409,466 of record NC_134539.1, read on the forward strand.
TGAAAAAAGGTTCAAGAACTCAAGCCATTTCTTGTTTTAATTTGTGTTAATATTCAAAAGATAAAATGACCACCAAATATTCTAGAATTGCTATGCAAACAGAGTTTCCCAAGTGGATTTTTCACTTCTGCCATGATTTTGGAAACATTTTTTTCCTCCTTTCAGTTTTCTTGAGAAGCCAAAGGCAGTAGTACCCTCTCATCTCTCCAGGAGCTACCCTATGGGCGCTTTTGCTACTTTCTCTCTCAGTCTTGCTTACTTCTAAGGATCCCAGGGGCGGTGTCGAGTGAGTGCTGGACTAAGTGCAGGTCTGCATTTCTAAACCATCCGCTGCTCCTCAGGAGAAAGCTGAGGCTCGCGGCCGGGGAAAGACCGACTGCCTGTAGAGGGTCGCTCTGCGCTGGAATGGGCTTGAAGACCGTGCACTTGCTTTTCTCACTTTGACATTTTGAGAGGTTCCATGTATGTGGCAGGCAATCTTTAAATCAGCTTTTTGTTTTGAAATAATTTTAGACTTTAAAGAAAAGTTGTAAAAATAGCACCAAAATTCCCTTTATATATCTCACCTAGATACCGTAAATATTAATCTTTTATATTTGTCTTCTCATTCTCTGTCCTTCTCTCTCTCTCTCTTTCTCTGTCTGTCTGTCTCTCTCTCTACACACACACACACACACACACACACACACGCCTCCCCAAATTCTTCAGCTTTCTTATAAATTGCAGGCATGCTTTCCTTTACTTCTAAATACTCTGATGAAATTTTGCAAAACTAAGTGTAGTTATGGGGCATACATGCTCGTCTGCCAATCATTACTAAGGACTGATGTAATTTCTTCCTGCTAAATTCACCTGTGTCCTTGGAATATTTTCAACTGAGCCCTGCAAGTAGTTACCTCTGATCAGTTGAAACTCTATTGGAAACTTTCGAAGGCCGACATTTAACTATCTTTTACTAGAGCGTCCACCTGAGGCATCATACAGGCACTTAAAAGAGCAAGTTCTCCCAGCCTGTGTGACCACGAGGTGTAGAAGGGACCAGGTATCAGACATCAAAGAACAAAAAATCATATCAGTGGATGCCCACCTTCCTGATATTATCACTGAAGACAAATGAGTGCGTAAGCAAGGTGGTGAAGAAAGCTGATGGTGCTGGCTATCAAAAGATATAGTGTCTGGGGTCTTAAAGGCTTGAAGATAAACAAGCAGCCATCTAGCTCAGAAGCAACAAAGCCCACATGGTAGAAGCACACCAGCCTGTGTGAACATGAAGTGTCTAAGGGAGCAGGTATCAGGCATCAAAGAACAAAAATGTAGGTGAGTGCAGAGTGGAGACTCAAAGCCCATTTGTAGGCAACTGGACACCTCCTTACTGAAGGGTTGTGAGGAAAAGATGAACCAGTCAGGGTGCAGTGTAGCAATGATAAAACATGCAACTTTCCTTTAGTTCTTAAATGCTTCCTCCTTGTCCCCTACTATCATGATCCCAATTCTACCTTACAAATCTGGCTAGACCAGAGGATGTACATTGGTATAGATAGCATCTGGAAACACAGGGAATCCAGGACAGATGACTCCTTCAGGACCAGTGGTGAGAATGGCGATACCTGGAGGGTGAAGGGAAGGTGGGGTAGAAAGGGGAACCCATTCGAAGAATCTATATATAACCTACTCCCTGGGGGATGGACAACAGAAAAGTGGGTGAAGGGAGATGTTAGACAGTGTAATATATGACAAAATAATAATAATTTATGAATTATGAAGGGTTCCTGAGGGAGAGGGGAGTGGGTAGGGAGGGGGGAAAATGAGGAGCTGATATTAAGGGCTCAGGTAGGAAGCAAATGTTTTGAGAATGATGGTGGCAACGCATGTACAAATGTGCTTGACACAATGGATGGATGCATGGACTGTGATAAGAATTTTACGAGCCCCCAATAAAATGATTTTTTTTTAAAAGAGCAAGCACTGAATTCCTTATGATTTTGTGGCTCGTGGTTGGAAATTCTGTGCTCCCAAGGCTTTTTCTGGTCTGAGAGTGGTGTGACCCCTGGAGTTGGGGCTGAAGCCATCCTATCCCTGTCGGATGTGGTCCACTAACTTTGGTTTTTACAGCTTTAGGATTGCATTTAATAGTAAGTGCATATGTTACAGTATGTCTTCAATGTTCTCTGTTTGTTTTCAATCCAAATTGCCTGTGATCAGTGTTTGCTAGGATGGCGGACCCGATCTAAACCAAACTCTAGTGTAGCGTCAGTTCTGATACATAGAACCCTGTGGGACAGAGGAGCACTGGCCCCCGGGGCTTCTCAGCCTGTGTATGTTCACAGAAGAAGACTACTGGGGAGAAAGCTGGTTCAAACTGTCCACCTTTCTGTTACACCGCAGGGGTTTAAGCACCACAACAGTGGGCCTCCTTTGGCTTTGACAATCGTGAGTGTTAAATAGGGTTTGGGCTTTTGTATGCCTGCTTTTTAACTTAGAGAATTTTACTTTTTTTGCATGTGTTTGGTTTGTAATGAGGTACTAGTTCAATTAGTCCTTATTTGGAAGTTTTAAAACATTAGCTTGAAAAGGCCAGAGTAAATATTTGCGAAGAAAGCCAAAATAACTCAGAGATTTATGGTTGTATTTTTGTGAGTGGGGAAAAATGCACTAGAATTTGGCGAGAATAATTTTAGTCACTGGACTTGTTCTGATTTACCCAGATGACATAGTACTCTTAAAGGGACTATCCTTACAGACTCATTCTGAAGAGGGTCTTGAAATGTCCCCATTCTACTATCCTTACCATCAATTCTTAGCCTTCAGTAGCCTAGAAAATGGTGCAATGTGCCACCATATTTACCTTACGGGGATAAAATCCGGGTTCTCCATACTAATATAAGCGTAACTTAGAATGAAATTCTGTAGCTGCCCATATTGATATAGGTCCATGGCTGCCACTTCAGTTGATCTGTGTCAGTGTGTATATTTGCAGCCTTGACCTTGATTAGTATTTTTTTGTGGCGAGTTGTACTGAAGTGCATCCTGTATCTACCATGAGGCAGGATTTGGACACATTTAGTTACCCAATGTCAGGGCTCTTTCATTGTCCTCCTTTCCAATGATGATACTATCTATGGTAACAAGTGGAATTAAGCAAGGCTAATTTCATAGAAGGTCGGAAACTTATCCAGGGACACAGTTCATTATTTGCACTCTGCTCAAGTTTAAATATCACATTCCTTTATATATGAAGATGTCAGGGATTTGGAGAGGATTGTAATGGTCACCACGTATTGAGTGAGCACTTAGTAGAAGACCTACAGGCAGGTTAAATGTTGCAGTACAAAAGCTACTTCCAATAATGCTCTTTCCCATCACCTCCCAAAGCATGCTCTTTACAGAGCCATAGCTTCATTTGACACCAGTACAGGAAAATCAACATGTTCCCAAGTTTTGACTTAAATAGTGTATCATATGAATCAAGACTATGCATCAATAGTAAAAGCAGTCCACAGTAACCAGGCAAAATTGACAAAGAGTAGCAACTTTCTGGGTTGGAAGGTTTTTTTGTTTTAGACGTTTTATTAGGGGCTCATACAACTCTTATCACAGTTCATACATATACATACATCAATTGTATAAAGCACATCTGTACATTCTTTGCCCTAATCATTTTCTTTTCTTTTTTTTCCTTTTTTTATTTTACATTTTATTAGGGACTCATACAACTCTTATCACAATCCATACATATACATACATCAATTGTATAAAGCACATCCATACATTCCCCGCCCCAATCATTCTCAAAGCATTTGCTCTCCACTTAAGCCCTTTGCATCAGGTCCTCTTTTTGTTGTCCCTCCCTCCCCACTCCCCCCTCCCTCATATGCCCTTGGTAATTTATACATCGTTATTTTGTCATATCTTGCTCTATCCGGAGTCTCCCTTCCCTCCCTTCTCTGCCGTCCGTCTCCCAGGGAGGAGTTCACATGTGGATCCCTGTAATCAGTTCCCCCTTTCCAACCCACTCACCCTACACTCTCCCAGCATCGCCCCTCACACCCTTGGTCCTGGAGGTATCATCCACCCTGGATTCCCTGTGCCTCCAGCCCTCATATGTACCAGTGTACAGCCTCTGTCCTATCCAGCCCTGCAAGGTAGAATTCGGATCATGGTTGGAAGGTTTTAAGCAATCATAGCACAACAAGCTTACTTTATTGCCATTAATAAGCAAGTGGGTTGAAATGATTATTGTTGAAGCCTGTAACACTGTTTTATTTAAAGCCACTAACCATTAATTAAGTCTCCTGGGAGCATTATCAAATGCTCACATTGCCAGTTGGAAATGGAGATGCGCATTGAGTGATTCACAGGAGATAAAGACTAGGCCAACTCTCCCACTTGCCAAACTGGTTGTTCATGGCACCACGAAGGAACCAATATAAATAGAGGTAGTGTAGTCTCATTTACAGTTTAATTCCCAAAACTCCAGGCATAATTATTGGGGATACTCAGTAATTTCATAACATTAAGTGTTGGCTCATTTCTTGTTTGCTTTCATTTGAATTTCACGTAGTTCTTTAAGAACTAATGTGCTGCTATGTATAACTTTTTTTTTCAACATCATTGACTTGATTTTGTGTAAATAAGAACCGATAACTTGAAAACCAGATCCGATAAATAAAAATGGTATTAGATCTTCTGAGAACAAGCAAAATGTGTTAAATACACACTAAAAAGAGAATACTAGATTAAGTCACACACTTGAATATCATTTTAAGACCTCTTTGCCATCTAAATACCTTTACATGTGGAATCCAGTTTGCCCTTGTCAAAATTCTTGGTTACTTGAATTAAATATTGGTAATACAAATCAGTAACACATATATATGTATGTGTGTGTATATATATATATATATAAATTCCCATCTAGACACAGAAACTCTCCACCACCATTTGCGGTATGGACATACTCATCCTGGCTATTGTTCCAGTTTCTGTTTCTAGAAATATTTCTTTAATAGGTAACATATGAATATAACACATATTTTTAAAAGCCCATATTTTTAACTCCACTCCTGTGATAATTCCCAAAAGAATTACAAATGAAATTGAAGCTATGAACTTGAGGTCACAAACCAATTAGATAGGAAGGCATGAAATTGCTTCCAAAACAACAGTAATAATTCATCTCATGGATTGAAAAAAATCTGGCCCAATCCCAAAGATCCATGGTGTGGAATAAAATGTAATTTTGATAAAAGAAATTATATTACCACCATATCATATTGTGCCCAGAAGCTGGCCATTTACATCTTAACTCGTAACCCATCCCCATTTCAGATCCTAAAAGATGCTTTTGTGGTCATTTATTCCTAAACACACTGTTCCCTTTGCCCACACGATCTTCATTTTCACCTTCACTCTCTGAACTTCAACTAGGCAACTCCAACTAGGTCGAACTAAGGCCATAGCACCTATCACATTATGTTTTGTTTTCCTGCTGTGTAGTATCCCTTACTGTATCTTCTTTCATAACCAGGACTCTGCCCACCGTCTTTCATCTTTTGAGCTCAGTAGAACATAGGAACTTAGCCTAGATATGGTTTGATAGGCAACAAGAAGTAATTGCAGTTGTCATTTTAGGGAAATTATATAGCAAATATTATCCTCAATGATTGTATCATTATTACACATTTTATTCCAACTATATCTTAAGAACTAAACACTCACTACATGTTTTATATGATGGAAACCAGAAAGTATCTGATACTTTTAAAGTAATCATAAACAAAGAAAGCATACTGCTGATTACTGAGGAATGAAAATATGTAATAAAAAGAAAAGAGCAGAAAAATATTTTTGGAACAAGGAAAGTTAGAAGATTATACTTAAAGGATATGTAAATATTTTTTCACTTTTTTGATATATAAATATTTTAAGATGTTTATTTTTCTTTCCCTAATATATGCAGTTCCACCATTACACAGGACTTGTGTTTGACAATGTGCTTTTAGTAAATTAATCAAAGTTGGATTTAGTCTATGAAAATTTTCTAAACAAAAAATATAAGTATATTCTTTTGTATCTAAATGCTATCTATTTATGATGATACATTTATATATTTCTTTGTAATTATGATTTTTGTTTCTCTTACTAGAAAGTAATATACATATCCTTGATAGATATTTTAGAAAAGGGAAGTAGGTGTGATGAGGGAAAATCATGATTACATAACCCCAGAGGTCATTACTGTTTTAAAATTTTTGTTCCATTTTCTTCAATTCTTTTTCTTCTGGATCTTTTTCTCTGCATTGTTGAAGTTGTCCACCTCATAGCTCACTTTAAAATACAGCTTATTATTTCATGCCACGTGGTATTTCCTATCTTTTCCTATATGATTTTTTAGCTTTTATTACCCGAATAATAGTCCATTTTACAAACATTTTCTTAATTTGGATATTGAATTTATTTATTATATTTTTATTATGATGTACAGCTTTACCACATTTCTTATTTTATTCATAATTCCAAGTCTGGAAATATTAAGGAAACACAGTTATCTGATTTTTGACGTATGTGTCCTTTTTCAGAATCTGTGTCCTAGTAGTTTTTTTTTAACTTTGTTATTTTTTATTTTTAATCTAAAGTTTAGGCCATCAGGGATTACAATCTATACTGGGTGCATCAGTGCCTTAAAGCCGATTCCTTATCTTTTTATTATTATTAATAATACATTTTATTGGGGCTCTTACAGCTCTTGTTACAATCCATACATCCATTGTATTAAACACATTTGAACATATGCTGCCATCATCGATTTCAAAACATTTTCTTTCTGCTTGAGCCCTTTGTATCAGCTCCTCTTTTTACCCTCTCTCCTCCCCCCACATCCGTGGACCCCTGATAAATTATAAATTATTGTTTTCATATCTTACACTGTCTGTTGTCTTCCCTCACCAACATTTCTGTTGTTTGTCCCAGGGGTGGGGGATGGAGGAAGGTTATAGGTCGGTCATTATAGTTGGTTCAGTTTCTCCCCCTCTTCCCTCCACCTAACCCCTACCTTCATGGTATTGCCACCCTCATTACTGTTCCTGAGGGGTTTATCTGTCCTGGATTCTTTGTGTTGAGGTTTCTTATCTGCACCAGAGAACATGCTCTGGTCTATTTGGATTTCTAAGGTAGAACCAGAGTCATGATGGTGGGGGGCAGGGCAGGAAACATTAAAGAACTAGAGGAATGTTGTGCGTTTCACCTGTGCTATGCTGCACCCTGGCTGTCTCATGGCCGTCCCAGAGGGAATGTCCAATTGTCTAGAGACGGGCTTTCTATCTCAACTCTACCATCATTCACGTCAGTATATTTGTTTGGGGTCTTCTGATGCCTGATATCTGATCCCATCAACACCTCATAATCACACAGGCTGGTGTGCTTTTCCCATGTGGGCTTTGTTGCTTCCGTGAAAGGTGGCCGTTGGTTTAACTGCAAGCCTTGACGACTCCAGACGCCATCTTTTAATAGCCAGGCACCATCAGCCGTCTTCACCACATTTGCTTATACACACATTTTGACTTCAGTGATCATGTGGGGAAGGGGAGCATCACAGAATGCCTGGTTATTAGAACAAAGTGTTCTTGCATTAAGGGAGTACTTGAGTAGAGACCCAATGCCCATCTGCTACCTTAACACATACCTTTACATTTAAATATATGTACATCGACCTATATCTCTATCATTATATATTAATATCTTTACATATATGCATGTCTATATTAGACCTCCATAAATGCCCTTTGCCTCCTAGTTCTTACCTCCATTTCTTTTTACTTTCCTCCTAGTAAAGTAAGGATATGTGTATGCTGTGTTTTGAGCTTCTGTATAGGAGAAGGAAGCAGGTTATCATGTGGTCTATAGAACCAGATAGATGTAAGCATGAATCCAGGCGAGACATCTATGCTCTTTGAGTTGCAGTTTGAAGATAACGGCATCTAATCACTTAAGGTTTAGATGAAGATACAAGGAGAGAAAATGTATGTAAAACTCCTCATGGTGCTTTAATAAAAGATGGTACAATTATGTTGATATTGTAAGTGTTGGGATTCTTCAGTGTTACTATGGAAGTCAGCTTGAATTGGTTAAAAGTTTTTCTGTGGGGTGGCAAAAGAAAGAGGAGAGAGAAGGACTGGAGGAAGGAGTGACAGAAGGACGGAAGACAAATTATCAACAACAAAACCCTCCATCACCCCTAAGACTAATAACTTCCAGGATGCCTCCTATTTCTCCCACCAACCAGAGGGCTTTACTTATGAGATCTATATTACCCAGAATTCAATGCATCACTTCTAGTCTCTGCTTTCCCTGCTTCCTGAGCAGTGAATTCCGAACATTCCTTTTCCAGTTTGGATGCTACTGAGAGTATTACATCATAATTGACTTTTAAGTGCAACACATACAAACGTAGCCGATGCTTATTATTTGTCTGTTGTAGAAATTGCATTTCTGAATAGTGGGGAAGGAAAACTGGGCTTTCTAATTGCTTTGAGATGAGCTACCACATGACTTGTGGGTTAGGCTCTGGACTGTAAACTGCAAGGTTGATGGTTAAAACCTACTAGCTGCTCCGAGGGAGAAAGATGACACTGACTGGTCTTCTGAAGATTTATAAGTTGCTATGGGTCTGGATTGAGTTCATGGCAGTGAGTGGAATCTGTCTCCACAGGACTTTAAATGGAAAATCCTCTCCAATTCTGGTGGGAGTTTGAGCAAAAGTTTGAGCTTACACTGTCCTAATTTTGCTTTCTTTTTCTATATTATAATTTAGGAGAAACTTTTGTTTTTCAACTTGGAAAACTTTCTTATAATTGCACATGAATAACAAGTATATATTTAACTATCCAATTAACCCAAGTAGTGCCTTCCTTCGAAAATTCACATCCAAGAAAAAACATGTGACTTGGCATCTTCCTTTCTAATTATGTGACAAACAATTCTATCCAATATTATCAGCCAGTATTTAGAATGACATAGGTGTGAATATAAATACTGTCTTTTTTACATTTCCCCCAACTTCCCAGTGTATGAATTGTATTTCCTGCACTGACTGCAAATGAATGATAGAATATCCCTTCAAAGAATGAACAGTTATTAAATGTGAATGCTACATTATTGGACAAGGATTCCATCTTAGGGTATCTTTGCAGTGTTTTATAGCACTGAGTCAAAAATGTATTACCTGCATTAATTGTACGGCTAATTTATGATAAAACACAGTGGTAATTATAATATAAAATTATAAGTGCTGCCTAGGTGTAATTTAGTGTAACGTTCGACTGAGTGTCGTTTGAGCAAGAACAGTAGAACTTGTTATTATTGCAAACGAGGTGTCTGGACGTGTCCTGATGAACTCATCATGTGCCGTCTGTTACAATAATTCTTGCCACCAGCAGCCATATTTGGCTAATGAGTATTGTAGGATCCTGCCCCTAGTGGCTTATTTCCATTTTGAATTTATCTACCTGGCCAGGGACTACACTGTGACATGAGACAAACCAGCAAACCAGACATCCTGTATGGTTATATAAGACACGTAAAAACGATAGATCATGAGACCCTAGTCAGCCTGTATGACTTGGTTTCCTTCTCCTTCTGTTTCACCTTAGTAATAAGCTTTGAAAGAAGTGAACTATACTATTCCCACTAGCTCTCTTTGAACTGCAGTGACCCATCTGTTACCATATGCCAAGCATCTGCTTTGATTGCCTTCGTTTGTGGTCCTCAAAGCTAGATGTGATGCATTCACAGTGGATTATGCTGATTTTTCATGTAGGAGAACAGCTATTTGCAAATCATTAGATTCAGGCAGCAGCAGTTTTCAGATATAGGTCATACAAAAGGATTTTCCTCCCTTGGAAAGCATTCATTTTATCTAGGCCTATACTGAAAGTGTGGATGTGCTATGAAAGACTAATGCCACATTAATCAGACCAATATTTATTTATCTGTTTGTTTGTTTATTTATAGTATTATAGAAATTACTGGTGAATGAGAATAAGAAGATTGATTAGGCTATTTATATCACTAAGAAGTGTATTTATATATATTTCCTTAGTGTTTAAATGCTTCTAGATATGGATATAGATATACTTAGCACTGTAGCTATATATATATTTTTATACTTTATATATGTATGAAAATACATAAGTATATATCTGTGCTTTCTTTTAACACTAGTAATCTATGATTCTTAAACTTGTCTTAGGATATATTTGCATTTCCTATTTTCATGTTATCAGTGACGAATTCATTTATCAACCCATCTTTTCAATATATACATATTATTCCTGAAAAAGTTATAATGCCAAGGACACTATATTTGGATTAAACAGCATTGTCCGTTAAAATGAAAAGATTAAATGACTAAAGCTTACACTAAAACTAACATAGAAAAACACCCTTCAGGACAAGAGAACAACTATATTTTTATTGAAACTATATTCAGTCAGTTTTATTGACTTTAGTTGCATTGGATTTCAGCATCATCCAATGTGGGAGGCATCAAAAACTTTTTAAAAAATCATTCATGTCAGTTTAGAAGTTAAGGAGGTGACTAACTGTTTTTGAGCACCATTGAGCCAGGCACCACATGCTATATGCGTGCATTATCCAGGCAGGTCTCTCAACCAAGTGATCAAGCTGAAAACTATTCCCGATTACAGAGGATACATAGCAGCGGTGGTTCAGTGGTATATAACAAAAAATCATATCATATCACTGTGAATGAGGGGGATTGCAGATTGGGGACCCAAAGCCCACCTGTAGGCAACTAGACATCTTACAGAAGGGTTGTGGGGATGAGATTAGCCAGTTAGGGTGAGTGTATCAATGATGAAACATACAACTTTCCTCTAGTTCATTAATTCTTCCTCTCCCTCACTATCATCACCCCAATTGTATTTTACAAATCTGGCTTGACCAGAGCATGTACACTGGTACAGATAAGATCTCACAACACAGGGAATCCAGGACAGATGAGTCCCTCAGGACCAGTGGTGAGAATGGCAATACCTGAGGATGAAGGGAAGGTGGGGTAGAAAGGGGGGACTGATCACTAGGATCTACATATAACCCCTTTCCTGGGGTACAGACAACAGAAAAGTGGGTGACATCAGACAGTGTAAGACATGACAAAATAATAATAATTTATAAATTATCAGGGTTTCATGAGTAGTGGGTGGAGAGGGAGGGGGAATAAATGAGGAGCTGATATCAAGACCTCAAGTAGAAAAAAATGTTTTGAGAATGATGACAACAAATGTACAAATGTGCTTGACATATGGATGGATGGATTGTGATGAGTTGTATGAGTCCCAGTAAAATGATTTTTTTAAAGAACACTGTCATAGAGAAAATGTTATATGTCCAAAGGAATGCCTAGTAGGATAATTGTAGCATTGAACTCTGGTTTTTGAGATCCAAACCTTATGTTCTTTTCAGGATACCAAGATGGCTAGGATGACATTTTCCTACACAATTTTCTTCTTGGATTCTTTAAGGGGGTAGCAGAGAAATGCCCATTGTGAATCGAAAAGGGAAATAATAAGGAAACATCAAAGGTTCCCTTTTTTGAACTTCAGTATTTGGGTAAACTCTTTTTGTAACTGCTATGAACAGTATCTGTGTAGGTCATCTGAACATCTGATATCTTTATGATGTCCACAATGGAAGAGAAATCACGTGGGGATGATATGCCTTTCTTAACAAGCTCACTTAACGACTGAGAACTCTAGTAACTGCTTCTTTTAATTCTGACTCTGCATAAAGTTAATTGTACAGCGGAAGGTTCAAATGAAACTAACAATATTCAGGGCTTTTGCGTCATGGTAAAGATCAGAATTCTAGAGAATTCTCATCCTTGTGAAAGTGTTTTCCCAGGTAGTTGCCTAAGCTTGAGAAACTAGTCTCCTAATTACAATGATCATATTGCAATACCATATAGCATGTTTATCGTAGAACATCTACAATTTTCACAGGCTATCAGTAATGGAGTTCAGCTTTATCTCTCTGGAGTATCAGCAAGATATTATTTTAAAGGTACTTAAGTATTTTAAAGAATAATTAGAGTAGTTAAGAAACTTGCTCATGGCGATTCTGTGAATTGGGTGTAACTAGATGTAGATCTTAGAAATTAGCCTGTTACAGCATGCTACAGTTTTCCATATTTCTTTTAGGTTTTTCTAGAGGAAAGCATGGAATTTTCAAATTCTCTATTTTTTAGACATTTTCTTTTATAATTTTTACTCCATTAAACTATTGTAAGGATATCATTTGTATAGAGGAATATTGTTATAGGAATGTTTTTAAATGGATCCATTTAAACCATAAAATGTACTTAAGAGATAAAATAAGAAACAACAAGTTTCTTTGTTGTGTTCATTTGAATGTTGAGATAGTTAAAGTTTATTGTGCCAACCTGGCCGATAAACACATGTGGGGTTAATTGAAGGGCAGAGGGATACATGGCTCAGTGAGCCTTGCCTTTCTAGTTCTTGGTTATTTTGCTTTCTGATGGTCGGACCAGGGTACAGCTGCCTTAGCCAATTCCCTGCTACAGCTGGCAAGGCTCACTTCCTGCAAGACATCCCTGAGGTGAAGCCACATGGACCTACCTGAATGTAGCTCTGGGTGCTGGAGCAGCTGAGATGCTTACACATTCACTGACTGCTTTCCTCCTGCAGTCAGCATCACCGCCTCTGTTTTGTGAGATGGAGGAGGACTTTGTGGATTAGTGTCAGACATATGGGCTAATGTTGGACTTGTGGGCTTGGTGAGCACAGGGTTGTGATGTTTTCTTGATGTGCACTTAACCTTTATATATAAAACTCTCTCTTATAAATGAGTTTCTGTGGATTTGTTTCTCTAATGTACCCAGACTAACACAAATGTCATATGACAAACTATCCTTTGTGTCCATTAAAAAAATGGCATAAACACAAACATCAGAGAAACAGAAGCATATTCCCAGATAGGACAAACACGTCAAAACCCAAGAGGAAGAAATATATATATTTACCATGAGAATCTTAAGAACCTTAAGACGTACGTGTATGGGGAGGAAATGGGAGATCAGAATAAGAATTTGGAGGCAAGCTCTTCAGATCCTTCTGCGACACTTGAAACACGTTGTCCCATCTTTGGCTTATACTGAGACATGAAAAAGCCTTGCTTCATATACATAAGTGAATTATTTTCTCTTAATCTGAGTGGATCTATCACTTAAGATTCAGGAGAATAAACTAATAGGTTACTTACACTTTAGCAAAATTTATCCTGGAAGAATTCACATTTATCTCAGAAGGAGATTTATAGGAGAAAGTGGAACCTGAGGTCAGTCTTAAGCTGTAGTCTCCCCTACACAGCCAAATAATAATAATAATAATTATTATTATTATTAATTTTGTAGTAATTTCTAGGACATTTTAACCCACACTAAGGAACAGGTTTAAGATGCTAATAAAACTTCTCTAAGTTTCTTTGAAGCTGCACAATGGTAACAGTCCAGTAGTTTATTAATATTCAATCCAGTTTCTGTTTAGGATAATGCAATGAACTTTCCTATTGAACAGAAGATCACAGCACCTCTCAGGGTTATGCTAGCTCAACACTCCAGACACTTTATGATAATGTTCCCCAATGTCTCTTCTAGCCAAAGCCTGTAACTCCCACCAAAGCACCTTTTCCTGCACAGGTCTGCTAAAAAGGTGAGGAAGGAAGGTACTGATAGGATTCACCTATGAGTCATTGCAGACAAGATTCTGGGTAATGCAATACCGCTGGGTAAAAAATTCCTTCCCATTTGTGAAGGATGGGGAAGAATTTCATTACAAGCTAGAGCCACTGTGAAACTAGTTCTCTGGAGCTGAGACCCTGTGCAGTGAACCCCTGGATCCAGATGACAGCTAAGCCATCAGCGGGACAGCAGTAAATCCAGGAACCAGGGCATGGAACAGAGTGATGCCAACCCACGTAACTAGTAGAACGCTTTTGTGTAGGAGGCCAGGTTTTGAAATGGGTGCTTTGGGGCACTTACTTGGGGAAGTTGGACTTGCTGACCAATGAAAGTGGAGCTGAGTGCCTTTGGGCTGAGGCTTACTGTACTGAGGTGTGTCTGAGCACTTCATTCTGGGAGCTGGGTTTGCTGACCACAGAGCTTAAGCTGAATGCCTTCTGGTTGAGTCTTATAGAAGAGACTTATGCAGACCTGACAGAACTTTGTAATATGTCCTGATAACGCAACCTTTAGCATTTCTCACTGGCTTTACAACTTGTTAACTTTCTTTAATAAACCCTTCAAGCATGAATTTTGTCTGTTAGCTCTGTGTAGGCATTCCAATGGATATTAGAAACTAGAGAAATAAAATAGAGAATGCTAATTAAAACATTACATTCACTTATTTATGCCTATGAAAACTTGTTTATTCTTACTTACTCAGCTGGTATGCCTTCTTTTCCCCGCAAAAATTAATTTTTCCTGACTTTCTGCTGCATCACCACATACTACATGTACCTGTTTTTCAATCAGCAGATCTCTGTTGATCTACCATGCACTCTGCTAGGAACCAGGATTAATAGATGGGATAAGACCACTGCACTGGAAGAAGTTGTGCATAGCACATCTTTGTCGTGCATAGCACTTCTTTATTCAGTTGTCACTTGCATGTGTGTTTCTTCCCTAGCTTGAAATATTCTCTATCTCCCGAAAACTTGCTTTGTTCCTGTATAAATCCTTTCTTCCCATGCAGCCTTCTGTCAAAACCAAGCTCTGATATGATTCCACAGAAGACATGAAAGACCCTTCACTTCACTTTGCCAAATATACCGTGAAGATGCTCTGTTAGTGTGCTGAATTAGAGAGTAAGCCATCTTAGAGATTGAAGGAACTTTAAAGATGGTACCCAGCATTCTCATGTGACAGGAAAACTGAGGCATGAGAACTCTTGGTTACTGATGGAACCAAGATTAGGACGAAAGTCTTAGGCTTGTTGTCAGTCTCACTAAACTATGCCATCAGTGGGTAGTTGAGTCCCAGGGCATCCTAGGTATAAATAAAGAATAAATCACTCAACATTTCTGCTTTAATGTTCTCTGAATATTACCAAAAATGACATAGAATGCCCCATTCAAAGGAGAACAGATGTCCCATGCTTTATAAAATAAAAGTATTTTAGCCAATGCTATTTCAGTGATGTAATTCATTTTAAAATGAAATACAATAATTACTCAAAAAGGTAGGTCTTCAAAAGGAACCTTTGATAGTCTTTTTGCTAAAGGGTAAAGATTAAAGCACACACATTCCCTTACTAATCTGTGTTGACAGAGATATCAAGAAACGGTGGTAAATAAAGTATTAGACAATGCTCGCTAAGATGATGAGCACTGAAGCATCACAGTCCTTGGCATGTGCTGAATATCCAGTTTTTAAGCTAAAATGCAGATCCATTGAAGATAACACGCTAATTCCCTGCCTCTGGAATTCGCCTTGGTTTACATTGTAAAGATGAAGCTAGTTTAGTGATATTTGAAATATTAAATTTGGTATATGAATAACTTCTTATGTAATAAGGGAGACTTTTTCCCTTTAATAAGTAGGAGGTAAGGTGTGATTAAATACAAGCCAAAAAAAGTATATAAGGCCTAATGAGAAAAAGTTAAGAAGAACTTTAGTCACAGGTTATTTTGTAAATTCATTTGGCGTCTTCAATATTGTTTTTATTTTATTCACCCATCTGCACTTGTGCCACTTCTAAGAAGATTTGTCTGTGGTTCTGGTAGCTGATCCCTTCCAAGTATTATTATTTTGTTTATTGAAAAAAAAGGAAATATGGCTCATAACAATGTACCACAAAACCACATAACCAAATCCACCACCACCAAGTCCGTTCTGATGCTTAATGACCCCCGAAGACAGCATAGAGCTAGCTGCCCAATAGGGTTTCCAGGAGAAGCAGACCACCCCATTGTCCTTCTCTCTTGGAGAAGCTAGTAGGCTGGAACGACCAGCCTTTTGGTTATCACTGAGAGCTCTAATTTCAGTTAATCAGGGCTTGCATTTATGACAAGCACACGTTGGAGATTTATTTAACTGATTAATAAGGAAAAATGTAGGATGGAAAAGGTGAGTAAAAGAATCTGAAGAGGAGCCCAGCAGTCCTTTAGGAAAGGTGGACCGAATTAGGATCATCAGCAAGTGACTTCCATTTATTTATTGAAATATCTATAAGTTTGTACCCTGGGGAGTATGACTTCCACCTAACTCCAGCCCACCTATTTTTGTAAATAGTATCACTAAGATACAATCATGCCATTCATTTCTATATTCTTTATAGCTCATTCATTTATATATTGTTTATAGCTCTTGTTAGCAGTTTTCTTCAAGGTCATTGGCTAGGGACCCGTGCATAAACTGCAAAATTTTAGGTATTCAAGCCAGATTAATTTTTCCCCTCGTGTTGAGGATCTGGGAAGGCAGAGTTTAAAGTAATCAGAATAAAGCTCATTACCATCAAGTTGATGCCAACTCACTGGGATCCTGTGTAGAATAAGACTGCACTGCCCTTGTGGGTTTCGGAGATGGTAACTCTTTACTCAAGTACAAAGTTTCATCTTTCTCTTGAGTTGTTGGTGGTTTCAAATTGCTAGCCTTACAGTTATTAGAATAGATCTGAGGTGGGATGAAGGAGAGGGAAGGGATGGGAGTGGGGGATGGGGGTGGCAAAAAAAAATAGAGAATTTCACAGGAAAAAATATATTAAATGAAAAACAGAATAGATCTGCTTATTATTTCAGCTATTATCATCTATCTCTGGAAACAATAAAGCATGTCCACAGTTTAGAGAGAGTACAACACAAGGTTGAGGCACCCTAAGCCTATCAAAAAAAGTAAAGAACTTTTTCATTTTTTAATCATCAAGGACATGTCAAAGTCAGCACAAAACACAGGAAATTATCATATATATATATATATCTGCTATCTGGGCAGATTACACAGAAGAATAATCTTTTCTGATCATTTGTTAACTGAATTCTTCTATATGAATTTCTCATTCCAATAAAGAAGAAACAAAACAGAACTAAATGTATACTCATTCTTCATACTGATAAAATCAAGAAATAGACATTTGGTTCAAAAACTAAAAATTTCCAAACAAATTCAATACGTGTGGAGTCACCTTGCTTCTTACATAAAGATGCACCCATACTAGCATTTTCTATGAAGAAATGCTCTCCCCCCCCCCACCTTAAAAGATTAGAGCATTTCATTTATTAGAACTCAGTTACATTGTTTTCTCAGAATTCTGGGAAAATTAAATGTATACAAATATTTACTAGACTCTATAAGCTAATTAGGCAAGACTCCTACATCAAAAATAGTTCTTCACCTTTTTATTGAAATCTTTTAGATGTAGGAAGATATTTCATAGTCTTATTAATGAACAGTAAAAGCATTTGCTAGTTTAATATGCACTAATGTATAGGATGTGCAGCTTCAATGTCACAACCAGAGGCACAGGGCATTAGAACACTCAGAACAAATAACTACCTGGATCAGATCTCAAAGGGTTGATCGCCGATTCAGTGGAAATGGCATGTTTTTCCCATTGATTCCAGCAGACATAAATAAAAAAAGAGGAAGGTGTTCGACTTGATGGATTGACCCAGTGGCTGCAGCAATGGGCTCAAGCGTAAGAGCAATTGTGAAGATCATGCAGGACAAGGCGGGGTTGTGTTCTGTTGTCAGAAATGACTGGACAGCACCCAACAATACTGTAGATACAATATAGATTTATTAACTATATTATCTGCCATATCTTACCCAAGAGAGAATAGATTCCCATGATCCCAATAGAGATCACTAAGGGATCACATCATGAAACCAGATTGCCAAAAATTGTTTTGCCAAAGGGAGAATACTTTGTAGATTATTTGGCTTAACTGGGCTAGCTGTTCAGCATCCACTCATCCCTGGAATTGACTGTTACACTAAGGGGGTATTCTCTTGATTATACAACCATGGCAAACCTACTTGTCCAATGTGTGGCTGCGAGACGTATAAAACCAAAAGTAAAACAAAGCCTGGACAGACTTGACCAAGAAACAAAACCCATCTTATCAGAAGAAATCAGAGTCAGAGAAGGAAAAAAAGTTGTATTGCTGCTTGTGATTAACTGTGAAAGCCACATCTTGGACAACTCTGTTTAATCAACTTCAGTAGGCAAGCCCATCTCTAAGGGCACCCCAGAGCTGTCAACATATAACATTCAAGAAGTTAAAACCATGACTCTTATACAAATATAGAGCAAGGGCATGCCCAAAATGGATTTACCTCATCTGATGTGGGAGTCAACAAGATGATAAACCTAGTTCAAAAGGAGAGTTGAAAGAATGTATATTTAATTTTAAGGGAAAGCGTATGAAATCAGGTTGCTAAGATTTTAATGCCTAACAGGATAGTAAAACCATAGCTCTGAGATTATCTTAAAAAAAAACTAGACATAAATCACTGCATTTCTTCCAGTCACACAGCTACAAAGTTAACTTGGAACTTCATAAATCTGAGCCAAATTAATAGGAAAGAGCAAGTCACTCAGGTATAGCATTAAGATAATTAAGTGAAATTAAGTTGAGAACCGCTGATCTAGAGAGAACAATAGTGTGAGATTCTCATTGACCCCTAAGACTCTTCAATGGCAACTGGAGAATTATACTACCATTATCCCCTAGTTTATAAAGTTCCTAAGATAGTATGTCAGTCAGGGCCATCTCTCTTCTGCAATCGCCCAACAGAATGTCAAGTACTTAGAGACTCTCCATAAAGCTGCTCTTCTGGACAATCAGTCTTCAAAATGAAACGACTGAAAAGATCATTTCCGTGGTTAGCTGTTCAAGATCCATTCAATTGCATTGAATGAGAGGAAACAAAATGTGTGTGAACTGTTGAATGCAAAACTCATGATCTGCTCTGTGAACCTTCATGTGATTCACAAGCACAAGCGCTTCAGGAACAGTGCTACGTTAGAGAAGGCAGGTGAAAATAAAGGATTGCAATGAAATTGTGATACCTGAGTTATAAACCGACTATTCATTTTCTTAAACAATTTCATTGACATATCATTCACATAACATCCAAGCCAGTAGTTCAGTCATATTTAAATGACTATTCTTTAAAAGTCCTTGTAAAGAAAGCAGACTCGGAGGTGCACCTTGATTTTTTAGCATTACAAAAATCAACGTGAATCCTCCAACTTTTAAATGAGGGATTTTGACAAACACAAATACAGTATAATTTCATTTGTTTGTCTATGTTGACAATCCAGTAATTACAGTATAGGTTATCTCTTAGTTTGAAACTCATCAAATTATTTCTGAAAACTATTGCCCACATTGAGTTTATTGTTTTGCCTGTTTCGGTCCTACTTTTATGACTCTCAGGTTATAGTAAGTGCTATTTACAGGTGACCTCTACTTAAAGCATCACAATGCTGCTGCATACTGAACATTTCACCTCTCATTTCTCCTTCAGGGTGATAAACCCTGTGTCAGATGAGAGGTGCTCCCCTGGGAAGTCATGACTTCCTGTGAATACTTTTCTTTATATCAATGGATAATTAATAATGCATCCTGTTTTATTTTTCATACTGTAAAACAAGGCACCAAAGATTGTAGCATGCCACAAATATAGTGATTCCACATCCATCACCCCAAATGACCTACAAATACACAGGCTTCTAGAGCCTTACATGCCAAAGGATGGTCTACAGACCAGCAGCCTTGGTGTATTAGTTATTTATGATGCATAGCAAATGCCTCCAGACTTGGTAACTTAAAACCACAAGCAAATATTATCGCATAGCTTCTGGGAGTCAGGAGTCTCAGCATGCACTAGCATTGGGCTCAAGGCCTCTTCTATGTTCTAAGCAAGGTGTTAGTTGAAACCATAATAATCTCAAGGTTCAATTTGTGGAGTGTCCACTTTCAAACTCATTCTCGTGACTGACTGCAGGCAGCCCTGGGTTCTTGCTACTGGTGTCCAGGGATAGCTATCTGTTCCTTGCCCTGTAGCGCTCTCCCTTGGGAACCACCAACACAGCCAGCATGGCTTCCTTCAGAGCCCCAGAGCATGGAAAGGAAAGGCCAAGATGAAAGAGATAGTCTTTTGGTAACCTTTTTGTAGAAAGAATAATCCATTCGGTCTGTCAAGTGTTCCATTCAGGAGAAGAGGAACCTAGGGGCATAGTGTGCTATGCTTTTGGCTGCCAACCCAATGGCCAGCCATTTGAGCCCACCAGCTCCTCCATGGGACAAAGAAGGAGGCTCTCAGTTCCTGTAAAGATTTATAAGCTTGGGTCCCTAGAGAGCAGTTCCATTCTCCTAGAGGTTCAGGAGGAGTCAGAAGGAATGCGATGGCAGTTGGCTTGCTTTGGCACTTCTGAGAAATAAGCCCCCAGGCCCAGCCCCCACTCAAAGGAAGGGAACTGCAGCAGAACATGAATACCCAGAGAAAGGAATCAAATGGCAGCATCTGGGAGCATGTTAGAAATGCAGTCACACAACCATTGCCAAGTGGTTAAATTTGAACAATGCTCCTCCGTGAACATGTGTGGCATGTGCGTTCTCTATAGGCCTCTAGTAAGCACAACCCCATTGGCCTTCATGAGGGGAATTCATACTTTTGTTAAACCCATTCTAAATAAATCCTGGCTCAGGTGACTCACCATCCCCTGCATTAACTAAGCTCCTGCTTTGCATGTAAATATTGGAAGTGCTGGGCCACCTCTCCACCTGTATTAGAATGTGGAAAAGGAATCTGCACCACAGGCAAGAGAGTCTCACTTTGACCTGGAGTATGGTGCAAATCCCCCTGGAAAAGCTGCACATCCCTCTGTAAGAATCAGATCCTCCCTCCCCAGTAGAAACTGTACAGATCTCACATGTAGGCCTGGTGGCAAGCAGTGCTGTTTAAGATGCAGAAGTGTCCCATGTGCCCCTTTCAAATAAACCAGATGTAGCTTCTTCATCGATCAACACCACCACCAATCAGTCAGCTGTGCTGATGACAAGGTTTCTACATAGGCAGTGAATTAGTCCTTGGGGAAATTACTCTCTTCCCAGGTTTTGGAAACAGGGTGACCTCTTTTTGTTATTGTTTGTTTTGCTTCCACATATAAACAACACAATGGAAGCAGACAAAGCTGCGTGTTGTAAATAAAGCAGGAACCTCTGTGGCCCAGTTAGAAACCAATGTTGTCATCAATGTGGGACTGACGGAGAAAGCAGCGGGGCTTGGGGGGAGGGGATGAGGGAAGCCTGGAGGGAACCAGGATGGATCAGCACTGCTCCATCAGGGGCAGCAGGCAGTTCCCCCTCAGGCTTTCTCAACCCCAAGCAGTGGGTGGAAATGTTATACTCTGTCTTCCCAGACTGCAAAGAGACAGTAATATCCTTATGGATCCTTTGGGGAAACAGTGAGAGGAGGGCTGTATAAATAGAACTATTAATAAAGCAGCCTAAAGTTTTAAGGATGAGTAGGCAGGAAAAAAAATCTTATGTGAGCATCAAATCGAGGATGCGGGGAATTTGGCGTGGTAGTAGATTTGGACGGGAGGAAGTACTGTATGAGGAATGGGAAAATAAGCTGGATTAAACTGATGGCAAAACAGTATGCCAGGCAATGATTATAGGAGCGCTTTGACAGAGTAGATAAAAAGCAAAAAACAAAAAAAAAGGTTGTCACAGGGTCAGTTTCCAACTCATGGTGACCCTGTGAGGATCAGAGCAGAGCCGCACTCCATGTCTATGTTGGCCATTGATGGCCAGTCCTTTCTTGCTGGGCACCTCTGTGTGGATCCAAGCCACCAGTCTTTTCAGCTAGTATCTCAGCAATTCCCTGTTTGTACCATCTGGGGACACCTTGGGGCCTATAAAATCCAAACTGACTGGCGCCAACTTGGTTCTGACTCAGCAGGCTCTCTCCTTCCATAAAGATTTGCAGTCTCAGAAACCCACAAGGTAGTTCCACTCTGTCCTAAAGAATCACTGTCAGGGTGGAGTATAGCATCGACAAAACATACAACATTCCTCTAATTCTTTAACGATTCCACCCACCCGGCTCCACCCAACCCCCTACAACCATGAACCCAGTTCTACCTTACAAATCTGGCTAGACCAGAGCATGTACACTAGTACAGCTAGGAACTGGAAACACAGGGAATCCAGGACAAATACACCCCACTCCCACCCCAGAACAGTAATGGGAGAAGCAATACCATGAGGGTAGAGGGAAGGATGGGGGAGAAAGGGAACCAATCACAATGATCAACTTAGAAAGCATCCCCACTCCCCTGGGTGAGAACAACAGGAACAGGGTGAAGGGAGACAGAGGATGGTATAAAATATGAAAATAATAATATTTAATAATTTATCAAGGGTTCATGAAGAATCTCTTTGACTTGGGACATGTTCTGTACATAGGCTTTAAAATGTTTCATGAATGCTTCAAAATCAATGTGGCTTAAAAAAGAGGTCTTGGCAAAATTAACTTCTCTTTCAACAACTCCAGATCTGGAAACAAATAAACACACAGCAATTGGTATCTCCAGGTTGGAAACTTGAGCTACAGCAGTTACCCTGAAAGGCACGCTGATCTTTTTTTTTTGCTTTTCCTTTCTCCCTACATGGGTTAATGCACTTGTAAAGTAGCTTTTCTTCCCCATTCATTCAAAATTGGACCTCTGGTGGCATGATGGGGTACAAGTTGGGCTGCTAACCACAAGGTTAAGCTTCAATCTACCACCAGCCACTCCATGGGAGAAAGATGGGGCTTTCCCAGCCTCAGACACCCACAGGGACAGTTCTACGCTGTTCTATGGTGTTACTGTGAGTCAGAATCGACTTGATGGCAATGATTTTTTAAATAGCCACTAATAAAAGTATTTAATTAAAGAAAAGCTATATTTGGATAAAGTGCCTTGGTGGTGTGGTGTGTTATTCAACATTTCAAATCACCAGGTACTTATGGGGGAAAAGATGAGATTTCTACTTTTACAAAGACTTACAGTCTCATAAAATCCAAGGATAGTTCTCTGAGTTGCTATGAGTCAGGATCTTCTCAATGGCAGTGAATTTATGTCTAGCACACCTTAGCCTTCAACATTACATCTTTGTTTTTCAAAAGTTAAGAATATTTTTCCAGCATATTTGCCAAAATACATCCTCTGATATCAGGAATACTGCTTCTATAGGTATTGATTGTAGAACCACATAACATTTAATCCCTGACAATTTCAATATTTTCTCAATTTATTTATTTATTTTAAAACATTTTTATTAGGCACTCATACAACTCTTATCACAATTTGGAATTATTTTTTTTAACTCATATTTTAACTTGCTGGAAATTTGGAATTTGCAGCAAGATTGTGCAAATTTTAAGGACGGAATGAGCAATGAGGAAGTGGTTCATTTAGATCTGTTCAGATTGGTAGTTTATAAATCAAAGGATAGTTGGTTTTAGTTTGTAAGAGAAACCAAGGTTGTGGGCCACTGGGCCAGTTTGTCCAAGGTGACAGAGCTAAATAATGATAGCAACCAGTATCACAAAAGGTTCTTAGAGTTATACAGCCGTTTACCCATTACATGATATTTGAGCATCTTCTCTCCTTCTTGGGCCTCATTGTGTTCAACTCATTGCTATTAAACTTGTCCCACACTGAAATATTAAATTCTGTAAGAAAATATATACCCAGAAAAGTTTACAACTAAAAATACTTTCTCTTCCAAGAATTCTCATCTAAAATTTCATAGTAGACTCAGTGCACTTGTCAACAATGGCACAAGTGAATAGCATTCTACCAATACCTTTACATCACAACTCAGATGTATGAGACTCAGGATAGATAGGTAAGAAGATGAATCAGACTGAAATGACTATAAGGTCCAGAATAGGTTTAAAGAAAAGCAAAGAGGAGTCACATCCCCTTGGATCGGTCAGTCCAAACTTCATGCCTGTTGTTTCACCAAGTGTTTACAGAACACCTGTGTTGGGCTAATAACTGGTTATCACCTCTGAACAAACAGAGTAATGTTTGCAGTGTGACTAACCCCTACATGTCCACTTCCTTTTAAGGTTACTGTCTCATAACCTGGAGCCCCAGTGGGGGAGTGGGTACACATGGAGCTGCTCACTGCAAGATCGGTGACTCATACCCACCAGTCTCTCTCCGGTAAAGATATCAAGTCTCAGAAATTCAAAGGGCTCTACTCTGTCCTGTAGGGTCTCTATCCACTCAGGGGCAGTGAGTTTGGTTTGCTTATCTCACAATCTACAAAGTAAAGCCAGGAGTAACTTGGTATCCACTAGTCAGTGTTTGAAATCTGTGAGGGGTAAGAAAAGGGATTGTATCCTGGGGATGCTTCAGTGCTAAAGACCCCCCTGCTGGTGTTCTGTCCCCTTCCTCTCAAGTCACACAGCACTGTTCTACAGCCAAGCCCCAGGTAAAGGGGTTCCTGACAGCCTTCAAATTCAAATGGATACTTCGGCTGATAAACAAACACTAACAGAGTACTTCTGATAAGTCTCGCACTCCTCCAGGTCTGGGCCCAACAGTGGTGAATATGCTAACCCAAGACCCCTGCATTTTGTGGCCCTTAATGAGTATCAAGAAGACACAGAGGAGTAAACAAACAAATAATTGTAAACTGCCAGGAAGTCAGCCTCGTTTCATGTCAACTTCTTGCAAGAAAGACAAAATACTACTCAGCCTGGTACCCCCGGCTCAGTTGGAGGGCCTGGATCAGCTGCGAGTTGTGATCTATAGGATTTTTAGTGGTCTACTTGGAAGTGACCACCAGCCCCCCCACCTTTTTTTCCGCCTCATGGGTCATGCCAAGCTCGGTGGCGTAGCATCTCTCTTCAGTGGCCTTACTTCCTCAGGCTGGTCATGTTCAAAGTCTACTCTCTTTTTCCTTTTTAACTGGCATTAATATATATATCAAATCATTCCATAATTCAATCACATCCAGCAGAATTGTACCTTTGCTACCACAGGCAGTTTCTAAACATTCTTTTTCTATATGGATCTCTTGGGTCTACTCTTGATTTTAACTCATTTTATTGGGAGCACTTACAGCTGTCTTGACATTCCATAATTCGCATAGTTCAAGCAGACTTGTACAATTGCTACTACAATCAGTTTGAAAACATTTTCTTTCTTCTTGAACTCTTTGATATCCGTTTGCCTTTATATTCTCCCCCTCCGCCTCCCCCCAGGAATCTTTGTTATTGTTATATATTATAATTAATATTATATATACATATATATTCACCTCCAAGTCTGTTATTTGGTCTCCTTGAGTGGAGTTATGGCTCTCAGCATGGCCCTCAGTTTCCCTTCCAGAGCTGCCCCCACCCCTCGCTACCCCCCGACTTCCCATATCCTCACGGAATCATCACTCCCGTTGTTGTTTCTATAGGGTCATCTACCCTGGCATTCTTGCACCAAACGATCTTACTTATACACTGAGCATACACAGGTCTATCAGTATTAATGAGGTGAAACATAAGCCTTACTAGTAAGAGGAGGAAATACTGAAGAACCAGAGGAGAGTTATGAGTTTCATCAGTGCTCTACTACAGCCTAAATCCCCTGCCCCTCAGGCGGCTCCTCTGTGAGGGCCTGTGCAGTTGTCTTGCAGGTGGGTTTGGGGTCTTCATTTTGTCCATGCTCCTTCACATCCATTTGATTGCCTGCCTGTGAACTTCTGATACCTACTCCTGTCAACACCTCATGATCACACAGGCTGGTGTGCTTCTTCCATGTGGCCTTTCTGCTTCCCTGCTCCTCATGTGCATCAGCCTTGAAGCTCTGCAGAAGCCGGACAGGCTGGTGGCTGTGCACAAGATGCCCAGGTCAGTCACCAAACCCAGGTCTCATGCACAGAAGAGGAAAACTCTGCTGCCACCCAAAACACATGCTAAGCAAGGTGATTGCAGCTAGTCCTACGTCTTATAGAGTCAACAAAATACAAGGAAATATAAAATTAGGCCCGGAGACCTCTTTCCTCGATCTCCACGGAAGCTGCACTTGATCTGCCACAGGTTTCAACCCCTCAGGCAGATAGACAGTCTTATTAATCAGTGGCCAGATTTCATACAGCCTGAAATGAGTAACAGCTAAGACTGAAGCCATATTGTGAGCTAGGGCTTTGGGGGAGAGCTCAGACGGCCAAGGCTTATCAGCATTGTAACCACTCCTGAGCTCAAGGAGGAAGCACCGTGAAGCTGCTGGGCCAAGGTCGGAACTGCTTGCTCCACCGCCTGTGGAGCATTGATCTAGAACATTGATTCTGGAGGACTGGCAGCCGTGTGAACCCGCTGGCCCCAAGCTCCCACAGTGGAAAATTGTTGACTCTTAGTCACCAGCAGGGACACAAGGTTAGACGCAGCTAAATCTACAGGCGTTATCAGCCCACCAACATGATCTCACCCATTTGCTTCCATCAGTTTCCTTTCAAAAGCAGTTCAGTGACCTGTGAACACCTTGCCTTTGGTAGGATAAAGATTTGTTATTTAAATGAAGGATGTTGTGGACAAAGGAAGCTTTGTTTTCTTCACATGTCTACTTGCATTTTACTCTTTTTGCTCAAAGGTTGAATACATATTACTTGACACGGCCACTCTAAGTCAGAGAAAAATGCCTGAGAAGAGAACTTATTAGAAATAAATTCTAAACCAAAGTCATACTATTGTTAGTGTCTTCAGAGCTGAACTTTCACAGGTCCTAAAGTTGTGGCCTTTGGTAAAATCATCATCAGTGCTTAGCACAGACTTCGACTCGGAAGACATGTTTACCAGTACCCACTCAAACTTTGCTCTCTCTGAACTCAAGGTCGCAGTCCCTATTTCCATCCATCTTGTTGAGAGTCTCCCATTTTTGCACTTACCCCCTACATTTCCAAGCACGATGCCCTGCTCTCGAACTGGTCTCCCTGCATAACATGTTCAGTTTGTGAAGCAAGCTCTCATCAGACTCCTTTGTAAGGAGCATTCTAGTTGTCCTTCTTCCAACACAGATTTGTTTGTTCTCCTGACCTGCCATGGTCTAGTCCATGATCTTGCCAACACGACTGTTCCAAGCCACCAATTCTTCCATCTGGCTTCTTCATTGCCCAAATTTCACACGCAGAGGAGGTGATTGAAAATACCACGGTTTGGGCCAACCAGGCTCACCTTATCAAAGTGACTTTTTTTTTAAAGCACTTTCAAGAAGGCTTCTACAGCACGTCTGCCCGTGTAACAGGTCATTTGATTTCCTGAATCTACTTGAATGGGCCTTGTCTATGAGTGTGAGGAAAATGCAATCCTTGACAACTCCAGTTTTCCTTCATTTCCTAGAATGCTGGCTCAATCGTAAGGAGTAGTTTTGTTTCTTTCTGTTTACGGCGAGTCCAGGATACACTCTTTGATCTTCACCAAGTGTTCGGGTCCTCTCGGCTTTCCCCACGCAAAGGGTGTCATCTGCTTTTTGTCAGTAAGGCTTCTTCCAATTCTGATGTTCATTCTTCTTCATGCCCTCCAAGCCCTCTGATTGCTTGTTCAGGATACAGATTGAATGAGAGTATTCTGAAAGCCTCCAGCCTTGACATAATAGAGAGAAACACCGTAAAAACCTTAAGTGATACTGAGATACCACCGTAAAAGACCCAAGGGGTAAAGTGGGCTAGTAGAAGAGGCTAGTGGCAGCCAGGAGGGGTGGAAGGAAGAATGACTTCGAGAATGGGGAGGATTTGGAGATGAGGGGAACACACCCAGTGCTGGGCTGTGGGAGCCTCTTCGTGAGAAAACTCAGCTGTGGTTCATTTGGGGAAATCATTGGGAAATGGTCAGATCAAAATTGCATCATGGCCACAGTGGGCACAGCATGTGTTATCAGCCACAGATGCCAAACTGGAGAATTTTGTAAGACTCTGACTCATATTGATTTTTCTAGCCTTCTTGGGGCTGAGATAAATGGTTGGTGATTTGTAAATATTTGCTGTATTCTGTGACTAGATTATCTTGATGGTTCATAGAATATGCGGGCGAGAGCCTCCTTCCTCAGCACAAGGTTGTTTCAAGGTCATCGAGATGGCAGTATACATTGAGAGACATCTTAAGACTGGTTCTTGCTGCACACTTCCTTGTAGAGAAACAATCTATTTCTATGCCATTTGTGCCCAGTGGGTTTCTCAGAGAAGCAAAGAAAATCTTCCATGGCATTTTTAAAGCCTAGCAAAACAACGGGTTTATAATTGTTCTTTATGCTCTTATGCTTGTAATTTTACAGCGTTGGAAACTGAATAATGTAAGAAAGCTATAATTGCATACAGTTAGTTACATCCTGATGACTGTATCTCATATTCACTCACCCCAAAGTTTGCCTTCAGTTATGAATTAACTCCTAACCAGGAAATATTTGAGTACAGTGAAGGCATACTTTGAAACTCAATGGACTTCTTTTTCGATTCTACTTTGAGTTATTTAAGACTAATTGCTTCTGGTGATTCTAAAAACTCCAAACTCACTATCATAGGGTTGATACGGGCTCATGGCCACACTATAAGACAGGGTAGAACTACCCTTATGGGTTTTCCGAGTTGGTAACTAGTTAGGGGAAGAAGAAAGCCTCGCCTTTCTCCTGTTGACTCTCTGGTGGTTTCAAACAGCTGATTTTGCCCAAGTGGAAGGGACTCAGAAATCTGAGTTAGCATTGGATTTTAAAAGAGAGAGTTAGCATGACTTCACTTAAGTTAAAACTCCAGTATGGAGTATATAATCCATCAATGTGCAAAGGGTGGAGTCTAGCCTGTCAATCAGGTCACAGCCAATGATGCCTCTGTGTGGGCATGGCCTTCTGTGGATTCTGGGAACTCCGGTCTTCCTCCCTGGAGGTGGTTGCTATGAGACATTCCTGATGACAAGTTTGATGGAGCTATGCAGATAGAACCAGAGCCCTGGAGCTGGAAGAGCCATGTGGAGACCCATGTGAGTGCTGAGATGCTTTTTACCCACTGGCCTGTGATCTTCCTGCATTCAATGCCATTGAATGTGTTCATGAGTCTGAAGAGGAATTTGTAGGCTGGTATTGGACCCATGGGCTAATACCGGACTTATGGACTTGATCTGGACTGGGCTGATTGGTTTTCTTAATATCCAAGTACTCTTTATATAAAGTTCTTTCTTATACACATATGATTGTCTTTGGATTTGTTTCACTAGTCAACCCGGACTAGCATATCCAATTAAAAGGAAAGAATTAATTTTCAACCTATACTGTGTATGACTAGGATCACTAGTCCCTAAATGGGGTTGTACCTCCCAGTCCAGGGGCTGGCATCTTAAAAGGGCCACATCTCTTCAATTCCAAAAGAAACAAGGGTGATCATGACAATTCTTAAAGCTCTCCCCCTCTTGAACTACCAAGCCTTTGATGTGAGCAGCTGTTCCCATTGAACTGAAGGCCTTACAAAAAGATTCTGTTCGGTGCTTGTGGAAGCAGATTTCTCAAAGTAACTTAGAACTATCAGAAAGAACACGTAGGAGTCACTTAAAGGAATTCTTGGACCTTCCGTAAGTCTCAAATCCCAATTTTGATTGTGTGGCCTTGACCCATCTGAAGGAAACGGTCATCTCCACAGAAGCGTTTGTTCACTCTATCCTGTAAATTGTCCAGCCGGCGCTAGCAGCATGTTGTTTTTTTTGTTTCGAGCAGGGTAAAAGAGCAAAGGAATGATTCGAGCATGACTCATCACATCCACCACTTGTCTGCCAGTCGGTTCTACTGGGATGGCTTGTGTGTGGCTGTGATGCTGTGTCACTGGTTTTCCAAATGCCAGCAGGGTCACCAAAATGAACAGGTGGCAGTGGAGCCTCCAGGTGAAGAACACAACAAGGAAGGCGTTGGCTGCCCCACCTCCCACCTGGAGGAAGAAGTAGTCCCTGAAAACCTTCTGCATAGCTTGGAAACATTGTCAGCGGTAGAGAGCGCCCCAAAAGAGAAATGCCTTCAAGGAGCGGGATGGACACACACCCCACCCCCACCCCCACCCCCCACCCGGCTCCAGCGTAGGAACGTTGTGAGGCAGGCGCAGCACGGGCCGTGTTTCATTCTGCCAGGCATGGGGTCGCTGTGGGTCACAACAGACTCAATGACCCCGACTACAACATTCATCGCCTCTAGGTCAACACAGTCATACAGAGCACAAGCTTTTCAAACTTTTTAACGCGTTGTCTGTAGACTTCCATTTCTTGTCTGTAAAACACATAAACATAATAAAATCTATTTTATAGAATTGTTAGCAAATGGTGAGCTTGGCTAACATGTCAAGTACACACATCATCCCACCATCAATAGTAGCCACAATAATGTTGGTGGCTCCTTTATCATTTCTTCTCTTTTTCGCACCATCTTTCAGGACGCACACACGAACCGTCAGATAAACCTGGATAAGCCATTAGGATGGCCTTAGAGAGAATCCATTCTTAGCACAGAACCTGACATCCAGTGCGTTCACAGGCAGCTCCGTGAGGGACAGGGATACAGTGGAAGTACCAGCATCCCTTTCCGAGCATGAGAAGTCTGGCAGGAAGTGAGCTCTTTAATTATGCATATGATTGATCCGTGATTAAAAAAAACCACCTTAAAATCAAATGATTTTTCATCCTAGATATGATCCTAACATCAGATGCACTGGTATTTTATCAAGTGCCTTGGGGACATGGGCAGGAGACAGGATCCAAATGACATGTCTTTCCAGAGTAGAGAATAACAGGTGTGTTTTCTCCTCCCTCCCTGGGCGCCGCAGGTTAACCTCCGAGCCACAGACGTCAGGCTCATGCGCCAGTTGCTTGTTATCAATGAGAGCATCGAGTCCATCAAGTGGATGCTTGAGGAGAAGGCCACCGTGACCAGCCGAGGCAGCAGTCTCAGCGGCAGCCTGTGCAGCTTGTTGGAGAGCCAGAGCACCTCCTTGCATGGCAGCTACACCAGCTTACACGAGGGCAGTGATGGCCTGGATGGCATCTCCGTGGGGAGCTACCTGGACACGTTGGCAGATGATGTCCCGGGCCATCAGACCCCTTCAGACTTTGACCAATTCAGTGACAGCTCCATCATCGAGGACGCCCAGCCACTGCACAAGCATCCCACATTGGATTCCGAGTACTACTGCTTTGGCTAATGACCCAGTGCGTTTGCATGGGACTGGTGTGCAATTAACTTGTATTTATCCTCCTTTCCCGCTGCTATTCTT
The DNA here is from genome assembly GCF_050624435.1 of Tenrec ecaudatus. Lineage (NCBI taxonomy): Eukaryota > Metazoa > Chordata > Mammalia > Afrosoricida > Tenrecidae > Tenrec > Tenrec ecaudatus. The sequence continues at coordinate 13,440,795 of NC_134539.1, forward strand.
TTATTTTGGGTGTGATATTTTATATATATACATATATATATAAAGCAACCTTTTAAAAAGAAGCTTATTTTAAAACGGCATAATTGTGGTTCTGTCGCCCCCAGTCTGTTCTCGCCTAGACAGAGATCTATTTTTCTCTCTTGCATCTGTATTTTTATTTATTTCAATGATTTTTCTCCCTTCTCTTACAATGGCACAAGTGAAGTCGGGGGAAAAGGATAAGCAATAATTATGTGTTTGATTTTATTTTCAGAGCAAGGGGTCAGGGATTACGTGACACACTTTGATAAATTTTACAATAAACCAAAGTCTGATAACACTTCATTTGTAGCCCGTGTTTTCTTTTCTTCTTCATTTTTTGGGAAGAAACAAAACACCATCCTTTGAATGGATTGTGCTTTTTGGTGTGACGGGTAGTCGGCGCTCAGGAGTTCCTATTCCTTCCTCTAAACCAAGCCAGTGGTCAGTGAGGTGAGTGGTGTCCGAGTAGAAGAGTGCAAAGAGCACGGCTGTAACTGCATTCTCAAATATTTGGAATGATCATCTTCAGGAGATATTGAGGGCTATGTATGCGTGCATATTTGTTTGAACAAAATTAGACATTATTTCTAGGCCACAGTTTCCTTGTGCGTAATCAACAGCGCTGTGAGTCATAGACTTCTTCACGGGGGATATTTGGAGTTCCCCAAGGACATACCGTCTATTTCATTCAACCCTGAGATTAGGCTTTGATTAGTATTTTGTCAGCAGAGATTCCCATTCAAACCAACATTGAATTGTGTAATAATACACACAGTTCTCTCACATTCAAAATAGAATTGAGATAAGATCCAAAGGTAGCTAAAAGTAAAGCTATTCCAAGTTGAATTGTATTTTTTTAATTAATAATTATTCAGACAACACTTATCTTGAGCTGGATTCTCTAGGAAAGGAAATCTAGTGAGGCTTATATATGTATATAAACAGATCAAGAAAATTGCTTGGTGCCTGGTTATCAAAAGATATAGTGTCTGGGGTCTTAAAGGTTTGAAGTTAAAGAAGCAGCCATCTAGCAGGGAAGCAAATAAGCCCACATGGAAGAAGCACACCAGCCTGTGTGATGATGAGGTGTCGACAGGATCAGATATCAAAATATCCAAAACAAGCAACTATATTGATGTGAGGGGGGTTGGAGTGGAGATCAAAATCCACCTGTAACAATTGGATATCCCACCCCACCCCCACACAGAATGGTTATTAGGAAGGGATGATTCAACCAGCTATAACACTGATGAATCACCCATCATCCCTCTAGTTTCTGAATGCTTCCTCGCCCCCACCACTACCCCCCACTTCCATGACCCAGTTCTACCTTTCAAATCTGGCTAGAGCAGAGAACACGCATTGGTACAGATAAAAGCTTCAATACATAGAATTCAGGACAGATAAACCCTTCAGAAACAGTAGTGGGAGTAGCGATATTATGACAGCAGGAGGATGGTGGTCAGGGAAAGGCAAGGGGTAAAAAGGGGGAACTCATCACAAGGCTGGATCTATAGCCCCCCCCCCACCAAAGGGGATGAATAACAGAAATGTGGGTGAAGGGAGACAATAGACAATGTAAGACACGAAATAATAATAATAATAATAATAATATATCAAGGATTCATGCGGGTGAGGGGTAGGAGGAGCTTATACCAAAAGCACAAGTAGAAAATGTTTTGGAAATGATGATGGCAACATATGTCCAAATATGCTCGATACAACTGATGTACGGAATGTTTTAAGAGCTGTAAGAGTCCCAATAAATGATTTTTAAAAGACGAAAGAAAGACAATGTCTCACAAAGTTGTAGAAATGAGCGGCCCCAAATCTAGGCAGGTTCCAAGTCCACAGGGCAGATGCGCAGCCAGATGCTTCACCTGACTTGTGCAGTTTGGAGGTTGAAGAACCCAGGACCAGCAGGCAACATGGCAGGCTATTGGCTCAAGTCCCAAGAACTACACAGGTAGAGGAGCCAGATCAGAATTCAGACCCAGTAAAAAGCAAGCAAGCTTCCCACAGCATCCACTTATATTGGAAGCAAGTCATAACCCTGAGGAGACATCCTTTCAATTGATTGCATCAGACCTGTAGCATGAATAAAGGTATAGCATCCCATCCTAATCTTACAACTGAGCGCTGCTTGTAGCTGATCCCATTGTGGAGCACATTAGACTGTGCTAGAGCACATCATGTGGAATTACTATGTTTTAGGGGCCAAACCGCGGAGAATCCTGGCCCATTCTAGTTGACACAAACCCTGTCACAGTGCCTGGCATTGAATCCTTACAGAAGGTGATTAAGTGGCTCCCAGTATGTGTCACAACTGATTTGAATTTTGACCTGATTCCTGAAAAATAATGCTCAATAGTTCATTTTGCATCCATTGAAGCTGAGTAGTAAACGGATTAAAAACATTTAAAAATTTAGCTTATGACAAAAGCACCCAAAATGTAACCACCCATTCTCTCTTCAATTTGTGGGTCTTGTATCTTTCAATATTGTGTTTACCGGGCCTTTTCTGAGTCTGCATGTCCAATCAATTTTGTACCTATAGCTCACTCACACTGTCCATAATGTTTTTGGTTTTATTTTTCACACCTCTGCTTACTTTTATGTTCAATTTAGTAAAGACTGGATGGTTGGTTGTTATGTTTCGGTTTAACCTGGAATTAAGCCAATCAAATTTAGCACAGATTGTTTATGAGATTCAAAGCAAAGAGTATAGATTATGACATACTATAGAAAGCATCCTTATAACAATAACTGATAAATTTCAAACAGAGGATAAAGAAATATGTAAGCAAATGTCTACCACATTGCAAGAACATTCCCACAAGGGGTAACAGGAAGATGACAAGAACATAACAAATTCAAATAGCTCTCGAGGACAATATTTACCAAGCACAAGCCACACACAAAAGGATGAGTTCTCTCAGTGCACATTTGCAATGTGGGAACTGAATATAGTAAAATATTAAATATCTTCCTTTTCCCAACAGCCATGTTTGGAATGACTGTTTGCCAATCCCATGCCCTCTATAAATTTCCGCTGGATTCATGTGTAGGAAGGAAATAAATCTGTCCATGCGCACAAGATGGGAGAAAGGCAGGGAACAGTTTTTATTTATACCTTGCATTTTAAGGCATAGGTAATGAAAATTGACATACTACTTGAGGAGATTTTTATTGGTTTGGGGAGAGTTGGTTCTTTATGGGTTTCCTAGCCTCTCTTTTTTCCTGCAAAGGGTAGCAAATATAGAATCTGTGATAGATACATGGAATCGCATAAACACTGTATTAAAAATTGACTTCACTAAAAGAAGGGCATGCAGGTTCTTCCTGGAACAGAGTAATGTGTACGAGGAGTGAAGAGCCCTCATACTACCATGTCCTGCGTCTCAAGAGAGTGAGTTCACATAACCACTTTAGTTTGGGCCGAGGAAGCCCATAACTCATCTCCGACCTGGAGCATTCCTGATCTTCGATCTTTGTCCGCACCATGAGGAACTGGGTTAAAAGTGTAAAATTCTCTCTCAAGCTATTTTGCTTGAGCCGCTATGTTTTTCACAGAAAATGGAATTTTCCTCACTTCCATTAATCGCTCCATTTTTATGAACTTGTCTTGGAGGCAAACAACTGGAGGGGAGTTTAGACAAGTTCAAACTAGCACATCAGAGCAAGGTTTTGCAAATAACGAACCATGTGCCTTGGCTTCCAAGAGCCTCAGTATTTGTGCAAGCAGTCAGCCTCAAAATGTACAACATAAACACTGACGTATTTGTCAGCATTTGGAAAATACAACAGGGATTCCTTTGTTCGGGGTGCATTATTCAAGGGACTCAGTGAGTCATTTTTATCTCCAATTCCATCAACACCCAACCTCCACAGTGTTGAAGGGTTTTTCATGGCCTTTATCTTGCCGTCTCAGCTCATTGGATATGTTTGCTACCTCCAACACGGTCTTCACTCAGATGCTGGGACACTGTTCCCTCAGGTCCTCTCATTCCCACTGCCAGGGTTTCTTCTGAGATTCCTGATCCCCAAACATAAACGTGCCCCGGGCTCACTTCTGACACTTTCTTGGAGGCGTCCTCCAGATCCACAGTGTGAAAAGCCGTCTCTGGGCTGATGGCTCCTGAAGCGTATCTCTAGCCCTGTTCTCTCCCCTGAACGCAGTCTCCCATGGACACCTCCATCCACTGCAGGCCACTTGAAGTCAGACAAGCATCTCCGTCTGACATCGACAAAATAGGATCTTGCTCTTATTTTGCAATCATCCCAGCTCAGTAAACAGAGCCTCTCCTCTTCAAAATTCAGTCCTAAACCTAGTCCTTGCTCTTTTGAATGGCTCGCTTACCCCAGTGCTCTGCATCAAGTCTGTCGTGCCAATCATATGTACTCGGTCTTAGAAATGTCTCTACTGTTAAACCTTGTACTGGATCACCGTCTCCAAGGAGCCCAGTCCAAACGCTTCCCTGGATTACACAATTCTGTATAGTTTGGCAAACTCTGCCCGTGTCTGACTTCACTTTGTAACGTTCACCACTGGGCAGCCTTCCCTGAGTCCTCGCTAATCCTCAAAAATATTAACCTTTCGCTATGTCCCTACTGCAGCATCTTCACATTTATGATTCTTCTTTCTGGGATGGTCTTCTCCCAGATGTTCGTCAATCTGGATGAGTCCATTCTCTTTAGTCTCCAGCCAAATGGCTCCTAATCTGAGAAGTTCCTTACATAACACCTCGGTAACTCTTTATACGCCTTATGGATTTATTAATTTCCTTTTGTTAAGTTTCATGGCTCTTATCATCATCACCCAGCAGAGGTTGGGGTATGTACACTCTGCTTTCCCATGTGAAATGTAAGGTCTATGAGAAGAAGAAAAAGAACTGTGCTGTGTTTACTGTCATCTCTACCAGCATCATGAACCGGGTCACATAGTAGGAAATCTATTCTATTTCCACCCTATATACATATTTTTCTTATTAATCTTTACAGGCAAATTCTCACGGTCAAAGATTGTAATGTTCTATTTTTCACTGAAAAATGCTAATGTTCTGAGTGAAAAAAAATTCAGGCTTGCCCTTCCTTCCCTTCGGATGTATTCTTCCACATGATCTGTGAATCTCTACCCCTCCCCTGGTTGACCATGTCTACTTGAAGGTCTCTAGGGACAGAGAGTTCAAAGAAAGCAAGCATTCCTTGACTATAGGCAGACAGAGTTTACTGTCGGGCCATGGGAACTATCGAAACAAGTGGTTGCAATTTGCTGGAGCGATTGCATCAGGAAGGGACAGCGGATGCTCATCACCATGGATTTTTCATTTCTTTGCTCTTTTCCTTTGGAACTCTATTCTCCCACGAGCGTTCTCTCCCGATAACCCCAACTGCTTGCACACACACTCCTACACTCAACTTGGAGCTTTATTTAACATCCCCTTCCTGTCAGTACTAGGACTCACAATGGACTCTAACTTCCTAAGTCTACTGCCTATAACTTAATCAAGAACACATCCCTTAATATTTCATTTAGTTGAAGCAGTGCAAAGTGAATGACACATACCATTCTGAGTCACCAAAGCTCAGTTCGAGAGACTTTTTCACTAATAGGAACAGAATCAAAGGATTCTTCTTCCATACCAGAGGTTTGGAGTAGGCTTTAGAAAGTGACTTTTAACTCCATCACCCGACTCTGTAACATGCAGTCCCTGCTTTTTAGGATAGCTTATCTTTCACAATGCCATGAGAGCTCGCTGTTCTAGATTACTAAACAATTTAGAGCCCGTTACTCTTCTGTGTACCTTCAAATGCTTCACAAGTGTATATATCTTTTTCTTTTAGAGGTAACTCGGGTCTCTCATGAATTATGACGCAATAATAAAACATCAGAACTCTGATGACTTCAAATCTGCGAAGCATTTCAACAAACACTTGAGCATATCATAACGATTATGCATAAAATTGCGTTTACCAATACCCTAAGACTTTTGTGTTTCTGCCTCTTACCAAAGCACTCACCCAACATCTCATATATCATTTCATATCATTTTTATGAAATGATATGAGGTAGCAAGAGGTAGAATGATGAGCATTTTTCTTACTTTCTCTTAATTAAATAAATAAGGCTTAGTGAGTCTAAATAACTACCTCCAGTTCGTTCAAATAGTGATGGTCAGATAACAGACTCTAACGTACGGTTTCAGACTCCATGAAGTCTCCCACAACATGTGGATTATAGCACAGAATTAATATACTTGACTCAAACCGTCTTTTCTTGGCCTGAGATGTAATAAGGAAATGTTTTCCTATATAGAGTTGTGTCTATAGCCAACATGTTTTTCGTGTAAGGTCAAATACCATGCTATCTAGTTTAGAAGATTTAAACTCAGGCTACCAAAGCAATTGGAAGATTTCCCAAGTTTAGTCTAGGAAGAAGAAAAAGTATGCCAGGAGGGAAAAAAGATTGCATTTTACAGGGGGTTAATTCTTTTCAGAGCAGGCTACAGATTCTATTTCTTGAAATGAATTTTATTGACTAGTGCATCTGCCTTATACTATTTCTGTGTAATCTCAGTTATCATTGTTTAATCATGCAGTCGAGCGTTACCGACTAACCAACACCCTCTTTTAAAAGCTCTCAGCTAACCTCGGCTCCACATGAGTTGACCTCGGTCACACTAAGCGAGTGTTTGGATCATATCACGTCTACCTGTGTTTATGAGGCCTAGTGAAATTCCAAACACTACCTAGAGCTGGCTCTCCATCAAGTGGCTCACAGCATGTCCAGGGCCTGTTTTCATGATGTGGGAGGAAGAACCGCCACAGCCTGCATGATTTCATGTTTTACTAACGAGGGATCATGTACCAGTCAGGAAAGGTAGACCTTTTTGGTGTTTTCCGATTACACACTGAGTATTCATGACAATTATTTTTACACCTACTAAATCCACCTATAAATCACCCATGGTTCTAGCCATCCACTTGGCATCCGTGGCCCCTCACCCCCGCCTGCCCTTCTCCTGCTCAGGAATACAGGTGAGGCCCGAGATCCCTTGCTCCTTTATCCCGGGCTCTCCGGCTTCTTATCTCTTGGTGCTTTTTTATTGAAGGCTCTACACAAATGTGTTCAAAATTACTCCCTCTGACAATCTTGCCCATCATACAAAAAAAGCAAGGGGCGCAGAGAACTGAGCGGATTATACCCTGCTGGGCATTCAAAGGTCTGTGTTTCTTTTAAAATTCAAAGATGGCATCAAGTTAAGTCTGGAAGGGCTGATGGAAAACCAGTCTAAGAAACATCGTTGCTGACCAGGAAAATGAGGTCCTTCGTCTGCGCCATATGACAGCTGGTGTGGCGACTCATCTGTCTACAGCGTGCTTTGGAAAACAACCTCATCTAGACCAGTGGCTCAAGTGTTTACTTCTTTTTTTATTTCATTGTGGTGAAATATAAATATATGTATCACAAAAATTGGACATTTAAAAACTTCTAAAACCCACACATCAATAGAATTAATTATACGCACCTTTTTTTTTTTTTTTGCAATCCTCACTACTATTTCCAAAAGAAAGTTTTTCATTATCCGGACAGAAACCCAACACCCCTTAAGCAATAACTCCACATTTCTTTTACCCCCAGGCCCTGATGATAATCACGAATAAACTTTGTCTCCTAGACATTTGCCTCTTAATTATTCATATGTCATGAATTGAATTGTGTCCCCTAAAATATGTTTCAGCTTGGTTGGGCTGAGCTTTTCAGGGGCCCTGCAGTTAAAGAATGATGTCATTTGGCAGTTACAAAATGAGGTAATCATCCCTTCTGAAATGATCTGATGGGATCTGTCCTTCAGTCGTAAGGGGACTAGGCTGGGATGTGACACCCTTAATCAGGTCACAAACCTGATTCCACGTCAGGGGAGGCCCCTGCACTGTGGCCCACATCATCTTTACCTTGCCAGAAATAAAGGGAGTGGGGCGGGCAGAGTGGTGGGGCTTTCATACCAATACGAAAGAATTGCTGAGAATGGAGTGCTTCCTTTGGACCTGGAGTACCTGCCCTGAGACCCTTTCAGCCCCAAGGGAAGGTGGACACCAAGACCATGGAGCTCTCCAACAGATGTTGAAGCAAGACCCCAAGAGGTGGCAGAGGGAGAAGGCAGTCCCCTAAGAATGGCTCCCAGGTTTGTTAAAGACATCCACTTTGGGCATTTCTGTAGAACAGCATGAGATAATTAAGGTATCATGCAAGAGGGGTGAGACAGCGCTTGCCCGCTTGTTACGGACTCCATTAACACAGCGTACTGTTTCAGGATTCATTCATGTCATACCATACTCTAGAGCTTCATGTTTCTGTGTGGCTGAATGCTGTTGCAGCGCATGTTTATAGCGAGTGTAGCTCGTCCCTTCCTCTGCTGAGGAGCACTGGGGCTGCCCCGCCTGCGATGCAGGTGCGGAATGCGACAGTGAGCATTTGCCTGCAAGCACCGTGTATACTCGGGTATAAGGCGGGTTTTCAGCACACGCTTATGTAGTTTGGGTGGTAAAATTGGGTGCCTATGCAGATATTTGGGTCAGTTTATACCCGAGTATATATGGTATCTGTTTAATATACAAAACATACCTCAAAATAATAAGTCTCGGCCACACTGGTGGCTTTCAAAACTCCATGAGCTATGATAACCACTCAAGGGTTTATTTAAGGTATAGAATCATAACTCACGAAAATCTGACCTGGACCACATGTGTGTCCTCAGGACATCCATGAACACAGCCTAACCCAGGGTCAGGTCCATGTTGATTGTGACCGTGAGAGCAGTGTGATGTGACTACCGGTATTTCCTGTTTTTCCAGCTATTTTATTGTGAGATGATACAAAGGAGCCAATACCTTTCATTTGTGTGAGCTTCATTTCTTTGTGGATATTTCTCAATGCTAATGAAACAAACTTTGTAGAACTGGGGAAAATGGGTTTCATGGAATCTTTAGGTAATGTAACATAAAGAGGGGAAAAACAACATTTAAAGAGTGAATTGGCATAGTCATTAACCCATTGTTAGCTGGGCAGTATAATGCAGAAGCATGCCTTGGCTGCTAACCAACAGGTTGGTGATTCAAACTTATCTGTTGATGCCACAAAAGGAAGGAATCTGATTCCATAAAGATTACAACCCAGGAAACCCTATGAAGCTCCATCTACTTTGAACAATCAAGATTGCCATGATTCAAATGGAATTCAATGGTAACGGATATAATGCATAAGAGCTTCTGCTTCAGGGAGGCTCTGCTAAGACCAGAGCACACGGATCTGCTCACTAAATCCTATTATGATCACCACGATGAATTTTTAAGTAAGTATGAGTCTGTTATGTCTAAGATAGGAGAAATTAAAATTAGCTTCATACAGTGCAAGTCATTTAGCCATCCATACTGTTGTATGTATCAGGTAACCTTTCCCAATGGTTTTTTTCTCCTAGGCAGCTTCTCCGTGGAGCACTCAGAAGTTAATGCTCACATTTGAAGCTACCCTTTTACCCCCAGACAAAGTTTCAGCCAATCAAATGAGTTGAGACCTCCTGGAAAAACACTTTGCTGACTTTTCACTGTTTATATAAACCATTCCTGAACTCAGAATACTTTAAATTGCTCACATCTGCATTTCCTATGGCAATTGTAAGATTCTTTCAGGAAAATACATTAAAAGTGAAACTTGCATTTTGGGAGTGTTAGCACATAGTACCAGCTGTGAATTAGACACACCAAACACCAGTGCTTCTCTTCGCTTCTCAGAGTCATCAGAATGGAGGGAGGGTATTTAATGAATTTATTATTCATATGCTCAAAGCTAGTGGCATATTGGGTACTCAACGGGCTGTGATCCACAAGGCCCACAGTTCTAGTTCATCAACCTCCCTGCAGGAGAAAGATGGGGCTTTCTTCTCAGAAACAGTCTCAGAAGCTCACAAGAACAGCCCTACTCTGCCCTATAGGGTCGCTATGAGTTGCATTGACTCCATAGCAGTGAATTTTTGCTTTTGTTTTTATAGTTAAACCAAACACCTTTTTTGTCATGGTAGTCCTTCCTATGGAGTGATAATCAAGCAAGTGTTTACAATAATGAGAGGGTGATAAATTCAGGTTCTGTTTTCTCAAATTTAATTTTTGGAAACCAGTCAGGAACACAGGGAATTCTTTAAGCAACAAGACTTTCCAAAGCATTATTAATTTTCCATTTCAAATTTCACTTGGAGCTATATTCAAAAGTAAGAAAGAAATATTTATATGCTTCACATTTGCCTACATCTTTTTCAGATAGTAAAAATAAGTGTTGATTATATGTAAGTGTTGATGATATGTAAGTGTTGATGATATGTAAGTGTTGAAGATATGTAATGATAACTTTACATTAAATCTTTAAAAAGATACTCTCATAATTAGCATTAAACCAACAGCTAAATCTCTCTGATATAGCTTAGGTTTTCCAAATCAATCAATGAGAAACCAGTAAGTGCAAAAATGATTTTTGGTGATATCAACTATAACCATATGTCAGAAGATCACTTTAACACAAAAAAGTTCACCAAATTATATATCATCAATTTCATGAATTTTTGTTTACAAAAATGGGAAAAGTGATGACCTATGTATGGTCTAAGGACCAGATCTAGAGGGTGCCTGACAATCAATACCAAATGTTCTGATCAGGGACCCAATAGATGAATTCACTCAATAGGAGGAGGGTGTAGGAAGAGAACTTTAAATTCTCAAACAATCTATACTTCCTGAACCTGTTGAGATTAGAGGAGTTACCAAGATTATGGTCCTGAGATAATCTTCAAATCTTGAGTTGAAATTATCCTCAGAAGTCAACTTGAAACAAAGTAACAGCTTAACCTGAGAGGTAAAGCTCATCACCCTTGAGCACTGTGATTGTTTAAAAAATAATAATCCATATAAGACCCAGAAGTCAACAGGTAGAGGGACAAAGAGATTAAATGAAATAGAAACAACTAGAACAGAAATAATAATAATGACACAATGTGAAGAATATAACCTATACCCGATTATTATATCTTAAAATTATGGGATGGGAGTGGGGCTTGCTATGCACATTGTTACCAAACATGGAACTAAGCAACAAAGAAAACTATATTGAGACTAAATCCATACAAATATGAACAATTTATTTTCTTCAAGGTGTCCAAAGAATTTGATGTAAGAAAAATACTCTTTTCAATGAAATACATATCATGGGATGTGAGAAAGATGCCTACCTTTAAGAACTTATAAAAAACAAAACACAAAAGGCACCTTTATACTTTGGTCAAACCTTTAGATCTAACTATCAGATTGTAAATAAGACATGGGCTATAAACTAACATATTAAAACCCAGGAAAATGCAGTCCCCCAAAGCCAGGCTGTGGGCATTCTATAGGGCCAGTGGCTACTTTTTACTAAGACGGCAATGACCTAGAAACAAGAGGCAGAAGGAGGAGACTGATAAAGTGAAAAAGACAATTCTCTCCAAAATACAATGTGATGGATCTTGTTAGAGCTAAAAGGAAACAAATCAGCTTAAAAAAGAAAAGCAGCTTCTTTCGAGTTCATTTTTAAGACTCTTCATCAATAATGGTCACATCTTTCAGAAAGTTTTATCACAATCATATTGAAGCATATAGGTTAAATTGACATGACGATGTCAATTTATCTTATTGATTGATTGATCTTTCCCTGTCTGCATTGATTTTATTTATTTAACATTTTTTAAATTTTAAATTAGGTGGGATATCAGTTGACTTAAAATACTCCAGGTAAAAATGTAGGAGATTAAAAAATACTAAAATAAAATAAAACAAGCAACTAATTGTCATAGAGTCTATTCAGACTCATGGCAGACTCATGACAAACTGACATTTTATCAGTTATTTTAATTTTCATATTTTACCCCATCCACTGTCTCCTTTCACCATGTTTCTGATGTTCTGCCCCCTGCGGAGGGGGTTGTATGTGTCAAAGTAGAACTGTATCCAGAGGCTTTTCAAAGGGTGATTGGTGTGTGTGTGTGGGGGGGGGTGGATGTATGTGTGTGTGTGTGTGTATGTGAGGGTGTGTGTGAGGGTGTGTGTGTGTAAGTGTGTGTGTGTGAGAGAGAGGGTGTGTGTGTGTGAGGGTGTACATATGTGCGTGTGTCTGTATCCGTGTGTGTGTGTGGGAGTAGGGTGGGGTAGTGGGGGGAGCAGATCCCCAGGCCTTTTTTCATTGGCCCCTCTGGGCGGTCATAAACCTCCAAGCTTTCAAGTTTTCATCAGGAACTGCGCATAGGAATCTTCTACACCACCCAAAGATTCCAGTATCTGGGTTAAGGAATGGAGATGCTGACAAAGATCAAAATGAAGATCAAATAGGTTTCAAATTGTGACATGCAAATATATTTGAACCTTTCCTTGCAGAGAGTAAAGAAAGAATCTTCAGTGGGCAGTGGGAAAAGAAACTTGAGTACATTAGGAGATTTGTTGAAGCCAAAAAAAATTATGTAGCGTATTTTTTCTAAAGTAGAAACTGAGAGGGAAACTTATGGCCAAATGTGAATGAGTTAATTTTTGTAGACAAATAAGGAATTATTACTCCATGACACATGCTTATTTTTTAAGCAAGCAGAGAAAAATAAAACGTATCTCTAATACACTAACCGATCTATCAACCGTGAGCCAGAAAATTAATTGGCAAATTTTAGAAAGAAACTTGGTTCACTTTAAAATGGAAACAGATGTTGCTGAAATATTTCAAGTATGACTTTCTCAAGATAGTTTTGGATTTGCTATAGCAACAGTGTGCTGCAAACATCCTCCCACAAAACAAATAGACAGTCCACTAATGGCTAGAAGAAAAAGATTAATATTACCCTTACTAATCATTCCCTGGAATAAGCTTTATCATATAGCTAAAAATAATGAACAATAAAAAATGAACTGCTTGCTTCTAAAATTAAGGACCATTTAATCATTTCTTTCTACTTGAGCCCTTGGTATCAGCTCCTTTTTTTTACCCTCCCACCTCATCCTCCCACCCGCATGAACCCTTGATATTTTATCAGTTATTTTAATTTTCATATTTTACACCATCCACTGCCTCCTTTCACCATGTTTCTGATGTTCTGCCCCCTGCGGAGGGGGTTGTATGGTTCCCCCTTCCTCCCCTTCTTCCCCCGCCTATATGGTATCTCTACTCTCATTTCTGGTCCTGAAGGGGTTTTCTGTTTTGGATTCAGTACCAGTGTGCATGCTCTTGTCTAACCAGATTTGTATGATAGAACAGGGGTCATAATAGTAGGGGAGGAATCATTTAAAAAAAAAACTACAGGAAAGTTGTGTGTTTCCTTGGTGTTTTACTGCACGCTGGCTGGCTCGTCCCTTCCTTGTGAACCTTCTGTAAGGGGATGTCCAATTGTCTACAGACAGGTTTTGTGTTTCCATTCTGACCCCCCTTCTTTGCATCGAAATGGTTGTTTGAGTTTTCTGATGCCTGATACCTGATTCCATTGACACCTCGTAATCACACAAGTTGGTGTGCTTCTTCCATGTGGGCTTTGTTGCTTCCCTGCTAGATGGCTGCTTGTTTCACTTCAAGCCTTTAAGACCCCGATGCTATATTTGCCATCTTCAATTCTAAGGAACTTTCTAGCTGTACTGTTTGTCAGGTAGTCCATAGTTCTTTCAATATTCTTTGCCTATTCCATAACTTAAATGCATCAATTCTTCTTTAATCTTCTTTATTCAATGCTCAACATTCACATGTGTATGTTCTTAGGTTGCTGTTAGGTGCCATTGAGACAATTCCGACTCTCAGTCACCTTGTGTTCAACAGAAGACTACACTGCATGGTCTGGTGCGAGCCTCACGATTTTTTCTTATGCTGAGCCCACTGCAGCCCCCGTGCCAATCCACCTCCTCGAGGGGCTTTCTCTTCTCACGGCACCTCACTTTTACCAAGCAGGATGTATTTTTCCAGGGAGTGGCTTCTCCTGAAAGTATGTCCAACATTTTTAAGAGAAAGTCTTGCTCACTTTGCCTCTAAGGAGCACTCTGGTCATCCTTCTGAGACAGATTGGTTTGTCTTTTTAGCAGTCCATGGATCCTTCCATTTTTTTTCCAGCACAATTCAAATGTATAGACTCTTCTTCTGTCTTCCTCATTAAATGTCCAACTTTCACATGAGGCGAAAATAAATAGCATGGCTTGGGTCCGGCACACCATAGACCTAAAGTAACATCCTTTGTTTCCAATATTTCACACGTATGTGAGACCATTGAAAAGACCATGGCTGTGTCAGGGGCACCTCAGTCCTCAAAGTAACATCCTCTTTCTTCAACCCTTTGAAGAGGTCTTGTGCCACAGTTGTGCTCAATTTCTGGGCTGTTGCTTCCATGAGCATTGACTACTGAGCCAAGAGGAAGTCCTAGACATCTTCCACCTGTTTTCCATTTATCAAGATGTAATCTCCTGGTCCAGTTGTGAGATTCGGGTTTTCTTTACACTGAGCTATGATCCATACTGAAGGTTATAGTGTCCTTGATCTTCATCAACAAGTCCTTCAAAGTCCCTTTAGCTTTCACCGAGTGGAGTTGTGTCATCAGCGCATCAAAGGTTATCCATCAGCCTTCTTCTAATCCTGATGCCACATTCTGCATAAAGCACAGCTTTGCTGCCTATTTTCTCAGCATGTCGGTTGGGGAAGTATGGTGGAAGGATGCTCACCTTGATGCACACCTTGATGCACACCTTCCCTGATTCCAAACCATGCAGGGTTCCTTTGTGTTATTCATGCACTTGCTTCTTGATTCATGGGCAGGTTCCACGTAAATCCAATGAAATTCACTACAATTCCAGTTCTTCGCAATGCCATTTATAGTCTGCTATGATTCCCAAAGCCTAATGCTTTTGCATAGTCAATAGAACACAAGCAAGCCCCCTTTTGGTATTTCTCTGCTTCCCCTCAAGATCAATGTGACATCAGGAATGATATCCCTTGGGCCCATTCTCTTGTGAATCCAGCTTGAATTTTTGGCAACTCCCAAATTCCATGGACTTATCTTTAGCAAAGTTTCACCGGCATTGTCATTACTGCTATTGTTTGGTAATTTCCACATTCTGCTAGGTCATCTTTCTTTGGTATGGACACACATTTGGACCTCTTCCAATCTGTTGGCCAGAAAGTTTGTCTTTCAAATTTCTTGGAGATACATTCCCTATTCCAATCCTAAAACATGCAGATAACCCCTCTGGGCTTCATCCAAGATTCTTGCTTGCCAGAATCCTTAAAGCTTGCTACTGGGTAACAGCCATGGATCAGTAGGTCTGATTTTATAATCGAATCCTTTGGATTGGTCCCCCTTTTTTGATGTGTTGAAGAACGTTAATTTTCCCAAATCCTTCTTATTCGTGTATTAAGATCATCATATGAATTTTCTTGCCGTTCTGTTAATGCATTATGATACATTGATCTGTATGTTTAACTCGATGGAAGAAGGACAATTTTGTGTGCTCTAGGGAAGGGCTCAATGGAATGAGTAGAGAACTAAAAATATCACTTTTCAGGATGGTAGCAGTGTCTTTCAAGGTCAGGTTCCTCTCTAGTCCCTGTCTCTTTGTTCACTGACCTCTAGGACCTGCACGGTATTGCAGAGATGCCAACCCAGGGTTACATCCATCTGGGTTACTCTTGGTCTTTTTGCTTCCAGAATCCCCTTATACATTTCTAGTTGATTGCTCAGTAGTACCCTCCTTTCTTTGCCACCATTAGGCAGAACAGAACAGCCAAAGTGTTCTATCATCACAGTTGTGGGATTAGGGTGGCATCCTTGGGCAAGGACACTACAAACACACCATTCTTCCTCTTTCCAGGAGCAGGCCTTCAAAGTGCATACTCATCCAGCTTCTATCACTTGTTGACTTTTTCCAATGCCTTCAAGCAGCTGTACTTCATAGTTTGCTCACCTTTTTCCATTGGTGCATATGGGAGGGTGGGTACAGACACATCGCTCCATCAACTGTCTAGATTAGAGATTTGACACACCAAGAAAATGCATGAACTAACATCGACACACCAAGAAAATGCATGTATTCATGCATATTTTTAGTGTGGATGGATATGCACATAAAAAATTATAAGGGGCAGGCACATTTCTTTCTGAGGACTCTCACTTTGGTTTACTGCACAGAAAAGATCAAAATCCACTACTGTAGCCCCTGTAGGCAGAGAGACAGATCCTGGGCTGCATTTCCATTGTATTGTGTTACTACGCTAGCTTTCGTCTTAGTTATTCCTGGACAGATAATTCAAGTTGATTTCATACTATTCCTATTGGATCGCCTTTGATACAACCTTAAATCTGTACAGGAAAAGAAAGCATACTTGCTTTGGAGGTAGCGAACTCCCTTAGTTTTTGATGTGCTGAAGGCCAGAGGCCAGAATATGTATGACTTTATTCATCTCTGTTCCAAGCAGGAGAATTAAAAGAAACCACAGAAGATTGGATTCAGCATCAAAGTTAGATGGTCCATCCCATTTCTTCCTATGTGCCAAAAAATGGGCAGATTCTCTTAGGATGCTGTGTGAACTATGAAGAGACTCTGTACTTCATGACACAATGCTATTGAAAGCTAGACCTTGCCTGCTGACTTCTGGCCTTGAATGTATCACACGTAATCTGATTCACTGGAATGGAATGGAGCTGACTTCGTGTTTCCCTCAAAGATTATTCATCAAGATTCCTTTTCATCTCCCTGAACAAGAACTACTCCATTCCACTTTAAGACTTGAGATAATATGTCTAGGTTCCAAACAATCTAGGCAGACAGCTCCAATGGAATCCACACTATTTAGGTCTGAGGTTTGTTATTTTTTTCATTTATCTTTCTGATTCCGGTACTTTATTTCACATGTTTATACGACATACTCGTTCTTAGAATCTTAAAGAACTTACTTGATTAAAAATTGGCAGACAAAAGTGTTGATTCTTTCATTTAAAACCTTCTGGATCTATGCCATGCATTGTGGGGTTAGAGGTTTATTTTCTATGATATTGCACCTGCAATTTTTAATTATGCAGGTATTTTATAATTTTGAACACCTTTCGAACATGAAAGGATGGCAAGACTTGGTCTCACGTACTTTGTACTGTGGGCCTGTTCTCAAGAGAGACCAGTCCCTGGAGAAGGACATCACATTTGGCAAAGTCGAGGGACCGTGAAAAAAGAGGAAGGCCCTCAACAAGATGGATGGACACAGAGACTGCAACAACAGGCTCAAACACAAGAACAATCGTGAGGACAGTGCAGGGCGCAGCAGTGTTTTGCTTTGTGTACAGAGGGTCGTTGTGAGTCAGAATGACTTGATGGAACCTACAAGAACAGCTGTGCATGACAGACCCTGCTAAGTCTGGCGGTTGAGTAATGGGGACCAAGGATGGGTGACCAAATCTACAGTTGAATCTTGAACAAAGCTGGGGTCCTGAGCACCAATCCTGGGTAGAGGTCAAGTCCACAAACAACTTCTGATTACACCAAACTTAGTTACTCAGAGCCGCCTGCTGACTGGCAGCTTTACGGATGACAAAACAGTTGACCAGCACCTATTTTGTAGGACGTATGTCTCCTATAACTGCACCCACATAAAAACTGCATTTCAGTTTGAGGTAAAAGGTACTGCTCAGAAAGTGCAATGGTTTCACTCCCCCTAGCTTTATTGCAGGGACAACTTTTGTGAATATCCTTTCTTTTTTACAATGATCCTTAGACTGGAGTCATTTATCTGGGAATAAAGCGCACTTGCCACTGAAGGTATCAATCTATGGTTCATTCAGTTTTGTGCTGCTATGTTATGACTTCTCTCTGCTTCCTGGGAGCACGTTCAGCATCACTAAAGACACTTCAGAAGGGTTCCCTGGTGCCATTTGAGGTTTATGGTACGATGAAAATATGGAAGAACTTCAAGAGATACCTTTTTACTGCAATGCACAATTTCCTGGAGAGAATTATTTGTAGAGATTGTCAACATCCCAAAGGGTTTCATCTGGAGACTCCCAACACTTGAGCTCACGGAAATAGCAACAGGAGGTGTCTACTGAAGTGAGACAGTATCAAAATATGTACTCAGCCAAACTCATTCGGTTGTACACAGGGATGATATGACCCAGTGACATGAAACAACAACACAAACTTAGTAAGCAGTCCTAAAGAGTGTGCATGAGCCACTGAAGAGGTAATACATATTTTACATGTGACTCTAGGGTAGATTTCCTCAGATTAGTTAAATGACTTTAAATGATGACACAAGGCTTTACTTCTATCCCCTCAGTTCTCTCTTGCCTCTAAATTAGTTTTGTTTCCTCTGTGACATCTGTTCAAAGACAAAGGAGAACCTGGAGAAAAGGAAAGCAGGCATGGAGCAAGTCATTGGCCTTTTACACATCCGGTCTCTATTGGGGTGACATTATTGTGAAGATAAGGACGCCACGCTTAAAACCCTACATAAAGCTGTCTGATTTCACTGAACCTCCTGGAACTCCAAGAGGCCCCTCTGCAGTGAGCCAGCTCCACACCCCACCAAAAAGAAGCACACAGGCCCTGTGGGAATGAAGGCCTGTCCATAGAACACTGGTGTCTGGCGAGCTAGCAGGATCCTTTTCAGGAAGACAAGAGCTTGAATTACCTTGCGTCTTTAACATTAACTTATAGGTTAAGGTGGAGCCCATGACGTTACTAAAAAGTGTTATTAGCATTACGAATGAGTGCTGATTTCAAATATGTAAATACAACTAAGCACAAACCGGCACATAGCTGTGTGCCTATGTATATGTTTTTTTTTCTCTGTTATACAAGCAAAAGGCCGAGGAGTGGGCTGATGCAGATAAAGGAGGCCTCGTTCTAATTGGGTGGCACAAACCCAAGATACATGAGGTTGGTCTGCCTGTGTGAATTTTTTTTTTCAATTTTTCCTGTGTGAATTCTATAGAGAACATTGAGGCAAGACCGCTGAACTCACTCAGTTTGCAGTATTAGGCGTGGACTTGGCCCTTCATTTTATAATCGTCATTTCATTGCTTTTTGCACCACAATCACACCAGTGTTGGAGGCTTGCAGGTGTTTGATGTGGGGGAAGGAGCGGTCCCCTTTTTCATCTCTGCCTGCGCCCACTCCCCCTCCCCACCAGCACACACACATATGTAACCATTGGTTCAAATCACTGGAGGAAGTCAGTGAGACGAACATGTGTGGCCAGCCTGAGAAGTCTGATACATGATACTGTAAACAGGGAAGTGCATTTGGGTAGAATAGAATCAGCTGCTGGAGACAGGCAAAACAGACTTTTTTCTCAGTATTAAGCTTCAAGAATTTGTTTTCTTTCCTTTATGTGTGATTATGCATGTGTGTGCACATGTGTGTTTGTGGGTGTATCCATCTAACTACATTTCAGGGATATTTAGTGAAGTGTGACTCGTTGTTCAGGGGAGCCCTGGGGGTGTAGAGCCTACACATTGGACTGACAATCACAGGTCAGTAGTTTGAAGCCCCTTCAAGGCAGAAAGATGAGGCTTTCTACACCCAGGACGAGTTACAGTCTCAAAAATCCACAGGGGGCAGTTTGACCCTGTTCTATAAGGTCAGTATGAGTCTGATCAACTCACAATGGCAGCGAGTTTTAGTTTTTGTGTTAGTTTCACTGGCATAGAAGCTACAAGTGAGTTTGCTGACCACTCGGAGCTCACCAGGGCACCTCTCCACTGCCCTGTAGGGTCACTGAGTTGAAGTAGACTTGATGACAGTGAGTTGGTTCATTTGTCTGTTTTTAAGATGGTTAGTGGTTGAGCAACTATGGTACATGATTATTCGAATGTTTCCCTTTCTTACCAAGTGGATTGTTATTATATATGAGGGTAAGTAAAAAAGTACTGCCACTGAGGTTCTGGTTCACACATACATGGTTCATTCCAAACAAGACATGATGAAACGTCCCTCGGTGACCTGTGGAGCCCTGCAGACAGGTTCTCTCAGTCACACTGAGTCCAGTGAGCTGCTGCCTCTAGCCATGTCCATTCTACATCCCGGGTCCCAAAGGCTCTGTGGCGCTAGCTCAATTCAAGACTAAAAAATCATCTCAGAAGATTCCTGTTTTTGTTTTTTTGGGGGGGAGGTGGAGGGGGGTTCAAATGGTAATAGTTACCAATTTTCTGAAACGCAATGAGATGATCACATGGATTTATTGGGAGAAATTTTCAGAAAATGGGAAGCTACATTGGTGGGAAAAGGCGAGCCCTTGAACCAAGGACTGTTCTCCTGGCACAACAAAGTGTCTGCTCATTCTTTGGGGGTAGCGAGGCTGTCAGAGAGAATTTCATTGGGAAACTTGCCCGTGTCCGCCCTACATCCCCATCCTTGCCCCTTCAGACTTCTTTTTGTTTCTTGAACTCAAAAAATATTGAAAAGGAGCATGACTTTGGTCCTTAGAGAATGCAAAACTACTGTCCAGATGTGTACATCGAAGAGGGACAGAATTCTTCAGGAACGTGTTCTCATTCACTCCCAGCAGGTCAATTCTGACTCATAACAACCCTATCGAGCAGAATAGAACTGCCTCCGTGGGTTTCCAAGACGATAACTCTACGAAAGTCAAGGGTCTCATCTTTCTTCTACTGAGCTGGTTTTGAACTGCTGACCTTACATTAACCCAAGAAGCCACTCAAGATGGAAACATAACCTGAAGAGGTGTATTAATCCAGATGGGGGATGTGTTGAGAAACAATGGCTTCGTTTTTGTTTGTTTAATCTAGTAAAGGTTTCTATGATTTTGTAGCTTTATTTTTTAACTTACCCAAAAGTAACAATCCAGAAACTTCATGTTTCAATTAGAAAGCTGGTCTGGTATATATCCCTGAGGATAATTTGCCAAAATTTTCATTAGAGAGAAAAAAGTAAGCAGGAGCCAACAGCCAAGAAGAAGATGAAAGAGCACCCACCTTCCAGATAGAGCTCAAATAATTCAGGGATTAATATGATTGCACTATTAAAATGTGCTATACATGAATTAGATGCCCAAAAACTATTTTAAAAAAGAATTCATGGATAAATGGTTAACATATGACAATTATTTGATCTTAAGAGTCAACTAATAAGCTGAATCTCACTCTCACAACTCCTTTCTACTGAAAACAACCAGTTAAGGTGAAATTGGCAAGTCATTTAAATATCTTTAAATGTCTGTACCTTGTGACCTGAGGTTTCCAGTAAGTATATGTTTTCTATAGAAATGTTCTACATAGAGAATAGACATATGTATATATTCCCAGAGATACTCATTATAGCCTTATATCTAATAGAAACAAGTTAAGTTCAACCCGAAGGCCATGAAAGAGAGAAAGGTATGTGTATGTTTCTATAAATTGGGAATACAATACTATAATTGAAATTAGTTTAAGATCATGTTTTAAAACAAGGAACGCATATGAGCTCATCTTTAAGTAACAAAGTTCAAATAGTTAAACAATGCACCCACTTGAGCACCTAGATACCCACACAGGAGTTTACCAGGACACTTCCACCAAGAGACCGCATCAAGTAGTCAGGCCTAGGGGCACCAGGATACCTGCTCACGAATGTGGCTACCAGCCCCATAATGTAAAGAGTCCCAATGACCACTGGCAGTGGCATGAATAAATACATCAGGGACTTTTTAGACAGCTTTGTCTTATACACAATTCAATTCAGTATAGCTTCAAGCAGCAAAAGAGATGAAGCTTATTAACCCAATATTGAGCAAAAGAATCCAAAATACACACAGTAAAATTCAATTATATAAAGTTAAACATAAACAAGCAAACTGTTTTTTTAGAGCAGCATGCATCCATAGTAAAAATAAAACAACAAATAAATAATAGACATGATTGTCACAAGATCAAGTCAGTGATGGCCTGCACAGAAGAGGAAGGCCGGATATGATCTAGAAAGTACAAATAGGAGCTGACGGTACACTATTATTATTTGTTATTTCCATGAGATTTACAATCATTCTTTTACAAGGTTTTGTACTCTTCCATCTGATATTTTATACATTATAATAAAAAGTGTTTCTTTAAAAAAACAACAAAGCACAGGGATTTTGCCAGCTGTGATGAAGGAGAAATGGAGTTTGAGCAGAAATTTGAAGAATGAGTAGAAACTACAGATGGCTTTCATGGAATTTCTAAAGACATCAAGCAGCATGACTTAGGGGGAAATGTTGGGAAATGCCATTGACAGGGTTAACTATCTTGATGTGTACTTGAAGCAGAGTAAAAGTAATTCAGTTGGAAACCTGCAGGCCCCTGGACACTAAGGAAAGCAGCTTCCACAGCAGGTGTTCGACAGTGATTTTATACCTACGTAACACACCTAGATGACTTTGCTTCTGTTGTCCTAAGACTTGTCTTACATACTTGGGCTATGTTATCGGTAAGGACCAGTCCCTGGAGAAGGACATTATGTCTCCTAAAGTAGAGGTTCAGGGGGAAAGAGCAAACCCCAATGATACGGACAGCTACAGTGGCTGCCATAGTGGGCTCAAATGTAGAAACAATTGTGAGGTCAATACATGCTTTGCTCTGTTGTCCCAGCGTCACTAGGGGTTGAAACCAATTGATTGGCACTGAACGACAAGATTCGAGAGAAAACCCTAAAGGGGCAGAACCTTTCAAGTAAAGATGACATCATGGAGATTCCTTGCCTTCCTACTCCACATGCCTGAATAAGAACACTCTGCCACACCCTGCGGGGCCTTGGTGACATACTGATGAACTAACTGCTCAGCTTTTCACTAACGGGTCTGAGATCTGAACTCATCAGCTGCTCCTGAGAAGAAAGACGTGGCTGTCTGCTCCTCGGGAGAAAGATGTGAGGAGAGAGATCACAGCTTTGGACACATTCTGGGGCAGTCAACCCGGGTCCGAGAGGGTTACGGTGACTAGGAACCACCTTGAAGGCAGCCAATATAGTCATTTTCATTAGTTTTCCCATCCTTAACAGAGCATGCTAAGTGTCACTAACCTTTTGACAGTCCGTGTGCTCATGTCCTCGATAGGGTCTATCCTCCAGCAAATGCATACCTACTGTCTCATCCTCCATAAGCCTCGCCATAGTAGTATGGACAAGTTCAATGACTCATTTCCATATCCACGCACAATTTCCAGGAAGGAAATGGCACTTGTACAACAAATAGCAGTGGGGATTGAAAAAAATCAATGGCTACATACGCGTTTGGAAAGAATTAAGAACTCTATGCAAACATATTATTTCTAAAGTGATAGAAAAGCAGACTAAATACATGTTGTTATGTATTATGGTGCTGGTGAAGACTCTTGGAAGTACCACGGACTACCTGAAGAACAAACAAACCTTGGAAGAAGTACACTCGGAAGGCTCCTTAGAGGCAAGGATATCAAGATTGCATTTCATGTACTTTGGACATGTCATCAGGAGAGCCCAATCCCGGGAAAAGGGTGCCATGCTTGGTAACATAGAAAGGCAGTAAAAAAGAGGAAGACCCTTGACATGATGGATTGACGCTGTGGCTGCAACAATAGGTAGAAACATGATGATAATTGTGAGGATGGGGCAGGACCAGGCAGTGTTTTGTCTGTTGTACATGGGGTCTCTTGTTATGAGTCAGAACTGATTCAATGGTACCTAGCAACACAACCCTATCCATTATCAAAAAAACAAAACTGACTGCCACCAATTTGATTCTAATACATGGTGACTACAGAGAAATTTGAAAATTATTTTCATCAGTGAGGAGAAGGGAACTCAGACCTGCTAGGTCTTTAGTTATCGATCACCTCTGAAACATATCCTTGGGATAGAACTGTTGGAGAAGCAAAGAGAAAGATCCAAGAGACCTTGCTAGCATCCACTTAATATCCACGAGATATTATGACTCACGGAGAGCAATTTCCTTTCCCTTAGAAATTGAAGAGCTCTTTGCTTTTAGATATTTTCTCTTGATACTACCCTCCCCCAAACAAATAATCATAAAACAGGGAGGTGCTAAGTAATTCAAATAGCTTTGGTTATGAATTCTGTCTTTGGAGACTGTGATTTGTAATGATACATCTGTTTTCGCAAATAATGATTGCCATAACATCGCATTACTGAATTTCCCCCTATGTAAATATTGGTTCCAACCCAACTCATCCTGAATTACTCCAGCGAAAGTTGCTATTGATGATGCATGCTGCTGAGAGACTTGGATGTTTTCAATATGTCTTCTGCTTTTTAGTTCCCAGAAGCTTCCATGAGGCAACATGCAAAACAAGTTCTTCATTATTGTTTCACTTGCTGCATTTTTTGGAAAGAAGGTGCTTTCCCTCTGGCCATTTTATGTGCAAAATTTTTCATCTAGGGCTATCTTTAACGGGAACCTGAAAGATATCAACCTATATTTCTTTAAGCACTCATCAAGATTCTCTGACTACAAACAATTGACAAGCGAGCGCAAACAGAAAAAGCAAAGGACGTCAGCTAGTTGAGAAATGCTGTCAGCGTTCTGCAGTGACGACTGACTCTCTCCACTTGCGGAGTCTCTGTGGGAGTGTATGACTCTCCCACAGGCCGGAGTTCTTAAGACAAAGAGAAACACAGACACAGAGTCCAGTTGACCCCTTTTCAGTAGGGTGTTCAACGCTAGTCACTACCAGGGACCAGAGCAAATATGGCTGCTAGAAAGGAACTCCAGTAGACAGGTGTGAGGAATGGGCTTGCAGGAAGGTCAAACACCTTCAGCGGATCGGCTGCACATGATATTATTCAAAATGGCCTACTTTGTTTCTTTAAATTGATATCTGCTCACGTGTCACTCTATCCCCCCTCAGTTTGGTTGGAGGCCTGGAATCGGAGGAGTGGCCCAGGAGCCAACACAGAAGTAGTTTGCAATAATTAGTCCCTGTAAAACAAAAAAGGTTTCCTGATAGAATCTGTGATTAACTCCTTGAGTAGCTGACATCCTCGATGTGTAACTCTCCAAGGTTGCTTCTCTAATTCTGACTCGCCAGCTCACTAGCCAGGTAGATAATCTGAAGAAATGCCAGGAATGCATGTTACAAGGAAGACGCTGTGTGAACACTAGGTACAAAACAACGTGCAATTCATTCTCCATCGTAATGCACCATTCCCCCTCCAGGCAAATTAGTTCACTAAGATAGGATAATGAAGGGCTCCAGTCAGACATTCCTGACACATTGGACACATTACTGGACAGGTGCCACTGTCTTGGGAACAAAACAAGGCTTTTCTCCCGAGCCGTCTCCCAAAGCAACCTGGGGTGAGAACACATGGGCTCCTCTGTCCCTACAATCCGAGGTGGAATTTCAGAGGCTTTCTTTATGGGACGAAGTGGACAAGAAGCCATTTGGGTCGAAAAGAGAAACAAAACCTACAGAGGAAGAAAAACCCAAAGTCAAAGGTACATTGAATTAATGGCCAGAGTTATCGACCAGCCATACACTATAGAAAATGGAAATTACAAATTCGCATCTTAGACCCTATCCCCCGATTTTATAAATCATTGAATTTTACTATCTTATTCATGAGTTTCAGTGACAGTAGAAACATGCAGCCATGTGATAAGCCTAACAAAGGATCGCTATTGAAAAAGCTTATTTTTCTGTGTATTGCTTTAAAAAACAAACAAACAAATCTGGAATATACTTAACAAAGCAAACATATTTTGGTGCAAATTGATACATTTATGTCTTCTGAACAACAGGCTTGATTATAAGTCACCAACCACGTTCCAACATGCTGACAGAACACCTCTAAGCAAATTCTTCTTCTGTAACATCATTTAGGAGATGAGGAATTGAAGACAGTAGACAAAACGAAAGGCAGATTAAAAAATATATTAAGCAGTGGAAAAATAGATCATTGAACTATGGAGTTGAAAACAGAAAAAGCAAGCTAAAGAAAGGAGAGGCAGAGAGAGAGCCGTGAGAATCGTGCCTTATTGCTTTGAGAAGTCCCTGAACCAATATCAATTTGGCTGCTTCCCCTTGTCCTCTGTCCCATTTTCCTCAGGTTTTATGGCTTTAATCACTTTAGGGAAGGAAGTGCAATAAGAGCAGTGTGATTTTCTAAACTCACAGACTCCAGTAATCCCTGCGAGATCCCGCTCAGGTTTATGGAACGACAACATTACTCCGCAATGAAAAACGCCCACTAAAGAAAGCCTATTGTTGCCTAGGTGATTATAGGAAGCATTGCTTGATGCCAAACTGCAGCAAGGTGCTCAGCCACAGTGTTTAATACGTGCTTCGGTGGCTACACGGATTCTAATTAAGGAACATGATCCCGTTTACATTTTTCATCCTGAAATTCTATCACTGTCACAATTGCGGTATAAGATCCTATTTTTCGGCTCATAGGGTAGCTTTAGATCAACATTAGAATGTTTTATGGCCAGCGAAAATGTGCTGACTCCTACTAACAAACTCACTCCAGGACAAGATAAAATAAGAACTGATACAGCACCATCCCGGCAGAAAGGACATGTCCTAGGTGAGGCAACTGCACAATGAGAGGTTTGGAAAATGACATTTTATGTTCCCTCTAGGTGGTGTCGTTACTGCTGCAGAGACACTTTGAATCCAGTCATCCCAAACATTCTGGGACACAAATGGCATGATCTTGCTACCTTTCCCCAAAGTTTAGAACCATGATACTTCACATGAATAGCACAACCCTCACGGCTGCAAAGACAAGTTTCCATTTTCCTTGTCTGGAAAGAATTGCCCAGATGGGAAATATTGAAAAGTAGGGGTTAGAAGACTTTGGGTGTTTGTAGTTAGATAATCATTCTCAGCGCCAGGCTCGAGGTTCTTTGGGAATGTCAGTTATACAGCCTTCATTTTGTAATGCAGCTGCTGGTGCCACCCTCGGTGTGAAAGGAGAACGCAACACATCTTAAAGAAATGAATAGACCTCAAATGAAGCACCGCACGGAAAGTAGACCCTATAACTCTCTCTCATTAGATAGTCACACCATTGAGGGGACAAAAACCCAATTTGGATTGAGTTTAGATTTTCCTATTTCAGCCACATCCAAACCACAATAAGATAAAAGCAAACATGCAGGGCTGCCTGATGGTAAAATCCAGAGACTGCAGAGATCAATACTAAGATGCTTTGGGCAAAGTTTCCAAGACGAGTTTGAGAAATATGGTCAAAACAAAGGGGAAATAACTTAATCTAACAACTGGGAAATGTTTTAATTTATCAGGCCACAACCATACATTAGAATATTATGCTCAAACACTCAAACTCACAGGCATCGAGTCAGCTCCGAGTCACAGTAACCTCATAGCACAGGACAGAGCTGCGTCTGAGACTGAAACTCCTTACAGGAGTAGAAGGGCTCACCTTTCTTCCATGGAGCAGCTGGTACCTTCAAACTGCCGATCTTGTAGTTAGCAGCCCCGTCGATAGCAACAGTTCTAGCAGAGCTCCTGGAATATTCTACATGCCTGGAAAATATTAGTTTTAAAGACTCATGAGTAGCAACATATATCAAATACTTCATGCGGTATTTATAGACTACTGACAAATAAACGTGGTCTCTCTCTTGTGATGACCAGTTTTCTAAATGACTTCACATCAGCTCAAACACAGCCAACCTAAAGCCTTGGCCTTCTGTTGTAAAGATACATTATTTACAACCAGGCATTGTTCACCAAGAGACCCACCGATGCACTTGGGAGTTGAAATCTCAGGGAGGCAAACTGTTCGGTGTGGACAAGAATAGCTGCAAATAAGTACTTTCCTCTACAATTCACAGGCCGTGTTGTAGAATGCTTCCATGAGACTGAGTACTCAATGAACCTGTTAGGCGTCACTGGGTCAATTCTGACTCACACTGACCTTATGTACAAAACACTACCTGGCCCTGCCTCATCCTCAGAATTATTGGTCTGTTTGAGCCACGGTTGCAGTCGCTGCATCAATTCCTCTTGTGGAAGGTCTTCCTCTTTTTCACAGACTCTCTCCTTTACCAAGTATGATGTCCTTTTCAAAGGACAGGCCTCTGCTGGTAACATGTCCAAAGTAGGTGAAACAAAGGCTCCCCAGCCTTACTTCTATGGAACATTCTAGCTGTACTTCTTCCAAGAAAAATATTTTTCTTCTGGCAGTTCATGGTACTTTTAATATTCTTCACCAACACGAGAACTCAAATGCATCGATCCTTCTGTGCTCTTCCTTGTTGCCCAACTTCTGTATGCAGATGAGGCAGTTGGCACCGGCCTGGCTTGGGTTGGGAGAACCGGAGTCCTCGAAAAGACACCTTTCCTCTGTGAACTCAGCAGCAACTACATGGATGGAAACACTTTATATCCGTTCTTCTTCCTTCTCTATTTCACTTTCCTTTTTAAATTTCTGATCCTTGGGGTTTCACTCTCTAAGGAAAAAGTATCAAGGAAGACTTGGCCTTAAGTTTTGTTTTGTTCTGAGAAAGCCAGGTAACACAATTCAATTGACTCTAGAAAGAAGACCTCTAACTTGGATGTAACATAGTAGGACAGCGTGTGGCTCAGCTGGGATAGCAATGTGCTTTCAAAGCCTTTCCAGAGATGTGCATTCCCTTGCTCCCTTTCACATTACTGTTCTTGGAGCGTTGGACCATCCTGACACGTCTCTGAATATTATACTGGTGCATTAAATTGGTGGTTTCTGCTAATTTTACTCGGTGAGCAAGAGGTGAAGCTATGCTGACTACACTAGAAAGACATATACATGTCAGAGGGTAAGCTAACAAGGTCCACAAATCTCAGACATCTGCTACATTAGTAAAATTCTTTAGAGTCCTGTGGTCTGTGACTTCATAGGTAAAGAATGTGATTGTGCCTTGTACCTCTTATCAAGAATAAAAAGGCAAAACAAGGTACTTTTAAAAGAAATTTAATGTGTCAACTCCCAAGTTAAAGCAAGTTAAAAATTAATAATAATAGAGCATAGATCCAGGAATGGGTTTGGGGCTTGCACTACATCCTATTTCCAATTTAAGAATAGTTCTTACTTCATGACCCTGATCAATACTCACTTTCATGAAATGATCCCTGAAGATAAAGGTGCTACAGCAAAGTGTGGTGAAGTAGGCACATGGTGCCCGGCTATCAATTGGAACAGTACCTGGGATCTTAAAGTTTTGTATTCAAACAAGCAGCCATCTAAGGGGTGTGTTAACTATGTCCACACGGATGAAGCACACCAGCTTGTGTGATCCAAAGGTGATGATTACAAAATTTGAATGTGGTAAATAGAAAAGGATCAGAGCTAAAATGATGAACTCCCAATTTGTAGAGGGCTGTGGGGGGCGGTGGGAGCCCCAAACCCATCTGCAGAGCATCTGCTCAGAGTGAACCACTGGCAGATCCACTCTAGCCACAGGCAAGCGTCTCTAACAGCCCTACTATCAGGCAGAGACCATTGTAATCTTGATTATGCTGCATTGAAATTGATACTTGGCCAAATGACCTCCCTATAGACGTGACCTGAATTTGTTCTGGTTGCAAGTATCTCTTACTTGTTCCATGACAGAAATTTCTTCCCTGGCTTTTGGAATGTTGATGGGGGGTCTTCTCTTTCTTATACATTATTTGTACTTCTGTCTTTACACTATTATGATATTATCCTTACCACCTTTGTGCAATCTTGGTTTTTTATTGTTTCCTGTTGGGTCTCCCAGCTGTGAAGCATAGAGGAGAGGGTGCATAATGATAACTGATACAAGGGAAAAATAAGGAATACAGGGTGATGGTGGATGGGGTGATAGGGAGGGAAAGGGGATTTCCGGAGTAAATAATGAAGGGGGCACTGGCACAGAATGTGACTGCACAACTCATTTTAAAGGCAATTTAACCATGGGGTGGGGGATGGGAGGAACTCTAAGATTAATGTGGTGATGATTGTACAATTCTCCTTGATATAATTGAATGGTTGAATTATTGAATTGCACGACATGTAAATGATGTGCCAATAAAACTGTTGGGAAAGAAAAGTGGGGAAAACCTTAAGTTAATCCAGCAGTAAATATTTCAATGCTCCCACCCCCCCCCCCAAAAAATGAGCTATTTGGGGAAAGATTTGGAAAAATTAGGGACAAAACTATGGGAGAGCACCAAATGATAGGAAGTGCAAGGGATATATCATATCAGACAAGAAATATCTTGTATTCTCTCAGTCCCCCCTGTCCTTTGTTTCAGCTGCCACTAGGCAGTAAGGTGTCCTTGTGTTCTGACCAATTTTACACTGGTGCAACCCGGCAGCTTCATGTCTATTCTATGTCCTACTTGACTCATACCCTCTGACATCCAAGTGTGAGAAGCACTCAAGCCCCATTGAACCCCACAGGGTACTTCTGCACACACAACCTAGAAGAGCAGGAGAAATGATGCCTTGTGGGGGACTAGCCTGTAGGAAATGAAAGCAGGGTGTGGTCCCCCACCCCAACCCTATCCCCAACCCTGTCCCCTACCAGTCTTCAGATGGATTCTCCAGAAACACAGTTGACACAGTTTCCCGTGGGATGGATTGCAAGCCCAGGGGATCAGGACATGCATGAAATCATTGTATGAACTTTGTATCCCAGTCATTGCTACCCTAACTTTGTATTAGCTCCCCTCCTGCCTTGCTTTACTTCCAATGTCCCTCTATCCTAATCTGTAGATTCTGCTTTACGATCAAGCATTCAGTTCTACTTTCTGGAAAACCGAGGTTAAGGCTAGTGGGAAAATGGCCATGCTATAAAGGTAAGTGACTTTGTCACCTAAAAAGAGAGAAAATGACTTATCAGAATGGTTCCAGTTTTGTGGAATCTGCATCTAGAAAAAGTAATAAGAGAGATATACAAAACATTTAGCATTCTAGCAAGTGTTACTTCTGGGGAGCGTGGTAAGAATGTTTTAGTTAATGTTTATATTTACAGGCTATATTTTCTAAGTTTCTCTAAAAGGAACATATGCTACTTTCAAAATTTGCAAAGAATTTGCCATTGGGCAAAATGTCCAACAGGTTTTCATAAAGGAATGGGGGTCTACGGGCATAATGACGGTTGAACATGAAGCAACCAAATTGCCTGGGAAACCAGCATGTAGAACAGGTACTTAGTGAGCAGGATAAACACTGAGTGGGGTAGGATGGGGGGAGGTTAGCAGGGCGGGATACTAGACGCTGTCTCAGTGTCCGCAACTCAGCACTTAATGAGGCTTATCGCTGCCATCCGCTGAGGGTTTATTTGCCCTGTGGCACAGAGAGAAGCTAAACACAGGGTACATACAAGCACTGAACTTGAAAAGGTTCAGAGTATGCGCAGGGGTTGGAGGGGTGTCAGGGATTTGGGCTGAAAGATGAGACCTGGGGCACCCAACAGAACTTGGGATCAGTAACCTGGAAAAAACAGGAGAAGGTAGACCAGAGAGTTATCTGACATGCCTTTGCACCTTACACTGTTGCTAAATTAAGATATCAAAAACCCAACCAGAAATGATTCTGCTTCCTGTAAAGATCCCCAACAAATGAGGATTATTTGGGGAAATTACTTCTTTGAAGAAATGACTTTGAAAGAAAATGGCAGTATCATCTTTGTCCTCAGCACTGCTCTGGGCTCTGAGAAGTGTAAACAAGACAGATCATGGTGCCAGTCCCAGGAAAGCCCACCGCCCACAGGGGTGATATGACAGGAAACCATCCCCTAACCAGTCCTTTGAAGAAAGCCTAGTGAGTCATAAGGATTTATATCTTAGAAACAAGATCGACTAGGTCCTTCTAGTAGCTAGGAGGAAAGGGATTGAGGACTTTCCTGAAGAAATGTTGTTTGAATCATGATTTGAATGCATAGTAGTCATGGAGGCACGAGGTGAAGGAGTTTAAGAGAATATTCCAGGGAGATACCAGAGCAGACTGGAGAATTAGGTGAGAGCTGCAGACCTATCAGAAGGTGTGGAAGCACACTGCCAGTGCGATCATGAGGAGTCACAGGGACCGAGTAATAGGCATCAGTAGACACATGCCAAACAAAATCATGTTGTTGAGAACGAGGGGGGCTGGAGCAGAGATCCAAAGCCCGTCTGTAGACAGTGGAACAATCTCCCCACAGAGGGGCCACAGGGAAGGGAAGGATCATCAGGGCGCAGTAAAGCATCAATGAAACACATTATAGTTCTCTGGTTCCTTGAGGCTTCCTCACCCCCCACTACCATGACCCCAGTGCTGCTTCTCAGTTCAGAAGACCAGAACATGTACACAGGCATAGAGAGGGATGGGAGCTCACAACACACAGGATACAGGAGTGGGAAGGATGATGCTGGGAGGGCAGGGGGAAGGGGGGGACCGGAAGGCAGAAAGGGAGAACTGATCGCAATGATCGACACATAACCATACACCCCTCTACAGTGGGGAGAACAACAGAAACCATGGGGGAAGGGAGACAGTGGCTGGTGTGAGAGATGAAAATACTAACAATGTGCAATCTATCGGGGATGATGAGGGTGCGGGGAAGGGATGAGGGCAGGGGAAGAGGCGCTGATACCAAGGGCTCAATAGCAAGCAAATGTCTAGAAGAGAATGAGGGCAACATATATGCAAACATGCCTGCTTCCATTGCTGTATGGATTGTGACACGAGTTGTACGAGCCCCCAATAAATGATTTAAAAGAGAATTAAAATCCTTATAGTAAAATGCTAAATAAACTTCAAACCTTGTTGTTGGTTTTTTGTTGTTTTTTTTTAAAAAAGGTAAACTTGGCAAGAGCATTCCACTTCTCCTTGGTGCCGGCCATTTTCTGTCTTGGAGGACAGAGCCTGCCACACAGTGCGTTGGTTGAAAAAGTGCTGTGTTCTTGGGCAGGACTGGATTGCCAACCGATGTGCCAGAGGCATCCTGATGGAAAGCATTCCATCCGAGAGCAAGCAGAGAGTAGCCAGTAACAAGGAGACACTGAACTAGATGAGTGAATTGGGCTGAAGGCCCATCAGAGCTTGAATTCCTCCTGTTCGGAAGTGCAGTCCTCAGCTGAGCAGCGCTCATAGGCCATCCATTAAGGAAGTCCGCCGTGTTAAAAGTTGCCTGCAAGTATGTTCTGCAACTCTAAGTAATGGGTTGTCCTCTATCGAGTCCACTTCAACCACAATAATTCCAGAATCCATACTAAGTCCACAGTAATTCCATCTATCTATTCGCCATTTATGCACCGCTCCTGGGTAGCTGATGCCTGCCTAGAGGCACTACATGCATGTGCTCTCCATTTAAGATTGACTGACCACCGACCCAGAGAGCCTTTATTGCATAATTCTTAAATCCCTTGACTGGATTGTTTGAGTAGGCCAGAAACGTGGACTTTAACACAAACTGGCTGCATGGAGTGATTCAGGCCTTGTCTCTTTCTTCTCTATGATTTCATTGTTCCCACTAGGGCATCGCCACACCCACAGAGTCAAGTTTATGAACAAGTGACTTCAATCAAAGAAAAGGAAAATTGGAACCTTACTTCTATTAAGATTTCCAGCCATCTAGAATGAGAACTCCCTGGTTCAGCTATTTGATTCAGCTGTGTCTGAGTATGGCTTAATTCAACATGTTACATGTTTAACTTGCATCCTACAATCTCAATTATTTCTTTGTTGAAGAAGTTTAAATTGTAAGCTTAAGAACAAATAAGCCTGGGACATCAGAAGGCAAGAATTCTTTCATCCATTTTTTAACCTGTTTCAAATTGATTTTGACTAGGTCCCATGCACACTAGTTTCCTGTCTATGGCCTATATTCTGAGTGATTCTCAAACATCTATTTTAAAGTTACCATTAATTTTTGCCAGACTCTGGGCCTGGCATGGCATTCACATTATTTCATTGATTAAATAAGTCAATACATAAACGTCCTACAAGCAAGCTGAGCACAGACTAGGCACTCCATAAATGCAGGCTATTATGTTTTTTAATCTTCAGCCACGTCATGTCTGGCAGGGTAGGCGTGATTATCCCACACAGATGATCCGCAGATGAGGACACCAGCTCGCTGGGGTGGAGCGTGAAGCGACCTGCCAAAGTGACTCAGCGAAGTTCTTCTTGAAGGTCAGTCCTGTCTCCGCTCATGCAAGCCCTTCTTACTGCCCGGGGTCCCAGAACATTCTTGGAAAAGATTTTGTGTCTCATCAGAAAGTATACTCACTGAAAATACAGAAAATACTCACTGAAAATACAGAGAACTCAGTTCAGACCTCGGCATAATGTCAAGTCCACGTGTACCGGAGCACATTCATTTATTCTCCGTGGGGAAATGAAGGACATCAGGGGGAGAGGGGCACAAGGAGCTGAGAGCCAGGCTTTCTTGATATGCGTCCACCTCCCTGCTGGTTTATGCCAGGAGAGATTAGCCCAAAGACATGAGGGAACACTTGTCAGAAGAGGAAACTGAGATGCCAAGCAAATGAATGAAATGATGCTCACACTCACTGGTAAGAGGGGAATTACAAACAAAATAATGATGGTAGGGAAATGTATGCCCCTCATATTTATGGAAATGTATGAAAACCCAGGAAAGAATGAGTCAATGACATCTCTCATCCTAGTGCAAATAAAACTTGGTGCAGACTCTTGGAAGCGTAATTTCTCAGTATCGGCTATGGATCAGAATTGACTCAATAGAAACAAGTCTCTCTTATCCATATCCAAGGACAGTAAAGAAATGTAGGGGCGCTTGCTCATGTTGGTGAAAACAGATGCAAAACTCCTTAATGGAATACCGATAGCAAACATAATGAAATGACTTGCATGTTCATCATAGGGGTGTGATTGTAAGATTTTATGCCAACTTGGTTGGGGTAAGATCCTGTCATGTGCCAGTAAGGCCTTCCCCATAAGGTACAGCCTGATAACATCTCCTGGGGGAACTGTTTTATATCTATAAATAGACTGTGGAGAACTTTCTCTTTCTCCTCTTCTTCTCCTTTCTCCCTTCCTCTTCCTCTTTCTGCTGGTCTGGATCCCACATCTAGTTCCCTGCAGCCTGCCATCTTGCCTGTCAACTCTGCCTCTGGTTCTTCAAGGTTCCTGGTTCCCACGAACTGGCAGCTGTGTGATTAGGAAGGGTTTCCAGCCTAGGAGCTGATCCGTAGACAAAACTGGGCTTGGGCCTACCATTCTGTGGCTATGCGGGATGCTTTCTTATCGTAAATGTGTATGTTACATAAGACAACTGTCATTGGTTTCACTTCTTTCGAGAACCCAGCCTAACACAAGGAGGATGAATTTTATGGTGGGAGAAAGCACCCACTGAGCAATGTGTAGTGACCAATTGGAGGTTTCCCTCCACTAGCCAAAGCAGAGTTGTCTTATGAAACCTGTTGTAAGTTAACCACAATCGCATACAGCAAAGACACAATGGCCAATAGTTGATAATGAAGAAAACATTGAGCAGTATCAGCCCCCCCGGAAAGGACCTCTTAAATCATACCAAATGACCCACAAGACCTCAACTAGCCCCAGCATGCCTTGTTTACAGCACAGATGAAAGTCATGGCAGCTTGATGCTGAGCTGCCGGCCGACTGTAGCTCCTGGGGAAGGAGCCTGGTGACACCACTTTAACTGCCCTGGGTGGGCGCTGCCTCTTTAATAACTGGCTCATTGCAAATCCAACACTGGACAATAGTGTTGTTGGGTTTTGTTTTTTGTTTTGTTTTTTTTCTTTAAACCCTTTTTTCATAAAAGCAGGATTCCTTATGGAAACTCTTTGGTTGGTGAAAGCAGGTTATTTTCTAAAAGCCAATTGGCAGAAAGGGGTTTTGAAAATCTAACAGCTAGGCAGATAGGTGCAGGGCATTTTAATGACGGTGTGTGCACCTATGAAGTGTGGCCGCCAGAACAAGAGAATTACCCATCCACTTGAGGAGAGGACTACCATTTGGCAGCTGGAAGAAGGTTAGGACGCCCCCTATTTATTCCATGCACAGTGTCTTAAAAATTGCATGTCCATGAATGCATGTTAACTAAGGCTCTAGTATAGCGGTTCTCAACCTGTGGGTCGCGACCCCTTTGGGGGTCAAATGACCCTTTCACAGGGTTCACCCGATTCACAACAGTAGCAAAATTACAGTTATGAAATAGCAACAAAAATAATTTTGTGGTTTGGGAGACTGTATTAAAGGGTCACGGCATTAGGAAGGTTAAGAACCACTGTTCTAGTGTCTCAAATCAATCAATCAATCAATCAATAATTCCTGTTTTATTGATGAGGATGATTCTACTCTTTTTTTTTTTTTTAAGATCTCAGGTCTTTTCTCCCAAAGGCTTCTTTGAGAATATTCAATGAAGCAGAACCCGTCCATAAACCTGGCAAGTTGCCTTGATTAAAATTGTTCCCATATTGTGATAAACTCTTAGTAGTGTGTTGATCAAATTGCTAGAAAATATCTTTCCCTTAAAGGAAATATTTGGTTTCACCAGCCTGTAAATCTGTACTCACTATTTAAAGTCACTTGTTCAAAATAAAACCAAGTACCTGGCTCATCATAAGCAGCTGCAGATAAATCAGTGTGAGTCACAGCCATTTGGCTGTCGGCTCTCAGAGACACTGTTAATATTAAAATGCTTGATGGCACCTGCTTAGCATGTTTGCCATCAAACTCTGTTTCCAGTCTCTTTGTAAGTTTGCCAAGTGTTTTCAAATGAGTCCCCTGGGAAAATGACCTATCAGTAATTTTCCCCCTGCATTTTCTCAGGCTGATAGGAGAGCAGTTCTTTGATCATGCTAACCGAGGGTTACACTTCTTAGTTTTCTGAGTACAGAGAAACCTTATGTGTGTGCAGCTAGGCTGAGCTTAGCGCCAGCTCTGGATATATATATGTATATATGTATGTGTATATATATATATAGTCTTACATAAAACCAAAGGCAATGCATGAGCTGCAGATCACAGCCAGACAGAGGAGGTTAATGTTTTCAAAAACTAAAGTTAACTCTAGGCTCCTTCAAGATCATCCTTTGGAATGTCAGTGATTTTTTCATTGTTTCCCTCAACTAATTTCTCTTTCCCACCCCCCTACTGCAAACCCCCACAGGAAACAATTAGAGCTCTTCCGCAGACAAGAGGGGCTATTTTGTTTCCATGATCTGAGTTAAACGTAATTGTATCTCAGTGACCATTGCCAATGAGCTAAGATAAAACCCATCTTTCTTTTGCTTTATAACCGGCAGTGGCAAGAGAACGAGTGTTATTTAGTGGCCTGAGATGGAGAAAAACAGCCAAATGGGTTCACATCAGGAAATCTAGGGAGGGAAATTCTCTTCCTCTGGGATGACATTGTCGTTCTTTTTCCAGAGAGTTCCACTAATTAAGACGAAAACAAAAAAAACCCAGGTGCCGGTGACATCGATGCCGATTATGTCTTTATTTTCCCCAAGGCAGACACTGACATCTGCCCAAGTCACGCTACTGCTTCTTTGGGCAGATCTCCTGTTCTATTTGAGCTCCCTAGTATTCTGGAAATCGCTGCAATTAGAAATACAGCCATTTCCATTTTATATAAATGTTGACTTGTTGAGACCAGGTTCACCCAAACATCCTTGAGAATTTGTTTTCCCATTTGTAAAACTGGCTTTTGAGATGGACCTTAGAAATTAATGCTACAGATCATTGAGGGGAGTGAGAACTAGCCCCAAAGAGGAAAATGGAGGTCCACGAGTTTGGAAGGTAATTGAAATGTGGTCATCAGTTCTATGGGATTTGAGACGATCAAGAGTACTCAAAATACTGTTGCATTGCATTTCATAACTAATGTTTCATGCTGTGCTAGCCAGGCAACTCCCGATCTTAGCGTTTGCAAGCCCTGTAGTGAGAAGCGAGTGGGCTTCAGCTGGAGCTAGGCACAAAGCACTAAAGTAACTCCACGTGCCCACTCTGCTGACAGCCTGGGGGCCATGGTCAGCAGGGAAAGACTCCATGTGATTTCGTGACACTACACAGCTGTTAAGTAACGAGATGAAGCTATTTCATTTCTCCAAGGCCTCTTTTCCCAACTGATAGCGTTGCAACATAGTGCTTCCCCATGGTAGCATCATGATCCCAGCCCTGTAGTCCTCATATGGCGCCTGCTCGCCTTAGCAGCACCATGTGTGCAAACGAGCTTTACACAGAGACGGGGACACGTCGCTGCTTCCATAAATGCTAATGGTCGTTGCTGCACCGTGACCGTGCTTTGTATCCAGGAGAACTTTCAAAAGTTCACAAGAATGTCCCATTGCCTTTCAATTATCCTTTCCCACAAGGTTTCTAAAGCTCCTCTTACAGATAAAAGGAGCATTTATATATAAGGAGTCTTAGTAAAGTACAAATATCAAATTGAAAACTCGGATAAGCTCATTACTTCTGCGTTGGAGTTTGGCAAGTTTGTATTATTTTGTTACATATTGATTTTTAATGGGAAGAAGTGTTGATTTCATTGTTGATCGATTTGCTAGAATATATTATTTTGAATTCTATTTACAGAAAGGTGTTCTGCTCTGGCACAAATGTTAAAATTATAAAATAATCACATGGATTATTTTATATTAAAAGGAAATCCTCCGCTTGTATAGTACAGATTTGCACAGTTTTTGACTATGTGTTTTATAATGGGAATAAAACTATCTACATAACAGAATTTTATGTTTTGATATCTGATAATAGAGAAGAAAAATTGGGGCACAATTCATGAAAGAAATAGACTCACAAAGCCTTCCTTCTGTATTTCTTGTGAAATACATCAAACATAGGAGTGCATATCCAAGGGTAAGTAAACAGAGTATGGACACAAAATCATAGAAACAGAACGACAAAAAATGTGAAGCGATTGCTTCGGAGCATTACCGTCCATCTTCCCTGGTTTGTACCCTTCTGACGGTGGTGTTTCCATCTCTGCCACTCCTGCTGAGGAATCCTGCTTCCGTTGATGCACACCTCGCCAAAACAGGGACTCAAACCATGCTCCTTTTCAACGTTGAATTTGGAAACAAAAAAAGAAGTCTGAAGGGGCAAGGTGAAGGCTAGAAGATGCATAGGGGAAGGTTACGCAGAGGAGACGGGGCAGCCCGTGTTAGCCTCGAAGAATGGGCAGGGGCGTTGGCAGGACAGGACAATGTTCCGCAGCACTTCTCCGGTCTTTTTCTTATCCATGCACTTTTCAGTCTCCCTAGAACATCTTTCTAGAATGCTCCAGTGGGGACAGAAAAAAGGCGAACAACCCACCGTGAGACTGATCGTGGTGCTGTCTTTCACTTAACCATTCGCAGCTGATCACTGGGTCTGTTTTCTTCCACAGCTGCCAGTAAAGGCTGTTTGAACTTCTAACCTTTAGGTTAATAAACCCAACCCACCCCCTGTCATCCTCTATTGGAGCCTATAGCGACGCTGTGGGACGGCGGAGACCTGCTCCTGAGTTTCTGAGGCTGTAAAGCTTGACAAACACAGCAGCCTTGTCTTCCTGCAACAGAGCAGCTGGTGGTGGGCCGTCCAGTCCAAGCACAAAGCATTTTTATCACCCAGGGTCCTGCTGGCCATTAGTACCTCCTTTTTTTCCTTCAAATGACCTGATTATATCTTTAGTCTGGTTTTTCACCGATGTTTGTCTTTACATGATCCCTGTTGACGAGTTTCTTACAGGTTTCAGCATTGCACACTGTGTTGACCAGATATCGTTGCAATGGTCCTGAAATGGTCATTTCTTGACGGCGTCTTTCAGTGAAGAGGAGATCTTAATGCTAATGTAGCTCATTAGTATTTTATTTCATCGTTCATATATTTTTGCCTTTTAAGAAATCCTGGTGTTCTAAAATGTTATCCTTACAGTAACTCCTAAAACCTTTATAATTTCGCTTGTCATATCCATACACATTTGGCGCGGTATATTTATTGGCATGCTACTGATGGACATTCAGGTGGTCAGGTACCTAATGGCATGAGGAAGGCTAGATTTAGAAACTTGTGGAAATTAAAGTATTAGGTCCTCTTCCTGCTACTCTTCATTTGGGGTCCTTGGAAAAATCCTAGTAGTTCATTTCTAAACTGGTGTCATTATTTGCCCTGTGGCCTTTACTGGTCCGTGGCAAGAACTACTGGGGAAAAAAGAGAGGTGTGCGCACTAGGAAAGGCCCAATCTATCAGAGAACAAAGAAGGAGCAGATGGCATCTGAAAGCACCAGGACGAAGGACTTGCCTGGCAGGAAACTGGGTTTGTGGGACAGTCAGCGAAAGAGGGTTTACATATAAAAAATGATATGGAAAGTAAACAGAGTACTGGGCAAAGATACATAGAATTGGTCATTCTGTGGCAGCCGGTTGTCTCCTTCTGATTCCAAGTGCTGGGGCTAAAATTGATGACCTTTTCAATGCGACTCTTCCAGATGGCCTCTGCTCGGATCACAGCATGGAATGCTAACATTGATGTGCCTTGGCAATGTATTCAGTTCCTGCTACATATTAACATGCCTGCTATCTCCATCGACGACACAGGTAAGACTGCTAGCAAAAAGCCAAAAGGCACAGTGCGCTGCTCAGGTAAGTTGACTCCTGGGTATAGAAAAGGCCTCTGTTAGTGATGTGGAGAGGGTGGACCAACCTTTTTTTTTAGGAGTGGTTTGAAAAAACATTGGTGGGGAATCAGTGTAGGGATCAGATGAAGCCAGGGAAGAAATTTTCAAAGTGCAAACCCCAAATCCAAGTCCATTGCCATCAGGTCTATTCTGATGGGTAGTCGCTCTCTATGGGGTTTCTGAGGATGCACATTCTTTGCGGGGGTGATCTCATATGTCCCCCCAGCATATAGGTTTTAAAAAAAAGGGAAGAAAGAAGGGAAAACTATGAGTTGGAGCACTGTGTTTGGTTACTGACACATAATCCTTTGTTTTTCTAAGGCTTGAGTCAGCAGAAATGTGAAGCCTGCTAAGACTGCCGGTATTTCCAGCTTCAGTGACCCTGTTTTATTTCATCAAACTACTTTGAACTTTAGCCTACTCGTGTTCTTTTTGCAGCCTGTATAATCTGTGTACCACAATTGACCTCACCTTCCATGGAAAAGATACACACACACACACACACACACACACACACACACATGCACGCACGCACACGCACCACATGACCTTCATGCCTGTCTCAC
The DNA here is from genome assembly GCF_050624435.1 of Tenrec ecaudatus. Classification (NCBI taxonomy): domain Eukaryota; kingdom Metazoa; phylum Chordata; class Mammalia; order Afrosoricida; family Tenrecidae; genus Tenrec; species Tenrec ecaudatus. The sequence goes on from NC_134539.1 coordinate 13,482,022, forward strand.
TGTAAAGACTCCGTTGACAGATTAGAGAGTGATGGAAAGCAGAAAGTGATCAATATATGCATTTCAGTTTCCTCTCTGAGTGAACACTTGATTCGTTTCAGTAAGAGTTGGACTTAAACTGCTAATCCAGAGACGAAGCATGTGATCCTCACAGAACTACTGGCATGGCAGGGCTGTGTATGGTCACTAATAACAGGTTCATGCTGGGATAAATCTACAGAAGTGTATGCCAACCCACTTAAAAGGCTCAGAGGATGATACCTCCAGGACCAGGGGTGTGCATAGCGATACTGGGAGGGCAGAGGGGGAGTGGGTTGGAGAGAGGGAACCAATTACAAGGATCTACATGTGACCTCCTCCCTGGGGGATGGACAACAGAAAAGGGGGTGAAGGGAGATGTGGGACAGGGCAAGATATGACAAAATAATAATTTATAAATTATCAAGGGTCATGAGAGAGGGGAGAGCGGGGAGGGAGGGGGGAAAAAAGAGGACCTGATGCAAAGGGCTTACGTGGAGAGCAAATGCTTTGAAATTGATGAGGGCAAAGAATGTACGGATGTGCTTTACACAATTGATGTATGTGTATGTATGGATTGTGATAAGAGTTGTATGAGCCCCTAATAAAATGTTAACAAAAAGGCTCAGAGTAAAATAAAAGAAACACTCAGCATTCAAGTGCTATGAGAATACAACAGTTGTGAAGGGCGTCACACGTGAAAACTTGGGCAGAACTGTGGAATTTGGGAATTCCAAGTCAGGAATGGAGAAGCAACAAATTTGTCACTTTGAAATATTCCTTTTTCTCATGAAAAATTGTATGATTTTTCTAATTTTATCACATATTAGACAAATGTTGGAGAGTTTGGGATCTAATTTTCCCTTTTGTGTTACTTCTCTGTTCCAGTGTGACGTAACACGGTTATTGAAACCCTCTTTTCTTTCCGAAAGGACTTAATATGCTTCCAAAGAGTATTATATTGAGCAAGCGCCTGGAAGCCAATGATGCAAACAGAGTCAGAGGATTGTAAAATGAAACCAAAATCCCTAGAAATTCATAAATCCAGGGGCCCTCGTCCACTGTGGCAGCTGAAGTTCAAAGGCGGGAGTGGAGGGCACCCTCAGAAGGGAGTAGGCGGGCTTGCACAAGCCACCGTGGCATACAGAGAGCCCGATTCTCAATGAGCTGAAACTCTTGATGAGTGGGAGGATGCTGCAACTCCTAAATTACTCATTAAACACCAAACAAAACTCCTGGAAACTGGTGCCATCAGAATGACAGACAGACAGACAGACCGACAGCAGGGAGAACAAGTTGGAAGAGGAAGATAATGAGCACACCATTTAAAACCAAAACCACAACACAGGGGAAGCATTAAATGTCCCCAGCAATTCACTGAAGCCTATCACACACGCACCTCCTCCAAACACTAGATGTGAGACACAAGGCGAAGGGGGGCTTCCAATGATAATCTGACAGCTGGGCCTCCCTGTAGGGGATGCGCCTAACACCTTATAACTGAGATCATCCCCCAGGGTTGAAATGTAAAGTATTATGTAACATACCCCATGGCCAGAGGATCAACAGGGTAGAGTTACCAGTGCATTATTTGGCTGTCCCATCAGAAACATAAACCGTCTGCACCAGTTTAAGATAAAACAGGAGAAGCCCGATCATTTCACTCAAACAAAACCATCTTAAGTGCCTCTGCAATCTCCCCTCCCCTCCAGTGCACGACGCCTTGTCAAGTTCAGCTGGAAACAGACGGCATGGAGCAGGATGGCAGTTGGGTTTTCTGAAGCTGCCCGTTTCTCCTATTTGCACTCACTAATATGTTTGTCCTTGGTTTTTTTGAGGTGTTTTTTTAAGGATGTGATAAGAGTTGCACAAACTCCCAAATGGTAGCTAGATATGGAGCAATTCAACCAGTGTCAGTACCATCCAGGGGCAGGCTCTGAAAGGTAGTAGTTTGGTGGGGCCAGGCCGCCTGGTGAGAATATTTCATGTACAAGCCAAGGAGAAACCGATCGTTCCAAGGGATTTCTGCAGCCTTGTATTTCATTCATGAATGTGAAAATAGGAAGGAAGAGGTGCCTAGTACACTCGCTCAATAAACCTTTAGGGATTGTTTTTACTGAGGTAGCACACATCTGACGACCTTAAAAATCAATGTTAACACTTTTATCCTTATCTTGACCTGTGTCATCACTTATTTCCTTCCTGGTTAAATGTTTATATACCCTCCATTCTGTGGCCCAACCTACACTAAATCCATCCCAGCAAACGGTGTGATCTTATTTAAGCAATGCTTAGAAAGCATAAAAGATTTAGATTAACGTCCCCCTCCCCCGCCCCCCAAAAGTTACCCACCCACCTCTGAGGTGTTTATGACTGATAATGACCTTGCAGGACCGAGTGAGAGTAGAATCATTCCTTAGGATTTCTGAGACTGTGAATCTACTTTTAAAAATTAGGTTTTAAAAATAAAACTACTGGGGAAAAAAAACCCAGCAAATTTTTGGTAACAAATAGGTTTGCTTTCAACATTCTTTATCTGGATTTATCATGAGCATTTAAGACTTAGATGGCTTTCCTTTTGTAAAGCACAATAGACATGGGAACGCATTTGTTGTTCACGAGCATACATATGTAAGATGGTCAAACTGCAATGTCGTTAAGCAAAATCTAAGATTCAAGAATATGGGAGATGTTGTTTGTCATCTTAAGTCAACAGGAGTTGGAATCTTCTTGATGGCTCCCCACAATAGCAGCAAAATTGATGCCCATGTTTCAAATACTTTTTTCTTTCTGTAGTTTTAAGAGCAGTTTTTGAAAATTTAGTAGAGCAGGTAGAAAAGGAAGTATTGTCCTCTCTTAAAGTCATCCCACTTGAAGTTGAGTGTTTTCATCAACTCCCCTAGGAAAGGACGTTTCTGGCAATTTGGAATGTGTGTGGACTGGTTACTCGGCGAAGACTAAATCTTACACAGTCAACAGGAGGGAAACTGTTTTAGAAGTCGTGAACCCTCTTCCAGAATACTGTCCCAGAGGTCAATCGATTTTTCGGATTCCTATGAAGCATACACATTGTTGTCAGTTGTAACAAAGTTGACTTTATAGATTGCTTTTGTTAAAAATATATAATTTTATATTGGCTTGGGTGAAAGTTTACAAACCAAGTGATTTTTTTCTATCCAGACAGTTGGTTGTATGACACTAGTTGCAACCCCCTGAGTATAAAAGCACTCCTCCTACTGCCTCCCCAAGTGTCCCCTGTTATTCGCCCACCTCCCTTGCCCGTTCCAGCCTCCTGAACTTGTTTGGGGGCAATTGCTTTTGACTTCGTATAGTTGATTGTTTTGAGGTGCATTATTTCTCATGGGTGTTATCATTCATTTTATAGGCCTGCCTGTTGGAGAGTCCTGGTGGCGTCGTGGTTACATGTCGGGCTGCTAACTGCAAGCCCAACAGTTCGAAACCACCGCGCGCTCTATGGGAGAAAGACAAAGCTCTCTACTCATGTAGAGTCGGTCTCCGAGTTCATTCCACTCAGTCCTATTGGGTCTCTGTGAGTGAGATCCTCTTGAGAGCAGTAATTATTTTTGAAAGGTTAATGACCACAAGCCTCTCTTCATGTGCATGTTGGTCACCTGAATGCTCTTTGGGGACGTTTCTGCTCATGCCCCTCGTACATTTAAAATATTAGATTGTTTGTCGTGGGTATTGATGTTTTCCACACATTTTTGGAATCAATCTTTTCTCAGATATGCCATTCCCAGCAATGTTTCCCCAGTCTGTAGGTTTTCATTTTACTTTTGAGAGAAGTCTTTTGATATGCACAAGTGCTGACTTTTGAGAAGGTTTCAACGACCAGTTCATCTCCAACTCTGTACATTTTTAGTTTGCGTGTGTAAAAATGATATATGTCTGAATTTAGTCTCCCTAACATTTCCATCTTTTCTTCTCTGATTTTTCTAACTTTGCTTTACATTCAACTCTTTGATACCTCTTTAGATATTTTTTGTATGTGGTGTGTCATGTGTTTCTTAATTAGTTAATTCATTTAGTATTTGGGCAGGGGTGTGTGGGTTGGGGGGTCCTTCTATTCTATCTCTTACTGAGTGCTGGAAAGAATTACCACAAATGTAAGAGATCACGCTTGGCAGCCAAAGGGTTAAAAACGTGTTCTCAACGTGATGTCCTGTTTCACTCCTAAACGTTCACGTTGAAAGTTTCCTGGACAAATACAGACTTCCGCCAGGACATTCCTCTGTTCACTGAAGCTGAGGAGGGGCGTCGCAGAATCCTACTAGATAATTAGATTGTGCACGCCTGATGGTCTTTCCAAATTGTGTGTGTGTGTGTGTGTGTGTGTGTGTGTGTGTGTGTGTGTGTTTGAAAGGTCCTCAAAACGAAAACAAGGCAAAGAGTTTTCATTTGCCCTCTTTGTTTCTGTAGCAACAAGGGTTGGTTGCTGCTTTGACACAGAAATAAGAAACCCACGTTAATTGGTTGTATGAACGGCATCCCTCGCTGGCATGCAGCTCTGCTTAAGATGAGCCAAAAGGCCCCATTGCTCTGCCGGCAAGCTGGCCCTTTCCTTTGGAGTCCTGCAGAGTCTCCCAGGGTCAGGAAGTAAGGAAGGGGCGATTTGGAGTTTCCTATGGAAATGAGGCCAGGGCTTGAGCAGGAGCTTGTGGAATTCTAAACAATGTCAGCCCACCCTTTCCCTGGGGAACAGAAATGGTTAGCAAAGCAGACATCTTCTTATAGTCAGAATAATCTCAGCTTTCTCCTTGGAAAATATACCGAAAGAAGGAAAGGCACATTCTAACACAGCCTCGAGAAATGTGCGTGAAGATCCCGTTCAGAGGGATCAAAGCCTACGTCTTGCACCAGAACTACTGACTGCTCCCCGATGTCGGTCTGAATTAGTACTTGGAGCCCTCTCCTCATCTTCGTCTGCATACATTTGACAGTGCTCACTGCGCTATCTTAAATAGCTAGTGGAGGGCAAAGTTGAATGGAATGTTCCAGAGCTATCAAGTGAGTTCATTCAAAGAAAACAAAATGTATAATTCAAATGAAAAAAATTCCATTACCAATCTTTTTTTCTCCCCAACACATTCATCCCGGCCACATTATGATGTTATCTATTATCAGGATCCTGGGCAAAGAGTGTAACTCCACTGAGTAATCTGTTGTAATAATAAGAAAAATCCTACTGCTGAATGTTTTCCTGAGTTGGTAAAATCATTTTAGAATTTTTAAATAACTAATCTACATTTTAGCCTATCGCTATCCAGCTGCTTTCAACGTCTAGGGTCGGACAGAGCAGAAACTGCCCCACGGGACCCCCAAGGCTGCTTTCGGGAAGCAGACTGTCAGATCTGCCTCCCCCAGGGCAGCTGGTCATTCGAACCACTGACCTTCTGTTAGCAGCAGAGCTCTTGGGTCACTGAAAGCACTGAGGCTCCTATCCTTCCGTCCTCCTAATTGGAAAACAAGAGAAATCCTAACATCCCCCCAAATTATGTCAAATCTAGAGAGAAACAGTCCTGAGGATCCTGATGGGGTGAGAGACCCTTGAAGGAGTTGCTAAGGACGGCTTTGTGAGCACTTGTCTATTGTAGTCACTCTCCTCCTTCGAACGTATTACCAAACCGATTTATGATGGACTTGAATACAAATTTCCCAGTCTGATCATTTCATAGTTGTATATTGTCAGTTACAAAATCGGACACGATTTTAGTAGTCAGACCTACAGATGTGTTATTGCTGAAATTTTGTTGTGTGTAATGATACATTCCATTTGCGTGCGAAGGAACCTAGAATGTGCATTCTAAATGCCTTGCACAGAAATCCGCTCGTTCTTTGGAATCACGTGCGATTGATTGGCTGGTTCCCTTCACAGGGAGGGTCTGATGTCCTGTGCCCTCAAGAAGGGCACCTGATTTGCTCTGTTGAGCAGCAGCCGGGGGTCGACACGAAGGCAACAGTCTCTGCTCCTTGTGTCTGCTCTCGCCTGTCTAATAACATCCCTTTCTCCATCCTGGCGCATGCAACAGGGCACAGACAGGGGATTTCCAGCCGTGAGAAAATGGTATGAACTCTGAAGATTTAAGGAAGATTAGAAACTTGCCCAGTGGTCGCCATGGGTGAAAAAGAAAGACTTGTTGCTTAAGGGTCATTGATTTTATGTTCAGGGTGGCAAAATAATTTGGAAAAAGGAACAATCAATAATAGCTGTAAAACATGAAGAGTATAATCGAAGGCGCTGAATTACACATGTAGAAGTTGAGAAATTAGAGGATGTTTTGTTGCGTATATTTTTGCCACAATTAGAAAAAATAATACATGATTAACAATGAGTACAAGGAAGAATATGCTCTAGAATTGAATGTGGCGTTAATTGTACACCTCTTCTTGCTATGATTGAATTGTTGAATTGTATGATATATAGATGAAGTGCTAATAAATCTGTTAAAAAATAAAATAAAATTGTAAAAAAAGAAAATATTTTTCACAGTCTTCATTTACCCATATTCCCTTTTTCCATCCTCCAGGCAGCCAAAAGCATGATCCTTCTAAAGGCAATATAGTATATACTTTTTGTTTAAAAGGTTCCGGTCAGTTACACCCATCCACAGGAAGAGACGCTAGCTCAGTCTGGGACATTCGGGATTGTGGCTATCTTTCTAGAGAAGATGGGACAAAAATGTTTGCTCTGCCTGTAGGTTAGCACACTTTGACTTTGCAGTTTCAACTCTGAAGACTCAGTTCATGGTCAGATCTCTTCTAGAAGGCTACCTATGGGCCCTGAACACCTCAGTCTGGTCCAGGGGCCCTCCCTGTTAGTCCCCTAGCACCCCCTGCTGTCCTCCATTGTAGCAGGTATCTTACAGTGTTTCCTTTTTCTATCCATCTTAAGAGAAAGTGAATTCCTCAAGGTGGAAGGCATCACATCTAGGAATAGTTTATTTATCTCTCTACAGTGCTACCTCCGCCCCACTTCCAGAACTGAAATATGGGAAGAGAGAGACAGAGGGGGAAAAAAACAGACAAAAGGAAGAATAATTTAGAGCAGTGGTTCTCAGCCCCCAACCACAAAATTATTTTTGTTGCTACTTCATCACTGTAATTCTGCTACTGTTATGAATTGGGTGACCCCTGTGAAAGGGTCGTTTGACCCCCAAAGGGATCGCGACCCACAGGTTGAGAACCGATGATCTACAGAGAACAATCCCTGGCGATAACTTGTTGCTGTTATTGTGGCTAGGTGCCTCTGACTCATAGCGACTCGTGACTCCATAGACTGAATGAAATAGCACCTGGACCTGGGCCATGCTCACAATTGTTCTTGTGTTTGAACCCATTGTTGGAGCCATGATGACAGTCCATTCTGTGGCAGGCCTGCCTCTCTTTCACTGTCCCTCCACTGTACCAAGTGTGCTGTCCTTCTCCGGGATGGTGCAGAGCAATGCCTCCTCCATCCGACCCACGGCTCCCTGGGAGAAAGCCTCTTCCTGCTTCTTCTGTCATGATTACAACCTAGAAATCTCTCTGGGGGAATTCTACTCAGCCACACCAGGTCCCTGTGACCAAATGGACTCAATATCACCACTTGACAACAATGGACTGTCTTCGGCTTCCTTGCCCTGTTCTTCCCCAGAATTAGCACTGCACCCTCAGACCTGACTCTTTAAGTCTGGGTCAAACCCCACTGTCTTTGTAACTCCCACTCTCCAATCACTCTGGACACGGTATTTTCACCAGGCTTGAGGCCCAAAATACTGACCCTTATCCACACCATTCATAAGTATTTTTACGGTTTTCTTTCCTTCTCTTTCATTTCAAAAACTTCCATATGATTAAACTTACTGATACTTGGATGGTGGCTGAAACCACTGATTGCTGTTTTTGTGGTTGATAATAAATAGAGAAAAGCTTTGTTAAATGTTTTCTCATTCTCTTATTTTCTTTTCAGCTTATATATGTATATAGAGTTATATATGTACTTATATGTAAATATACTTATATATGTGTGTATACTTATATAGGAGGAAATTGTAAATTAAAATATTTAAATTTGGCTAGATTTCTATGTATTTTGGAATTATTTTACCCATTCATTTTTTTTCTTTAAAAACCCTGGGATCACAAGTGTTTGAAAGTAGGTGAAATAGATTTTATAGTGGAGGAAAAGCTTATTCCCATAAAATGATTGCAAATTATTCTAATTTCACGTTTATCAAAAATTATCTACATGATCATGGGCAAACAGTTTCCCTCTTTGAACTGTAGTAGTTTTTTTGGTATAAAATAAAGAAATCACACTAGATGAAAGAAGAATCTTTCCAAATGTTGTTCCATGCATATAAGTCCTTAGTAAACTGGATTTGGAATGTAGTATTAAATGGTTAATTGTGAAATGAAAGGTGCCTATGTAGCAGATATGGATATCAGTCTACAATTCAAGTGCCAAAAAGGTGTTGCTGGTGGTGCCCTCAGGTTGGTTTTGAGCCATCCGTACTGTTGTTGTGTTTGAGCCCATCGTGCCATCACTGTGCCAACCTACCCCAGAGTCTTCCTCTTGTCTGTAGCTCCTTCATGTTACCAAATAGAATGTCCTTCTGCACAGACTACTGATTTCTTCTGCAACATGTCCAAAGATGCAAAACAAGTCTCTCCATCCTTGCTTCCGAGGCGGATCCCAGTTATAGTTCTTCCAAGACTTATTTGTTTGTTTTTAGTATTTTCAATAAGCATCTCCAGAACCATTATTCCAATGTATCAATTATTTTTCGGTTTTCCTTACTCATTGGCCAGCTTTCATATGCATGTAAGGTGCCTGAAAATAGCATGACTTGAGTCAGGCACATCTGAGTCCTCAAAATGACAGCCTTGCTCTTCAACACTTTTATGATTTCTGTTGCAGTCGCTTTGCCTGCTACCGTACATCATTTAATCCCTTCGCTTCTGTGTGCATAACATTGCTTTGGGAACCGAGCACGAGGAAATCCTTGACAACTTCATTTTATTTTCTCTGTTTATCATGCTGTTACCCTTTGGCCCAGTGGTGTGGATATGGGTTTGTGTACATCCAGTTGCAATCCATATCGGAGGCTGCAGTCCTTGATCTTCGTCGGCGAGTGCCACAGGCCTTCTCACTGAAAGCCAGCGTGGCAGCGTCATGTGCGCATCTTGGGTTGCTCATAATCCTTCCTCCAGTCCTGATGCTGCTCTTTTCTTCATTCTTTCTCCTATTTTTCGATAAGTGGCTTTAATTGGACAATTCCTATTTTGTGATTTATTCTGCATGGATATCAGAAATTTACGTCAGTGAATTTGGGGTTTCCTTTCTTGTTTCCCCTAAAGTATGTCTGAGTTCTGAGATTTACAGTCTAGTAAAGCAGTGGGAACAGGGTGGATGGATGGATCTAGCACTCAGTGCTAGCTCTCCATGTAGGTATTTGCTTAGGGGCTCAATGTCTCCTATTGGTTCCCACAGGTTATGCTGGCTCATCCATGCCTTAACCCTGCCTCAAGGTACCCCGAAGTCCAGGAACCCACCACATACGTCAAAAGGAAAACTGTTCTGCTGCTTCCATGATGTGCTGCCTATCACGGAATTCAACACATTTATCTCAAGCCTCTCCTTCTAGGCACATGAAACATTTAGTTCTCCATTAGCTTTCTACCTTCCTCTTCCAGAGGCTTTTCTAGTCTGCTCCCTTGAAACTCCATTTCTTTATATTTTCTTGAGTACTCATTAGTTTTCACAGTCTCATCACAATCTACCCCCATCTGCACATATACGAGGGGTACCCCCAAAAAACAGAATTTAATTTAATTTTTTCCAAAGCAATGTATGTACGTATGTGTGTGTGTGTGTGTAATATATATATTACAATTATAAAACAAACTTATCACCTTCAAAGTACTCTCCATTACACTTAATACATTTGTCAAATCAGCGATTCCATTCTTGAAAACAAGAAGAAGTAGCACAGAGTGAGGTCAGGTAAGTAAGGTGCATGGGGCAAAAGAAGCATGCTGGTTTTTAGTAAAAACTGGCGCACTGAGAGGGCTGCATGAGCAAGTGCATTGTTGTGGTAGCAAAATCAGTCCCCTGCCTGCCACAGATCAGGCTTTTTTGGTCACACACTGTTATGCAATCTTTCCAGAAACTCTAAATAGAAAGCTTGATTAACAATGTGACCTGGTGGAACAAACTTCAAATGCACTACAAGTCGACATTTTTGTCCACTGGGGAAGTTGACAGATGTCCAAAAGGAGGCTTGCCATCAAGCAATATTTCACCTTTTTTGAAATCAGAAAAACACTGTTACATTGAGTTTTTCCCATAGCACTGTCCTTGTAAGCTGTATTCAACATCACAACAGTTTCTGCGGCATTTTTCCTGAGCAGGAAACAGCATTTCACAGCCGCACACTGTTCTTTTAAATTGGCCATCACAAAAAATGAGGTTAGAATGAAACTACTTTTGTGAAAAAAATTCACTGTGACCAGAGAGAATCTTTCCACATGATGCCACTGGGTGCACTAACTCAGAGCAAGTTGCTGGATGCTCGTCTAGTGGCAAAAACGTGTACTTCAACAGCTCTGCCCAGTGCAATTCTGTTTGTGTTGTTGGTGAGGAGGAGAGTTACCCCCTCATATTTGTTGCTAGGTTTTATCTCTGGCTCTGCCCCCTCGCTGTGTTCAATTATACTGACTTATATGGTGTGACTCGAACATAACATTTGCTTTCATTTATTTTGCCCTTCAAGGTTCCACTCAAACATCACTTACTCATCTTTCAAAACTTAAATATAACATAAACTTGAAATCTCCCAACACAACTATGTTCTTCCACAGTAGTATGTACATGGGGCATGTGCCACATTTTGTTATCTTATGTCTCCTCAGTCTACTGGATTCATCACTGTGTTCTAGCAGAGTGCCTGGCACACAGCAGGTGCTTAATAAAGGATTATTAAATCCATCAATGATGGTGACATAGCATAGCAGGCACCATTCTCCCTGGTAAACAGATGATGAGAGACATATTTCAAAAGAGAAAAGGCCTTGCTCCGGTGGAAGACTTACTCCTTTGGATACTTCATAGCTTTATAGGCACAATAGGAAGATAGTTCCTCACGTGTTTTCAACTTTCGTGTGATGTATGACTGGAAAGCAGCAATGGCAATGCTGGAAGAACAATCTAGACACTAATATAAAATATTACAGCCAATTAGGATGGAAATTGTCTTAACTGCTTTAAATTTTGGACTGCAAATCTCAGTGGGCTTTGAGATTTACCTATTATATTTTCTTGGTCAATGGACTCTCAGTCTCTGAGATAGTTACTTCACACCTTTCTTAATCTTCTGTATCTTTGAGGCCCCATGCCTTCTCAGAAAATGCCCATTCTTATTTTAACTACAGCAACAACATATTACAAAATGGAGCAATCATAAAAATCTACTTCATTTCCCCACCTCTGAATCTAATTAAAGTCATCTTTGTACCTAAACTTTTGGTTTCCTTTCTTATTTCCTGTAAAGTATGTCTGAGTTCAGGGATTTACCATTTTATAAGGCAGTGGGAATAGAGCAGATGGACGTCAAAGACCCTAGAGCAGTGGTTCTCAACCTTCCTAAAGTTGGATCCCTCTAATACTGTTCTTTATGTTGTGGTGACCCCCCCCAGCCATCAAATTATTTTTGTTGCTACTTCATAACTGTCATTTTGCTACTGCTATGAATCATAAAGACATATCTGATATGCAGGATGTATTAGGGGATCCCTGTGAAAGGGCCGTTCAACCCCCAAAGGGGTGGAGACCCAAGGTTGAGAACCACTGCCCTAAAATATTACCTTCTCTCCTATTAAATGACCAAATTTTCTTTACTCCTATCTGATCAGTTCTTCTACTTATGCAATAGAGTTTTTGTCCTTTTTTTATCAACCCACAAATTTTATTCTTGGGGTTATCACAACACTGTCTCGTATCACCAATTTTCTCCCATGAACATATAAACACGCCCTGACATTGTTGCTAGTCACTTACTGTCAAGCGAGCTCTGAGACACGATCACTGTCTATCAAACAAAACAAACTATTGCTTGGGTCCTGCACCGTTTACTGTTATCCTCCTTCGCCTTCTCCCCCTTTTCCTTTTCTTCTCCTCCTGTATTGCTCATTTTTTGTCACTTTACTTTTAATTTTTAAAAATCATTTTACTCACATAATTCACATATCACATATTTCAATAGTTTGGTCATATTAGAAAGCATTATACAACCATCATCATGACAGTCAGCTCTAGAACATTTTTTTCCTTCGATCTCCCCTCCCATCCCCCCTATAAGCCACTAATCCAGTTCCTTTCTCTACAGATTTACCCCTCCTGGATTTCATACAAACAAACATATGAAATGAACACACAATAGCAAAATAAACCAGAGAAAAACCTCAATAGAAAATAAAGCAGGGAATATTAAAAACTAGAACAAATTTAAAATGGGGCAAAAGGGCAATCTAATGATAAAGTGTTTGATTTTGCCTAACTGGTTCTGTAGCAATCAACTTTCCATTGCCCTCTGCCTGACAGCAAGGCTGTCCATAGCCCTAGCTCCCAGGCAGAGATTCCCTGAGGCTTAATCCACTTGTATTTGTCATCACATTTATTTTTAATAACAACTTTAAACTGTTCAAAAGGGAAATCAGGTGATACAGTCCTGAGTACTTCTGCCAAAATTGAATTTACAGTGTTCTCTGTCTGCCTATGGTCAGAGGGGGTTCACTGGGGACCCTGCACCATTTGCATGATTGTTGGTGGGGGGCTTGACGGGGTTTGGGGGAAGTTTAATCCTCTCTTGGGGCTATTGTATCAATCGACCTCATTTAGAGATGCCTTGGTTTCTGTTGACACTTTACCTTGCCAAACATTAATCATGTCCAAAGTCAGTGAGCTGAATTTCACCATCTTTGTCTCTAAGGAGCATTCTGATTGCATTTATTCTAAGACTGAATTGTTCATTTTCCTGCAGTCCATCTAATTATGGGTTTCGTTGTCCACCACACTTGCTTGCATCCATGTGACCCGTGGCATGGGTCGGGAGTACCTTTGTTACCAAAGCAACACCTTTAGATGTGAAAGCTTTAAGGACATCTTTGACAAAGATTTGCCCAGTGCAACACATGACTGCGTTTCTGAGCTGCTGCTTCCATGAACATGGTTTGTTTGTCCAGGTAGAATGAAGTCTTTGACAACTTCAATTTCTTTTTCATGTGTCATGGTGGTGGGGAATGAACAAGGAAGGCAGAAAGACAATTTACATATTTTAACTGCAGTGCTGGTGAAATATGTTGAATCTACTACAGACTGCCTGAAGAAATAATAAATCAGTCTTGGAAGCAATACAAATATATTTTGAGAAAAGTCAACTCTCTGGAATTATTATTGGTATAATTTACATGCTGCCTCACAAGGGAATTCTACTTTAGGAAATGATATAAACCTAGTAAGAAAAAAAAGACTAAATCTAAACAAGCTGTTGCCTTTTAGTCAAGTGTGACCATATAGGGCAGTGGTTCTCAACCTGTGGGTCGTGACCCCTTTGGGGGCTCAAGCGACTCTTTCACAGGGCTTGCCTGATTCATAACCATAGGAAAATTACATTGATGAAGTAGCAATGAAAATATTTTACAGTTGGGGGGGTCACTAACATGAGGAACTGTATTAAAGGGTAGCAGCATTAGGAAGGTGGAGAATCGCTGGTACAGCGAAGAACTGAGCCATAGGTTCCAACCCGCTGTCATCTCTACAAAAGCGGACTTCCACGTCATTCTGCAAAACGGACGGGTGGGCTGGAACATCAGCTTCTTGCTTAGCAACCGAGCACAGAACTACAGGCCTATCAAGGCTCCTGGTGGGTTTGAATCGCTTTTCTAAAGGGTTGTCACTGCAGAAAGGATTCTTATGTTCATGGCAGGGTTCCTAGACATTATTTAAGAAGCCTCAGGAAAGGCACGCATTTCAGTGACATAGGTTCACCCTCGATTTTACAACTGATATCTAAATTTAAATGGGCTCTGTGAGGTTTGCTATAATTTTCATCTGAAAATTCTTCAGAAGGATTAATATTTTTCCATGTGCTTATTTTTCCTCATTTTTCACTAGTAGCTTATTTGAGTCCATTCAAAAGTAACATTGCCAGGACCTAAGAAATTTCATATAAAATGCAAATTTGTTTCCATCAACATTCCCAAAACATCGACCTTCTACTTGAGCCTTAATATCGATGGCCCATTGCCCCCTCATTCCCCACTGCCCCCTCCCTCATGAACCCTTCATCATTCATAAATTGTTATTTTATCATATGTTACACTGTCCGATGTCTCCCTGCCCCCCTCTGCTGTCCATCACCCAGGGAGGAGGCTATACATAGATTCCTGTAATCAGTTCCCCCTCCCTACCTCACATTCCCTCTACCCTCCAGGCATTACCACTTTCACCACTGGTCCTGAAGGAGTCATCTGTCCTGGATCCCCTGTGTTTCCAGTTGCTATCTGTGCCTATGTACATCCTCTAGTCTAGCCAGGTTTGTAAGGTAGAATTGGGTTCATGATAGTGGGGAGGAAGTATTTAAGAACTAGAGGAAAGTTATATGTTTCATCGTTGCTACCCTGTACCCTGACTGGCTCATCTCCTCCCCACAACCCTTCAGTAAGCGGGTGTCTGGTTGGCTACCGATGGGCTTTGAGTCTCCACTCACCCACATTTACAATAGTTCTTTATGTGGATGCCCTTTTCACTATGTTTGCATATTGTTCTTTAGTCACTAATGAGAATCCTCCATGGTAAATTCATAATTTTGTTAAGGCGGCATCATTTAATTGGTCAACTTGGCCTTTTTTTTGGCCCTCTACTTGTGATTTCCTCTTCTCTGTGGGAATCTAAAGGCCCAAGCTGTGCTAGCAGACACTTCATTTCTTTATTTGCACAGGCAGGTGGTCCCTGAGTATGGGTGAATGGGCATGAGGAGGCTGGGAGAGTTTCCATGTAAAGGTGAAAGAACGCTCATTGACCGAATTCTAAGCATCTGCTACTTAGTGGTTAGAAGTTTCCCACAGTTATGACTCACTGGCTACATGTGCAAATATTTAAGTTACAGGTAGGTTCCGAATCTGCAATCAAAGGCCATTCTGCCATGATTTTCACAGGCTGATTTCCCAGTACTCACAGATTCAGGAATGCATCTTGGCCTTTTTTCTTTATGAAAAGCTAATATTCTCCAAAGTTAGGGCATACGTACATAACAGAAGATGCACTTTGAAGCCATATTGGCACAAAAATCCCAGCTCTGTGACTAACTAGCTTTTAGACAATAGGCAATTACTTTAGTACTTTGTGACTCTGATTCTAACTTTTCTTTGTTATAACACGGGGGTAATATTGGTGTCACCGATATCAAATAAATCTAATTGCTACATCCATCATGATATTGGCATAGCCAGCATTGGTTCTGTTGGTAGAGCCAATACGGCAGGCATCTCTCCCCTTTCCCTAGGGGAACCATAAAGTTAGTTGATGAAAACAAATTTTCAATTTAGAAGGCAATATTAAACATAATAATTTAAGCATTATGAGAGCACTGCACATGCCTCTTTTGAGGTGCAACTGAGAGCAGAAAGTAGGTTGCAACCAAGCTGTGATGCTGGATGTTCAGTTGATATGAACTTCTCATCCTTACAATGTCCACGAGCACAATCATAAGAGTAGGTGTGATACAGAACACTGGGGTACTACCCCAAGTCTACCTTACAAATCCGGCTAGACCAGAGCATGTACGCCAGTACAATTAAGATCTCTCAACACACAGAATCCAAGATAGATAAATCCCTGAGGACCGATAATGAGAGTAGCGATACCAGGAGGGTAGGGGACGAAAGGGAGAGAAGTCAGAGAAAGGGGGAATCGATTGCTATGATTGATGTACAACCCCTACTGCCTGCCCACCCCGGGGGGAGGGGGATGAACAACAGTGACATGAAGGAAGGGAGACAGCGTCCAGTGTAAAATGTGAAAATCAAAAAAATTTATAAATTATCAAGTGTTCCCAAGGGTGGTAGGGTAAGGGAGGGAGGGGGAAAAAGAGAAGCTGATACCAAGGGCTCAAGTAGAAAGAAAATGTTCTGGAAATGATGATGGTAACATATGTATAAATATGCTAGATACGATTGATGTATGGATTGTTATAAGAGCTATAAGAGCCCCAATAAAATGATTTATTAAAATTAAAAAATACTAATAAAAAACAAAACTGGAGTCCTAGTTAAAATGTGAAGAATCTAGTGATCAGATTGGACTTCCTGGACGGACTATTGGTTTGATTAATGTAGCCTGAGGTCTGACCTCAATAATGTTTATTCAACTTAGTCAATACTTAGTCAGACTCTGAACTTAATGGAGCAAAAACAAAACAGCAACAACAACAAAACTAGGCCACAAAAGAATGGAATCATTACCAGGGTGAAAATGTACAGATCTTAAAGATGAGGGTTACCACACTTTCGTAACTCGATCGGTCCTTATCTGCCACTGTCATGAGCGGACCGCATGGGTGACTAGGACAAGGAATCCCTAGGAAGCCAGAATGGAGTATCTCCCACCCACTGCCAGAGAAATACTGCCGAAGAGTTTTGCTACTTTTCCTCCCTCTCTCTATTCACCAGATTCCCTTTTATTTACACCCCTTCTTCCTTCCTTTGCTTTACCCTTTCTTTCCAAGATTTTCTTTAACTTTCCTTTTTACTTTTTTTACAAGATCAGATAAAATACATGTCAAGAGATTACAATCTATATATGTTAATAAAGTAATTCTCATATCCTGTTTGCAGCTCCTACTTGGATACTCAGCTCACACTTCGGCTCTGTAAGGTGTATTGGAAGATGGTTGGTCTCATTCAAGGAGCACTCTCGTGTCAAGAGGTACAGTTTTGGAAGCCCAGAGACAGTGCTACTTTGTCCTACAGGGCTACCAGGAGCCGTCGACTCAATGACCATGAGTTTGGTTTGGTTTGATTTCATTCAAGCAGGGGATACATTGCAAAGAGGTCAGTGGTTTGAGAGACGAGGCGAGGTGCTTCAGTCACGCTGTATAGCCCCAGAAACCTGACTGGCTGCTCTTTCCTGGAGTGTGGATATGTGTTAATGACACTGGGTTTGGTTTTTGTGTCTCCTTCAATACGGAGAAATTTTGGTTGATTGATTTCTTGCAGCTAAGATTAGCTTCATATTCTAGAGAGAATATGGTTTGTTTCTACCACACATATTAGGAACATATTCCTATCAAATCACTTGAAGCCACAATGGACCAAGAGGACTGATCCCGACAGAAATGAGGAATTGAAGGGATAGTCTATTGAAAAGTTTTCAGAGTGGCACCTAAGATCCTAGAAGACTATGTCCTTTGTCCCTTCAGATGTTTCTCTCTTTCCAGACTTCCATGATTCTGCCAGCCATTCATGGTGGCTGGCAGGTCCAAAGGACTAGATTCCACGTACTAAAAAAACAAAGGGCTAGTTTCCTAACTCCCAACGAAACAGTGATTTACACCTACTTTTTTCATTGCCCTTTCGGGGGCTCCATGTCAGTATGTATTTTTCCCCACCCACTGTGGCCTAGTCTGAATGGTCTTAGCTGCAACATTTTGATATCTTCTACAGTCATTTTCTTTAGTGAAGTAGCACTGCAACCACCCCCTTATGGTAGGTATGGTAGCTTAGCAGGAGAACATATATAGAAGTAATTTAACGGGAGGCCTAAACATAGTTAAGTGGCCAGTCGTCCCCTCCATTCTCCATACACTGAACAAGCATCACGACGGTGGAATTCTAGATCTACCATGTGCATAGTAGAACACGAAGCATAATTCGAAAAACAGAAACACAAAGCAGATACCGTGGAATGAGCTCAAACGCATATTTGTGTCAGAGCAGATCTTTCCCTGGGTTTCCAGTGGCTGCTTTTTCAAAGCAAACCACTAGGTCCTTCTCAGGTGTGCGGGCGGTGGAGTCGGCCCTCCAGGCTTTTGGTCAGCAGCCAAACGTGTGACATGTTTGCACTACCCACCCAGGAACTTGGAACCGGGTTAGAAGTTAAAAGAACGAACGCATGAATGGTTCGGCGGAAATAAGGATCAAAGGCTCTTTCATAGGCTTCCTTCTCCTTTTCAAAGCACAGAGTCTCTCCGCCTTAGAAAATATGACTTTCCTGGGAGTCTGAAACATAGCTCCACACTGCTGGCCTGTGCACAAACGCTTTTGTTTTCCCTTTCTTTGATTCCCAATGTGCATAGAATTGGTTAGTACAGGAACAGTGTCGTAAATGGTGACTTGTTTATCTTAATTGACAGCCCCTGGTGCTCGATTCCTTCCTCAGAGAGTTTAGAATACTCACCACACGGCTCCTCAAAACTTTATCTAAACACCACCTGCCTCGGAATCATCTGGAAAATGGAATTTATAAATCACATTCAAGAGGGGTATATCCAGGCACTCCTATCCCAGAATACTTGTGGAGAGAAATCCAAGGGCCAAGTGATTGTTTACACGCGGAAGTTTGAGTGTCAGGGCTGGAAAGAAAACAAAACTGCACTAAAGACTCATGATAGTTTTGTTTTTGTTTTTTCCCCCTAAAGGTTAACAGAAATTATATATACCATGGGGGAGGGGGGCCAAAATAGTCTGAGCTTTTAATTGCAGAGGCCAGAGCAAAGACACAAGCCAGCTGTGGCTATTTCTATTCAGAAAAACAAATGAAAGTGAGCAGTTGTCTTCCAGTGCATTCCATTCATGGTGACCCTATGAGTATCAGGGTAGAATGGTACCCACCGTATTTTCATAAGGGCACTACCAGGTCATCCTCTGGTGGTCCCTTTTGTTTAGCAGAGCCTGCCGTTCAGGGGCTCCATCACACTGTAATGCCATTACAATGGGAATTTACATAGCCAGCTCCTCTGACACACTCACCACATGCCTAGTGTTCACTAGCCACATAGGACGATTGCCTGTGGTTTGAGACAGCACACTTCTATCATGGCAGAAAATTGTATTGGACAATGATCAGTGTTGCCGTGGAGGGAATGGGCTCTCGGGCACAGTGTAGGGGCAGAGAGCATGTGTCTCAGAAGCTGGGAAGGCTTCAACCACAGAAAAAACCCCACCCAAAATAGCATGTAGGGGGAGAGGAGAGGAAGGGAGAGGAGAGGAGAGGAGGGGAGAGGAGAAGGGGGAGGGAAATGGAGAAGAGAGGAGAAGAAGGAAGAGGAGAGGAGAGGAGGGGAGGGGAGGGAAATGGAGAAGAGGAGAGAGGAGAGGAGAGGAGAGGAGAGAAGAGGAGGGGAGAGGAACTGGAACTAACACCTGCCTGAACTGTGTCTTGGCCAGGCAGCTGCTTCCCAGAAACAACTCTATCCCGGGAGAAGGGAAGTTAGCCCTCTCTGCCACAAGCAGCCATCCATACTGAGGAGTATGGGGAACAACACAAGTACATTTACAAACGTATTGAATTTGAATGTTATTTTTTAAAAAGGCTGGGTTTCCTATGCTGCTGAATGGGTGAGGAGAAAGTGACCGTTCAGCCAATGGAAGCCATGGGCACAATTCCTTATGGGTTATTTCATCTAGATGGTTGATGGGTTGTGATTGGGCGAGTAAAGTCGAGTCTGACAATGTGACTCCACTCGTGTCAAAAGGGTTTCAAAGGTGGCACTCTTTACCGAAGGGGACGATCAGGGCTTTGTCTTAGAGAGTGACTGCGTGGGCTTGGATTGCCAACCTCTCTGTTAGAAGCCAAGCGCTTGCAAATGGATTTACCAACAGGACTCCTTAGATGGGACATAGACAGTGAAAACTAATCACAATAAATACCGTGTAAGTCCATTGGACCTTATAAAACAGATTTAAGATGTGCATGTGTTTTAAGATGAGCATGTTGAATGCTCAGCATCGTCCTAGCAGAGAACCACCTGTTCTCGTGTTTAGGAAGCATTGCCAAGGTCACAAAGCAAGTACAGAAGAGGCACACTTTTGTACGAACCTCGTGCTCCGTCCGTATCTAGATCCTGATCAAGAAAAGATAACGCTGACTCAGCACAGTGATTTATTCTCAAGGAAAACGACCTAGTGTCACCTGTGATCCAGCTCCTTTGATGTCTTTGTCATCAACCTATTGAGTTGAACACTCATGGATGAGGTGCATGCTCAGATGGTTCAGCCTTTGCCTATCTGCTCAATCTCTCTGTGACAGGGCAAAGACCAAAGCCAGAAGCTAAATTACCGGCACCACTTATTTGAGGATGAAACAAAATATCAAAGGCCCCCCCAGAGGATAACCCAGACTTCCGACATCGGCAGGTGAACCATTAAAAAGTCCAGAGCTTGTCCTCTATCATCTGTCAACAAGAACCACTTTTCTTTCTGTTATTTCATGTCTCTGATTTTCATGGATTAGTTTAAGTTTACAGGAGGCAGTGAGTTTTAATTAAAAATAGATTGACTAGATTAGTGGACTGTAATTTTAGAGTACTGGAAAATGGAGCAGACGGAGCCTGGATGCTTAAACAAGTCCATTCTTTCTGATATATTCTCTTAATTCAATGATTCTATGCTGCGCTTTAACAAAGCCCTGCTTTTTATGATTTGAGATTTTTAATTGAATGTGTGCATCTGCAAATAAATTCCCTGCATCTACCCTATAATTAGAGTGAATGAAATGATTTGATAGTAAGTCCATATTCAACAAAAATGCAAGATGTATCTAAACCTTCATAACGTATTGCTATTAACAAGAGTCAATACTATTGTAGAAGGCTTACTGTCTAATGAAGGAGAAACAGTTCTTCAGGTGTGAAAGGCAGCTCTCAGAGGTCGAAAACTTCAGAGCAACAGTCGAAGAAAGGTTTCCTGGGAAAGGAGGGCTTTTGCTTATAAATGAAAGAAAGTCACGCACGTTCTCTCAAGAGGAAGCTATGTTGAGATAATAAGGAAAGATTTTTGCTCGAGTCAGAGACAAGATCTAGAGATTTACTGAATGATTTATGCCATATAAATGGTATAAATGTATACTATATAATCTACCATTACATGGTAGATTATGATCATAGAATCTAAAGACAGAGTTTGGAAGCTTAAAAGTTGAATATTTGAAGAGCAGATAAGTTAACCCTTATCCACTATCAAGTCAAGTACAATTACTATTGGTACTATTAGAATGTTTTCTAGCTTGTTTATTTCTTTTTATTTTTATCTCTCTATATCAGTCAAACCACCAGTCACATATTTCCTCAGTGACTTTGCAGCAATGGTCTCAAGCCTGGTGTGTAGGGCTGATGTAGAAGCAGGCAGTGTGTTATTCTGTTGTATGTAGGTTTGATATGCATCAGAATCAGCTAGCTGGGACCTAACAACAACCAAATACACCTGCCAAAGATGGATTAGCATAAAAGGTAGTCTTTCCTCCCTCTAATGAGTTTAATAAAAGAAGAGTAAAATTATATGTGTGTGTGTGTGTAGCCCACAAGGACAAGTACTTGAAAGAAGAAAGAGGGGGAGTGCATGATGGGGACCCAATGCCCACCTGTAGACAGCTGGACACCCCTTCCAGAGGGGTAGTGAGGAGGAGATGGTCCACTCAGGGTTCAGTGTAGCAACAATGAAACTCAAAACCTTCCTCTAGTTCCTGAACGCTTCCTCCCCTCCCAATCATCATGACCCCAATTCTACCTTGCCTTGCGGACCTGGTTATACCAGAGGATGTACAGCGGTGCAGTGGGGATCTGGAGGCACAGGGAATCTAGGACAGACGAACCCCTCAACACCAGCGGTGGGAGTGGCGACACCAGGAGGGAAGGGCATGTAGAAAGGGAGAACCGATCTCAGAGATCTATGTGTAACCTCCTTTCTGGGAGATTGGCAAGGGGGAGGCGGGTGAGGGGAGACGCCGGGGTGTGTAAGATAAGATATAATAATTATTTATAAACTATCAAGGGAACAGGGGTGGGATCGGGGAGGGAGGGGGATGGGGGGAAAAAAGGGAAACCGAGCTGATTCCAGGAACCCAAGTGGAAGGTGAATTATGAGAGTGACGAGTGCAACGAATGTATAAGGGTGCTTTGCTCAATTGATGTATGTACAGATTGTGATAAGAGCCTTATGAGCCCCAATAAAAAGATTTTTTAAAAAAAGAAAGAAGAAATATCAATAAGGAAAGAAGAAGTATTTTGGAAATTGCTGGGTGAGTGAGCAGGATGCAGCAGAAACTGGAATTGGAGGCAGAGAATGACCAGTCTGGTTTGGGTAGGACGGAAATCCCAGAACATGAAAGAACCAATATGACACTGGGGATGTTTCCGAGTGTAGAAAATAACATTCAGAGGGATTTATCATCCCATTGGATACTTTAATACCCAACTCTAAAATGATAAGCACACAGGAAACTTAGAAAACTAGGCATACCAAAGAAGAAAGAAAAGTACCTTTTATTTGGAACAACACATTTCACAGGAAATGAAATACACTCATAGCACATTACCTACCCAAGCTATCCCCCACTCACAGTTATCATCAGGTAGATCCCGAGTACTGGTTCATCCAAAATTATGGTCCTTTCTATGTAGAGAAAATAGAGGACGAGAAAGGAGCATTGGTAGAATGAGTTTGTTCAATTCTAATCGTCCATAGTATGAGACAAACAGGAATTGATAAGTACAAACAGCAGATAAACACGTGAATGGAATGAATTGAATGGATTTGAACAGGCAATGAGCCAAAGGTTTGCTCTTTTTCAGGATAACTTTTGTAGTTGTATTTGAATTTTGAAGAAATGGGCATGACCTCATTTAAAACACAAATCATTAGAAAGGATAAACAAAGTATTAATACAAATATGCTATTCCACCAAGAGTTGACCAAATACATTTCACCTCAACTCTAAACGAGCACACTGATATTTGTACTATATGATTTTAAAAATTGCAGTAATTTAGGCAATTTTACCACATATTAATTTTTGCTGGTATAAGTGATTATAATAACTTTTGGTAAACGCACAGCCTACTTTACATCCCTGCAAATTTATCAGCTTGCCAGGTGTTGGAAAAGGGAGCTCAGTTGTTTATATAGGAGGCTGGTACGAAGAAATAAGGCACAACCTCTGACGTCAAAACACTTAGAGTTGACAGGAGGATTCAATTGAGGGCAGTGCTCACTCACCTGGCCAGGTGTGGTGCCCATTGCTGAACGAGCTCACTAGCATAGAAGAAGGACCAGGAATCCAGATAGACGAGACGGCCACCAGTGGCTTGCTGAAATGAAAATCCTGACACAGGATGCCTAGCGTGGAGGTGGCGGGGTGGGAGGTGGGACTCAGGTTCTATGTTTCTAATTATTTTGTTGCTGAGAAGGTACAAAGCAAAACACACATCAACTCAACAGCTTCAATGTGTGCCATGGTGACATGGTCGACATCCGCCCTTCTCACACCCCCTTTCCTTTTAAACAGGAAGAATTCCCCCAAACTGGGAGAGATAATACACATCCTTCCAGTGCCTAATCCTTCATTCAATCAACTTCAATTCCCACTCATCAAATGGTCGTCTTCCTTCTCCCCAGGACATGGCACCGGATTGCAGAGCCTTGGCGTTGTGTGAGGAAATAGTTCTCCAGAGCAAACACTCCTGGTCTCAGTGGTCCTTGGCAGACTGTTGCATAGAGATTCAGGCCCTTGAATCCAGTCCTTACTGGCCACCCCAAAGCAACCTTTCCAAGCAAACAATAAATAGCAAGGCCTTAGCTCTGTGTGAGCCACTGAAAAGCAAACAAAAAGCTGGCTTCTTTGGAAAGCTTTCTCTGACCCCCACAGTAGGAGAGGGGCTGGACACTGTAGTGGGGAGAAGCAAAACCAATCAAAATTACTTTCCGTACACTTTCTTCAGGCCCTTGTGAAGCGAGGAAAGCATACGGTCCTAATAGTGACCCTTTGTGAATCCACAAATAGGGAATCTGAATAAAGAGGACAGGATGCAGATTCAGTCCATACCATGAACTGCTTTTATTTGCAATTATTCTAAACCATGATCACACATTAGAGTCCCCTGGGCAGCTTAGACAATCTATGTGTCTGTATCTCCCTCCCCACCACACTGCAAATATTCTGAGTCAATCAGTCTTGGCATCAGTATCTTTTTTTTTTTTTTAATATCTCAGGTTGAGGTCTAATGGTTCTATGTCTTGACTTCCTTTTGACAGGTCTAATCAGTGCTGGCTTTGAAGATCCTTCCTCCTCCTTCCTTCCTCCTTCCTCCTTCCTCCTCCCTCCTCCCTCCTCCGGCTAGAACTGCGCTTTGGTAGGTTTTTGCTATGAGCTAGTTATTGAAATCCTCATTTTCTAGCTCAACTGGGCATAACCCCCTTTCCTCTCTTCATAAACACAGTTGAAAAGAGGAAAGAAAAAAAAGGCTGTTTGACCCACAAGAGCAATTACTTTAAAAAAATTATTCCATATCTTAGAGATCCCCAGAAGTAGAAAACATTTCTTTTGTATGTTCTAAGATACCAGACATGACACTAGAGTGTTGTGTATATGTGTTATGTGTGCATTTGTGTGTGTGTGTGTGTGTGTGTGTGTGAACACTCATTCTCCCAAGTTGGAATATTCTGCCACCTGGTATCTGTCAGGGAGCCCTGGTGGTATCATGATTACCAGTTGGGCTGTTAATCCCAAGGTCTGCAGTTCAAATCCTCAGCTTTCCCATGGAAGAAAACTGAGGCCATGTGCTCCAGTAAAGATGTACAGCCTTGGAAACTCTGTATAAGGTCACCATGAGTCTGACTCGACTTCATGGTAGTGAGTGTACCTCTGACTATCTATCTATCTATCTATCTATCTATCTATCTATCTATCTATCTATCTATCTATGGTATATGCATGCCATCATGCTAGTCTTAATTATCTCCTTGGATTTTTTAAGAGAAAAACCTGGAAAACTCCAGGAACCATTGCTAGTTGTTTAACAAAACCCGTGGGAGAATCATTTGGAAGCCTGTTCAGTGAGGAGCTGAGGGGCTCAGACATAGGCTGACTGAACAAGTTGACCACAGTGAGAAACGTCCTGTCCACAAAGGGAGTGTTCATTTGGGGGGGGACAACTTCCAGAGAAGGAGCCTGGAATGGACTTAAAAAATAGTAGTGTTCTTAAATATTACTAGTATGATGTAAGCTATGGGGAGCTCCTTCAGAAAGGCATACCTGCACATCCAGGCAGGTAAGCATTTATGGTGACTTGTCAACTGGGTCATTCCGCCCATGGTAGTGCTATGGAACACAGAACAGCGCCAAAGCCTGGGGTCTGGGTGGACCAAGAAGGGGGCAACAAATCTCTTCAAGAAGAAGCCAGAGAAAGCAGGAGTAGCAGAGTCTGAGGCTGGCTAGGACAAGAGAAAATCAAACTGCCTATCCGTTGTTACTGTTGTTGTGTGCCACCAAATTGATTCCTACCCATGGCAACCCACATCCAAAAGATCAAACCACTGTCCGCTCTCTCGTCATCCTCCCATGGTTCTTAAGTTTGAGCCCATGGTTGCAGCCATGGCGGCCATCCATCTTGTCCCACGGTCTTCCTCTTTTTCACCGCATCTCTAGGGTATATTTATTTGCATGATTATTTTCAGTAAATATTTCTCCATTCCCAACAGACCATACACTTTCTCGGAGCAAAACTGTGGTTGCTTTTACTGATAATATGGTTCAGACCACTCAGCATATTTGTATTTCATGAACACTCATGAACAAGTGCATGAAGAGAGGAGGGATAAGTGGACCAAGTCTGCTTAGATCACACGGACTTGCAGAGCTGTCACATTCTCCCTGCTGCCTGAGGGAAGGTGTGAGGATGCCCTAGACGTCTCAAGTACAGCCACAGGAAGCACATCATGACAGAGAACCTAGGCCTTCAGACAGCAGGTTCGCCTGGAGGAAGCAGGAAAAGTAGCATCTCCATCAGTATTTCATCAACATCAGTGTTTCTCAAACTTCCTAATGCCACGACCTTTTAATACAGTTCCTCAGGGTGAGGTGATCCCCCAACCATAAAATTCTTTTTGTTGCAACTTCATAAGTACAATTTTGCTACTCTAATGGATCATAATGTAAATATCTGATATGCAGGATGCATTTTCATTCTTACAAATTGAACATCATTAAAGCATAGGGATTCATCAAAAGACAATATGTAATTACACATTGTGAAATATTTATTTCTAGTGACAAATCAATGAAATTTTGTCTCGAAGCATGGTGTAACATGGATAACAGCCTCCATGCCGGGTACTCGTACGTGGGCATATCTGCATGTGGGTTAGGGACCGTCAAGTTGACTCCAACCCATAATGACCTGTGTACAACAGGACGTAACACCGCCCAGCCTGCACTGTCTTCACCATGGTTCCAGTGCTTCAGCATATTGTTGCAGCCACTGCGTCCATCTAGCTGGTGAGGATCTGTTTCTTTCTCACCGACCCTTGACTTCACCAACATTTGGCCTCCTACTTCATCCTTCTTCCAAGACTTGTCTCTCCTGATAACGCTTCCAAAGTATAATAAAGAAATGTCACCGTCCTCACTTCGCAGGCACATGCTGGCTGTACTTTCCCCCAGACAGAAATGTTTGATTCTCTGGCAGTCCTCCCCACTGTCGATATTCCTTTCCAGCACCGTAATTCAAATACTTTCATTCTTCTCCACTCTTCCCTAGTCATCGTTGAGTTTTTACATGAGGTCTTTGAAAAATACCATAGTAAGTCGCTGCGGGGGTAAAAGTACACGAGTTCCATGGGGAGAGAGTCGTTCAAAGATGCAGACTTTTTCTCACCGCTCTCTCGGTGCAATGTGCTCTGCGCTATGCCAGTTTCATGTGCTGAGCTCTCCATCAGAACTCGCTGCCAGCAAGTCCATCCGACTCCTAGCTATCCTACACGACAGGGCGGAGCTGCCTCGGTGGTTTCTGAGACGAACATTCACAGGAGCAGACAGCCTCATCTGGCGGTTTGGAATTGCTGGCCACGTGGTTAGCTGCCCAAGGAGCACCCACTACGCCGCCAGGTCTCCAAATGAAGGTAAGAAAGGGTGTGAGATTGGGCAGTGCATCTAGGAGGGACAAGGCCCCTACACTCTACTAATGTACTGTGTTCACATCAGTTTTATCACTGCCAATGAAATAAACTATGAGAGGATAAAACTTTGTCTGTTTGGGTTAATGCTGCTTCCTTAGCACATTCTGGGACACTGAAGTCAGGCAGCCCATTTTGTGAATAGAAGAACAAGGTTTTATTTAATAAAGGATTCTGCTGCTCCTAAGGATTTTTTATTAAAAAAAAAACAACCCTGCTTATCCCTTTGAAGCACTGCCTTCCAGTAGAGTTATATGCCTCATTCTCACCCTGCATTTTTTACAGACTCACAGACAGTGTAAGAGATGTATAAACTCAGTCTATCTTTACCTTCATGGTGTTTAGAATACCAACGTCCTTTGGCTCTGGTTTCAACTGTCTGGATGACTAAAGAAGGCAATCTTCCCCTATAAGGTCTCCGTGATTGTCTTTGTGTGCCAGCGTTGTTTCTTTAACGTAAGCTTTGACGTTCCCTACTAATCCTAAAGGTTGAGATTGTTGACTATTTGTTTGAATACCTGTAGGAAATGACTCAATTTAATAGAGTATGTTGTACGTGCTAACATGAATAAGCAAAGTGGGGGGGGTGCTATTCACAAAAACATAGAATGGACTCCTGTTTCCTTTGGTCTCCAGTGCACCTTCCTCACCTAAACAAAGTGCTACTGTGGTTGTTCCATAAATTCATGCCAACT
Source organism: Tenrec ecaudatus (assembly GCF_050624435.1). NCBI lineage: Eukaryota > Metazoa > Chordata > Mammalia > Afrosoricida > Tenrecidae > Tenrec > Tenrec ecaudatus. Next base: position 13,509,957 of record NC_134539.1, read on the forward strand.
TGATAAATAAGTCTAGCCTGTCAATCAGGTCACAGCCTGATGATGCCTCCTTGTGGGCATGACCTTCTCATGAGGATTCTGGGAACTTCCTCTCTTTGTCCATGGAGGCAGGCCACGCCCTCTCCCTCTGCCTCAACTTCCATTGAAGAGGCACTCTAGGAGAGCTGCAGGGGTCGCAGGGAGAACCGCCCCAGCGCTGAAATGCTTCCACCGCCACTGGTTCCACAAGACTTTTCTCACACCAGCCTGTGACCTTCCTGCCTTTGGCATCATTGCATGTGCTGCGTGGGTATGAAGAGGAATTAATAGACTAATATTGAACATATGGGGTAATATTGAACTATGGACTTGATCTGGACTGGGCTGGGCTGTTTTCTTGAAATCCAATTACTCTTTCATATAAAGCTCTTCCTTATCCATATGGGCATCTCTGGATTTCTTTCTCTAGTGAACCTGGACTAACAAAGCTACCAAATCTACCAAATATGGCATCAAAGCCAAATAAAGTTTGCCAAGGATGATTCACTGAACTTTATGGATATCAAAGGAAGGAAAGGTGGCTGAAGGCTGCTTAATTTTGCTTGGGCTACAACAGGTAATGGCAGCATTTGAAGGACACACATCTATTCACCTTCCCACTTTGTAATGGAGTTGCTGGTAAATTTCTAAAATATAAATACCTATTTTCCAGTTTCATTTTAATATGAAGTACACATATATACAGAAATAATAGGTCTCATGGCATATCTCGATATTTGATAAAGCTTAGTTTGATGAGACTATAATTATGAAGCCACCATGTATCATAGTCTCAGCCAGATACTCATACTTTCAATTAAGCTAATAAATGGATATACAAAAGTCAGCTATAGTTCAGTGTGGAAAAAAGGAAACTACATTGTCCATGAAGATAAACTAGAACTGTATTGTATAAAATTTCCATCGGAAGTATTCATATGAACAAATAGTGTACTTTATCTTTTGAAAAAAAAAATACATGTCTCCTTGGAACCTCCAATGAAAACTCCAGAAATGATCATCCAGTTTCAAGTATTTTTCCTTGCTAACCTGTATTTTAGCAATAGTTCATGAGAGAAAGTTGTTCTGGCTAAAAAGACTTCAGTTAATAAATAAAGGAGAAATATAATAGTAAAACATAAATTAAAATATCATCTTCCAACCCTTAAAAATTGATTGTTGTAGGTACCATTCATCCATGACAACCAATTTAAAAATAGAAAAGAAATCAATACAATGCATATATGAAGAAAAATACACATCACATACAATCTACTTTGGCCACCAATCCGTTCAGCCTCCAGACACAACTCCAATTTACAAGAAATACTGGGGAGAGGGAAGCTGGTGAGTGACAGCAGGGAGTTGTAATGGGCAAAATACAGGTAAAACAATGACCTACCATCATCAAGAAGCTGTTACAAGAGAAAAGAGGGAGAGAGAAATAGGGTGAGTGAACTCTTACCATGAAAACAAAGGCCATTATAAACTACTAGCCATATGTGGATGGTGTTAAAATTGTAATACAAAACATCACTAATGACTATAGAGATGTGAACACTGACTAAATATTTTATATCAGGGGTGATAAAAATAGGATAACATTTTTTAAAAGGTTCTTGTCATTTAGCATACAGAAGCAATTCACTGTTGAAATGGTCTGATATAATAGAATCCAATGGTTGGAATATAGTAAAATGAATTGTGCCATCATTGACACAATAAATTATACACTATTTTCTTCATATCTATACTCATTGTGATTTGCTCCCTATTTCCCCCCCACAACCTCCCCTGGCATAACCCTAAGAAATTATTAATCTAATTACTATATCTATAGATTTACCTTTCCTGGATTTTATAAGAAGAAAATCTACAAAGCCCTCCCCCACAACAGCAAAGTAAAACCTCAATCAAAAAGAAAGCAGAAAATAATAAAAAATAAAACAAATTAAAAATGAGTCAAAAGGGAGAAAATGATCAGATATTACACTTAATCTAAGTGTATCTGCATTAATTTACTTTCCGATCCACTCTGCCTGAGAGCAAGACTGTTCAATAGTCAATGATCTGAGGGACTTCAATGGAGGGTTAACCCCAGTGGGGTCTCTGCAATTGGATTTTGAACGTTCACTGTCATCCACAGCCTTCTGCAAACCAAGAGCTCAGAATTTAAGGTCTAATACAATTCCTTCCTTTGATCTTGGATTTTATTATTAACAAACCTTGGATCACACAGGTTGGTGTACTTCTGAGTGGGTTTAGCTGACCTCTCACTTAGATGGCGGCTTGCTTTAGGACAAGCATTTAAGATCCCAGACAAAATTTTCTCTTTTAAAAAAATCATTTTATTAGGGGCACATACAACTAACTCATCACAATCCATACAAGCACATTTGTACATTCATTGCCCTCATCATTCTCAAAGCATTTGCTCTCCATGTAAGCCCCTGGCATCAGTTCATTTCCTCCCTTCCTCACCACTCTCCCCTCCCTCATGAACCCTTGATAATTAATAAATTATTATTTTATCATATCTTACACTGTTCGATGTCTCCCTTTACCCACTTTTCTGTTGTCCACCCCCCAGGGAGGAGGTTATATGTAGATCCTTGTTATCAGTTCCCCCTTTCCACTCCACCCTCCCTGTATCGCCCCTCACACCACTGGTTCTAAATGGATCATCCGCCCTGGATTCCCTGTGTTTCTAGTCCCTATCTGTACTAGTGTACAACTCTGGTCTAGCCAGATTTATAAGGTAGAATTGGGATCATGATAGTGGGAGAGGGAGGGAGGAAGCATTTAGAAACTAGAGGAAAGTTGTATGTTTCATCATTGCTACAGTGCACCCTGACTGGCTCCTCTCTTCCCTGTAACCCTTCCATAAAAGGATGTCCAATTGCCTACAGATGGGCTTTGGGTCTCCACTCCACAATCCCCCTCATTCACAATGATATGATTTTTTGTTCTGATGATGCCTGATAACTGATCCCTTCAGCACCTCGTGATCACGCAGGCTGGTGTGCTGCTTCCATGTGGGCCTTGTTGTTTCTGAGCTAGTAGGCTGCTTGTTTACCTTCAAGCCATTAAGACCCCAGACGCTATATCTTTTGATAGCCAGACACCATCAGCTTTCTCCACCACATTTTTTTATGCTCCCTCTTTGTCTTCAGTGATCCAGACATGGTTTTCCTGATAGCTGTTCATGGTATGATTTCTTTTCCACACTTAACTATAACACCCATACCTTCAGTGTTCCCTTCATGAGGGTAATTATCGAGCAGGGCCACAGCTCAAGAAGTAATTGTACTTAGGTGAGGGCTTACGATTAAGTGTGAGCTCAAAATCCACTCATATATCTAAGGTATACATATATCACTGTTCACTTTAGTAGCAGCCTTATCAGCTTTTTGAGAAATCATGTAAGTAATTTTCATGAGGTCTGTGGTAATTCTAACAAGAGTAGCCTTAAACTAGTTAATGGCATATGATTTAAAATACTATTGAGATAAGGGTAATAGTTATGTATGGGGATGCTTCTTAGATTGGGGTGCTTACTTATACATATTACATAAACACTTACTTGACTGATTCCTGTTTAAGAAAACAGGGAAGGTTCGGCACAGGGCACAGGTTTACTAACACTCACTCACCCTGGAAGAATCATGTCCGAAGAACTGAGGCATGGCTTTACAAGCTAAGAAAATGTGAAAATGGCAAATATATGGAAGTATTAAGTTGCTTACTATTGCGCAACCTCAAAAGCAAGAGGTTTAAATTGAAGCCCAGTGACTTCCAAATCCACCACTCTTCCTCTTTTCTCACTGGGGCATTGTGGATTTCAGTCCAAAGGAGTCTATCCGTTCCTTTAGTCATCAACAACTGATTTTAGTGTAAAGTCTCATTCACTTAGTGGGTTTTCTGACTCAGATTCTTCTGGTCTGGCCTATGTAGTATGCGGCACTTCTCAACAAGATCGAATGTCCAAGTAGTCGATAGCATGACACTTGCACCACCAGAGGCTGAAAAGAAGCGAGGCTAAGCATGTTTGATTAGCTGTTTCATACAGGGAAGATTCTCCCCCCCCCCCCCTGGGGATCCAGAAGGACAAGCATTCCCTCACCCTGCTCGCTCATCAACAGACGTCTGAGCATCTTTGAGACAGACATGTCCGCACTTCCTCTTGGTCATATATCTAGGAGTGTCCATCCCACAAGGGAACCAAGGGGCATTGCCACAAGGCATGGACTGACAGGTGGAATTTGCTTCAACTTACCTGTGCTTTTCGAATGTGAATAATACTGGACAATTTACATAATATCAGGGGATGATACACATGGCAAGAGAGCACTCTGCTCTCATTGTGAATTGAGAAATAATATAGGCAAACAAAGGTGGCTCTCTAAGGCACACAGTACAAAAAATACAGCTATCTAAACTCAAAAACCTCCTTCTCGGTAACTTTAGTACTGAGATGAGGCTCGCAGGAGGCTTGCCTACAGCTGGTCAGTTTTTCCATTGATGGAATGTTCCAAATCTTTATAAACCATCTGGAGAATGAAGAGTTGGCTAGCTTTCCATCGCTCTATAATAATAAGACATTAAATCATATAAAGAATGTCAAAGTGAGCAGCTTTTAATGTGGATATATGCATACACCCAAACCCGAAACATTTAAAGCTATCTTTTCCCAGTTTACCAAAAACGAACTCATAATATCAGCAGTGTTTAATTATGCTAATTATGGCTGTACATTAGAACGTAAAACTAAAATTATTATACTGGCAGGAGAATATTCTGTGATGTTGCCAATGGTTCATATTTTAGTAATTGGATATACTAAGAAGGAATATTAGTCATGATAAATCACTTTTAATATTTAGCAATAAGTTTAAGAGGGAACTAAAATAAAACAAACTAGCCAGCAACACTTGGAACGAGGAGTGTTTATAAAAGACACAAATAAATGGAGTAGATCTCCAAGTACTTGCCCTTCCTAGTTTACTCTCAGTCTCTCTGCTTTTTCAGATCTTTCACAAATCCGTACATAACAGTCCAAATCATTGGTACATAGATCTTCTTGGTGCTATAAAATTTTGGTCAAAATAGTGTAGTTTGCCCTACCCTCTTCTTTTATGAAACCCAATCTTCATTCTTAAATCAGGATGCTGGTTGGCAAAAACTCAGGACCAGTGAGAGAGAGGGAAACAAGAAAGGAAGTCAACAGTACAGAACTCCAGGCACCTTCCGTGTGTTACATACTGTGGTGCATTGACTTGCTTCTCTAATACAGCTCTTCTAGCCATCATCTGACTCTAACCAAATGACAGTGCGAAAATAGACAAATAATGCACAGAGAGATATGATGGGGGGATCGGACAAGCTGCTATCCCACTGGGTTTTAAGTGGGCCATCTCAGAAGCAGGAACTGGGTGAAATCACATGACCGCCAAGATGAGTCAGGAGTAGAACCTGTCCTTGGATCCCGTGATCGCTGATTTAAACCTTCCAGAAATTACTGGCATAACTAGGTGTTCTGTGTCCATGAAAGGGGTCGCAGAAATGCTTCTTTGGTTCTTGAGTCTGAAAACACTGCTCATGTGTGGGCAGCTACATACATGAGTCTTAGGAGCCATCTCTGCTATCAATGCAAATAGTTCACTCATCTGTGTGCTTTATCATATGGCAGACGCTGCACAGAGGAAATGGAATAGACGATCCTTCCCTTTGGTGGATCGTTCTTTCTGTCTTTCTGTCTGTCTGTCTGTCTGTCTGTCTTTCTGACAGGCTGTGAGACTGGACTCCATCCCATCAAATGCTAGAGGAATGGTGTAGTCGTGGAAAGTATGATTTCCATATTAGAGTAAGTACAGTATGCACTGCCAACGCTCCGCCCTTAATAAAAGTGGAAAGCAAAACAGTTGACGGAGGGGCCAGGTGAGAACGCGTGAGAGAAGCCCAAGCCCTGTTGGAACCTCCCTCGGCTGAGCCTGGCAGACCGCACAGTGCTGCCAGGGTGCACATGTGTAGCTCTGGCTCTCGGAAAGCCTCACATGCTCTCGGTAGGCGCCAGTGGAAAAAGAGCAAAGTGAGTTTGACAGCATCTACATTCCTTTCACGCTTTTAAAAAGCACACTGTTTTCCACAGGCATGGTTTCATCTTCGATGAGTTAGAGTCTAGCACTGTAAGGGCCAAGTACACTCACCAGGGACTGATCACAGATATCAGCAAGGAAAATACATATTTCTATGTAATGAGAGTTTAAGGGTGGCGATTCCCCATGCTGAATTTCACAGGGTTCTAACATACAATGATTTTGGTCAGTTTGTTCTCTATTTGGGTACCAAGCGTGAATCAACTCCTCAGGGACATTCTCTGAAGGTATGGTTCAGGCAAGGGAGGTAGAATTGCTCCCCACAGGTGGCAGCACATGACCCAAAGGTGTGAGTTCCTGGACCTTCTCTTCAGACGCACTAATCAAAGTCAGGAGGACAGTCTGTATTCGAGTCAAGGTTGGGATGAGGTACTGACTGGAATGTGTGTGCATGGGGATGACAAGTCGAACAAAACAGAGAGAGGACAGATAACAGTAATGGAGGATTGCTGCCCACTTCAGTGGACAAGATCTGCAGACCCTCCTGAACAGAAAAACAAAGGTCTGCTTGCAGGCAATGTCTGTGATTAAGGCAATAAAAGCACTGGAAACTTTCACCTACAAATCCCCCCAAAAAAGTCAGTTCAATGTGATTTAAATCCACTTTCTCACAGGACAGGAATTCTGGACAGAGGCACTATTCTGGATTTGGGTTGGCTGCTTAGCTGCGGCAGGACTCCAGAGTCAGGCCTCTTATTAAGGGGCTGTTGACATTCTTCACAGGGTTGAAGATGGATCTTTCAGCAGCAGCAAACAGCCTGCCATCACATGGTCAGGCTTCAAGAAAGCAGGCTGGTACAGGGCAAAATTCCCTCACCCAGGCCAATGTCACAAGTCAGGAAGGAACGGAACCATTAGCAGAAACATACAACTCACTTAGCACAGCATGGATTGGGTGGCCCACTTGGCCGCCTTATCTAGTCCTTTTCCAATCACATTGCTCTAACTTCTTCTAAAGTTTCGCCATCGCTCTATGAGAGCAGCTTGCCTCACACAGTGGATCCTCCTTCGATTTTCAAGCCAGAAGAAAAAGATATTTGGAGAAAACTTGAATCCAACTGGAAATTGCAACCAAGTCTAGCTGAACCCAGACAAGACCAAATTAATACAAACAAGTCCAGCTAGACCTACTCAATCAAAATTGATTCATGGATTGTGGAGCAAGAACCCCAGGATTCTGTTTTAAGCCTCTGAGATGTGCATGTGTGTTCTCCCGAAGCCAATGCTGATCCATACATTTATTAAACGGGCTTTGGAACAGACTCCAAATCTTTCCATACCACTCTTTTCTTACTGGTATAATTCAAATAAAGATGGTATTGTGTAATTGAAAGGATAATTCAGGAAATGTGCTTAGGTGAGTCCTTGATTATAGCAGAAGATTGATAAGTGATCAATGAAAATGATCTGTGCTTAGACCACAAATCCCTTAAGGGCAAAGGCTATGTCCTGTGTGCTGGGCACAATTCTTGTGCTGAGCAATAGCTAATAAATGTCTAGAACAAGCAAATAAATATATAAGTGAAAAAAATGGTTCTGCTCTTAAGAAACACTGCGTTCTTTTCAAACCCAAGAAACTGGAGGAGTGTAGGGACATGAAATTATCTGGCATGCCTCTTCCAGCCATAGTTTTTGTAACTCCTACCAAATGATGGGGGTGCGATCATGCAAATCGAATGTGTGAAACTCTAACATGGGAATTGGTCAGTTTTGCCATTCGATTGAGGACAGAGCAAGGTAGTTCAGAAACAAGAACTAAGGATCTCCAGACTATCCAGAAAGGTTAGCCCGGAGTAGAGATGTCCACTGACCTAGGAGATCCGCGTGCAGCATGGTGGCAGTGACCGCAGGGATGATAGAGTGGTGGACCTCCTGGAATGAAGAAAGCCAAGGGCCTTTGGGCAGGAGGGTGGCTTGCAAAGTGAGGTGTCCTTTGTGCATTTTCCAGTGCTAAAGGAGCTTTGTCATTTTGCTCAAGCAGGGCAGAGGCCAAGGGACCATGTGACTGAGGGACTGGCCAAGGGCCAGAGACAGAGGCTTGCCTTGCAAGCATGTCTGTGAAGAGACTCTCCTCACTAGAGATGTACTGCCTCTATTCCGGGCTTGTGGTAAGTGGATAATGTCTCTGATAAACCCCATGATTTCAGGATTGTCTGCAAGGTCCAGGTGGCCATTGCTAACCAAAAGTTTGGAAGTTCAAATCTCCCCTGAAGCACTTCAGAAGAAAGTTCTGGAACTCTACCTCCAAAGATCAGCCACTAAAAACCCTATAGGCTATCATAATACTATTGACCTCTACTCATCTGGAGCAAAAGGAGAAGAAATATGCCAATGATTTGGGGAAGAAAATTCATAGAATTACTAACCAATAACTCATCTACCCCGAGACCAGAAGAACTAGATGGGGCCCATTTAGAATTACTGACCATCCTTCTGATCAGGACCATATTATATTGACACACATACAGTAGACTGAAAATGTGGAATATAACTTAAACTTCAAAGAACAGACTTACTGGGTTGGTTGATATTAGAGAACTCTGGAGATACACTTCAAATTTTAACTGAGATTCTCCCTGGATATCACCTGGGATAACAAGACTGCATCATTAAATAAAGAATATACCCCATGAGTGATGAGCTTCTTTGAAATAAAATCACTTACAGGGCAACAAATGGTCAGAAGTCACTCTAGGTCAGTGGTTCTCAACCTTCCTAATGCCACGACCCTTTAATACAGTTCCTCATGTTGTGGTGACACCCCCCCCGCCCAACCATAAAATTATTTTTGTTACTACTTCATAACTTTAATATTCCTATTGTTATTAATTGGGCAACCCCTGTGAGAGGGTCATTTGGCCCCCAAATGGGTCGCAACCCACAGATTGAGAACCATTGCTCTAAGTAAACAGGGGAAGGTCAGGGGACACAGACACTTGAATACTAGAAATGACTCCACCAGAACTGAATGAGAGTAAGGACACATTGAGAAAAGACAACCGATTTATGTAGAAATTGCTAAACGAGAGCCCAGTGTGCTGTGTAAATTCCCAACTTTAAAATAGAAGATGACAAACTTAAGACAAGCTTGTGGAGCAGAGTTCTTGTCTGACGCGCACAGACCTATCATGTCTCTGCTCTGACTTGAACGTAATCCAGATTGCTCATTTTCTTCACTGTGAATATTAAGGGCATTCATTGGACATTTTTGTAGGTGTACAGATACTATCCTATCACAAACAATGTTGTATCTCAAGATCAATCTTGAAATATTCTCTTTGATGATGGGTATGATGTCATTCACCTTGAATTTGTTATCCCCAGTAGAGTAAACCATATCATTGTCTGGGTTAAATTCAAAATGACCGATACCAGTCCATTTTAGCTCACGAATGCCTCAAATCCATGCTTAGTACATATCACGTTCCAATGATTAATGGCTGTCTGCAGCTGCTTCTTCTCATTTGGAGATGGGCCTCATTAGCAGACGCTCTGAACGCTTTCCCTCAACTCATCATTTTGGTTGTCTTGGCGTTCACAAGGCAGCCTATCCTCAGGCAGAGTCTGAGCAGCTCATCTCCAAGCCCTACCGCCTCACTGGCGACTCCCTCAGAAGAGAAGGGAGTGCGTCCATGGTCTGAACGTTCTGCTGACACCTGTATCCTTGGGTGAAGCTGTGTTTATTTTAAAGTGTTGAAGAGCAAGGGCTGTCACTTTCATGTCTGAAGCGCACTGCATCCAAGCGCACTGCATTCAATTGTTTCATGACTGAAGCGCACCGCATCCAAGTAATGGTGTTTTCGATTGTTTCATGACTGAAGCGCACCGCATCCAAGCCATGGTGTTTTCAATTGTTTCGTGTGCATTTGAAAATCGGAAAATAACTGAGGAAGATCAAAGAAGAATTGATGCATTTGTATGGTGCTGGTGAAGAATACTGGAAATATCATGGACTGCCAAAAGAACAAGCAAGTCTGTCCTGCATGATGTAGCGCCAGAGTGCTCCTTAACACTCAGGGACATGGAGCTGAGATGGTAAAAAATTAAAAAATTAATAATAATAAAAATTTAAAGTTTCTGTTGGAACTATGAATCTACTTATGAAAAGTCATTTGTGATTCTCTTTGGTTGTACCTTCTCAAAAACTTAAATAGGAAACTAAACCCAATATAAGTGTAATATTATAGCTACATGGCTAATAAAACTTACATTCAATAATTTCTATTTTCACATCTTATTGTAGAAAGGCAAAAGAAAACAAAACCATATTTGAGAAGTGAACAAATATTAAGCTAGGGGCTCTTTAAGATGAATAAAATCCTGAGAAATGTAAAGAACATAAAATATGAATGATAAGTTTGCCAAGCAGTCTAGCCTATTTAGAAAGCAAGAAGGTATCATTGAGTAATAGAAGCCATACAATATTCGATTCTTACTATGTCCCAGGAAACATTTCCATACCTTATCTTTTAACAATTCCCATCAGGAGAGAAGATATGGCCCTGGATCTGAAGTCGGCTTAAGTTCAACTGAGATGGTAAATTAAAAAAAAAATTTTAGAACAATGAAGCTATTGATAATCATGCAGGATCTTTACTGAAAACCAAACAAAAATTGCTTTATATAGAAGATGAAGGGGCATCATAACGGTTTCTTCGAAGTTTCACCCTTACGAGCTTCTCAAATGAAGCTGCTTCTAGACACAGCGCACTAGCAAGTAATACCCATGGTGGAAATTGATGCTCAAAATAACCCTGACATACCGGGCTCCATTGATTTTTTTTTTAATTTTTTTTCCATTGATTTTTTAAAAAGCCTATATAATTACTCATATCAACACTATTTGTAGTAAAATGGGTGCAAAATGTAAATGAAAGATGAAAAAAGAGATAAATTTTATGAGAGTAGTACCTAAAAAAAATAGTTACATGAGACCACAATAATTTGATCTACTTGACAAATGTAAGTATTCTCCAAATACTCAATACTAAATACAGAATAAGAATTTATCATATAGTTGTAACAATTCCAAATTTGATATAAGCAGCATAATTTTACTCAAATCATAATCTTTAAAAAAACTCATTCTCTTCAAAGACAAGATTTATCTGAGAAATACTGATAAATCTCTTCCCAGAATTTCTGTGAAATCCTGAATCTCATAGTAAATTCTTGCATGCCAAACTGATTATGACTTAGATTACCAAATTCAAAGGGCCATTACAGTACAGCTGTTGCTCTGATGAGTTTCTGGGGTCTCTGAGTCCCCCGGTAAAGAAACTAGATAGCCTGGATTTATTTTATTGTCATGAGGATCAACTACGTAGTATACTAGTAAATCAATGAAGGCTCCTAGCTTCACTTTTGTTTTTCCTCTTCCACATTTAGAGTTTAAGTAATTAAGCTCTTAATAAACCTGGCATCTAAAAATACCTCATAATTGACTAAAATATGAGTGGCTTTTCCCAAGAAAAACATCATCTAAATTATAATTTCCTAAAGGAATTTGGATAATAATTCATTTCAATCCCATAGTCAACCAAATATGAGGTTGTAAACTTGAGACTGAGTGAGATTTATGAATTGTTCAATTATGCTTGTAAATAAACCCAGATCACTAATTTTCTAGCAGTTCTGTGTTGACAGAATTATAGCACTCTTTTCATATTATCTAACTTTGATGTTCTCTTTTATTTATTTCCCTTTTTGTTGACATGATTATTGATTGCCCAGGTGTTTTGAAAATATTACCAACTTTGGATTTACAGTTGTGGCAGATGGTTGAAAGAAAAAGATAAATACAACTATTCCATAAAATTTATGTTTTGTGGTGCTTTTCATAATTATCAGACTGAAACTACCTTATCAGTGCCTGTCTTTGGTCAAAAACAATCCCACTGGGAATGCCTTTATGTGCAATGATTCCAGTGTTCAAAGGCAAGTTCATGTGGGCATCTAAGATCATGCAGGTCAATCTAACTCCTCTTCTCTCTTTCCCTTGACCACTGTGTGAACACTGTCCTCCAGTTAGCTAGATAACTCACTATTCTCTGACTTCAGTTCTCAATTTCCTTCTTATGTAGACATTTGTCCATTTACCAATAATGACTTATTAAATATAAAAACACTGAGTTGGGAGCTGGAGCTACACGAAGGAACAAGAGGAACACAACTCTTATTCTGACAATTGAGCGGGACTTGCAAACAGGGAAGTTGGCAATGACCGCTTAATGTGATAGGTTTTACTCTCTTCCAAAATGCCCCCTTTGCTCCATTTCAATTAGCAAAATATAAGCATCTCTTCAAAGCAGTGCCATATAGTATTTAGTATGTGGATTTGATAAATAATGTCATGTGTGAAGTATGCATCTAGGAAAAGTGGGGGTATCGAAAATAAAATGGAGCCCATAAAGGTCAATTTCCTAAGAATTAGGGAGCTGAAATGAACTGCTATTGATCATCTTGATTTTCATAATGATTTGGTCTACTATGACAGGGTTGGGTCTTCACAAAATATTTATTCAATCTGTATACTGAGCAAAAAATCCAAGAAATGGGACAATAGGTAGAAAAAGGCAGCGTCAGGATTGGAGGAAGACTCATGAGCATACTGGGCTGAGGACACAAGCATGCTTGCTGGAAGTGAAGAGGACATGAAGCGTTTACAGATGAAGTTCAAAGACTCCAGCCTTCAGTGGAGATTACACATCCTCATAAAAAAGCAAACATCCTCACTACTGAACCCTGAGCAACATCAGGATAAGCGAGGAAAGAGTGACGTTTTCAAAAAGCCTGACAGTTCTAGAATTTCATTTATTTAAACTATGTTTCCTCATTGGCTTCATATAAATCATATAAAAAGTTCTGTGAAAATTTCCTTTGAACATATGTTAGGGATCCTATTGAGGGTTGATACCGTGTGCTCTCTCCCTTTTATGAGGACAGATGGCAACAGTCTGCCATCCATCATTTAATATGTACCACTTCATGGCAGCAACTCTCCTTTTATCTTCAAGGAGCTGTGAAGTCCAGTGGTCATGGGTGGACTCTTTGAAGGAAAGAAAATAAACCTATGTCCAAATCCCAAGGATTGCATGCTGATAGTTTAGATCAAATATTTAGTCTGTCTTTCTTTCTTAATTTGTAAAATAAGGAGAAAAAATGGTCCTTTACTCGTGATTATTATGAGGTTTAAATAAGATAAAGCACACATTTTCTGTTAGATATTTATAACTTAAAGCACCCATATATGAGAGTAGAATTGCCCCATAGGGCTTCCTAGACCGTAATCTTGGCGTGAACCAATTGCTAGGCCTTGTGTCCCACCAGTGAGTTCAAATGGCCAACCTTTCAGAGAGTTGCTGAGTGTTTAACAATTGCTCCAGCGGGGTTCTTCTAAACAAGCATTTTTTGTTGTTTCCAGTTGCCTTCCAGCCTAGGCAGTCCTGACTCATTGCAACCCTACATAGAACAGAAGGAAACACCGTCTAGTCCTGCACCATCTTCACAATCATTATGATGTTGGAACTTACAGCCACCGTGTGATCCCATCTCACTGAGACCTTCCTCTTTGCCGCCTCTCCTCTACTTTACAAAGCATGATGTCCTTTTCCAGGGAATGGGTTTTTCCTGATAACATGTCCAAAGTATGGAAGACCAAATATCACCAACCTTGCCTCTAAGGGACAGTCTGGTTATATTTTTTCCAAGATAGGAATCAAGCATACATAGATATTAAAAAATCCCTAATAAAAGTGGGCAACCCTTGCTAGCTATTCATGATTCTTAGAGAAATATTACTGTCTGATATTAAGTTTGTTTCCCATTCTATTTTCTGTTTTCTAGAACAACTAAAATAGTATATGCTGTTTATTGTGAGGAGAGGAGAGTCCCCAACAAATCAATCATAGGTCTGAGAGGTGTAGTTGTACAGCAATAAAAAGTAAAGATTATAGTGAAGTCATAGAGACCATGAGAGACAGAGGAGAGATTTAACTAATGGAGTCAGACACAATTCATGGTAGTATGCTCACCTCAGCCCTGCTTGGTGGTCCTCCTGGAGAGAACCTGGCCACAAGAGCAGGAGAGAGCCCCTGGGAGGGAAAGCAGGAGAAAGCCTCCATCTTTATTGCTAACCAATGGTTATATCATCCCTTAGGGGGCATGATTACAGGTAACCACACGTCACAGGAAAGGGCAGTACAATAGGCATACACATCATAGGAAGGGGATGTATGATAGGCATAAGCATGACAGGAAGGGGATGAGCTCGGGGTGTGCTCATAGGAATGGGAAGGTCTAGGGGCACACATGTGTCAAGATGGGCAGACCCTAGATTCATGATGGCAGCCCAACCTTGGTCATCCTTGGGCAGGTTTGACCTCTCTGGGGTCTCCTACAGGAAACAGACAAGGACTACCCTTATCAGAAGAGAGTGGGTCCTATTTGTTGTGGGATAAACAGTGGTGATTGCTTGGTCTAGATGGCTGATAACCCTAAGGGAGAATAACCCCTGATCTACTTCTGATTACCTCCAAGTGTATAGTCATTCGAGAGCAGCTAAGTTTGGCATATATTTGGGGGGGAACAACTTGGGAAATATCCTTCTGTTCCCCACAGTTTATTATTTATTTTTAGTTAAACAGTTGCATTGAGATTAATTAACACATTCTCCAATATAACAGTTCCATCATATGGAGAAGGGTTGTACAGTTATCATCACAATCAGCTTAGGAACATGTTCTTCCTTCTTGCACCTTGGTGTTGACTTTCCATTTCCCTCACTTCCCATTCCAACCCCCCAGGTAATCATTGTCTCAGGTAGGGTCCTCATAAATTATGGATTTCCTATTCAGCAATATGAAACAAGGACAAGGAATTCTGGGATAATGAAGGGAGAAAGGACCCAGCAACAATGATCATATGCTATTTTTAATGACACATTATGCATAGGCACAGTATCTTTGGCTTATTTTCTACTATTATTCTTCTCTAATCCACAATTCTGTGTTTAATATCATTATGTCTTTGTTGTAAAAAATTATATTAGAATTGCATATTTCAAAAATTTTTGGTGGAATTAGGGAGTTTAGAAATGCATGTTTATGGTTAGAGTAGTTAAGATGGAGACCAGATAGAATTAACTGCTCAGCGCTCCTGATGCCAGGTGGGAAAATTAAGAGGTAAGGAGGCCAAGACTGGGAGGCTGGTGCTAAAAATAGATTCAGTGTACTGGGGTCCAGCTCAGAACTTCCCTTTGATTTTCACCCACAAAGCAATTCAAGAGTGCACCGAGATGCTCTAAGTTTATTGCATCTGCCGGCGGGCTCCACAACCCAGAGCCAGGATCAGAAAGACAGTGTCTGCGACACATTCCTGCACCCTATTCCAGCAATTTCCCCTGACTACTGTCTAAAATTGGTCATAATCCCAGACTCACCGAGAGCCTCTGAGAACTAGCCACAAGACCCCACACCAGAATTCCCCCTTGGTGCTAGCCACTCTGCACTTCCAGTCTAGGGGTTAGTAACTCCCCTCCCCAACCAGGAACAGAAGGAATACATCAGCCATGCCCTCCCCACTTCTCCCCAGCTCCTCACCTGCCAGTGTGAGTAATGATACATAGCTAGACAATAACTTGCAGCCATCGAAGAGCCACTGGGACATTTACCTGTATCAGAATGCAGTTTCACAGAGCACAACCAGATAGCTGGGGGTGAATTCAGTCCCAGTCGTTCCCCTAAAAACTCTCTGCTAACTAGTCCCCCTCCTCTGGGAGCCACCATGGCACAGCCCCAATACCAGGGCACACCATAAGCTCAATAAAAAAATTATGGAGAAAAAATTTTCTTGGTAAAATGCTTTCAATTCCAGGCTGTGGTCCTTTGTGTAACTTTGCCTCCAAAATTCTCTCCTTTAGCATATATTAACATAACAAGGTAGCCAGAGCTAATCTCCAGAGTACAAGACAGGAAAAGCCAACAGGCTCTACTCTTTGAAAGGCTGAAAATCATTACCTGACATCCATACAAGATCTAGGCCAAGCTACAAACCTGCCCCTACTCTGCTCAGGAGACATCTATAGTCACCAGTCTCACCCAAGACTCTGAGGATCCCCAACTATACCAGCCACTGAGTATCCATGTAGCCCTGCCAACAGAGCAGTCCAACCCACCACCATAGGAGGCCACAGGGAATCCTTGAAAACACTCTTACCACTCACACAGAGAAAGAGCAAAGGGCCCCTTGATTTCCCAGTTCTTCCAAAACAGCACACAAATGCAACATACCTCAACACCCTCAACAAGAAAACAAGAAAGACAAAAACCAAACAAACAAACGTAGATCTTCCAAAAAATTAATCAGACGGCTGCTTGGAGTAATACAGGAGATGAGGGCAGCAACACAGAATAAGGATACAATGAGAGAAGAGATGAAGTCCACATGGAAAGCATGATGTCCGTGCATCAAAGGGAAATGCAAGAGCTTACGGATGAGGTAACAGAAGCAAACACAAGATCATGGATCACACAAGCAGACTAGAAGAGGTAGAGAATAGTACACTGACCTCGAGGACAATAAGGCAGATTTCAATAAACAGGAAGAACAGTCAAGCAAGATAATAAAAGAGGTGGAAGAAAACTTGAGGTCAATGACAGATGCTATTAAGAGGAACAACCTTTGGATAATTGGGCTTCCATAACAAGACACAATGAAGAAGTCAGCGGCTAAATTAGCGAGGGAATTTCTAAAAGCAAACTTCCCCACCTTAATGAATGAGAATCAGACACTCATACAGGATGCAGTGAGGACACCAATTAGACTAAACCCCAGGAAGAACTCAACAAGCCATATAATAGTGAAATTATCTAACCTCAAGGAAAAAGAAAAAAATTAGGAGCAGCAAGAAGGGGACATGTCTGATCAGAGCACACCGGAGCAAATGAAGGGGGAAGAAGAGAGAGTGGAGTGCAACCTGGCCCACCAAGCCTTGAGGATGATATCCCTACTCAGAATGCACAGAGAGATCCATATGACCAGCCTCACCATGAGACATGATGTCCCTGACTGCCCTATGGCCTTACAGGGGACAACATTGTAGACACAATGTTGGGATTGTGCCCAGTCTAACCCCACAAAACCAGGGCAAAACACTAAGGGTGTGCGGCAGAGCAGCAGGGGGAGCAAAGCAGGGAGGTCTCAAGGGAGTGCCAAGGATAGATTTGGGGGCCAGGGCATGGCACCCCATCGGACTCAACTGGAGGACACTCCTAGTGGTCAAAAAACAGATGAACTATTTACAGGTTTTTCTTTAATTTTTATTTATTTATTTTGTCATTGGCTTTTTGGTTGTTGTCGTCATTTTGTTTTCTTTTGTCGCTTTGTTTTTCTATGTCTTGCCTTTTTGTGCATGTTGTTATCTCTGCAGGCCTATCTAGGTAAGAGGCTGGATGAACCGTCTGGAGGAGGAAACAATGGGACCAATGGTTCTGGGGGGACGTGGGAGAGGGGAGGTGGAGGAATGCTAAGGTAATACTTTACTGAGACCTATCAGCATAAACCACGATGCGGAAGAGAGAGGGGAGTAACATCTTCCTAAAGCTGAAAGAAAAAATCACCTGTCTGAGAATCCTTTACCCTGCCAAACTATCTATTAAGACAGAGAGGTAAGAGTTTTACATGACAAGGAAAAACTCAAAGAATACACCATAAGACGCCCAACCCTGTGGAAAATCCATGCTGAGTCACTATGGTCAGTAGACCAACATCCATCCTCAAAGCACAAGCAGGAGACCACCATATAGCCCAACTCCACACAGAAGCAAATTCTCTGATAACAATGACCAAGACAACATGGCCTCACAGGGAAAAGAAGGCCAGAATGAAAGCCCACACACAAACACAGCACAATGATATGAAGAGAGACAGGAAAACACCCAACACAAAAGGTACGAGATGACAGCGATGAATCCACAGATTGTGTTAATAACTCTGAAAGTCAACAGCCTCAGTTCATCTACTTAAAGGCAAAGGTTGCAGACTTTCTCAGAAAATATAACCCATCAATCTTTTGCCTGCAAGAGACACATCTTAAGCTCTCAGACAAAACTAGGCTTAGATTAAAAGGCTAGTGGAAAATATACCAGAAAGATAATTTTAAAAAGCAGGAGTTGCAATCCTAATCTCTGACAAAATTGACCTCAAGAGGAACACTATAACAAGAGACAAAGGAGGGACACCATATAACGCCCAAAAGATACACACACACACACACACACACACACACACACACACACGCCTAATGAGAAATCCACAAGGAGGCTACAGAAGTCCAGAATTAGCTGAGAACGCCTCAAGAAGAAGGACAAAGTCAGAGGGTTCACTTTACCTGACTGTAACACCTACTACACAGCCACAGTGGTCAAACAGCATGGTACTGGTATAATGATACTCAGACCCGTGGAAAGGAACAGAAAACCCAGAAATAAAACCATCGGTATATAGCCAACTGATCTTCGACAAGGGCCCCAAAAGCATCAAGTGGGAGGCTGATGCACTATTTAACAAGTAGAGCTGCTATCAACGAATATCCACCGGTAGAAAATGAAGTAAGATGTTTACTTCACCCTGTACATAAGAACAAACTCAAGGTGAATCACAGATCTAGAAGTAAAATCCCAAACTCTCAGGACCATCAACAAATGAATTGGGACAAACCTAAGAACCTGAACTCAGGGAATACATAGGCTAGCTGCAATAGGGAATGGTACACACACAGATGAATCTGAAATCAACAAGTGGGGTATACCAAGGATGAAACACCTGTGTGCGATGAAAGACTTCGCCAAGAGGATATCAAGAGAACCCACAGACTGGGAGAGCATTTTTAACAATGACACAACAGGCAAAGGGTTTATCACTAAAATCTACAACACCTTCGTAGCCTACAAAAAGAAGAAAACAGTTAACCCCGTTAGGAAATGGGCAAAAGACCTGAACAGAAATTTCACATGGGAGGACAACTGAATGGCTAATAAACATATTAGAAAATGCTCTCGATCATTAGCCATCAGAGAAATGCCGATTAAAACAACCATGCCATACTATCTAACACCCCTGAGGATAGCCCAAATCAGAAAATCAGAGAGCAACAAATGCTGGAGGGTATGTGGCGAGATAGGAACTCTCCGCTGATAATGGTCTTATAGATAGGTGCAGCCTCTGTGGAAAGTGATCTGGTGATATTTAAAGCAAATGGAAATTGAGCTACCTTATGAACCCGCTATCCCTCTACTGGGCATAAACCCAGCATTGGTAAGAAATAAACCAGAGCAGTTGTCTGTGCTCCAATGTTTATTGTGAACCATTCGAAACAAATGATCACAAAGAATTGGAAGCACCCTAAATTTCCATCAATAAATGAGTGGGTTAGTAAACTCTGGCACATATACATAACGGAGTACTACATATCACTAAAATATACTGATGATCACGTAAAACACGTCGGTTCATGGGAAGAGTTTGAGGAAATTAAGCGAAGTGAAGTTAGCCAGCCACAGAAGGACAAGTACAACATGAGTCCCCTGAAGTAAGTATGAACAGCACAGTAGGTATCGATGAAAAGCCACTTATCTAACACTATATCTAACACTCTGCAGGGAGTCGGGTGGAGGTCGGACCCAACCCAAGGAGGTACATGTTATTCCATCACAAAGAAGGAGAAAGGAGGGGGGACGGGGAGGGAGAAAAGTGGGGGGAGGGAGATGATAGCACGTGGGGAGCAGGGCATTAACCCACCCAGGGGGAGAGTATTGTTTATGTCTCCACAGAATTGGGAGTGCGCATGCAGACCCCACCACTGTGCACCAAACCTTGAGGGCAACATAACCCTATGGAAAAATGCAGAAAAAGATTGGACTATAGGGTCAGCCCCAATCAGAGCCCAACTAACCCCCTCTCTGGATGTACGCACTACAGAGGGCAGCACTAAACATATAGGTTGGGGAGAGGGACTGGCATGCCAAGCACACACAGAAGCAAACCAAGAAGGAAAGAGAATGGGATGGTCTAGACCCCATATGGGCACACCAAGCCTGGCGGTCAACATCCCTTCACGGAGCTGCTAAGGCACAGAGAGGCCTGTAGGGCTGACCACAAATCAAGACAGGTTGTCCCCTCATGGAGCACACCACAACAGAGGACAATACTGGGGACACACGGTGAGGAGTTTGTCCAGTCTGAACCCCCCCCATTCCCACAGGGGGGCAAACC
The DNA here is from genome assembly GCF_050624435.1 of Tenrec ecaudatus. Taxonomy (NCBI): domain Eukaryota; kingdom Metazoa; phylum Chordata; class Mammalia; order Afrosoricida; family Tenrecidae; genus Tenrec; species Tenrec ecaudatus. The sequence continues at coordinate 13,530,401 of NC_134539.1, forward strand.
AAGAAGGGAACATGGCAGAACAGCAATGGGAGCAAAGTCAAGCCACAAAGCCTCTGCAGAGTTCCAAACATAGACTTCAGGCTAGGAGGCACAGCTTCCGGAATTCCCCAGGACCAGTGGGGAGACAGTCATGAATGTCAGTGGACAGACCTGGAATTATGTGTGTTCTTGGTTTTCTTTTTCTTTTATCAATCTTTTTATTTGGTCGATGTCATTGTTGGTTTGCCTACTTATATAAGATAGGCATGGGAAGCAAGCTTGAGGAGAACATAATGGGACCGATGGTCCTGGAGGGACTTGGGGGGAGAAGATGGTGGGGGGAGGATGCGGTGAGCAAACAATGCCATAGACATGGAACAACTAGGGAAATAAAATCCACAACAACAAGGACCTAGGGAGGAATTACTAAGAGGCAGAAGTAGGGCGAGTGTGATGGTGGGGCAGGAGAAAGTTGAAAGGAAACAGAGGAACAATCTTGGAAATAAAGATATGGATAGAGGTATAAGCAAAGGTTTCTGTATATATTAATACATTAATTCATAAAATAGAGGTATTGGCCCATGTACATATATTTATATGGCAATAAACTAAGGTTGTGGATGAATTCAGGCTTCTGTTAGCCCTCCTTCAATGCAAGACACTTTGTCCTAACAACCTGGCATTCTGTGATGTTCACCCTCCCAGGAAAATTGCTGAAGACAAAATGGTTGCATAAACAAATGTGGTGAAGAAAGCTGACGGTGCCCGGCTATCAAAAGATATTGCATCTAGGGTCTTAAAGGCTTGAAGTTAAATAAGCAGCCATCTGGCAAAGAAACAACAAGCCCACCAGGGAGAAGCACACCAGCCTGTGCGATCACGAGGTGTCACTGGGACCAGGCAACAGGCATCAGAAGACCCAAAACAAACAAACAAACAAACCATATTGTTGAGAACGAAGGGGGTCAGAGCAGTCACCCAAAACCCATTTGTAGACGATGAGCCATCCCCTCACAGAGGGGTCCCAGGGAAGGGATGAGTCCATCAGGGTGCAGTAAAGCACCAATGAAGCACACAATACTTTTCTGGTTCCTTGAGCCTTCCTCACCCCTACCCCCACTATCATGACCCCATTGCTGCCTTTCACTGGGGCCCAGATGGGAGCATGTGCACAGGTACCGGTAAGACGTAATTGCTTACAACACACACAGAATCCAGGAGCAGGAATGGGAGTAGCAATACCAGGAGGGCAGAGGGAAGGTGGGCAGAGGAGGCAAGGAAGGGGAAACTGATCACAATGAATGACACATAACTGCACACATGCACACCCCTCCCAGGGGACAAACAACAGAAACTGTGGTGGAAGGGAAACAGCAGTTGGTGTAAGATATGAAATAATAATAATTTATCATTTATCAAGGGACCACAAGGGTGGGGGTGGGAGGAAGGAGGTCGGGGAGAGGAGCTGACATCAAGGGCTCAATAGAAAATAAATGTCTAGAAAATAATGATGGCAACATATGTACAAATGTGCTTGATACAATGGATTGTTACAAGAGCTGAAAGAGCTCTCATGAATTATTTTTTAAATGCATGTTTACAAATTACAGTTTTATTTGAATCTTTCACTATTTCACAAGAAAGTCTTTGGAATTGGGTCTCATTGGAAAAGGGGACTGAAGAATCCCCATCAGTGATTCATATGATCACTCTATGCTTATTATTTATGCTATAATTTCATTGGTTTGGGGGTAATATTATTGTTGTATCATACTGCACATGAAAAGGCTTCCCAAAAGATGCAGATACTCCCTTTTCTATATCCATTTCCACCGAGTCTTTTCCAAAAGTAATAAAAGACACCGCTCCTTTTTTTTTTTTAACCTTGCCAGACCAGCACCCTCATTTTTCCTCGGGCTAGGTTATATGGCTGATTCTATCTTTCAAAATCATTTCTGTTGCAAGTAACAGAAAGAATTTCAATTCTAACTGACAAATAATTAAGGCAATATTTTTCTGGCCATAGTGTTTCAGAGTTCCAGCACAGTTGTGGGCCGGGCTTCCTGTTGTTCTTTTCAGCAAATCTCAGTCCACTGTGGTTCAGGCTCACGTTCTGCCTGGCTTCCCTCCTGGCCACAAAATGCTCCCAGCAGCTACCAGGTCCAAATGCAGTCTCAAGTGCATCCCCCGCTGCACAAAAAACAGCGGCATTCCTGAGTTTCTCTCTGAGGGGAACGATTTAGGTAAAGTAACCTTGAAACTACTCCCAGGCAGTTTTACCCCAATTGAATTAAACAAACCATGCATCTTTCTGGAGCTGGGGACAAATACTAACTAAAGGCGTGGGAAGTTTTCAATGAGGAGTGGTGAAATAGCCTTCATGGTGGTAATTCAATTCACACTCCATTGCCTTTGCTTACACTGTTCTTGTGGACATAGAACTACGTACTGGAATACACAGAGCCTCTATGAGCTATTAGAACTGAGCTGAAACTTCTTGATTATTTGACTGATTAATAGATTGATTTATACGAGGATCTCAGAAGGTTTATTGGAAATGGGTGTATGAAAAGAATTATGCAAGGATTAAAAACTATATTTTCCACCAAAATAAACTCATACTAACTTGTTACAACATTTCTGAATAGGACCTGGTTTGAGGCATTAAGAGAGATAAGATCTCAATTTGGAAAAAGTGCCTATCAAGCAGCCTAAATTCTATTATAATAGAAGCCACCTTAAACATCAACTATATGGCGAAGCTTGGGTGGAAATCTGGGGAAATAATGGAGGCTTTGTGAAACATTTATAGGGACAATGCCCCAAGGAAATTCACAACTGTAATTCACAATGGTGGATGACCCACATATATTTGCAAGGAAAAAAATTAATATCATCCATGACTTAATTAAAGAGGATCAATGATTAACAGCAGAAAATGATTAGTACCATAGACATCTCAGTTGGTTCAGTCTTCACAATTCTGGCTGAAACATTCAAGTTGAACAAACTTTCTGCTCAATGGATGCCCAAACGGTTGCCCCTAGATAAACTATAGACCCAAACAGAACTTCCCGTGAAAATTTTAGCAAGGGGAATCAAGATCCTCAAGCATGACTTTGAAGAATTATAACAAAACGAAGCATGACTCTCTCAGGATGATTCTGAAGAATGAGCACAACAAAGCCATGCCTATGGAGAGATGGATTTGACCTGGTCAAAGCAAAAGCTCACGGGTCAAGAACAGAGGTCATGCTAGCAGTGTTTTGTTTGGGAAATGTTCGCAGCCTTATCTTGTTGTCTTTGTGGGGGATCCATAGAAGGGCAACCTCTGCTTATTATGCGAGCATGTTGAGAAAGTTTGTCTGAGTTCACATCTACTCCCCAATTATGGACAAGTCCTTATGAGATAATCAGCGTTATGCAAAAATAAAGATAACCACACAAACTTACCCCATCACTGGTATTATGAATGTCCTGGTGGGACCCTGCTAAGGGCACTTACCATCACTGTTTTCCATCTCTCATATCACCTCAGGAGAACATTCCCTCCTCTACCACCCATAGGAGCCAAGGTGGCCCAAATGTCCCTGCTTCCACTCCTGCACTCACTGTATTTTCAGGATGAGTAGACCTGACCTTCTAAGGCCCCTTGAGGGTAGGCTCTCTGTCCCAGGACTAGGAGGGACTGGATGCTGCAGGGAGCATGCAAACTTCCTTCTCGGTTCCCCTCGTCCTTCACCTGAGTACCCCCCCGTCCTAACTGGGCAGCCCTGAATCCATCTGCCCCCATGATTCGATGAGAATCAGCTATTCAGAACCTCCTCTAACGCCATGATAGCTAGACTTGGCTTCTGCCCTAAAAGTTAAACTGTAGCTGGCCACTCACCCGATGACCCTACTCTTGTCCAAATAGCTTGCCTCATCTTACCTGCGCCTACTCAGAAGAGAGCAACAAGGAAACATAAGAGATTGTGCAGCCGCTGGTCTACTGGCCTGGGGTTTTGTGGGCCAATCACCCAAATGCTCCATCTTAGGAGTCCTTTTGTTTATTTTAAAAATAGTTTTATTTACATTTATTTCACAAAGCATACAACTTAATAATTCAATGCTATTCATAAAAGTTGTGTAATCATCGCCACAATTGGTTTGAGTTACTGTCTCTATAGATTTGCATACACAGATAATCATACAAAGCACAAACAGAAAGCAAGCAACCAGTCAAACAAGCAAACAAAAACCCAACAACACTGACTAGACAAAACTTAGAAAGACCCCAACCTCATTGAAAAGAAAACAGAAAATATTAAAAACTGAAACAACCTTAAAGTGGGTCAAAAGGAGATCAAATGACAAAGATATTACATTTTAACCTAACTATATCTGCCATAATAAACTTTATAATGCTCTCTGGTTATTCACATTGTAAGGTAATTCACATGCTTCTACTATGGTCAGAGGGAATTCGCCAGAGGTTTAATCCATATGGTGATCCTATAAACGGATTTGGGGCTATGTCATCCACAACCTTCTGCAAACTGGGCATTCACAATTAAAGCTCTGATACTATTCCTTCCTTCGGATTTGGATTTTTATTACTTACAGGCCTTAGAGCACATAGATTGGTGTGCTTCTACCATATGGATTTAGTTGATGCCTCACTTAGATGACTGCTTATTTTAAGACAAGTCTTTTAGACCCACAGTCCTATTCTTTCTGAGAGCCAGGCACCGTCTGCTGCGTCACCACCCTATAGCACCCATATCATCAGTGATCTCTTGAAGAAGGGAATATGAAATGTCTTAAGAGCTTATATTCACCCCAAATTGTGACCCCCCAAATTGATTCATATATCTATAGTTTCTATATGTCTGGTTCTCTTTAGAGACATCATTATAATTTTATGACAGACAACATGATAAATCATCCCTCTGGGGCATAAGGCAATTCCTTTGATAGTGTAATTAATTTAGTCAATGTTATAGAGACTTTTGTACACTCTTCAGTAAATTTAGTCAACTCTTTTTTTTTTAACAATTTATTGAGGCTCATACAATTCTTATCACAGTTCATACATATACATACATCAATTGTATAAAGCACATCTGTACAGTCTTTGCCCTAATCATTTTTTTCTCCTTTTTTTACATTTTATTAGGGACTCATACAACTCTTATCACCATCCATACATATACATACATCAATTGTATAAAGCACATCCATACATTCCCTGCCCCAATCATTCTCAAGGCATTTGCTCTCCACTTAAGCCCCTTGCATCAGGTCCTCTTTTTTTTCCTCTCCCTCCCCTTTCCCCCCTCCCTCATGTGCCCTTGGTAATTTATACATCGTTATTTTGTCATTTCTTGCTCTATCCGGAGTCTCCCTTTCCCCCTTCTCTGCTGTCCCTCTCCCAGGGAAGAGGTCACATGTGGATCCTTGTAATCAGTTCCCCCTTTCCAACCCACTCATCCTCCACTCTCCCAGCATCGTCCCTCACACCCTTGGTCCTGAAGATATCATCCAACATGGATTCCCTGTACCTCCAGCCCTCATATGTACCAGTGTACAGCCTCTGTCCTATCCAGCCCTGCAAGGTAGAATTCGGATCATGGTAGTTGGGGGGAGGAAGCATCCAGGATCTGGGGGAAAGCTGTGTTCTTCATCAGTACTACCTCACACCCTAATTAACCCATCTCCTCGCCTAAACCCCTCTATGAGGGGATCTCCATTGGCCAACACTTCGGCCTTGGGTCTCCACTCTGCACTTCCCCCTTCATTTAATATGGTATATATATACATATATACATATACACATATATACACATACATACACACACTTATATCTTTTTTTTTTTGCATGATGCCTTATACCTGGTCCCTTGGCACTTCGTGATCGCACTGTCCGGTGTGCTTCTTCCATGTGGGCTTTTTTGCTTCTGAGCTAGATGGCCGCTTGTTCACCTTCAAGCCTTTAAGACCCCAGACACTATCTCTTTTGATAGCCGGGCACCATCAGCTTTCTTCACCACACTTGCTTATGCATCCATTTGTCTTCAGCGATCCTATCATGGAGGTGTGCAGTCAATGATATGATTTTTTGTTCTTTGATGCCTGGTAACTGATCCCTTTGGGACCACTCGATCACACAGGCTGGTGTGTTCTTCCATGGGGACTTTGTTGCTTCTGAGCTAGATGGCCGCTTGTTTATCTTCAAGCCTTTAAGACACCAGTCACTATCTCTTTTGATAGCCGGGCACCATCAGCTTTCTTCACCACATTTACTTGTTCACCCACTTTGGCTCCAGCCATTGTGTCGGGAGAGTGAGCATCATAGAGTTCCAATTTAATAAAAGAAGGTATTTATGCATTGAGGGAGTGTTTGAGTAGAGGCCCAAGGTCCTTCCGCCACCTTAATACTTGACCTATAAATATAGACACATAGATCTATTTCCCCATCCTCCTATATATATTTGCACGTACATGTCTTTATCTAGATAAAAACTTAGTCAACTCTTAAGTGACTGAACATTATTTACACCAACAATGGAGGCTGGTAATAGAGAAAACTTTTAATAACAGTCTTTCACAAAAGTAGAACCATCTCTACCAGACCAATACATTCAGAACTTCTATTGATTATGGCCTGGCCTTTCTCTGCTACCCTGCAGGACAGGGATCTGGGGCTAGACCTCTGGCTCCTGTTTTCTTTTCAGCCCCCTACCAGCATCTAGATCCCACTGTGCACCATCCTGTCCCCACAAGTACCATCCCAGGACCCTCAACCACTCTCCTAGCTACCCCAACAGTGAAATCCTCATATTGTATAATATTGGCTTCCTCTGACTGTGCCCATGGACCTGGCAATTACCACCAGCAAGAGAGCCCACCATTCCTTCCAGAGGTCATTGATGCACAACATAGTCTGATAGTGAATTTTTACTATTGGTATAAATGCCTAATGTATCAGAAAATGAGATGTGCAATAAGGTAGGACTAAATGTCTATTGGTAGTATATTTAAAAACTTAATTCTCTCTTATCAAAATTAACAGAATAGTTGCCCCCAAGAAGCTGTCCCGTCTATATTCTGCTAGAACACCCAATCCCATATTCTGGGCACTCTCATGCTTCTCACTCATTTTATATTCCATTTACTCAAGTCAGTGTTGAGATCAAAGCACACTGCCAATTGAATGCCCAGTGTCCATAGCCTGGACTTCCAAAAATTTCCACTTTCAATTCTATTGGTGGAATAAAAATATTAACATAAGGTAACATTTGTCATATTCTCTTCATTCGGAGCAAGTTACTAGGTCTATCCCACATGAAAGACAGCTGAGTCATTCCATCTCTTGAAATAAGTATTACAGAATCTGTGCGCCTATTTTAAGGTTACTCTGGATAGGTGCTACTATAAAAAAAAATGTTGGTTTTCTGGTGATGTGATTAATAGTAAAACAAATATTATCTTCCTGTTTCTTATAATAGATGCACAATATTTTAGCTCAATTAATCTGCTTGTAGAAGGAATCCGCCAAATGATAGTACACATGCCAAAATGACCTTTTGAAATCCAACTCATTCGTAGGTCTCCATCTGCCTTCATTTGCAGTGTGTGTGGTAAGACAGAAAGGGAACAATGGCTTCTCTCTCTTGAGCTGAAAAAATTACAGCAGAACCATGAAATCCTTTGTGTCTTTCCTTTGGTTTTCAGAGTTTAACTTATTTGAATCAGGAGACCAATCTATGTTAGGGGGGAAATAAAACAATACGTTGAATGTGTACTTCCCATCGGTGCGTCTGTTGGAAGGAGAGGAACTTGTTGAATGTTGAACTATTTCATTGGCATTTCCCCTTCTGTCGCCCTGCCCTGGTCTCATCCCTGTCCAGCTCCTTTCTTTCCTCATCCCCCTGCCCTTTCACTTGGAGCCAAGGTTTGAGCAAGCCTGCCCAGAAGCAGGGAAGGGAAGGAGCATTCTTAAAGCTGAGCTGTTGGCTGCCCCAGCCTCCTGAATTTTATTTCATTGTACAAATTAAGCAATGTATTTGTTGGCTGCCTACCATTCTTGTGTCTGAGGACATGATTTTCTTTTTTTTAAATTTTATTTATTTTTTAATTAATCATTTTATTGGGAGCTCCTGTAGCTTTTATAACCATCCGTACATCCGTTGTACATCTGTTGCATTTGTACATCTGTTGCATCATCACTTCCAAAATATTTTCTTTTTACTTGAGCCCTTGGTATCAGCTTTTCCCTCCCGCCCCGCCCGCTCCCCTTCCCTCCTGCACTTTCCCACCCTGGTAAACCCTTGATAATATATAAATTATTTTAATTTTCACATTTTATATCATCTGCTGTCTCCCTTCACTCACGTTTATGTTGTTCATTCCCCCGGGGGGTGCTGTTATACATCAATCATTGTGATTGGTTTCCCCCTTTATCCCCCTTCTTCCCCAACCCTCACAGTATCTCCACTCTCATTATTGGTCCTGATCAGTCCTGGTTTCCCTGTTTGGAGCTCTTTTTTTTTTTTTTTTTCTATTTACTGCCTCTTAGATCTCTGCAGGTCAGCTTCCCCAGGCTGCAATAGTTACTTCTTAAAGGAACGGCACACATTCTGTTTTCTATCAAAGAGGCCAGTTCTGTAAGCTCCTCCCAGTCATTCTAAGGAACAGCATTGGCTAGTGGGTTATCCAGCATAATGGCCTCAAACCATTCCAACATGGCACATTTCTGTGTCTTTTGGCTATTCTCCCTCCAGGCTGACAGTTCCCTAAGCATTGATTGTGGATTCACATATCATTGACAATTTCAATTTTCATCTGTTTATCATGATGTTAATCATTGACACAGTTGTGAGGATTTTTGCTGTATTTACACTGAGTTATAATCCCTACTGAAAAGTGCAATTCTTGATCTTCATCAGCCAGTGCTTCAAGCTCTCCTCACTTCTAGCAAGAAGCTTGTGTCATCTCTTACCATAGGTTAATAAGCCTTCCTCCAATCAGGATGCCACATTCTTCATATCATCCAGCTTCTTTGATGATTTACTCAGCGTACAAATCAAATAAATATAGTGATCAATTACAATCCTGATGCACACCTTTCCTGATCTTAAACTAGGCAGCATCCCCTTGTTTTGTTCACACAACTACTTTTTGATCCATGCTCGGTTTCCACTTAAGTAAATATAAGTGTTCTGTAATTCCCATTCTTCTCAAGGCTGTCCATAGTTGGTTATGATTCACATAACCTATGGCCTTGGAATAGCCAATGAAACACAAGGAAACATCTTTCTGGTATTCTCTGCTTTCAAAAAAGGTTTATGTAATGTCAGTAATGGTAGCCCTTGTTCCAGGTCCTCTTCTGAATCTGACCTGAAACTATGATAACTCCCTGTCATGTACTGATGTGGCAAGATCCGCAACAAAATTTTAATATGCCAAGAAATTTGGAAGAGAGTTACTTGGCCAACTGACTGGAAAAGATCTATATTTGGACCCCTTCCAAAACAAAGTAATGTAATAGCAAGCTCAGATTATAGAATCATATTCTTGATATAACATGTAAATGAAGTGTTGCTTTCTTTAAACTACCCTTTGCTCTCTTCCTGTATGATGATCTTGATGCCTTCCCACAGCTTGTCGGGTCTCCTGTCATTAGTGTTTCATGCATCATATCTGTTCTTGACATATTCTTGGAGGTTTGGTGGGCTCTCCTCACCGCCATATGTTGAGCCTGATGAACTTGTTTTAATGTTCTTCAACTTCAACCTTGACTTACATAGGAGCAATGGATGGGCTGTTCCACAGTCCTGGTTTTAGCTGCTGATATTGAGCTTCTCCTCTCTCTCTCTCTCTCTCTCTCTCTCTCTCTCTCTCTCTCTCTCTCTCTCTCTCTCTCTAAACTTATTTAATTCTCCTTATTGCTTTATTGCTGATGCTGCTCTTTGGGTGAAATTGTGGCATCAATTAGGTTGCCATTCGATTATTTGTTCATACAATGTTCCATGACATTGGTTGTGTTCCCCTTAATATGTCAGCATTCTCCCATTTCCACCCTGCATTCCTTGTTTTCATCCAAATTTTCTACTCCTTCCTATCTTCTCATCTTTGCTCTGGGGAAATGTATGGCAAACTTCTGTCATGTGGTCTTCAGCTTCAATTGTATCTCCAAGACCATATTCCCACCTTTTGCATTCCAATCATTAATAATTATCTATGCATCTTGATTGTACATTTAATCAATTTCAGTGTAATTTGATAGAACTTTCCAATTTCTGCCTCCCTACGGTTCGTGGTTGGTGCATACATTAGAATAACAGCTGTGTGGACTGGATTTCCTTGTATGGGGGTGCACATCATCCTATCACAGGCAGGAGGGTAACATGCTGTACTTCAGGATACACAGTGAGAAGTGCACTTCGAAAACGAATGCAACACAGTCCCTCTCTATTGTATCATTCCCTACACAGTCTACCATAGGATTTCCTGACTCAAAATGGCCAACACAGACGTATATCAGCCTGCTGATGCCCAGATTATTCATCTTTATATATTCCATTTCATTTCGAATGACTTCCAGTTTTTGTAGACTCATACTTCAAAATTCCAAGTTCCAATTATTAATCAATGTCTCCAGTGGTTTCTTCTCGCTTTGAGTCATGCTTCATCAGCAAAGGAAGATCCTAGAAGCTTTACTCCTGCTGGCTTTACTGCATTCAGGTTGTCATGGTCTACTCTACTTGAGAAGGCTGTTTCTTCTCCATCATATTGTGAGTGCTTTTGACCTGGGAGGCTCATCTTCTGACACCATCTCTGGTAAAGTTCTGCTTGTATTCATTACGTATTCAGTAGTTAGCAATGTTTCAATAGTGTCCGTAGTGTTTCAGTGGCTAGTCCTCTGCAATGGACATCCGATTCCCTCTTCAGAGTTGGTTCTTCGTCTGGAAGCTTTGTTGAGACCTGTTCACTTTAACTGACCTTGCTGGTATTTGAAACATCAGTCGTAGCTTTCTACATCACAACAACACACAAGCCACCACAGTTTGATGTAGTGACAGACAAATGGTGGATGCTCATTCTAACAGCCTGTTAACAAAGGATTCTTGCCAGGCAATAAATCATATATAACGGAAAGGGGTTTTCATTCTGATAAAATTCCCCAAACTTATTACAACCTCTTGTTGATTCATCTCACCGAGGGTTTTCCTTGGTCTTCTACTTTACCAAACATGGGGTCTCTTTCTAGCCATTGGTCTTGGTGGACAATGTGCACAAAGCAAAAGAGTTAGCGCTGCACTATTGTTATGTTGAAGAAACAATCTGTTTGCATTTCACCTCTAATGGTTTTGTTAATTCTCTGGCAGTCCTTGGTATAGTCAATATTTGTCACCGACATCACCATTTGAATGCATCCTGCCTTTGTCTGTGTTCCTTTTTCACTTTTCAGCTTTTCGCTCATATGAGATGATGGGCCAGATGTACCTTAGTCATCAAAGTAACCACTATGTTTTAAAAAACTTTAAAGAAGTCTGTTTCTGTGGATTTTGCCAATGCAATATCTCAGATGTACAGTGCTGCAGGGCCCTATGGCATCTCCCTGTCTCACGTTGTTGTTGTTGTTGTATGCCACCAAGTCAGTTCTGACTCCTAGCAACCCTATACCCATCAGGACAAACACCCCTCGGTCCTGCACCATCCTCACCATTGTTGTTGTGGTTGAACCCCTTAGGTCAGCCACTTTTGTCTATCCATCTGGTCAAGGGCTTTTTCTCATTTTGCTCCCCTCAACTTGACCAAGAGTGATGTCTTTCTCCAGGGGCTGGTCTCTGACGGCATGCCAAAAGCACATGAGATGAAGAAAGTCTCACCATGTTTGCCATAAGGAGCATTCTGGTGCAGATAGACACCCTGCTTGGTTCTGTGCCATCCTTACAATTAATGCTGTATTTGAGCCTGTGGTTGCAACCACTGTGTCATCGATCTCACTGAATATCGTTTCATGTATCAGCAATTATCTACAAAGCAGGCTAACCTTCTCCAGGACATGATCTCTCCTGGCAACATGTCCAAAGAACACGAGGTAAAAAATCTCACTTTCTTCACTTCAGTAAAAGAAGTTTAGCTGTACTTCTTCCAAGTCAGATTTTTTCCTTCTGATTGTTCATGGACTCTGTATTTAATGTTCTTTGCCAACATTATAACTCAAAAAGATCAATTCTTCAGTCTGCCTTGTCCATTGACCAGCTTTGGCAAGCATATGAAGCAAGTGCGGAGCAGAAGAAACTCCAAGCTCACTGTCATGAAGCTGATTCCAACTCACAGCCATACTAGCGACCAGAGGAGAACTGTCCCTGTGAGCTGCTGAGGCCACCCATCTTTACTGGAGCAGACTGCCTTGTCTTCCTCCCTGGTGCTGGTGGGTTTCAAAATAATGGCTTACACCAGAAACAGGCTGGAGGGGTGCCATTCTTAACCGAGGCAAGAGAGCTAAATCTGAACTTCAGTCTAACAATGGCATGGTTGATTGCTAGGAGAGGTACAAACTTGGACAACAAATGTCCTTAGAGGAAGTCCCAAAAGAGGGGTTCATCCATTAGCTCTTTATCCAATACATTCAGTGCTGAGTGGAAGACTTGCCTCAGAGGTAAGGGGAAAGGTTAGCTCAAGGGAGCAAACCGTTGCCCTGTGCGCCCTGTATTAGACACATCGGGAGTTCAATGGGAGTTACGAGAGGAGTTAAGAAGCTTTGTACCTAAGGGGTAGCATGACACAAATATAGATTAGCATAAAGTTATCTGAGCAATAGAAAATACTTCATTTGGACAGCAATAAAACATGCAGTGAATGAGTTTAAGTGTTAGGTGCCTATCAGGCATACTGGTCCATGATGTCTAAATGTGGCAGAGGAATGAGTTGGAATGCATATTTGGTAGTCATCGTCTTACTTACCCATTGCTGCAACAGAAATGCCACAGGTGGATGACTTCCACGATCACAAAATCTATTCTCTCAAGTGTAAGAGGCTAGAATTCTTCCTTCATTGGGAGGTAGAAGCTGATTCATGATGAAGAAGTTTTACTCTCGCTCTTGGTTCAGAATCTAGAAAGCATGTCCTTACCTCCTCTCAGCATGTGGAGGGCCAGCATACCCTTGAAGAGCTCCACAGGTCCACACATCCACCTCCCTGTGTAGTTAGGAAGTTCCCAATGCAGGGATCCCATAGCCACAGGACAAATTCCATGCCAATTCTTCTTTCTTGGTAGTATTAGGACCAGTTTGCTTCCCTTCATTTTTATCTGTTGTAAGACAAAAGGTGTTATAAGCCACATCTCCAGGTATTGGATCGTGGTTGTGATGGTATTATGGGAATTGCACTTCATCCACAATACTTTTACAACCGATTGTCATTTCACAGCAGAGCATATTATGGGGGATCCTTATATAGCTGCATTACATAATTGTCGACCAGTCAGAAATGTGGCCCAGCCAACTTGGCCCATAATCACGGAGTACAATGCAATCCATGACACTCACCCACAATGGTTGAGTGGAAGATACCATAACACATTGCTCAGATTTTGTTTGAGTCTATTGATCATGAAAATTCAGTTGCTACTATATTTTCTGTAGTTTTGAGAATTGTATCATACTTTTCTCTTCACCTTAGCCTTGCCACCTACATTATACACGGTACACATCCTTTCACAGGAGGGAAAAGGAGAAGTAAGTGGCTGTTTGGCTTGTAAAAGGGACCAAAAAAGGAATTTCCATAGAAGCAGCCTACAAGGAGCAATATATTAGACAATTCTGAACAGGCAATAACAAGAAATGATTTTCATATTGTTCTTCAATTATCTGAGAAGTATAAAAGCCATTACATGAGTCGTTAAAGTTAGAGTGAACATTGGGGAATTCACTCTAGGAAGAAAATGTTTCCGTTGGCAGAATGTAGAAACAGTTGATCTCATAATTATGTAGCTCCTCATTTCTATTTAGCTAAATTTTATTTAAATTAATATACTTTGCGTGTTCACTTGGAAGACTACCTCTAAAGGCATGCAGTAGCTATGTAGCATAATCTAGAGGAGTGATAACTAGATTTCTGTGTCTTCTTAATTCTGTTTTTAATTCTGCTGACTTAAACTCTTATAGCTGCATCTCTGTTTTACTTAGGAACACTATGACCATCAAACATCTAAACACTGCATTCTAAACGAACAGAGAAGTGACATTTCAACATTAAGTTCCAGGAGTACCTGTGCCGGCATCTTTACATCCTCCTGCTCTGTCTCTAGCCATGAGAAACAGAGCGTGAGACTTTTCAGGACCTCTAGGCAAATGCTCTTCTTATTTTCCACTTATGAATAGGTCCTCCAATGTCAACACAAGGTTCCCTGATTCCTCCCTCCCTGTTTTCACTCCCAAATGGAAAGGGGGGTTGGGTAATGTGATCGCATCATAACATATCCCAGTTTAACAATGAGAAGCTACCTGTGTGGACAGATGATCAGAAGAACAGCTTTAATGATTGGATTTCACTCTGAAAAACAAGGGTCAATTTGCTGATGAAAACAAACCTTTTCAACTTCAAGGAATCAAAGTCTTCTGAGGGATGGCAGAAGTGGAGGGACTCAGGGATATAGGCAACCTTTGCCTGGAGGGAAGCGGAGACGGTGAGTAAAACATGTCTGCATGATTATTCTCTGAATGCCAAGTGTACTGTTGACCCACTATCAGAAAATCGTAGCCCTTTCTGGCCATGGTTTTTCCTCATGTGGCCTGAAGGTTGAGTCACATGTGAACTATATAGTACCTTACAATTCATTAAGCACTTTCACATATTTATCGCATTTGACTATCATGACAACTAGTGGGAATTGAAGCTAAAGTGAAAGAAGAGGGAAGACATGGGATGTGAATAAAGGTAACAGCATTATCTATCAGTACGTCTAAGAGGCTCCATTGGGGTCTCTTGGGCAAAAGTATTGTCTTCATTTTGGTGTAGGACAAACCTTTGTCTCACAGTGACATCACCCAGCAAGAGGCAAGAGCCAGACCCTGCATAATGACTGAGCATTGTTTTCAGACTAGGATCCCAAGGGGAATTTGCTCTTTCCATCCAAATAAGTTTCCAGAGCAAACTAAGCTACATATCCTTAGAGAATATCAAGAACAGACCCTGCCTGGAAAAATGCATTCATCTGAGAGCGAAACGCACACAGAACTCTAATACAGTTGGGAGCTGGGAGATCTGCAGCCTCACCTGGACATTATTATTAACAACTTTAGCAGGCATTCATTATTGGGCAGGACACACAAAATCAAGAAAAGCCTCCCATCTCAGTATCACGCATAAAACAAAGGACCTTCTGGGGTTACAAAGACAAAGGCAGGTCCCCCACATAAGATGCTGACCTGAGAAACATGGAACAGACAAGAACATGACCAGAATCTATAAAATGAACACTTCTTTGAAAAGCAGTCCAGTCCAAGGTTGAAGACAAGATCTCTGACTCCAGATTGCTTGCCTTTGAATCCTAACTCTGCCATCCTTTTATCTGCGTGGCCTACAGCAAGTTTATAACCTTGTGATGCCTCAGTTTCCACTTCTGCTGTTGCTGCAAATCACCATGGCACTGGCTCCAGTTCACAGCCACACTGTGTACCCCAGAACGGAACACTGGCTGGTTCCGTGCTTCTGCATCATTGTGGCAGGCCATTTCTCCACTCCATCTTCTTGATGGTTTTCCTATTTTTAGCCGACCCTCCACTTTACCCAGTCCCAGATCTGTCTCCAGAGATTGGTTCCTCCTGAGAACATGTTGACATCCCATGGCTTGCGTCCAGCACATCTTAGCTCCGGGTCTTACTTTAGAATTCTTTTTCAGAAGATCTACCCAGTGCAATGTTGTCTGAGTCCTTGCCTGCTTTCAACCCTAGTAGTGTATCGCAATAACCACCATTCCTTATCGCAATCCCTCATAGTTTGGGTAGTCACGGGGCTCAGCAGGGTCTTGCATGCTGCTTCAGACAAAAGAGGGCCTGAAGCCATCTTGAAGACTTTCTCACTCATTATTTGGTAAACGATGAAGATGGTGGGCTATGACCTCAGTTTGTGTTATCGGCTGGAACACCTAAATATGGTCTTTCTGAGAGCTTCTTCCTAGCAAGGAAGCCAGAGTCTGAGAGCAAGAGAAAAAGAAAGAGAGTTAAGCAGAAGAATATATATAAAGAGAGAGAGAGAGAGAGAGACCCTCCCCTCCAACTTCAGAAGACCCTCCCCTCCAACTTCGGAAGTCACGCAAAATAATTTTCACTGTATTTTATTTATTAGAAGCATGTCATTAAGGTCAACCCAATGTAAAGGAGGGAAAAGTAGATTCCATCTCTTGAGAAAGATATATCAATACTTTCAAACAAACAAAAAAGTGAAAACATTTTAAAGCCACCACATATATGAATATGACCTTAAAGCTTTCCTATAGATAGTCTTCATTTAGCAACAAAAACAAGGGACAAACTACCAAAACCAGGAAAGAACTACCAAGGAAACCAAAATCCTCACAGCTGGACCAGTAGGTAAGATCATGGCAAGTGGTGAAAAGATTTAAATTGCCAAGGCTTTTGTTTTGCATCGATGGATCCTCTTGGAAGCGGCAGTCAAGAGATCAAAAGATGCATTGGCCTGAACAAATCGGCCACACAGGACTTGTTTAGAGTGTTGAAAAGAAAGGATGTTCATTTAAGGACTAACCTGTGTCTCACCCAGGCCAATGTATTTTCAATGGCCTCATATGTATGTGAAAGCTGGACAATGAACAAGGAAGACCGAAGAATCACTACATTTCAATGATGGTGCTGATGAAGAATCTTGAAAGTACCATGGACTGTCAAAGGATTAAACAGAGTTGTCTTGGAGAAGTGGGGCTAGAATGGTGCTTAGAAGCAAGGAGGGTGAGGCTTTGTCTCTCATGCTTTGGACATTTCGTAAGGAGGAACCAGTCCATGGAGAAGGACATCATACTTGGTGTGACAGTTATATAATCTGTCAACATGGGCGAAGGGGTGGAGTTTAGCCTGTCAATCAGATCACAAAGTAACACCCACCAGGAGGATTCTGGGAACTTGCTCTTTTTCCGCACATGCTCTCTCTGCGAAACATTCCTGTTAACAAGCTACATGGAGCCACGTTGATAACAGCCAGAGCCCTGGAGCTGGAGGAGCCACCGCATGGAGACACACACCAGGCCTGAGATGCTTCCACTGCCATTGGATCCGCCACTGGCCTGTGGTCTTGCTGCAGTCGGCACCACTGCATGTGCTGCGTGCATCTAAAGAGGAATTTATGGAATAATCTTGGGCATATGGGCTAATATCAGACTTATGGACTTGATCTGAACTGGGCTGGGGTGTTTTCTTTTTTTGGGGGGGGATGTTTTCTTAATAAGCAATTACTCTTTGATACAAAGCTCTTTCTTATACATGTATAAATGTTCCTGGATTTGTTTCTCTAGCCAACCCGGATTAACGCACTTGGTCAAGTTGCAGGGCAGTGAATAAGAGGAAGGGCCTCAAATCCAGGGGTGCATATGATAGCCAACTAAAAAAGGAGGGGGGGGACAGATAGAAATGTGTAGCAGGGCAGTAGGGCACTAAACCGCTCAAGGGGAGGGTATTATTTGTATCTCTGCAGGGAAAGAGGGAGCAGACTTCAACCTGGTGCTCCAGGATGTGAACACAGCATGCCAGCATGGAGCAGGGAGCCAGGGGAGGGGTCTGAGGGCCCAGCCTCAATTCCAACTACATGGACAGCTGCCCCTCCTCCCAAAAGAATTAACTTTAGAGAACAGCACTGAAGCTGCAGTTCAGGGAGAGAGACATGTCTGATCAGAGCACACAGGAACAAATGAATGGGGATAAAGAGAGAGTGGAGCACATCCTGGGCCACCAAGCCTGGAGGATGATATTCCCACTCAGAACAGCCAATCCACAGAGAGGACCACATGGCCAGCCCCACTATGAAACACAACGTCCTTCGCTGACTCATAGCCCTACAGGGAACAACACTGGAGACAGTGTAGGGATTGGCCCAGTCTAACCCCCACCACAGTTAGGCAAAACACTAAGGGTATGCGGCAGAGCAGTGGGGGAGCAGAGCAGGGAGGTCCCAAAGGAGTGCCAAGGATAGAATTTGGGGCCTGGAAGTGGCACCCCTTTGGACTCGACTGGAGGACACTCGTGGATGTCAATAAACAGAACTTGAACTATTCACAGGTTTTTCTTTTCTTCTCTTTTTAAAAAAAATTTAATTTAGTTAGTTTTGTCATTGGTATTTTTGTTGTCATCATTTTGTTTTCTTTTGTTGCTATATTTTTCTATCTGATGTTTTTTATGCATATTATTATCTCTGCAGGTCTATCTAGGTAAGATAGGCTAGATGAACAGTCTGGAGGAGGAAACAAGGGGAACAATGGTTCCAGGGGGAGATGGGAGATGGGGAGGTGGGGGAAAAAGGTGGTGTTGACTAACCCAGGGACAAGGGAACAACAAGTGATCCAAAATCAGTGGCAGGGAGGGTGTGAGAAGCCTGGTAGGGATTGATCAAGGGCAATGTAACTAAGAAAAATTACTGAAACCCAAATGAAGGCTGAGCATGATAGTGGGACAAGAAGAAAGTAAAAGGAAATAGATTAAAGAAATGGGAGGCAATGAGAATTTATAGAGGTCTAAATACAGGCATGTACATATGTAAATATATTTATATATGATGGTGAAATAGATCTACATGCATATATTATATCGCTTTAGTATTAAGTCCATAGATGGATATTTGGCCTCCACACAAGTACTTCCTCAATGTAAGAACACTGTTCTATTAAATTGGCATTCCATGACGCACACCTTCCCGACATGATCGCTGAAGACAAAGCAGGTGCATAAGCAAATGTGGTGAAGAAAGCTGATGGTGCCCGGCTATCAAAAGACATAGCACCTGGGGTCTTAAAGGCTTGAAGGTAAACAAGAGGCCATCTAGCTCAGAAGCAACAAAGCCCCACAGAAGAAGCACACCATCCTGTGTGACCATGAGGTGTCGAAGGGATTGGGTATCGGCCATCAAAAAACAAAAAATAATATCATTGTAAATGATGGGGAGTGCAGATTGGGTACCCAAAGCCCATCTGTAGGCAACTGGGCCTCACCTTACGGAACAATCATGGGAAGGGGAGGAGCCAGTCAGAGTGCAGTGTAGCAACGATGAAACATATAACTTTCCTCTAGTTCTTAAATATGTTCTCCCCCCCTATTATGATCCCAATTCTACCTTACAAATTCAGCCAGATCAGAGGATGTACACTGGTATAGATAGGAACTGGAAACACAGGGAATCCAGGACAGGTGATCCCTTCAGGACCAGTGGTGAGAGTGGCAATACCAGAGGGTGGAGGAAAGGTGGGGTAGTAAGGGGCAACCGATTATACGGAGCTACATATAACCTCCTCTCTAGGTGACAGACAATAGGGAAGTGGGTGAAGGGAGACATTGGACAATGTAAGACATGACAAAATATAATAATTTATAAATTATTATTAAATTAAAAGGGACTATCCAGGAAATACATCTGTACACAATACACGGGTTGATTATTGCAAGTAATATACAACTTCATGAACACTTTCAGGCATGTTGGACTTCCCTTATAAAGTGGGGGGAGATGGATTAGTCCAAGGAAAAGAGTGACAAATTTTGATAGATTTTGTATAATACTGCTAACTTATGTTTATCATGTATGCATCAGTTATTTCTAAGGTGCTCTCCCTCGTCTTTATGGTCATGTTTCCTTGGGTAATTAGACCTGGAAAAGCACTCTACTTGGAGCATGAGCTTGGAGGAGTGACATGGGTCCTGGTGTGCATTTTATTCCCAGTGGTAACAGCAGCCTTACACTGCAGTGACAATTTCAGTAAGTCATTGGGCTCTGCAGGGGGCTAGGTAGGTTGTGAAGTTAAATGCTCTCTGTGAGGTATGAAAACCTAGGTCTTCTAAACTAGAATCATTCCCAGCACTGGCTGCAAACATGTTATTCAGGAATTCTGTTCATGTTACTGAACATGCACCCCAGTTCCAGTGTCAGGTCTAGGAGAGGAAATCAAACAGCAGCCAAAAGTAACGATCTTCTTTTCAAAATTGGGATGGATTCCTTTTGTCTAACTACCAATATGAACCTACAAAAAGGTAGCGGTGATATGGAGTCAAGTAAGATTACAAATAGTTGTTGTATTAAAAGGAAGTGGCAAGGTAATAAAAGAGCATAGCAAAATTTAAATATAGTAACTACAATAAGGTCAGCCTTGAAAATTGTATGTCACAAACTGAGAGTGCAAAAACTCAAATGGATATTGAAGGGGATAAACCAAAACAACCTTTTCCAAAGTCAGATAATATAAATAGCAATTGTTAAGTCTATGATCCAGCCCATAGTGACCCTTTCACAACAGAACCAATCACTGCCCAGTCGTATGCCATCCTTATAGTAATTCTTATGCCTGACTCATTCACTGCCCAGTTGTAATTCCTATGCCTGACCCATTGTAGCAGCCAATGTGTCAGTGTCCATCCATCTTGTTGAGGACCTTCCTTTGTGTCATTGCCCATCCACTTTACCAAGCATGGTGTCCTTTTCCAGGGACATAAACAGTGTTTGATGAATATCTCTCCTAACAATATGTACAAAGTGTATGAGTTGGAGTCAGTATGGGTTGGAACTGACGCAACAGCTCCTAACAACAACAATGATCCGATCCACAAGTAACAGGCATTCTCCCCAGAAAAGAAGACACTGTGAAAACCTAATAAAGAAAACCCGTAATTTAACTAGTTGACATCAAATTGCTAATGGATAGGGCTCACAAATTTAAGACATTAATAATGATCAATTCCAGACTTGATCTAATAAAATATTTCATATGAGCATTATGAATTGGTCTAAAATCACTGATTCATAAAAAACAAAGAGTAAACTGCCACCAAATTTTTAATAACACCAGTAAAAAGACAAGGGGGCTTCAAAAACTTCATGGTAAAATGGAATTGAATGATAATGAAAATTTCAACAAAATTTTCACAGTCCCTCATAGACATAACATATAATCACAATTGAGGTAGTTTATTGTGCCAACCTGGCCGATAAACACATGTGGGGTTAATTGAAAGACGGAGAGATAAATGCTATGTGAGCCTCGCCTTTCTAGTTCTCGGGTCTCTTGT
This sequence comes from Tenrec ecaudatus, assembly GCF_050624435.1. Taxonomy (NCBI): domain Eukaryota; kingdom Metazoa; phylum Chordata; class Mammalia; order Afrosoricida; family Tenrecidae; genus Tenrec; species Tenrec ecaudatus. The sequence continues at coordinate 13,551,653 of NC_134539.1, forward strand.
TTCTGATGGTCGGACCAGGGTGCAGCTGCCTTAGCCAGTTCCCTGCTTCAGCTGGCAAGGCTCACTTCCTACAAGACATCACCAAGGAGAAGCCACATGGACCTACCATGATGCAGCACTGGGTGCTGGAGCAGCCGCATGGAGACCCAGGCCAGCGCTGAGATGTTTATACATTCACTGAGTAGGCTTTCCTCCTGAAGTCGGCATCATTGCGTGTGTTTTGTGAGATGAAGGAGGACTTTGTGGATTGGTGTTGGACATATGGGTTAATGGGTTAATGTTGGACTTGTGGGCTTGGGCAGCACTGGGTTGGGATGTTTTCTTAACGTGCACTTAACCTTTATATTAAAATCTCTCTTATTTAAGAGTTTCTATGGATTTGTTTCTCATCAAGTACCCAGACGAATACAACAATAATGAAGCACTCTGGATAAATACAGATAAATAGAATCCAGTACTTTGCTGCACAGAGAGGGATAAATTACCCAACAGGAATTTGAATAGATGAATGCAACAAAAATGATACCAGAAAAAAAATGTCCTCCCCCAGGACGTGAGAGGAGCTATCTATGCCAAAAGGCCTCTAAGCAATCCAGTGGATGATACTGCCATTCAAGTATTTATTCTGTTAACAGTGGGTTATGATTATCTATCAGAATAAGAGCTGAACAAAAGCAATCACTGAAGATTGGAACATTGTGGTCACAAAGAGCTGTTGGTGAGAGCTGAATACACACAGATACATCATACAAAATAATTGACATTGTCAACGAAAGTCTAAAACTCCATGTAATTTAAACATGTAATTAAAAAATCCATTAAAATTATAAATTACTTAAGAATTGCAGTTCAGTTAGTCCAAATCAGAAGGTCAAATATTGCATGAGGCCACTTTTACATTTAAAAAATTAAGATAAAGGTTATCATAAAAAAAAACGCCTTTGATGGTCACCAGGGGTGAGAGGGGAAGAAAGGGTTGGGGAGTCCATAGGGTAGAGGGTAGACAGGTATTAATTTGCTAATACAGTCCCTGTATTAGTCTGGTTACTTTAGAGAAACAAATCCACAGAAACTCATATGTATAAGAGAGAATTTTATATAAAGGGTAAGTGCACATCAAGAAAATGTCCCAACCCACTACTGCCCAAGCCCACAAGTCCAACATTAGCCCATATGTCTGACATAATCCACAAAGTCCTCCTCCATCTCACAAAACACACGCAATGACGTGGCCTGCAGTAGGAAAGCCGAATCAGTGAATGTGTAAGCAACTCAGTGCTGACAGGGGTCTCCACACGGCTACTCCAGCACCCAAGGCTGCAAAGGGGTAGGTCCATGGGGCTTCTCCTCGGGAATGTCTTGCAGGAAGTGGGCCTTGCCAACTGAAGCAGGGAACTGGCTAAAGCAGCTGCATCTTGGTCCAACCATCACAAAGCAAGAGAACTGAGAACTAGAAAGACAAAGCTCACCGAGCCATTTATTCCTCCACCCTTCAATTTTCCCCACATTTGATTGTTTATTGGCCAGGCTGGCACAATAACTACCGTAGTGCCTCTTCAGACTCACACAGTCACATGCAATGATGCACAATGCATGAATATCAGAGGTTGGTAGGTACAAAGTTGTGTGGATCCAAAGGTGGTGGAAGCATCAGGTCTCAGAATGGCCCACCAGCAGGAAGGTGAAGGCAGAGAGAGGGGGAGGTTCCCCGGACCCTACTTATGAGAAGGCCACACCCACAAGGAGGCACCATTAAGCTGTGATCTGATTGGTAGTTTGAATGTCACCCCTACACTTTCATATACCTTCAAGTTGACATGAAATTATGTAACTGCCACAGGAGGGTTGTAAGTTATTGAAATTGTAGAATAAGAAAAGAATGATCTGATATGTAAGCCCTCAACTAATTTGTAATAAACAGAAATATTTGATGTGATTTATATTCCAAAATTAAGGCCTATACTTTGAAAGTAATTATCTATACAACTATGTTTTATTGAGTTGGCTGTTTAGATACCAACAGAATAACCTGTTGAAAGCATCCTATAGACTATAGAGTGTCCACAGGCTCAATAAAGGACTCAGCCATATCGATAATCATAAATACAGTTCAGGATCAGACAACATTTTGTCCTATTATTCATATAGGCTTCACGAATTGATTTCAACTCCACATCAACTAATAATAGCAGCATATTTGCACATTACCATCAACTGAGACAGATAGTAGTAGCTAAAAACGAGATTATTTTCTATATCTGAAACTCATGATTTGCAAAAACAATTTAAAAACCAACAGGCTAAAAAAAATAAAGAAGAAACAGATGAATTTCACCAATAAATGAAACCATTTTTTTCTTCCACAATGTAATTTTGTATCTGCCTTTTGAAAATTGTATCACAAATAAACTACTAGGTTTACCCTTGGTGTAAGCAAAATGACATCGGAGTTATTTTTTTTAAAGCCTTTGGGAACTGGCACACACGTGTGAACAAGCACCCTTGTCCAGGAGTTTCATTCGCATTCTCCATCCTTGGTCCAGGAGTGAAACCAAGGCTCCACCCTCTAGCATAAAGTTGCAAGAAGGAGAATGATGAACCTCCGGAATTGCTCCATGACACCGGTGATTTGTCTTTCCAGAGATTTTGTTCCCCAGAGAGTGTTTAATTGCACTCCAATTGTAATATGTAACTTGTATTTTTAGTCCCCAAGGCACACTTATTTCATTACAGAATTCCAGGAACATAAACTAAATTTGCCCCTCCTTGCCTTCACAAAGTACTTTAAGTGGGTTTGTTCCGGTTGTTAAATGTGTACCCATAACTTTTTACTAATATGAAGAAAAGCAATTGAATCAGAATGAGCCATCTCCTACGCAGTAGCATAACAATCCTATTGTCTGCAGTGGAAATCTCCTGGGCACAGCACCCTCAATTTGAGGGCCTTCACAGATTGATTCAAACGTTCTTCAGTAAATGTGGCTATAGTGTGTTCTGTAGTTTACTGAAGGGAGGAGGAGTGGGGTAGGTTTAGATGAATCATTAAAAATCCCAAATCAGGTAGAAGTCCCAGCATCAGGATTAGTTTATATCAACCTAATCTTATTAGAATAATGCACTGCCTCTCCACCCCACTCCTCTACCCCCTTTGCCTTCACATTCATAGTTCCTCCATTTTTCGCAGCCCAAGCATATGGTCTTCAGAGAGACCCCAGTCAGTAAGTAGAAGAAAATATTTCTAGACAAACAGGTTAACTGTTTGCTAAAGTCAGTTTTATGAATTGAACTTTTTCCCCCCAAGGTCATGAACATACAGTAAAACTGAAGATTAATTTTCAAGCAGCACTGAGCCTGTGTGTAGAAATGGGTAAAAACTGCAAGTCTAGGTCATTGGTAATGAATCAAACTGTGTTTGCAAGATGGGGTAAAGGCATTGTCTATTTTGGAACCTATTTCAATGGGTGTGCACCAAAGTCAAATAAAAAACGGGCCCAAATCACTCTGGGGTGAAGCTGTCAAATTTCACAGTTTTCCTTGTCAGGGGCAGGCATTTCTCAGAGTCGACCACAGAGCTGGTATTTTCCAGACTTTGACGTTTACTCTGAAAAGATATTTAACTCCAATCAGTGGGACACAGAGCCAAATTTCTCTGCCCAAATGGCCCAAATATTTAGCTGTTTCATATATTAAATATATAACCAATTAATCTTATATGATGGCAATAAAGAAGTTTGTAACGTTTCTAGAAATACCAAGAACCAAACCAGTGAGACCTTTCAAATGCATCATCCTATGAATCTCAAAATCGGAAATAAAGCTTACAAAGTAGCCACAAACCTCATAACTAAGCAACAACAACAAACTGAAGTAGGAGAGTTTCAGGGACTTTCATAAGAGATATATAAAACTGGTTATAACTTGAAGCACTATAATTCCAGATCCTGTTTCTTCTAGCTTTTAATTTTTTTGTCTATGATTCTGTATTTTAACTAAGAAAAATGGTATTCTGAAACACTGGCGAAGACCGAGTATGCATGGTTTTAATGAAATAGTCTTCGATGAAACTTAAAAATCAAGTTTAAGGAACAAGAGATAAGAAGATAGTGTACATCAGATCATCTATTAAAATAGTTTAAAAAATAAGTAAATCCCTAGATGAAGGAGCAGGCAGAAGGGTAAAAGTGAAGTGTGGAACAGTTGAACCAGATTTATTCTGTGGGAAATGTGACGATTTTCTTAACTTTGATAAAGACTCTCCAAAATTAAGAACGAAGAAACAAAGGAAATAGAATAATAGGATAAACAGCCTTAGAAACTCCAACAACAGTCCTACTCTATCCTAAATGGTCATAATCTACTTATTTGCCATGGTTTGGTGTTATACTCAAATAGAATTCAATTTTTTTATCTTTATCAAGTTTTACTTAAACTTAATTTGCTAACCTCCATATATAAAGTAAAAATAAATTGGCGTATATAATATTCCATTATGTCACCAAATGGAACCATATACATTCTGTGGAAAAAATAATCAACCGTAAAAGACGATGCAGACATCAAGGGCCTTAATAACAGTTGCTTATATGATTATCTGTAAAGTTCACATAGTTGATCTCAAGATATTTTTTTCAGATTTAATAGACAGAATGGGTACTTATTAACATAATACCCATGTAGATTTTAACCATTGATTTTATTTCTTATTTTTACCAAGCCAGAGTAGATAAACTCTTAAAATTACATAGACTTGGAAATTATTAATTTCGAGGAGGAACATGAACATTTGTGAGAGTGAACCTTAAGAATAGAAAGATTAGGATAACATTTCCCCTAATTCCCTTATAAATAAATCTAGTGCATGTCTTAAAATATATTTTAATGGAAAACATTTAATAAAAACATAATATTTTCCTTTTGAAAATATTATTAAATACATGAAAGTTTGTTTTTCAGGGAAAATATTAACTACTTAAAATGCAATAAAAAGAGTAATGAAGAGTATTTTATGCAATAAATATCTGGAGTCCTTGGAGAACAATAGAGACTAAAACTGTATTTACTGTTATATTATTTCCTATAACATAGAAGTTTCTAAGTTTTCTGGGAAGATGACAAAGAAAACACAGAAGTAGAAATGATGATGGATATTTGACCGGGGTGAGTGTCAATTCAGTTAGTGTTGAATGATGAAGTACATGTCCAAAAAATGCTAGACATTTTTCAGAGGACTTGAAATCAGTGGTACTCAAACCTTAATAAAGATAAGAATCCCTATGGAGATGGTTTAAAATATACATTTCTGGTTTCTATCCATGGAAAATCTGATTCTGACAGTAGCTAGGGGTCCCAGGGATTGACATTTCACCAGCATCAGAAATAATTGTAATGAACATGTTAATAAGCCATACTATAGGACAAAGCTATGGTACTTCATCCCCCTATGAAAACTGAAACGTTTGTTACCAGTCTATAAGGTACCTGATCCCCATCAGAAATAAAATAAACTTTCTTTCTCCCCTGGATTAAAATTCTATTCTCCTGGGCCAGTCCTCCTCTCAATCAAAATCATTAATTGTTCCCAGAAATTGAGACCTGTTAAAACATATGCTGTACCATTTATGTTTTGAACCAGCCCTCACTAGCAAGGAATTGGTGTTTCTTGGTATTTGAATTCTCCCTTGATTTTATTTCACGATTGTAAGAACAATGTTTTTTGCTTGCCTGTGACTGTCCTTTATTCATTCATTTATTTTTGTGACGGTCGTTTACTTTTTTATGCATCCAGATGTTCAGAATATGTCCCAGACTTCTTATTTTATTCGTATACTGGAAGACTAGATAAATTACAGATCTCCTTTCTCAGTCTGTATGAAGTTTAAACCCAGACTCCTGCTCATGGGACCTGGAACGCTTGTCCATAATTGTTTCCCAAGAATTCCTCTTGGCTTCCACGTTGCTAATAGGCCGGTGGTCCATTCTCTATCTTCATGCTCCTTGATTGATAGGCACCTGTTGACACAGTTGACCCTTTCTTCCTTGTTGGAAACGTTCTTCACCTGGGTTCTAGGATGCCCGCTGACCTGGTTTTCCTCTCACCTTGGCAACTGGTTCTTTTTAGCTTTCTCTGATGGTTCTTCTTCATGCTCGGTTCTTAAAACTTTACAGTTGTCCATGTACATCCCACACCTCATGTAATATTTGTGGCTATCTGTCAAAAAAACCAGAGGAATTCATTTAAAAAATTTATCTAGCGTGTTATTAAGTCCCTAGGTGTTTGGGGTTTTGTTCTTTCTACTGTAAATTTTCAAATGTGTAGAGCTGTGGTCAGAGAAGGTGTCTGAATGACTTCTATGGGTTTGAATTGTTCTCAATTTTGTCTTGTGCCCCGCATGTGGTCTATTTTCGATTATGAGCCATGTGGACCGGAGGAGGATGTGGGCTTGTTTGTTTATGTTGGTTGGGGAGCTCTGAAAATGTCTATTAGGTTGAATTGTTTGATTGTGTTCTTCAGTTCTTCAGTTTCTTTACTGAGTTTCTTACCTGTTGGTCTATCGTTCTTTGAGAGCGGTGTATTAAAATCACCTATTATAATTGTTGATCCAGTTATTTCTCTTTTCATCTCTTTGAGAATTTGGTTCATGTATTTCGAGGGTCTTTTGTTGGGCATATATATGTTTCTTGTTTTTATGAGTTCCTGGTTTACAGATCCCTTGAACATTGTAATGTTCAGTCTTATCTCTTGAGATGTCATGTACGCTGTGATCTATTTTGTCAGAGATTAGTATTGTCACCACTGCTTTGTTTTGTTGGGGGAGTGATGTGTACTTGGTAAATTTTTGCAATCCTTTGGCTCTCAGTCTATTTCTGTCTGTGAGTTTGAGCTATCTCTCTTAAAGGCAGCAGATTATAGGATTTTGTTGTCTAATTCAGTCTGTTGCCCTTTGTCACTTGATATATGTGTTTAAACCATTAACATCCAATGTAATTAAATCTAAATGTACATTAGCTGCTGTCATCTTGTACTTTTTTTGGGGTTTTTTCTTTCCTTTCCTTTATAGGATGGTGTGTATGTGTGAGGAATTTATTCATGTCTTCCTACCTCCATTGGATCTGTAAGGCTTTGGGGTACTGTTTTCAGTCTGTTGGTTTTGGGGTGGTGTTAAACCCTGTGGTGGTCCCATGTTTGTGTGCTGTGATTGTTGGTTTTCTTCCCATAAAGAACTGGAAAGTGTTTTTTTGTAATGCAGCTTTTGTTTTTATGAATTCTCTGAATATTCCCCTTATCAGAGAAATTTTAATATTCCTTCAAATTTGATGGACACCTTTGCTGGATAAAGAATTCTTGGATTGCAGTTGCTATCTTTCAAATTTCAGAACACATTGCTCCAATTTCTACTTTCCTGGGTGGTCTCTGTGAAGAGGTCTGAGCTGATTCTTATCTGCTTACCTTTATATGTTACTGCTCAGGCTGCTGTCATGATTCTCTCCAGTTTTCCTTGAAACTGGATAATTTGACTAATATATTTCTTGATGTGTTTCTTGGGGGGAGGGGTGTTATTCTAATTGGTGTTTTCTCTGCTTCCTCAATGTCTATCGTCTCCTCCTTTGTGAAAATGGGGGGATTTTCTTCCAAGAATTCCCTTACTATTTTAACTGTAGGCTTATTTCTTTCATCCTGGAGATAATAATTTGAATACTGCTATGCTTCATGGAAGCTCATACCCTCCTCAGGCCTTCTCTCATTTGATGAATTCTGCCTGGTTATCTTTGAGATCACGGCTGCGATTCTCCATTTCTGCCACTCCACTGTCTATAGCCTTCACCTTTTTACCTATTTCTGTGATTTTATTCCCGAACTCCTGGACTTACATTCAGTTTGAGGGTTCTAGTATTTCTATTTTTCATTTGTTTTCAAATTGGTCCCCCAATTCCCTGTATGGCACTGAGAAATATTCTCAAGCATTATTTTACTGGCAGCTGTTTCTTCTGCATAAACCATTGAGCAATTCAGTAATTGACTTTTGTTTCCTTAGATTTTTTTACGGAAGCTACAGGCGTTGGCTGCTGCCTGCATTGCGTCTTGTGTGAGTTGATAGTGGGACGTACTCTTTTGGGACGTGTCACAAGAAGGGACTGACTCTTTAAGTCAGGGGAGGGTCAGAGAGGTGCTAGAAAGTGTATGTCCATAACAGAGGAGGTAGAGTTACCTAGATGAGAAGGGTAATTAGGGTTTACGTGCCGTAGAGTAGGTTTGAAGTCATGGTATTAATCATAGAAGGACTTCCCTTTGGAATTGAGTTAGTCTAGGTTAACTAGAGAAACAAATTCTTAGACATTCATATGTGTATAAGACAGCACTTTATATACAAGAGAAATTGTATATTGAGAAAAAATCCCAGCCCAGTCCATATCAAGTCCATAAGTCCAATATTAGCCCATATGTCTGATACCCATCTATAAATGCCTCTTCAGACTCATGCAACACATGCAATGACACCAAATGCAGGAAGATCATAGGCTGAATTCAGGAAGTGACAGTGGGTGGAAAGTTCTCCTGGATCCAGTGGTAGTGGAAGCTTCACAATGCTGGCAGGGATCTCTACATGGCTCCTCCAGCTCCAGGACTCTGGCTCCATCACTCTGTCTCCATGTGGCTTGTCAACAGTAATGCCTTGCAGAGAGAGTCTGTGTGTCCCACTTCCAAGGAGGAAGACAGGAATTCCTAGAATCCTCAGGAGAAGGCCATGCTCAAACAGAGACCTCATTGGCTGTGACCTAATTGAAAGGCTAGATTCCATCCCTTCACAAGTTGACAGATTAAGTAACTGCCACGTGTATAGTAATTTGTAATGCGTTGGAGAAGAGGGTTATGGAAGATGCAATTTTACTTCACAAAGTTAAAGGAGGTTGCGTGTTGCTGAGGTGGAGGAACAGGTTCCAGAGGCTATCGTGGTTGGGGCAAGGGAGGATATAATGAATCTTCTAGAGTCCTTTGTTGACCCTGAGTATTATGTAGGGACAGTGTTTGGTGGTATGTTGCTTTGCTATCTTGTGATTTCATAGGGCGTCAGAGTCGGGGTGAGGTTCAGGCTACAGGGGTGATTTTGTGTCTTGTATTGCTGTGAAAACTGTATTCTAGTGATTTGAGTTAATTTTCTTGAGAAAAATTACCTCTGGAGAATCAAGTTAGAGAGGATGGGCTTTGCTCTTTTCAGGTGACGGAGGTGGCCAAGTTGGGGTGTGGGGATGGGATATATTCTTGTGAGCTACCTAGGTAGCCTAGGACGGGTGGAGTACAGCATTGTCCTACTCAGCAGGCCAGTCTCGTATGTGTAAGGTTTGCTTTACTGATTTGCTATTATGTGATCTTTCAGCAGTCTCTGTGCCTCTATGATTTTCTCTGTAAAGTCCAACCTAGTAAAAACTGTTTTTAGTTCAGGCTGCTGCTTTTTAAAACCTAGTGATTTTCCCCTTTTTTGTTATGCTAAACCTTTGTTAATGAACCAGATGTGTGATGGTTGCAATCCCAGAAGTTAAGGAAGGAAACAAAGTAACCTCAGAGTGACCACAATTTTGAGATTTTTAAAGGGCTTTGGGGTGTTGTGGTATGGACCTGTACCACACTGTCCCTCAGGGAAGGTGGATTAGATTGGTTGAGTGGGTTTGGGGCTCAAGGGGTCTGTGTTCTCTACTCTGCCTGCTCTCACCTGCCCTGTTGGCTCACTCCTGCATGCCTTGGTAGGCCGTGTTCTAGGAATCTGTAATCTGCCATGGGAAAATGAACTGGGATTCTTCTAATAAGCAGATGCCACTGCTCTCTGATTGGAGTAAATTTGTGTCTAATTTTCTTTCATTACAACACACAGAGGAGCCATCATAGAGTGGTCAATGCCATCCTTCTGGTCCTGGGAGGGAGGCTGGGGGCAAAGCCCATGAACTTGTCATCAGAGAGGGGAATGCCAGGGTGAGTTCTCAGGGCTGATTTTTAGAGGCTCTCCATGGGCCTGGGATTATGACCCACACTTGGTCAGCAGTCTGTGTGGGGAAATTACAGCATGCTCACTGGTGGGTCGCAGATGTAGGGTGAAGGAATGGGTGGCAAATGCCATCCCACTGGTCCTGGTAGGGGGTGTGGCAAACCCATGGGAAGGTACAGTAAAGTTAGAGAGTCTCAGCAAGCTCTTGAGTCACTTCGTGGGAGATATCAGAAGGGGAGGATACTGGGATTGTATTCTTAGCACCCTTGTCTTCCAAGATTGGCCTCCTTGCTCTTGATTTTCTAATTTAAGGATGGACACACAGAGTGGGTGATTCTACATGGTCACCATCTCCACGGAAGTCCCCCAAACAACACATATTTATGATGGCCAACGAGAGCTTGCATGACTCGGCTTATCGTGACCATTTTGACATTGTCTTCCTTGTGCTTTCCTATACTCCATGTGAGCCATTCTGAGTTCCTTCCTATATGTCATACCAAAGACACAGACCTCAGAGCATTTGAACTTACCTGGCCTCCACCTGGAGCATTCTTTTAGCACTCAGTTTATCCCTTCCTTTTTTTTAGGGTTTTGCCCAGCTGTTACCATCTCCATGAGGCCTTTCCTGGAGAGCCTATTCCTAAAGGCAATTTCCCAACTTTTGTTTTATTAATTGTTTTCTCTCCATATGATATAGCACAATCTAATGATGATTTTTTTATTAATTGACTTTTTTTGGTTCTACCTCCCTTACCCATCTCCCGACTCTCCCAAACTGGACTATAAGTTCCACAAAGACACAAATTTCTATGAAGGTTATATGAAATGATATCCTCAGCATCTTGGTGTTCAATAACATTTGTTGAATAAAACAAATTATCAAACAAGTAAACTCGATGGTGTATAGCTAAAAGTTCTGAGATATTATGTGATTACATACAAATCTAGAATTCTCAATACTATACTAGGAATAAGTGTATTTGGTGATGAATTATTGCAGATCAATTAACTTAGTGTGCAACTGTAAAGGAAATTTCATAAGAGTGGGGTGTGCTGCCTTTAGGTTCCTTTCTAGGACTAAAATGGATCACATATATGAACACCACAGAGTCACTATGGAGTTGATGTGGACTCATGGTTCTGCCCTATGTGTCAGGGTAGAACTATGCTTTATAGGGATTTCAATGGCCATGGTCTTTCAGAAGTAGACCACAAGGACTTTCTTCCAAGGCCTATTTCTGGTGTATTTGAATATTCTGGTTAGTAGCCCATTGCTTAACAGTTTGTACACAGATGAAGAAAAAGATAATGGAATTTTTCTATTAATTTTTAAAAGCCCCTTTCATATCTAGAGGAGACCTCGTGGCACAGTGATATTTCCTTGGAGTGCTAACTCTAAGGTTAGCAGTTTGAAGCCACCAGTCTTGGAAACACACAGCATCATTTGTACTCTGTCCTATAGGGTCGATGTGACTTGGAATCAACTCCCTGTCGGTGAGTCTGCTTTGGAGTATGGTTTAGATTTACACCCTCGCCTAAACAATAAAATTTAAACATATGTTACATTTTTACTCCCCTATACTATTAAATATTTTAACTGGATATATAACCTCCTATCTAAAGATCACAGCTCTAAGATTGTTTTATTTTTTTTCTTTTAGAAGTGGCTAGGTGGACTTGAAACTCAGACAGTGGGAGTTTAAGTATATGTGACTAACCAGGAGTCCTGAAAAAAAAATGGGCACATCCATCACGTCTCTTTCCACCTTTGCCATCGCCTAGAATAAAGTCACTGTACCCTTAAATGCTGAGAGCAGGTACACCTTCGGGTGGCAGAGCTGCAAGAGGAAAGGACTCCACCTCCCTAATTCCATCAAGTGACCAAACTTGTTTGCTCTCTATTAAAAGGCATAAGTAGATTTATCTTCTGTTTAGTTCATTGTGCTTTTATTACGTCAGCCTAGCCACTGTTTTAAATTATATAAAGCATTATAGAAATATAACTCCCCAAAATTCTAAAATTAAAAAAAATCCATCTATCATAGGTTGGAAAATATGCCAGTAGTTCATTAATTTATTAAGAAGTGGGTGGTAGAAATCAATATGAGCTAGAATAAGAAATCTTCAAATTATAAAACTAACTATTTACTCACTGTCACTTACCATGTTGGAATTTTATGGACATTGTGTGCTTTAATCTTTATTAATATCTTCAAAGGTCGGTTTTACTATACGTATTTTGCAGATGAGAAAATCCAAAGGTTTAGATTTCTAAAGTAGCATTACAAGTCAGTGCTGGCGCTAAGGGCCCGGTTCTATGAACTTTCCCAGTTTCTGTTCTTTAGATTAAGACGTATGCACTCGCTCCAGAGGTTTTTGAAAACGCAAACTGGAAGTCGTTGACTAACTCTCTGACAAGTACATTTCCCCTCCTCCTGTTGCAGTACACAGTTCTGCAGAAGCCGCATGCTTCAAAACTCTGGTCAATGAATGGGACAGCGATCAAGTTGACAGTTCATCCCCACTTTGGACTTGGCTTTCCACAGAAAGATGTTTAACCTCCCTGGGCCTCAACCTGTTAGTCTAGTTGTTGCTGTAAAACAATGTTCACAACTGAGCCTGATTAAATGAGCCATAAAAGCATCGGCACTAAGTGGAATCTGGTAACTCCGGGCAAAATCCTTGTTGATTTGAGTAGTCTGGAGTCAATAGCAAAACTGAATCCAAAAAACATATACACAATCCGATTTCAGTAATCTAACAAAAATGATTATGGAGTAAAAATTTTAGTGTCTTTCTTTCTGGATAGGAAAAAATGTGTAATTCAAGAAGTTTGAAAAAAGGAGTTGAAACCCAATTTGCAGTTTGAGGCTAGTTACACCTATGTAGATGCACATATCAGAAGTTAAGGGTTCTGCTGCTAACCAGAAAGTCAGTTCAAACTCATCCATCTCTCCAATGGAGAACGATACAGCAATTGACTTCGGAAAAGATTTAGAACCCTGAAAAAGCTGTGGGGCAGTTTGACGCCATGCGGTAGCAGCACTGAGTCAGAAGAGGCTCAACTGCAAGTTGCGTTGGTTCTGTTCTGTTCTGTCTCATACATGTATCTAATGGGGGAACCCCCTTTGACAACAAAAACGCTGATGCCCAGGTAGAGAAAATAAATCTCTAGCTGATCATCAGTGCACCATGTGCTTGGCTTCCTTCGGACCTTGGAATCTGCATGAATGCTCAGGACGTATAACTCTGGAATCTGGGTAAAAGCTCCATTTCTGGCTCATCTCCATCAGCTAAGAGCACCAATGAAACACAGGGATGACTGCCTTTTTAGATAGCTTTACCTGCCAGCACCAGATTTGGTACCAACTTAAGTTGAGCTTAAGAACTGACTGTATAAAGAGAAAGAATACTTTTCTCCTTAAATATACCAATTAATCACACAGTCATGGTGTTAAGGCAAGCATTTTCTTTCCAGGGCATTATTAGGAAATGTCTGCACGTGCCTTCTCCTCCCATCTCTGTGTCCCACTTTCCTTTTCCTTCTCCCCAATCTCCTTGAGCATTTGCAAACGTGTTTGATTTCCTTTTGATGACTGTGTATTAGAAAGAGGTCTATATATAAGAACAACTGAATATTGAGAAAATGTCCCAGTCCAGATCAAGTCCATAAGTCCAATATTAGTCCATATGTCCAATGCCAATTTATAAAGTCCTCTTCAGACTCATGAAATGCATACAATAATGCCAAATGCAGGACTATCTGAGGCCAGTGGGTATGAAGTCTTTGGATCCAGTGGCATTGTAAGGATCTAAGCATTGCCAGGGATCTCCTTGTGGCTTTTCCAGTTCCTAGGGCTGCATTAGGGAAGGTCCATGTGACTTCTTCTCAGGATGTCTTGCAGGAAGTCAGCCTTGTCAGTAGAGGGTCTGGCAGGGAGTGGACCTAGAGAGAGAAGTGTCTCCTGCCTCCAAGGAAGAAATACAGGTATTCCCAGAACTCTCAGAAGAAGGCCATGCCCACACAGAGGCCTCATTGGCTATGATCTGATTGACAGGCTAGACTCCTCCCTACACTCTTAATCCTCAAATTGACAAATGATTCTATAACTACCACAGTGACACTAAACCAAGAAAACCTTCCGGCGACACAATGAAGGACAACTATGCAAGGGCAGCGAACAGTTCTCTTCTTCTCACGAACAATATTTAGACCACCGGTATGTACATCAGCTTCCAAAACCACTCTTATATTTACCCAAAGAACATGGAAAATGGAGCCCGCTATTTCATTTTCTTCCTAATGCTATTGCTATTCATTCAGGACTGGAGACTCTTCAAGGGTTTAGTATTAGTATGTTAGGCATCTATTAGACAAAACCATATAGAATAATGTCCTCCTCCCTAGTCATAACAATGGATACATACACTCAGTCATATCCACGATCCTGAGGAAGATGCAGGGCGATCTAATCTGTTGTTCTGTTATCTATATGGGCCCATGGAGTCACAGGTAACTGGGGGACAACAAATGACAGAAGCATTGATTCACCACGGAAGCTTCTGTATGTGCTTAGAACAAGTGAGCTTCGTGAGCAGGAAAGACTGCCATGGATCCTTGAGATTAGGAAGTGCACTAGAAGAACGGCCAGACGACTTTTCTCTTTAGAAACTTTGTTTTACGTAGCTGTTCCATGTGTCAGCGACCATCATGAGGAACGATTGATTGTATGTGTGCCTTTGGAAATATCCAGTGCGGAAGCGGAAAAAGTTGTGCAGGCTAAAAAAAATGGATTGAACATGAAATGAGCATGTATCTCTCCCCTCTCAGCTTTCTGTTATTTTCTAGAAAAAAAGTCTTTATCAGGAATCTTTTAATTCACAACAAAACCCATGGCTTTTGAATCCGTCCTGACTCAGTGCCTTATGTAGGGTTTTTGAGGCTTTGTAATCTGTGTGGGAGCAGACATCCTCGCCTTTCTCCCACGACGGGGCTGGTGAGCTTGAGATGCCTAACTAGCAATTAGCAGTCCAATACCTACCTTGTAGGGTCACCGGAGCTCCTGGGGAAGGAAAGATTCAGATAGATACTAAATATTCAGATAGAGATGCTTTGTGGTACTTTGAAAACACATTATCCTACGTGAACGTTTAAAAGATATACATCTATATCTGTGAGGGCATACCCAGGAATATAGATAGGCTTGACACATGATATTGTATATAGATATTTCATTTGCTGCAAATATATCCATGAATGTGGCGGAGCAGGGGATGAGTTGCTGGGCCTCTCAAGACCAGAATTTCAGGAGACCTCAAGATCAACTACTGTTAATGACAGAGTTTGCAAAGACAATATTCTACATGCTCCTTTGGTAAGTAATGAACGGGGTCTTAAAAGCTCACAAGAAGCCATATTTAGGGCATAGCTATTGGTCTGTCCATAGTCTGGAGGAAAGACTAGTGATGAAGATGAAAAGGCACATGGAAACGTGGGGCTCAATGGACAGATGAGCATGCAAATGTCAGGCCTCACAGTCCTGAGACTAGAATTGGATGGTGCCTGGCTTCCCCGGCCAACGGCTCAGGATAAGAAGGCCCTGGAGAGAGTTGAAGAGACATTTGGAACAGAATTTACTCTCAGAAAAGAGATCAGGCTTACTGGTCAAATAGAGATTTGTGGCAGCTCCAAGACCATGATCAAACTTCAGACATGAAAATGGACTAATGCCTATGGCTCAATAGTTAACTAAATCATATGTGGGTGAGTCAGGGAAATAATAACACTAGTGAGGTACACAAACCTTAGAATAATCAACCATTGCAGATCAAAGGACAGCATTTACCCAAGGACCGCTTTCAGAGGGCTAGGACAGAAGGAGGAATGGGAAGAAGAAACAGAGAAGGAGATTGCATGGAACGAAATCAAATAAAATGTATATAAATTGTTGTATATAAACCTAATGACATGTTCTTTAGACTGTCACCCAATTCATAATTAAATGCTAAAAATAGATCAATTTAAAATATCTCAAAAGTGTCTTGTATGCCTCCCAAACCAGAAACCCATTGCAACGGGGTTGATTCTGACTCACAGCAACGCTCTCTAACGGGGATGGGAAATGCCTGCCCCACCAGCTATAGAAGGCCCATAAGATCATCAATGCCAACTACCATCACATGTCTCACCAAAGAGACGTCATTCCAGCCACCACATCTATTGCTGTAAGGGGACGCTGAGTTAGTTCTGACTCATAGCAAAACTGTGTACAACAGAACCAAACCCTCCACCATCCTAACGCTTGCTCTTCTGTTGGAACCCATTGTGGCAGTCACTGTACCAACCCAGCATCTCACTGGGGGTCTTCCTCTTTTTTACCTGCCCATCCACTGTGCCAAGCACAATATCCTCCCCCAGGGACTGGGCTCTCCTGACAACAGGGCCAAAGTACATGAGACGAATTCTCCCCACCCTTGCTTCTAAGGAGTGTTCTGGTTGAACTTCTTCTGAGATAGATTTGTTCATCTTGTTGGCAGTGCCTGGCATCCTTGGTAGTCTTTGCCAGCACCGTCATTCAAACGCATCCATTCTTTTTCAGTCTTCTGTATTCAGTGTCCAACTTTCACACGCATATGAGGTTATTGAAAATACCATGACTAGGGTGAGGTCCTCAAAATAATATCATTGCTTTCCAGACTTCCAAGAGGTCCTGTGCAGCAGATGTATCCAACACAATGTGTCATTGGATCTCTTGACGGTAGATTCCATGAGAAGTAATTGTGGATCCAAGCAAGATGAAATCATCGACATCGTCTTTCTTTTCTCCATCACATTAGAGGCAAGTATGGCCCACAAATGATGCTATCAGTATCCAAAAGGCCCTTGACAGATAAAAGGGTTCCCTCCCCACTTTATAGTGTCTAAGAGTGTAAATCTTTGTATATCTTCCTCTCGAGTGGCTGGTAGGTTTGAACTATTAATTGAGCAGTCAGCAGCTCAGCCCAACCCACAGAATTACTTGCGGACACCTTATGTGAGATCTATCCCTATAAACACATCTACTTTCAAAATTGAGAGGCAATATATTTCGATACTGTAATTTAACTATAGCTGAATAATCTCTCAAAATATATTGACTTAAATACCAGTTCTGCTGAGCTGGTATTGCTTTCAGCTGTGATTGTTCGTGCATCTGCATTCTGCTAAGAGGTGAGCTGGAGGGTTGCTGCTAGGGATGACCTAAGATGGACTGATTCATTCTGCTCCATGTGGCTTTGCACCTTCTAGCAGATTGGGTTAGGTGCGTTCTTGTGGCAAAATCACTATCATTTCTGCCATATGTTTTGGCCTACCAGAGAGCCAATTACCTGAGCCAATGACCAAAGTATAACGTTATGGTTAAGTGATATTGAGTTGGTTTCAACTCATAGCAATCCTTTGTCCAACACAATGAAATATTACCCACTTCAGCACCATTCCCACAACCATTGCTATGCTTGAGTCCATTATTGCAGCCAGTGTGTCCATCCATCTTGTTCAAGTCTTCCTCTCTTTTGCTGACCCTTTACTCTACCAAACCTCATGTCCTTGAGGGATTGCCTGAACTAAGTCCATCTTTATCTGCCACATTGAAAAATATAAAATAATTAGCAATCACTTCCTTTTAGACTCTCTATCTGGCTAGCAATCATGGGTACCTGGTTAAATATTTCTTTGAAGTCAAGTCAGGATGTGGAAGGAATACAAGGTAAGAACGCATTTGTATAAAATTTCCTTATGAAATATTTCATTTTTGATAAAGATGCAGAAACAATGTCTCAGGAAAACAATCTTGGGTTCCAACCTATTATCTAAATTCCCTCGGCTATAAACGTTCTGCTTCAGCGGGCAGTTTCTAAGGAAGGATCTTTGGAGCCAATTTTCATTGCCAACCCAAGTAACAGGAAATCCTAAGAAATATTTTACATCAAAATAGATGATATTTTTACATTCTGTCTTGGAAGGTATGCATTGTAAGCATTTTGTAAAGAATTTCCATGCTCAAATAAATTTTCATAATTCATTCTTGTAACCAATCACCGCAGCACACCGAGCATATGTATTCAAGTGGAAGCCTCATCCCCATTTTACTTGACCCTCCCCCTTCTGACTCCAGGTATGGTAGAACAATTCCTGCCTGGGATCTTTTTTCTCAACAATTCCACATTGTCACATGTGTGAGTTGATATTTCCCCTGACACAAATGGCTCTTTAGTGTTCTTCGAGTTTCATCTTCAAATCTGACTGTTTTCTCACTATGATGTTTTGGGGGCTCATCCAGGATCAGAAAGCAACCACTCATTAGTGGACCCCTGAGAAATTGTCCCCAACTTAAAAGCCGATTGGATTTTTTTTTAACTCCTTGAGTTCTTGGAACGGTATTTTAGAAGTGACCACTTCTCGGACCTTTACATCCCCTATTTCATATTGATGTTCTCTCAGGATGTATCTGGTTTCTGTATTCCTTTTATGCCCATCTCAAATGTGTTATCCACGAGAGGATTAATTGCCATTGATTTGCAATGATAGTTAGCTTTGGTTGCCATCTAGTGGACTTTTAGAAGAAGGCAATAGGTGTGTTTATTTCTCTTTGAGAGCTGTTACTAGGCTCGGTGTTCCTGGTGCACCTATTCTTGGGAGCGAATATGGGATGTCATTTTCAAGGACAACTGGGTCAACATTAAGCTTTCTGATGAGGGTGAAGCTGTCTTTAGAGTAGAAGTCTACAGTCTTAGTTGTGTGCTGTGCCTGAGTTGCTGGCATGTTCTCACCCAAGAAAATCTTGGATATGAATGACCTTCATTGGATAGTTTGACCTAAATAAGGTATTTCTCCTGTACAGCAAATTAGAACCCAATAGTTTTAGAATTAGGAAAAAATAATGAACAATATATTTTGACTGCTGTCAAGAATCTGTTAGGAGTCAGCATAAAAAGTCAGCTTGCTTTAACAAGATGCATTTGAACGAACCCTTGAAGAATTACTGTGAAACTTGATTTGCTTCCTTGAAAAGTATGGTGCCTGAATGAGTGCAGCAGACTGAAAAAGTGGCAAAAGCAGTCTGCCACTTTAGACAATCCTCTCCTCCAGACCTTAGGCCTGCACATTGTTCTCCTTCACAGCTGCCTCTCATTGCATTCTTTCACCTTTTTAATCCGAAGAAAAGGTTAACTGATTTTTTAATTATTATTATGCTGAGAACTTTGAAGGAAAATGAAGATATGCTTGATGTTGAGATGCCTTTTAAAGATTTGAGACTTTTTTTTTTTTAGGGATTCCAACTCGTTACTTTTACCTAGAAGCTCAGAAAACCTGATCTTTATCACTTTGTTCATGTTCTTCAGGCAAGGGGAAGCCCAGTTTTGAATGACCGAAACTGGATAGTATGAGGAGAGAATAAATTTGGTTCCTCTTACTAGTACAGCTGCTGGAGATCTTTTCCTGGAAAGAATCCCAAGGGATTTCATCTCCCAAAATAGATTGGGCCCAAACTAAACATTGTGAACAAGAAAAGGATGAAAGTGCATACACATTGAAAGGCAGACTGACCAAATCCTTCACTAAAAATTCAGGATGAAAATTTGATAATGATGATTCTGAGATTGTATTCATTTTTTATCTTTGCTAATGGCCTGCACCTAGGATTCTTGAAAGTGGGTAAATTCTATTGCTGAAATTGGGAGGTGACTCTCCTTAGAAACACTGTAGACACTGCTCATAAACTGGCCCAAACAAATGAGCAATACAATCAGGCCTGTGAACAGAAAACTCAAAGTAGGCAGAATTAACTGATAGTCTCACAGTGACAGCATCTACGAATTCCTGGATTATCGACCTACAATTCTGGAACCTGAAAGAGAGGGAACCAGGCAGGATCCCTAGTGCTGTTAGTGTAAGAAACCTGGATGTGTAAGGAACCCGGCTGTTTTAAAAGGCCGATTTTATTTAGATAATTACGAGTGGTGATGTGTCAGCCTGCTAAATACAAAGTCAGCAGCTTGAAATCACCAGTCGGCCCATGTGAGAAGGCTGAAGCTCTCTACTCCGATAAAGCATTATAGACACAGCGTCCCACAGGGGCAGCTCTATCCTGCCCTACAGGCTCACTGTGAGTCTGAGTCAACTCCACAGCAGTGAGTTCTTGCCAGCCTTGCTGCACACACTTGAACGAGAGGACTCTGGGGACAAAATATAGGTCTTTCCACTGTTGTAAGTGATCCACAAGGAGAAGCTACAACCCGAATTTTTAAAGAATTTTGCAAACTCCTTTTGGAGGTAGAGGTGTCCCTTTCTGCCATTAAACTTCTATGCTTCCAGAAGCTACTAACCGAGAGTAACACAACCTCTAAAACCGTGTGAGTTTCAATTATGGAACACATTTTGGTGCCTTCCCATTTCTTTAGCGCCCATTTAGGACTTTCTCCTGAGTTCAGATCCTCCCGTTAAAATTGTGGTCTGAGACTTTTTTTCTAAGTGAAAATGTCACATCAAACTTACTTGTCAAAGAGAAATTATGTTAGAGCTGCCTATGAACTCTCGGAGGGAAAAAGATGGAGCACTCTACTCTCCTAAAGAGTTTCCGTTTCAGCAATCCCAGGAGCAGCAGCTCCGTCACGTCCTGAAGGGTCATGCTCAGTCAGAATTAACTCAAGGGCAGGACATTTTAAGCTTACAAACACTTCGACTCAGCAGAGGTCTTGCACTAACTTCAGGTCCATGTTTTCCCATTGGAGGCTTCTGAGTCCCAAGAAACGATGGCACATCTTTAAATTGTCTCTTTAGTGTGCTGGAAAGTTTAAGGGCCAAATTCATCCACAAACATTGGTTGAGTCCTGTCTGCAGAATTATTAAAATTTAAAATGATCACTCCAAATTGTGCTTCCACCTTTCCACATACCTAATAACGAAGGAAGTCTGAGAATGATTAGCCCCAATAATCCCAGGTTTCTTGGGAAATGGCCTCATTCGCCCTTATATGAGTCTGGGCAACTTGGTTTTCCTTGTGAAGAAAACTGGAAACTGAGGATGATGCTTTGCAGAGAATTTATTTATATCCCATCAACTGCATTGTTAACTCACAGTTACCAACCATGTTGGCAAATCTTCATATGCTTTTATCAAATATTCATCCTAAAACCACTCATTTTACTGTAGTGGATTTATGTGGCACCTTTTTTTTAGCATACTAGTTCAGCCAGAGAGCCAATACCCATTTTTTTTAATGTAAGATGAACAACAATTTACCTGGACTGTTTTGCCTCAAAAAATAATAATAACACAGAAAGTGCTGGTTATTTAATATGAGTTTTTCATGCTGTTTACCATCTTTGACTTTCCCATCTACCTTGCTCCAATCCCTGCAGAACCTGCACTGTGAGTCTGCTGGCTATTACTGGATGCTCGAGTGGAAGACAGTGTTTAGTCGTCAGAGCATTCAGCCAATAGAGGCCGAAATGTGTCCAAGAAAAAAGCTGCAATTGGCTTTCCAGTTACTTAGAACATACTTTCTGAAAACTTAGAACACATCATTTAACACAATGAGTTTCCATAGATCCCAAACAAAGGGGCTATGCTTTTAGCTCTCTGTATCCTCTCATAAGGTCAGCAGTTTAAAACCACCAATCACTCCACGGGAAAAAAAAGAGGAGGCTCATCTTTTTGATGAGCTACAACCTTGTGAACCCTCAAGGGCAGTTCTACCACATCCTATAGTGTCATGATGAGTCGGAATCAACTCAATGGCAGTGAGTTTGGCTTTTATTGTCCCCACCACTAAGAAGAAATGGTGGGGCTTCCTGGGGGTTGACGGCTATTTTTGTGTCTGAATTCCTAAGTTCTCTATCGTAGTCCAATGGGTATATCAATTTTTGAAATTTCTGAAAGTTCACTATAAAAGCTATCAATTCAAGACAATTGTCTGAATAGGGCACACAAGTATTTAAGAGTGTCTCTTAATTAAAGGAGTCTCTTCTTCCTATATCTAGTCTTAGAATTTCCTAATTATAAATTAGATTTGTATTTTCATGTCCTTGAAGCAGCTAGAAAGACACATGAAGGCAGCAGCAACACACGGGATTAGATCTTGCAGTGAGATCACGTAACCAGAGGCATCCTTCATGGCTTAGGACAGTTTCCATGACAGCTTAGTGCTGATATTGTACTAAGACATTTTTCAGATTTTGTGTTTGTCATGATATGGTCACGATCTTCAATTCTACCTTAATTCAACTGCCACTGACGAGTAGAAAAACCCCCTATCAAATTCTTCTGGTAGCATTCAGCATACATTTGCACACAGTCTGTTCTTTAAGCCTAGTCCCCCTCAACCCCTACCTGATAGGAGTCTCTCAAGCGCCTAGAAAGGATTTGAATAAAACGCCCCCTATTTTGGATGGGTTACGTTTGAAATGCCATCCTTCTGGTTCTCAGTATCATGAGGACTATCCACCCCTGAATGTCGGGAGCGCTTTCCTTCCTGAAGTGACTTCTGCTCAGTAAGCCTAATGAATTGCCTCACCAGGGCTTGCAATCAAACTCTAAGGTAATTGGTAATGAGGTATGGATTAAAGATGGTCAATAATTTTTTGGTGCTATAGAAACAGAAAATACCTTACATCTTCGGGAATCTGGATTTAAAATGAACCTTTAGTTTCTGATATTCTGGAAGATCTCTGACTCCCCTCTGAGACTATAGTAGTCAAAATTTGGGCCCATCAATTTTAAATGACTGTCAGATAGAAGAAGTTAAGGTACATGCTTTAGTTGATGTGGCTGGTTAACAGGTCATGACCAGAATAAAGAGAAGGGAAGAAAGAATTTTGCCCTCTGGATTTTCCAAATTCTAACTTAAAAAAAAGATATTAGGCAATATCAAGTCAAACCTAGTTATGCTGAACATATGACTTTTTAATTTTTAATATTTTTCTCAGACCTTTTAAACTCTGCAAACATCAGCAAATAGCCTTAGAATACTAGGTGAAAGATAGGAGATATGCTGAATGCTAGCAGGATCCCCCGATGGCTATGGAGGTGCCCTGGTGCTAGGTGTTCTTTGTCTGCTGGCTTACAGGTCCATCTACCCCCAAAATGAGAGATATGCCAGGTCAATTACATCATTAATTTTTTTGGGAAAGTGTTGTAGACTGAGTTCTCTAGTGAAGCTTATGTGTGTATATCTACACAGAGGTGTATCTCAAGGAAATGACTCACACAGTTGTAGAGGAAGGCAAGTTCCAAGTTTGTGGGTCAGATGTCGGATTGGAGGCATCTTCTAACTCAGAGCTGCAAGGACTAATGAATCCAAGATTATCAGGCACACATTAGGCTTCTGGCTGGATAGGTGAATAACTCCAAAATAGGCAAACAAGATCGCAGGCTACTGATCACCACATGATCAGCAGGCTGCTAGCTCATGCCCAAAGAACCGGAGGTTAGATAGTTAGCCATACCCAGGATCCAGACCAGAAAAAAACCAAGCAAGCTTTTTCACACATCCACTTATATTGGGAGCAGACCATATGCCTGAGGAAAGAAACATCATCGATGCTGTGACCTGTCACATTAACCTTATTGGCTTATCATAGTAGATTCCATTATGGAGATGATTAATTGGTGTTAGATCATATCATGGGGGGGTTATTAAAAAATCACTGGAGAGCCCTGGCCCTGGCAAGTTGACCCCAAATGTTAACTACTACAGTCTATACCTGGTTAATTTGGCACCTGTACCCAACTCCTCAAAGCATGCAGAATCTCAAAAAAGGTCATGCTTGCACCTCCCATCACAGATATATATGTCCACATAACCACAAATGCACTACTTACATATTGTGCAATAAGCTGAACGAAACAAAAATATGTGATGCATACATAAAAGGAGGAAACATTCCTAAAAATAACAATCCTTTTTGCAGCTGATTATGTGATCACAACTGGTACTTAGAACCAGTTTCTTCCACTACCCATTCTGTGTTCTTTTGTCCTCAGCAAACACACCTCGGGGAGTTGTGGTTCTTTGCCTGGTAGAGTGACCCAAATTTAATTGTCATCGCTGAAGGATCTGGCCATAAGTAGAAATGTCAGAATTGGTGTTTTGTAGTTTATCATCTCTTTAATCACGGGGCATGGGACAATTAAAAGATGTGCTAAGGAGTCTCCTGGATGGCACCTAAATTCTTCCTTGCTTCCATTATGAAATATAATTCAATTCCCCTTGATAATCAGGATTAGTCACATCACTCAGTAGAGTATCTCCTTCTAGGCCTGCTGATCCAGAGGCAGGAGGAGCCAAAGTGACCAGGGCTCCCTCTTAAGCTAGAGTTCAATGGCATCAAGTGTTCTTCCCTTTGGAACAGTGACATCTAGATCTGAAAGGTATGGGGTTATAGGGGCAGGAAGCAAACATATTTAGAGTGGATCATTAAGAGTAATAGTGAGTGGCTCCCCTCCCGTTTTCATTCCTTGGTTCCTGGATCATGATTATTGGAGAAATAACACCATATATTGGATGATAGTTTAGAGAATAGATAGCCTCCTATTCATAAGGTGTTGCCGCCTACCTGGTGCCCTCGTTGTGTCTTTTGGAGTCTATTCCATTGCTCTATCAATCAAGAGGCTTCAGGATGCTGTGTAAGATGGTAAGATCAGAGGGTTCCATGCACACAGGTTCATTGCTGTGAAGTGAGTCCTTGATCCAAGGTGGGTGCTATGTGGGATACCATGTTGATGCAAAGGACTTTTTTTGAGTCGACACGTGGTAGTTTAGGCAAAATCAATGTATATAGGTAAGGAAAATCAAAACCAGAATAAATGTCTATTCCAGTAAGAACAAAACACTGCCCTTTGCATGATGAAAGGGTCTTATGTAACCAACCAGCCACCAGGTTGCTGGTTGATCTCCCCGAGGAATGGTCCCACATTGTGGACTCAGTGTGGTCTCTATGGTTGACAGATTGGGCAATGAACAGTGTCAGTCACAAAAAAAAAAAAAATCACCTTGGTGAGCTGAAGTCCATGTTGCTGATCCCACATATTACGTCTATCCCAGCCACAACAACCACGTTGTTCATGCACCCACTGGGCAGTAACAGGACCTGCGCAGAAAGAGAATGGCTAGTTTACATAGAATTGCCATGTTAACCACTTGATCATTGAAATCCTCCATGCTTCATTGAACCAACCAAATAAAGACTTAGATCCTTTTTTAGCCTGTCTCGCAGAGACATTGAAAGAAGAGTCTGTGCTTAGGGGTCCCATATCCAGAAACTCCACCGGTCTAATATTATATTTCATGCACCAGTATCCCACACCCTTAGTAACCATTCCCAGGGATATTCTCCAGGCTTTTGCTTGTACGTATTTGAGAACTCGAGCAGGTCTTTATGTGTGTAGCACGCTTCTTCTTGGATAATCATCTCAACCTCACCTTTAGGAGCTTTCTGAGACTTAATTTTAGTGACAGGTCTAGCGGAAATAATGGGTGGTGAAGGTGTTTCCTGGGTGCTCTCAGCAATATCTTGTGAGGCATCTTCCTCAGGTAAATGCTACTGATGCAGCCCCACCTGGCATATCAACTTGAAGTACCTGACCTCCCTTGGTACACTGTAGAGGAAGGCATCCAAAAGCTTAGAGAAACTGGTATGTTAGAATGGATCTATCAAGATATTCCCATAGAGCCAAAAAGGGGGTGTCCTGAGGACATACCCTTTAGCACAACCATAAGGAACAAGTTTGTGAAGTGGGCCCCAGCATCTCTTAAGATTCCTGTAATTGCTATTTTATGTGCACCAGGATTAACAGTGGGCACTGCCCTAAGCGAACTCAGACATTTGCCCATAATGGGCTGATTGGTCCCCGTGATGGTAGAGGGCAGGTGTCAGCACTGAATGAACAGAGACAGGGTGGGCATGGTTATAATAGACAACAAGTTTTCAATAATAATCAAAGCAACCTGTCTCATGTGGAATTATGGCATTGGCTAACTTAGCCACGGTGTCCCTAGGAATGAAATAGATAGGAAGCCTACTAAATTTTTACGTGATCTGTACAGGCGAAAGAATGGTAGATCAGGTGAACAACAAAATAGACGGTCACAATTGCTCAATCAATTCCCAGACCTGAGCCAGTTTACAGACCCACAACCCCTTGAATGAAGGGGAGGCCGGGTCCCTTGTAAGGAGGATCCTGCTACATCACTGAAGGTTTATACTGTTAGTCTTTCTTCTAGCCTTCCCCAAAGGGACCTGAGGCCTTTCACAAGAGTGACTGTTCATTGGAAAGGAAATAATCAAACTTTTCGGGGATTACTAGACACCGGCTCAGAACTGACACTAATTCCAGGAGACCCAAAATGTTTCGAAGGCCCACCAATCAGAGTGGGGGCTTATGGAGGTCAAGTTATCAATGGAGTTTTAGCTCAAGTATGCCTCACTGTGGGTCCATTGGGCCCCACCCATCCTGTGGTTATTTCCCCAGTTCCAGAATGCATCATTGGAATAGACATACTTAGTAACTGGCAGAACCCCACTCTCAGTACCAAAATGTGTTGGACAGGGTTCTCTAGAGAGACAAACCAGATTGCTAGTAATTATATATAAATATATTTATAAAGATAGATATATAATACAAGAAATGAACTGTTAAATTATATACAGATAGATAATGCAAGAAATTAACAGTTAAATTATAAAGCAGTGAGACACTAGCAGTCCTTTAAGGCGTGAGAGCCGCCAGTTGCCAGTCCTTTCTGCAGAGAGAGCTGGGCTATATATATCCAGGCAGCAAACAGCAAGGCAGGTCCCCAACTGTCATCAACTGTCGGTCCCCAGCTCCAGAGATGGACATTCCAATCATGTGGGCTTAAGGGACCTCAACTTACAGCGACACAGTCCACAGGGTAGGCATCCCACAGGTAGTGTACCCCTTTAAACTGAGGCACAGAACAAGCAAGGTGAGGCTCACCGAGCCATTTATCCCTCTGCCCTTCAGTTAATCCTACTTGTGTTTATTGGCCAGGCTGGCACAATGAACTATCGCAGCCAACGTAAGAATTTAGTAAGACTCAAAAAAGACACAAATAGCTTTACTTTTTTGGCTTATTCAGAGAGGGCTCCTCACCTATCTCGGTCACACACTCCTTTGCTACCAATTGTCCAAAGGTGCTTCTTCCCAATCCCTGGCCCTCCAGCCAAACCACTGGTCACAGGCCACAAGTCAGTGTAGTCACACACCAGCCTTGGAATGAGTTCCAAGTCAAATGAACTAACAAGAGCACCAATCAAAGTTCTCACCAATGGGAGAGTTTCCCTTTGCCACTGCCTCTCAATGAGGTCCCAGTATTGGTTAGTAGACTTTTAATCCCCCTTTTGTCCTTTGTGGAGGAATTTCTAGCAATCGGTAGGTGGGTAGCCATGGTTTCTTTCTCTTGGACTATGTTGCTCCACAGTGGAGCTATATTCAGGCTTTCTGCTCATGCTGTTGTTCTTATCAGCCCCTGTTCACTCCTGGCATGAAGTCTCTTTGTTAGATGATCTCAAGCAGTCCCTGTGGCCAACAACTTCACCAAGGTGCTGGATATGCCAGATGGCCCCTCAGGATGTTTGCCAGACTCAGACCTAGTGGCAGGCTCAGAGCTAATTGTTTCCGTGTACCTCGTGAAGCACAGAGCAAAACCATTCCACGTAAAGAAGGCAATCTGAATAAGGCCACAGGACCCCGCTGACGCATCATGGAAGTCATAGGTTCCCTGGTTTAATTTAATCCAGGTTGAGATGATGCTATGGGTAATTGCACCTAAATAAGAAACATCTTACATACCAAAAGTACCTTTAGTAACTCCTGAGCCCAGCTTGGCAGGCCTACCTATTTGAAAACCCAATTATTTTTGTCACAAAAATGAAAACCCATCTGATTAAACCCAACATAGGCTGATTGCTCATCTCTGCACAAATACTCTTCAAATGAGACAATTGTCCATCTTTAAGAATTCTCTAATAGAAATCTGGCTTAAACAAACCATTCTTGTGAAGTGGGTGCCTATGGGAACTTAATTGGGTAAATTTGAGCTGAATGCCTTTGGAATGAGGCTTAAAGCAGAGTGGTATGCCTTTGGGGCATTTATTGGTAGACTTGAAAGAATTATGTAATACTTTTTACATATTATAGAACATCTATTCTGTCTTTCCACTTAATTGTGACCTGTTTGCTTTTACAATAAACCCTGTAATCATGAGTATTATGTGTGAGTTCTATGTAGCCATTACAATGAAATATTATAATCTATGTAAAAAAGTAGAGAATTCTGTGGTAAATGGAGGAAGAAAAGTAAATAGTGTTGTGTGAGGTCAAAACCAAACTCCCTGTCATGAGTCAATTCTGACCCATAGCAACCCTGTAGGACAGAGTAGAGCTGCTCGTATGGGTTTCTGACACTGTAATTGTTTAGGGGACAAGAAAGACTCAACTTTCTCCCACATTCAATGAGATTGGGCAAGGGTCAGTAAATTTCTCTGAATTAAATAAGAACCATTTCTTTTCTTAATTTATTAACAAGAAGATGCCTTAGGGATCAATTTCCCAAGATGTGACAACTTTCCTGGATGGATAAGCAGCTTGTCTCAAAACTGTTGGCAGTATTATTTGTATTCCAATATAGGAGGATGTTACATGTTTTAAATCACAGTGGTATGTGAAGCTTTTTCCTTCATAAAAGTCATGAACAATACAGCTGCCAAGTTCTTAAGGGCCCACATCATACACAAAGAACCTAGATTTTTATCCAAACACAGTTTTGCTTGGCAAAGAAGCCCTACATTATGTTGAAGACCTTTGAATATTCCCAGAGAGATGGGCAAAAATAGGAATTCTTTAAGAACATTAATGTGCACACAGCAGATGAAAACCAGGAGCCGGCTGCACTCAGAGACAAGGGCAATTGCTTTCAGTTGTTGCCAAATTTCCTCCCGCCTTCTTCTAAACTGTAAGAGAAATGTCAATATTTCTCAAATGGATGACATGGTTGACCAGGGTACGGCTTTACATATTTCCCTATTACACATTTTTTCTCTACGTGACAAATCGACCTCACCTGATTTCATGTTCTTTCAGATTGCAGCAGCCTCGGCTAAACGGTGCTGAGTGGCTCTTGAGAGAAAGGTGTGCTGGTGCAATACACCTGAGACTCTTTCCAAGTCCCATGGCCTAACTCTGAAAATGTGACACATGGAAACAGTTATATACCATTTGCTGTATTTCCACAAAAGGCAGCCATGAACGTCAGCTATAGGCTTCCTGTTTCCACAATGAAGAATCCTTTCGCAGATGAGTCAGAAGCTTACAAAATTCCTTCAGTGTAATTAAAATGAAAGAATGTACTAGATTCATGACCACTTCTTTCTCTTTTTTCCTGGAAACATTTTCTAATTATGCTTGACTAAAGGCAAATAAAGAGAGATGCCTGCAAGTTTGATGTCAGGGTGTGTTTTATTTAATTCCTATAAACAGAAATCTGTGGTAGACTCTGTCACCTTCTAGCACGGTGATTACCCCATTCAAATTATAGAGTAGCTTCTCTTGGCACACTCCAATTGTTTGGGTAAAACATTGCTTCCATAACATGAATATCAAAGCAATTTGTTTTTTGTCTTTTTTTGTTTTTAAAAAACCACAATTGTCACAGAAACAAGCAAAACATCAGAAAAGAAAATATATAATTGAATATGGTTCAAAGACCCCTAATTAAGAACTTTTTGTCTAAGACAATCTTTCTCTTCTTTCATTATCTGATAGTTTAAAATATTTCAAAGCAAACAATGCCTTAAATTCTCATCCTCACTAATCCACTCCCCTGTAGTCAAGAGCATCACACCCACCCACAATAAACGACAAGGATATGAATAATTCTAAACTGCCAGAATATGAATACTTCTTTTATTTCAACCTGGATTACATCCAGATGTAAGGAACTTTGTTCTATCTTTTATTAATTAAAGCACAATATTAACTAGATCTTCTCAGTATACTAATAACTGATCATCATGTTAATGACAATGTGGTTAAAAAGATGTATAAAGTAATCATCAGTAAATCATCATAATTGATTCTTCAAAGCAAAAGTACACAATGTATTTTCAACTTGGAGCCCTTGTGATTTCAAATATTACTGGGATTCCCTAACACCGAATGATCTGACCAGAGAGTACTGCTTGGTCTTTAGTCATCTAATGCTGACCTCTACAAGAGCCAAAAAAAAACAACCCCAAGCTCATTGCCATCCAGTCGAAGTCCACTCATTGCCATCCAGTCGAAGTCCCTGCCCCTGTGCTTTTCTGAGACTATAACTCTACTCCAGTAGAAATTCCCATCTGTGTCCTTTGAAGTGATGGTGATTTTGAACTGCTGAGCTTGAATTTATCAGCACAGTGAGTAACCATTAAGCCACCAGGACCCCTATTATCTAATAAATACTTCTTTTGATAATCCATAGATGAGTGTTTTGTAAACATTGAGACCATGACACATAAGAAATACATTTCACATGTCTATCCAAAAAACCACCTGGGGGAATAATTAAACTATATGGACCATAAAGCAATTCTTACCATTTTTAAGTGAAATGGCTGCTGATGCTTTCTATTAGGTTCATTCTGGCCTTCACCCACTGAGTTGATTTAATCAACCACTGATATGCTGCAATATACAGTTCTGATTCCAAATAAATGTGCTTTTCTACCTCCCCAAAAGATGAAGGCATTTTAATTCAAATATATTTCTAAAGATTATCCTTTGAGAGCAAATACATTTTATTCTATTTTCTTGGAAAAAGTTAAAATCAACTAACAGGGATAATTCATTCTAAGGAGAATACTCTTGTATGGATAGTCAACATTAGCATATGTAGTCAGACAGTCAAGTGCTGAGTTGTGACCTCATGCACAATAGACCCAAACATTGCCTGGTCTTGTGTTATCCTCCAGGTTCCCATCAGGTTTATGTCCATCCTTGTGACCACGGTGCTAGAGATTTTATCAAAGATCTGACACGTCCTTTATTGCCTCCTATTTCACCAAATGTGACAGCTTCCTCTAAAGATTGAATCTTACTGATGACGTATCCAAAGCAAGTGAATTAGACAATGGCTTATTCTGATTCATAATACGCTCATGGAGTCGTTTCTGAAAATAGGTCTGCTACCTCTGTAGCAGGTGCCCTGGGGGCTTCATGGGGTACAGGCGTTCATGGCTAGTCCACCTTAGTTTGACGGCTCCAATGAAACATGTCCACAGTGGGTGACCCCTTGAGCTTTGAAATACTGGTTGGTAGCTTTGTTTCCAGCAGCATAGTAATACGTAAGCCACTACAATATGGCAAGCTGACAGACAGGTGGTGAAACTTTTACATAAGAGAATACTCAGTATCATTGCAAAGTACTTTGGCTATATTCATCAGGGGCCTGATGGAGCCAAGGTTAAGAGATAACTGCTAGTCAGGTCAGGCATTAGAAGCCCCAACTTCTCCATGAGAGAACAATGTGCTGCTCTGCTTCCATGAAGACGTATGGCCCTGACAACCATGTGTACGAAGACGTATGGCCCTGACAACCATGTGTACATATGGCCCTGACAACCATGTGTCGTATGGGCTCATGATAAGTCAGAATTAGACTCGACAGCTAGGGGATAGTTGTTTAAGCTTCCAAAAGATACTACAAAATCGTTATCCTGGCTGATAGTTCTGCTATCTCAACGAATTCATTGTTCCTTAAATGTTTGTTGCCTACCCACTATGTGCTTTCATCGTGTTAGGTGGGATAGATATGATGTCTACTTTCATTAAAGAAACATAATACTAGTGTCCATAAAGCTCACATCTGGCTAGTGAATGGCTTAAAATGGGTTACTCATTCTCATGATAAATTGCTGTTGTTTACTTGGTGTAAGAATGATGTTATTATCACTGGAAAACCAGAACATATCTGTGAACATCTATGAAATGGTCTGGTACTTAGGGACCACCTGTCATGGTTGAAAAAGAAATTTAAAAATTAAGATGAAGTGTTACAATATAAGTATCTTTCATTCTAAACACTTCCTGACTTTATAGTTACTCTGACCTCTGTAACACGTGCCCTGGTGGCTGAATGGGGTACGCATTAGGCTGCTATCTACAAGATGAGCAGTTCAAAACCACCAGTTGATGTACAGGAGAAAGAAGAGGTTTCTAGTCCTATAAACCCACGGGGGCAGTTCGACCCTGTCCTGTAGGGTTGCTATGAGTGACTCACTCTATGACAGTGAAGACATCAGCTGACCTCTACATACAGGTCCTGTTTAATGATGTGAATACAGCTCTGTTCAAATAACTCTGCTTTTTCTGATGAATGGACAACTGATAAAAGTAAAAATAAATGCTTTAAGGTGAAGGTACAAAATTTAAAAATGTGTTTTTCATGTAAATGAAGGAACTGAAGATACTGAACAATTTTTACTATAATATTCAAGTCCCTTTAAGAGGGTGACAAATTCTAATCACTTAAAATATGTTTATATATATATATTTTTTTCTTCTTCTTTTACATTTTATTAGGGACTCCAACAACTCTTACCACAATCCATACATATACATACATCAATTGTACAAAGCACACCCATACACTCCCTGTCCCAATCACTCTCAAGGCATTTGCTCTTCACCTAAGCCCCTTGCATCAGGTCCTCCTTTTTTTCCCCCCCTCCCTCTCTTTTCCCCCCTCCCTCATATGCCCTTGGTAATTTATACCTCGTTATTTTGTCATATCTTAAGAAGAAAAAAAAAAAAAGTAAAATCCAAATCTCATCCTGCTTCTTGAAATATTAAATATTAGAAATGGAGTGAAAGGATGCGGGAAAAGATTCACTACATTCTAGAAGTTAATGTAGCCAAAGACTTGAAAATATTGTTTATAAATGCTTGTATTTATAAATGTAATTGATGAACTTTTAAATGCCATGAGTAAATATAATAAAGTGACTAATTATTTGGAAAAATTATAAAATGAGGTGCAGAAAAGTCAGAGATCATCCAAGGAGAATGAGATCATAAGGCCCGAAGCTGCTCAATTAACCCTTGGAAATATGTAATTTTAGGTTTGGCTTGTTACCTCCTATAAAATAAATAATTGTTTTTTACATGAAAAAAAAATGTTTATATAAATAAAAGAGATTGAGAGAGATAGTTTGCGTGCTTTCATTTTTCCATATTTTAGCAAATCCGGCTATCAAAAGAGATAGTGTCTGGGGTCTTAAAGGCTTGAAGGTGAACAAGTGGCCATCTAGCGCAGAAGCAACAAAACCCACATGGAAGAAGCACACCAGCCTGTGCGATCACGAGGTGCCAAAGGGACCAGGTTTAAGGCATCATCCAAAAAAAAATACCATAGTGAATGAAGGGGGAAATGCAGAGTGGAGACCCAAAGCCCATTTGTCGGCCACTGGAGATCCCCTCACAGAGGGGTTTAGGGGAGGAGATGAGTCAGTCAGGGTATGATGTAGTCCCAATGAAGAATACAGCTTTCCTCCAGATCCTGGATGCTTCCTCCCCACAACTACCATGATCCGAATACTACCTTGCAAGACTGGATAGAGCAGAGGATGTACACTGGTGCATATAGGAGCTGGAGGGACAGGGAATCCAGGGTGGCTGATACCTTCAGGACAAGGGGCGATACTGGGAGAGTAGAGGGTGACTGGGTTGGAAAGGGGGAACTGATTACAAGGATCTACATGTGACCTCCTCTCTGGGAGACAGACAACAGAGAAGGGGTCTTAAAGGGTTAAGGGAGAGGCCGGATAGGGCAAGATATGACAAAATAACAATCTATAAATTATCAAGGGCTCATGAGGGAGGGGCGAGCGGGGAGGGAGGGGGAAAAAAGAGGACCTGATGCAAAGGGCTTAAGTGGAGAGCAAATGCTTTGAGGATGATTAGGGCAAAGAATGTACAGATGTGCTTTATACAATTGATGTATGTGTATGTATGGATTGTGATAAGAGTTGTATGAGCCCCTAATAAAATGTTTTTAAAAAAAGAGGGTGACAAATGCCAATCATTTTAAATATGTTTATATAAATAAAAGAGATTGAGAGAGATAATTTGTGTGCTTTCATTTTTCAATATTTTAGCAAATCAATTATAAATTTAATATTAAAGGATACTGCAACTTAGGTGCTCCTGTGACCCCACCCACCAACCCTACCATTTTTTTTACAAATTAAGGAATTTTTAAATCATTTTATTAGGGGAACATACAACTCTTATCACAATCCATGTATACATTAATTGTGTAAAGCACATTTATACATTCATTGACCTCATCATTCTCAAAACACTTGCTCTCCACATAA
Organism: Tenrec ecaudatus; assembly: GCF_050624435.1. Classification (NCBI taxonomy): domain Eukaryota; kingdom Metazoa; phylum Chordata; class Mammalia; order Afrosoricida; family Tenrecidae; genus Tenrec; species Tenrec ecaudatus. Next base: position 13,586,050 of record NC_134539.1, read on the forward strand.
ACCCCTGGCATCACTTCCTCATTTCCCCCCTCCCTTTTCACTCCCCCATCCCTCATGAACCCTTGATAATTTATAAGTTATTATTTTGTCATATCTTACACTGTCCAACGTCTCCCTTCACCCACTTTTCTGTTGTCCATCCTCCAGAGAGGAGGTTATATGAAGATCCTTGTAATCAGTTACTCCTTTACAACCCACCCTCCCTCCACCCAGTATTGCCATTCACACCACTTGTCCTGAAGGGATCATCCACCCTGGATTCCCTGTGTTTCCAGTTCCTATCTGTACCAGTGTACATCCTCTGGTCTAGCCAGATTTGTAAGGTAGAATTGGGATCATGATAATGGTGGGGGGGGGGAGAAGGGAGGAAGCATTTAGGAACTAGAGGAAAGTTTCATCATTGCACCCTGACTGGCTGGCTCCTCCTCGAGACCCTTCTGCTTCAGGTCTCCACTCCATACTCTCGCCCTCATTCACAATGATATGAGTTTTTGTTCTTTGATGCCTGATAACTGATCCGTTTGGTACCTCGTGATCACACAGGCCGGCGTGCTTCTTCTATATGGGCTTTGTTGCTTCTGAGCTAGATGGCCACTTGTTTACCTTCAAGCCTTTAAGACCTCAGACACTATATCTTTTGATAGCCGGGCACCATCAGCTTTCTTCGCCTCATTTGCTTATTCATCTGTTTTGTTGTAAGTCATTGTGTAGTGAAGGTGAGCATCATAGAATGGTAGTTTAATAGAACAAAGTATTCTTGAGTGGCAGCCCAATGTCCATCTGCTACCTTAATACTAAACCTATAAATATATGCACATAGATCTATTTCCCCATCCTCATATATAAATATATTTACAAATGTACATGCCTTTATTTAGACCTTTATAAATGCCTTTTGCTTTGCCTCCTAGCTCTTTCTTCTTTTCCCTTTGACTTTCCTCTTGTCCTACTATCATGCTCAGTCTTCATTTGGATTTCAGTTATTCCTCTTGGTTACATTACCCTTGATCATGCCCAACCAGACCTCCTACACCCTCCTCACCACTGATTTGGATCACTTGTTGTTCCCTTGTCCCTGGGTTTGTTACCACCACTACCTTTCCCCCACCTCCCCATCTCTCATCCACCGCCCCCCCCCCGAAACTGTCGGTCTCATTGTTTTCTCCTCCAGATTGTTCATCAGCCTATCTTATTTAGACAGACCTGCAGAGATAATACCATCCACAAAAACATTACAGAGCACAACCAAGCAACAACATACAACAAAACAACAACAAACCAATGACAAACAAAACAAAACATAACAAGAAAGAAAAGCTTGTAGTTAGTTCAAGGACTGTTTGTTGGCCGTTAGGAGTGTTTTCCAGTCCAGTCTGTTGAGGCACCAAGCCCTGACCCCAAATTTGTAAACTAAGCAATGAAATCTTCCACCTGAGTTCATTCTACTTTCTTTTTATCTTTGCTGCCCTCCTCTGGATTTTTTTATATCACTTTGTTCTCATTTCCAAAGGATATACGTATCATACTCACCTTCAGAATAAAAGCACAGGAGGAAAAATTAATTCCACAAGAGTAATGCATATTCTCCTCTCCCATCTCATGGGATATGTTACTATCACATCTTTCATGGTTCTTAGGTTGGTGCTTTTCAACACTTCTTGTGCAAACTACTTGGGAGTCCTGTTAGAATCCAGAGTCTAAGCCAAGGGGAGTGCCTGCATTTCTCCCAAGTGCCACTGTGTTGCTAGTACTACTGGTTCGAGGAGGACACTAAGTAAGGAGGCCCTAAGTAAGTGCTGTCTAGTAGAAATACAATATGAGCCATGTATCTAATATGATATTTCCTACTAGTCACATTAACAAAAGTAAAAAGGAATAGGAAAAATTGATTTCAATCACATTTTACTGAACTCATTATGTCTGTCATGTGATGCCTATTTGTAATCAATATCAAATGTATTGAGATATTTGATTTTTTTCCTTCTCCTACTAAACCTTCAAATTGTAAGGCATGTTACATATGCGGGAGCTTCAGAAAGTTTGTGGAAATGGGGTATTTGAGCTCAATACCATGATCTCAGGGACCTAACGTTAGACCGCATAACACAGTCTGAAAGACAGTGTCTGCAACCTACTTTGGAGAGTGGCTACTGGGGGTATAAAGCTCGTGATCAGCCATCTACAGTACTACTATTCTTCTCTTCCAGGTGGTGTGAAGAATGAGGACGACAATCAAAGACACTATTAGACCCCATGAACGTCAGTCTCTACCACCTGAGATGAGATGAACTAGATGGTGTCGGGCTACCACTACTGTCTGCTCTGAAAGGGATACCATGTGCAACAGGACTAAACATCACTGAAAATACCAGGCTTAGTGGTTGGATAGGGGTTTATGGAACCCCAAGAACTTATTCACTCTTCAGGTCTGGAAGTGAGCTCACCTCCCCCATACGGAGCATAATCACTAGCGACGTACCCAGGGCTGAGAAGAATCAGCCACCTGCGATCACAAGGGTAACATCTACCCAGCAACAAAGTTCAGAGGGTTAGCAAAAGACGAAGGAATTGTAATGGAACACATAGGAAGGAAGTGGGATTCTCGATGTTATATTATGGAGACGCCAATCAATGCCATGGAATAAAACGTATATGAATTGTTGAAAGGAAAATGGATTTTCTCTGTAAACCCTCACCCAATTCACCAGAAAACACTAACTAAATGAATAATTAAAATAATGTAAATGGTAATGTATTGGTAGAAATATCACTAATGATATTTATGCCTTAAATTTGAAGTCTAAATGGTAATGTATTGGTAGAAATATCACTAAGGATATTTATGCCTTAAATTTGAAGTCACCTTTTGTCACATGGGGTTGCTATGAGTCAAAATTAATTTGTAAGCACACCAAAATAGTTAGAATCACTCATTTAAATGAAACTTAGTCCATTATTGTCAAAAATGTAAACTTGCATATTTCCATTTAATAAAGGTAGAATAATAAGGCTTTTAGTTTATTGGTATAAGGAATTAGAAGATAATGGATTATTTTATAATTAACTTATTTTACTAACCAGAATGTCTTCCAAATTATTTCATGTTTGAGATTTTGTTTTCAATCTTCCTTATTCAACATCATTGCATGGTACCAATTCCACCACATGTATGTATTAGTGTGTTTATCTATTTATCCATCTATGTCAGTCAACATATTTAAAACAAAAAAAAGATTATGGAATTCCCCCATGAATATCAAGGCTCCATTGCATACACACATACGTACATCAAAAAGTATGGAATTAAGTTTCCACTTAATACTTGCAAGGGGTTATACCAAACAAAGCATGTTTAGACATGTGTCTGTGATCCATGGATAGCTGCAGACAAATTCTGCACACTGTCTTAGTCTCACTAGAGCACTTTAAAAGAAGAAGAGAAACACAATACAAGTATGGTTTCCCTCAGAGGACAGCACTGAAGCTACAGCTCAGGGAGAGGGATATGTCTGATCAGAGCACATGGGAGCAAATGCAGGGGGAGGAAGAGAGAGTGGAGCACATCCTGGCCCACCAAGCCTTGAGGACGATATCCCTGCTCAGAGCAACCCATGCACAGAGAGGACCATATGGCCGGCCCCACCATGAGACACAACATCCCTCACTGACCCATAGCCTTACAGGGGACAACAGTGGCGACACAGTGCAGGAATTGCACCCAATCTGACCACACCACACAGAGGCCAAACACTAAAGGCATGCAACAGAACAGCAAGGGGAGCAGAGCAAGGAAGTCCTGAAGGAGTACCAAAAATAGACTTTGGGGCCAGGGTGTGGCACCCCATCAGACTCGACCTGAAAACACTCCTAAAGGTCAACAAACAGACTTTGGACTATTTACAGGCTTTTCTTTTCGTTCTTTCTTTTTCTTTTGTCATTGGTTTTGTTGTTGTTGTTTGACATTTTTAATAAAAAATTAATTTGTGGCTATACTTTTTGACTTACATATAAATATATATACGTAGACACACATATATGGATAGATGTGTACAAATGTACCTATATAGAGAGGCTTCAACAAGTCCATGTGGCATTTTTTTAATTCCATCTTTCCACAAACATTTTTAAAGCCCCATGTGTGCATTTTACATGTAGAGGACATCTCAACTTACCTCTTTTATTTTAGCCACATAACCATGTCAATTCAGACTAACCACATGTCAAGTGCTCAGTAGTGATATACAGCCAAACAAAACAAAACCCACCACCATCTAGTTGGCCCTATTTAGAGTTCTGAACCTTATCTCGCTGCCACAGAGCAGCGGGTGGGCTTGAACCAGGTGGGCAAGATCCCTGGATCTTGCCATTAGCAACCTAATGCTTAAACCAAAGCATAACCAGGGGGGCTTAATATGTAGTTGGTAGCTACCATATTGGACAGAAACATAAAGGTCCAAAATATCAAAGGAAAACAAAGAATTAGTCACCCTAAAGTGCACACTAGTAATGACAACTGGGGGGAAATATGCTAACGTCCTTTTTCTCACCTTTATATCCAGTGTGAGAGGCTGGAGCAAGGGGCTGTCTGGTCCAGACCTGGTCCAAACATCCAGAAATTGAAAAAAGGTATCTGCAAATTCATCTGCAAGTGTGCACTTTGATTTCTCAAGGTAGCTACAAACAAAGAGAAACAGTAAGCTGGCCATCTCCGTGTTAGAAGAGCTTGTAATTCTAAGTTTGTATTCAGATTTTCCAGAGACAAGCCTAACCCTGTCATCGGTGTTGACAGTACCTTTACTGTGTGTCCCGGGCAGTTACTCCATCAGCTCTCCCACAGTTTAGAGTGCTGAGCTCTCACTGATGAATCAATCAACAAGTGCTGATTAAATAAGGTTCTCTGCCCTCAAGAACATCTTGACATTCAAAGAATTATCCCAAGAAGGTCTTGACATTCAAAGAACTACCAAGAGCTGCTGGAAGCAAGAGACTGAAGGAACAGAGTGGCTGAAAATAAAATAATGAGTTTGTTTATTCATTAGAATAAGTTTTAAAAAAAGAAAGAAAACTCTGTCAAGTACTTAAGAATAAAATGCCTAAATGTCTATTTCAGTAGTTTCTCCCCATCAAATGCATCATCAAAACTGTAATGTCACACACACCTACACAAACACACAAACACGTACAAACATGTACAGATGTGAGAGTTGTTGATGAAATTGGTGCCATTAGTTATAGTAGGGTGATCAAATTTGGGCCAATTTTATATTTCATAGTTATCATTTTGTTCTACTATACGAATTGTCTATTGACGTATACAATCTGCCGTAAGAGGCCCTTGGCTGAACAATGGTTGACTGTGATGCATGAGTGATCCCAGACAAGGGCAGAAAAGCTGCCCAATTGGACCCAACCTCCTGAACAATGAACTTAAAAACAGGATTGTTGGTTGAAACCACTGATTTTGGTAATGCGGCAAAACCACGATGATTCAGAAAGAGTCCTTTGGTCATTGTTTGGCTGGTATTTTGTTTAATAAGGGAGCTATTGCAGCATGTTTGCTGATGGAGATAATTCAGTCACAAAGGAAAACAAAGGACAAATGGGCCCAGTGTAGCAGCAGGAGTACTGGACTTTCACAGGAGTATGAACAAACAGCTTTTGCAGAGAGCAGTTGATACAGTGCCAGGGATACAGCCATGCTCACCACGTGGAATTAAATGTGCGTACACAGCGATCTTCTGTGATGGATTTAACTGTGGCTCTAACACCTAAGCCTCCTGGTCCCAAGTCAGATCTACCTTTCTGCCAGGAAGCTGTTACTTGCTTTATTTGGAATGCCCAACCTCCTTTAAGTTCACGTGTCATTGTTCCACAGGCTCCACACATATTCCCAGCTGGAAGCAATTGTGCATTTAGGGTGAAGAATACTGCGAGTACTATAGACTGTCCAAAGAACAGACCAAACTGTCTTGGAAGAAATACAACCAGAATGCTCCTTGGAAGGGAGGACTGCAAGACGTTGTCTGCAGCACTTCCGGTGTGCTACCAGGAGAGGCCAGTCCCTGGAGAAGGACGTCACATTTGCAAAGTCAAAGGGTGCCTCACCCAAGCGATGGTATGTTTTCACTCACCTCGTATACATGTGGATGCTGGGCCCTGAATAAGAAGACCAGAGAAGAACTGATGTATTTGAATGGTGGTGTTGACAAAATGGATCGAAAGTACCACGGACTCCCAGAACAAACAGCTGTCTTTAGAGGAAGTACAACCAGAATACTTCTTAGAAGCAAGGATGGTAAGGTTTCATTTCGCATAATTTGTAAGTATTATCAGAAAAGATCAGTCCCAGGAGGAGGACCTTGTGCTTCATAAAGTGGAATGTCATACATTTTTTAAGTGGTAAACCATCAATCCATCAAGGAGATGGATGGACACGGTGGCTGCAACAGTGAGCTCAAACTTAAGAAGTCTATTGTGAGGAAGCTGTCAGACTGGGCCATAGCTTACTCTGTTCGGCACAGGCTTGCTATGATTCACAGCTTACTTACCTGACCCAACAAGGACAACAACCAAAGTAGGAGCACTGGTGGTATTGTGAGACAAGTGTTAGACTACTAACACAAGGTCAATGGTTCAAACCGACCTGCGACTGTCTCCTCTTCATCTCAGAGACCCTTTATAGGGTCATGAGGAGTCAATCCAATCAATCCCATGACAGTGGCTTACCAATGCTCCTGAAGTCTTTGAAAAGTTACTTATAATGTTCTAACTTGTCTTAAAATTATTTGGGTTCATAGCCTCTCTTTCTCAAATAATAAGTTAAGCTAAAATTTATATTTTATTCATGTCTAAGCTATCTTGGGTCTATTCCATACAGGCAGCACTGTACAAATAAACAAAGTAGATGACAGCATACATGTAAAGGTTGATGTAATGAAATATTACATTTAACTGGCATACAGAACCAATGGGAATACATTTAAAATGGCAGGCATGGCTTTACAAGTTGTTTTAGACCTTGTTGAGCATACCCCTTTAGACCCTTGGAAACCCTACTCATTAACTTAGGCACATGGATATAATATATATGCACATATATATACATGAATCATTTTTCAATGGTGTTCTGCAAATAGCAACCACACCTTAATTTCTGAACTGGGTATATTATTTCAGATATTCTATGACAAAAACACAAAATTGGATGTTTTATCACATAAGTCATGGGTCAGTAAGAAGAAAGAAAAAGACTTCAGTCCTACAGAAGCCTGAGAAGCCAGAGTTCAGGATCATGGAAACACTCAGATGGACAGTGTTGCAAATGCATCTGAGGACAAGCTGTTGGCCACCCAGCTGCCCCTGAAATTTCTTGATCAAAAAGTTGTCATTATTGGGAGATGGACCAGGTGCATCCTGATTCCAAAAAAAAAAAAGCTTATTCAACTCAAGGAAGCAGGTGCAACTTATGCTTTGTTATGATTTTGTACCGAAAGGACGGCTGGAGGAAATTAAGGCCACAGGATATGCAATTGCTTTCATTTAAGTATAGAAATAGAATAAAGGGTCGGAGAAAAACATTCGGCATCAGTTGATGAGGGGCTAAGAAAGAAAAAATAAACAAAGCTTAGAAGTAAATTTCCTTAGCTTTGTTCTTTTGTACTCTCCCAACTCAAAGTTCCACCCAGTCAAATGTGAGTTGCGTATATGTGATTCCTTGAAGGTTTTCACAAAATTTTTCTTTCTCTTTTTAAATTGGTGCTTTCTGTTTCCTAATGTTTTCCGCAAATGGAAATACTAGCTATCCACCAAGTTCAGCAATTTGAGAATTATATATATATATATATATCACAACATCTACAGTAGCTGCACATAAGATAGGAGAAGATGAAGCTTTCTGCTCCCATAAAGATTTACAGTCTTGGAAACCCAAAGGGACCGTTCTACTCTGCCCTTTAGGATCACTATAGGCCAGACATGACTTGATGGCAGTGAGTTTGTTTTTGTTCCAGATTAGACATAAAATAAGCCCTTACTCCCCACCCAGAGAGGATTAGAAAAAGGAAAGTGGCAGAGATGTGCTGAGTATTCTTGCCCCAGTTCTCTGATGAGGAAGATGTTTCAGCTTCTTGCAAAAGTGCCTACAAATGAACAGTCTTCGCTCTTGTGAGAGCTGGTACAAGCAGAACACAGTCAGGAGCACGCAGCACCTGGACGTGACTGCCAACAACCGCTCAGGTAGAGAAGTCATTGCACACGCACTTTATTGTGTGGACTCCTTGCAAGCGGACCTTATGAATTCTAAAGAACCAGTCTCTATGAAAGATTGACTTACTCTTAGGTGCTCTACCACATCCCGAAGAAACACTTAGCTTTCCTTTCACTCATCTCCCCACTTTTATATCATGGTTAAAACATTTTTCCCTTCCCTTTTGGAAATACCTTACTGTTTGATTCATTGATTGAGAAAAATTTAAATTCTTTATTCATTAAAGAAACCCCTTTCAGTTTTAAGATTCGTGAACATATGAAGGGAACTCTAATGAAATAAATATTTTTGTTGTGCCAGTATCTAAATCAAAGTACTAAGAGCAAAATTTTCTTGACTATGGTCAATGAACATAAATTTCCCTTACATTTTAAGAGGTCAAAATATATGAGATACATTCTTTTATATAATCTGAGAAAATTCCAACAGAAGGAATTTATTTATATTTTAGGTTTTATTTAGGCAACAGAAGCTAAATTTTGAGATTGTGTGTCAAAAGCAATTGATTTACTTTGCAATGAGTTCCTATTTAATCACGTCTACTTGTGTTCATTTCTTTCTCTTTGGTGAGTACAAAATTGAACAAAAGTAAAAGTTAGTGGCAAAGAAATAAAGTTGCCATATCCAAAGATATGGCTAGATGTCATTACTAATAGACATAGGAATCCCTTATTAATACCATCAAGTATTCCAAGATGACTTAAAAGTCTCTGATGGTCTCCTTTGATTTTTACAAGTAATGTACAATATGGGGCAATTAGCTCATATATATTCCATTGTTTTCACACATCATGGAGTTATGGAGAGAATACTCTCATTTTTTTCCTTTGGAAATTTGTCACGGCTTTGTTTACAATATGCAACCTTAAACGTAGATTAAGTGCCAATAAAGGCTATTAGTTTTAAAAGATTATAGTACATTTATAAAATGTTGTTGTCTTTAGGTGTCACCCAGTCCATTCTGACCCATAGTGACGTCATGCACAACAAAAGGAAACACTGCTCTGTCCTGCACCATCCTCACAATTGTTCCTATGCTTGAGCCCATTGTTGCAGCCATTGTTGCAATCAATTCATCTAATTGAGGGCCTGCTTCTTGTTCACTGCCCTCTACTTTACTGCGCATGGTATCCTTCTCCAGGGACTGGTCTCTCCTGACAACATCTCCAAAGTACAGAAGACAAAAAAATCTCACCATCCTTGCTTCTAAGCAGCCACATTTCTTCAAAGGGAGATTGGTGTGTTCTTTTGACAGTCCATATTTTCAATCTTGTTCTCCAGCACCACCATTCACATGCAACAATTCTTCCATTGTCCTTGTTCCATGTCCAACTTTCACATGCAAATGAGCCAACATGGCTTGGATGAGAAACACCTGAGTCCTTCAAGTACCATCCTCACTTTCCAGTGCTCTAAAGAGGTCTTGTGCAGCACATTTACCTAATGCAATACATCTTTCGATTTCTTGACTGCTTCCATTATCATTGATTGTGGATCCAAGCAAAACAAAATCCTTGACAACTTCAACCTTTTCTCCATTTATCATGATGCTACCTATTGGTCCAGTTGTGAGGATTTTGGTCTTCTTGACATTGAGTTGTACTCTGTACTGAGGCTGCAATCCTTGATCTTCGTCAGCAAGTGCTTCAAATTCTCCTCACAGTAAGTCATCTACATATCGCAGGTCGATAATAAGCCTTCCTCTAATCCTGAAGCCAAGTTCTTCATGTAATCCAGCTTCTCTGGATTTTGTTCAGCATACAGATTGAATAAGCATGATGAGAGGACACAACCTTGAAGCATACCTTTTCTGATTTTAAACATGAATATTCCTTTGCTCTGTTCTCATGGCTGCCTCTTGATTCATGTACTAGTCCTGCAGGAGCACATGCTGAGTCTAGGTCATCTCCTCCAAGAGTTCCAGATTGTCCAAGATGCCCCTGAGTGCATCCCGTCGATGAGACCCTGGGAACACTCAGCATACTCAGCTCGCCGGACTGACCTTGGCACATGGACTTCTGGAGGAAAGAATCATCCTTCCCAGATCTACAGGGACACTGGCATGTCTCCTCTCACCTCACTGACCCCTTTCCTATAGTTTATGATCTTTTTATTGAACCCAAGACATGATACAAATAAAGTTCCATCAGGCCACTGTATGCAGTGGGATTTCTCTAATTTACCTAATACCTCCCTGGTGACAGTTCTGTGAATCCCACCATCTTCCTGTTGAGTCTCATATGTTTCAAATCAAGTCTAAGTCTGCTTAATGTTCAAGATCGAGGAGAAAATTAGCTTCCACCTTTATTAAAATTAATAGTAAGGCAGGTCTTGTAACTGTGAAATTTAGGCAGTAACATAATTTGAAATAATGAAGTTCTATAAAATAATGAAGTCTACAAAAGGTTAAACTAAAACACAACTTATATATTTGGACTACACATCCTTTTCTTTATTATCTTAGCCATTCATTTTTCAGTCTTTATACAAAAAATACATATTTATTTACAGAAATCCAAAAGAGCATTTGAGATATGTATAATTTAGTTGATGGCTTGTAATTAATTATAAAGGAGATTTGGTGGTGCAACATTTAAGTGCTAGGCTACTAACAAAAAGGTTGATAGTTCAAACCCATGCAAGTGCTCAGAGGGAGAAATTGCTGGCTATGGCTTTGGGTTAGGTGTTGGATTACTATCTGAAAGGTCCATGGTTCAAAACTTCCAGCCTCTCTGGGGAAGAAAGATGAGGCTATCTGCTCCAATAAAGATGTATAGTCTCAGAAATTCTAGGTAGGGTTGATAACTAAAATAAACTCAGTGACATTATCTTCTTCCATAAGACCACAGCCTAAGGAAGCAGTTCTCATCTGTTCTGTGGGGTTACAATAAGTTGAAGTTGATGGTTTCGACAACAGTTCATTGTAATATCTCAGGTCAAATTTTATAGTATGACTGATCATGAATAAATATTGTGTAAGTGGTCTCAGAAAAATTACAGGCAACCCTTACAGGAAGATGTAGGAAGTTTCTGAAATACACTGGTCTCCACTCTTGCCAATCAGAATTTTTCTGGGTGCACAAGAGTAGTCTATAACTGATACAAAAACAGAAAGAAGAGTCAGGGGAAAGTAGAGGCTCAACCAACTTCTCCTTGCTTTTATTTAATTCTGAACTTACAGCAACCAATAATTAATTTTGACTAATCTACAGTCACTGGTTTCAATGATAGCATGGCCTCAACCTAACAATGTAGTCTAGTTACAGGAAGCCCTACTAAAGACCATCCGTTTTGTTTTTGTACATCTGATTGTTAGTAATAGGAATGTGGGTTGCATTAAAACATACTTATAGGTTTATATGTAATGATTACAACCCCCAAAACACAAATAAATTCATATTTATAAAAATACTGATAATAAAAGGCAATAGAAATAAAAGCTTTAAAATGTATTCAACTTATGTCAAAACCAACTTATAAGCAATTCATTGGAATGGTACACCTTTGTATATTGGCATCTACCTGTATTCTAAGCCTGAAGAAATTCCTAGAATTCGAATCACTAGTTTCTGCTGTGTACAATGTAATGCTGAGTTAAGAAATGCATCATAATTACTTCTCCGTGCTCCTCTGGCCCCTTCAAAGAGTTACAATCCCTTTCTTAATGTCAATATTCTGAAGAACATTCAGATTCAGAAGTCTCAAAGAAAATCCTCATACCTCTCCCTGTATGATTTGAACATCCTCTCAGCTTTTCCACATAAAATTAAATCCCATATATACTCAAGTATAAGCTGACCCAAATGTCAGCCGAGGCACCTAATTTAACCACAAAAATGGCCTTTAAAATGTGCTGAACATTCCTCACTGACCCATAGCACCATGGGGGACAACACTAGAGACACGCAGCGGGAATTGTACATGCGCTGAATCCACTATGCCGAAGCCAGCCCCTGGGGGTGTGCAGCAGAGCAGCGGGGCAGCAGAGCAATGAAGTCCACAGGGAATGCCAGAGACAGATGTGGGGCCAGAGCATAGCACCTCATCAGACTCAACTAGAAAGCACTCGTAAAGGACAACAAATAGACCTTGAACTATTTATAGGGTTTTTGTTGTTGTTGTTGTTGTTGTAGCTATTGTTTTATTTGTTATTGGTGCTTCATTGTACTCGGTCTTGTGATGGTGCATATTGTTGTCACTGCATGTCCACCTGGAAGGGATAGGCAGGATAAACAAGCCAGAAGAGAGAACAACTGGATCACAGCTCCAGGGGGGTATGGGAGGGGGGGTTGCAGGGGAAAGGAAATGGGTGTTAACAAACCCAGGGACAAGGGAACAACAAGTGATCCAAAATCAGAGGCAAGGAGGATGTAGGAAGTCTGTCAGGGCTGGATCAAGGACAATGTAACCAAGGGGAATTCTTGAAACCCAAATTAAGGCAGAACATGCTAGTGGGACAAGAGGAAAGAACAAAGAAATAGAGGAAAGAACTAGGAGGCAAAGGGCATTTATAGAAATCTAAATACAGGCATATACAGATGCAAGTATATTTATATATGATGAGGGGAAATAGATCTATGTACATAAATTTCTAGGTTTAGTATTAAGGAAACAGATGGACAGTGGGCCCCTACTCAAGTACTCCCTCAACACATTGTTCTAACAATTAGGCAGTCTGAGATGCTCACCTTCCTGGCACAATTGCTGAAGACAATGGGTGCACAAGCAAATGTGACAAAGAAGGCTGATGGTGCCTGGCAATCAAAAGATATAGCATCTAGGTTCTTATAGGCCTGAAGATAAACAAGTGGCCATCCAGCTGAGAAATAACAAAATCCACATGGAAGAAGCACACCAGCCTGTCCCAACATGATCGCTGAAGACAAAGTGTGTTCATAAGCAAATATGGTGAAGAAAGCTGATGGTGCCCAGCTATTTAAAGCTTTGAGTCTGGGGTCCTATAGGCTTGAAGATAAATAAGTGGCCATCTAACTGAGAAACAACAAAACCCACATGAAAGAAGCACACCAGCCTGTGAGATCACGAGGCACATAAGGGAACAAGTATCATCAGGCACCAAAGACCGAAAAAAAATCATAGCATTGTGAATGAGGGAGAGTGGGGAGTGGGGACTGAGGACCCATCTGTGGTAAATTGGACATCCCCTTACAAAGGGGCCGCGGGGAAAAGACAAGCCAGTCAGGGTGCAGTGTAGCAACGATAAAGCATACAATTTTCTTCTAGTTCTTGAATGCTTCCTTTCCCCCACTATCATGATCCCAATTCTACCTTACAAATCCGGCTGAACTGGAGGATGTACACTGGTACAGATGGGAACTGGGAACACAGGGAATCCAGGGCATATGAACCCCTCAGGACCAGTGGTGAGAGTGGCGATACTGGGAGGGTTGAGGGAGGGTGACTTGGAAAGGGGGAACAGATTACAAGGATCTACATGTGACCTCCTCCCTTGGGGAAGGACAACAGAAATGTGGGTGAAGGGAGACATCGGACAGGGCAAGATATGACAAAATAATCAAGGGTTCATGAGGGAAGGGGGAGTGAGAGGAAAAAATGTGGACCTGATGCCAGGGGCTTAAGTAGAAAGCAAATGTTTTGAGAATGAGGAGGGAAACAAATGTACAAAGGTGCTTGACACTGTGGGTGTATGTATGGATTGTGATAAGAGTTGTACAATAAAAGGATTTTTTTTAATGTGCTGAAAACTCGGTTTATACTCGAATATATACAGTAAGTGTATATTGAAAGTCCTTTGCTAGTCTCTCTCCTAGATAACCAAGCAAATTTATTGGGGAGAAAGTTTACAGTTGACAACTTTATGGAATAAATATAGATTTACTTTTAAGAGGCAGATGCTTTTTTAAAAAAGCTTAAATCTTCCCAGTGACAAATACTCTTTGGTCCTTGCAGAGGCCATAATAGTTGTGGAACAGTGAAAGTAGGTTAATCCACATGGAGATAATTCTCACTCCCCAGAATCATTTTCTTTGGGGATAAAAATTACAATTACAGGACAATCCGAATTTTGTTCCTCAGAGCTGAGTGTTTATACTAAGGCTACTTCCGAGTATCAGTATTGCCTCAGGTGACTCTGCCCCTGTGCATGAAATTATGTTCAACAGCCTGAAGCATAACAGAATGTTTTATATGACAAGTGTAAGCAATGTTTCTTCTCAGACTGCACGAGTCACTTCTTACCTCTGTTGCCAGTCTGATTTGTCTGGTTAAACAGAAAAAAAAATGTTAAAACTGCCATAATTCGTGTCCTGCCTCTTCTGGATGCGCTGCCAAACTCTATCGAGACAAAGCGGCCCTTTGCAGTGCAAACACGCTGATCTTGTCTATGTACTGGTGCTTTACATATTAAGCCCCCCCATACTAGCTTCCCTGGTACTATTATAAATTTATGAAGAAATAGAGTGAGACTGCCTCACACAATCTGAGATGAATATTAATTATACTTTTAAATAACCTTTTTTAAGCCCCTGAGGGATACTATTTTTTGTTTGACAATATTTAAAAATGTAGGAGCAAACTTTGGGAGAATCCTTTAAATGTTGACTATGCCACGGGAATACAAAACGTCTTTCAGCGAGGAAAAGAATGACACTTTCTCTCTGAATGGCTGCTCACAGGAGCTTAAGACCCTGATGGGATCTTAGATTAGGATATATCGTATTGTATTAATCCACTCTGCCTTGCCAACTGACCAAAATGTTCACTGAAATTGTGGTCATTCAGCATTAAGTCTAGTAGTTCCATCCCGATGACTAAATAGTTTCTATAATTGGTTCCCCTACATACTCTATTAAGTCTATATGTACATATGTTGTTGTTGTTGGATGCCCTCCGAGCTTGTGTACAACAGAATGAAGCACTGCCTGGGATGGTTCCCCCCACAACTGCTCTGATGCTGGAGCCCTTCCTGGTAGACATTTCCTTGAGGGTCTACCTCTGCTTTGATGACCTTCCACTTTCTCAAGGATGATGAGCTCCTCCTGGCTTCTCAGGAGCATTTTGGTTGCACATCCCCCAAAATAGTTCATGATACTTTCCATGTGTCTGCACAAAACTGTAATTCAAATGCATCAGTTCTCCACTGGTCTTCTTCATTTGGGTCCAGCATTCTCATGTCTATGAGGCAAGGGAAAAAGTACCACGGCTTGGGTCAGCTGCACCTTAGTCCTCAAAATGACGTCTTTGCTATTTACTACGTTACAGAGACCTTGTGCAACTGACTTATCCAGTGCAATACATAATTTGATTTCTTGAGTGTGACTTTTATGAGCATGCATTGTGGATCCAAGTCAAAGGAAACTCTTGATAACTTTAATCTTTTCTCTGTTTAACATGATGCTGCCCATCGGTTCTGTTGTGAAGATTTGATCTTCACCAGTATGTGCTTCAAATCCTCTTGGCTTTCAGTAAGAAGGTTGTATTATCTGCATATCACAGATGATATGTTTGTGTATGTATATGTATATATGTTTATAGATACACATATATGTATATTTATGCATGTGTGATTATATGCAAATAAGATTATACATGTGAGTATCCGTGAATCTGTGACAATATTGTATAGAGAAATAGCCACGATCAGGCCTGTGTAATGTAGGTGTGTTGGAACCAGATTCTGGACAGTGTGATGCCACAATAGAGGTGAGGAGCCCTGCCTGACATGGGTGCAATTTCAGAGTTAGAATGAAAGAAAGAAGCAGCTGTGCAGTAGGCGATTAGTAATGTCTTCCAAAAGAAAACAGCTTAAAATCATTCATTAGCATCATTAAAGAAAATAAATGCATGTCCTACCCAGCAGTAGTATCTTCTCTTTTTATTGTTTTTTGTCAAGAAGTATTTATTTCCCATGCTACAGAAATTTATATTTTAACTTATGATCAACCTTTCTCAAATGTTACCTCTAACAACTTTTAAAATAATCTAAGAGAGTGACAAGAATTCAAAGTACCATGATAGGTAAAAAAAAGAAGAAAGCTATCCTCAAGTTTCTTAGTACATCTATTTTACCCATTCTTCAATTTACTACAAACATCTTTGTTATTTAAATGTTCCCATTGTATTTTTTTCAATAAGAGGTATAAATTCAATCACTTTGCTTTTTTTTAAGCATGCCTCATAAAATACCACAGAAAAATATTCTGCAATAAAATAAAGATTAAATCTATTTTGGATTTTCCTATTCAGTATTTATATAAAAGAGAGAGCTATTGTTTCAGGACAAGCTATTTGTTAAATGGGCTACACTGAAGTCACAGCTCATTTTGTAAAATAGCTTTCCTCCAGAGCTGTATTTTCCATGGGCTTTGCATAAGGGAAGCCTGCTACTTCCATATGACCAAGTGAACTGTCTTTTACTTTCTAAACCAAGGAAGGGCATATCCGTCTCAAAATGGCACTCGAAATTAGTGTGCCCTGTGTGTTTCACAGGGATAGGAAATATGTCTTCACCTTCAGGTGTTTTGAAGTTCCTCAAAGTCTGAGACAAAGTCTCAAACTCACTGCCATTGAGTCCACTCTGATTCGTGGAGACCCTGTATGACAAGGTAGTCCTGCCCGTGGGGGTTTCTGAGACTGCAATTCTTTGGGGGAAACAAAAGTCTCATCTTCCCCTTGTGGAATGACTGTTCTTGTTTTGTTTTGTTTTGTTTTGGTGAAAGTGTTAAATAAGAACTCAATGAACTCTTGATTTTTTTGCAGAAGAAAATGTCTAAACATAAGGCAATATGAATAGATCAGTATTTTGATGTGTACCTACCATCTGCTTATTAAATTGTTCAATGATTTGGGCAATTGGCCATTCGCATTTGACCCTTAAATTGGTGGATTTGAACCATGCAGGTGCATGTATACATGGATTTTTAAATAAAAGGCCCCGATGGTAACCATGTCTGCTGGAGCGGTTTGCCTCTCCAGCAAGTTGCGTGTTCAGTAGAAACCTCTCTTGTGGTTGCTTTTTATCATGTTAAATGTACCCCATAAAGCTCGAATAAAACCATGGGGCTCATACAAAGTGCCTCTAGGGATCTTTGTAGTGCTCCCAACAAGCAGAGCAAGGTCATGACAAGACAAAACAGCGTTCAATTGCCTGACAGGCCCCACCGATGGGGGTCTTCAGTTGCTGTCACCCACCATTTCAGCAAAAATGGATCCTGAGTAAGGACCATTGCAGAAATCAAGGAAAAGCAATCCATGAAGCCCTTGCTGCAGCTAACTAAGCTGTCAAGTGTGAATCCTCTGCATGCTTTTTGTGGAATGTCTTTCTATTCATATTGAAAGTGCAGCTTTAATGTGGTCAGAGACTATAGAAATGCATTGTAGTTGTTGTTAAGTGATGCTGAGCCAGTGCTGTCTCGCTGACCCTCTGTCTATCTATGTATGTACCTAGAGAGCAAAATACTACCTAGTCCAGTGCCAGTCCCACGCTTCTTGGTTGGGCCCATTGCTGTAGTCACTGTGTAAATCCCTCTTGCTGAGGGTCTTATTGTTTTGGGCTGACCCTGTACTTTATCGATATTGTACTTAGAATACACAAAGTATTAATCAACTGTCTATGTTATCTGAAAGATTTCTAATCAACCTTAGGCTATTACTAGTCAAGTCGTGGGGGACTCAAAACTTATGCAGATTTTCAACTGTGCAGGGATGAGGAGAGCAGCATCCCTAACCCCATTTATTCAAAGTCAACTTGTACACCAGATTCATAAATTCAACATCCTTAGCAGTCATATCAGGTGTGTGAGCCTTGACTAGGTTAGCAAGTAAGACAACCAAATTTGACTTCAGCGTGCATGGTAGAGACATTTAACTTTATCACAAAGCTGAAAACGAAATTACAAACAGAAAGAATGATGTGAATTAAAAGTATCTACTGCTATCGAGTTGATTTGGATTCCGAGTGCCCTACAGGACAGAGCAGAACTGTCACAAATGGCTTGCAAGGCATATGAGAGTTAGACATTGACTAAAGAAGGCTGAAGGAGAATCCATGCAGTTGAATCATGGTGCTGATAAAGAATACAGAAAACACCGTGGGCTGCCAGAAGGACAGCCAACTCTGGGAAGATAGATCACCAGGGTGCTCCTTAGAGGCAAGGATGAGAGACCTCCCCTCACACACTTTGGGCATGTTCAGAAGAGACTGCTCTTACTCACTGCCATTGACTCTCTGCCAACAAATAGTGACCTTACAGGACAGGGGAGAACTGCCTCTGTGGGTTTTTGAGACTCTAGGTCTTTACAGGAGTAGAAAGGCACCTCTTTTTCCCACTGAACTGCTGGTGGTCAGCAACTGCTGACCTAGGAGTAGTAGCCCAATATGTAACCCACTGTAACACTAGGGCTCCTGGGTTCTTAAAGATACTATACAGATTTGGAAGGGGGGTTGTTTAATCCAAGCAAATATTTCCATTTGTAATTATTCAAGATGACAGGGCTTCACACAGTTTGAGTTTTATTGGGAAAACAAAGGGGGGAAATGCCATTGTTAGAAATACACAAGTATTTTCCCATGGGAAAAGAGAGCTGATTTTAACTAACTACTCCCCTGTGGCCCTGGTACATCTGAGGCAAAGTATTTATTGTCATCAAGCTCCACTTTCCTATGCAGAAAGTAGCAGAAATAAACCCTGATGAAAAGGGAATGTGTGAGTTAAATATAAGGCTACATGTAAATTACCTCACACAGTGCCTGGATATATAATAAATTAATAATTATGATTATGGTTTTTTCTTTTTTTTAAATCATTTTACTGGGGACTCATACAACTCTTATCACAATCCATACATACATCAATTGTGTAAAGCACATTTGTACATTCATTGCCATCATTCTCAAAACATTTGCTCTCCACTACAGTGAACATGTATCATTCACCACCACCACCACCCCAAAAAAAGAGTGCCTACTTTCTGGGTGGCAAGCGAGGACCCTCACAAAGGGTATATTCTAGATCGTGAGAGGACAGATGAGTCTTCTAAATGGGGTCTGAGAAAAAAATGTGCTTTCCCCCCAAGAGCAGCTGACCTTGCAGTTAATAACCCAACACATAACTCCTAGGGTCCTCTGTGAAAGTGCTTTCAAGTTCAGTTATCCTTTATAACACAGGGGACCCCATGAGCCAGAATGGACCCAATGGGCAACAAGCTTGGACTCTGTTTGTTTTCTTGGGGGAGGGGGAGGAAAGAGGTCTACATTATACATATTAGAGTTGTGATAATGGGATGATCCATGATCCTGGCAGGACAGATGGCAGATGCTAGCTCCTCTACAGGGCATCTGGGTAAGTTCTTGACAGTAGAGGGGCTTCCCTGGACCACTCACTGGACAGCTTGTCTCCGCAAATCCTCCCCTAGCTTAAGTACTTCGCTTTCCATTTACTGTGAGAGTTCTGCCAGTCAAGACTCCCCTAGGCAACCCAAACACCAACACAATCCAGTCACCCCACAGCCTCCCAGCTACACCAAATGTGGGTACAGAGTCCACTGCAATCCTGGCCCCTCTTCCATGTTCCTCTCCTGAGGAACCCTCCACTCCCCTAGCTAAAAGCAAGGCCTGAATTAAAAAAACACTCCCCAATTCCTGGAGATGCAGGGCAGTCTCTCTGGAGAGAATTCCCTCATCCAGCTCTGTCTCAGAGGCTGCGCAGAGATTGGACTGTGCTGAAAGCTCATTCCCATCAGCCTGGCAGTAAGAAATCAGGTTTTACTTTTAATCGAGCCCTCTGACCTCCACACTTGCTTGATCTGGAGCTTTGGTGATATGGGCCTGCATGGGATGAGGGTCAGGTAGAGAAAGCTTTCCTTCCTGAGCCCTCCAAGTGGGGGCGGGGAAGTCAAAGCATGCTTTCTTCTCAAACCTTTTTTTCACAGTATGTCCTCTGCCCTTCACCTTCCTCTCTAGAGCTGAGTCGGTGCTAGGCAGGTTCTTTTGCTGTGACTAGGTCCTTGCCGCGTGGGTCTTGCAGCGGACCCTTGCTAAATTGTGGAAGTGTTGCCGTCTGTGGAGAGGTCTCACGTGGTGCTAACAAGTAACGCCTGCAGCAGCTAACGGAAAGATTGGAGGTGTGTGTCCATTTAGACACATCTCAGAATAAAAGCCTGATGATCTACCTCTAAAAATCCACCGACTGAAAACCCACTCGATGTAGCTCTCCTCTGATCCATAGAGGGGCACCATATCTTGGAATTGGCCTCTACTGTCGAATTTGAGTTAAACTTCCAAAACAACAAGAGAATCTCATTCCACATCCTCTTGCATAATATGTACTCAAACTAGGGTCTATATAGAGAGCCCTGTTGACGTACTCTGAAGCATCGGGCTGGTGACCACAGGGTCAGCAGATCGAAACCACCAACCGCCCCATGAAGAGAAGGACCAACCTTTCTAATCTTGGAGAGAGTGACAGCCTAAGAAACCCACGGGGCAGCCCTACTCGGTCCTCTGGGGTCCCCATGGGTCGGAATGGACTGGATGGGTGTGAGCATGGTGCACAGAATGACATTAACCACAGCTTCTGTCACTGAGTTACAAGCCTCTCCAGACCTCCGTTCTTGTCCTGCTCCCAAGAAAGGTTTCCGGCGAAGGACAAAGTTCAGACAAGATTCAGAGAAAAGGTTTAAACAAGAAGAGTGAGTTTATCGAAGAGGATACTTTAGAAAAAAGGTCCAAAGGGCCCTTAGCTGCTCTAAAAGGCCCAGCAACATGTAATGCTGGCTCTTACATTGGCTAATGGTGGATTTCCCACTAAAGACTGGCTTTGTGGTGGGTCTTCTGTCTGGATTGGTTCCCAGAGTGTCCCTCCTCCTCTTTCAGGTACGCATATTCAGCACTCTATCAACCCAGTGTCCCAGACTCCATGCTGTGCTCCCTTCTCAGACTCCAGACTGAGCGTCCATTCTGTCACTAAGGGGTTGTGTGAACAGCCAGCCTTTCTTTCCCCGGCCATGTCATTATCTCTAGTATCTTCCATTCTGCCCTCACCTTCCTCTTGTCTCTTCCATTGATTAGGAAATGTATTCAACACTTCCTTTCACCTTCCATTGTGCCAGAAAGGTGTAAGGAAGCCTGTCTCCCCCACTTCTGTGTTTTAGATTCCTACCACTTTCCCACCACTTATCACTTCTTCTACCTTTGCCATTTTCGGGCTCCCTGACAGATTCTAAAGGCAGAACTCGACTATAGGAATCCACAGGATTTACTTTCTGTTTTCTGTGCTTCAACATGAGATGTGTCTCAGTGACAAAAATCCAGCTGCCCTGTCCCCCTCTCCTCAGCACTGAACTCCCAAAACGTAGCTCTCATCTTCAAGACAGAGCAAGAGCCCGCGGCTTAGAAGCAGAGGCCATGGGTGAAAAAGAGGGAAAACAAAGAAGAGAGAAAGAGAAAGTAAGTTTGTAAATGAGAGGCGCAGATTTTTCAAATGGTGGTTTCAGTCCATCAATTCTAAATTCTACCTGTGCCTTAACCTCCACACCCCAGCTCCAAAAAAAAACAACAACAAACAACTGGTAAGTGTTGATTTCTACTTTCTCTCTCTCTCTCTCTCTTTTTTTACATGACCTACATCATTCACAGGATTTGTATTTGTAGGAGTATTTGGGGGAGCAACATATGTGAATGTATTGTGAATCGCTACGGAAAGAATCCTCTCAGACACCAACTTCTATTGTGGGTGAGGCTGCTCATTCCCAGGTGAGCCGCCCCTGGCTCTGACTGCTGACTGCCTTTGATGGAGGCCCTCAGGCTGCTATTTGCAGCCTGAGCACAAGAAAACCTTCAAAGATTTGTGCTCGGTGCCCAGGGACTTTTGGAAGTACAGAAAACCAAAGGATTAAAAAGCATCAAGGTCCTATCTTGGGCCTAGGGACTCTATCAGATCCTCAATTCAGCAGTCTGAAATTCTTAGACAATTTTTCTAAGACGTTTCTGGTTTCCTTGAGCGGATTAACCTTGAATCAGACAAGGTTAGCACCCATTCATAGTCTTCTAACACATATAAACTTCACATTTGAGTAGGAAAGGCTATAATGTTTCCTCATCCTCGTTTCCTATCTTCAGTAGATGATTGCAGCTTATTTGCGGGGGGAAATCCGTGCATCGATTGATAAGAGATGGAAAATGATGAGTGACAACGTTTGCTCTGTTAACGTCTAGGAACAAGACGGGAGGAGAGCGCAGGAACGGCACTCGGAGGAAAGGCAGTTGTCATCACGGTCTTCTCACTTTTAGTTTGAAGTTTGTGGCGGTTTGTTAACTCGGTGACTTTTACGGACACTTTTTGCAGGGAGGAAAAAACAATAGAGGGAAAACAGGTGTATCAAAACCTTGTGTCTACTTTGCAGGCTAGCTCTGTGCTGGGGGGATCCTGACACAGTTTTATACTGAACCCGGAGGGCCACGCAAGTGTAGGATGACCTCGGATGACCTCAGTTTTTTCTGGACCCGTGTGATTTGTTCATTGGTCACAAAATACAGGTCTATTTCAGTTTGACTCTTTCTCCTTTTACAGCCGCTCAGACCCCGGTCTGGATCTGATGGAGCAGGAATCTGGAGGGTTCTTTCTTCTCTCTCCCTTGAAAAATGTTAACTTTATTTACTATTCATTTTTGTTTTTATTTATCTGTATGTATGTTTTATTTATCTGTATATACATTTTATTTTTGTTTATGGAATACAATACTCTTCCCACCCCACTCCAAAAAGCCAACGTATTCTGTGCAGCTGCATAGCTTATAAAACTATCTCATTAAACATATACCCCACAACCTTCCCTCTCTCCATAGTTTCCTGTCCCTTCCTTCCCCACCCTCTCCCCTGCCCCCAAGTGCCACCCTGACCCTGGCCTTGTCAGAGTCTTTAAAGTATTATCCTTGAGAGTGAAAAACACCTCTTTTTCTTGATTTTCCTTTATAATAATGGCGGCATAAAGTGTTTCTCTAGATGCCACTCACTAACTTTCCTAAGCATACTCTACTCTAATTTTGTCCATGCCTGAAAGGGTTTGAGAGACTCATCACTGTTTTGTGTTGTTTTTATAAGGATGCATAATATTCCAGCCTTATAACTAGACCAGGATTTGTTTATCCAGTTCTCTATAGTTGGAGTTTTTGATAGTTTGCATCTTTTCGAAATTATAGAAATTGCTGCATTACAAGAGATTCTGGGCATGTGTTTTGACGTGGATTTTCACATTCCTCTCCAAACTAAACACACTTGGGTGCCTTGCCTGCTCTGCGTTTGCAGTTTGCTGGTACCTACTATGAGGTGGCTTCTGATTCTCCGTGAACCTCTAGGACAGAGAACTGCCTTGCAGACGCTACAGTGTGGCGTGTTATAGGCTGTGATCTCCATACTCTGTGACAGGGAGGGTGGCGCAGGGTCAGGCAGTGCTTCCGTTGTACATGGTGTCATGATGAAGACAGAGGACAATTACCGTCAGGAGAATAGACCAGCAAGTCTGAACCACTGGTGAGCTCAGACTGCTCACCATGATATTAGCAACTCGTCTTGGTCAGCCTTTAAATGGCCCAATTTCCCAAAGAAAAAGGCTCCTAATGTTCTCACCCCATCATCTTAAGTGCCCCTTTGGCCCAGGCAGCAACAGGCTTCTTAACTCACAGGCGATGCCTACCTGGGCCTCTGCCCCATCAGCCTCCAAGAGGGCAGGCACACTTTGCTCCTGTCCTGCGAATAATCGCTTGCAGATTAGGGCTGACAAGCATGTTCTAGAGGCTGTTCTCACTCCCAAAGCAGGCCAAGCTCCTGCCATAGAAGTGACGATTGAATAGGGCATACAAAATGGAGTCACCACAGACAATAAAAAAAGCTGACATGTAGGCCAACAAGAATAAAGAAGTCAACAACAAAATGAGCTGACAAGAAGAAAACTTAAAATTGCCAGAATCCAAGGCGATCGGACTAAACACGAGTTTTTCACCCCTTATTGAACTTAACAGTTTAGATTGCACCCCTTATTGGACTAAACACTTGAAGTTGCACCCCTGATGGACTGAACACCTGCAGCCACACCTATGAATACACCTCAAAAAATCATATGAGAATACAGCTCAGAGCCCAGAGGGGTAGAGCGTCTGAGCGCTGCAAGCGAACAGAACCCTCACTGCACCCTCACTCCTGCTTTTCAGTCTTGCCTGCTTTTTCTCAACTTGCATTGACATGTGCGAATGCCCATTGGAACTGGAAGAGTTAATGTTTATTGTGCCAACCTGGCCAATGAATACATGTGGGATTAATTGAAAGGTGGAGAGATAAATGGCTCAGTGAGCCTCGCCTTTCTTGCCTCTTGCTCTTTGATCATCGGACTAGTGTGCAGCTGCCTTGCTTGTTCTGTGCCTCAATTTGCAAGCTACACTACCTGTGGGACACCTAACCTGTGGACTATGTCACCGTAATTTGAGGTTCCTTCAAGACCTGCTTTGCCACACCATTGGAATTCACATGGCTTGAGCTGGGGACTGTCGGACCCTGTCATCTGACTGACTATTGGTGACCTGCCTTGCTGTTTGCTGCCTGTGCCCAGATAGCCTGAATTTTTCTACAGAGGACTACCCAGGTAGCCCTCAACACTTGAAGGACTGCCAGTGTCTCACAACTGTCTCACGGGAGTGAGTTGCACTGAGCCATTTGTACTGCTTTATCATTTATTTAACTGTTTATCATGTCATATATATGACAATATGATATATACGTCATAACTGTTTCTTATGGCATGTATATATTAGCATCTGGTTTTGTTTCTCTAGAGAACCCTGTCTAACATAGGAACAAATTGGTTAAAATACGATTTGGCTCACACAGTGTGTTCTGCTCATGAAAGAGCCAGGCCTAGTCATTGTGTGAAGCTTAGAGACTGCACGATCACTGCCCCAGGGCATAAGATGACCGATCCCTAAGCTCTGTCTTTAGAACTGTCAACATATTCGAGACACTGCTTCTGCACATGGCTCAAGGAAGGATGGTGCCGACGCCCAGGGAAGAGGTCTCAAAGTCTTCCTACCACTTTGCAAGTCTTCACAGTGATCTCTCTAGCAATTTACTTGCCTCAGACAAGGCAGCCTGGCTATTTCGGATTTAAAAGATGTTGTTGTTGTTTTGTCTCTGTGAGAGGAGGTGCCCGTGCAGCTCTCTATTCCACCATCTTGATTCCTTTCAAATATGCATACAAATTGTGATCAGCAGATTCTCCCTCATGTGTCCAAGTGCAAAAGTGGAAACCCAGAGGGTTTGCAAGGGCTGATTTTTTTTCAAAAGTAGATCGCCGGCCTCTTATCCAAACACTCCCAGGTGAGTCGGCCTTCCCACTGTGTAGTGAGCAGCTGAGCACATCAAGCATTCGCACCACTCCAAATTCCTAAAAGGTCTTGGTACAAATTAATTGATGCGAGGTCACAGCCCAGTCGGTATGTCATCTCCGCTCAATAATTTAGAATTCACTAGGATAAATGATGTGTTAAACTCTTCTGTCCCCTCCTAACCCTTTGTTAACTGACTCTTTAGTCCAAAAACTATGTTATCTTTTCTTCAGTTCCTTAGGTACTTATTTTTATGATTGAATTCATTTTGAACTGCCCGGGAAGCACAATGTATTTTACACTAATGGGCACCCCTATTAGATTTTGTGACTGCTCTAAAAGTGTATCGCCCGTTTGGTGACTGAAAACAACAGAAATATATTCTCACCTTGCTCTGGAGTCCAGAAGTCTGAAAATAGTTTCATGGAGCCAAAATTAAAGGTCAGTAGGGCTGCATTTCAGGAGCCCTGATGGAGTAGTGGTTATGCGTTCAGTTATTTATAGTGGTTATGCATTGCAAGGTTAGCAGTTCAAAACTACCAGCTGCTCCGTGGGAGATAGATGGGGCTTTCTGTTCTCATAAAGATGTACAGCCTCGGGAACCCACAGGGGCAGTTCTATTCTTATGCGATACATCAGAATTAACTCAGTGGCAGTGAGTTTGTATTTTTGATTAATCTTTACGTTTGTTCACTGGAATTTTAGGGCCTGGATTAAAGGAAATTCACTTAGTTATATTCCTTGCCGTTGCTTTCTACACAACCAACTTCAGGCAGCTAGCCAACCTTTTTTTCCCTCCTGTCTTCTTTTCTGGGGACCATTGAACCTTGAAAGCCAGGTCTGTGGGCTCAGTGCAAGACACCTGCCTTCTAAACCCAGTGCAATCTCCAACTCTGTAGGATATCTTTTTTGCAAAACACTAGAAAGTCTTTTTAGTTCTAATTTTCCACATTTTAGTGGAGGAACTTTGTGTCTTCACGTACCCATCTTCACTTTTGAACAACTCTGAATGAATATAGAAGAATAATTTTGTGTGTGATTAAGAAGTAATGCAAAATTCTAAAATATTTTTAAAAATTTTTCCTTCCAAAGCAAATCATATAATGGATTATGAAGTCCAAAATTAGAAACAGGAAAACACATTCTGTTTTGTTGCTGCCAACAGGCTGGAAATCCCCTCTAAGAAAATATTTTTGAAATTTAAAAAGCAGCTGGAAGCATTTAAATATACGCAAACACTTCAACATTCCATATAGAACGTCTTTTAAAAGGGAATTTTAATCATGTACTTAAAAAAAGAAACAAAGAATTGGTTATCATTAAAGTGTTGAAAATTTGCTTTCCTATTTGTCAGCAAAGCAGAGATCATACATATTTGATTCCAGATCATCCATCCTCTACTGAATCATCCATCCTTTCCGGAATCCTTTTTAAGAGGCAAACAAACCCTGCACGGTCTCCTTGACTCACCCTTGGGTTCCCACAACCCCGATGCTATTTTCAAAGGAGTCCAAGCTGAGGAGCTGGGAGATTATTGAACTCATCAGAGAGGGAGCCAGTGATGAACTGGAAGCTGATGAAGGCATTTCCTCTTACATTTTCTATGCATTTTGTTTGAACTTTGCAAAGCATTATTTTCCCAAGAGACTTAGAAACCTCCTTCTTAAAATGCTTCCATCCTAGTTTGTTTAATGCCTCTCATCATTTCCCAGGACATTCTTTTGCTGTCGGAAAGCAAAGTTCACTTTGGAGATGTGCATCAGCTTTCTGTGGGGAAGAGCTTTTCTGGTCACTCAACACAGAACATCTGCTCTCTGGCCTACATGGGGTCCCTTCGCAGGGCCGCATTAATATAATGACCTGCCTCTGCCTACCTCTAAAGTGAGGACAAGATACATGCTTCTGGGTGATTAATTACCGTTAATTAAGCACAGTCACATCCTCACACAAAAGATAGTGCTTTAAATGACAGCACTTATGTGTCTGATAGACATACAGTTTGTGAGAAAAGTACTATAAATTCTTTGGGGAGTGGGGAATTCCAGATATGGTTTTACCTTTTTCTTAATTTAGAAACTTTACCAACAAAGAGAAGCATATGGGCCAGGAGAACAAAGATAATGATTTAAGGATTCTGACCGAGGTGCACAAAGGGTCCTTCTCTCCTTCTGCTTCCCACACTTCAAGCCCCACTCTCTGTTGCTCTTTTCCACGCTGCGTACTCAGCGCTGCTAGGGAATCTCACATTTCAGGAATAAGTAGCCCATGACATTCAGACTCTCCCTCTGAGAAGGTACTTGATGATGCCGTACGGTAGAGTCTGTACCAGGTTCTGATATACATGTGGAAATGTAATTGCTCCGTCACGCTCACCTACTCATTTTGTCCCTCCATACCCCTTCTCACAAGTGACATGTTTGTTTGTTTAATCATTTTAGTGGGGGCTCTTGCAACTCTTGTTACAAACCATACATCAATTGTATCCGACATATTCGTGCATCGTTCTTTTCTAGACATTTACTTTTCATTGAGCCCTTGGGATCAGCTCTTCTTCCCCCTACCCCCAACCCTTGTGGCCCCCTCATAGATTGTAGATTGTTAATTACTTTCAAATTTCACAACAACCGCTGTCTCCCTTCCTCTCTGGTTTCTGTTGTTCTCCCCCCTGGCTGGGGGTGTGTGGTTATGTGCCATTTATTGTGATCAGTGCTTCCCTCCCTCCCCAACTCTCTCCCCCTCTTCCCTATCCTTCTGGTATCTCTAGTCCCATTCCTATTCCTGGGTTCCATGTGTTGTGAGCTTTATCTCTTGCCTATACCTATGTCCGTGCTCCCGTCTAGTCTAGATTGGGAGGCAGCACTGAGGTCGTGATAGTGGGGGGGTGAGGAGGCCTCCAGGGAACAGAGGTATGTTGCCTTACCCATTAGTGCTCTACTGTACCTTGATTAACTCACCCTCTCCCTGTGATCCCTCTGTGGGGGGATGCTCCATTGTCCATAGATGGGCTTGGGGTCTCTGTTCCAAACCCCCTCCATTCTCACCAATGCATTTTTGTTCGTTTATTACTGTTTGTTGTGAATCTTCTGATGCCCATTCCCAGTCTCGACACCTCATGATCACACCAGCAGGTGTGCTTCTTCCATATGGGCTTTTTGCTTCACTGTTGGATGGCCGCTTGTTTAACTCCAAGCCATTATATCTTTTAATAGCCAGGCACCATCCTCTGTCTTCACCACATTTGCTTATGCACTATGTAGGGGGCGGGGTAGTGGTGAGCATCACAGAATGCCAATTTGTTAGAACAAAGTGTTCTTGTATTAAGGGAAGGTATGAGCCTAGACCCAAGGCCTATCTGCAGCTTCACTGTATTGCCTTATAAATATATGTACACTGACCAATAACACTATTGTTATGGATTAATGTATTTGCATAAGTGCACACTTCTGTTAATCTCCCTATCTATGCCTTTTTTTCCTAGAGCTTGCCTCTGTTTCCTTTTGCCTCCTCCAGCACCCGTATCACTTTCCCCATTCTTCCACCTTTTAGTTCTTCCTCTCCACTAGCTTGGTGTTGCTCTAATACTCACAGGATCTCTAACCTCTCCTAGATGCTGGTTCCATTTCCCTAGTTGTTCCCCTGGTCATGACACCATCCACTCACCATACCCTTCCCCCCACCTCCTTCTTCCCCCTCCACCTTCCGGGCCATTGGTCCCATTGCCTTCTCCCCAGGCATCCCTCCCATGGTCCAACCCATATAATTGGGCAAACCATCCATGTCCTAGTCCAAACAATAAGAAAGCATACAGCTGAAGAAAGAAAATGAAAGAGAAAAAAGATGAGAGGCACGAAAAACAAAACAAAACCCTACATAGGTCCAGGTCTGTTTGCTGGTCCTCATGAGATCCTCCCCCCTGGTCCTGAGGGAGATTTGGGGGCTGTCCCTCTTTGCCTGAAATCCATTCTTGGGGCTCCTCAGGGGCTCTGTGGCTCAGCTTCACTCCAATTGCTGATCTGTTATGCTCCATTCCCTGCCTCGTGTCACCATTGTTGTCTCCCTGCCTCCCTGCCTCGTGTCACCATTGTTGTCCCCTGTCTCCATATGCTCCAGTTAAGGGACTACATGCCTTGAGTTGTTCGTTGTCCCACAGTCCTCTCTGTTCCCCAACAGCTCCATGCAGGGACCTCATCCTCTGGGCTGGTGTGCACATGCGGAGTCTAGGCCAACTGTCTCTTTCTCTGTTTTCCTGCTTGGTTTGCTTCCATCTGGATATGGTGGGTTGGTTTCATCCCCCACCAGAAAGTTTGCGACACATACTTCCAGGGTGGGGGTCAGGCTGGTTCTGGTTGGGTTCCTCCCTGCAGTCCAGTCTTTTCATGGATTCCTCCATGTGTTACATTGCCCTCCTGGTTTAGCTTGCCATGGTGGGGTCTGTATGCATGTTCCAATTCTGTGGAGACACAACCAATACCAACCCCCTGGGTGGGTTAGTGCCCTGTTCCCCCCATGAAGTCATCTCAGTTTCTACCCATCCCTGTTCTCCATCCTCCTTCCCCCTTTCCCATCCTTTATGTTGGATTCACATGTACCTCCCTGGGTTTGGTCTGACCTCCCCTCGACTGTCTATGCTTCCACCTGTGGATTATGTGATAAATGTCTTCTATTCCTGCTGTGCTGATTGTACTTAGCTCAGGGCACTCCTATTATACTTGATTTTTTGAGATTGGCTTACCTCACTTACCATAATTCCTTCCAACTCTTCCCATGAAACATGTTTCATGTGATCGTCCGTGCTTTTTAGTGCTGCATAGCACTCCTCTGTGTGTATGTGCCAGAGTTTACTAATCTACTCGTCTATCAATAGAAATTTAGGTGGTTTCTAACTCTTTGCTATGGAGTGTCACAATAACCATTGGAGCACAGATGACTGGTCATGTTTTATTTCTTGCCTCCTCTGGGTATGTGCACAGTAGAGGGATGGCTGGGTCATGAGGTAGATCAATTTCCATTTTCCTTAAGTATCACCAGATCACTTTCCACAGTGGCTGTACATATCTACACAACCACCAGCAGTGGAGGAGGGTTCCTATTTCACCACATCCCCTCTAACATGTTGCTCTCTGATTTTCTGATTTGGGCTAACCTCAGGGGTGTTAGATGGTAGCTCATTGTGTTAATTTCCATTTCTCTAGTGTAAATTCATTTCAGTTCTTTCATCCACTTCCTTAAGGGGTTAACTGTTTTCCTCTTTTTGCAGGCCATGAGGGTGTTGTTGATTTTTAGTAATGAGCCCTTTGTCTGATGTGCCATTACTAAAAATCCTCTTCCAGTCTGTGGGTTACCTTATTACCCTCTTGGTGAAGTCTTTTGAGGCACACAGGTGTTTTATTCTTATTAAATCCAATTTGTCGATTTCCAGTTCACCTGTGTGTGTACCCTTCCCTATTGCAGTGAGCCTATGAATTCCCTGGGACAGTGATCTTAGGTTTGTCTTGATTCCTTCTTTGATGGTCCTGATAGTTTGGGATTTTACTTCTAGATATGTAATCCACCTTGAGTTTATTCTTGTGCATGGGGTGACATAAACGTCTTGTTTCATCTTTATATATGTGGATATCCATTGTTTCCAGCGCCACTTGTTAAAAAGGGCATTTGCTTCCCACTTGATGGTTTTGGGACCCTTGTCAAAGATCAGTTGTCTATATGCTGATGGTTTTATTCCTGGGCTATCTATTCTTTTCCACTGATGTGAATATCTGTCATTGTGCCAGTATCACGCTGTTTTGACCACTGTAGCTGTGTAGTGGGTATTAAAATCAGGTGAGTCCTCTGACTTTGTCCTTGAGGAGTTCTCTGCTAATTCTTGGCTTCTTCCCTCTCCATGTGAATTTGGTGTTCAGTTTTTCCAATTCTTTGAAAAAGATTGTTGGTATTTGAATCAGAATAGCATTAAACTTATAAAGTGATTTGGGTAAGATTGTCTCTTTACTATATTGAGTCTTCCAATCCACAAGCATGGGATGTTCTTCCATTTGTGGAAGTTGCTTTTGATTTCCTGTAGTAGGGTATTATAATTGTCCTTGTATTGATATTTAGTTTGTTTGTTTGTTAAATATATTCCTAGGTATTTCAGTTGGTTCTTGGCTACTGTGAAGGATACTGCCTTCTTGATCTCCCCTTCCATATTCCTGTCTGATGTGTATAGTAAACTATTGACTTCTGTTTGCTGAATCCTGCCACTCTTCTTGTATCCTGCCACTCTTCCATATTCCTCTATCGCTATAAGTACTCTGTTGTGGAGCATTTGGGGCTTTCAATGTACAGGACTGTGTCATCTGCAAATAGCGATAGTTTCACCTCCTCTTCTCCCATTTAGATACCTTTAATGTCCTTCCACTGTCTTGTGTTGTTACCTAGGATCTCTAATATGATATTGAATAGAAGTGGGGACAAGGAGCATCCTTGTCTTGTACCCTTTTTCAGTGGGATTGTTTTTGTCTTTTCTCCATTGACTATGATATTGGCAGTCGGCTTTTTGTAGGTAGCTTGTATTAGCTTGAGGAATTTAACTTCCATTCCTATCTTTGTGATTGTCTTAATTAGGAATGGGTGTTAGGTGTTGTCAAATGCTTTTTCTGCATCTATGGATATTATCATGTGGTTCTTATACATTTTCTTATTGATGTGGTGTATGATATTGATGGATTTCCGGATGTTAAACTATCCCTGCATCCCTGCAATGAATCCTACTTGTTGTGGTGGATGATGTGTTTTGTATACTTTTGTATTCTATTGGCCAATATTTTGTTTAGGATTTTTGCATCTGTGTTCATTAAAGATATTGGTCTATAGTACATTGTACCTGTGGGGTATTTGCCCTGTTTGGATATCAAAGTTATGCTGACTTCCTAGAATGACTTTGGGAGTTTGCCATCCTTTTCTGTGTTCTGGAATACTTTGTGGAGGATTGGTGTCAACGCTTCCCTGAATGCTTGGTAGAATTAGTCTGTGAAGCCATCTGGCCAAGGGCCTTTTTTATTAGCATCTTGATAACCCTTTCTATTTCTTTTTTGCTATGGGTTTGTGGAGGTTCTTGATCTCTATCTGAGATAATCTAGGGAGGAACTGTTTTCCAAGTATTTATCCATGTCTTCCATATGTCTGAATTCATTAGAATACAATCCTTCATAATACTTTTAATCTCATTGGGATCTGTTGTAATTACCCATTTCATCCATCATCCTGGCTATTGATGTTTGCTCCTTCCTTTCCTTAGTTAGGATTGCCAGTGGTCTGTCAATTCTGTTGATCCTTTCATAGAAACACCTTTTTGCTGCATTTATCTTTTGCATCATTCTCTTCTCTTCCCACTGGTTTAACTCTGCCCTTATTTTTTATTATTTCTTTTCTTTTGCTATTGAAGGAGTTCTTCTGTTGATTCTGTTCTAGTTTTTGGAGGTTTTGTGATAATGTATCAGTCATACACCTCTCTTTTTTCATATATGCATCTACTAATATCAAGCTACCTCTGACAACTGTCTTCGCAGTATGCCATAAATTTTAATATATTGTATTCTCATTCTCATTAGTTTCTAGAAACTTCCTAACATCTTCTCTAATCTGGGCCTGAACCCATTCATGTTGCAGAAAATCATTGTTCATCCTCCAATTGATTGCCCTTGCTTTGCTGGTTGTCCTTTTATTAATCTCCAGCTTTATGGCATGGTGATATGAGAAAGATGTCTAAATAATCTCTGTGTGTTTGAATTTACTCAGGCTTGACTTGTGTCCCAGCATATGGTCTATTCTTGAAAATTAGCCACGTGGACTTGAGAAGAATGTGGGTTTTGTTTTTTGCATTTTGATGGAAAACTCTATAAATGTCTATCAGGGCCAGCTGCCTAATTGCATTGTTTAGCTCTCTAGCCTCTTTGCTGAGCTTCTTTCCCAGTGATCTGTCTTTCTCTGATAATGGAGTATTAAAGTCATTTGCTATGATTGTTGAATCATGATTTCTTTTTTCACCTATTTAATAGTTTGATGAAATTCACCACTCCATTGTTGGGCATGTAAACATTTAATATTCTAACTGGTTCCTGATTTACTGATCCTTTGAGCATTATATAACCCTCTCCTTGTCTCTTTTTATGGTTTGAACCTTGAGGTCCCTTTTGTCAGAGATTAGGATTGCCACCCCTGATTTTGTTAAATTCCATTTGCCTGATATACTTTCCGCCAGCCTTTTTTTTTAGTTTATTTTTGTCTGTGCGCCTAAGATGTGTCTCTTATGAGTCATTCAGGGTGCAGTGTTTTCCCTAAATGCTCCCCCGCCCCCACTGTCACGATACCAATTCTACCTTACAAATCTGGCTATACCAGAGGATGTACACTAGTACAGATATAAACTGGAAACACAAGGAATCTAGGACAGATGATCTCTTCAGGACCAGTGGTGAGAGTGGCAATACTGAGAGGGTAGAGGGAAGGTAGGGTAAAAAGGTAGAACCTATTACAAGGATCTACATATAACCTCCTCCATGGGGGACAGACAACAGAAAAGTGGGCGAAGAGAGATGTCAGACAGTGTAAGAAATGACAAAATAATAATTTATAAATTATCAATGGTTCATGAGGAAGGGGGAATGAGAAGGGAAAGGGAAATGAGGAGCTGATACCAAGAGCTCAAGTAAAAAGCCAATATTTTGAGAATGATGAGGACAACAAATGTACAAATGTGCTTGACACAGTGGATGCATGTATGGATTGTGATAAGAGCTATATGAGCCCCCAGTAAAATGATATTTTTTAAGATGTGTCTCTTACGGGCAACAGCTTGTTGAGTTATGTTTTCTGAGCCAGTCCGCAAGCCCTTTTCTTTTAATGTATGAATTGAAGCCATTGGGGGGATTCCAACTCCCAATGACCCTGTAGGATGACGAAGAATTTCCCCTTTGGGTTTGCAAGGTTTTTCATCTTTATGGGAACAGATACCCTCACTTTTCCCTGAGAAAGCAACTACTGGGTGGGAACCTCTGAAATTGTGGCAAGTACATAGCCACTACCCCAGCAGGGCTCCACAGAGATGAATATCCTTGGAAACCCAAATGAGCAGTTCTACAGAGCCCCGTAGGGTCATTATGAGTTGGAATTGACTCATTGGCAGTAGGTTTGGTTTGGGTTTTCATGTTTTAACACATGTAGAAATTATGAAGAAATTAGGTTATTTTTTTAAAATCTATCCATCTTAAAAAAGTATGTGTAACATTGCAAAGCTTTTTTGAGTATTTTCTATATATGTACGAATATAGGTACATGGGTAATGATAAAAGCATTGCTAATTAGGTTTCAGGTCATATATGTGTGGGTTTATTTCACACCAAACAAGTTTAAATGTGACCCTGCTCCCTGTAGATGGTTTTCCATTACTTTTGTCTCACATTGACACCCTGAGAATATGAACATCTAACAGAGGGATTTGCATCTCTATGTTTACAGCATAAACCATTGACAAAAAAGAAAAGGAAGATGTGTTCTATTTAATGAATAGGTTCATTGCAATATACAGAAGAAAGATGCATCCATGGTATATTTGACTTTGAGCTTTTTAAAACTCCCTTGAACTTATTAATATTGCAAGGCAAAAACAAGGAATTTAAGGGCCATTTGGGTACCTTTGGGCAGGCAGCTAAACATGTAATTTGTGGAGCGATTTGGGTCAAGATGGTGTGCAGGTAAGCAGCACATTCTGAGGGCTCTTTTGTGCAAGGTGGGTCTAGTGCTCTGGTGGCCTCGTGGAAGGATTCTGGCAGCATGCTTATATCTCTAGGGGAGCAGAAAGCCTCATCTTTCTACCACAAAGTGGCTAGTGGACTGATGGGTTCCATTGATTGATCTTCCAATTAATAGCCCAACTGTAACCCGCTAAACCATCAGGATGCCAGGAAGAAAGAGGCGAGGGAGTAAAAGCCCCAAGTATAATAATAAACACTAAACTCACTGTCCTTGAGAAGATTCCAACTCACAGTGACCATGTAAGACATAGGAGAACTGTCCCTGTGAAGCTCCAAGGCTGTAAATCTCCATCGGTGCAGAAAGCCTCATCTTTCTCCAACAGCTCAGCTGGTGGATTTGAACCACTGACCTTTCAATTAGCAGTCACACCTACAACTGACTGCACTATTCAAGTGTCCTTCAAGTTTATTGAGATATGGCAAAACCACCACATTTTCCACAGTGATATGTGCATTCAAGTACATGTGTGTGTTTGCTTATAGTTGACACTAGATCTCAAGATTAAGAAAAAAATCCTTTCTAATCACCTGCTGATTCCATTCCTTTGTGGATCACTCAGAATTCAGTAGGTTTGCTAAGTGATGGGGGTGTGAGGGCACTGCAATCAACTCATTCCAGCAGGTGAGTCTTGGAGAGGAGGCAACCAAACATACCCATTTAAATAGGAGGCATCAGTTATTCTGATATGAGAGAGTCATGAATAGCATTTCATGATGGTCAGAAGTTGTTAGAGTGCGTACAATTAGAGAACAGCAGCTTAGGGACAACGCTCTATTCTCTTCAGAAGGCTTCTGTGAGTTAGAATAGCAATGGATTTAGTTTCCATGGGGTAGAGCATGATGGTTATCAATAGGTCCCTGGAATATTTGGTGAGCTCTTTTGTCCTTTTCAATGGCATTTAAATCAAAGGTAAGACATGTTTTCTTACTCAATTTTTTTGAGCAAAACGGATTGACTTGTTATAGTTATAGTTCACTTAGGGGTTGCCCACACATCAACTGTTGTGTTAACCAAGATTTAACCCTGAAAGGTACTTTTTTGGTTGATGGATCTGCAGGTGTGTAGCGATTGCGAAACTAATTGAAAGATAATAAACGTGCCCCTCCTCTGCTATGAAGCCCGAAGCCCTAAAGCAGCAGGCAACATCTTTGTTTTTTTTTCTTTGTAACATTCCTTCGCTAATATAGATATCTCTTTGATTTGATGTGCTTTATTGGTTGGCATTTATATTTGCTCTTATTCCTTTCCAAGCCCTTTAAAAAATGTGTCAATTATATGTTAACATGTTAAAAATACTGCCTGGTGGTAGTGGCTCTCTATAAAATGATCATTGGTTGGTTTCCAACATATTTACGGATGGTGACCTCAGCACCAGTTTATGGAGCGATATTTCAATATTCCCCGGATCAGATCTCACCATCACCAGGTAATAGAATGAGGTTAACTTTTTTTTAAGGTTAACTTTTTAGATTTTTAAAATAGTCTTTAAATTAATTCTCTGAAAAGTTGAATGGAAAGTAATCCTCTTAGAACTCTTAATAAAGGACCCAAAAAATCCTGCTCTGAAGGTGTTGTGTTTTTTTTTTGTTTTGTTTTTTTTAAGATGGCTAAAGAGACAAGAAATGCATACCTGGTGAGTTGAACAATACCTCAAACCCCACTGCCATCAAATCAATTCAGACTCAGTTTGAACCTCCGACCTTGTTGTTAGCAGCCCAATGCTAACTGGACAGTCTCACAAGGGCTCCATAAGTTCAACAATATTGCTGTTGTTGGGTGTCATCGAGTCGTTTTTGACTCATAATGACAGAATGAAACATCATCTGGTTTTGTGCCATCCTCACAATTGTTCTTATATTTGGACCCATTGTTTCTGCCAGTTTCAATCCATCTTGTTGAGAGACTGCCTCTTTTTTGCCCCTCCACTTTACCAAGCAGGCAGTGCTCCTTCGAGGACTGGTGTCTTCTGATAACATGCTCAAAGTTAAGTGAGACAAAGTCTCACCATCCTTATTTCTACGGACCATTCTGGCTGTACTTCTTCCAAGACAGATGTGTTTGTTCTTTTGACAGCCGCAGGTACTTTCAATAATCTCACCAACACCATAATTCAAGTTTAACAATAGGCGGGAGAAGCCAACTGTAAGGAAAGAATAGAACCATTTTCTCCAAGCAGTACACAATAAATGACACAAACAAACAGTGGCGAAATGCAGATGAATTAAAGAGGAAAGCTATAAACAAAACTCAGCTAGAGAAGGTTCTATACACACCATATTTAAAGGGGTGGAAGACTTAGAAAGAAGAGAAGGGTGAATACTTGGTGTTGAAGAGACTGAGTGACATGGGCAGAAATGATGGAAATACACGCACTATCCTGCAATATTGACTTTATCCATCTAAACTGATATGAATGCCAAAGTTAGAAAACTCTAACCAATATCTCATGAAATAGTTAAGCACTACTGTTGGGCTCTGAAGCAGGCCTGGTGGCAATATTGGGTTCCATAGCTAACTGCTAAGTCTGAAGTTCATACCCCTGGGAGGCCGATTAGACTACTCTGCTTCTGTAAAGATTTCCAGCCTCGGAAACCTTACAACATGGCGCTCTGGATCGGAGTTCTTTGGTGGCAGTGGGTTTTTGCTTTGGCAAAGCAGCTCTTGTGAACTGTCTGTATGGCACCACACTGGAGCAGACCCTAGTGTTCAAGGTATTGGTTTGTAGGACTACTCTTCCACTCCACCAAGACATCCCAGAGGTGGGGCCATTATTCTTGGCATCCAGCACGTTACAGACACACAAAGGTTATGCCTTAAACTTTATTTAAATGAATAAAAGGATATAAACTATATGAGGGAACATCTAAAATTTTGTGGGGCAATTATATTTCCGTTCCATTTTACCATGATTTTTTTGAAGCCCCCACCTCTACTTACCAATCTGTTTGGACCTGTACCTGGCCATGTGATCTGCTTTGGTTGCTAGTGAATTAGGAAATGTGACTTAAATTCTTGAACCATTGGGTTGCTGTCTCTTCTCAGCGCTACAAATATGCAGTGTTGGCTTGCTGAAGGACAAAAGATCTGTGCAGGAGAGCCAAGCCCCCCCAAACATCTCACTGAGTCCCCTCTAGATTACTCAGCAGCCAGAAGACCCGCAGACAGGTGAATGAGGGGAGCCGACGTCAGTAGATGTGACTTCATGACCCACAACGGGCCACAGTCCCAAGTCTGAGTCCAGGACAGATCAGATAAGCACTGCATACATGAAGCTAAAGAAATGCTTATTATCGTCTGCCCTGGGGGGTCAGGTTGTTTGGTAATGCAACATTATGGTAATGGCCGTTAGGATAATGGGGAAAAAAATAAAGCTGGGAAGGTCATGAGAGAGGACAGAGAGTGGGTAGTTCAGAGAGTCTGTGGGGTTTTCAAGGGAGACCACTGAGAAGATGATGTTTCTGTAAAGACTCTATGGAGGTGCGAGGGGGGACCCACGCAGATATCTAGATGGAGAAGGAGAGAGCATTTCAGGCTTAGGAAACAAAAAAAAAAGAAAGTGCCTGGTGTGTCTGCAGAATCACAAGAAATTCCTTGTGGTCTCAGCAGAGAGAGAAAGAGAGAGAGATGAAATCAGAAAGCAAAGGGGGGTAGGATGGGTCCCATCTTGTCCAGCTCTAGACATTCCCAGAGCCTTGCTAATAAGTATGTGGGTTTCCAAAAGGGAAATTTAGAATTCAGCCGTTCCTCAAATGTATTTGATGATCCAACGCTTCCCCCGCCCCGCCCCCCACCTACCCCCTCCCCTGAACATCTCAAAGCACTAGAGTTCTGCCCGCTACCTGGACGAGCATTACTTTCTTGACATACAGAAAAACGAGGAGCGATCATCACATGGTCCTAGGTGATACTGAGATAGCACAAGTGGTCTGAGACAGGCTGAAACGAGCACCTGCCTACACTCCAAAGAAGCCAGCCACTTAGGTGGACTGAAGTGAGGTCCAAATCACATCTCTCCAAGCTCCAGGGCATGACGTGCATCAGATATATTGACTTGCATCATAGGTGACAGGTTACATCATTACAGAAACATTCCAAATGCAATAAAACTCTACCAATGGCCGGGGGTGGTGGGGAGAGGGCACATGATGTTTTTAAATACACAGACGTTATAAATCAGGAGCCTTTTTTTCCAAGCTTTCCATTAATGATAAACAAGGGTAGATACTCCAGATGTTCTTAATCGACATCATTTGGTTGGAGAGCAAGTACTTCAACCTGTCTCAGCAAAGAATATCTCATTTCAAAATAAAAGGAAGAAATGGAATTGCTATGGAGATTTTAAAGACGGGTTAAGAGTTAAGCCTAATAATGCAACGGATCCTTCTCAGGAAGTGTCATCTCAATCCAGGGTCCCTGATGGATGGAGGATATGCTGCCTTTGTTGAATTTAAGGCAATAGACCAGAGCTAGTCAGAAAGTATTGCTGCAAAATCATGGAAAACTTTACTAAAGAAAAACCCCCAAATGTGAAACTATTGTTTGTCAATAAATCCTCCAACTAGTTCTACATACTTGTGAAGATGATGTTTCCATCTCTTGAACCCTCCCTGTGGAGCTTTGGGTATAGTGAATGATGCCTTCAGCTGCAAAGCACAGGGTCAGCAGTTTAAATCCACCAATCACTCTGGGGAAGAAAGGAAGATGAGGCTTTCTGTCCCCATGGTGCGTTACAGACTCGGAAGCTTAAAGGGGCATTCTATTCTGCCCTCTTGGGTTGCTATGAGTCAGAATCAACTCACTACCACTATCAACTCACAGTCACAATTTTGGAGCTTTCCCTCCAAAATTCTGCATTTTCTAATGACACCACGTCAAACATCAGTTTTAAGGACTCGAGTCTTGTTCTATTGAAATGCTCTTTGAGGACTGGAAACAAAGAAAAGTCTAAAGGGGGCAAGATTAACTCTGTGAGGTAAGTGGGTTAAGGTCTCCCAAAGGACTTCTCAATGGACAACACGCACTGTCTAAAAGAAGCAGGTCTACTGTGACATGAGTTGGCATTGATGCCATGGCAGTGAGTGAGGGTTTTTTGTCATGATAGAAAAAGAAAACTTTTTTTTTTCCCAATTCAGCTTTCAATTTTCTTGAAGCTTTTTCCTAGTAAGCTCCCATAATCACCCCATGTCCTTCAAAATACTTTTTTACCCCTTGAGAATTCCACAGCAGTCATCCTAAGCTTCCAAACTACTTATCTGCCTTAAATTAAACTGACTCAGTACATTTCCTCAGAAGCCAGTTTTAATTGAACTTTTTTTTTAAAGACACCCTGATGAGACTAATGAGCCCAGGTGGCGTAACAAGTTACACCTTAGGCTGCTAATCTCAAGGTCACTAGTTCAAAACCACCAGTCACTTCCCAGGAAAAAGGGGAGGCTTTCTGCTTCTGTAAAGATTTAGTCTTGGAAACCCACCAGGGCAGTTCTACTCTGTCCTGTAGGATTGCTCTGAGTTGAAATAGACTCCGTGGCAGCGAGTTGGCTTTTGTTTGTTTGTTTGTTTGTTTTTAATGAGACTAAGACAAGTGTGTTACTGAGAGGGCTTGTCTGCAATCATACACTGATCTCAGAGAAACGTGTTTTGTTAGGAAGAAACCCATGCACGCATGCATGAACTAGATTCCTAGTAGCAATACATTTTGACTTATCCTTATATGTGTAAGACAATAAATGCCACTCACACATCATTGTTTAATCTCAAATATCCTCTTCCTTAAAATACCTCATTATACATCCTTACCCCTACATCTTCTCATTACAGATACTTCTTTGAGTAAGAATGAATTTCAAAGGCACGAACTTATCTACCCAAGCTGATTCCATTGTATGTATTTTATTTTCTCTATTGTATGTATAAAATAATTTGAATTATTTTTCTTAGTCTTCTAACCCTGGAGAAACAAAACTAAAAAAAAAGAAAAAACACAGGTTCAGGACCATCCAGCCAATTATGACTCAGCAACCCTATAGGACAGAGTAGAAGGGACCCTCTGGCTTTCCAAAACTTCAACTTCCTGTAGGAACAGAACATCTCCTCGTTCACCTCTGGAGATACTAAAAGTTTGTGGGCAAATGGAAATAAGAGATAATTCCCATTCTTCCACAGTCTTTTTCAAGCCTTTTCATACTACCTGCTTTTCCATCAACATATTAGATATGAAATAATATGTGTATTGCTTGTTTGCTCACCCTCATGAAGAGATCACTGAAGATGTGGGTGCGATAGCAAAGTGTGGTGAAGAAACTAGATGGTGCCCAGCTCTCAGAAGAACTAACATCTGGGTCTTAAAGGCTTCCCGTAAAACAAGCAGCCATCTGAGTGAAGCATCAACTAAGTCCACAGAGAAGAAGTACACTATGCTCAGTGATCCAAGGACTGTAAATAATACAAATACAAGTGATCAAATTGTGAGCACCTGGTTTTTAGAAGGCTATGAATGACAGTGGAAGTCCAAAATCCATTGGTAGGGTTGACGTATGGAGCAAGCATCCAGCGAATCCACTCTGATCATAGCGGAGGGATGCGAACAGTCTTGTCGGACAGAGAGCACTGTAAAATCCATTATGGCATGTGCAGACAGGTTAAAATGTAATATTTATCATTTGATCTCCATTTTAACTCAGTTTGATAAATTAAAAGAAAAAGTGAAGGAGAAATACATGTGAATAAGCCTCTACTGAACACCCTCTGAGTGTGGACGAGGGTGTGAGTGGCCTTGCTAACATTCAGAATGCGTTGGAAAGTGGATTATTGCAGTTGCAGTCAGGTTAATTTAGCATCTTATCATTGATATCCATTATGACCCGTTTTAAATTTGTTCTAATTTTAATATTTCCTTTCTTTTTGATTGACGTTTTATCTGCTTTACTTTGTTATTATTAGTTTTGGGGGGTTGTTTGTTTAAATGTTTTCTGAATATGAAATGCAGGGTCAGTAGATAAATCTATAGAGACAGTAAGTGGAGTAATGGTCTCTGGGGTGTGGCAGAGGAGGCTGGGAGGATATGAGGAACTCGTAATGAGGACAAGAATGAAGAAAATCTTCTAAAACTGATTGTGGTGATGATTGTACATCTCTTCTTGCTGTGATTGAACCATTGAGTTTAAAATATGTGACTGATCTGCCAATAAAACTGTTAAAATTAAAAAAATTCAAACACATAGAAAATAATATGTGTTGAAAGACAGTCCATGAAGTTTTTGTCAGTGAACATGTTTACTAATCAGACTTCACATCACTTTAGAACAATTACTGTGTGAGGATGACCTGCCTTTCCGTGAACCAGTTTGGGAAATGTTCCTTTGCTCCCTGGAAAAAGAGAGAGAGAGAGAGAGAGAGAGAGAGAGAGAGAGACTGACCCTACTTCCTCAATTCTTCAACACTGAAGCTGAAGGGAGAATCAGACTGTTTGCTCCTGTTCCCCTAGCTCAGGAGCCTTGCTAGTGTTGGGCAGTGAGTTTAATTTCTGGGGAGAGGGCTGGGTCAGTATAACTTTTCACGGCTTGAATTACCAAAACATAAAAAGCCAACAAGTAGAGTCCTGCATCATTAGAGGGGAACACAGTGGAAATATGTATGTAACCAAGCAGAAGTTAGGTATTGCTTATTACCTACTGCCCGTCCCCGAGCGCATGACGTCCCAGAATAGAAACCGATGTCTCACAGTCCACAGGGTTACAAGCCCGACTGTACGGCTTACCTCCCTAGGGCGGTCCTTCGTCTTTGTATCAGGCCTGGTGGCGCAGTGAGGTCAGAAGTTGAGCTGCTGAATCAACCGGGCGATGTCTCAAGCCTTGCCAGGCTCCCGATCCGCTCTGGTTGACAACTTGGAAGCAGCTCCACTCTGTCTAGAGGGTCACTTAGAGTCAGGATGGACTGGCAGGCGGCCGCGGTGGTGGTGGTAGCAGAGAATGCCCATGGGGAGAGGCCGGAAGCATGGCGGAATCACCCTCAGAATTGGGAAGCGAGACCAGGCAGCTCCCCTGAAGGGGAAAGAGGCGCAGCAGATCAGGTGGGAGGAGCTTTCCGGTTACATCTGAGCATGTTGGACTTGAACGTTTGGTGGATCGTTCCGGTCGAGATAGCCTGCAGCCCGCTCTGAGGTCCAGACAAGATTTCTGGCCAAGCGATGGCTTGTAGAGGGCAGTGATGGGGCACAGCTGGGCGGAGCACCTGAGTGGAGTCTGGCCCGACCACCCAGCTTG
The DNA here is from genome assembly GCF_050624435.1 of Tenrec ecaudatus. Lineage (NCBI taxonomy): Eukaryota > Metazoa > Chordata > Mammalia > Afrosoricida > Tenrecidae > Tenrec > Tenrec ecaudatus. The sequence goes on from NC_134539.1 coordinate 13,629,721, forward strand.
CGCTCTGAGTCAAACATTATCTCCCGTGCCTTGGTTTCCTCCTCTGTAAAATGGGGGTCAACAGGTGAGCACGCGTAGGAAGCTTTTACAAGTACCTGGCACGGAGGGTCTAGCACCGGTAATGTTTTTAAAGTTGTTTAGGTCGTTATTATTCAGAGTGATGTAGATGGGAGACTTTTAAAGAAATGAACTGGAATAACAATATTCAACTAACTCTTATTGTTTTCAGTATTTAATTATACAAGTCTTCTCATATTCACGAGTGTAAATAAACAATGCATAGCGCTCCAGAGTTTATAGATTGATTTTCAAAATCAAGCTCCTATAAGTGGCCCATTGAAGACACAATACACGCTCTTATTTGCCCTGTCTCCCACACGTGGTTACTTCCTCAGTACGACCTGGTTACTGGATTTGATCTAGATGTCTGAAGTAACTTCCAGACCATTGAAGACTGAGTGCTGTCACATTGTGGTGGGGTGGGAAGTTTGCAGAGGGGAGTGGGAAAGACATTGCTTTATTCTTGAAGATTCCATCTTAACTGTTCCCAGGATGGCTGGTCGCTGCGCACTGCCACTGTTCTGGGGAGCTGGAGATCAAGTGTCTGAAAAAGGATGACCCGTCACGACATTCTCGACGTTTAATAGAAGAGCCCACTTACTTTGTCTCAGAATGTTCGCTACTGACTGGGGCAATAAAACGACAAAAATTGTTGATGCACTTCAGTGAAGCTGGTTGTGCACTGCTGCTTAAGAAAACGTGTGCTCGTTCATCTAGCCTGTCTCTCAAAGTGGCCCTTCACAAAGCGAGGGATTATCTCGTCAGGACACCCTGTTCTCTGGTGCTTCGGGGCTTCAGCTGGTGACAGTTTTCTGGAAGCATTTAAACCCCTGAAAGAAGCAGGCTCAAATGAGAACCCAGCAGGCTCCGTCATACGGAAAAACGGTTGAATTCATATGTCTTAAATACAAAATTAAATCACAAAACCTGCAAGATAAATTAAAAAAAAACACAATGGTAGGGCATGCTGTGACTTTTTTTGTCCATTCCCCAAATTAATTTTATTGTGCATTTTGAATAAGGCTCCTGTGCCTTTCATTGCAGTGGTCCTATTAGTGAACGTTATCATAGGTTTAAAATCCATTAACCATTGTAACCATTGTCATCTATGTAGGGTATAAAGGTCAGGTGTGTGCCCTTAAAGGTTTGAAAGAAATACTTAGACATAATGTTGTTTAATATTTACATTTTTCTATCTAATCTAGGAAGATTCTACATTTTGTAAGAATCCACAGTGAGAGATTAGATTTACCTGGAAGAGCTTTTCAATTGTTTACCATAGATTGGTTTGTTTTAAACAGTGTAATAATTCTTCTCTCTTAAATGGTGCTGTGAATCAAAAAAGGCATGTTTGTTTAAATCCATCCAGATCATAATTTGGCATTTAACATGTGCTGGAAGCCCCTAGAATGGAAACATTCGGGGTTGCCACAGCATAGGATTTACAATGATATGATCTGGGCAATAACAAAATCTCTCTTTAGTCTCATTTTAAATATTTGTATCTGCACTGAAAACACTTTTCCAAAGAGGCTGACTGGAGAATGGATGTACTGACAACTATAACGTAATAGGCTGTTCATTGTCGATGTTTTTGCAAAAGGCATTGAATCTGAAAGAGACCCATAAGTGCCTATCAGTTCACACAAGCAGTGTGGGAAGAGTACACCCTGAAAGATGACCCCATTATAAATACCATCTATCGAGTCCACGTCAACACATGTATGTCAACATGACCAAACATACAAGTGAAAAATTCAACACAAGCAACGGATCGAGGGAAGCAGAGATGACGGTTGAGGGAAGAGATTCAACTCCATGAGAACAAGGCCATAAAACAGGCTCATTTCTACAACAATTGACAGCAAATCACCTCTGCTCACGTAAGCCCCATCTTCCTCAAGCTTGGGAGTGAGCTCAGGCTGATTATAGGAGATTCCACCCACAAGAGTTCCTCTTGCCTTCCCTGACACCTCCAGGTGGGGGAAGGACACTTGGAGTGATTCAAATGCTCACAGATCTCCCTAGGAAGGGGTGACAGCAGAGGCCTGCATGCCAGGCATGGAACAAGTATGCTTCCCAGGTGCTGAGACCTGCTAGTTGAATGCTAAACTTCTCAGAGCTCTTTCCTCTTTTTATATATCCTTATATATCCTGACCTTGAAGTAGACAAGAGAGTGAGATTGGGAGGTCAAGCAGGCAAACAAAACCGGAAGAGCCGAGAGAAGTCCATCCAAATTCTCTTGCGAGACTTAACTATTAAATGCATTGTACAATCATGCTTGATCTAATTTAACTATGGATTGTTATAATATCTGTAAACGCTCCCAATAAAATGGAAGGGGAAAATATGAATCCAAAGTGCCCCCTTGGAGCAATAGGGGACAAGTTTTCCCAAAGCCTTTGAGAAAGAAAGCAGTGTTGTTTGGAAATCTCCCACAAACTCGGAATCGTTGGGAACCATTGTTTCCCATCCAAGGGTCAGGGGAATAGACAATCTGGGGTGGGAAATGGAAAATAAACGCCAGGGAAATAAACAGGCAATCGGTGAACAAGAAAACAGCATGTGTGTGAAATGTGTGTGCATGGAGAGGTGTGTATGTCACAGCCATAGAATTTAAGCTTAGCAAAAGAAATATGTTCTGCCTTTCCCCTCCTCTACCTGCCAGCATCTACAATCCATAAATGCTTATTGAATGAATTCGTCATTCTAATGAGATGTTTTAAAAAATTGCAAGTAACAAGATCAACACTATGCTGATCCCACAATTGGATCAGAGCACTGGATGGGGTTGGCTTGGGAGGGACGGGCAGTCCCTGGATGCCGATGGCATCATGACTCCCCCCACCCACTACTGGCTCCCTCTCATCTCTCCTGTGAACGAATTTATCACATTACTCTAATGGTTTGTTCACCTGTGTCTGCCCTTTCGACCACCATGCCTGCTGCTCCCCTTGCTTACTACAGTGTCTGGCAAGTTGTTATTGGTCGAGTGGATTGGGCCACATCATGCGCAATAAATATTTGGTGATGAAGGAAGGGGAAATAGGTTCCTGTCTCGCCAACCTGCTTCCAGTTGTGCTACTAATTTGGGATGCCAGGAATCTCTTCAGGGATTGAAAAGGACTGTAGGATGGCAGCATTCTCCGGATTTCTCAGGCCCTTTCAACAATTTTGTTTCATTATTTCATTCTCCAAAAGTAGTGGTGGGGAGTGAACCAGAGATATATATAAACCACAGATAGATGAGTGGATTTGGGACTCGCACTTAATTCTAGCCCCAATCTAAGAAGCATTCATTCTTATGACATGGCCATGCTTGATGCTATCCCTCCTGAATAGATCACTGAGGATGTGGGTGCTACAGCAAAGTGTGGTGCAGGAACCGATGGTGCCCAGCTATTGGAAAGGACCACATCTGGATCTGTAAGGCTTTTCGTAAAACAAACAGCCACCTGCCTAGTAAGGCATCAACTAAGTCTGCATGGAAAAAGCATGCCCTCCCTTGTGAGCCAAGTATTGTAAATAATATAACACAAATCCAAAGGGGAAAGTGACATCAGCACTTAAAATGTGAGCACCTGGTTTGCAGAAGGCGGCGGAGGAGTGGAAGGCCAAACGTTAGTTTCAGGGTCCACACGTGGGTCAAACCTCAGGTGAATCCCCTCTGACTGTAGTCAAGCGGTGTGAGTAGCCTGGTTATCCTACAGTGAGGCAGAGAGCGTTGGAAAGGGGGTTGTGGCAGATGTTGCCAGGTTAAAATGCAATACCCTGTCATTTGTTCTCATTTAAAGATGTTTCCAATTTTAATGTAGTCTGCTTTCCTTTTGATTGAGCTTGCTCTAGTTTTGTCGAGTCATTGTTGATTTGTTGGTTTGCTTTGCTGAATGTATGATTTTCTGTATGTGAAATTGGGAGAGGTAGATCCACAGAGGCTACAACTAGATTGATTATTGCCTAGGGGCATGACAGGGGAGGAAGGGTGAAATGAGGAGCTAGCAAAAATACGGGGGGAAATATTCTGAACTTGATTGAGGTGGTGATTGCACAAATATTCTTTATGTGATTGAAGGATTCAATAGTGTGATATGTCAAATATATGCCAATAAAAGTTTTTTTTTTTAATAGTCCCTAGAGGTGTAGGAGGGGGTCAAGCTTTGGGTGCCTTGAAGTTACACTGCTGAACACACGATGGCGCCAATGCTACACCATATATGCAGAAGCGGCCAGGAAGTGCAGTTGGTTCCCTTGGCTCTTCCTGGGGCCTTTGCTGTTTTCACCTCAGGTCCTCTGCATCCAGCCAAACTTGACACCTGTAACACTTGCCAGGAAGCTGTCAACCCAGAGCTGGGCTCCCTGAAGTTGATTGTTACTTTGTTCTGTGATAGGTCAATGTTGTGTATTTCTCTAATCTGGGGGAGACAGATGTAAGATAGATCACCTAGATGTAAGATAGATCAGGTATTCTAACTTTTATTTTTCATTTTATTGGGCCCTGCCTGTGAATCTATGCACTTACTCATTTCCTAAGAATTAAAACGAAACAAATAAGAACACCAAAGAAAAACGGCCAACCAAGCAAATTATTACCCTTCTGCTAAATTACTAGAGCACCTCGGCATGAGCCTCGGTTGCTGACCTGGAAGTGGGGAGGTTAAATCCAGCTCTGCTGTGCAGCTGGACACTATGGCCGCTGCATCTGTGGCGATCTCAGCCCTGGGAAATCCATGGGACGGTTCTACTCCGTCTTACAACAGGGTCATATCGAGTCTGAATCGACTTAGTAGCGGTGGGTTCCGGTGGATAAGTTCTCAGACTTGTCACCAGTGAGGACATTTCGATGGGAGGCTTTGCCAGCGTATGCAACCAAAGTAGATGCTTAAGATGCACCATGTTTCCATTGGCAGTTGACTGGAAGGGACACTTGGAGAACAAAAATAAGTTGCTTAGGAGGCACCTTCATCCCAATAATTAAAAGTGAGTTCAAGGAGCAGATAACTGAGGCAGTTTTTTAGGATGGAAAGGATAATAGTTTTCATGAAACTAAGTTGCTGGTTTTCTTCAGTAAAAAAAGAGAGGCAAATATAGGGTCTCTCTAATATTTTATTCTTGTTAAGATAATTTTTTTCTCTTTAAAATAATTGTATAATAAAATGCATTCATTTTAAGTGCATGATCGAATGAGTTTTGCCAAAAGCTTATAGTAGCATAATTCAACACAATAATCAAAATATAGGGCCTTTCCTCAGCGGGTAAGTTTCTTTGTGTGTCTTCTGGACATTCCCCATCCTCCCGATCTGATTTCTCTTTCCGAATCCTTGTGGTTGGCCTTCACTTTCGTAGAGTCATATTTACACGGTACATATCCTTCTGTAGCTAGCATCTTTTGCTCAGTACTGTTTCTGATATTCATCCAGTCTCGAATGTATCAGCAGTGTCATATTTTTTTATTGCTGAATTGTGTTCAACTATATGAATCTCACATGATTTCTATTTATTCCCTAGTTGGACATTGGAACTATTTTAATTTTGGCTGGTATTGCTAAGGCAACTATGAAAATTACTATTTTTTCAGACATATCTTTAATGTGTCTTTGCTTAATATCTTGTAGTGCAATTTCAGGATGGCGGTAGGTGTCTGTGCATATAAGACTCTACCAAACATTTTTCCAAAGGATCGAACAATTTCATGATGCTCATCAATAATTATGGAAATTTCAATTGCTCCTTGCCAATGCTCAATAGTGTCAGTGTTGGGTAACCTCTGGACTGCTAACCACAAGGGCAATGGCTCAAACCCCTGAGCTGCTGCTCAGGAAAAAGCTGAGGCTGTCTGCTCTCCTAACTATTGGCAAGCCTCAGAGGCTCTTTATCGGCTCAATATGAGTTGGAATCAATTATTGAATGGCAGTGGGTTTGGTTTAATGGCTTTAGTGTGTGTGTCTAGTGGTAGTTCTGTCTGGTTATAGTATTTAACTTCCAGATAATTATTAATTTTGGGTATTTTTTCATGAGCTTTTTGGCCATTTATGGCTCTTTTGTGACATGTCTAAGTGTTTCTGCTCATTTAAAAATTGAATTCTTTTTCTTTGCTTTTAATTGGTGGGCAGGAGTTATTTATATAATCTAGGCATACGTTATTTGTCAGATATGCAATTTTTCAAACTCTGGATTTACTTTACATTTTTCCAATATTTTGTTTTAATGGAGTTTAACTTTGCCAAAGTCTAATTTTTCTCATTGCTTTATACTTCTCGTGTGTGAGAGTTTTGTTTTTGTTTTGTATCCCCTCTAACAGAGTGACCCAGCCCAAGGTGACAGAGGTTTTTTTTTTTTCATTTACTTCCAGAAGATTTTATATTTTATATTATGTTTAGGTCTGTGCTATTCCGGGTAATTCTCTTTTCCATATACATTTTAGAACTAGCTTTCAATTTCTGTCAAGGGGATAAAGCTGGTTTGATTTTACTGGATTGAATTGAAAGGCTAACAAGTAGGCTTTTCCAAGTGGTGCATTTGTAAAGTCCTAAGCATTTGTAAAGTGCTAAGAACGATTCTTTTTCTAGCCATTGTTATTTCCTCCACATTGCCTTGTCTTAGAAAACTAGGTATAACATAGTCTGAAACCCGATCAGAACGGACTTTGAAAATCCTGGAAGCCATCCAATGCATTTTAAGCTGCTTTGCCTCCAGGTGGGGCTGGACTCTTCATCCCAATAATTCAAATCTGAGGGGAAATTGTTCTAACCTTAAAGGGAAAACAAAAAAAACAAACACCGTACACAGGCTTCTCTCTGAGACAAGACGGAGATGGCAGGAAGGGGTAAACTAGACAGAAGATGAACGGGAACCAAGCCCGTGGGGAGAGAGGGGGCAGGGCATTGCGTGGAGGGGATTGGCACCAAAGTCACCTAACCAAACGTGTACAACACGTTGACGGGGAAACGGATTGCCTGTCAACCTTCACCGAAACTACAATTTTTAAAATGGCCACGTTTGTGCTAAGGATTTTCATAAAGTTCTATAATGACTCTATTTTCCACTGGATGTTAGTGTTTAGTTTTTAAATGCTCCCATAGGAGCTAGATTTAATAGACAAAAAAGCTGTGTCATTGTCATTCGTGCAATCAAGTCAGTTCAGACCCATAGTGACCCTGTGCACACCGGACGGAAACAGTGTACGGTCCTGCGCCATTCTCACTGTTGGCCCTGTGTCGGAGCCCATTGTTGCAGCCACGGGCAGTCCATCTGCCTGAGGGTCTCTCTCTTTTCCACTGACCCTCTAAAACTTTACCAGACATGATGTCCTTCTCCAGGGACTGGTCTCTCTTGACAATACATCCAAACTCTGTAGGACCAAGTCTTGCCACCCTCAACGCCAAGAACGCCCGGAGCATACATCTTTCAATACAGATCTGGTTGTCTTTTTAGCAGTCTGTGGGACTTTCAATATTCTTCTCCAGGCCCACAATTCAAATACATCAACTCATCTTCATTCTTCCTAATTTAATGTCCAGCCCTCACATGCATATGATGCAATGGAGAATTCTATGGCTTGGGTCAGGTGCGCATGGTCCCCAAAGTAACATCCTTGCTTCTTAAAACTCTAAAATGGGCTTGAGCGCCAGATTTACCTAATGCAGTATGTCTTTTGGTTTCTTGATTGCTGTGCCCATGACCGATGATCATGGATCCAAGCAAGACAGAATTCTTGACAACGCCACCCTTTTCTCCATTTGTCACAATGTGACCTATTGGTGCCGTTGCGAGGATGTTGGTCCTCCTTACACTGAGCTTAATCCACACTGAAGGCTACAACCCTTGATCTGCATGAGCAAGTGCCTCAATTCCTCCTCACTTTCAGCAAGGAAAGTTGTATCATCTCCATACTGCAGGTTGTTCATAAGCCTTCGTCCAGTCCTGATACCACACTCATCTTCACATAACCCAGCTTCTCTGATGATTGGCTCGGCATCCAGATTGAACAAGTACGATGAGAGGATACAACCCTGATTCAAAGGCCTTCCAGCTGTGTGGACCATAACACACTGTGGACAACTTTGAGAAGAAGGGGAATTCCACAACAGATGCATTGTGCTCCTTTTGAACATGTGAACAGAACAAGGAAATACTTCATGGTGTAAAATCAGGAAAGACAAAAGGTTAGTTATTGTCAAATATTATAGTTTCAGTGATTGAAGATTGAAAAATATGCTTCTTCATTTTCTTCATATTTCCTACTCCATCAGCCACTTTCACTATTGTCCAGTACGCTCTGTGTCTGCACAGGGTGTGTGAAAGATAGAATGAGCAGAAGAAAGCACCCCACCTCTTTCCCTTGGCAAACATTTGTAGTCTTGGGTTCTTCTCAATCTTGTTATATTTCTCCTTCCACGAGAGGCTTCAATATTCAGAGCTGCACATCCTAAGAACAAAATCTTAAATAGGGAACCAGCTTCCCCTCCCCCAATACCTCATTCCACGTGAAACATTTTGAAAACAGCAATACAGTTGCTATTCTTTTTCACTTCATCCCAAAGCCCCCTGAAGTTTCCAAAATCCAATGCTTGGTTGAACTCACACTGTCCTTTATCTTCCCAAACCCAGTGTGGTGAGGGGTGTAACGGTACCCAGTGTGGTGAGGGGTGTAACAGTACCCTGTGTGTAACATTAAGGGGCAACAGTACCCAGTGTGTAACATTAAGGGGTAATGGTACCCAGTGTGTAACGTTAAGGGGTAACGGTACCCTGTGTGTAACATTAAGGGGTAACGGTACCCACCCAGCGTGTAACGTTAAGGGGTAACAGTAAGGTGTTGTTTTCTATTGCATCCAAGTGAGAGGCAGGAAGAGGCAGCAGCCACTCTGATGTCTGAAGCTTGCAAGGTGCCATCTGCTCGGATTGTCCAGGAACACAAAAGTAGAACCTTTTTGATGCCTATGTTCCTTCCACCAGAGGATGCATTTTCCTCCACAGGCTAATGAAGAGTCCAGAGACTGAGATGCCTTAAAAAAAATCTCTGTAGCCTTTAACATCATAACTAGAAGTCCTCCCCCGACTCCGTCCTCCCAATTCAATTACTATAATGGAATTCACACCACAAGCCTGCAAGGCTTGATCTGTGTGGGGAATAGGGTAAAGGCTACTTTTAATGCAATAAGCTTAATTCCTGATGAAAACCCATATAATGGATGATTCACAGTTATTAAAGGTGATATTTATGTAAATGTTTCATGAGTAGTAGGATTGCTTATGAAATAATATTAATGGGAAAGAAACAAGGTGGGGGGGGGAGACAATAAACGTATGTACCATTTAAGTTAAATTGGATCCTGATGACAAAGTGGTTACTCCTGTGTTGGTCAACTCAAAGTCAGCAGCTCAAAACCACCCACCAGCTCTTTCGGGGAAAGATGAGGCTTTCTATTCTTGCAAAGAGTTACAGGCTCACACACTCACTGGGGCAGGTCTACCCTGTCCTTTGGGTCAATACAAGTCAGAATCAACTTGATGGCCATGAGTCTGGTTAAGAATATAGGATTTGAAATGAGAGGGGGGGAAATACTGGAGCTAAATCCTGTCCATGTCCCTTACTTCTTATGTCATGTTGTAAAAGTTAGTTAATAGCTCGGAGCCCCAGTTTTCTCTTTATTAAAAAAAAGAAAATCATAGAGCAGGGTTGTGAAAATTGAATTACAATGACGTTCTTGGAACAATCCTTAGTAGAGACTACACTCTTCATGGAAATGCATGAGACATGTTTACAATAATATGGAGTCACCCCAAAAGCCAAATCTTTCTTTATGAGAATATTATAGGTCCCTTTATTTTCTAGATGGAGCATAACTCTTCCAATATGTAGGGAAATCAGCTAGAAACCGGAAAAAATCAGACATTCATGTCAGTGAATAGAAGCCAGCCAGGGCAATACGTTCTACCAAGCCCTACTACAGAGACCCCGTTTTGTCCCTGATTTGTCCTGAAGAAATGCAGAGGGTCACAAAGTGCTTTGAAGGTCATATAGAGACTGGACTTTATTCAGTGGTGATGGGGACAGATGTTGGGAGTGTAGTGGGAAATGACATCTCAGATCTGACTTTAGGAAGATCATTCTGGTACCAATGTGGGGAACAGATCAAAGGTAAACCCCTCCACAGGCGAGGAGATCTTTCAGAAAGTCACAGTAGTCTAGGCAAAAATCAACGTCCCTGGAACAAAGGTCAGTGGGAAGGAGAATCAAAAGTGGAGGAACATTGTCATATATGCATAGAAAAGCACATTTTAAAATATGAAAAACAAGGACTTTGTGTCAAGAGGAGAAAGAAAGCGATAAAGATTCTATCTGTAAGTTATGTATTTGAGTGACTGGTTCTTTAACTCAACTTCTCCCTCAGATCTAAAATGTGACAATTAATTATAACTTCAAGGAAATATAACTTCAAGTGTGATATGCAGATGGCACAACCTTGCTTGCTGAAAGTGAGGAGAAATTGAAGCACTTGCTGCTGAAGAGTTGGAACTGTAGCCCTCAGTATGAATGACAACTCAATGTAAGGAAGACCAAAATGCTCACAGCTGGACCAGTGGGTTACATGGAGAAAAGGTTGAAGTACTTTTTGTTTTGTTTGGGTTCATAATCAGTGCTCACGGAAGCAGCAATCAAGAGATCAACAGGCGCATTGCATCAGGTAAATTTGCTGCACAAGACCTCCGTAGAGTATAAGAACAAGGATGTCATTTTGAGGACTAAAGCACACCTGACCCGAGCCATGGTATTGTCCACTGCATCGCATGCATGTGAAAGTTCGACACTGAGTATGGGAGACAGAAGACAGGAGAGAGACGCATTTGAATTGTGCTGCTGGAGAAGAGAGTTAAAGTATCGTGGACTCCTAAAAGAACACACTGATCTGTGTTGGAAGAAATATGCCCAGAGTGCTCCGTAGAGTCCAGGATGGCAGTACTTTGCCTTACATATTTTGGACACATATTTTCACAGGAGATGGACAGTATGCCTTGTAGGGTGGAGGAGCATCGGAAAAGAGGAAGGTCCTCAGTGAGAAGGAGTGACACAGCACTTCATCAATGCACTCAGGCACGTGAACAATTAGGAGGGTGGCGCAGGACCGTGCAGTGTTTCATTCTGTTGCACACAGGGCCGTTACGGGTCAGCGCCAGCTCAATGGCACCCGACAACGACACAACAAGGAAGTTGACTTTGAAATGTAACCTTCTACTGTAACCTTCCACTTAAGAAACCACGATTTTCTTATAAGTCTTTTATGTTCCTTCAGGAGACAAACAAGCTCATATTCCGCTTTGAGTCATAGGTGCTGTTGTGTATTTTTTTTAATGCAAGGTTCTGTTTGGGTTTAATGTCCTGCATGGGGCTGCTAACGGCAAGGGCGGCAGTTGGAGACCACTAGCTGCTCCTCAGGAGAAAGGTTTCTAACCCTGTAAAGTGTCAATAGTCTTGGAAACCCGCCTCAGCCCTTCACTGTCCTACAGAGTCACTTGGAGTGGCACTCGGGGGCAGTGAAAAGGTCAGAGTGACTCCTTTATCAATGTTTCTCTAAGTCAGTTGCAAAGTACAAGAAAAAGTAGCCTACGGTCTGTTTGCCTGGAAAGCCTTGTGTTTTAAAAAGTTCTCTACATGAGATAAAACTTTCTTGTTTGATCTCCTTGGAGAGAGACAATGGGATAAGAATTAAAATCTCCAAAATGAAGTGACCCAGACCACTCAGGAATGAAGAGCTGGGTGTTCCTTCTCTGTAGAGAGAGCTGGGCTATATATACACAGGCAGCAAACAGCAAGGCAGGTCACCAATTTCGGTCCCCAGCTCCAGAGATGTACATTCCAATCCTGTGGGCTTAAAGGGACCTCAACTTACAGCGAGACAGTCCACAGGCTAGGCGTCCCACAGGTAGCGTACCCTTTAAATGGAGGCACAGAACAAGCAAGGCAGCCACACGCTGGTCCGATGATCAAAGAGTGAGAGACAAGAAAGGCGAGGCTCACCGAGCCATGTATCTCTCCACCTTTCAATTAACCCCACTTGTGTTTACCGGCCAGGCTGGCACAATAAACTATTGCAGAAGATTAAGGTATGCGTCCCTTAAAGTCAGGAATCTTTAATCACCTCACATACATGCAGAGGCTGAACCATGAATTCAAATGTCCAAAAAAGAAGTTTCCGGTGTTAGCAAAGAAAATTACATCTTCTTCCATGAACTGCCATGAAAAAAGGCATGTATGTGTTAGATGAAGTACAACTAGCATGTTCCTTAGAAGCGAGGATGATGAGACCTCGTCTCCCATGCTGTGGACGTGTTACCAGAAGGAAGGTGTCCTGGGGGAAAGGCACCGTGCTTGGTAAAGTAGAAGATCCATAGAAAAGAGGAAGACCCTGGACAAGATGGACTGACGCCCGTGGCTGCAAGCATGAGCTCCCATACAGCAATGATTGTGAAGGTGGCACAGGCCTCGGCAGTGCTTTGCTCTATTCGTCCTGTTAGTGGGAACTGACTCAAGGTCATCCAATGATAACATTTGTAAAAGTTTTCTTGAGAAAACATGGCCTTGGTTTCTCTCTATCCTCCCTAGCCCTACCAGGTCTGAATTTGTATCGTTTGCTTACACACTCACAAGTGCATTGTAACTATTGTGAGAATATATGTGATCCATCTATTCACTTTTTAAAAAAGAACCCAGAATCTGGAGAGGCTAATTCCCGTTGCACTTCTATTAAATAAGACTTCATCTGGTCACTTGAATTTTCTACTCACCCTCCAGAGACATTAGATGTGATTGGATTCGGGCAGTTTGCACAATGCTGTGAATCAGCTAATTGCTCCTCTGCCTACCATAAGCACAATTGGCTACATTGGTTGGAAAACCAACCCAGGGAATAGGCAGGCTCCGCAAATGGCACGGAGGCGTTGGCAGCAGAGTGGCCGATCAGGATGCTGAATGAAAAGCTAAAATACAAAGCCCAGCTTGTTTGGTTTGCTTTCATTATTTTATTTTTTTTAACAGTAATTTGTAGTGGCGGAGACAGATGTTTCTTGAAGTGGCAAGAGATTTGCAAAGCAGAATGTTGTACCACTTACTGTAATTGCTTTATTAATATTGCATGTGTTTATGGCTTCTATCTTTTGGCTCGTGGCCTCTCTTACTTTAAATAAGTGACTTTGCTTTCCCAATGACTGGCAGTTAATCTTTACTTGAGATCCTTTGAGTCGAGTATCCAGCTTGGCTCCTGCACAGGGAGCTATTTCATATGAAGTTGCGTTCACATTGGCTTTTATTGTACTTAGGAGCCCTCTGGGGGGCACTGGACCACCATCACAGACACGGTTCTAGTGGCACAAAGCATCCTCTAGTTGCTGAGCAGTAAACACCCTGCTACCCTGTGCCAGAAGCAACCTAGTCCGCCTCTACCAAGTCTCAGGGTTTAGGTTCAGTTTAGGACAATAAGAATGATTTAAGACACTCTCCTCCAGGGTCTTGAAGTGATTGGGTCATTGGGTGAGTTAGTTTTCCAAAAGATGTATTCTGAAATCTTTTTGGTGCTTGAGTTATTATGCTGCAAAAATTACAGCTGATTTTTCACTCTCTTCCAGTAGAGTGCTAAGAGAGAAGCCTTGGCGGGTAGTATGGGTCAGTTCGGTGGTGAACCTCAAGGCAGCTCTGTGGGAAAAAGACAAGGCTTTCTACTCCCATAAAGACTTCTAATCTCTGCAACACACGGGGGCTGTTCTACCCTGTCCCAGAGGGTCACTATGAGTCAGAATAGACTCAATGGCAGTGAGATCTGTTTATTTATTTTGGTGGCACAGCGGGTTATGCCTTCGTCTACAACCCACAAGGACAGGGGGCCGAAATCACTAGAGGAAGCTTTCTGCCCTTGAAAGGCTTTAGTCACAGAAACCCACAAGGCTCTGTCCTATAGTGCGTCACCATGAATGAGGACAGACTCCATGGCAGGGAGCATACACGCACACATACGCAAACATCATACATACATAAATGAGGGTACACTGCCCAAAGGGATTCTTTTCAATGCTATGTATTTAATTTTTTTATAAAACAACCTTATCCCTTTCAAGGTATACTTAATACACTTAGTCAAATCTGCGATTCCATTCTTGGAAACATTTTTTAAAATCTTCTGTTTGATTGGCTGACAGCACCTCCCTTGTTTTCTTCTTCACCTCTTCTACACTGTCAAGTCACCATCCTTTCATGTCCCTGTGCATTTGCAGAAACAAAAAGAAGTCGCCTGGAGTAAGGTCAAGTGAGTGGTGGGTGGGGCAATAGAGGTATGCTGTTTTCTCCCAAAAACTGATACACTAAGATGGCTGTGGGAACAGGTGCATTGTCATGGTGGCAAACCAGTCCTGTGCCTCCCACAATCAGGCCTTTTTTTTTTTTGTCATGCACTGCTATGCAATCTTTTCAGAATCTCTAAATAGAAAACTTGATTAGCAATCTGACCTGTTGGAACAAACTCCAAATGCACTACAACTCGACATTTTCATGTATTCAGGAAGTTGTTGGACATCCAGGACAAAGTTTGTTATCAATCAACATTTCCCCTTTCTTGAAATGAGAAAACCACTCATATACTTGAGTTTTCCCCACAGCACTGTCCTTGTAAGCTGTGTTCAACATCACAACAGTTTCTGCAGCATTTTTCCCTAGCAGGAAACAAAATTTCAAAGGTACACACTGTTGTCTTAAATCAGCCATCACAAAAACCGAGGTTTGAGCAAAACTGATTTTACAAAAAAATTCACTCTGAGCAGAGAGAACCTTCCCAGGCCACGCCACTGGGTGCACTAATTCATAGTGAGCTGCTCTTTACTCCCCTAGTAGGAAAAATGTGTATTAAGACAGCCCCAGTCAGCCCAGTGCAATTCCGTTTTTTTTAGGGGGTGGATCCCCTCATACATACAGATATATTTATACATTAAGCTATTGCAACTTTCCACTTAAGAAACCATGATTATCTTCTTATATTTAATTTTATATTTTGTGACATATATTCACTATACTTAACATGTATATTAAAATATTCATATTAACCTAATATGAATATATATTCACTACCCAATATATAAATGGACTAGTAAATAGATGCATATATTCACTAAAAATTGGCAAGAACAAAATAAGCAAACAAGTGGAAGTGGCATTTGGAGTTGACATTTTCTAAAGAGATTTGTTAGCAAGCCCAGGGCTATTGTGTTGCTTGCCTTTCCTCCCCAGGCCCTTAGAAGCTCCTTTGGAGTTTTTTATCTACCATGTTAGTAATCCTGCTCTTTAGTGTGCTCCACTGCCGAGCTTTCTAGCTTTCTTCGGTGAGGTGGGGAGAGGGGTCTGGTCTCATTTGCTTCAGGACTGCTCCTGATGACAGCCTCCGGGCACAGGCAGGTCCTGACCAGCCCCAGGCCAGAAAGGGTGCATGAAAAAGAGGGTTTCCTCTGAGGAATCCCATACCTGAGTCCACTCCGGGCACTGCTGGCACCGCCCTGGGAAGCCAGACGGAAGGGGCAGGCTCTGCTGTGTATTAGGAACTCCGAGGTTGCTCCGTGCTGTGGGAGAGTTAGACTCCTTTTTGGAAACAACTGGGAGCTTCCAGGAAGCATCGTTCTCTAAGTCAGGTCTGTAGGAGCAAGCCTCCTCAATATTTCATTTTAATCCACATGTCACATTCATTCCCATGCCAAGAAACAGCCCTCATGTGTATGCATAATTCCACAGAGTGGACCAGCCCCACAACTAACCCACTTCAGAGCAAAGGCCCTTGACAGTTGTGGATGGCCAGGATGACCACCGACTTCCCCTGGACTTTAGATTAAGATCCATTAAAGTCAATCCACATCGGTGTTTTATATATAAATTGAAACTATGTGGTGGGAAAAGGAAAAACACTAGAAGGCAGTTGATAGGTGTGCCTGTGTCCTTCTGCTGTCCAGTGACCCTATGGACAGCAGAAGCCATGCGGCACCATCCTTCTCAGTGTTGGGCCTGAGCCCGCTGTTACAGCCCATATGGCCATCTATCTTGTCCAGGGTCTTCTGCTTATTGGCTGCCCTGATACTTTACCAAGCATGACCCTTCTCTCCCAAAGTATGGCAGGCAAAGTCTCACCTTCCTTACCCCTCAGGTGCATTCTGGTTGTACTTCTAAAAGTGAAGTACATGACAGTAGAGACGCACAAACTCTGGAATATAGAAAAACACGGAGAGGATATTTAGAGCAGATCGCTGTGAAGAGCTGGTCAGACAACTGTCCAGTGCCGCGCTATTTGCCAATGATATATATTTTAAATCATTTTATTGGGGGCTCCTACAACTCTTACCACAATCCATCCATCCATTCATTGTGTCAAGCACATTTGTACATTTGTTGCTATCATCATATTCTCAAAACATTTGCTTTCTATTTGAGCCCTTGGGATCAGCTTCTGATTTCCCCCCTCCCTCTCCGGCCTCTCTCCCTCATGAACCCTTGATAATTTATAAATTATAAATTTTTGTCATGTCTTATACTGTCTGATTTCACCCACTCTTCTGTTGTCCGTTTCCCAGGGAGGGGGTTATATGTAGATCCTTGTGATCTGTTCCCACTTTCTTCCCTACCTTCCCCTAACCCTCCTGGTATCGCTGCTCTCATTCTTACTCCTGCGGGGTTTATCTGTCCTGGATTCCCTGTGTTTCCAGCTCTTATCTGTACCCATGTACATGCTCTGGTCTAGCCAGATTTGTAAAGTAGAATTGGGATCACTACAGTGGAGGGAAGGAAGCATTAAAGACTTGGAGGAAAGCTGTGTGTTTCATCGTTGCTATATTGCACCCTGACTGGCTCATCTCCTCCCTCCCTGCAATCCTTCTATAAAGGGGTGTCCATTTGCCTACAGATGGGCTTTGGGTCTCCATTCTGCACATTCCCCTTCATTCACAATGATACGCTTTTTTGTTCTGTGATGCCTGAAACCTGATCCCATCGATACCTCATGATCACACAGGCTGGAGTGCTTCTTCCATATGGGCTTTGTTGCTTCTCAGCTGGCCACTTGTTTATCTTTAAGCCTTTAAAAGCCCCAGATGCTATATCTTTTGATAGCCAGGCACCATCAGCTTTCCTCACTACATTTGCTTATGCACCCATTTTGTCTTCAGCAATCATGTCGGGAAGGTAAGCATCATGAAATGCCAGGTTAATAGAACAAAGTATTCTTGCATTGAGGGAATATGTGATTAGAGGCCAAATGTCCATCTGCTGCCTTAATACTAAACCTATAAATATATGTACATAGAACTATTTCTCTATCGTCATATATAAATATATTTACATATGTACATGCCTATATTTAGCCCTCTATAAATGCCCTTTGCCTCCTAGTTCTTTCCTCTATTTCCTTTTACTTTCCTCTTGTCCCTCTATCATGTTCAGCCTTCATTTGGGTTTCAGTAATTACTCTCGGTTACATTGCCCTTGATCAAGCCCTACCAGGCCTCCTGACACCCTCCTCACCATCAATTTTGGAATGATGTTCCCTTATCCCTGGGTTTGTTAGCACCCACTTTCTTTCCCCTGCCTCCCTCTCTCCCATGTCCCCTTGGATCCACCAATCCTGTTGTTTTCCCCTCCAGATTGTTTATCCAGACTACCTTACCTTGATAGACCTGCAGAGATAATAATATACACAAAAAACAAGACAGAGCAAAACATAGCAAGAAAAGAAAACAAAACAACAACAGCAAAAAAACAATGACTAAAAAAAGAAAAGCCTATAAATAGGTCAAGGTCTGTTTGTTGACCTTTAGGAGTGTTTTCAGGTCGAATCTGATGGGGTGCCATGTCCTGGCCCAAAGTCTATTTTTGGTACTCCCTTGGTACTTCCTTGCTCTGCTCCCCTTGCTATTCTGTTGCATACCCTTAGTGTTTTGCCTCGGTGTGATGGGGTCAGATCAGGCGCAATTTCCACACTGTGCCTCCAGTGTTGTCCCCTGTAGGGCTATGGGTCAGTGAGGGAGGTCGTGTCTCATAGTGGTCATATGGTCTTCTCTGTGCATTGGCTGCTCTGAGCAGGGATATCATCCTCCAGGCTCGATGGGCCAGGATGTGCTCCACTCTTTCTTCCTACCCCTTCATTTGTTCCTGTGTGTTCTGATCAGACATGTCCCTCTCCCTCAGCTGTAGCTTCAGTGCTGTCCTCTGAAGTGAATTCTTATGGGGGAAAGGAGGCATTTCTTAAACAATGCCTGTGACATGGCTCCACGACCTAGACAACTTGAGACAGAAGCAGGGCTGTAGATCGACCTCTGAAATACTCAGCTCTAATTGTGCTTACTGGATCTTGGACAAATCAGGAAATGCATTCTTTACTTCTCCTGGTCTCAGAATCTCAAGGGAGAAAGAATTCCTGGAACCCACATTCCACTAGGACATGTCTTCAGAGTAAGCGCTCTTCTGAACCTTCAACAATGAACACCTCCCTTAACCCATCGCCAGCCAAAAGGTGGGTGGGGAGGTTATGTATAGAAATTATGTTTCACAGACGTAACAACTAACATCTTGCAGGTACAAAGAGATTATTTATAAAGGCCAGGTCAACAGCATATTGTCAAAAGATTGACTTTCCCTCAAGTTGTTCAACTGCCCACCAGTTTGACACATTAACATGCTGCAGAGTTCAAGACTGCCGCTGCGATGTTCTGCACAGCTCGTGTCTCGTTTGCAATACTGTGTACAGAAGGAAAGTCCCGCTCAGGATACTGCTTGTCCACAACACCCCTGAAGGGCTATGAGAGCGGAGACCTTTTCCTCAACAAGTAGAGACATGCACACGCATTTGTTCACCAGTGCTGACTTCTTCTTCTCTCACTTCTGAACCTTTTATTTCCCGTTTCTTTGTGGTTGGTTTTAACAATGTGCCCACCGTTCTTTGTGGTGACCAACAACCTTGCAAATAGCGACTGCTAACCAGGCTCCCCCCCACCCCCCCAGTCTCAGTTCTGTTGATGACATTGGTTCATGGTTCTATGTAAGCTTTCAGAAAGAAGAGAGAGACAGGAGTGAGAGGACAAAGCAAGAGAGAAAAAGAGAAAAGGCGGAAAAAGAAAAGAGGAAGCAAGAAAGCAGAACAAGAGGAAGGAAGACACGGAGAAAAACTCATGGATATTTTCCCTCCAACCACCCATTTTTGTTCAATACCAAGATGTGCAATTCTCAGGAATACTATTCCTCAGTTTGATCCATTTTCTCTTTCAATAAAACCACAGGACTTAGACATTGGCACAGAGATGAAATGTCATGAATTCAGTGCCGCGCTACTTGGCAGGAAATTCTGCCCGCGTGCTTCTCATGTAATTTTTTTCACCTTCACTTTATCATTGTGCCTTTCTCGACAAAAGTTAGACAGTAATAACTAGTACATTTACACACCACAGTTAATGATTGTAATAGTGTAAGGTAAGAGGATAAATACTTATTAACACAAAAAAAGTACAGTATAACCCTACAATGAATAGGGAAAAATGATTTCAGTAGTTAATGAAAACATAGATACATTTGACAGAATTACTTAGGGGGAAAATCGCTCGCATGCCTCCTGGGGGTAAATTAACTGGGTGTGTATGTGTTTAATCCTTTCAAGGCTGTGAGTATAATTGTTATAAACTGCCACCCTTCCTGCCTCCTACCCAAGCCTGAGTAGACACCCCCCTAGTTCTGTCTTACCTTGTGGTAGCTAATTTGAGTTTCTCTTCCCAAGATGCACCGCAATGCCTACTGTTGGCAAAGAGGTTAATAATGCCCTCCCAGGAAATTCTAGCATTTGTTCCCTGGGGCTAATTGTTGATCGAATAATGGACAACCAGAACTGCAGCTGTTGGGGTGGAGAGGAAATGGGGAAGGCTATGGATAAAACAAGAAGAAAATGATACTTTGGGACAAAGTTCTATCGATTATCGAGGTTCCTTTGTCATTATTAAATAACTATCATTTTATGGCTTTTGATACTACACTCTCACGTTCACTGGCTGGTTCCCTCAAATTAACAGAACTCATATATATATATATTATATTATATATATTATTTATATATGTATATATATATATTCACTCATTGTAGAAAGGTTTGCCCCTCTATCTGAAAGTAGAACGAGAGCATTCCTATGAAATCTTTCTTAAAGTGAAATGACACAAAGTGAAGGCGCAATTACCATTAGTTTATGTAGGAAAAAATGTTTGAGCATCTACGACACCCCTTGTGCTGGTTGGGGTATGAGCTGCTTGTGAATGGCTCCCTGCCCAACATTTGTTGGGCTCTAGTTTAGCTTCTTGTTTTTTATTTCCTATATTTTTTGGGGGGTTAGGGCATCTAAAAGTAAAAATTCTCTTTGAATTTCTCAGGAAACGAGAACTCCTGTAGGTCTTTTGTGCAGAAGGAGTTGTGTGCAGCAAACTTCCCAACAGCAGGGAGCTCCCTTCTCAAGCCTCGGGTCAGCCAAACTGTCTCAGTGCAATGCGTGTGGAAGGAAGTCATGGAAGGAGACTCCTAAATGAGAAGGCTGGAACTGGGGTGTGCAACCTTCTGATGAGAAATGGCGAGAAAGCAGAGAGTCTCTTGAGGCAATTAACGTGTGGAGGAAATTAATTTGATGAGTCCTGCAGTATGCAATGCCTCATGTAGCCACTCTGACCCTCAGCTTAATCACCGCATCCATAAAAGAAGGTGAGGGTAGGGGTAGGGGTGGCATGGGTGGGGGTGGGGCAAGGTGGCTACAGCTTTGGTGATCTTTGATTTACCTCGCATTCTGAGTTTGTGAATGCTTCCCGAAAAACAAAAACCAAATTCATTGCCACCAGGTCAATTCTGACGCAGAGTTGGAGAAAACAAACAAGGAGAGTTCAGAAGCAAGGTCTTTGTGGGATGTATTTAAGTTCTGGGATGGGGCATGTCCTAGGCCCTTGGTGTAGACAGAGTTATGCAATAGCTAGATGATAGATAGATAGATAGATAGATAGATAGATAGATAGATAGATAGATAGATAGATGATATAGAGATATAATGTATGTGTGTGTATATATAGACACCTCACCCAGCTATGTACACATATCTGAAGTTAGTTCTATAATGATTTCTATAGATACATATGTATATATGTAAATATATATCAATCCATATCAATATATGTCAATACTTATATATGTCAACATATATATCTATATATCATATATATAAATATAGTGTTCCTCCATTTTCTACTCTTTCAAACATGATGTCCTTTTCTAGGGACTGGCTCCTCCTGATAAAATATCTAAAGTTAAAAAATATATATCTAAAGTTTATGAAACAGCATTTGGCAGTCCTCTAAGGAGCCGTCTGGCTGCACTCCTTCCAAGGCAGATATGTTGCTCTGCTGGCAGTCCATTGTATGTTCAATTTCCTTCATCAACGCTGTAATTTAAAGACATCAATTCTCAGGTCGCTCTTATTCATTGACTGCTTTCTATACATAATAAGGCAATTGAAAACATGGCATGGACTAATGACACGCCTGTATGTCATACTTTACAGAACTCTAGCACCAGATTTGTCCAACATAATATTTCATTTCATTTTCATGGGCTACTTTCATAGGTGTTGAATATGGATCCAAGTAAGACCTAATCCTTGACTATTTGAATCTTTCCTCCAGTTATCATGATGTTGCTTGTTGGTCAAGTCCTGGGGGTTTTTCTTTCTTTATGTTGGGTATAATCCATATTGAAGTGCAGTCGTGTTTGCTCTTCATCAAATGCTTCAAGTTCTCTTCACTTTCAACAATTAATATTGTGTCACTGTTAATAAGTCTTCTCCAAATTTCATGTCATGTTTGTCCTCATATGGTCTATTTTTTGCATGATTTGTTCATCATACAGATGGACTATGCATAGTAGAGATATACAACCCTGATGCTCACCTTTCCTGATTTTAAACCGCACCGTATCCCCTTGATTACTTTAAATGACTACCTCAATCTATATACATGTCTTGCATGGACACAATTAAGTGTTCTAGAATTCCCATTACAATGTGAGTCACAATTTGTTACTATTTACATCATAGAATGCCTTTTTATCATCAAAAATAGGTAAACATATCTTTAGTATTCTCTGCTTTCAGACAAAATCTTTCTGATATCAGTCATGATATTCTTCATTCCATATATTTTTTTGTGCATCTAGCTTGAATTTCTGGTTACTCCCTGTTGTTCTTCTGCAACCGTTTTTGAATTGTTTTTAGGAAAATTTTACTTGCATGTTACACATGTTCAAACATTTTCTCATGGTTAGATTGTCTTTCTTTGGAATGGGCACAGATATGAATCTGTCATTCAAATGGCCAGGCCTTCCCATTTGCTTGATCTAGAAGAGTGAGCCCTTCCAGCATGGGATTTTGTTTTTTGGAACACTTCTATTGGTAATCCATACATTCTTGGTTCCTTGTTTTACACAAATCCCTTCAATGCAGCTTAGACTTCTTCCTTAGGAGCATTGATCAAACCTCCTGAAATGATTTCCAGTTTTTGGCACAGTGACTATATGTATTCCTTCCGTCTTATTTTGTTGCTTCCTCTGCTGTTCAATTATTTGCCCATAGAACCATTTAATACTGCAAACCAAGGTTTGCATAGAGCAAGTTTCATAGTATCTTCTGACATTTACTATTGTCTTGACTTATTTACTGTCTTTTTAATAACCTTTTACTTTGTTCATGTATAATGTCCCTGATGTCATCCCACAACTTTCTTGATGTTCAAAGTATCAAATAGAAATTCTTAAGATAGTCTAGAAATTCAAGTGGGATATACTTAAGGTAATACTTTTGGCTCTGGTGGCTTGTTTTAATTTTCTCCAACTTCAATTAGAACTTCCATATAAGCAATTGATGGTCCATTCCACAGGAGGCAATGGCCTTGTTCTGACTGATGATATTAAGCATCTCCATTATCTCTTTCCACAGATGTAGTCAATTAGATTCCGGTGTGCCCCATCTGGCAAGGACATGTGTAGAGTTGTCATTTAGGTTGTTGTAAGAAAAGGTATTTGCATTGAATAACTCATTGGCCTTGCACAATTCTATCATGCACAGACATGTTTAATGATCTCTTTCTCATAATAAGTGGTCTTTTATCCATAGGCTAAATATTTTTGAGTATATAAAATTAAAATATGGTTTACAGTGTTTTTTTTTATTATTACCCCTTCAGGGATCATCATTTTGTAAAGGTGCTTCTTCTATCATCTTTTGAATCTATAAAATGACATTTAAAAATAGTACCATATAATCATGCCTTCTCAATATTCCAGAAAAAAGAATCCAACAAGCAGTAAACCTCCAGAAATTCTAAGTCTTCGTATTCTTAATGATTAATCTCTTAATTAATGGGTTAGAGGTCCCACCTGCATTCAAAATAATTGTGCCATCTTTGCATTTAATTTTTATATAACCTCAAAGATTGCCACCACCACCCCTTTTTTTAGCTTCTGGGGATTAATTCTACTTCCCACCTCACTTTTTCTCATAAAGTGTTTCAATCTACATTTCAGCTCAAGGGTAACTCAAAAGGGCTCCCCCTACCCTGCCCCTAGTTAAAATCCCAGTGCCTGCGTGAAGGGGAGGGATTCTGTTAAAACTCTGAGCTGTGCTTGAACACATCCGAAAACGATTACATTGTCTGTTCCGGTTATAAATTATAAGCTGGGTAGTTCAAAGCCAACTCCCATTGACTAATAAAATGGAAAATATGAGGTTAGGCTAGATATGAGCCTTCTGTGAACTGCTTCTTTATGAATTACAATGTGAAATGTTCAGCGCAAGTGAAAGTCAACAAAAGTTGGATTAAAAATGCCTGGAGGATATGTGATTCACAATCATGAAGGAATCTGTTTCTGCCTCCAGATAAAGACTACTCATAAAGTATAAGCACATCAAATGTAGCTGCTGATATAGTAATAAATATTGATGTAAACCCAACTCAGCATACCTATTTTTTGCAGCCCAAATCCTGCAGCCCAGTCTGGCCTCTTTATGTCATTCAGATGTAAACATGTGAAGAGAAGAAGTTCTTTTTCTCCCTCTCCCCCAAGATTAAGAATTAATACCAACTGCACCAATATGCAAAACAAAAGCAAAAACAGTATTTACAGCTCATGTCAGGCATTAAAGTTCATATAAAAGAAATGGCTCCCTAAACACACACAGAGATGGAGAGAGAGAGAGGTCTTCTTGGGAAAACAATAGTTTGTATCATGTTCTGTCCCCCTACCACACCCCCAATTCCACCTATCTGTCCTCTCAAAAGGACCGCCATATATAATAACAGCAGTGAAAGGGGATGAGCTTGCCTGCATTCATGGAGCTTCCCAAATTGGCGTCCTTTTTCCTCCAGGGATTAAGATCTCATCTTTTCTTTCCAACTGATCCTCTGCATTCCTGCGCTTCCCTTCTCTCCCTCAAGTTGTCCCAACTTTGAAAATCTGAATGATAAAAGCTAATTTAGTGATTTGCTGTGTTTCTCACTCTCAAAATACTCAAGCCGATTCTGACTCATGGGCGAAAAAGTGGGATGTGCTGCAAGGGGCCCTGTTGGCACCCTGTGTGAGCCCATTGCCACCGATGGAAACTGCTGCCTGAACTCAACAGCTTCTTGAGAGAAAGCTATGGCAGCCAGCTTCCATAAGATTCCCGCCTTGGAAATGTCAAGAGGGAGTTCTACTCTGCCCTATGGGATGGCTATAAACTGCAATGGACGTCACGGCAATCGCTGGGAGGGTAATAAAACAGCCACCAGTGTGATAGCTTAAAAAATCAAAACAAAAGCATGACTCTAGATGCTAGAGAAGCAGATCTGCCTTGAGCTAGCAGTGAGACCACAGGGCATCCACGTTCACCATCCACGTTCTAGGATGGTGTCTCCAAGCCCTCCTGATTGGAGAATACGAGTCTGTAAACCCTAAAATGGACAAGTTTAAATACATCAGCGTTTGGGGCTTTACAAAGTTGGAAATAGTTTCAGCATCACTTCCCAGGCCAAACTAGAAGTGCAGTGGCTGTAGACCAGCTCTTTGACCAGGCTTGCATTTTCACCGTCAAGCCAGCACGGAAGAGGAGATTTGGAGAGCTAGCTTTGCAGCTTCCAGTCACTCTCCTCCATCCTGTCATCATTCTTCGGAGTCATTGTCTTTCTTTCAACTCTTTTCATTGTACTTTCCCACACCCAGAAGAGCTACTCTGTCCTGTTTCTTTCACATCAAACCTAAGGCTCCTTATCCGATTCTCCAGGCATTCCCCTGGTCTGCCCTTCTACCACCAGTTCCTATCCTTTCTCCCAAGACCTCTCCTCTGCTCTCAGCTGTGTGCTTACCCATTGCCCCCTATGGTTGTGAAGACCTCTGCTGACTCCATGGCTTGACTCCTAGTAGTGGATACTTCTTTCTTCATCCAAGATCAACACTGTCCAGCAGAATTCTTGGCTAAGATGGAGATGAGTTATGCCATCCGCAAGTACTGATTGCTTATTGAGGGCTCCAATGTGATCAGGTGAGCGAGAAATTGAATTTCGATCTGATCTCATTGTAATTAATTTAAGAAGTCCTGGTGGCATGGCAGAGAGATCTCACAGTATAGTGGGTTATGGATTGGGCTGGTAACAGCATAGTGGGTTATGGGTTGGCATGGCAGAGAGCTCTCACAGCGTAGTGGATTATGGGTTGGGTTTGAATCCACTCATTGCTCTTTGGGAGAAAGATGAGACATTCTGCTTCTTATAAAGGTTTACAGGTTCAGAAACACGGGTCAATTCTACTCAGCCCTACACTTTCTCTATGAGCCGTTGGCAGTGAGTGTGTGGTCAGTGCTGTAGTGGGTTATATATCGGATCGCTGACTGATGGGTTAGCTGTTGGATTCCCCCAACTGATCCTGGGGTGAAGGATGAGGCTTTCTGTCCCCTATAAAGATTTAGTGTCTTGGAAAGCCTATAAAAGGATTCTCAGCGTTGGAATTGGCTCAATAGTCCTGGGTTGTTTTGTTTTATTGTAATTAATGTCAATGTAAATAGCTGCATTTTGCACATTACAGGTTCAGAGAACATGTTCAGTTCAAACCCAGCTTCTTGCAGGATTCCGTTCTGTTGACATCCAGTTGATCCTGACTCATGATGACCCATATGTTACAGAGTAGAACACCACTCCATACTGCGGTCAATAGCTGAGACCAGGCCTTTCTTTCAAGATGCCCCTGATTGATTTTGAACCTTCAACCTTTTGGGTAGTAGCAATGCATTCAACCATCTGTGTCATTCGGGGACACCTGCTTACACAATAGTTCTCATTAAAAGAACGTCAAGCACTTAAAAAGAAATGGAGCCTTTGGCCCTATTTCCTGATTTTCTAATCTGATGGATCTGAGGTGGATCCAGGAGATGGAGCATTGGAAAGTTCCCCCAGGTGATCCTAGTTTGCAGCCAGTGTTGAAACAACTGCTCTGTGAAACCCAGGCAGGCTTCTAGATTTGTTTAACATCTCTGAAACCCCATCCAACAAGTCGATTCACACACGTTAGCATTTTCATTTCCAGCCAACCTCGGTTTTCTTTTCCACTGGGGATCTTTTCTTACTGTGTCCACAGGGTTGACCGCAGTACATGGTGAGTTCTGAATATAGGTTTTGAGAGTTGAGCCATTTTCATTGACTGATTTATAAAAACGCAATGGACATCTTCTTCCGCACACACCAGGTCAAGCTTTCTACTATACAAACCCCCAAATCAGGTGACCTTTCTGTGGGTTTTCCATTGGGCCTTCAACCCATCACTGTCTGTTGCAGTTGGCCTACGCAACAAAGCCTTCTGTGCTCGACTGTACTTGCCAGAGGGGCTGGGGCCAACACTGGTCACCACTGGATGCTAGGTACCTAGTGCCTAGCCCAACACACAGCGGTCCTGAATATGCGTCTGTTGAGTTAAGCATTAAATGAAATGATGACGCACATGAAGGCATTTAAATTCAGGCCAGTGCATTGTCTCATCCGTGGAAAGTGGCCACGCAATTATCTGCATCTTGAGGTGGGCATGCACGTGCACATGTGTATATGCATGCGTTGTATGTATGCAGGTTTCTGAACATGTGCGTATGTGCATGCATGAGATGTACAATTACCGAGAGCGTCTCTGAGCAGGTCTAAAAGTTGCTGAGTATTCTGAAGGGCCCCTGAGCACCTCTTGATTCAGCGCAGCTGGTAACACCGCTCTCCAGAGTTATAGTCCTGGGAAATATGGTATTAATACTGAGTGAACAGATGGTGTGGGGTGTGTTACTTAAGACAGTTTTGCCAGGAGGTAAATTTATGCTTTATAAATGTACTTCAAAACTATGCTATTTGATTTAATCACTTAATGCAAAGACAGCTGCATACTATATTTGCCTTAACTGCAGTTATATGGGTTATCTGCCAATCTGTTAATTATAGTATTTTGAAAGGCTGCAGGAAAAAAAACAGTAATTATACAGATTGGGGTGGGGGCGCATTTTTAAAGCCTAAATTCAGACATTCATTCCCAACTAGCACAAACTTATTGAAGACTGAGAAATCCTGTTAGGAAAGTGGGAGTAGATGTGCCGGCTTTCCTTTGAAAGGGGCTTATGTGCGGTTCTCACTCCGCATCAGTAGCCGTGGGTAACTGCCGGTAAGATCGGAAGGAGTGATGTTCCAACAAGACCTAGCTCCAACCCACTCTCTAAGGTCTTTAGCACCAGCTCCGTTCTCTAAAAAGGAAAAGATAATAATAATACTAAAAAAAAAATCAGGATTCAGCCCCCTCACATTTCTGGTTCTTATCATCAGCTACCTGTTCTCTGGGCCCCCTGTACCTCAGTTTTGTGTGCTCAACGTGGCAGTAACAATTAAGACCATTTAATTAATACTATATCAAGGAAGAAGCATATTTTGAGCTTAGTCTGGCAGCTTCTTTTTCTTGCCAAGGACAAAATGCCACATGCTGGTAGAAATAACCTGGCCCATTTCCCTTACCCCCTGGGGAATTCATGTTCAATGAATTCTACTGTCATTTCAAAACAGGATTTCCTCTTCTCTGGGCAACTAGACCAGGATGAAAGGATTGAGAAGGACCCAGGTTGTAAGTCAAAGAATTCTGGAAGAAGTATTGCAGCCTATGGGGTCCTGTGACTTGACTTGACGGGAGAAGCTTGGATTTAGGGGTCCAAGTTGACTTGCCTGCCCCAATTCATTGGGGAGGGGTGAATGGGGACTCTGCTCAGGGATCCTTGATAGCCAGCCAAGGTCTTTTTCCTGTGCACCACGAGTGCTGATGAAGAATGTAAAGCGGCTGGAAGGAATTGAGAGAGCAGAGAACGGAATTGTTTTACTGTAGGAATCCAACAAGGGCATGGCAGGAGCTACCTACAGGTGAATTGAGAAGGCGGGCATGCCAATCCTCTTTGGTGCTGCACTGACTGCCTAGGGCCTCGGCACTCCAGTCTCACAGCATCCCATCTTCCCTTAGATGGAACTCTCCGGCGTTGTGCATCACAATCTGCATGGCTGTGGGCTGCCTCCCAACTGCTTGGCACTGTGTTAGGCACAATGATTAAGAACCCTAACAAGCTACAAGGCAACCTATCTTGTGCAGAGAGGTAAACTCGCCCTCAGAGATGGCGTGACCTTTGCCTACGGTCATTGAGCTGATTTCTACTTACACCAACTTGGACTTACTGGATCAAAAGATGTTGCCATACCAAGAAAGTATGTTTCTTGACATTGTCCATCCAGATTTTGACAAAGCATTGCTTGCTAATCCCTAGGCCCTCTTACCTACCCATGTCTTGCAGGTCATTACCTTTGGAATACCCTCTTTGTAGCAAATTTACCTATGAGCTCATCCCTACAGCCAGCCCTCTGCTATGTTGAAGAAACCTCGAAGGATGAATTGATGTGTGCTTTGGCCATGTCTTTAAAGTGTCACTTGAAACCCACCTCCTCTTTCCAGGCCCTGTGTGCATTTTCCTAGCAACGTGGTTATGCTGACACGCAGATGTCCTCTGAACTACGGAGTAATTAACCTCTGCCTTCTCACATTAGCGGGAGACAGATTGGACAAAAGGAACAGCCATTAGAGGAGGCTAACTTGTCTTTGGGCATCTCTTACATCATACATAAGTGATTTTTAGAAGTAACCTAGAGGATAGGAGGTATCGACGTCTGCAGTGGCCCCTAGTGTTTCTATTTCTTGAAGGCTAAGTATACCAAAGTGATAGCAATCTCGGGCCTGCCGAGGCTTTGTAGCTTAGCTTTGGCTACTTTTTTATATGAAAAAGGTAATCATTTGACTACGTTTTTTAAAAGATGCCTATGTTTAACCACAATTTTTATGCAGCCTATGGCAATTTTCCCCTCTTCATAAATACTCTCTCTGCTGACTGTGTTCTCTGTTTCTTTCTGTGTCATCTCTGGTTTTCAGTTTTAACCAAACTCGGTCATAAACATTCCCCCTTTCCTTCAAGAAGACACATCAGCAGGAATCTAGAAGGAAAGGAAGGCAAAAGGAGGCAGAAGGGATATGGTGGCAAAGGCAGAAATGTGATAAAGTAGATGTTACGGAAAGAAGAGTAAAGGATTTTTTTTTCCCCTGATAAGAGAACAATATTCCCCCATTAAAAACAAATGTATAATATGCATCTGACATTGTTTTTGTATAGAATACAAATAATGCTTTGATTATTACAAGAAGATAAATTACATGTAAAAGCAATTTTGAGGGGATTTTCCCAACTGCTTAGCATGGCCTGAGGGCCAAGCTTACATAGTTTTTATTCACAAACACTTCCCTTTCTCAAAGACTGATCAAACATAGCCACACCTTCAATATTTTTAGTTGCCCTAGAGTGCCTCTTAAGTCTTCAACAGAAAGACTTCAGATAGGTGATTTAGAAACAGATTAATCAGACAAAGACTGATACCACTGCATGCCTCTGGTTGTCAGAAGCACAAGCTGTGACAGAGAGTTTGAGATTCAGCCTCTGCATAAATAACTTAGTCTCTTTTTCCCCAGAGTAGTAGAGGGGATCCCACTTGAATACAACTGGTCTTTGAAGAATGAAAATGACACCTGGCCATGGGGGTCTTTGGGTCACGCTGTGTTGGGTAGGTTCCAGTGGAAGTCTCCTCACAGAATGGAATCTCATTGGTGGTGTGTGGGACAAAATGGAATTTTTTTTTAATGGACACATTACATATTGGGCAAAATGGAATGTTATCCTTGAATTGGTGAATGAAAATTAACATGTCAAAGATGTACAAAGAGAACCAGTAAAAAAATATCACTTGGAATAAACGGGAAACATTAGACAAGCAAAATCTGGGAGAATATTTCACTAGCAGGCCCCACTGTAGGTGTAGAGGACAGAATTCAGAGAAAAGAACTACACAGAGACTCCAAGATCTGCAGAAAGTCCCCGTCAGCGTGTTAGGTGAGTAATACTCAATGTACGTGTGTGAGAATGTTACTTGAGATTGTGGAATCACCTGAAAGGACTAGAAGTAATAGTGGTTGGCACTCACACCAGCCTGCAAAGGGTTCTTGTACCCACTAGCCATCTGGAAACCCTCACAACTCATGGGGCATTGATAGAGCACACAGGACAAAAATAATTAACACTACATTGGGGACTGTTCTGCCTCTTCAAAGGATCTTTCTGTTTTCTAGTAGTTTAAGTGTGTGTCCAAATAAAGTTCAAGGATATTTACAGAAAACGAAAAATACCCAGCACTTCACATAAAATCTACAATGCTTGGCACTCAACCAAAATTACCAGGTACATTAGCAGGAAACATTCATAATGAGGAGATTAATCACTCAATAGAAACATCCCTGAACTGGCACAGAGAGAAGTGACAACTTTCAAAAGCTCAAAAAATATCTGTAAACTAAAGAACACATCCAATCATCCAATATGCTTATAAATCATTTCCCGGAAAGAAAAGTCTGTACCAGGAAAGAAAAGAAAAGAAATAGTGGCTTAAAAAGTTAGATAGGGCTTCCTCCTCTTGTGAAGAGTTATATTCTCACAAATTCACACCTTGTCCTACTTTGCCCTATAGGGCCTCTATGAGTCAGCATTGACTCGATGGCAGTGATTTTTTGGACACTTAAACCTTTAAGCTACAGACCCATGAGACCTTAGCACAAGAAACACAGGAAAACTTCATCACGAAGTTTTCATAATTAAATTTCTCCCAAACCAGTGAAAAACGAAAACCTTAACGATGGTAGTGGGGAATGGGTTTGTAGGAGGGAAAAATTATGTACACAGGAATAAATAAAAGGATGACAGTAAATTTATTTTTTTAATTATTATTTAATCATTTTATTGGGGACTCATAAGAATCTATCCATCCATCCATCCATCCATCCATCCATCCATCCATCCATCCATATGTTGCCATCATCATTTTCGAAACATTTTATTTCTACTTGAGCCCTTGGTATCAGCTCCTCATTCTCCCTCTTCTGCCTCCCTCCCTCATGAACACTTGATAATTTATAAATTATTATTGTTTTCATATCTTACACTGACCACTATCTCCCTTCACCCCATTTCTGTTGTTCATCATTGTGATCAGTCCCCCTCTCTTCCCCCACCTTACCCCTACCCTCATGGTATTGCTACTTTCATGGTATTGGTCCTTAGGGATTTATCTGTCCTGGATTCCCTGTGTTTCAATCTCTTATCTGCACCAGTTTACTAATTTCTGGTCTAGATGAATTTTTAAGGTAGAATTGGAGTCATGATGGGGGAGGGGGAGGAAACATTAAAGAACTACAGGAATGTTGTATGTTTTGTTGGTTCCATACTACACCCTGGCTGGCTCATTCCTTCCTTGTGACACTTCTGTGAGGGAATGTCCAATTGTCTACAGATGAACTTTGGGTCTCCACTCTGCCCTCTCCCTCATTCACATCGATATGATTGTTCTGGACAATAGATTTTTTAATGGAAATAATGCAAGTGAGATACAAATGGAATAAAATCTTTAAAGTGCAGAAAGAAAATTAACCTGTTAACCTATAATTTTATACCCAGCACAAATACCTCACTGAAAGGAAGACAAAATGAGCATTTTAAGGTATACAAAAACAGACCCATACCATAAGGAATATTAAAGGAAATAATTCATACAGGGAGAGATTTAAAGTATAGGTCTAAAGGGGGCAAAAAAAGGTGTAGGGAAGATAAAGTGTACAAGGGATACTAACTATATGGATACATGTGAGATTTATTTCTAATTATTCTTTAAAAGATAATTGATAGCCTAAAAATACTGTAGTGTAGAGTTTATACCTCCACATATAAACTAAAATATATGAAAACATTAGCACCAGAGAAGCATAGTATTAGATGGTTTTGTATTATAAAGTACTACAATATGAATTCATGGTAGATTATAGTAAGTTAAAGATGAAATCTATTAATCACTAAAATAATAAAATTAGTTGTAGGAAATAAATAATAAGGAAATTAACTAGAACTATATGTACATATATATTTAACTGATGCAAAACGAAAGCAAAAGCATCATTTAAAGAGAAAGTTATAACATCATGTTGATATTAGAATAGAAGAATGGTACTGAATCAATGCCTTAGCTTCCACCATAAAGAACTAAGAACATGTAGATTAAGTAAAAAGTAAGTGGAGGAAAGAAAATGATAGAAATCAATGACAAAGTAAAAACAGAAAGAAAATCAATAAAAAATCAGGTTTTAACAAATAGCAATAAAGTTGGTAAACATTTAGACAGACTAACCAGGAATGAACAATTTCAAGACTCAGAACAATGCCATCTTTATACAAGTATAAGACTAAAAGGATAATTAGGAGAAATTATGAACAACTTATTGCCAACATATTTGATAAATGAGGTGAAAATTTAAAGGTCTTTGAAAGAGACCAGCTCCAAGATTAGCTTAGCGATGAAACGAAAACCTGAATAGGCCAAAATCTATGAAACAAATTGGATTTGTGGATCAAAAACTGTCCCACAAAGAAAATTTCAGAGTCTGGTGGATTCACTGGTAAACTCTAACAGACATATAAGGAAAAAGTAGTACAGATTCTCCACAATCTTTTTGATACTATTGAAAAGAAGGGGATACCTCTCCATTATTTTGAGAAACATATTTCCCTGTTATCAAAACCAGAGACATTGCAGTAAAATAAACTAAATTTCTTATGAATATAGATATAAAATTTTACCAATTAAAATTGATTAATATAGTAACAACATTAATACCAAGTGAGGATTTTTCCAGGACTGTAGGTTTGGTTGAAAATTTGAAATTAAATGTATTTCACACCAATTAATAAACTGAAACAAAAAATATCATATAGGAAATCAAGACACTAAAACTATTTGACAAAATTAAAAGTTCATCAGCCAACTAGAAATATCTTCAACTTGAAAAAAAAAGGCATCAACAGAAATCAATAACTAATCACATACTAAAGTGTAAAGGACCAAATTACATCCTTCTAAGATTTGAAACAAGACAAAGATACATGCCCTCACTACATAATTGTTTGGCATAATTGTTGGAGTTGCTACCCGGCACATTAAGGTCTGGAAAAGACAGTCATTATCCAGATGGCTTTCGTTGTTAGATGGCATTGAATCTGTTCCGACTCATAACAACCCTGCGTAATGGCCTGAAACATTGCTGTGCCCTGTGCCATCCTCACAATTGTTCTATTGTTTGAGCTCATTATTGCAGCCACTGTGTCCATCCATCTCTGTTAGTGTCTTTCTCTTGTTCACTGATCACCTACTTTGCCTACTGTGATAGTCCTCTCTAGGAACTGCCCTTCTGTCTAGCATTCCAGAGTAAGTGAGAGGAAGACTCACCGCCCTTACTGGAAGAACCACGTTGACCGTACCTTTTCTGAGAGATTGGCTCATTCAGTGGCAGTCCTTGATATCTTCTGAATCTTCCCATTACTTCCCATTCTTCCTGTGTCACTGTCCAGTTCTCATATGTACAAGGGGCTTCCGTTTGTTAACAAGCTCCCTTATCACTTCATTTCATTTTCCCAAGAATTGTTTGAAGCCCCCTTGTACATGAGGCCATGGAAAAACACCATGGTCAGGCACACATTAGACATCAAAGTGACATCTTTGATATTTGAGACTTTAAAGAGGCCATTTGTCGCAGATTTACCCAATGCAATTACTGTATTTCTTGATTGCTTGTGGATTCAAGGAAATTGAAATTCTTAACGACTTCAGTCTTTCCCCGAGCTTTCTTGATGTTGCTAGATGGTCTAGTTGTGAAGTTTTTGCTTTCTTTAGCAGTGAGTGCATCAAGTTATCTTTAACTTTCAGCAGGTGAAATCATGGCATCTGTGTATCACATGTTGTTAATGAGTCTTGCCCCATCCTGATGCCATGTTCTTCATGGAGTCCAGCTTCTCAGGTCATCCGCTCAGTGTATGCATGGAGTAAGTATGCGGAAAGGATACAATGCCAGACACATGACCTTCTTGCTTTGAAACCACACATGCTCTGTTTGAATGATTGCTGGGGTTTTGTTTTTTTTTAATGAACGATTGCCACTCTGTATCTGTACAGTTTTACATGAGCACAATGACTGTTCTGGAATTCCCACTCCTTTGTAATGTTATCTGTAATTTAGAAAGGAAACATCAAAATAGCTTCTTTTCTCATTCACAGAGGACATGATTATCTAAGTAGCAACATAATGAAATGTGTCTACAAACTACGAGCATATAACCACTAGTGGGCAAGATGACATATTCCTATCCTTGCTTCTAAGAAATATCCTGGCTATACTTCTTCCAAGACATTAGTTGATTCCTTTGGCAGTTCATAGTATATGCACTATTCAACCACAAATGGCACTTCCTACAGAGAGTATTACTGTATGATGCCTTCGTTAAGCTCCTTTTCCAGCACTGGTCTGTCAGTCTGCTGCACTGGGGTGGTTTACCTGTTGCGATGCTGGAAGGTATGCCACTTGCATTTCAAATTCCAGCATGGCCACCAATGATGGACAGGTTTCAGCAGAGCTTTCAGGTCAAGATAGGCTAGGAAGCAGGAAGAAGTTGTCCACTTCTGGGGGATCAGTCACTGAAAACATTGACTACCAATGAAACATTGTCTGGTGTCATGGCAGAAGATGAGCCCCAGGTTGGAAAGTACCCATTTCAAAGCAAGGTGACTCAATAGAATACTGTAAACTATTAAGCAGCATCATTGATCTCACTTAGAAGTAAAGTGAAGATAATAAGGAATTGGAGGAAGTAAACTGCTGAAGAAAATTAGAAAATAATTGCACAGGCCATCTAGGAAACGGCCAGAAATTCCAGGCAGATTACAAAGAGAACAGGGAAAGTAGAGTATCATTGCTGATGTCAGATGGATCTTGCCTGAAAGTCGAGAATATAAGAAGATGTGCACTTGTGCTTCATAGACTATGAAAAAGCATTTGCCTGTGTGGATCATAAAACACCATGGGTAGCATTGTAAAGAATGAGAATTCCATAACATTTAATTGTGCTCATGGGGACTATGTACATAGACCAAGAGGCAATTTTTTGATCAGCATGTTGTAAAATCAGAAAAGGCTTGTGTCAGGGTTGTATTCTTCCACCATAATTACTCAGCCTGTATTCTAAGCCACTAATCAATGACTATGTGAAAGAAACATGGTGTCAGGACTGGAGGATGGCTCATTAAATCACCTGCAATATGCTGATGACACAAATTTGTTTGCTGCAAAGGCGGAGGACTTGAAGCGCTGGTTATTGAAGTTCAGGGCCTGCAGTCTGTAGTCTGGATAAAAACTCCCTGTACAGAAAACCCATATCCTCACAACTGGACAAATAAGCAACACCACGGCACCTGGAAGGGGAAATGACTCGTGATATGGCTGTATCTATAGTCAACACTTATGGAAGTAGCAAGGAAAACATGAACGATATCTGCACTGGACAAATCTGCTGCACAAGATCTCTTTAAACTAGTAAAAGGTAAAGATGTCACTTTGAAGA
The DNA here is from genome assembly GCF_050624435.1 of Tenrec ecaudatus. Classification (NCBI taxonomy): domain Eukaryota; kingdom Metazoa; phylum Chordata; class Mammalia; order Afrosoricida; family Tenrecidae; genus Tenrec; species Tenrec ecaudatus. Next base: position 13,665,926 of record NC_134539.1, read on the forward strand.
GTAAGATGCATTTGAGCCAAGCCATAGTATTTTCATTTATTCACATGCATGTGAAAGCTGACAATGAATAAAGAATAGTGCCTAAAGTTATGTATTTGAATTCTGGTGCTGGTAAAGCAGATCAACATTACCCTGAATTGCCAGTAACATTCACAAATCTGTCTCCAACTCAATACAGTCAGAAAGCTCCTTCGATGGCATGACTTCATCTCACATACTTTGGACATGTTAGCAGGAGAGACCTGTCCCCCTAGGAAGAGATCAAGCTTGGTAAAGTAGAGGGTCAGCAAAGAAGGAGACATTTTCATTGAGATGCACTGTCACAGCGACCCCAACAACAGGCTCAGACATGGCAACCGCTGTGAAGTTGGCCCATGCTGGGCAGTGCTTTGTTTCATTGTCCATTGAGCGACCAGGAGCCAGAATGAGCTCAATAGCACCCAATGATGACAACATAACTATTTTGACCACTGAAATGGAATGCTTAAAAGAATGACCTCTGGGGCCGGTGTGAGGTAGAGCAGGGACATTACCTATTTCCAATTGGACAGTCATATCGTCTGATACACCAGAAATGACAGATTGAAGAGGACAGTGTTTCATTCATTGACATAACCAGATCTTTCCTGAGGAAGAATTCAGTCTGAGATAGGGTGCTAAACCTGCATTTACCTACCAGGGAAAGGTCAAGAACAGGCAAAATCCAAACATAAAGCAAAACTTTTGAAAATAAGACCCGAGTGAGAATATCAATACTGTGATATTTCAAAGCTTATGTTGAAGCTCAATAATGACAATAATGTGGCATGAGAGTATAGCCAGAAACATAAGTCAATGAAATGGTTTTCCACAAAACACATAAAGGTAATTCAGTGGGGGGAGATATCATCCCTTCAACAAGGGGTGCTGAAACAATGACCTGTTTGCAAAAATAAAAAATAAAAACCTTTGAGTATACCTTATAAAAACAAACAATCAAAAACACCTCCAAATCAATTATAGGTCTAAATGTAAAATCCAAGGTCATTGAGTATTTAGAAGAAGAAAAGAAGAAAGAAAATGTTTGTGGACTGAGTTTGTCACAGACCTTTGAGATACACACTAAATGCACGATCCATAAAAGAGCAAGTTGTTCATTGAAGTTTGTCAAAATTAACAACTTCATTCTTTGGGAGACTATGAACTAGAGTAAAGAGAAAAGTACAGACTAGGTGAACTATTTAAAATCTAGATATATATATCATTGAACTCTCAAAATTCAATAATTGTGATAATGAAGCCAATTTAAAAATAGGCAAATTATTTGGAGATATGGCATTATCAGATAAGCACATGAAAAGCTAGTCAGCACCATTGTTCATTAGAGAAATGAACATTAAAATCTCAGTGGAAATGCACTATGTATCTATTATCCAAAAATCTGAAGCCCATGGTCATTAATTCATCTCTGTCTCAAAGTGAGACATAGAGAGGTTCTCTGGGTCTAAATCTTTACAGGAACAGATAGGCTCATCTTTCTTCCATTTGTACCAGCTACCCACCTGGAGGCTGGCGAGCTAACTCCTACCTGATAGCACTACCAGGGTTCCTATTGTTTGTCTGTGCTTCAGAGTAAGATGAGGCCCATAGCAACACTGTGCACCCCAGTATGAAACACTGCCTGGTCCTGTGCTACCCTCACAGTGATGGTTAGTTAGCCCACTGATACAGCGATTCTGTCAATCTGTCTTGTTGAGAATTTTCTCTTTTCTGCTGACCCTCTGCTTCACTAAATATGATGTCCATTTCCAGGGATTGGTCTCCCTTCAAAACATGTCTAAAATATGTCAGATGACATCCTTTCATCCTTACTTCTAAGGAGCACTCTGATTATAGTTCTAAGAAAGATTGATCTGGGAGTCTTAACAGAAAGATTAAAATTAAAAAGAGAGACTCGACCAAATGCAGGTGAATATGACCACAAACTCACCCACCTTAATGGTGAGACTATAAAATGGTACCACTGCTTTGGAAAATTTTGAAACTTTCTTATAAAGTTAGCTGTATACTTCCCATACAACTCATAAAGTGTATTTTCAGATTTTTAGAAGAAAAAAGTTTGTAATTCCTCATAAAAATTTTTTTCATGAACTTTTCTTGGAATCGTTACTTCTAATAGGTAAATACTTTAATGAAATCAAATGCCAATCAGTGGATATCCCAATTATGCAGTATTACTCAGGAAAGCACTATTGTAACAACCATACAACATAGTCTGATCTCAGAAACTCCACACTGATCAATAGAAGGCAAAACAGAATAAACATACTTTACATGGTTTTATTAATAGGGAATTTTAAGAATGAGGGAAGCATTTCTAGTGACAGAAAGCATGTCAAAGGTCTGTGACCAGAGAGAGCGATTAAGGCAGGGGGACTTGATTTAAAAGAGATGCGATGGAACTTTTTTGGATGCAGCAAATCATTGGTATATACATTTGCCAAACTCCTCAAAATAACACACTTACAACCAATGGATCAAAGATAAATCACATCTTATTAAAAGAGAGCTTATAAAGAAATTCTAGCCATTGTTTGGAGAACTCCGCAGAACATTCTGATGAGAGCATCCATTCAGTCGTGAGATCGACATCATTTTCTGTAGTTACATAGCTTAGATCTGCCTTTGGTTTAAGAAAGAGAGAGAAAACGAATAGGCATCAAAGTAGAAAAGAGAAAAAGAAATTCTTCTAGAGGTGTGCCAAGTTGCTTTCACAACAGTCATTTATATAACCGAGATTAAAATGTAACCGCCTTATTCCTGCATTCAGCCTTTTCAGGCGAAGCCGATAAAGATCAGGGTTGCTAGAACTTGTTTGGCGGCTCTATAAAATAGCTACAGTATCGTTGGCGCTTATTAGGCACGGATCATGCCGCAGCCTTCCTGTGGAAACGCTGGTGCAGGCAGCTGCATCCCGAGCTGTAATGATGTGGTGAAGGGCGGGGTAGTGTCTGTAGGTGCGAGAAGGTTTATCAGGGATTCATGTAATTGTTTCCATTTGTTAACAATGACTCTTGAACCTGGCTTTCAAACCATGATTTAGTCCAGTTTACAGAGCTTCCTTCCCCCACCCCCTTTGAGAGGGAGCTACAGAATGAACATGAAATCAAAAGATGTGGTTTTGATACTCCCCCTGCCCCCGTTCTAACTGCGTGACCTTGCGCCAATTATTTAATTATTCCAGGGCTGCCTTGCTGCATCTCTAAAGCGGGGGCAGTGGTTCCCATGCACACGTGTGCTTGGGCATTCGATCTCACAATGTGTGCGTGAGAAACATGTTACCACAAGCCCCGAGTAAATAATGGCTGAGGGGGAAATCAGAGCCCTGTGCAGAACTCTGACAAGCTGGAGCCCACCCAGAAATCACGCTACAGGTAACAGGATTGCTGAGCGACCCCACTCGGCCACCCCAGAAGGGGATCAATTATCACTCTCCACAGGGCAGGCTGGCCCCCAGCTCCAACAGGGAATCTTGGCAAAGTAGTACAAGTTGCGATGTTAATTGAACTGGATTGAACTCTGGGCTAACTGAGATCATACTCTTTTCAGTTTTACAGTCCCAAATGCCTCTTAAATATAATCTCACCCATAAACACAACAAAACAGAATTCCAACCCACAGCGACCTCTGTGTGCGCAGCAGAACCGCACTCCACTGGGTTTTCAAGGCCGTGGTCTCTCCGAAGCAGATCACCAGGCGGTTCTTTAAGAGAGGAAGAAACAGCCGGCAACTGCTCCCTCAGCATGTCGTCACACACACCACATACACAACAGTAACTTTCCTTGGGGAAATTGTTGAATGGCAATATCGTACTCTTATTGGACAATCAACATGCCTTATTAAATAGGACCTCTGAAAAGTTCCTATTCCTGGAAATGCGACTTTCCAAATGCAGGTCTCCATCCCTGAAATACCAATAACGAAACTATCCAGGATTTCTTCTTGCTTGGATCCAAGGCTCATGGAAGCAGCTGCCAAGAGATCAAAGGATGCATTGCTTTGACAAATCTGCTGCACAAGACCCCTTTAGAGTGGCGGAAAGCGAAGACATTACTTTGAGGACTAAGAAGTGCCTGACCCAAGCCATGGTATTTCCCATTACTTCATATGCATATGACATTCAATGTTCATAAAGTGGGCACTGAGTAAAGAAGACCGAAGGAAAACAGATGCATTTAGTTCAAGTGCTGGCAAAGAATAGTACAAGTACCATGGACTACTGCCTAAAGAACAAACGATCCCGTCTGGGACAAAGTACAGCCAGCATGCTCCTTAGAGGCCCGGCTGGTGAGACTCTTCTCAAGTACTTTGGGCATGTTTGTCAGAAGAGACTAGTTCCTAGAGAAGGACATCAGGGGCAGTGTCTAAAAGGATGGACAAGATAGACTGACAGCGTGGCCACCACCATGGTCTCAAGCATAAGAACAGTTGTGAGGATGGTGCAGGACTGGGCAGTGTTTCCTTCGGTTGAGCAGAGGGTGTCTGTGTGTAGGAACGGACACCTAACAGCTGCTTGGCCTTCTCTTCTGCCTTGTGGAGGTCAAGGTAACCTATTTGATGGAAACGTAGAGTGCCCGTAGGGTTTTGTTGTTGTTGTTAAGGAACAAGTGTCCCCGACAGCTGTCTCCCAATGAGTCTGCTTAAGCATCGCTATTGATTGCATTGATACCAGCACGCTATCTCCTGAAGATCATGTTCTTGTAGTTCACTCAGCAGAGTCGACGTCAAATGAACCCTTCATGGGAAATAGCAGACTTAAACACCAAAGAAAACTTCAATGGTGCCAGAACACTTTTTTTTTAATGTCTAAAAATCTGTTGCAAAGCCTTCCAGGAAGTTGTTCGTCAGACCCCAGGCCACACCCAGGGAGAAATCCATTACAAATCCCCAAAGTGAATCTGTGCCGGCGGGGCCAAGTTCCAATGCTATTTGTGTGGGTTACAAGACGGCACATGTGGAATGTGGGGGAAATAGGAGACCGAGGCTGATAATTGCCCACACAGTTTGGGGGACACTCGGTTACCCACAATAATCTCACAATCGCAGAGTTTGCTTTAAAAACTCTCAACAAAAATATTTTGTTGTTGCTGTGAGGTGCCTTGTGGTGGTCCCGAATCATAGTGAGGCTATGTGCAACAGAACAAAACACTATCTTTACCATCTTTATAATCGATGCTGTGGGTTTTTTTTTTGTTTTGTTTTTTGCATCCACTGTGTCAATTCATCTCACAGAGGGGGCCACTGGGTGGGCTCTGCCAACCTTTAGGTGAGCTGCCAATCACAAACCACTCCGCATTCACAGTTAATCACAGCAAGCATATGCAATGATGATATTACTAAAAGTCAGGTACTACCTATCCAGTGCTTCATGGGGCTATGATTTTGTGTTCTTCATTTGGAATGTGAAATTTATTCATTCAGAATGTGAAAACAAGAATCTGGTCTGGCCACTGTTATATTTTCCCACCTTACATTTTTTTTTATTTGCCCACCTTAAGTTAACTTTTTTCGAAATCTGGAACTTTTCTTTAGAATTGACAGGTATAGGTGAAAATTACTTTAATGCTTAATATTAGCTATCCAACATCTGCAGAACAGCCGGTGGGTCATCATTCATTTTTCCCCGGTAACATTCACTTGGAAAAGAGAGAGAAAATTTTAAGAGAAACAGTTCTGGAAAAGTGTCTAGCCAGACCCCAGGTTACAAACACCTGGCTTAAGAACCAACCAAACCCTAGTTAAAACCCAACCCCTGTGTGTTTCCAATAATGTAAATGCAAAGAGCTTGCACAGGAAGGAGGCTAGTGGCACCTCACTTCACCCCTGACACATTCCTAAGCACCCAGTGGGACTCTTGTACACCTCCCTGATCCTTTGATGGCACCGCCTTAAACCAACTCAGGAGGTGATGGTGGTGCTCTGGGCACAGGTGCCAGAAAGAAGCTCCATACCTTTATTCTGGGTAGCTAGCAAGAGGCTATTCCAGCCATGGACCTGGCGTTGCTATGTACCAGCCAGCCCGAAGTGCTTCAGTGACCCAGACCAGACTGGGAGCCCGGCTGTCCTTGGCCCAGGCTTAGCCTGACCTAGGTCTCCTCTCAACCACGAAGCCTGAAGTCTGGGGTACAAGGAGTGGTCATCACTTGTGTGGCGTCCAGCAGTGAGTGCAACCTTGCAGCATGCATCAGAACACGGCATTACTGGATTATTCTGGTGACTATGTGTTTGTGTAACTGGAAGCGTTTCTTTTTTAAAGAATTATGCATAGAAAGGTACACTACCTACTGTAAACAAAGACAAACATTTGACCACCTGACCTCAGATACAATCCCTACTTATTGGTTCTGATTTGTGTATAAAACACAAAAACCCATTGCCATTAAGTCGATTCCGACTCATAGCAATCTTATCAGACAGGAGAGAGCTGTCCCTGTGGGTTTCCAAGACTGTAACTGTTTACAGAGGTAGAGCTGCATTTTTCTCCCACGGAGTGGCTGGCCTTCTGGGTAGCATTTCAGTTTGTAACCCACTAAGCTACCCAAACGCATCTCCATTCAATTGATTCCAAACCATAGGGCCCCCACGGGACAGGGTAGACCAGCCCCTGTGTGTTTCTGAAACTGTAACTCCATGGGAGTAGAAAGCCTCATCTTTCTCCCAAGGCATGGGTAGTGGTTTCAAACTGCTAACCTTGTGGTTAGCAGCCGAAGTCACAGCCACTATGCTACCATGGACCCCACTAAGCCACCGGGTTCCTAATGCTTGGACACATCAGGCTTACAGGCAGATTTAGGAATGGAGCTCATTCTAATTAGATGACTGCCTACTTCCCACCTTTGTAAAGGTTTCTGAGAAAGTGGAAAGTTTAAAGGAGTCCTCTTTTCTAAGAGTCCACGTAACCACTCAAAATGAGAAAGAGGCAGAGGATAGGCAGGAGAGAAATTGGATTGAAAGAAAGCAGAAGTAGCCTGGACACTACTGCTCCCTGGTGGTTGGATTCCAGAAAATAATTAAGCAGCTTCCTGAATTGTCTGTAGCCTCTGTAACCATAGCGACCCTGTAGGACAGAGTTGAACTGTCCAGAGTTTCCAAGGGCGTGCTGTTTATGGAAGGAGACTGCCACATTGTTTCCCCCAGGGAGCAGCTGGTAGGTTTGTACCTTGGACCTTTTGGCCAGCAGCTAAGGGCTTAACCACTATGCAACCAGAACCCCTTGTTTATTGTCGCCTGCCTTTTAAATATATATAGAAATCAAACCAAATGGAAAAGCCTTTAATCATTTAACAAGTAAAGTGGGCCAGATTTATCAACAACCCACTGCCATCGAGTCATTAACAACCCGCTATAAGTCACTCCTAGTGGGCAGACCTTGCATTTAGCAGCCCAAGTAACACAGCATCATGGGGGCTCCTAAAGTATCAGAAACAGCCACTGTGATGTCATCCGTAGTGAAGTTATCATTTGGTTATCAAATTTGCATTTGTTTCAGCTCATGAAGAAAGCACACCAAACACAGAATCGGGATGACAGAGACATGACTGCAAAGATTTTTCCCTCCAATAAAGTTCAAAAGCGGAGTCTCCATAAGCCTATCTGTAATGTCCCAATTGCCTTCCTCTCTTGCAAACACTTTGAGAACTCCAGGAGTCGGAGCAATCTGGCCCAGAGGTGTCACTGTTGCGCCATCTGTGTTGCAGACTCGCTCTGGCCCGCCTGCCGGTGCTCCCTAGAGGAGCCCCACCCCTTTCTATGGGCTGTCAGGCTTTTCCATCTGTAACATTTATTTACCACGGCTCTACAATTTGTGTGCTGGTTGTGTTTCTCAATGTTCTTTTTAAGTGGGAATTGCACTGTTTAAAGACACACTTAAGACATCTTAATGATGCTCCTTATTAATCCAAATGCATCAATTTGTAGTTCACGGCCCTCTAGTCATGTGTTTTACAGTTGTTTGCCCAATGCACTCCTCTGCGCCGCACAAGACCTCTTTCAAGTGTTGGAAAGCAAGGGTGCTACTTTGAGGACTAAGATGTGCCTGACCCAAGTCCTGGTGTTTTCAATCACCTCATAGGCATGTGAAAGTTGGACACTGAATAAGGACGACTGAAGAAGAAGTCAGACACCATGTGTTTGAATTAAGGTGTTGGCAAAGAGTACTGAAAGTACCACAGACTGCCAAAAGAACCCACAAAACAGCCAGAATGCTCCTTAAAAGCAAGGGCAGATAGGAGCTGGAGGCACAGGGAATCCAGGGCGGATGATACCTTCAGGACCAGGGGTGTGAGGGGTGATACTGGGAGGGTAGAGGGTGAGTGGGTTGGAAAGGGGGCACCGATTACAGGGATCTACATGTGACCTCCTCCCTGGGGGACAGACAACAGAAACGGGGGTGAAGGGAGATGCCGGATAGAGCAAGATATGACAGAATAATAATTTATAAATTGTCAAGGGCTCATGAGGGAGGGGGAGCAGGGAGGGAGGGGAAAAAGGAGGACTTGATGTAAAGGGCTTAAGTGGAGAGCAAATGCTTTGAAAATGATGAGGGCAAAGAATGTACAGATGTGCTTTATACAATTGATGTATGTATACATATGGATTGTGATAAGAGTTGTATGAGCCCCTAATAAAATTTTAAATAAAAAAAAAAAGCAAGGGTGGTGAGGCTTTGTGCCGTGTACTTTGGACGTGTTGCCAGCAGGGACTTGCCCTGCAAAAGGTCACCAAGCTGGGAAAGTCGAGGGGCCAGGAAGAAGAGGGAGTCACTGAACAAGATGGATTGATGCACTGATGGGCGCAAACATAAGAATATTTGTGAGGATAAGGTTTTGCTGTGTTGTATACTGGGTCACTTTGATTCAGAAACAACTCCGAGGCACCTAACTAAGCATGGTCATTTGTATTTCAATGGAGTGCGCATAGTACACGCAATACTAACTTATCACAAAATGGTTCTATGTTATAGCCTGACAATATGATGGTTATACAAATGTGACCATTGAATCAAGTTCACGTAGGAGGGACCATCATCAGTAGTGAACAAAAAAGTCAACAAGATATAGTTTTGTTTAGTCTTGGTTCTATGAATCATTTTAATATTTAGTAATCGGCATGATAATTAATTGGTAAGGGGACTTAACATTTTTATGAAGGAGGTTATATAAAACTCAAATTAGCTCCAATACACAGATATGACGTAAGAAACAGAGTGAACTGTAATATTTACTTAAGCAAGTTGCTCATGACATGGTCAGGGTTTCAAACTCACTATACTCAGGAGAAAGAAGAGACTGTCTGCTCCTGTAACAATTTACAAAGTCTCAGAACTTTATACAATGTCTCTAGGTGCTGGAATCAATAAAATGTCATTTTATTGGGGACTCTTACAACAATCCATACATCAATTGTATCAAGCCTATTTGTACATGTTGCCATCATTATTTTCTAAACACTCTCTATTGAGGCCTTGGTATCAGCTCCCCTCCCATGTCCCCTTGATAAATTATAAATTATTATTATATATTACACCAATTGCTGTCTCCCTTTCCCCATGATTTCTGTTGTTCATTCCCCTGGGTTGGGGAAGGTAGGGTGGTTATGTGTCAGTCACTGAGATCAGTTCCCTCTTCCTCCCGCCTCTCCCCACGTTCCCCCTCCCCTCCTGGTATTATTGCTACTCCCTAAGCAAACTGATCACCTTAAGCTTCCTCCTCTGTACACCCAAAGAGATTAATTTAAAACATCTTTCGGGTAGCCTCCAGATGGAAATTTGTATTTATTGATGACTGTGAACTTTCACGGTCTAGTACTTGAACTTTTGAAAATACAGCTCAATAAATTAATGATAACTATTAGCTACTTATTTATTCATCCTCTTTATCCCAATCACAAACCTATAAGGATAATGCTAGGCCAGTTTCCTTCAATTAGGCTACTGAAGCAAGCGGACCACTAAAAAGAACATATTTTGACTTCTTAATAAAAACAATTTTTCAGATAAGTGTATTAAAAAGAAAATTAATGCATTGTCTGAAAACAAATTTTAGTTGGAGTGTTACCACGGTTTCTTAACCACTTTGAAACTAGCTAATTTACAACAACTAGGATAAAGCTCATTTTTTATAAGTTTTAAACAATCTTGTTTAATCTGGAAAACTTTTAATTAAGGGTTTCAAGGACTGTTATTTAATATTCATTTTGGGATGAGAACATGCTTAGCTCATAATATAGGGGCCGTGATTTTTTTCAAATTTAATGAGATGATACTAAATAGAAAATTATAAATAGATCCCATGCCAGAGCTTGCCCTGTAAGAACAGACAACTTGGATATATTTACAGTGTTTTGTTTTTTTTTACCATGAAAGGACTGGCTGTCTACCTGTGTCTTTGTACTCTCCTACCGATGCTTCCAATATCAACAAAGTTATATTTTGTTGCGACTTAATGAGTAGGCCCAAAGCTGACCCAAGAGTCCCTTTCCAGCCCCACAATGCCTGCTGTTTAGAAGATGCTCAGCATACACTCTCAGTTCATTCCTCTTTGTTAAAAAATAATAAACACATCCTCTTTTCCTTCCTGTTTTCAACTCCTGTCCAGTTTCATTAAGGAAAAGGAAATATCTCATTCTTTCTCTCTCGGGATCTCTCAAAAAAATATTATGACCTGCTATGTGATATAGTTTGCTATATTGAGGGAGGTAAAATGATACACAAGGACCCATGTTTCTACCTAAAACCTCAAAACCTGTAGGAAAGAAAGCACCTATCTAAAGCATTCCATCAGGAACACGTCTAAATGCGGTGGAGTAGTTTCGCCCGGAACTATTCCTTGGAGCTGGATTCTCTCTGGATACTTTTGCTGTCATTTACTTGGGAAGTGTCATCTACTCCCAGTGAAAATTTAGGGTTTATTAGCATGTTTGACATTCAAATAAATTTGACATAAAACAAATCTCTTTAACATATTTAGTTGGTATTCCAACACTTGTTTTTAAGCCATACAGGACTACTGTTATTTAACAAAATATGTTAGTTCTTGTTAGGTGCCATCAGAGACCCTGATGTACAACAGAATAAAACACTGCCCAGTCCTGTGCCATCCTCACCATAGTTGCTGGAACTGCTGGACCTTCACGAAAGATCAGGGTGCTACAGCACAGTGTGGTGAAGAAAGCAGATGGTGCCCGGCTATCAACTGGAATAGTGTCTGGGGTCTTCAAAGCGTGTATTCAAGCAAGCATCCCGCTAAGTGAGGCCTCAATTAAATCCACATCTAAGAAGCACACCAGCCTGTGGGATCCAGAGATGGCGATAACAAAATCCAAATGCGATGAAGGGAAGGTTTCCTCTTTCTTGCTGACCTTCTGTTATACCAAGCATAACGTCCTGTTCCCCAAGGGCTGGTCTCTTCGGATTAGGTGCACAAAGTAAGGGACATCCTCCTTCTTGGGTCAAGGTTAGGAATGAAATCCATTTCACATGAGCTCTGCGTTCCTTTATGAAGGGTGCAGTTTGACAGAGTTCTAGTTCAAGGCAGAGGCGGCTCTTCCAGTTTAAAGACTGGGGAGACAGTACAGTAGTATCGCAAACAGGCAGGATTTGTTGGGGAAGAAGAGAGGAGCAGGGAAGTTTGGGGATGATGACCTTAAAGGCACTGACCCCTGAATCAATCATTAATTTCTGGAAAATATTGACTGTTTGAAGTGTTCATGCAAAATTCAGGTTAAAAAAATAACACACCAAAAAATGTTTCCAATAAAAAAAAACATAAAACAGTCTCGTTATCAACTCAGGATATAATATTCAAAGCCCAGTGTGTGTACATGATTGCTTTTGTTTTTTTTTTGCCTATACCTATACTGCAAGCCAAGTCTATACCAGAGAAACACCTGGAAGATTGAGTCAATTTACTTAATAATTTAATCCAGAACACTAATTTCATCTGAAATATCTAGATTTTGGCTTTATTTCACTTTTCTGTCTCATACCATCTGCCATCATGCTTCTCAGGGATTTCAGATGGTTCCTGACTCAAGGACAAAGGAAATACGCTTTTCTTTGCCTGGTACCAAATGGTACCATCGGAGTGGGCTGCTTGATTATTATTAATAGTACTTAGGTCAAAGTTAGAGAAGTAAATAAGCTGAGTCTTCTGAAGGCTTATTGTTTATCCAAAAGCTCCTACCCCCATTTGACATATGGCTGACGGTGATATATTGAAGAAGGTGCAAGGGTTAAAGAAAATATACATAAGCTATTTTATTCTTTTATTATAAAGATGATCCGAGGGATCAGTTCCAGTTGATTATGAGTAATTCACAGTTTAGACATGTTGAAACTACATATTGCCAGGATCTATCCAGACCCCCTGTGCTGCCATGGAAACCATCCACTTAATTATGGTGACGTCTGCAGGAAAAAAAAGCAGTCATTAAGCACTGCCCTAGCTGCTCTGGGGATCTCACACCTTTATTTATTTTTATTTCCTATGAAAGTTAAGATGAAAAAAAAACATGAGTTGTCAATGTTCTCTAGGTCCATTATCCCAAACTTGAGTTAAAAGGGATGTTCAGAAATAAGGAAAGGTCTTCAATTATGGGTTGTTGTAAGATCTGTAAGAGCCCCCAATAAAATGATTAAATGAAAAGGAAAAAGGAAAGGAGACAGAAGGTCAACCTGGCACTGTCTCCCCCCCACCCCCACCGCCAGAACCCACGTCCTTCCAGTTTGGAAGTTCAGCATTCTTAGTTTCTTTTTCATTGATTTATACATCTGTCCCAACCTGATCCTCTCCCTCCTTTATTTATAGTCAACAATTCAGTCTTTATTTAGAAAATCTGTATGAAACCCTTAGTAGTTATATGTGGGATTTTGTAAATTCTTTTGTCTAGAAATTAGAATTGTCAAATTCACTCCCCACCCCTTTTCTTGTCCATTAACTCTGAAAACATTCATATTTTACTTTCATCTCCAATAGGTGAATCTTGACCTAGTTGGCTTGAGAATAGTTTCTTTTAAAGTAACCAATGTCCCTTGTCCCTTTCCTCCCTGTAAGCTTTCTCTCTCTTCCTCACATCCATTTTTGAGCCTAACCCTAAAATTCTTTCCAGGTTTGAAACAGAGTTCATAATCCAGATAAAAATACAGTAACATAGTGCAACCATCTGTTATAAGCTGACATGCTTTATAAAGTGTCAAAGCTGCAGTGATTATGAGCATGGTGCAAAGGTCATGCTGACAGGGAAGGTGGCTGCTCTTTAATATATTTATTGTGAATATTTCAAAATGCTTCAGTGCAAAAATTATATACCACCTCAAGCTTTTGGGAAAGATTGGGTAGGCAGTACCCATTAGTACTGTATAGAAAGGAAGGTTTCATTTCTGGAGCTATGTAACGTGAAAATAATAGAACATATATTCAGATTTGGTCTATTAAAAACTTTGTTTTACACTTAAAGCACACTTATTTATTAACCCATAATTTTAAAAAATGTGGTCATAAATCCATACCACAGTTGGCGATTAGTGTCCTGTTCACCATGTGGAGGTGGGCATGTCAGCGGCACAGTCACCATGTGACCCGCCATCGCCATCATCTCTCTCAGACGTTTTCATCTCACCAAAGTGCGCCTTTGTACCCACTAAGCAACAGCTCCTAGTCCTCTCCTTTCTCCTCAGATCTTTATAACCACTCATCTGCTGCCTGCCTCAAGGAGATGATGTATTCTAGATGCATTGTGCAATGGAATCAGAATAACTTTACTGTAAATAACTTAATTCACGTACCATACTCGTATTGTTTTCCAAAGTTGCATGCCTGTTGTAGACTGTATCCGATTCTGCTATGTATGCTGCATTTTGCTTACACACTCATCTCTTAATAGACCCTTGGGTTGTTCCTTTCTTTTGTTAATAATGCTTCTGTGAGTGTTGGTGTGTGTGTGTGTGTGTGTGTGCGCGCACGTGTGTCCCTGCTTTCAGTGTCTCTAGGTATATAGCTAAGAGGGTCATTGCAAGTTGACAAATTTATAAATGTGTGGTTAAGAGGTTAATAAAAATTGTCTACAATTAAGACCTTCACAGCCATTATATATTTTTACTTTTAAAATCCCAGAATATAGGAAAATATTATTTCCATAAATAAATAGATTTAAACTAAGTATCTGACTATAGAAGGGGCTCTGAATACAATTCCACCTCCCAGTATGCCTCAAATTTGGGATTTTTTTCCCCAAAATCCTATCCAGATTCCCTAATAACAACATATCTAACCTCTCCTGTATTCAAAATCCCAATATGGAGAAGCAAAATTCTTCTGACAATAATTTTTTAGAAAATTTTCTAAGTTGAGAAGCTAGATAAGCCTCATAAGCAACAAAATCATGCCAGATATGTCATTAAAAAACCATGGCCCATGACTACTCAACGGACACTTGCCAAGGATTTCTACCCATCTCAACAGAGTAAAACCAAGCACCAGCCTCACTCTGGGCCGGCTGTTTAAGCCCATTGTTGCAGCCACGGTGTCAATCCATCTCACTGAGGTCTTCTTTGTGCACTCAGTATGCAAACCTGGAAGTGAGGCGGACTGTACCAGTCGTCAAGGGTTCCTGGCTACACAGTAGTTACATGCTGGAGAAAGACTGTCTTTCGATAGAGGTCCAGTATCAGAAGCCTAGCCCCCCCACTCTGGGGACGGGCCCACTCTGTCCTGTAGAGTTGCTATGGGTCAGCATCCACACCACGACAGTGAGTGTGCTGTTGGAGTTGGTACTGGCTGTCTGTTTGCTTGTTGACACTTTATAGCACATCCAAAGGAACCCTTAGCAACCCAAACAGGAGTTTCTGTCTTCAGTCCTAACGCCCAAGATTGAACTTTTAGAGTCAAATCATCAGACTTTGAACCTTCTTTTATGACTATATTTGATCATGTCTTGGAAGAAATTCTCCCTGAAAGCAAATTTATTTTCTTTGACTCTTTAAGCAATAATAATTACAACACTAACCACCAGAGTAAGGGAAACGTCCATCCACATTTTCCCAATTCATTTAGGCTCAAGCCATTTGAGAACTGATATCTAATATGAAAGAAACGAGACATCTGTCAGACAATAGGGTCCTCCTTTCTGAAGGCTCGTTATGATACGAAGCTGCTTTCTTCTGTCTTCCTCCATTCCCACAAGAGATCGTGCCTCAAAAGAGGGGATGATGATATTTCCCGGTCCCCGCCAATTCAAAGCAAGGGTTTGATGGAGGATGGATTGTGGGAATAGTGGACATTATGTAATTTGCCGTCTACTTTGGATCCCAAGCACTTGGCTATAGTGTAAGTACTCGGGCTTACACTGGCAATAAAGCAACCCACCAGGTTTAAATAACTCTCAAACCAAGTATGTATTTAAAATATTAAGGCGTGTCATATTCACTTCACCAACCAAGGAGACCCCGTAGTTGTTAGTTCTCTTGAATCACTTTGGCTTTAGCTTCCCTTTTATAGAATCTATGAGGCATTTATTGGGGGTGAGGAATTAGGAGACCACTTCACAAGCTTATTTTGAACATTGGGGTATAATTTAATATGAAGTATAGCACATTCTTTGACAAATAAACCTTGTAATTCACTGTTTTATCAGAATTACCTTTATGTTACCTTGATATGTGTGTGTGTGTATTATAGTTGCTTCTTTATTTGAAAGTCTCACCTGCCAACTTAGTATGTTCCACCAACCCAGTGAGCGGAAACTTTCACAGGCTCTGCAATCGTTTGCTTAGGCGCTGCCTCCATGGTAGGTCCTTGCATTGCCTTTTATGCTTCCTCGGCAGCCCTGATGGCCTGTTCTCGTTGGGCCTTTCTAACCTCAGGTTTCTGATTCTTCTTGGCCATCTCATCAGCAAGAGAACCTCCAGGGATGGCCCTCTGGAGTCTGACTACACGGTGGGTTCTTTTCTTTTGAATTTCCTGATTGCCTCTTTTTGTGCTTCCTTCTATAGAGAACAGTCAAGTTTATCTGCTGAGGGTTCCTCTTGGAAAGGAATGCCAATTTGCATTTTGCATTAAGGAACTGGAAAACCTTTCCATCGGTCCTGGCACAGAGAGAGCCTCTGTGTCCGGGATAAGTCTTGTACCCACTGAAACTGCACAGCTCGACCTTCACGGCTGCAGCAGCACAGGAACCATTACCTGGATTTTGGTAACACTGACAATATTTCTTTTCATCAAGCAACACTGTGTTCAGTTCACTTCATGTTAATAGTTCATTGAGGAAGATGTTGTTATCGCTGCTTGGGAGTCTTCCAGTCAGTTCTGACTCATGGCTACCCTATGTGCAAACAATAAGACACTGCTGGTCCTGGAGCAGCTTCCCAATCGTGGGTGTGTGAGAGCCTGTTATTGCAGCCACTGTATCAATCCATTTCATTGAAGATTTCCCTCTTCCTTTATTAAGCATGACGTTTCCCCCATGGACTGGTTGCTCCTGACAGTGTGTGAGATCAAGTACGTACCTGGCCCGGAGATCAGAGACTGGAAACCTTGGGAACATTTGTCCTCTAGGGTTGCCCTCAGCCAGAATCCATGTAACAGGCAGGGATTTTATTTGGGGGCTTATAAATAAGTGTGAGTAAGTAAGTTTACTAGTTTTGGGTTCACCAAATAGCAATTTATATATTACAGATATAAAAAACTTATTCATGTATTTAAAGAATTCAAATATAGAAATGTATATGCAGTCTTGTCTAAAAATTAGCCCCTTTGTTAACATAAAACATACTGGCCCCAGATCTTTGACTATTGATGTGAATATATCTAATCCACCACTCACTCACCTGGTGTACTGGGATGGCCTGTGTTTTCTGTGATGCAGGAAGCTTTGCCATGGGCAGTTCATGTACTCATATTGGCTAGGTGTCAGTGGCCCTTCTGGACTAATACAGATAAGGAAGAAGGGGGAGGCAGTTCACTCGGGAGTAATTAGCCACTGAAGACTTTACAAATAACGGCACAGCTTTTTCTGATGGTATAGCTGTCATCAGGTGCCATCGTCAGTGCCAACTTACAGTGCCCCTGTGTACAAGAGGAAGAAGTACTGCCCAGTCCTGCACCGTGCTCACCATTGTTCTTCGGCTTGAGCCCATTGTTGCAGCCACTGTGTCCATCCATTTTTGTACGGGTCTTCCTCTCTTTCACTTGCTCTTTACTTTACCAAGCATGACACTCCTTTTTAGGGACCGTCTCTCCTGGTGACATGTTCAAAGTATGTGAGATGAAATCTTGTCATCCTTGTTTGGAAGGAGCATTCTGGCTATACTTCTTCTAGGTCACATGTTGGTGTTGATTTTTTTTTTTCTAGAGCAGTGCATGTAGATGGGCTCCTTAAATTGGAAAGAACCCAAAATATGACCAAGGAAGCACTACAATCCCAAAGTTGGCGTGAGTTTCATGACATAGATGGAGCAAAGTCTTGGGAACGTTCACATGTTGATGGGGCACAACCCAAGTGAGAAAATAGCTGCAAACATATTAATAATCAGAATGTGGGATATATGAATCTAAGAATGAATTTAGGAGAATTGCAATTCATTAGACATGAAAGGGAATGTATCAAAATTGATATGAGATGCATTAGTGACCTGAATCGGATTGGTATCTGCTATTTTCAAAGAGACCATGATATGGTTTATGGTATTGGAATGAGCAAAAGAAGGAACATGGCTTTGCATTCAGTGTGAAAAAGAACATGTCAAAGATCTGTCCTAAAGAACAATGCGGGTAATATTTGCATGCCTATGAGAAAGACTAGTTAAAATGGAAATAGACTTGGAGGCTTTAGTGACAAACAAGTTCATCTCAAAAAAGAAAAAGAGAGTGATCAGTTAATATGAATATTATTCAAATCTAGGTACCAACCTGTGTTAGTCTGAGTTGACTAGAGAAATAAATCCAGAGACATTCATAAGTGTATAAGAAAAAGCTCTATTATCAAAGAGCAATCATACATTAAGAAGACATCCCTGTCCAGTCCAGATCAAGTCCATAAGTCTGATATTCGCCTATATATCTGATACCAATCTATAAATTCCTCTTCAGATTCATGAAACACATGCAATACACCGAATGCAGAAAAGTCACAGACCAGTGAGTGGAAAATCTTGTGGATCCAGTGGCAATGCAGAATTTCAGCACTGGTGTGAGTCTCCACGTGGTTCCTCCTGCATCAGCATAGCTACATCAGACTCATGGTCAGTAATGTCTCCCAAGGAATGTGTGTGTGTGTGTGTGTGTGTGTGTGTGTGTCCCACCTCCAGTGAGCCACTTAACACTTCCAAATGAAGTCATCAAGCTGTGACCTGATTGACAGGCTAAACTCCACCCCCTCACTCTTCAGTGTCTCAAACTGACAACAGATTATGTAACTACAACACAACCCCTAAAGCCAGTGATGAATAAATTGAAGAATTCCATTAATTCCTTCAGTCTTAAATTAAACAAACATGCAGTGAAGATGTATCCATAAATCCTGGTGATTGGAATGTGAGAGTAGAAAACAGAGAAATGACTGCTAACTGGAAAATATTTTTGGTGGTAGAAACCAAGCTGGAGATCTCATGGTAAAATTTTGAAAAGCAATGACTTATTCATTGCAGATATCTTCTTTTCAACATAAATGGTGACTTTCCGCATGTGGAAAGAGATGACACAGATCATTGTCATCAGTCAAAATGAGTCCAGGGATCGGCTTTGTAACAGACCATTAGTTGCTAATATGAACGCTCAAGGAAAGTCCACTTGAGCCAAAATGCAGCCTTGAGTATGTCCCATATGAACTTCTAGACCCCCTCGGTACAGGTTTGACAAACTGAACACTGATGACTGAAGAAGGCCAGAGGAGCTGTGGGATAGCACCGAGACCATCATACATGTGTTAGACAGGGTTCTCTAGCGAGATAAAACCAGATTGCTGATAATTATATATATATATATATATATATATATATATATATATATATATATATATATATATATATATGTATAACACAAGAAATGAACTGTTAAATTATAAACAGATAGATTGATAAATAACAATAAATGAACTGTTAAATTATAAAGCAGTACAAATGGCTCAGTGCAACTCACTCCCATGAGAGAGTTGTGAGACACTAGAAGTCCTTCAAGTCCTTAGGGCTGCCAGGTAGTCCTCTGTAGAGAGAGCTAGGCTATCCCAGCACAGGCAGCAAAATTGTCAGCCAGGTCACCAACTGTCAGACCCCAGCTCCAGAATGTAAATTTCAATCATGTGGTATTAAAGGGACCTTGACTTACAGCGACACAGTCCACAGGCTAGGCGTCCCACATGTAGTGTAGTCTGTAAATTGAGGCACAGAACAAGCAAGGCAGCCACACACTGGTCCGATGATCAAAGAGCGAGAGACAAAAAAGGCGAGGCTCACCAATCCATTTATCTCTCTGTCCTTCAATTAATCCCACTTGTGTTTATCGGCCAGGCTGGCACAATAAACTAACTATCTCAATACATGAAGAAACAAAATGTCTTTCTTCAGACAGAACAGAAAGAAAAGCTCGAAGTGAATCTCAGAAGAGACTCTGAAACTTGTCCTTCATCATGAGGTGGCTAAATGGTGGGGAGAAATGAAGTAAACGAGTTAATAGAAAGTTTCAAAGGACAACTTGAGAAGATAAAGTATTATAACATACTGTGCAAAGACTTGGAGTTAGAAAACACGAAGAGCAGAACATATATAGAATTTTCAAACTGAAAGAACGGACGAAAATGGTACAGGATTCTATGGGCAAAATACTGAATGATTCATGAAGCATTACAAGAAAAGGGAAGACATGCATAGAATCATTGTACAAGAAAGAATTGATGTTCAATGATTTAAAAGGTAATAATCAAGAGCTGATGGTCTATGCTGCACTGAAAAGCATTGGAGAAAAACAAGGCTCCCAGAATTGATATAATGTCAATCAAAATATCTAACCAAGCTGATGAAAAACCAGAAGCATTCCCCTGTCTGCATTTGGAAGACAGCTCACTACCTGGCTAACTGACTGGAAGAACTTCCTATTTGTGTCTATTCTAAAGACAGGCGACATCGGAGTGTGAAAAATCAAACAATATCACATGAAAATAAAATTTTAATTAAAATAACTGAAAAATAGTCACAGCAGCATATTGACAGAGAGGTGACAGAAATCCAAGCCAGATTCATTCAGAATGTGGAATAAGGACTGGGATTGCTGACGTCAGGTGGAACTTGGCTGAAAACAGAGAATATCAGAAAGATGCTCATATGCATTTTACTGGCTGTGCAAAAGATATTTGACTGCATGGATCAGTGCAAACTACATCACAAAAATCAGGAATTCTAGGAACTTACTTGTGCTCACTCGGAACTTTGACATCGGCCAAGACCAAAAGAACAAGGGAATATTGAATGAAAGATCAAGAAAGGTGTCTGTTCATGTTAGATCCTTTCACCGCAATCTGTCTGCTCAATGAATAATCTGCGAAACTGGCCTATACGAGGAACATGGCGTCAGGTTGGAAAGAAGGCTCCTTCCATACCTGCAACGTACGGATGACCCAACTCTGTCTGCTGCAAGCCCAGAGAACCTTAAGCACTTGTCGAAGAAGGGTCTAGGAATGAAGACGTCAGTGGATTCCAACCCAAAGCAGAGAAGACGAAAATTCTCAATACGAGGCCAACAGACATCATCATGATAAACACGGGAAGACGGAAGTTGTCAAGGATCTTATTTTACTAGGATCCACGTGATGGAGGCAGGGTTCAGAAATCAAACAACGGATTGCATTGGGCAGAGCGGCTGCATGCGTCTTGCTTGAAGCACGAAGGAGCAAAGATCTCACTGTGAGGACTGAGGTGCCTCTGAGCCGAGCCATGGTGTTTCCAGTTGCCCTGGATGCGCGTGAACACTGGACCAGGCATAGGGATGGCTGCAGGATCGGTTCATGTGAATTAGGTGTTGCTGAAGAATCATCCTGGACTGCCTCAGAAGGCCAAACAAGTCTTTCTTGGAAGAGGTGCAGACAGAATTTTCCATCGAAGGGAGGATTTCAAGATTTCCCTCCTGTGTTTTGGACACGTTAAAAGGAGGATCCATTCCCTGGAAGAAGCCATCATCTTGGTATAGTAGAAATGCGGTACAGCAGAGAGTCAGCCCCAAAGAGCAAGAACATCAGTAAAATGAATTGGTTGCACCAATGGACTCACTGTGAGGATGCACAGGCCTGGGCAGGGTTTTGTTCCGTTGAACTTAGGTCCACTTTGAGTTCGAATCTCCTTGATGGCATCTACTAACAATGACTGCAAAAGAATCGCATTTCACTTTTCCTCATTTTATAATTTTTAATGCAGGTAACAAATATGAATCTGATTCTGTGAAAAATGGTAGGTGTTTATAACAAGTATTTTTAAAGCATTAAAAAAATAATTATGAAACCCAAACTAGGTCATTGGAAGTCATGTTCTTTAAATAAAGAGAACTCATACAGTAGTTCATTTCATGGAAATTCAGTAAGGTGTCTGGGATATCTCTGTAGAGAATCATATTATCTGTACACAAGTATAGAAGTAGCTTCTTAAAGAATTGAATAAACTTATAAATATCTGCATGATAGCTGACCAAATTTGTACCCAGAGAAAGTCAATCAATTTACTTAGAGCTCTATTAGTATGTTATTCTTTTACACTGATGTGTATCCAGTGAAAATGTAAACCTACAGTCAAGTACTTCCTTACTGACTTGAGTAGGTATGTTTTTCTAGTGGGGCCGAAAGACCCATTTTAATATTTATCAGAAGTACAAAAGTCATAACTGTCCCTATGGCTTGTTTTAACACTCATGTAAATATTTAATCACTTCATTTAACTCGCAGGAATTACATTTTCTGTTCTTTAAGAAGCAAGTATATTAGACTGGTAATTTTTGAGCAAGAAATTGCCTCATTCAAACTTTTCTGGAGCCAGAAAAAGAACATATTTCATACTCAGTTGAGAGATTTTTATCGGTAGACTTAAAGGCGGCGGGGTGCATAATTAGGTGTGCCTGCCATCTGCACAGCCCTCCAGGTGCTAGGGCCATTAGCTTTATTTAATATTACCACAGTATTCATTTTACTCCATTAATTTATGCCATTTGTCCTCTATTTCAAACCAAGACTATCAAAACTAAAGCACTGGACAGAATGACCCAATTCTGATTTTAGAGATCATCGTATTTTATAAATAACTTCTTAGGCAACCTCAACAGTGAAGAAAACTCTTTTAGAACAGTTGACTGGCTTGCTTTCACATTTTTTTAAAAAAGGTCTGTAAATATAACCTTCCAGATTTTCATATGATTATTTATTTATTTATTGCAAAAGCGGGGGGGGCACGTTGTAAGATCATTCTTGGTGGCATTATGACAAGACCCAGTAATCCTGAGTAACAGTGTGAGTCATTTTCGGCTTTCAGTCGAGGAGGGTGCCTTCGCGGAGTCTGGACCCTGTTGTCATGTTTACCCATCTCGCTTTCTAGCAGAGTTCTTCTTAAGCTCTTTTCAATTTCAGGTGAGCCCACTTGCGCCCCATCCGGTTTTCAAAGTTGTGAGCGCTCAGAAGCAGAAGCCCAGGCCCACCTCTCCAGGTGCCTGTAGGTGGGCCCGAAGTACTAGCCTTCTAGATAGCAGTCCACTACTCGACTGCACCTGCCAGGGACTTCCCAACAAAGAGAGTGGGCCTTGAGTCGCGACGCTTGGCTTGGTATGCATTCACGGGTGTCTTGATAGAATTGATTAACATGTCTTTTGTTCAGTTTCTTTACAGTGAAGGCAAATGATAGTGTTCCCTATTTAAACTATTTAGATGCAGTGTCTCTTGTAAGTTCTTTTATATTAAAAATTAGTCTACGCTAGAGAAAAAGTATCCAGTAATTATGAGGAAATGGAGTACATGTGAAGGTTGAATGCAAAATAATTGGAATTGTAGCAATGGGGGTATAAAGTTAATTGCATGTAATCTCAAAAGGAAAAATCCAATCACACAAGTACACAAAAATAAAAATTTGAGGTTGAAGAAAGACATTTATATTACCATGTCTTCTCTGATATGACCACTCTTCCTGGGCATGCAGTCATGCTTTCTATATAGTACACATGCAGTATCTTAATTTTCTCAAGCAAAGATACACAACCCTTAAATTAATCATGTTTGTGGGAATGGATCTTCGAATATGAACGATTTCAACCTAGACTCAGATTTTAAAATAGCAATTGCTGGTACACTAACTTTAAAAATAGAGAATGGTATGGTTTTGAAGATACTCCTATTTTTTTAATGAAATCATTTTATTGGGGGCTCGTACAATGAAGATAAGCATATTTGCTTTGGAAAATCTTTGAGTGAGAAGCAAGAGGGTGGGGGTAGCAGAAGAAAGAATCTCAAAGTACTCACAAATGACACGCCTTCCTCCAAGGAGGGTGAATGTAGTGAGCAAGCTGAAGCGCTTTCTGCAGAACCGCCGAAGGCAGTCTTTTGATGATGATATTTTTTTAAATGAAAATGTTTGGAACTTGAAAATGTTCAAGCAACATTTTCAGAGAGACAATTCGGAGATCATTACCATAGATTTGTTTCCCTCCTTGAGAGGACTCCTTTAAGTGCGGATCATTAAACCTCCAGTACTGTACTAAAATGGATAATTAAAAGTCTTCGACACATAATCCCATATACATTTTCCTAATTTACATGAAAATGGACAATATGGAACACTGAATTTGAAGCGGCTGCAAAATGAAGTTAGAAAAATCACTTTAAGAACATATGCTTCCACTAGTTTTCACCCTTTCATTTAGAAATTCTTTTGGTGCCAACATTTTTTCTTTCTTGCTCATGCAGAGGTGAAGGAGGCCAGTCCTGCCTTACAAATGACCCCCTTCAGAAAGGGGCAATGTTACCCATCAAGTCCCAGCAGACAGAGCTGCGGAACATCTTGGAAGAAATCAAAGCATTCCAGAATCCTTATCCAGGACATGAAACCACCACCAGGCTGCGGAGAGCAGGTGATGAGAGCTTTGGCATTCCCACACCTAGACCCCCCAAAAATACTCGTGTTTCCCTGCAGGCATCCTTTCTCACCCACAATGAGCTGGGCAGCCCGATAGCTCAGGCAGCCCAGCAGAGGATGAAGGGCCTCCAATCTTTCATGGGAAACACCCATCAAGCTCTCATGCCATATCCCATGAACTTTCTGAAGCCTCCTTGTGCATCTCAGGGGAGGGAAATGAAATACATCTTTTGCTCCTTCGGATCTATCGGGAACACATTTTTAAAAAACCTCTTCTTTTTCTCATCTTTTACTAATGCTAATGTTTAAATGTTTCCAACTCCATCACTGCTCTCTGATTTACGGAGTCTACTGACATGGTGCATCTCAATGCGACGCCTGTTGCTACACATCAGTCTGTACTGAATTAAACTTACATTATTATTATTATTGGTTGGGGGAGAAGAAAATGACCAGAAATGTAAAGTGTTCTCCACTTTGATTTAAGCAAGCAAGCAGTCATGCTGAAGTCCTCATGGGCAATCCTCAGGGTGGGCCGGTACACAGTATTGACATGGTAATGCCCATGTCCACATTTAAACTCTTTATTCAAGTACTTCTTCCTTCACCACAGAGAACTCACATCTATGGGAGCAAACTTTTACTGTCTTCCTGCCCTCTTTCCCATCCTCCCCACCCCCCTTCCTCTGTGTCAAGGACTTGACTTTGTCAATTACCAGGAACTCAGGAGAGGGGCTTTTCCTGAATTTTCTATGTGCATTTGTGACAGTCCTGCTGTTTCTTTTTTTGCCATTAGTATGAAGACTGCAACTAGCTCGCTGAGCAAATGTAATGCCATGAACTCAATCACGACCTTGAATTTAGTCATTCCTATGTTCCTAAAAGCCAAGTATTAGCATAGTGACTCAGGATATTGAAAAGGTTTTAAGAACAGTTTAAGCTGTTCTCATTGGGGTACTCTCATAGTCACTCTTAAATATGGTAAAAATCTGCAAGTTCAATCTTAAAAAGATGGCAGCTCATGGGACCTGGCAGCCTTTCAAGCGGGACTGTCAGCAAATAACTGATAAGAAGGGATACTGAAATAAATTTTATTATATTAAGTACCTGATTGTTCAATGATTCGCCAGGGAACATCTCTCTGAATTATTATTTTTTGGGGGGATGCAGTGTTTGAGTATCCACTTTGAATAACTAAGAATCACCTGGTTCTCTTAGTTTCGAATGAGATAGAAGCTTTGGGATGCAATGACAGACCGTTTTCGCGATGAGCCAGAGAGGGACCGCGCATGCTCATTAACTAATTAGCGGCAGGACTAGGACAAAGAGTCCCCAATTCCTCGCTTAGGGCTCTAGTCAGACTTTTTGCTAATTAACATAAACAATTTTCATTTTTCATCTGAGCACATTTTAGCTCTTGCCAAGCCTCAAAAAGCAACTTGCAAAGAAGGGGAAAAAACAGCTTGTGCCGTTATTTCTGCATTAAAAGAACCTCAGAAACACATACAGGTAGGAGACACTTCTTCCCACAATGGTGTTTACCTAGCTCTGCTCCAAGACAAGTCTGTGTATCTTTAGTCGTGGAAAAAAATCTGGACGTATGAAAAATCGAGGTTTCCATACTCATGTTGTCCAAAGAAGAGTAACTATGAAGACCATATGTTCAGTTAGACATGATCAAAACCAATTTTAATTGTAAATCTTGAACAATACAATAAAGCGTTTCCCTAGTAAAATGAACACACCAAAAACGATGCCTGATCTTTATTGTCGCATGCCTGAAACTTCTTATTTATTGACTTCAATTCTGCATTTACACAAGAATGCTGTAATAAAATATCTGTAGACCACTTCTGTTACAAATATAGATAATATTTAAAGTGACTTTATATATTCTAATGTAGGAGTTTCACGCTCTAAAATGGGAAAGAACACATGATAATTCCTTACCAGTTGTCTCAATAAACAGCTCCATCTGTTTCCCTTAGCCTTAAACTATTGTATTATAAGATGTTAATTTAAGGCAATGAAACCAAGTTATGTTAATCCCCTTAATTTTTCTATCAATTTACTAATGGCATGCAACCAAAATAATTACTAACACATTGCGTTTTTCTCCGTCATTAAGATTAATACTAATTGAAAACCGATTGCACAGCACACTAACATACTTTCAGTGTTGCATCAGTTGTCAGAACCAGCAGTAAACGAGCCCGGGACTCGTCCACGTTCCTCTTCGGCTGAGATGGCTGCTCTCTAGAGAATCCCCGTTCCACACGGGGATGACTGTTGCTTTCCTGATTACAACACAACCATGGTTTAGGACAGGCGAACGTAAAGAGTCAGGTGAGCATTCGACACAGGAGGGCGCTTCACAAAGTCCATGTGAAGATGGAATTAAATGATACTGGAATTTGGAAATGAACTTTCTAAGGCCCTTGTGCTTCCTTTCTAGAACTTGGGAGCATGGACTCCCATGGTTGCTACTGACTCATGATCTTAGAACTGGATTCTGTGCTTTTAGCTGCCATCCAGCGAATGTGAATCGTGAAAGCCTTCACTAAAAAAAAATGCACAAAGTGGAGGTGGAGAGATGTGCTTTTTGTGATACTAAGAAATCGTTAATACTGAACATATTTCTTAAGCCTGTTAATAAAAAAAAAGTTTCTTGTGAAGTCTGCAGAGAGAAGATGGATGGGTAAAATGTGGCATTTTCATAAAAGTCTTCACGATTTTATTTTTTACCATTTGTCTTTTTCTCACCATCATTTGCTGACGCTGTTTCTCCTGGTTTAGACTTACAACCTCTTTGTTTCTTTCTCTACTCAGCAGTTCAGGACCCAAAAATTTTTGTCCATTTGACCTCAAAATGTCAACAATCTTCCCAAAGAAAGGCTGGGTTTGGCTGATGGAAAAGTTCTTTTTGTTGAACGTAGGTTCACAGGTAGCAAGGGGACGGAAAAACAAATGCTAAGCTGCAAGCAAACCATGCCCATGTATGAGAAAACATTTAAATAATTTTCATTATTTCCTCTCTGGCTTTGAAGAGATCGGTGAGCCCAGCCTGGGAGAAGTTGCCCACCCGACGGGCTCCCTTCTCTGGACAGTGGAGAACGGGTGGGATCCACTCGGGCAACGCTCAGGAGAGAACCATCAAAGTCACGCTGCCCTTGGTCCGCTTCAGGGTGGCAACAGCTTCTTCGTGGGTGGCCCCTTCAAGACTCTGCCCGTTGACCGCGATGATCTGGTCACCCCTTTTCAGACGCCCATCTTCGGAGGCTGCTCCCTGCAATGATAAGTCGGCTTGTTTACTTCTCAGCTACACAACAGACACCGAGCGAAACAAGAATGTAAATTGCTCGGGGTGTACATGCTTGGCTGCCAGGGCTCCACGGGGGTGCTACAGCCGTTAAGCAGGGGTGAACACACACAGGAGACATTTTCAAAACGGGGTTAGCCCTGAGATCCAAATTTGAGAGCAATGTCGGCAGTCGGTAGGTTAGATCGTTTTGTTCATCTGTTTGACCGGTCAGCCAAGCAGTTGGTAGGATCCCAAATGAATCAAGACGATTGGGCATCTGCCTAATGGGGATGGTTTCATACAATCCAGAACCTTCTGTCCTAGAAAGGAGGCCCATGGAAAGAAGCCAGAGGGAGCAAGCAGGAAGAGACTCCATCTTATAGGACAAGTGCATGTGACCCTCAAACCCAGAAGGTTTGCAGAAGCAAAAGCGAATGTCCAAGGCTCAGCTGCACGTTGCCAAGAGCAGGATGAGACCCAGGTCCTGAAGTTAATTCCCAGGGCCTGTTCCTGTGTGGTCTGCGAGTCGGAAAAGGCTGCTCAAGCGGTCTTGGTTCTTGGTTACCCCAAGATACACGGTTCCTCCTCCCCCTTCCTTAAAGGCCCCACATGACTCAGATGAGTCAACAGACATTGCCGTCGGAAACGGAGCCCCATCTCAGGCCATGCGTATCATAGGCAAATATGCAAGTAAATGTAAGACTTAAAATTTGGAAGAGTTGATGAGCTCATAATGATGCTTTTTTTATATATCAATCCTTTCATTGGGGCTCATACAACTCTTATCACAATCCATACATACAGCAATTGAGTAAAGCACCCTTATACATTCGTTACCCTCATCATTCTCAAAATTTGCCTTCCACTTGGGTTTCTGGAATCGGCTAATTTTAATGATGTTATTCTTAAAATATGTTCTAACTCGCGTGCTTTAAAGCAAGTGTTCTGAGGCTGAAGGGAAGTCAAGTGCTGTTCAAACGGCTTTAGAAAAACCATCTAGAAAATCAAATCGACAGCTAGCTTGTTGTTCAGCTAGCCCTGCAGATTGGGTAAAATTAATAATGGCTGTGTTTTCAAAACTAAGAGGTTGAACTGTCACATCAAATCTTCTCACAGATGAAGCATAAATTTGTGGCTTTGAACTCTTCAAAGCGGAGGGGGGAATGGAAAGGGGAGAGTGTTTCTTAGGACACTTTGCTCAACTGGGTGGCTCCTGAAACAATTCCATAGCAGTGTGTTAACACTACTTCTACAATGGGTACAGATGATCATGACGGCTTCCACCAGATTTTTGCAATAGCTTTTTTTCCCCTTTGAAAACCTTGTTAGGACTAGACTGTGTTACCAACGTTACTGCACTCATAGCAACCCGATGGGACAGCGCGAGCCTGCAGAGTGGCCGCTGAATTCGAACTGGTGACCCTGTGGTTAGCAATCTAAAGCGTAACCCACCATGCCACCAGGGCTCCTTAGTTTACTAATAGACGCAGAAATATAAATGGTTTTCTATTTTTTCATTGACTCACTTGTTGGCAAGCAATTGATTTGGGGCAGGTGAGAGGACTGCTGGATACCCTTCACCATTGCTTTTCTATTTGATTCAAACAAATACTGGCCGATTAGGAACCTGCCCCTGTGCCGTGGTCAGTTTATAGTTCACAGCTGAAACAATGCTCAGAAAACAAAAGGCTGGCGCTCTCAATCCATCCAGAGGAAAAAGTCCCGTTTTCCAACGGCAATCACGTGTGGCTTGTGGCACAGGCTATACATGGGCTTTACGGTCTGAATCTGGGTTCATGAATATGTCTGCGTACACGGGCGGGAGTCCCGTGGAGTTTCAATTAGGGCCTCTTTTCCTCTGAACATAACTAAGCCTCAAATTGGACCAAAACTATGTAATGACCCATCGGGAGTTTGGGAAGAAAATGATCAACTGTTAACCATTTGGCATTACCTCAGGCCATAAACTAATAAGCCAGCTGCTGCTGACCACCGTTAATGCATGTTTGGGGGTGGGGGTGGGGGTGCGGGTACGGGTGGGGGAGGTAGGTGTGTGTGTGTGTGTGTGTGTGTGTGTGTGTGTGTGGTGGGGGGAGGTGGTTAGAAGGAGAAAGCTTACCTTGGCAAACACGGTTTTCACATAAATGGGCAAATCTCCATGAGGACTGCCGAACCCTCCTACAATGCTGAAGCCTAAGCCGTCTGGGCCCCGGTCGAGTGTGATGGACTTGCACTGAGGAGACCTGCAGGCCAGGGCAAGGAAAAGAGGACGTGAATCCCGAGAGGTAGGTACCTCTGTCCACATACACAGATCTGAGAACCTGTGAAGCGTAGGTGTTCTGACATCTACCGGGCTTTGCACATGATCCGTGATGCTGACAGTGGAAGGATTCCCGATACCTTGGGGATTCTCGAATTGTTAAGTGCCTTCTGGGTTCAGTATTGTAAATTTACATCGTCTAATAAAATCCTACTTGACACATGTTCCTTCTTTGCGGTTCCTTTAAATGAACATGCTCCCGGCACGTTTTTGTTGCATGTAAGAGCTCATTCTCTCCTAGACTTTGTTCTAGTGACAAGGCTGGCATGCAGGGGTGGGGGTGGTGTGTGTGTGTGTGTGTGTGTGTGTGTGTGTGTGTGTGTTGGAATAAGTCAGAAGTGTTACTATTCTAACACTCAGAAAAATATCAATCCTGTAACAGCCACGCCCAAACTCAGCGCTGCTCCATTCATTTTGATACATAACTATTCTATAAGTCCAGAGTCGAATTGCCCCTCACACCTGCTGGTGAGCTGCCTACGGTACGGTACAACCGTGGTGCACCCAGCATCCTTTAAACAATACAATGCGGCCAGATTCTGACCTGGCTCCTTCCTGGTCTCTTCCGCTGTCTTTGTGATGCTTTTGTAGTCCAGTTTTGGGCAACTGACTCTTTTCAATCTAAAGAATGCTTTAACAAATAAGTGGGCAATGCTGGCATTTTTTTTGAAGCATAGTTTTTACTTGTATTGTTCATGCAGGGTGACGACATGAGGAGCAAAATGTCCTGCCAACAATCTGAGACCTGAAAATGAGAGAGTAGTGGCCAACATGTCTTTCTGCCTCTCTATCCATCTGCCCATCAGTATCCATCTAATCTATCATCCATCACTGCTATCTGTCTATCCAGTTATCTATCAGTTAACTATGTCTGTCTATCTATCATCTTTGTTTGATGGTTTAAATCCCTATCATTTCTTAACAGGTTAGAAGCACATGTCTTTAGTCGTCCTGCCTTATCACCTGGTTTGAGCACTAGGAACATGGGAGACAGAGGGTACAGCCGTCAGGGAGGTTTCTTTCACAGAGACAGACAGCACACAATCATAAAAAATATGAGCGTACCCTAGATCATCCTGGAATATACTGTTGGATGCCAGGCCTGTGAGAGACAGACTAGAAGTGGCAGGCTCCTGCTGCTGACCTGTGACCACACTCACTTCCCCACCAGCAACCACCTGTAGAGCACAAGAGGAAGGGGACAGAGGAAACCAGACATTCGTGAAGCAGAGGGACGCCTGCAATGTCCCTTCACGAAGAATTTTCCTTCAATTTGGATGGAAACCATATACATTCTGATTTAGTAATTTCTGTTCACATCAAATCCATCCAAAGACACATTTCACAAGGTCCAGAGGTCTCTTCAACTGAGTAAAAATATTCTAATTCAAATCTACACAGCTTCTTCATGCTTCTAAAACATGGTTTCATAGGCAATTATTATTATTTTTTATTCACACATACCATTTGAAATTCTAGCAATGAATCATGTCCTGTGAAGCCCTTGTATTTCCCCCCCTTTATTTTATTTTTTTTTATTCCCCCCCCACTTTAGATATCAAGTATGAAACATTATGTGCGTCCGGAGCAAATGCTGGGGGCTGGGTTCCGCATGCATTCTCATGGAACTCTTGATGTAATACTAATACTCAAGGCAAGATATTAAGTACAACAGCAGCAAGAGATTCCATCACTTTTATGGCCCTAGCAGCCACCCATATTCTCAATAAGACTTAAGGCAAACATCTGACCTGCATCTCAATGGAGCCTGAGGCATTTTTCAGTAAGTTCACGGCTTGGGTGTGAGTCATCCCCTCAGTGGAGGTACCACCAATTGTCACAATCCTGTCCCCAACCTGCAAGGGAGAGGGAGTGATGTTGCCAGCAGTTGAGTTGGTGATCACACGCCCAGGGGGAGGAAGGCCAGCCCTGAGACCTTCCCCCATGGCAGGGCAGCGGGGCCCTTGTGCACTGCTGGGCTTTCCCGGCTGATTTTCGGCAGTAGATCCACAGACCTTGCTTCCTAGTCTGTGGGAGGCTCTGCTGAAATCTCTATGAGCATCACGGTCACTGGGTGGGGGGTGGGGGGAAAGTGGGGATGGGAGGCCTGGAAACAGATCCCTGTCAGGGGAAGGGAAATTCCACCAGGCCCCCACCTCCCGGCCTCCATCAGAAAGAAACGGCTGTGGGCCCCCACAGCTGTGGGGAGCCCGGTGTTCAGAGCTGACATCCATGCCCTTCTGCACCTTCCACACCACACTGAGGATTTCAAATGGTTCATGGAGGGGGGGGGGGCGCTCCACTATCTTTTAATCTCACTTTTCCTTGAATTCTGAGCAGCCCCTCCTCATGCACGCCATGCTGTTATTGGCAGTGGGGCCAAGGAACCCACTGATTTAAAGAAGCCAAGAGAAACAGCAGCCGTAAACAGATCATCTAAAGCTCTACATCCTCAAGAAGATTTTTTTTTTCATGGGTGGGGGGAAGCCATATTTCCCTTTGTCTCACTTCTTCAGGGTAAGATATTACATCGACTTGAAAGAACGACACAGTTGCTATTACTTGGAAACCAGAGCTTCTCTGGACATTATTAGTATAAACACAAGCCAAGGTTGGCAAACCACAGCCCATGGGCCAAATCCAGCCCACGGCCTGCGCTGGTTAATAAAGTTTTGTTGGCACACAGCCTTGCTCAGTTGGCTGCTCACACACTGCTATGCACAGCAGAGGGTAGGAGCTGGAGCAGAGACCCAGATGTTCCCGAAGCCTTCAAGATGAACGGTCTGGCCCTCTGATAGATAGATTTCAATTCAAAGGGAAAAGAAAAAGAACTATTTTCAATTTAGACTGAACTGAGTCGCGCTTCTGTAAAGAGATCTGTTTGAGCCACAAGGTCATATCAATTTGACTGTAGAGAGCCTGAATTACTTTGATGGAGTCCTTCTGTGATGTGAGAGCCAGGTAGACCTGCTCTGAATGACATCAGAGAGGTGTATGTGCGTATAACCTTTCATCTCGGAAGCACATTCTGCAACAGCGTAAGCCCCATTAAAATTCAGCAAGATTAAATAATGAAATACTACATTCCCGCTACTTTTCATCTTATTCAATTGGTATTCCAGTGAATGAAACATAAAGAAAACAATTCACACTGGGATTCTGTAAACAGTCGCGTAGTGCCTGCATGCATGTGTGCTTGTGTGTGGTAACTTGTTGCAGAGTTTCAAAACAAGTAAAAAAAAAAAAAAAAAACAAAACGCTCGCTTCATCTTCCCATTTCACTTTTTGGAAAGTAGCATAGAGCAATATCATTTCTTGTCATTCCGTTTCCCCTGACTCAGAGCAAGCCCAGAGCACACTGAAGGTCATCTCACAGTAATGGTTCTCTAGATTCAAAGGGGTCAAAGACAACATTTCTCTGCATCCACTAAACGACTGCTAAGAGCAGGAAAACTTACTCTGAGCTTTTGGGTCTGAGCTGCGACCCCGTTTGGGTGCATCATGGCAATAAAGATGGGAACGTCACCGAGAGGGCTGCCCACTCCTCCAGCGATGCTGATTCCCAACGAGTCAGACGGCCCCTGTCATGGAACAGGCACAGTGGTGTGATCGGAGTGACCCTTTGCATCAACATTTTCTTTCTTAGGCACAATATTGTAGAATTCGGTCTGATCGTCTAGGTTTGAGCGGAGACTGGCACTCAAGAAAACGGCAGGCATTGCTTTGAGAGAGGCGTTTAGCATGACAAGCAGGCCTCTCTCTACGAAGTACAAGAGATCAAGGTCCACTAGATGCAAAACGTGCGTAGGGCTGGTGAAAACCAGGTCAGCTGATCAAGGGAAAAGACCGCACATGGTGGAATCAGAGATACCTGTGTTCGCGCCAGGCACTCACAACTGAACACCTGGGACTGGGAAGAGGCCCACAGCGCTCACGGGATCACTAGGCCTACATTTACAAATGGGAGCTAATGATGCCACTCCCAGGAGGCTGTAGGGACACTGTGGGGACGCGATGATGGCAAGGTCCCTCAGAATGTTCCGACAGGAAGAGCTTAGTAAATGGCAGTTGCTTTCCTGCCCCTCTTGTGCCTGCCATTCTCAAGGGGAGCTAGGGAACATCGGTTGAGGACAGAAGCTTACCCATCAGTGAGCAAGACTATTGTTTAATGTGGGCCAGGCTGATGCCAGTTGTTGATACCAAGTAAGCAAACAATGAGGTTGTGCCAACCATGGACTGTCGTTGGTTAGGACATTCAGCAAAAGGCTTTCATCCAAATTGCATTGTGCTATTTCCATGGCACATTTTATATATATATGATGAAAGTTGCAAGTCAACAGTAAGGAAGATGCTCATGAAGATAGCTCTGCAGAAAGTGGAGTTCACACTGTGTTACCTTTTTTATTTCAACCGTTCTTAATCCTTGTATTTCAGATGCCACTGGAAAAGGTAAAAAAAAAAAATTCAATATCATTATTAAAGCTTCTTTTATGCCCATAGAAGTTTGAGTTGATTCTCAAAGCTGGATGCTACGAAATGGCCCTCCTTGATTCTTTTTAAGGGCCCCTGGTAGCGCACCGGTTAAGCACTAAGCTGCTCCCTGAACGGAGAATGAGGCAGCGGTCTCCCCTTGTGTTTTCCAGGTTCAGAAACATCCGCAGGGGGTGCTAGCAGTGAGAACCGACTTCATTGCAGTGGGTGATATTTTTCTTTTTCTTTCTTTCTATTTTTTAAATAGTCCAAACCAAACCCAGTGCTGTTGAGTCCATTCGGACTCTGGTCAACTGCATAAGAGAACCACAGAGAACGTCCCATAGTTTCCAACGCTCTCATCTTGATGAAAGCCGACAGCCAACAGCCCTCCTTTGAGCCATTGCTGGGTTGGAGCTGGGGACCTTTCAGGTAGTACACCAGTGCTTTAACCCCCTCAGCACCAGGACTTTTGAATGGAAAGGGTCGCTGGCTGTTCCTGTTACATACGATTAGGGTGGTCTTCCATAACAACACTCGGTTTCCTCAATGGGAACAGTGCCTGTTCTATCCGCTCTCTGGCTTCTTATTTTAGGCATTGATTATATAACTGTATGTCAAGGACAGAATGTGCTCTGGATAGAAAGACACATGTGCACAGCTGAGAGGAATAAAGCCATGGTTACATTAAAAAAAAAATCCATGGACTTCAGTGCCTACATTTCTAGACTATTAGTCACGTTGAAAGCAGAGATTGCCATATGGTGTGTTTCTCTCATTTGAACAACTCTCAACCAATGCTCCAAGCCAAACCCCTCTGCATCATGATTTCCTGTAGTTAAAACACAGGGGGATCATTCTGATTTTCTCAATCAAACTTTCCGCCAATTGCAAGGAAAGATGGTTCCACTTAATGGCAGCTCCTGATGTCGTGGCGTGATAGTAAACAGAGATGGGAAGCGACATCAAGCAACACAATCTGCTTAGTAAGAACACGTCGCAGAAATCTGTATCTGATATCTGGTGTCTCTTGCGGAGGAAACACCAGTGGACAAACTGTCACGAGCACATCACGAGGTTCTACATTGTTGCCACCATTCCAGCTGGGATATAAGGTGGGTTGAAGGAGGAAAGGAGAGCTCAGAGGCAAAATAAAAACTCTCTGTCTGGCTGACCAAAATCCACAACAGGAGATCAAGCTTAAAATATCAAAGCAATCTTACACGCATTTTTCTTTGAGGTGCTTTCCAGAGACTCTGCGGTACTGGATCCGGAGAGTGGAAAGCTGAAAGACGACAGGCTGCCTTCGCTCACCTACGAAGAAACAACAGGATCTCGGAAAAATTTCCATACTCATACCCTTGATAGAGCACATGTTTTAGAACTTCAGTTCTTCCAGTTCACGAAGAGAGAGATCATTCTACAACAGCAGTGGTTAACTTAAAAGATAATTCAAATGCAGTTTCTGCTGATCTGTTTTTAAGGGTGGACCGTAGTGACCTAAAATGAGAATTTGTAGATTTCCATGATCTCATTCAAACAAACCCTCTCTGAACCTCGAGACCACCCTCCAACTCACCCAGTATCTGGAAACTCGACCGCTTGCCCGATGAACACACCCTTAGGGTAGAAGAGGTTTAGCCACAGGATGGTGACGCGTATGCCTCACATAAACCCAAACCACCAAACTCGCTGCCACCAAGTCAGTGCTGACTCACAGTGACCCCCTGTGGCTTTCTGAGAAGACAACTGTTGGTGGGAGTTGAAAGTGCAGCCTGTCGCCTACGGAGCTGCTGGTGGTTTCAAACTGCCAACCATGCAGATGGCAGCCCAATGCGTAACCACTCCACCACCAGGGCTCCTGCCCTACAGCCTAGCAATAACCTTTTGAGTTCTTTCCCTTCTGATAACCGGGTTCTTCTGCACAGTCCTGGGAAAGCGTTCCATCTCAGCACGTGAGTATCGGTTAGAAGCAGGCCGTGCCTGTCAAATATGCACGGACAAGGGTAGAGGCCTCAACCTACATTTGACCCATTGGAGAAGGAACGACAAAAACTTAGAGAAACAAAAAGTCACTCGGAAGACCTCACCACACCAATTTGGGCAACATTTAGAAGAGAGGACTCTGACAAGTCACTTCCTGGCCAAGAACCCTAACTTTCCCTAATTTGTATGCCTGGTGATTCCTGAGAAATCTGCTATATGCTCATAATCCCCTGAATTTATTTCCTGGGAGACATGTATAAAACTGTAAATCCCTTTTCCGGTGACTTGCCTCGGTGACTCTAGTCCAGGCTTGCTCCCTTGCGGGATTAGCGAAAGTAAGATCTTTCTCCTTCATTTTCACCTGCTCTGTCTTTGTTTCTAAAGCCATGCTAAGCGAGGTCTGGGTTGGTCACAAGCTGATTCTGTACACATGAAATGAAACCTAGCAAATCAGGGCCACGCAACGGGAACCTAAAGGCAGCAATTAGGGGAGTCAGTCAGGGTCTTTAAAGATTGGCCGAGTAACATGGACTTCTGTGATCGGCCAATAAGGCTGGGCAGTAGGACTCACCAAGAATCTGGAACTACACGACAGCACTGACACCTGGCCCATTGATTTTGCTTACGTTGCGTGCTAACTGATAACTGTTTTCTAGAACGTACTGAAAGCAGTTGCATTTGTGGGCTTTTCATCGACAAGGTGGTTGTGGGGGCGAAGAACTCAGTTTGAGCTTTGTCAGTGGTGTCTGGAAGATGCTGTCGTGCACCATCAACTTGGGGTCGACTCACAGGACCCCTGTGGGACAAAGCAGAGCTGTCCCCTAGGAGGGGACCCTGGTGGCAAAGCGGTGAAGAGTTGGGCTGCTAATCTCAAAGAGCTGCAGCGGGAACCTCCCTGCCTCTCCAAAGAAGGAAGCGGAAGCTGTGGGCTTCCACAAAGACCCATGCTTTCAGAAATCCAAAGGGGCGGCTCTACCTTGCCTTTAGGTTCACCGTGAATTGGAATCGACTCGAAGGCAGCGGTTTGTGTTGTTGTGGTTGTATATCACATGGAGCATGAGGCAACATCTTCTGTTCCCCGTAGCAGCTGGTGTCTTCAAACAGCTCGCCTCTGGCTTAGCAGCCAAGTGCTTAACAATTCTACCACCGGGGTCCTTTCCTGAAGATGCGATCCAAACCCACCCCAACTGAACCCCTTGCTGATGAGTTGATTCTGACTCCAGGTGGCTCTCTAGAGTTGAACTGCCCCACGGGGTCTCAAGAAAGCAGACTGCCACATCTGTCAATGTCCTGCAGCACTAGATAGCTCCCCCGGGGTTGGGCGCAGGAGACTCAGAACTGCTGATCGGTGTGAGCAGCCAAGCATTTAAAGACTCACTGTGCCTTGGGATTCCTGGTGCAATCAAGGTGCTTTTGTTTGCTAAAAGAGAAAACCCTTAAACTTACACAAATAGTAGGGGCTACATAGGCCATCCCCAGAGAAGAGGCTTCAAGAAGGGAGGGGGAAAGGTACAGTGAACCACGCATATGCATTGGGTCATGCATATGCATTGTGGCCCCAATGCCTCAGAAACTCTGACCCTGAGTTTTACCTTTCTGGGCTTCATGGTTTGGTGAGAACCTCTAGTACTAGAGATGCTGGAATGTCCAGGGGTGGGGGTAAGTCTGCCATGACCTCTCCAAGGTCTTGCCTGACATGTCCCTTTGGTTGTAATAAACGGGTAGCCATAAATACAGGTGATCGTATTCTTGAGTTTTGTGAGTTGTGGTAGCAAACACAAACCCCTGAGGAAGCAAGGAGAATGCTTGGACCCTGAGGCTATTTCTGAAAAGGGCTGTAGAGGAAGTAGTGAGGCAAAAGCCTTAACTGATGTAGACGGAGCTCTCTAGGGTCCTGCTAAATGGGCATCAAGGAAGGACACAGTGATTCAGCTTGTGCCCTACCCGCTAGGAGCTAGAGGGAGAGAGGCTGGCAGGTCTGAAAAGGAAGGAGTTGCTTAGACTTCTGAGACTCTGGCTCCTACTCCTGACCTGGCGCGCTCTGACCTGGTTGGGGATGGCTGGGGATGAAGGCTGACCCAGCTCTGGAGGGTGAGCACCAGGCAAGCAGTGCTGCAGAAGGGGCTGATGCTGAGGGAAGGTGATGTGGAAAGATGGAGCTTTCTTACTTTTACAGATGTCAGGTGAATTCCCCTTGATTCTCACTGGTCCATGATAATGATAGGGTTTACATATGTAAAAATCTCTGCCATGGAGCTGATTCTGACTTCTAGCCACCCTATAGGGCAGAGGACAACTGCTCCTTTGGATTCAGAGGTTAAATATCTTCAATGAAGAAGAGAGACTCACCTTTCTCTTGTGGAACAACTGGTGGGTTTTAACTGTCAACCTGTAGTTAGCAGCTCCTTGGGGCACCCACTATCCCACCAGGACTCCTGGGGCTTAGCCCTTTTATGCAGCTTCTAGAAGCCACAATAGTCTACTGACTACTGAGATTAGAGGGGAAAGTATGGCCTTACTAAAGTTTCTTAGAATGACTGTACCTTGCCTGCATATCGACTGCCAACTCTTACCCTTCCCTATCCCACACTGCACATCAGTTACTCTGGGCTACATGTAATTCAATGTCCTTGCTTTCTTGTACATTTTCCTGGAATTATTTCTTAGATGATTGTTAGGACTCGTTCGGCTTAGAGTCTGTGTTCCTCTTCTCTGAGTCATGAGACTACATCTAGGCAGACCAGGGTAGAGCGATCCAAGCAAGCTGGGCTTGCCTTTACCAGAACTCCTCCGCAGGTCTGTGCTCTCCGCTGAGACTGCTTCTTAAAGACCACAAATGAGTTGTCCACGGCAGTTTCAATAAAATTGTCAAGAAACCTACCCTTTTAGAATTCCATTTGCCACAAACCTTTTTAGGCTCGCTCATATTTATTTCAAGGTTCTTTTCCCCACTGCACCTGGCACGAATGAACGGAACCTCTTATCCTATGAGCACGGGCGTTTTCCAGCCACATTTGGCTGTGGCCTTGTTGACTTCGCGCAAGCGCACTTCAGTGTAATTGACTCCTTTCTGACTCAGAGCGAGCCTGGAGGACAGAGTGGACCTGCTCCGTGGCCTCTCTTCACAGAAGCAGAAGTCCTCATCTTTATGCTAGGAGCTCAACATCGATAAAAATTTGAACTAGGACTGAAAGTAGGCCACAATCAAATATCTTAATTTTTTCTTACTTCTTTATTCAAGTGACTGTGAGTTTTGGTTAGCCTGTCCAAGAAGGTTTGCCTTCTCTAAGTAAAGTCTGGGTTTGGGGAGAACACTAAGGGCTAATGTTCCAAACCACTCATATCAAAACTGGGTTTCCTCCCAGCTTCTTGGCTCTGGGCTTGGCTGCTGTGCTGGGGCCCTCTGATTTGAAAAATACAGCAGAGGCAGTTCAGCCACTGGGTTCCTTGTGCTGAGCTAGCTGCTGCAAACAGGGCAAGGAGGAGTCACGCATGACAATGAAGGCAATTTAGTTCAGCCCCACAGAGAGGAAAGTTGGGAGTGGGGGTGGGGGAGTTAATCTGCATGCAAGGAGGAAGGGAGAAGGGTGGAGAGATATTGAATAGAGGCATCCTGGGTTTAGGATGCAGTGTGCAAAGCCCTGAATTCCCTATAACTCTTATTATGACCCTCAGTAGCAAATCAAGCTCTGTGGAGTCGGGCCTCTAGTGGGAAGGGAATGCCGAGGTCTGCTCCGGAAAAGAGCACAGAGAGAGGATCAGAGGCTGTAATGGGCCAGGCTGATCAGACCATGGTCAGGGTCCCCTGTGAATGCCCTCCTGCCTGTAACTGACTGTCATCACGTGGACACCAACTGCACGGAGACCCATACCCACCTGGCTGCTCAGAGATGGCCGCCTCTCAGAGTGGAAGGGGCCTGTTTTCATTCTTCCAACTTCCAAGGTTACTGTACCTAGAGAACACTGGGAGAGAGGGTGTTTTAAAGAGTGCTTCAAATAAAATGCTGTCATCTGTCTAGATGACTGATTTTTGAAAGGCAATTTCCTTTTAGAATTTCCAGTGGCAAAGATACAGCCAATCCTCTGTAGAACAGGGGGCTTTTAAAAACATTTAAATTAAGGAAGTATTAACAATAAGCAGTGGCTGCAGCACCGATTGTATGCCTCGTTACCACATGATTTACATGGATATTATTTCTACCGAGGCACAGAGAAACTGAGGCATTAAATCATGCACCATTCATTCAGACTAGCCAAATGGACTAAATATGTCAGGGCTTAAAATACAAAACAAAACCAGTAAGACAAAGAACATAATTATTTGTGTACTCTCTAAAGCAGAGATGCTCTGATAATTGGGTAAATTCTCTGTTGTCACATTGTACTTGAACAGACCTATCAAAAAATACTTAAATAAGCCAATTTACAATAAAACCCAAACTGGAGGCTGATGTGGGAATAAGGCTTTCACAGAACAAGTGCAGGAAGACCCCAGAAATTACTGGAGAGTCTCCACTAGGAAAGATAGCCTGAACTTGCCGGCAGTGAGAAAATCGGCTTGAAAGCTAAGTAGACCAAATTTCTGATGGTGGGAGAACAGCAGTGCTTAATGACAGAATCCCCTTGACCATTGACCAGCTGCACAAGCCACACCTGCGTACCCTGCCCCTCCCTCCAACAGCTGAAGTTTACAAGCCCCCAAGGCAGACCAAACAGCCAAAATTCTTACCTCGCTGGCCTCTGAGGGCTCTGCGTGGACAGCAGATGGCATGGGGGGCACGGTGTAGACTTTCTCAGTACCCACACTAAAATTTTGGTCATTTTTCCCACTAGTACCTTTTTTCCTGCTTTGTTCTCTAGTGTTCTCCTCACCCATGTGCCCCATATCTCCACACACCCCCCCATGGCACATACCCACACCCAGTAACACTACCAAAGGAGCAGGAATCCCTACCTATAATGCATTTTTCTTTTTCAATTTTTGTACCTTTGTTGTAGTATAATGCTTTTATTTTTTTCTCATTCTCTCATTCCCTATTCCCATGTGACAACATCTTGCTGAGAATACACCCCCACCAAAAACAATCAGGCAGATCTGTAGATTCAGCAACTCACCCTTTTTATTTTCTGAGTGCTCTGACCCACCCATATTCATGCTGCTATAGCAACGGACCTTCAGCACCTACGCCCAAACTACACCGGAGCCTTGGCTCCTTTTTCTCTTTCTTCTATGAACCCCCATTCATTATTTCTTTATGTTTTCTTCTTCCTCAGAAAATATAGCTGCATGAAACCTATTAATTCTGAATATTTCCCTTAAAATACATTTTGCCATTATTTTCCCATATCTAGACATATGCAGACAGCCACTTTATATTATAATTGCTTTTATTTTATTCTCTCTTCTTCCTCACTTTCTTACCTTTTATTTATTTCTCCCCTTTTCTTTATTTCTTTCTTTATTGTGTTTTGGCTTCTACTAAACCTATCATGTATCACTAAACAGAGCCAATTACCCCCTACATGACAGAGCAGCTGATAAACCACAGTAGGTGTACCCCAGGGCTGAGGAACCCGGAGTCAACCACAGCAAACTAAAAAGAAGAAGAAGAAGAAAAACAGGCAATCGAAAACCATCCAAACCCAATCAAATACTCTAAATAAAGAGGCTCTGGGCTCCTGAAAAATTATTCTGACTACAATTAATGAGAGAAACAACCAACCAAAAAAAAAAGGAGAGAGAAAGAATGTGTCCAAAGAAAGCCTGAGAGTGATGTGGGAAACTACCAAGGAAAACAACCCCTGAGCCCCTGCCTGCTCAGCAACCTGTAAGCAAGAAGAAACAAACAAACACATCTACAGAGGCAACACTATGAGAAAACATGTAGGAAACTTTCCTCTACATCACGAAGGAGGAGAATATACCTATTCAATAGGTTGAGCGAACCCTAAATAGGCTAGGTCTCAAAAGAAAAATATCCTGAGAGGTTCATCTGTCCTAGATTCCCTGTGTTACCAGATCCCTACTGTACCGCTGTACATCCTCTGTTCTAACCAGGTCCACAAGGTAGAATTGGGGTCATGATAATAGGGAGGGGAGGAAGCGTTCAAGAACTAGAGGAAGGTTTTGAGTTTCATTGTTGCTACACTGAACCCTGAGTGACTCATCTCCTCCCCACTACCCCTCTGCAAGGGATGTCCAGCTGTCTACAGATGGGCATTGGGTCCCCATCACACACTCCCCCTCATTCATAGTGATGAACCCCTCAGGACCAGTGGTGAGAGTGGCGACACAGGGAGGGAAGTGGGTGTAGAAAGGGAGAACCGATCCTGGAGATCGATGTGTAACTTCCTCTCTTGGGGATGGGCAATGGAAAGGTGGGTGAGGGGAGCCGCCGTGCAGTATAAGATGAGATAAAATAATAATTTATAAACTATTAAGGGTTCAGGGGGAAGGGGGAGCAGGGAGGAAGGGGGAGGGAAAAAAAGGAATACGAGGTGATTCCAGGAACCGAAGTGGAAGGCAAATTTTGAGAACGACGAGGGCAACGAATGTATAAGGGTGCTTTACTCAATTGATGTATGTATGGATTGCGATAAGAGTTGTATGAGCCCCAATAAAAAGATTTATTAAATTTAAAAAAGTAATCCTCCAGACCTATGAAGCCCTCATGGTTTGGGGCACAAACTGCACAATAAACCTGAGGCTTCTCTTCTCCAAAATAAATACCTGTCTGTCCCTCACTCATAAAAAAATAGAAAGAAAATATCATGACATGCTGTAGTCAAACTGTCCAATTTCAAGGAAGAGTAAAGAATCTGGAGAGTAGCTAAAGGAAAAAGAATAATTTACAAAGAAACAGCATTAAGGACGGGCTTGGACATCTCAGTTGAAGCTATGTGGACAAGATCACAATGAAGTGACATGTATAGAATTCTGGAAGGAAAAAGAAACTACTAATGAGGAGTCCTCTAACAAGCAAAATTATTCCTCAAATATAATGGAGAAATAAAGGTATTCCCAACAAGCAAAGACTAAAAATAATTGTAAAAATAAGACCAGCATTACAAAAAATAATAACTGGATAACTATGGACAGGGAATCTACTATAGCGGACAAACCTGAGATCGTCACGCAGCACAAAAGCACCCAGAACTGAATACAATGAAAGCAGCACTCAAACATAGACATAGAGGTAGGACAAAGAAACCAATAAAACCAAGGTGGGCAAAAAAGAGAGAAAATAAACCAAACACAAACACAGTAAAATGACAGCAACAAACCTACATCTATATAAAATGACATAGAATGCCAATGGATTAAACGCACCAATCAAAAGACAGAGAGTAGCAGCCGGTACTAGAAAACAAGACCAATCTACATGCTGCCTACAAGAGATCATCTTAAACTCAAATATAAAAATAGACTAACAATCGAAGCATGGCAAAAATCTACCAATCAATGTCAACTATTTAAAAAGCAAGAGTGGCAATATTAATCTCTGATAAAATAGACTTCAAGGCAAATAATAGTGAGTGAAAAGAATGGATACTTCATAATGATTGAAAGAACAATACACCAGGATTATATAAACTTAATACTCATGTATGCATCCAATGTATGACCCTTGAAA
Organism: Tenrec ecaudatus; assembly: GCF_050624435.1. Taxonomy (NCBI): domain Eukaryota; kingdom Metazoa; phylum Chordata; class Mammalia; order Afrosoricida; family Tenrecidae; genus Tenrec; species Tenrec ecaudatus. The sequence goes on from NC_134539.1 coordinate 13,709,761, forward strand.
AACATCATATTCTCACAGAGTTGAAAACAGAAATATGTAGCTTGACAATAATGGTAGGATACTTTAGCACCCCACTCTCAAAAAGAGGAGAAATATAAGTAACCTTGCAATGAACCTTATAAACATATAGTCTTATGTGTCTAGAGGATTATTTATGCAAGGTTTTAAAAGGAATTATTACTAAATTAGAATAACAAGCAATAGCAGGAACAAATATGTAAGTTATACAGTCATTTATGACTTTGATTATATACTATTTCCTAACTAGTTTTTTAAATGCCAGGTTTACTTCTGTCCCTAAAACTGATGGTGCCCGGCTATCAAAAGAGATAGCGGCCAGGGTCTTAAAGGCTTGAAGGTAAACAAGCGGCCATCTAGATCAGAAGCAACAAAGCCCACATGGAAGAAGCACACCAGCTGGCGTGATCATGAGGTATCAGGAATCATCAGAACAAAAAATCTTACCATAGTGAATGGCGGGGAGGTATGCAGAGTGGAGACCCAAAGCCCATTTGAAGGCCACTGGACACCCCCTAATAGAAGGGTCTTGGGGAGGAGACGAGCCAGTCAGGGTGCGATGTAGCAACGATGAAAAATAAAACTTTCCTCTAGTTCCTAAATGCTTCCTCCCCTCACCCACTATCATGATCCCAATTCTACTTTGCAAGTCTGGCTAGACCAGAGGATGTACACTGGTGCAGATAGGAGCTGGGAGCACAGAGAGTCCAGGGTAAATGATCCCTTCAGGGCCAGTGGTGTGAGTGGCGATACTGGGAGGATGGAGGGAGGGTGGGTTGGAAAGGGGGAACCAATTACAAAGATCTACATATAACCTCCTCCCTGGGGGATGGACAACAGAAAAGTGGGTGAAGGGAGATGTCAGGGAAAGATATGACAAAATAATAATTTATAAATTATCAAGGATTCATGAGGGAAGGGGGAGCAGGGAGGGAAGAGAAAAAATGAGGAGTTGATGCCTGGGGCAAATATTTTGGAGAGCAAATATTTTGGAGGGCAAATATTTTGAGAATGATGAGGCAATGAATGTACAAATGTGCTTTACACAATTGATGTACATATGGATCGTGATGAGAGTTGTATAAGCCCCTAATAAAATGATTTTTAAAAAAGAGTTGTACAAGCCTCCAATAAAATTATTTCTTTTCAAAAAAGAAGAAAAAAATGTATCTAGCTTAGAAATATAACAATTAAAAATATTATCTCTAAAAGGAAGCCACCTCTCTTTACTATTTAGAAGACATTGAGGATGGGTAATATTTATCAATTATTGATTTTAAATATCTACTTAATGAACAACTAAATTTATATACATATTCATATACGAGATCCTTCAAAAGCTATAAAGGAAAAACAAATCTATTTCCATCGGGCAGATGATGACTTTTACACAGCCTATAAAAGTCTTTGAAATTATTTATCTTTATGGGAGCAAACCTTTACATCTTTCTCCGGAGGCGCAGCTGATGAATTTGAACCTCCAATGCTGTGGTTATCAGCCTAACAACCTGGCCTACAGTGCCTCCAGAGTGCCTTACAAAAGCTGTGAAAATTACTGAAAAGAGGCCCCCCGTGAAACCTAGCCATTCAGGAGCTGTCCATTCACACAGGATACCCCTAATAACTCTATCCCTCATGGGATGCTCCTGTCACACAGACCACATGGGAACTAATGGTGACAGTTTTCTAGTCAATATTAACTATACTTTTCCAGGTCTCAAAACACAGGTTCAGGAAAGCAAACCTTAAATTCAGCATCAGCTTATTTTTAGTAATGGAAAGACCAGACCCTTGGAAAAACCAGAATGTTCTCTGGTTGGAAATCTGCCTAGTGCCAAGAATTATATTTTTAAATGACTATTCTGTGTCTTACAAGTTAATATTTTAAAAGAGACTGATTTGGCCTTTCTAATCAGAAAACTGCTTCATGGAGAGTTTGTTTTGGAGGAATTTAACCTCACCACGTGAAACGTGTTCAAGGCTAATGACGGGAGTTATAATTGTTGAAAATACTTCCAGGTGAAGGTGCTGGTAGATAATTCTGTATTAAATTACCTTCATATCCTAAGGATGACTCACCCCACACGGATTTTAAATGTCAAATTTAAATAATTGACTAGTTTTGAGTCAGAATAAGATGTGGAAAATATTTCCTTCTAATCAACGTGACATGTCTATTCCGTTTTATGAGTAAAATCTTCTGTGTTAAAGGGGAAACTCTTTCTCCATTCTTCATCTGTGGAAATAGGAAGGCATCCACGCTCATATGTGCGAGCAAAGGTCCAGGCAGTGGCTGGACAATGAAGGTATGAACTCCGGAGTGGCCCAGGGTGGCCTTGTGGGCTCATGTCACCCCACACGGAGGTTTTCTACGGAGCAACTTCAGAGATCCGCCGTGCTGGCTGTGAAAGCATTCACTGACTACAAAAGGAGATGGAAGGCGAAGACAAGCATTTCCAACCCCCACCAACCTTTGGAGCCCTGCTGGCCTAGTGGCTACACGTTGACCTACCAACCACAAGGTCAGCAGTTTGAAGCCACCAGCTGCTCCTCAGGAGAAAGATGGGGATATCTACTGCTGTCAAGAGGTTACAGTCTCAGAAACTCATAGGGACAATTCTATAGTGCCCTATGGGGTTACCATCAGTTAGTATTGACTCAATGGCCGTGAGTCTGGATTTTTCTCCTTTGTGGTCTGGGTATGTACTTTACTCTCAAGAAGATTCATACAGCACTCACCTTGAAGACAAAATAGTCATACCACCAGTGCTCAGTTCAAAATTCTTAACACCATTAAATAAGTGTACTATCACAGTTAGTGATAGATTTACAATTTAGAAATTTGTTCATGAAACACATGTATACGTGTGTGTGTATGCATGTATACAGATCTGCCATGTAGTGATTTAAGTTAACTTGGCTCTTTTCTTGAGAGCTCTAAGAGGTGGGTGTAGTAGTTATATAATCTGTTGTCAAATTGAAACTTAAGAGTGAAGAGGTGGAGTGTAGCCTGTCAATCCGGTGGCAGAGCTTGATGACCTCATTTGGAGGCGCTAAGGAGATAAATAGCTCACAGGAGGTAGGGACACTTACTCACGCCCTGGGACACATTCCTGTTGACAAGACACTTGGAGCTATGCTGATGGAAGCCAGAGCCTTGGAGCTGAAGGAGCCACATGGAGACCCACGCCAGCGCTAAGATGCTTCCACTGCCACTGGATACACAAGACTTTCCACCCACTGGCCTGTGATCTTCCTGCACTCAGCATCACTGCATGTGTGTGTGAGTCTGAAGAGGAATTTATAGACTGGTACTGGACATACGGGCTAATGTTGGATTTATGGACTCGATCTGGACTGGGCTGGTTTGTTTTCTTAATGTACAAATGCTCTTTATATAAAGAACTTTCCTATATGCATAAGTATTTATGAAGTTGTTTCTCTGGTCTACCTGGACTAACACATGGGGGAAGATACGACTTGTATTATGTGATTCCGCTGTGAGTGACTGCCAACATGCTGGCTATAAAGACGCCTTCTCGGCAGAAGTATGGAAGTGGGAAATTTCACTATCAGCAAGAGCCCCGGCCCTGACATCCCTGTTCCATGAGTCTCCTTGAGCCAGGAGGCAGTTTTGACACCAAAGATGTGGCAGAAGAGCAGCAGCAGCAGAACCCACAGCCAGAGCAGGAGCCGGAGTGTCGCACCTCCCAGCCCACAGAGCAAGGAGAGCTGAGCGCTAGGCGGAGCGAGGCGAGTTTGTGGGGTGGTGTGCCCCTCCGAGCTGAGTTAGGGAAGCTGGGTTCGCTGATCCTCAGAACTGGAGCAGAGTGTCTTCATGGAGGCTGACAGCGAAGTGGCATGCCCTTCGGGTATTTATGAGCAACCTCCAAGAACACTGTAGCAGGTCCAGCTCATTCCACCTGAATTATCCCGGTTACTTCCGTGATAAATCCCTTAACTGTGAGCTTTGCTTGCGAGTTCTATGTGGCCGTTTCAATGAATTATCAAATGGTGAGAGGTCAACGCAGAAAATGGTGTGAGACAGAGAAGCAATGTATTTGAGATGATAATTTAAATGAGGGGCGTCAGTACTTATTTGCATTGTAGTGAGTGAATTACTTCGTAAGCTTATCTAGTTTTACCCTTTGTTATTCTTGCCAAATGGCATTCGTTTTCTTGGGTCTAGGTAAAAAGGTGGGGGAAGTTACTGACTAAATTACGTGATTCGGCTGTCAGTGACTGTTGAAGAGTTAATTGAAGCGGGGAGTTTGCTGGTTATATAACCGACCACCTCAGAAGGGGGAGGTAGCTCTCAGTATCGGCGAGAGAGAAGAGGCAGGAAGGGAGAGCAAACTTTGGACCCTGAAATTCCTGGGAAGTGCACCTCCTCAATCCAGGAGATGGCTTTGAGTTCTGAGCAGTGATTGAGGAGCAGCAATAGCAAAACCAGGAGCCAGAGCAGGAGGCAGACCAGTCCTGGTTTTCCTGAATAATCTGTGACCGCCCTGAGCAGGGAAGAGGCTGGCCTACACAAGGCAGAGAAGAAACAACTGTATCCTGAGTATTTCTCACCTGAATTGTCACTTGTTAACTTCACTAAAAAACCACTGTCTGAGTCCTGACAACGGATTATGGAACCAAACAGAAAAGTAGAGTGCCAGGGTGGGGGGCGGGGAGGGGCACAGTGCTATTTTATGAATGGCAGTCCGACGATCGTTTCCATTGTACTTACATACTGTTACACACAATTATCTTTGGCCCTCGATTTGTACCTTTAACAAAGCTGCAACCGCTTCCTGGGTGGCATTCTGGACGTCTTCGCCATTGACCGTCAATATCTGGTCTCCCTGCGTAAGCCTTCCATCAGCATCTGCGATTCCTCCTTTGACAATATCGGACACAAACACGCCAGTATCATTTCTGCAAACACAATTTTGAATTTCAACATTATTTTTTCTCCACTGCAATGTGATGCTTAAGCTCGCGCTTTAAATGAGATTTTAGTTTGATTTGTATGACTGAGAGTTTTAGCTTTTGAGCAACACGGAGGAAACAGCAGCATTAGTGACTTGTGGGGAAAAAAAACAACGAACGTCTTAGATTCTTCCACACATCGAAACGATGCTTCACCACCATGTTCATTCGCTCGCAGTCTTGCACTGTGGGAGAAAGTGGGTGTCGCTGCTCTCACTTTGTGGGTCACGGAGTTCAGTAAATGGCAAGAATGGGCCGCCGAGCCAGCGGTCTGCTACTCTTTTGGTAAGGAGACACCAACGGGCGCTGACTGTTGCTATGGAAACACATGGTTGCCATCATTATCAATATAATTAGCATTTCTGAAAATAACTGATGGGTTTATCGGCTAAAGGTGCTAAATCCCCAGAGCAGCTCTACTCTGCCCTAGAGGGTCAGCTATGGCTTGGAAACAACTCCACAACATCAACTTAAGCCAGTGGGTGCCCCAAATTAACCATTCCGTGATGGCTTTTATTTTATGTCATATGGATCTAAAGACCCTTTGGGGCCCGGTGGCTGGACATTTGGCTCCTAGCTGAAGCGCCAGCAGTTCAAACCCACCTCGGAGTTGCAAGGGAGAAAGCCATAGGCGCCTGCTCTGGTAAAGCTGCACAGCTGTGCAGCACACCCATGACGGGGCAATTCTCTGCATCGAACTTCAACAGGATAGAGCTATTCAAAGCAAACACGCACTATTCTTTCTCCAATCCTTTTTAACAATTTGTAACAGAATTGTTAAAAAGCTAAAAAGTACAATGCAAAACCATGTTAAAATACACAGAGAACCGAAGGTAAAAATGCATAAAGAATCCCACTTGTTTTCCACAAGGCTATGCACCGTAAGCACGACATTTTCCCATCTGATTTTTCTGCCTTCGCATTGGGAGTAAGAGAGTTGACTTGGATAGTTCTTGTATGCTCTTCTCAAGGCAAATAATTTAGGAATTATTTGTGAAGTGTTTTACCCGTGGACTCCATTTGTTGAAGTATTTGGCTATTCAAAATACATTTTAATTGTCTTATAGTGCAGAACTGAACTTCTGATAGTCCAAAAGAAGTGTTTAGTTTTTAAGACCTATTCCCACAGATTTAAATAAGATACTTACATTCATACTTATGCTAAAAAACTCAGCTTCAACACATTGGTATAAATGGCCTTTTATTCACTTTTATATAGCTCACTGGAGTACAAGGGGAGCGGGGTATTGCTTTGGGAGGGCTGAAGAGTGTCATTCCAAAAGAGGGGCGTGATGACATAGAGGCCCGGTTTCCCAATTATGTGAAAGCTGCTTACTGGCCCAAACAAAACCAAACCCCAAAACGGATTAGAAATTGAGTTTCTAACTGCGGATTGTTGCAGACTAAACAAGAGCTTCAGCTTTTCACCGAGAGATGGTCCCAGAAGGAGTGCCGACTGCCCTGCTGTCTCTGGGGCCTTCTGAGAAGAGAAGCTCAAGATGCGACGAGAAAGAAACACTCACTCCTGGGCTTCAGATTCATTGCTGCCAGGTGAGTATTTGAACAACTTAGGTACAGAGCTTGTGAGTGACCACACTGACCAATGGTCCTTGTCCCTTACTTGAAGCCTTTGGTTCCCTTTCAGGGACAAGCTGCTGGCCCCCATGGCTTTCCTAATCATTACGGTTCTTCTCCTAGGCATATCCTTCACCTGCTATAAAAGACCTGGTGGCTTAGTGGTTATGTACTGCTCAGTAGCTGCTCCCGGAGAGGAAAAAGGGCAGCCTGCTCCCTAAGCCTGTACAGTCTCCCAAATCCAGTTCTACTGGAGCAGCTCTGCTCGGTTCTATAGGGTCCCTGTCAGTTGGGGTTGACTTTGACTTTATGGCATTGAGTCACTATCACCTTTAGCCTTAGCTCAGGCATCATCCGAGAAGAAGCCAGATTATATGAAGAAGAGTGTGGCATCAGGATTGAAGGAAGGCTTATTAACAAACTGTGGTATGCAGATGACACAACCTTGCTTGCTGAAAGTGAGGAGGACTTGAAGCATTTGCCGCTGAAGATCATGATGCATCCTTCAGTGTGGATTACCACTCAATATACAGAAGACCAAAGTCCTCACAATGGACCAATAGGTAGCAACGTGATAGAGAAAAGATTGTCAAGGATTTTGTCTTATTTGGGCCCATCATCAATACTCATGGAAGCAGCAGTCAAGAGATCAAAAGATGCATTGCATTAGGTAAAGCTGGTGACCTTTTTAGAGTATTGAAGAGGAAGGATATGGGACTTTGAGGACCAAGGTGCACCTGCTCCAAGCCATGGTGTTCTCTATTGCATCATATGCAGGAGCAAACTGGACACTGAACACAGAAGACCATAGAAGAATCGATGCATTTGAATTGTAGTGCTGGAGAAGAATGCTGAAAATACCATGGACCGCCAAAGGGACAGACCAATTGGTATTGAAAGAAGTTAAGACTAGAGTGTTCCTTTAGAGGCAAGGATGGCCAGATCTGGTCTTACATACTTTGGACATAATGTCAAGAGAGACCAGTCCCTGGAAAAAGGCATCATGTTTGGTAAAGTGGAAGGGTGGTTAAAAAGAAGAGGAAGCCCATCAGCGAGATGAATGGTCACACTGACTGCATCCATTAGTGCAGGCATGGGGACCACGGGGAGAGGATGGTGCAGGACTGCGCAGTGTTTCCTTCAGTCATGCACAGGGTGGCTATGGGTCAGAGCTGACTCAATAGCACCTAACAACAACAGGAAGCATTTTTCCAGGGAAATTTCCCTAACCTACTTCCTTTAGAGAAGACCACACAATCCCTCCTTTTCCCTTTCTTGTTCTTATGGCTCTCCTTCAAAGCATCTGTGCCATTCGACTAACCACATAGCCTTGTTAAAAGACTGTATTTAATTTTAGCTCACCAGACTCTGAATTGTTGGAATTAAGAATCATGTCTTGTTTAACCTTGTAAATGTAGAAGAAACCAGTGTATGTCCTGGGATACAGTATTCAAAAATTACCAAGCTGACTTTGTTGGGAATTATTGAGTACCTCCACAATCTCTCAAAATGCTGACTTAGAAAGTTTTCAACTGATGTCCTTTGATAGTCTATTAGCAACCGAATTGAGTGCAGACACCTACAGAACTGGCAGCTGAACCTCTATCTACTACGGCCATCATTCTTTTGCGACAATTAGCCCAATTACCTCCCAAAGGTCAGGTGCTCTCACGCTTTCCACCATGAGTTCGTCTCCTCAGTCATACCTTTTACCCACAATGCTTAATCCCAGGCCTTTCCCTGGCTGCTTCTGCAGCTCAATGGTGAGGGTGTCACACACGTCTTCCTCTTTGTAGGGAGTCTCATCTCTGTAGAGGGTCAGGCGCACCCTTTGAGGCGTCTGTCGGAGGACATTGATCGCTTCATCATGTGTAGCCTTTCTCAAGTCGATCCCGTTCACCTGTATGAACAAGGGGCATCGTGGGAAACCCAAGTGAGGGAAGCGAAGTGCTACTCAAAGAAAGAAGGACAGAACGGAAGAATGGAGCGAGGAAGGAAGGGAGAAAAACTCGCTAACCAAAACCGCCCAGAGAGTAGACTTTTGTTCATTGCCAAGGTCAAATGTATGGCATTCCATACCTCTAAAATCTGATCTCCAGCCCAGAGTCTCCCATCCTTACATGCCGCTCCTTCTTCATAAACTTCATGGATAATAATGGCACCCTAAGGACCAAACAGAGCAAATCCAGGCTTGGTGCTGCCACTCTCAGAATGGTAGGCCCAAGCAGAATCAGTGCATGCCGCAGTTGATAGACATCACTAAGAGTTGTACACCTCCCTGTGGCCATGCCGAAAACCAAAGAAAAGTACAACACAATGTTTGCCTCAAGGCTCAAATATACATTTTTTTCTAATAGTACACCAGTTAAACAGAAAACATAAGTAAATAAAAAGTATATGTGTCTAAATGTAATAAGGAGCCTTAGTGCCAGCGTGGATTCTGCGGAGTACTGCTAACCACCAGGTTGGCAGTTTGAATCCACCAGCTGCTTTGTGGAAGAGAGGGGTGCCTTTCCATTTTCATAACCAGCTACCAGTCTTAGAAACCCAGAGGGGCAGTTCTAACCTGCCCCCATAGGGTAGCTGTGAGCTGGTATCGACTTAAGGGCAGTGAGTTTTTGGTATGTACATATAATATCTACAGAACTATGCATGTGAGGGGGCTCCAAAACGTTTATGGAAAAGCTTTTGTGATCTTTTAATTCTATTTTCCAAGAACTTTTGGAAGGTTTCCTGTATAGTATATTTCCTATTTACAAAAGAAATTAGACTATATAAGCATTTTGAACAATTAGGGATTTTTTTCCTACAAATTATCCAGTGTTTCAAAAACTTCTCTCAATATAAGTCTAAAGCAACCATAATCAGTTCAGCAAAACAGAAAATTCAAATACAAAGAGACCAGCCCCCGGAGCAGGGATTGTGCTTGGCAGAGGGTGAGGGAATAAAGAAGATGACCAGGGGGAGCTAGCTGGATAAATAGATGCAACAATGGGCCCGAAACGAGCGATTGTCGTGCTCACACAGACCCAGACAGTGTTCTCTTCAGTTTTACACAAGTCACTGGGAGTCGGAGCTGACTCAGTGGCACCTAGCAATGGCAACAGGGACTGGTGATCCCAGAGAAATATTTGGAAATCTAAGGGTCCTAGTCGCATATGTCCTATATCTTACTGATTCAGTATTGGTTTGCTCAACACACAACTCCAATATATAATTGAATACAGCAGTTCCAAGCTACCAGGTGAGAGATGTGGGCACTTGGCTTTTGCAAAGATTGACGGCTGGCAAACTTATGTGGCTGCTCTCCTTGGTCCTACCCCAGAGCTATGAGTTGGAATCATCTCAACAGCAGCGGGCTCCAGGCTGCTGGGCTGTCCGTGTGTCTGCAGCAGCTCGGCGCTGCACTCACCAGCAGTGTGTCGGACCCACCGACGATGCTCAGGCCCAGCCCCGTCCGCCCTTTGGAAATCTCAATAGTTGTTTCGCAGCCAGGGATGATGGGGCAGGTGGCAGGATCAGAGGCAAAGATCGCAGGTGTTGATGACCTGCTTGTACCTAAAACAAGTGAAAAGTGAAATGAAACCTGATTAAAAACTGAATAGAAGAGAGACACATCACACTCACTGTTTGGGTTGCCTTCAGGGATAGGGAACGGGGTCCTGAATTTGGGACAAAAGGAACCATAAAATGCACTTCGGATTAAAAAAAATATTTTCTGTGTAGAAAGTCCACTCATTATGATATGGATGAGCCATCTGATGAGCTGCTCTGTAAACTTACCTCTGCTTCACAATAAAAAGTTGTGTGTGTGTGTGTGTGTGTGTGTGTGTGTGTGTGTGTGTGTGTGTGAAGGGCAAATCACTTTGAGTCATTAATGTTACCTTAGGGTTAGGGGCATGGGATTTTTCAATAAATTATTTCCTGTGTCGTTCCATTGTATATTAATTGCTAAGAAAAACAAGTGTGGAGGCGCTGGAGCATACAGTCATCCTGAGTTCTCTTTGATAGCCTTCATTCCATTTATGCCAAGCCCAAGGTTTTAAGAACTGGTGCTCTGTTAAATGCAGAAGAGGGGGTGCCAGGGACATGGAACACACACGGGGCAGAACACGGCGCACAGCCCACATCCATGATTCTGCGCATGGTGGCTTTTGGGCACCTTCAGGCTTTGATTTTGATGTTTGTTTTCCATTTCCTATTCTCCTTATCCTAGAGCACCTATTTTTATTTTTCACACTATGTTCAACTTTGAGCATACATGCACCTGTATGAGATATCTGAGTTTATAAAAGTGAGCGAACTTGCGAATTCTTTTCTTGGGTCTCCCTTCATGCTTTCTAAACTCAGATGTTAAATCCTGGTGCATCACTAGGAGGCCAATTCACAGAATTCACAAAAATGCACAGAAAATATAAACTCAGGTTGGAATAGGTAAGAAAATATTATGACAGGACCTGGAGCACAGGATGACACACACCTTGCTTGGCTATAGGCTTCACACCATATGTTTTATGATATACCAAATAGCATGCACCGCACAGCTTATTTCAAGGAAGCGAGGAAAGTTGGTGGAATAGCTTGTGCTTTGGACAAACTATTCTAGCAGAGTATTTATTTGTTCCTGAAATGGTAAGAACAGGTGCATGGAACTTTCTTTCCTGTTACATTTTCATCTAGCATTTCCTCTTTTTATAGAGAATGCTATTTGGGGATCAACATGAAATCTAAAATTGAGAAAATTTACATAAAATCTCTAAACATGTTAGTGAATTTTAAAAATTTTATCCAACTACATTGCAAATGTCCTAAACTGTTCCGTTAAGAACCTGCCTGTCATGAGGAAATAATGCTAAGTGAAGTAAACTGAACACAAAAGGACAAGTATAACATGAGTCCACCGATGTAAGTTTAAATATATATATATATATATATATATATATATATATAAAGAACAGAAAGGTAAATGCAAAAGGGGAAAAAGCTACTGTACACAAACACTCCAGAGGTGAGGTCCAGGTAGTATGGAGGGGCCAGATCAAATCCAGGGGTACCTATGGTAGCCAACTAAAAAGGGGGTGGGGAGGGAGGTCAAGGGAAAGAAAAAAAATATGTGTGAAAGATGTGTGGTGGGGGAATAGGGCACTGACCCACCCAAGGGGAGGGTATTGTTTGTGTCTCCACAGGAAACGAGGGACCAGACTTAAAGCTAGTGCCAGATGAATGCAGTGTGCCGGCAAGGAGTGGGGAGCTAGTGGAGGGGCCTGAGGGCTCGGTCCCCATACCAGCTATGTGGACAACTGTCCCTCACCCCAGAACAATTTACTTGATAGGACGGCACTGAAGCAGCAGCTAGGGGAGAGAGGCATGTCTGATCAGAGCAAATGGGAGCAAATGAAGGGGGAGGAAGAGAGGGTGGAGCACATCCTGGTCCATCAGGCCTGGAGGACAATATCCCCACTCTGAACAGCCCATGGACAGAGTGGCCCATATGGCTGATCCCACTACGAGACATGCTGTCCCTCGCTGGCCCAGAGCCCTAAGGGGGGCAACACTGGAGACTCAGGGCTGGGACTGGCCCAGACTGAGCCCACGACACTGAGGCAAACCACTAAAAGCATGCAGCAGAGCAACCGTAGGATCAGCGGCAAGGAGGGTGTAGGCCTGGTAGGGATTCAGCAAGCGGCCTGGTAGGGATTCAGCAAGCCTGGTAGGGATTCAGCAAGCCGAGAGAGGTTTGGTAGGGATTCAGCCTGGTAGGGATTCAGCAAGAGGTCTGGTAGGGATTCAGCAAGCCGAGAGAAATTACTGAAACCCAAATGAAGGCTGAGCATGATAGTGGGACAAGAGGAAATAAAAGGAGATAGAGGAAATAACTAGGTGAAAAAGGGTATTTACAGAGGTCTAAAGACTGGAATGTACATATCTAAATATATTTACATGAGTGTGGGGAAACAGATCTATGTGCATATATTTATAGGTTTAGTATTAAGGCAGCAGATGGACATTGGGCCTCCACTTAAGCACTTACTCAATGCAAGAACACGTTGTTCTATTAAATTGGCATTCCAGACGCACACCTTCCCAACATGATCGCTGAAGTAAAATGTGTGCATGAGCAGGTGTGGTGACAAAAGCTGATAGTGCCCGGCTAACAAAATATGTGGCATGTGGGGTCTTAAAGGCTTGAGGAAAAACAAGCAGCCATCTAGCTGAGAAACATCAAAGCCCACATGGAAGAAGCACACCAGCCTGTCTGACGACGTGGTGTAGAAGGGACCAGTTATCAGACATCAAAGAACTAAAAATCATATCAGTGGGTACCCACCTTCCTGCTATGAGCACTGAGGACAAACGTGTGCATAAGCAAATGTGAGGAAGAAAGCTGATGGTGTCTGGCTATCAAAAGATAAAGCATCTGGGGGTCTTAAAGGCTTGAAGAAAAACAAGCAGCCATCTAGCTCAGAAGCAACAAAGCCCACATGGAAGAAGCACACCAGCCTGTGTGACCATGAGCTGTCGAAGGGATCAGGTATCAAGCATCAAAGAACAAAAAATCTTATCATTGTAAATGTGGGTGAGTTCAGAGTGGAGACTCAAAGCATATCGGCAGGCAACTGGACACCCCCTGACTGAAGGATTGTGGGGAGGAGATGAGCCAGTCAGGATGCAGGGTAGCAACGATGAAACATATAACTTTCCTCTAGTTCTGAAATGCTTCCCCCCACCCCCCAGTATCATCATCCCAATTGTACTTGAAAAATCTGGCTAGACCAGAGGATGTATATTGGTAGAGAGCAACTGGAAACACAGGGAATCCAGGACAGATGACTCCTGCAGGACCAGTGGTGAGAGTGGTGATGCCTGGAGGGTAGAGAGAATGTGGGGTAGAAAGAGGGAACTGATTACAAGTACAGCCTCCTCCCTGGGGGATGGACAGCAGAGAAGAAGGCAGGGGGAGATGTCAGACAGTGTAGCATATGACAAAATAATAATAATTTATGAATTATGAAGCGTTCATGAGGTAAGGGGGAGTAGGGAGGGAAGGGGAAAATTAGCAGCCAATATTAAGGACTCAAGTAGAAGGCAAATGTTTTGAGAATGATGATGGCAACAAATGTACCTATGTGCTTGACACAATGGATGGATTGTGATAAGAATTGTAAGAAGCCCCAATAAAATGATTAAAAAAAACCAAGAACCTGTTAAATTAACTGGATATTTCATAGCTGGGAGGTCAAAAGTGCACCCAACCCTCAAATGCATAAAAGTCAAACGTTTCAAAAGATTGCTTTTGATGCTTACATTTTGCTTTGTCAACCACCAGTGTAATTTTTCTCAAACGTAATTTTAAGGAATAATGTGCCTCAATATACCAGGTTGTTACCTTAATGAGACAGAGTTCACATACACTTACCTCCTGGATTTTGACAGGATCGACTGTTCCACCCAAGCCACAGAGCTCACACTTACTAGGTACAAGGAGCCTTCAAAAGTTGATGGAAAATGGAATCACAAGAGGAAGGGACTTCCCCATGAACTATTCGAAGCCCCTTGTACCTGGTGGTGGTTGTTGATATTTCACTGAGCTCTCTGCAACCTCCTAATTCATAGCCACCTGTGGGCAGAGTAGGACTTCCACAGAGGGTTTTGTAGGCTGTGATTTCATAGGCCTGGTTTGGAACGCTGGATGACAAATAAGGAAGCCCAAAGGAGGACTGATGCTGGTGAACTAGTCTTGGTGACAGATGTGAAATATACCACAGACGGCTAGAGATCAGCGTCTTGGAAGAAGTACGGCCTGATGGCTTCTTAGCAAGGGGAAGGGTGGGCCTTGGCTCAGATACTTTGGCCATGTTACCAGGGGAGGGGGGCAGCCCCTGCAGAAGGTCACCGTGCATACAAAAGCAGAGGAAAGAGCAGCTGAAGAGAAGACCCCAGGGAGATGGGTTCGCACATTAGCTGCAAAGAAAGGCTCGAATCTAGCAGCGATTATGAGGACGGGAAATGTCCGGTCCCTATTTTGTTCTGTTGTAAATAGGGTCACTATGAGTCAGATCCACCACACCTAAAAACAACAACAAACTCCATGGGGATGGACTACCCAGGTCCACTCTCCCTTGGAACCAACTGGTGGGTTCAAACCACAACCCTTTCGGTGAGCGAGAGAATGCTTAACCTGTGCCACACCAGAGCACCTTAGACGGCAGTAATGACCAGCAGTGTACAGCTGTGTGTGTGTGTGTGTGTGTGTGTGTGTGTGTGTTAGGCACTGTTGAGTCTACCTGTGAAGGAGGATAACTGAATCCATTCCTACATATTAGAAAACTGGGGCTCAGAGGAGTGAAATGTCAAAAAAGGAACATCCCAAAGGCGCTTCTAAGGCATTACTCAGATACCTGGAACGGCAGGATCCCTCAGCAGAAGATCTATGGGGAGCAAAGAGCAGCACCTTTGTGAGATGAATAAACGGAGGGTCTGAGTGGGTGTGCTTCAGGGTTTTCCTAAGGCCCCGGGCCTGGATCATGCAAAGCCCACCTAATGCCCGCTTCACAGTCTGGGCCTCTTTCCTCAGGAACTCCCCGGTTCACACTAGGATCTCACTAAAATCGTCCGACAATGGGCTTTCAAACAGTGCCCGACTGGCAGGCAGGCAGGTGGGTGGGCGGCTCCCTAGACTAAGATGCTCTGCAGAGCACAAAGCTGCCCTGTGCTCAGGACTGAGAGGGGCCCAGCCCTTACTTCGGAAAGGTTCTGGTTCTGGGGAGCCAGAAGAGGGGTCCCTCGGAGATGGGGAGCTGTTCTTGTCCTCGCCCTTTGCGGTGGCAGCTGCTGAAGCAACTGTCTGGAGGTCCGGGGTCTCGGCGTGAACGGTGAGCCTCACGGTGGCCTTCGCTGTCTTCAGGAGGTTAATGAACTGACGGATGTTGGGGTGGAGAAAAGCAAGATCCAGAGGCAAATTAGAAGGCTCAAATAAGTCACAGTCATAACTGTAATCTAAGTTTACCTGGGGTTGGCAAAACAGACAGAAGAAATACTATTTCCGCGACAGGATTTGAAGGGTCTAGAAAGGAGTGGTTTCTTATTTATTAATTGGATTGCCTGAGGCAGACGGGCATGGTTCGTTTTCCTGTAAGTCTGGTTCTGACCAGAATCTTGCTTACAGCGTCGGATCGTTTCTTTATTTTTACTAGCTCTAACTAAGCAAGACATTTCTCTGCAACCTTGCGAGACAAATGAGATCTTTTACTCACGTCCTCATGCCATGGAGAAATGGAAGGAGCTCATTCAGACACTTCTGATTAAATGCAAACATATATGCTACCAGTACCAGGCATAAGGTGATCACGCCGGTGTAAATGAAAACACAGAGCAAGGATTAAAGAGTCTGATCCATATGAGATTGAAACTGACTAAAAAACCGACATTCTTGCTGCCCATTATACGGAAAAGGAAACACGGTAAGACAGGTCTATGACAATCCCACAACCAAAGGAAGGAAAACACGCTAAGTATCAGGAGTATTATTGGTTTTTTTCCTGGAATTTAACGTATGAAAGGTCTCATGAGATGTGCTTTATACAATTGATGTATGTATATGTATGGATTGTGATAAGAGTTGTATGAGTCTCTAATAAAATGTAAAAAAAGAAAAGAGGAGAAAAAAAATGATTAGGGCAAAGACTGTACAGATGTGTTTTATACAATTGATGTATGTATATGTATGAACTGTGATAAGAGTTGTATGAGCCCCTAATAAATTGTTAAAAAAAAGAATAAAAAAAAAGAAAGAAAGGTCTCATGAATTTTTTTTTATTTTAGTAAGTATTAAGTATTAAGATCACATCTGGGGAGGCGAAAATTCAGTTACAAAGAACTGTCTAACTCTAACACAATTAAATATTTAATGATGTGTTTATAAAGCAGGATGCACAGTGAAAGTTATGGATTCGAAGATATAAAAAGCTGTTATAAAGCATTAAGTATACTAGATATTTATAGGAGAAACGATTCATTTAAGGGTAAAAAATCTTTTGGTACTACTATTAAGCGTTTGTTTAAGTGTTTCATGTTTTCCTAGATATTTATCAAAAATTGTCATTGACTGTTGATTAGTTTACCAGGTAAGAGAAAAATTACAAATGAAAAGCGTCACCATCACGTTGAAGAACAGCAATTGAACACCTTGTGAGTAGGTTCTTTTCCTTGGGGCCCCTATATATAATATAGGAGACCAAGCCAAGTGGCAACTCTTTCTGCCCATGATTCCTTAATTCAAACTCCGAACGCACGGCTACCAAGCCGACCCCCACCACTCAGCAATGTCTGCTAGGATGGAGAACTGCCTTGGTGGGTTTCTGGGAGTGGAAATTTTTTTGCGATTAGAAAACCACGTGTTTCTTTTTTGAGGAACACCTGGTTCAAACTGTTAAACTTTGGGCGAGCAGCTGAACACATGCCCCCTAGTTAGGCCTTCCAGAATAGCTCTTTCCTACCCTAGCCACACCCAGGAAATGCGATCGTAATACCATTTGCTTTCTTTTGCAAAAATACCTTTTCAGCGGGATAACCAACCACTACTTCATCATCTACAGCCAAGATCTGGTCGCCAACTTTGAGCCGTCCATCCTAAGAGGAAACATGGGCGATTGTGAGTGATTCTCCAGCAGGCCTGCCCTCCCCCAACACTTTGCAATGGTGAGCATGGCCGTTTCGCACCTTGGCTGCCACCCCATTCTCCGTCAGACTCTGGATGACGACGCCTCGGACTGTAGTCTCTTCGCTGATAGCAATGCCCAGACCCCCCTGGTCCTAGAAACGCAAAGTGAGGACATGAGCACCTTATGGAGAAAGCACTGTGGCTGTGATGTCATATTTCACCCACGGGTGGGCAAGACCGGGGACTCTTTCCTGAAGTCTCTGACTGGACATCTCTTATGAAGCTTCTAAGCTTTTTCTAAGGGCTCCCTCATCAAATATCGACGTATTGCCCTTCTTCTTAAATGTCCGACTTTCTAGCAGTCTTACGAAATAATCAGAGGACAGAGGTGCAGTTGATAATTTAGTCACCAACATGCCACACTTGCAAAGTTCATCTTCTGTAACTGGCTAACAAGATGAGTCACTTAAAACCAACCCGTTCCAAATTCTCTACATACCTGACTTAAAGACATGCTTAAGAAAGGATCTTGTTCTGTATGTATATGTATGAACTGTGAAAAGAATTGTATCAGCCCCAATAAATTGTTAAAATAAAAAAAATTAAAAAAAAGAAGAGTTGTAAAAACAAAAAAAATAAAAATAAAAATAAAATTGAAAAAAAAAAAAAAAGAAAGGATCTTGTTCACCATTCAGGGGCTGATTGTCAATCACTAAGCTCTGATCTGAGCTTACTCATCTGAGCTCTCAGTTTATGAAAAGACAAAGTCCGGGAGCTTCAATTTCTTTATCCCTTCCTTTCCTCCAGGGCAGTTTCTTGGTAAATGAGTGAGAGATCAGGCTTCCTTTCACACCTTAGGGCTTTGGAGAGTACAAGTTGGGTCCCAATTAAAGCACCCATTAGACCAGTGGTTTTGCAGCTTGATGTAGCCTCAGATGACCTAGAGGGCATGGGAAAGCTGGGTCCAGGGCTGACCCCAGCCATCTGCACTCACTGCACCAGGGAGATGTCAGCACTTCTTTTTCTCACACCTTGGGGAGGTGCTGATGCTCCAGGTCTAGGGACCAGGCTCTGCAGAATCAGTGAATTGGAACACTGGTGTGAAGGACACCATTTTATTCTAACTCCAAGTGGATTTACCTTGGGAAGCTCCAGGTGGTGCACATTTTTAAATAAACTGAGGTCCGCAGCTGGGTCGGGGGTTGTAGTAATGCTTGGGTCAGCCTGACACAGAGAAGGAAAGAGCCACAAATAACTGCCATGTATTTTTTATTGGTTTAAATATAATGGCCACTTCATCAACACTTATATTTTAAAGCATATAATTCCTTATTACTACAGTATAACTCGGATACTCGACCGCATCAGTGCTCGACATAATTGGACTTTGATGCGAAATGTCGAGAAAATTTTGTATTGGAACGCGAACAGCACAGCAGAATCTGACCCAGTGCATGCGACCTCTGTAAACAAAAGCAGTTTGTGTTTCGGTCACTTGGCTTTAGTTCGTGTTGTTAGTACGCATTGTTAAAACCTTTGCGGCTGCATCCCAAGCATTTTGCTATACTTTTCTTAGTTTTTGTGGCATTTCCTAGTGTGTATAGATAAAAACATGGGCCCTAAGGAAGAGTTGTTTGTTTTTTTTAAAGAATCATCATGATAAGGAACTGGTTAACTGTGTTGTTGATATTATTGATGATAATTTAGTCAACTTTTTAGAAAACAGTTAAGGAAACGCCAACAGCAGACCACATTAGACAGATTTCTTTTCTTTTTTAAATAAAAAGCCAGCCAGCTAGGTCCTAGTGAAAAAAGGCAAAAAAGGGGGGAAAGCAGCTACCAGTTGATTTTATGGAAGGGGATTCCCCTCCCAAACACTGACTCTCTCTCCATCCCTCCTCTCCACATCCCTGTCCACAGATCCAGATGCTCATCCATCTCAAGGTACGGGCCACACTTTAGTTGTTAAAAAACGTTTTCAATGTTGTGTTTTTTATTTAAATTATATTATTTAACTCTGAACTTGTTGAATTTGAAATTTCTGTGTAATGTTTTATACAGAAAGGCAAGGTTAGTGTCAAAACTTGGTGGTTGAGAACGGATTAATCCGTTTACAGTTATTTCTTATGGGAAAAATTGATTTGGAACTCGACTGCTTCCTATCTAGACACTCCTTCTAGAATGGATTAGCATCGAGTTCTGGGGTTCTACCGTGTTTTAATAGTCATGTATGAGCATCTGACTCACTTCTAAAGACTTACTGGGTGTGATACAGCAGCAAATGTCTTAGAAAAGAGGAATGGCTCTCTTTCAGTGGCTCTCCAGGCTGCCTGCCTTTAATCCACAGTGAATTCTAAGGAAAACCCAGCTACGATACACTGGAACCCACAGACAAAGACGGCCTCATTCATTCTTCCTTTCTGTTTCCAGTAAAGTGAGTTTAGATCTATGAAAAGGTTTTAACTAAAACCATGACAATCGCCCAGGTCTTAAGGGCTCTATTTAGTATCACTAATACAACACCTGGACCCTTTACAACACAGTAACGGGGAATGGCCACCCAACTGGTTTTCACAACACGAATCATTTATTTCACCTGCACCACTGTTCTGTGTCCTCCATTTCCACTCACAGCGACCCCTAAGGTTTCCCAGGCGGTCACCTGTCCGCGGTCGGAAGGTCAGGTCTTCTTCCCGTGGTGTGGTTAGGTTCCACCCACCCACCCACCTTTCAGTTAGCAGCCAAGTGTTTACCAACCCCTGTACCAGAGAACCAACCAACCAACTAAACAAACAAAAACCCCCCAAACAATCTTGTAGTCTTTGGATGCCCACCCCTAGAGGCAGCATGGGACAGAGTGGGACTGCCCACATGGAGTTTCCAATCGCCATGTCTCTCCCGCCAAGGGAGCCGTGAGCTGACGTACTCAAATCCCGGGTCTTTCGGTATGCAGCTGAGTGCTTTACCCACGGCGCAAACAGGCCTCCTTAATTTTATATATAGGTACCCCAGCTATTTATATGTTCAGTTAGGATTTGCTATGACTACAATGGACTGGGTGACAGGAAGTTTGGCTTTGGAGTGTTCTACCGTCAGCGTTCTCAATGCTAGCATCCGCTGGCAGCTCTCAGGTACACGCTGCACCTCATTACATATGTGTCTTCTTTCTGAGCTGTCAATTCCTCGTGGGCGGGGCTCTGGCCTGTTCACCCGTGACAACTCGGGAAGCGTTTAGAAACTGGTTAGTGAACTAATAAGTGGCATGCCAATCAACTGTTCCCAGAGAAATAAACACAAACTATACGTATAAATATACCTCCTTATTTTGAAGAGTCTCAGAGGTCGCAGGCAAAAGCTCCGCTGGATTTCCAGGACACACAGCCATTTGACTTACTGCATCTTTATTTCTAAAATAGAGAGCTTCGATAAGTCAGAATAATTCATACTAACCCCTAAGACTTAGAACTACTGTAGATGTGCAGTGAAACAGGTTTTAGCCTCATTCGGAACGACTTGGCGTCAAAGTGGTAACAAACATTGCTCGGCAAAGCAACAAAAGAAAACGCTCACCTAATAAATATTATCTTTACTTTTGAAGGGGCACATTTAATGATTGATGAGGCATTTTGATGACTTCTTCCATATAAAATCTGCCCGTTGATCTATGGAGAGAGAGGGGGGGGAAGGTTTATTTATTAAGTCTGGAGATTTAATTTCTTAATTTTTATCATTTTATCTAATAAAACCATTCCCTATACCTTCCTCTAAAATAGATACATACTACCCCTAAAGCACAGGGCCCCAAACTTATTTGTCTACCACCCTCTTTTCAGAAACAAAAGAAAATAAAAAACAAAAACTCAGTATACACTGGCACTTAAAAACTTTTACTACAACCTATACTCCACGATAAAGAATAGGTATCTGCTTTTGCAGTTCCCTCCACCCCAATGGATTGGTCCAGTGTCCACCAGGGGGTGCTAACACCTGCTTTGGGAAACACCTCCAGGCTGTTAACCTTTTACACACACATGAACCAGACTTTAGATGGTGATGTGTACAGTCAGCACTGAAGTGATGCCCACATATTATGACAATCAGGGACAAGAGGGACCAGCCATTGGCGAGAAGGAGCTAGGCTTCCTGGCAGGCAGTGTTGGGCTACCAGCATTCTTTGTATAAAGCAAGGACTCTATCTAGGAACTCATGGCTTCCTGGGAAGTCCAGTTGTGTCCTGTGTCCTAAGCGATCTCAAAACTCAAGCTCTGAGAAGAGGCTGCCTGGAGAAGGGATACTGGTAGATTCCAGATTTGGACAGCAGAAGGTGCCCAAGCAGCAGAATACCTGGTGGAAACTACCAGCTCAGATGTCTAGTCTGAGTCACCGCTGATTGGGCATTCCTGCCAAACACACCAGGCATGGGGCAGACTACAGATGCAGAAGGACGGCGGACGGATCCTGGACTAGAGGAGTTATGACTGGCAAAACATGCAAATACAATTCTACATATTTTAAAGTTAGGGCCCGCACAATTATGTTGTTTATTGGGTTCAGTTATTGCTTTCATTATTTAGCCTCAACCTTTACCCTCCCCAGCCAACCCCCATCACAGCTTCCATTAGGGATTTGACGTCCAGGAAGCCCAAGGAGTCGGCCTCATTACTGGGGAGTGACTCGTCATTTGGCCTTTCAAAACTTCTAATGAAAGTGTAGCTCACACACACAAATGTTTTTAAAGTGTGAACTTTATGACCGTCTTGGGACAAACATTGTTGCTGGAGCTACGCAGCCGTGGCCTTTCTGTGGCAGTTAATGGGAACACGGGCTCTACTGAGCAGAGGCTTGGTGTACAGGCAGTTTTGCTCCAGTGCATGTGTTTTATTAGGCAAATGGCAGTTTTCTCAGTCTCAGTGGATCTGTCACAATGTGCGGCCACCGTGAGGCGAGTAGGCTGGAAACTGATGACTCCCTTGCGCCGTTTGTTCCCCGGTTTCAGAGAGAACAGGTTCAGAGTTGTCCACGGGCTCTCACCTCCAGGAGCTCATCTGCAATCTGTAATCTGCCATCTTTACCAGCCGCTCCACTGGGATCGATCCCGACGATGAAGACACTCATCCTGGATCGGTCTTTGTTGCCAGCGAGGCTTAGGCCCAAGCCACTCCGCCCTTTCTCCAATTCAATCACATGCAGCTCCCCCAGGAGGGTTCCGTAGCGTTCCCTGACGTTTTCTGCACAAGACAGACACACAAGCACAGCCGGAATCAAGAGCAAAGCACGGCAAATGCTAAGCAATGGAAGGCTACCCAGCTTTCTCTTAAAGGATATTATTTGACCCAAAAGGCAGTTCTTGGGCATTAAGAATGGCCAAATCAATTGGTCATCTGGGCATCAGGACTGGTTTCTAAAAATACCCAAACTTGGAAGAATTACTTTGCATCTAGCGTGAGAGAGTACGGGAGGGTTTGAAAGGTTTGTGGGAAAAGTTGCACTACCTTTTAATTCCATTGTCCATGAATGGTTTGTAGCCCCTGGGTACAATCGGATTAATCCCTTTGAAGGAATCAAGCCCAAGAGAAGTGATTCACATTTACCAAACTCTCAAGAGATTGTTGTTGTGATTAAACAACAACAATTACACTCTTATTTGTAAAGGAGAATGGAATTGTTAAGTCATTCGGAATATCTGTGTTTACTAGGCAGCGGGAGCCTTTCTCCCACAGGAAAATCTACCCTGGCGGTCATACCCGTTTGGACGACTGGGTCAGTACATGTTTCCACAATAAAGGGGCACGTTTTCTGAGTGCACACGCCAGGGCAAACAGATGTACTCATCTTCACTTTGGGACCAGGCGCCTTTCCTCTCGGTCACTGCACACAGGCTCAAGAAGTAGAGTTTGTTCTGCACTGTCTTTAATCCAAGAGGCCTGTGTGTACACTAACACATACACTGGGACAACAGGAGCCCAGTGGAAGTTCTAGGCCTAGTCCTTCACTGACTTGGCAGTTCTTGCCTCTCAGAATGATGGGACTTGAGCTACACCTGGTGAAGAGTCCACCCTGGGAGAAGTTCATGTCATACGGAGAGGCTGCGTATAGCTCCTCCCTACCAGTGTCCCAGATGAACAACAGGGAGAACCCTCTCTGCTAGTTATCGGAGTGTGCCATCTTGGATATCCAGCCCAGCTGACCCAGTATACAAACGAGCTTTGAGAAACCCAACCAAACCAACCAACCAACCAACCAACCAACCAACCAACCAACCAACCAACCAACCAACCAACGCACAGCAACCAACTCACTGCCATCCAGTTGGTTCAGACTCACTGCGACCCTGCAGGACAGAGTAGAACTGCCCTGCAGACCTCCAAAGCTTTCACTTCTTTTGGGAGCATAAAGCTATGCCCTCCCTCTCTTGGAGTAACCGGTGGGTTTGAACTGCTGTCCTTGCAGTTTATAGCTCAAAGCACAATCCACTCTGCTACTGGAACTTCTTTCAGAACTTTGACAGATTCATAATAAATTGGTTTAAGCTACTAAGTTTTAAGTGATTTGTTACAGGACAATAGATTACAGAAACATTCTGGTTCATGTTTACTTCAGAGTGTTCTGGTCACCTTGACTAAATCAGCAAAATCAAATTTCATTGACAATGAACTGAGGAAACGGTGAGTCTGATAAACCACCTGTGAGAAAACGATGCTATACGGTTAATGTCATACATTTCATATTGGCTCTTCATACCATAAACTACCATTTTCTAGCGGCATAATTCACACACCTTACACTTCCTAATATCATGTCCTGTAGCATTCCTAGAGGAAATGATCGGGCTATAAATACAACTTTTAAAAAACAAGGGCAATTTTCTACATATTGGCTACATTTTGAGTCTTTCCCTTGGAGAAGACAGAAACTCCAAAGATCCCAGTGAGAGCTGCCTTGGGATCCTTCCCGCGCACCAGGTGTTATGTTTCCCGCCGTCATCCTCTATCACAGTGCTAGTAACAGAGGGAAGGGGTGCATTCTAAGAAGCTGACACCTGGGAGTGATCAGCAACTTGTCACTGCCCAAAGTTGTGTTGTCTACACTCATACCACAATCTCGTCTTCATACAGAACACAGCAAACACTCAAGGCAATATCAACACCCACCATACTGTAAAGTGAGACGTCTTGGGTCCAAAAGCAGGGCCATGGCTTGTTCAAGACCACATGATGGTGGATCCAGGGCTAGCGCCTCCTTGAATTCTCAACAAATGACTGAGCCAACTTTCACAGGAATACCCAGTCACGGGAGAGGAAGAACATGACCTCACCCCTCAGGAATGTGTGCTGTACTACAGCAAAGCCAAGTTTTGTTTGCTTGCCCTTCCACCCAGAAACGGTGTCTGCGTAAGTCAGGCTAAAGTACACTCATTTGTCCAGGACGTGAGCCTGGAGAAACCCGGGGCTATTTGAATACCTCTTCTAATGCCATGCAGCACCCAAAGACCACTTACTCCAGCTGTACCCAAATGCATCCTCTTTGTCCTCATCTTCTGAGACTCTGCTTGAAGATGGCTGGGCACAATCACTGCCCATCTCCGCACAGACTGAAGGAGGGGGCAGAGGCTCGGTGCACAACGGGGCCTTTTCTGGCCTCTCGGACGGCCCGGATGCCTGCGGGAACAAGGAGAGTGCAGTGGGTATGGGCACTCCCAGGAAGAAAATGTAATGGGGACGGGAGCGGGGGTGGGTGGGGGCGTAGAACACCGCAGACAAAAACAAAAGCCCGTTTTAAAATCGCTGACCATAAACACAGAGTAGAAAGCTCAGACACACAGGTAATATGAGACAGGATTCAGGTATGGTTTCAACAGAGTAAACCAAATTGTATGCTCAGAGCACAACTCAGTTCACTGTCATTGGCTATTGTCAGCCCATAAATTATTCAATGTGAAGGTTTTCGTGGGTTCAAGAGGGGAAAAACTTTTCACAAACGTCCCCTCTGGGAAAATAAATAATTCCCCACACCAAAGCTCTCAGAAATGTTCAGGGGTCTGGGCATGACAAGAGGGTCTAGGAAGGCCTTCCTGGAAAGTAAAACAAAACCCCCAATTTCCAAGAGTTATCTTTACAAGTTCTTTAGTTAGAGAGGAAGAGTTCTCCCGGGTTACCTGAATCCTCTCTCCAAGTAACTCATGAACCCCAATGCTTGAGCACCACACGCCAAGCTTGACTCCGGGCACCGAGCACTCGGACTCAGCCAGAGCAGCATGATGCCATGGGTACCACCACCATCCACTTGTCCAGAGAGCTCGCCCAAGATACAAGATCCAGGAAAATACTTCATATAAATCAGAAACATGGCAGATATGCCATTGCTTATGGCTACAGATTCTACTAAAGAACTTATCATCAATCAACTCTTATGTCACAGATTGGCAAAAGACTATTAGAAAGTTTACTCATTTTGTAAGTAAGTAGCTCAAGGACATGCTATTATAAATCACATAGGGGTACTAAACTTCTTTTTTTCTCCTATTTTTATTCCAAGGCACTTTCTAAGATACCACATTGTCTCCTGCAATTTCCTTAGTAAGTTAAAGCTCAACTCAAGGGTTAGAGCTACCAAGTCTAAGCCTATTGTGAGTTGTTCTCAGATGCCTGGCGTCTACTTTTGCTTTTTTTAACCTCAGCCTTCTTTCTTTCTCTTTCTTTTCTTTTTCATTTTTTAGCACAAAAATCCCTGCAGTGTAGCGTGTTTTATTATATTTTTATCTACCTGGGAAAATATTACAATTCTAATATTACAAAAATATTACAATTATTATCATACAGACTACCTGACTGGCATACATGTTAATACTTCAAGAATTATTCACTGGTGCCAAGTATCAGGACATCACAAAAAATAAACTGAACACCTAAACTCAATGGCACTGGAAGTGAATGTGTTTGTGTGATTGAGAAGGCACTTCAGGATTCTCAACTACCTCAAAGTTACGTCAAGGAAGACCGATGGCAGGAGCGCAGAAGGACAAGCTGATAGAATGTGGGCAACAGACTTCCAGGTTACGGACTCTGTGGTAGGAAAAGGTTCCGTGTATATGCTTGTCCAGCCAGACAAAAGCCACCAGCCAACGTGTCAGACCACGAGTCTCTCAAATGAACAATACGCTCCCAATACAAGTAAACAGAGAGTCAGCCCCCCGCCCCCCCAACCCTCATTCGATCCAATTTTGGTTCATTCATTATAGAAGACTGTTTGTGTGTAGGAGGGATATTGATTTATTATTTTTTCTGGTTTAAAAAAAAAAGACTTTTTTGAGAATAACCAAAAAATAAATTTTCCATCCCAAGTGAGTAAGAAGGAAGCTCATTTCATTTTTGAAAACGGATCAAAAGTGAATTTAAACTCCCCACTGTCTTAACAAACCAGGGAGCTCCATTTTATGAAGGTCCTAGGTACTGTGTCATTTTTCCGAGTATCATTTTTTTTCTTTAAACAATGACAATGACGAAACCAGCAGACAGACAAAACCTGCTTTTCCGAAAATGTAACCAGGGTCTTGCATGACACGACATTTTCATACTGTGTGAGGCGCCATCTAAATCAAGGTCACATCAGTGAGGAGGCTGGGGAAGTAAAGCAAGCTCATGTATTTGCTCATGGGGTGGTGAGGAGGGAGCTCTAGTGTACTGCCCATGCCCCCTCATGTGCGGGTCTACCAGATTGTGTATCCCTCATGGGCAATAATGTAAAGTGCGCTTTGAAGCCACATCATGCCTGTATGCACACACCAAGTTCAAAGCCACACACAGCACACCTCGGCACAGCCACGTATTGAGAGATTCACACGGAGACAAACCTTAAACGGTGTGGGGGCAAAGGGGTTACTTGGGGAACAACGGAAGGTCACTCTACTTGAGTTCTGAGAATCCTACAGTAACAGAAAACATATTTCTTCAGAGGCAGTGCCTTTGGTAATCAGAAGGCAATGACAAACCGCCCCGCTGAGCACTTCCAGAGTGCCTCCTGAACGAGACTGTGCACACCTTTCTTTCTTTTCGGGATCAGATGGTGGTTTCAGTTGTTCTGGAGGATTTATTTCTAATTTTCAATTTTGTGTGTACAAATACATCCGACTATAAGCGTCTCTCAGGACAGCGCTGTCAGACTTGAACGCTGGGACCGAGCATTGAACAGACACATGGAATGAATACCCATCGGCACAATTGCAGTATTTGTTGAGTAAATCTAATTTTTTAAGGGCCACTGTGGAGAATTTTTTTAGGGCCACTGTGAAGAATTTTGACAGAGTTTTAAACGACTACAAGGGTTTAAAGAAATTACATGTGAAAACTAGTTCATACACCTGGCAACCATCAGACATTACGTATCAGAACATTCCAAGGTCTACAGAAAAGGTCTCCTTTTCCCTCTGAAGGGCGATGTGGTCTCAGCGATCACATGCACAGGCTCTAGCAAGGCGGTTTGTTTCAGAAAGGATACTGCTACACACTCCACACAGCCAGACCCCTCCTCCCCGAGCCCGAATGGAGTATGCAGGGGACTGGGACAAAGAGCAAAACGTGTGCAAAAGGCCAACACCACGGGCATCCTCCGACCTGGTCCGCGTTGAACTGCAGGGAGTCAGCAAATGGGTTAGTGCGGCTGAAGACGGACTGAGGGGCGCGCTTGTGCGGCAGGGAAGGCGAAGGGGATTTCTAAAAGGAAACATAAGAGGAGCTGAGCCAGAAAGAAACGCATTCAGAACACGTTCGGTTTAAGAACAAAACACTCCCCGACTTAAGTTAGCCGTGCAGAAACAGAGCCTGGAGGAGCCAGTCGGCAATGGCAACACCCCTTTTCAACTGCCTGGGACGAGAGGTCTGCCTCTCACTGCACGGAGTATCCATCAGCCCACAGGCCACACAAGGAATGTTTCGCTTCAGGAGATGTCTGCACGATCCCAGACATGTCCACATGTAATCCACCCACTTTGTAGATTCATTCACACCCCTGCAGGCCACTCCATGTGTGTTACCATTTTGAACCAAAGAGCTTTATCGTGTACATTTGGGGGAAATTGCAGACATTGAAAATCCAATGTTGGCTCCAATTAACTAGTTACATTACTTCTCTCTATAAAGAAAGCCCTACTGGCAGGCATCAGGTGCAGGGAGAGGTTGCCATGGGACACCACACTGTGGAGGAGGGCTCTGGGCAGGCTACCCTCTGCAATAAAGCGTCTGCCACATTACCCCACCAATCGGCTCTCCCTCAACGTCTGTTCTCCAGCAGGAAGAGGAGAGCGAGAAACGGGCACCGTGGCTTTTCTGCACAGCTCAGCTTTCACTGGGCTTGGCAGAGAGAAGAGCCAACTTCTTCTCTACGAGAGACAAGGCCACACAGCCGCGGAACCTGGCCGTGTGCCAAGGTGGAAGGAAGGACAGGGCCGAGACGCGAACCAGCTCCCAGGCCATAACACTCAATGCATGCAGGGTGCAGATCATTTCTAATCCTCAGAATGGAAGTTTCAGTTCCCTAGCATCCTCTGGAATTCTGGAGAACAATATACAACAAACCTATCATGGAATATTTAACCACTTGGAGAGCTCTAGATTTTTCATTCGTTGTTTGGTTTTGCCTCTAGTTTCCAGCTCTTATAGGATTAGAATCGGGCCCTGATAGTGGGGGATAAAAGAACAGCATAAGTGGAGCAGACGAAGTGTAGATCATTCTGTTATTAGGTAAAGATTTATAGGAACATTATATTTCTTATTTTATAAAAATCAATGATGAATCTGTTTGTAGTCCCAAGGGCTCAAAAAAGCAGACATGTTATTAATTTAGAAAAAAGCACAGGGAAGACAAAAGCATACTTTGGCCCATATTCACGGGGCCTGCTTTCAGTCTGGTAATGCGGTCAGACCGCGTTTCATGAAGTCGTCCGATTCTGTCCGATAGGGTTGCTGTACATCAGAGTAGATTTGATGGCAGCAGGGTTGGCTTTTGTGGTTGGTTATGAGTCATACAAGGAGGCTGAGCAGGGCTGGTTCTGGGTTTGGGCCTGGCACAAACGAGTAATGTACTCAGGGACTAACCAACAATGCTCAGGTCCAATGGCACCCTCCCTGAGAAGACCCGGAAATCAGTTTCCGACAAAACAACCATTGGCAACTCTTCTGGCACTCCTGGGGTCCCTGTGAGCCAGGGTACCTCACCAGCACTTGCACACAGATCGCAGTACGATGCCGTACTCCCATTTGGAAGACTATCGGTCTGCGAAGTCTTGGACACCGTAAGAGCAAAACACGTTTACTGTCTTTTCAGCCCAGGCATAGGGGTTTTCTAGACTGTTTACCCTACATCCACATATAAAACATTTACGGTAAGATGTGACCCCCTTAGATTAATGCAGACATGATTATCACCATGATAAGAACATCACCCAAGACAAAGGGGGTCGTCTCATTTTAAATGCAGAATTAGCTCTGATTTTCCTCAGCAAAATGAATTGAACTTGACTAAATGTGTCCCTCTGAACTAGATTTATCTTGGAAGTAATTGCTGTAAAATCAGTCTCATCCTACCTCTGACAGTACGATAAGGACATAGTCCAGGTGTCTGAGATAATATCCCAGCCCATTACACGATCATGACTGGATTGAAGGGAATTTTTAGACATTACGTTTTTAAAGCGATATGTAGAATCACCGTTCAGTAGTTTACAGTATTGTTTCCAATAATAAAGAAGTTGGAAATTAAAAAAATAAATAAATAAAGGCAACACCACCCCTTCCCCACCCCCCACACAACATTAACTTTAACTTAACTTAAACAGGCATTTACCTGCATTATCCCGCTGTGTCCATGTTTAACACAACAAAGGGTGTGTGTGTGTGTAAAGTGATCAGTAGTTATTTAAACAAGGGACTAGCATTTGTATAGAGAATGCAGCATGATGCCTTCTCCCATTTGGGAGATTTTCCCATCTGAATGGATAATTATTACCTAACAATCAACAACAGAATGACTGAGAATTGCAGATGTGAAGTTAATGGCTGACAGTAGAATTGCTACATCCCTTCCTGAGATTGAACCCCAAGATCTGACCAATGGGCTAAATCCTGCCCTTCGGTTGGTTTCCAGGGCAGAGCAGAGTCGAACTTGACTTCTACTCACGTTCACCCCTGGAGCTGTATCCTGTGTTCCTTCTACCCCTGGAGCAGGGATACCTTGAACTTCTCCTTGTAAACAGGTTAAAATCAGAAGTACTTCAGGACTAAAATGGGACAAACAAGTTTGCATGGTGACTTTAACCTCCCTCCTATATGTTGAAATCTGGGCTTTGAACTGGTTTCCTTCCAGGTCAATCTCCTCCGGGAAATTTGCATTTCCACCCCAGTTAGACTGAATCAGAATCTGGGCATCATTAAGATCCACAAGTGATTTTTCACATACACATAAGCATGCTCCCAGCTGTATACAAAAGATTCACCTGGGGACTTAGTACAATCGTGGAGTCGGAGTCAGTGTAGCTGGGGTGGTAGTGCAAATTTTCAGCAAGAGGTCAAAATGGGATGATTTGATGGACATTTCTCTTTGAAAAACACCGACTCAAACGCTACTCAATAAATAATTCAGAGAGGAGTAAGTCTCACAGGTACTGGCCGTTAAAATCCAGGGCGGCGACGGCATGAGCCTCAGAACCCCTTGAATTGACATTCGAATCCCCAGTGACTGCAAGGATTTATGGAGAAAAACCCAAACCCGCAGAGGCACTGCCATCCAGTTGGTGTCAGCTCCTCCCAGGTGGCCCGGCGGGGTTCCCAGAGGGTAACTCTCAGCAGTGGAAAGAAAACCTGGTCTTTCTCCCGGGGGGCGGTGTGAGTGGGCTTCTGGGCCGTGGTTCACAGGCCACAGGGTAGTGGAGGACCCAGGAAAGGAGGACGGCTATCTCGGCAGTCCCCGGTGACAAAGGCCTGACTTAGCTACACCTTGGCCTTGTGACTCAGTCCTCATGAAGCCGATTAAAATGTGAGGTGTGCATCACGGTCCCTCACAACAAGCGGGGGTGCTTTGCGAGGTGTGGACCGTTTTTTAAGGGAAAGATACACCCGTGCCCCTCGAAGGGCTTCTTTAAGGATCTTTTTTGGAACGCCGGTCCCGCTGCTCTCTGGAAGCAGAATTCCCGAGAGGACATGTTCCTTCTGCCAAGATGCTGTGAGGGGAAGAGGAAAGCATTCGGAACCGACATGGGGAAAAACGGAGTGCTAGACCTCCCTACTAACCTGCCAAATCACACTAGCTACCACCAGGAACCAACCGCACACCCACTACCCCCACCAACCCAGAGCGCTCTCGGACACCGTGCGTCCGTCCCTGCGCCGGAGCTTGGTGATGCCGCCCCTGTGAGTGGGGTGCACCCCCACCTTGAAGGAATCGCTGTAAAACAAGTGCGAGCCCCTAGCTTTGTTTGGGCTTGTTTCCTCCATCGACACAGACAACCCTCTTCGCAGCTGCTAGAGTCACCAGGAACGGTGGGTGAGTGGTACAGTGTGCGCCTTGCAGGCTGTCTGGGGCCTGCGGACGGGACAGACATTTGACGGAAGGCACTCTCTAGGGACCGCACGTAACTCTTCCCACTGATGTACAAATTCGACTGGGAGATGGGCTCAGGGATGTAGCCTGTCTGCACTCTGGGGACTGCCTCGAAAAGGAAGCAGCTGCCGGTGGTGCAGTGGTTAGGAGGCTGGCTGCTGACCGAAAGGCAGGCCGTTTGAACGCAAGCGATAAAGGGCAAGGTTTACAGCCTTGGCAATCCTGTGGGGCGCTTCACTTCTGTCCTGTCGTGTTGCCTTGAGTCAGAATTGACTTGATCGCGCTGGGACTCTGGGCTTTATATAATAAGAAACAACTGTGTTTTGCTTTTGTTTGTTTTTAATCACTGGGGCCTAAGGGAAGAAAAGAATCATTTTAAACTCTCGGCTAATTTTCATCTTTAGTGTCGTTAAGGCATAAAGCACACAGTAGCTCACTCAGTATCCTTCCTCTCATTAAATGCTTTTCTACCTTCTCAGGTACTTCTAGGACCATTTGCCTGTGATGGCTGATGGGAAAATGGGTTCGTAGGCTTCTGCCCACCCAGGGCGGCCACAGGCAAAGAGTTCTGCAGTGGTTGTAGCTGAAACAGAGCACGTAGAAAATCTCTAGCATGCACACCTCAGTGGACGCACCAGGTGTGGTTCTAATGTTCAGAAAGAGACACACCGCGTGAAAGATCAGTCACGAGTGTTTGCGGAAGCAGGACGTTCTGTCAGGAGAATGCATTTTTA
Source organism: Tenrec ecaudatus (assembly GCF_050624435.1). Taxonomy (NCBI): domain Eukaryota; kingdom Metazoa; phylum Chordata; class Mammalia; order Afrosoricida; family Tenrecidae; genus Tenrec; species Tenrec ecaudatus. The sequence continues at coordinate 13,742,314 of NC_134539.1, forward strand.
AAAAGGAAGTAATTTCTCTGGTTTCGATGGGTGTCCCACTGGGGGCCATTAATTATTGACATGCTCATACCACATTTCTTTGAACAACACATGTCTTTTGTGACTGTAAGGAGTACTAATAGTTACCCATCTGGATCTCTAGGGCCACCATCAAATCCTAAGTCTTTCTTGAACATGGTGGAAGGCATTTTCAGGATAGCTCAGTTTGACTAAACAACAACATGCAAGGCACATCGATTTTGCAAGTCCCCTGAGATTTCAAGTATCAACGTCTTTCCTCATGCAGACCACGTGGCCCTGGATGCACTGGTTTCCAAGGTGACCACTGGGTGGATATGCCTCCCTTCCCTCTGTGTTGCTTACCCTTGGTCTGTTTATAGTGCTCTGCACCACAAAGACTACAGGGTTGCCTGCTTTCCGAATGGCTTCCACAGCTTGCTCATGGCTTGCATCTCTGAGATCCATTCCATCCACCTGCAATGGAAGGCCTCAGCTTAACATGACGAGAAGCTACAGAACAAACAGAACAACATGTGGGCCTGGAGGTCTGAGGAGTCCTGTGGGTCTCCTGGAACATCAGCTTTGGAATCAAAAATAGTTGGGACTAACTCTCGAGGCTCCCTAGCTTTCCGTCTCTGGAGCTGATGTACGATCCCGTGTTTGGGTGCCATGTTCTGTCTGGGATCGTCAGCTGGAATAATATCCGTCAAAAGGCAGGCTCTGCTTCTGCTTTCCTTACACTGCTGCCATCATGACAGGGCGCAGGACAAGGGGACTGGCTGACAGCTCTACCCTCCACAGGAGAACCACGGCACGAATGTTCTTCCAACTCAATGCAGGGTGGTTTGGGTGTATGTGAGTGTGTGTATGTGAGTGTGTGCGTGTGTGCGTGTGGTGGTATTTGTGCTTACCTTTGCACAAGGAAGTGTGAAATTAAAAATGAAATTCTCATATCCAGACAAATCAGGTTAAAGTAAGGTTAGTTTTGCAAGAGAACTTTTTGCCGTCCACATGACAGGAGCCAAAGGGGAGAAATCGTGCATACTTGTTAGTCACTCTGAGATAAACAGATTGTGAAGTTTATTTTACAACTGCTTACGGACCCTGGCTTGCTTTTTTGGTGCACCATGTGAGTAAGAAGGAAAACAGTTTGAAAGGCCAAATGCTAATCCTGTCAGGAAATCATCGGAAGCTATTATATTTATATTAGTTGTGATTACAATATGAGGGGGCTTCAAAAAAGTCCGTGGAAATGGAGACTTAAAAGAAGGATAGATACAACAAAACCAAAGTCAGACTCAACTCTGGAAAAGAAAATGATGAGCTACATGCGTTTAGTTTTTAATCTCCTTCAAGTTAATCCTGGTTGTTTCATTGGGTCTTTTTTATTTATTAGCCAACCCCCTGCAATGGAACAGTACTCCAATAATCAGTGCAACATGATTGTTTTGCAACATGAAAGAATCATTCATTGTCCATTGGGAAGGAGCCCTGATGGCGTGTGGGTTATGTGTTGGGCTGCTAACCACAATGTTAGTAGTTCAAAACGACCTGCCATTCCTCAGGAGAAAGATGAGGCTCCCTCCCACCCTGCCCCCGGTAAAGACTTAGTCTCAGAAGCCCATCAGGAAAGTTCTACCCTGTACCATAGAGTCACTGGGTGTCGAAAAATCAACTCAATGGAAGTGAGTTTGCTCAATTTTGTTTTATCAGTGGGAGAGAGTGGTGCAAGAAAACAGAACTCCGTTAATACAATTAAACTATATTTTGGTGGACACTATGAATCATATTTTCTAATTCTAATATTTATAATAATTATAAATATTTCTTACTCTTACTGTTTTCATCAAAAGTACTTAATAGTGAAGTGTGTGTGCAATAAAAGACCTTGTAATAATTGAAAGTTGGGTTGAAGCTGTTACCTAATGGAAGACAAGGATGCAGGGGGAGAAGCAGCCATCATTCTGCCTGAGACATGGGCACAAGGCAAAAACCAGAACAGACAAAAGAAAAACAAAAACAGCCAGAGCCCCGATGTCTCACAAGTCTCAATCTTCTTCCCATTTCAGTTCTCAGAGGCAATAACCAACCGATGAAGAATAACTAAGTGACTCCCCACATGCTCATTTTGACGCATGTGACAGTCTTATAGAGAGAGAAGGTATCTGGACGTGCACGTCTTACAGGGGCCGCGGGAAGGAGAGGCAGTCGCTGGCTTCCAGTAGCTTTCACGGCCATTATAGCAATAACGACTGGCCCTGCACTTGGAACAGGTGTCCTGCAGTCTCTCACTCTGGACATTTGAGAACCCAGCAGCTGTCAGCGTATCCTGACCATCGTCTCTGAAGCGACTTGGCCGCTTGGCCAGCCTCCCTCACTTAGCAAGCCGGCACCGTGCCTTGCTTTTTGCAGGGTGCCCGCAGCCTGGTGCAGTGCCTGAAATACAACCGTTGCTCTGGGAATATTTGCTGAGTTGTTTATTAAGTGACTTATGAGAGGAGAGATTGTTTAAAATACTAAACTGTCTTTGAATTAAGAGATAAGAGGGGGCAATTGTCCTAAATGTTTCTCTCTTGTACAAGGAAAACACGCATGTGTACACGCTTGAACATGCACACCCCCATCCATATGCAGACACCCTTTGTGGGAAGTGGGCACAGCATTCTGGAGATGATTGGGGTCTGCACAGAGAAGATGTTACCATTTTGGACTCATTAAAAAAACAAAAAGACAACCCCCCCCCCCCAACTCTGCTTAGGTCCAGTGAAAGGAGAGGGCTACACTAGGTCCTGAAATAAAATCTCATGGGTAAACAGAATTATGATGCGACCCTTTGGAATATGTGTGGGTGTCTAATTTCAAATATTGTTTTTGGCCCCTCAAGAAATTTGCTTTGTTCTTTTCAAAAAGAACTTTTCTATTTTTATCTTGAAGCCCATGCTTTTTAAATCGGTTGCTTATGCTTCCAAATAGCAGTCTCTATATAAGACAGACATTCTAGCCCCACATGAAAAAGACCACTATCGACGTAAAAACAACCAGAAATGCTTGAGCCAGTCACACGCTTCGAGGCTAACGTGGGGTGAAGGAAGCAGGGTGGCAATGACGCTTCCCTTGGCCGGCGGTGAAATGGGGGTGACTATGCATACAGACCGCTCACTGGGGGGTACCTCCACTACTCTGTCTCCAGGCTTCAGGGTCCCGTTCTTGCCAGCCGGACTATCTTCAAGAACATGCTTGATGAAAATGCCCCTCATCACTTCACCGGTGCTCAGGCGACTGCCCATCCCACGTCCGCCAACAATGCTGATGCCCAGCGATTTGCTTGGTTCTCTCCAAAGTTCAACCCTACAAAATAAATACATTAAAGAATGCAGTGTAGTAAAATACCGTGGGAGGGGCTAATTGTGGCTAAGTGTTTGTGCCATTTGCTAACGTTTGACTAGTAAGAAAACAGAAGCAGTGTTTAAGTCCTTTCCCAGCAGAGTGCTTTTGTAGGATCTGAGAAATACTGATGCATTTCGGAAGCTGGCTTGTTACAGGTAAAATCCAGGCCACACACACTGGGCTGGGCTCTAGCGGAAGCATCCCTTGCAGGAGCTCTAGTACTACAGATGGTGAGTAATCAGGAACTTCAGGTGCCAGTGAACAGATGGTAGCTTCTGAGCCTAGCAACCCAATCAAGGGAAAGAACCTTCCAGCACCCAGTATAGCAGAAGCTGACTGCTCTAGGAGTCTCCCTTGCCAGGCAGACCTGGGAACGAACAGTCAGGGTGTGAAGAGCAATGGCTGACGGGTTCTACCTGATCTGATCCCACCACAATCTCTGCAGTAAATTTAACCACGGGGCGCAAAGTCTTTAAGAAACCAAAACACAGACATAAGACTCCTCGATTCTTTAAAAAAGTGGGGGTGGAGTGAAAAGGAAAAAAAACTAGCGTCTCTACCTTCTTTTTTGTGGTTGGTGTAAATTGGAAGGGAATCGTTTTTGCAAGCTCTTGAATAGTGAAAGTAACAGTAGCCAACGTCTATGGAGGATGTGGTAAACTCAGCATTCCTGTCTCCATAAAGTGCACAGTCACGGTCAGGGTCGCTTCTGACTCAGAGTGACACTTTCTGACACGGTAGGTCTTTACAGGAGGAGAAAGATTCTCCTGGTGGTATGAGTACAGCTTTGGGGTTGCTAACCCCAAGATAGGCAGTTCAAACCCAACCAGCTTTTCCATGAAAGAAAGATGAAGGTGTCAGCTCCGGAACAGACTTGGAAACACGGCTGGGCAGTTCTACTTGGTCTTAAAGGGTTCACTATGCGTAGGATTTGACTTGATATTGGGGTGGAAGACTTTATTACAGGCTCACATCATCCAAATGAAGTGGCTTCTTTTACAAAGAAAGGAAAGGGTGCAGAGTCTGGACAGTCTCGGGGTGACAGCACCACATGATCACGTAGTGGGCAGCGCAGCATTTCCCAGCACACTCCCTAGAAACGGGGAGCTCCTCACAGCACCGGAGAAGGCAGCCAATGGCCCAGCTGCCCGAAGGACCCGCACTTGTTCCCTGAACCGAACACAGTCAACAGGGAGTCCTATTAAGGATGAGTAAGTCCGATTAAGTCACCGGAGTTAGTTACTTGGCAAAAAGGTAGCCTTTCTCAAGACCTAAACATACATTTGTAAAGGGTGAGATTCGGTTAGGAACCGGTAACACAGTGCTGAAGGCAGGGCTCCTGGTTCCAGGTCTTATTAGCCTGCTGTTTATTCGCGAGCAATTTATCCAGTCCACTTGTCTCACGTTCCTCAGCTCGCAGAGAAAGAGAGACAGTCTCGTCAAAGAGTAGTTGTGAGGACTAAATTAATTAATAAAAGGCAAAGCAGAAGAGTGACCAAAAAAAGAGAAAGACCGCTGACGACACGGGTCGATACAGTGGCTACAATGAAGTATTGACATACAGAATCAGTTGGGAGGATGGTGCAGGTCTGGCCATCACTGAGCTCTGTTGTCGGCAACCAGACCTCTGAAGCTGGAGAAGCCACGTAGAGACCCCTGTCAGCACTCAGATGCATACGTCTGGCATTTAGCATCGTTGCATGTTTCGTGAGTCTGAAGAGGACTTTATAGATTGGGATCGGGCATATGAGCTAATATCAGATTCATGGACTTGGACTAGATTGGGCTGGGATGCTTTCTTAAAGTACAACTGCCCTTCAAGTAAAACTCTCTCTTAGACACATGTGAGGTTCTATGGATTTGTTTCTCTAGTCTACCAGACGAACACCTGGTAACATGTTCAAAGAAGAGGTGACATCTGACACTCGCTTCTAGGGAGCATTCGGGCTGTAGTTTCTCCTCAGACATTATGTGTTTATTCCTCTGGAAGTCCATGGTACTTTGAGGATTCTTTCCCAGCACCAGAATTTAAATGTACCAGTTCTTCTTCGGTTTTCTTTATTCATTAACCATCTTTCACATGCACGAGGTGAACGAAAATGCCATGGACAGGATCAGATGCACGTAAAAGTGAGAGCTTTGCTCAAAGTGATAGATTTGCTCTTGAACATTTTAAAGAGGCCTGGCACAGTCAATTTCCCCCCATCAACACACAGTTTGATCTCTTGCCTGCTGCTTCCTCCTGTGGGCATTGATTGTGGGTCCAAGCAAGGTGAAATTCTTGACAACTTCAAGTTTTTATCTATTTATCGTGATGTTTCAGTTATGAGGATTCCTGTTTTCCTTCAATTGAGTTGCAATCTACACAAGAGGCGCAATTTTGATTGTCGTCATCAAGTGCTTCGTGTCTTTCTCACTTTCCATGAGCGGGGTTGTGCCAGCTGCATGTTGCAAGTGGGTAGGAAGCCTTCCAACAATGCTGATGCCACATTCTTCTTCACAGAGTCTAGCTTCTGGCTTATTTTCTCACCATGCAGATGGAAAATACATGGTAAAAGGATACATCTCTGATGCACACCTTCCAGATTTTAAAACACTCAACATTCCCCTTGTGTCCCAACAATCCCCTTGTGTCCCGACATCTCTTGGTCCACGCACAGATTCTACAGGAGCCCAAGGAAGTTGTCTGGAATTCCCATCTGCTCAATGTGACCCACAGTTTAAGCTTTTGCATTTTTAATAAACACAAGTAAACACTTTTCTGGTATCTTCTCTGAGCCAAGTGTCACCTGAGTTGCTCTCATCTGCAACGATATCTCTACACCACATCCTTTTCTGAATCCAGCTTGACTTTCTGGCAGCTCTCTGTCCACGTACTGCTGTCACCATTTTTGGGTTATCTTCAGAAAACTTTTACATTTATATTAATGTTGTTAAGTAATTTCAAAATTCTCTTGAATCACCCTTGTTTGGAATGGATGGGCACAAATATGGATCTTTTCCAGTTTGATGGCCAGGGTTTTATCAACTTGTTGAAACAGTTCTGTTGGTATTACATCAATTACTAGAACCTTTTTTTTGGGGGGGGAGCTAATGTTTTCAGTGCACTTTTCACTTCTTTCAATATCATTGCTTCTGGTCATATAGTACCTGTTGAAATGGTTGAGCATTGTATTTCCACCGTCTTTCGATGCTTCTTGCATACATCAATATTTTGACCATGGAATTCTTCAATATTGCAACTCGAGGTTTGATTTTTTTAACTTGATATATGCTTAACATGTTCTTACTGCTTTCTAACTCTAGATCTTTTCACATTTCCTGACAGTACTCTATTTTGTCTTAAGCTGCCCTCTGACATTTTCTGTTTAGGTCTTTTATTTCAACATTTCTTCCAGTTGCAAGAGAAAGTTTCAAAGCCTCTTCTGACATCTAGTTCGGTCATTTCTTTCCTTCCTGTCTTTTCAATGGCCTTTTGCTTCTTTATGTATGATGTTCTTGATGTTATTCCACAGCTTGTCAGGTTTTCTGTTGTTAGTATTCAAGGAGTCAGATCTGTTCTTGGATGTCCTGTACAGCAGGTGGGATGTTTTGAAGCTTGTATTCTGGATCCCATGGACTTGTTTTGAGTTGCATCCTGAATGTGCATATGAGCAGTTGTTGATGTGTTTCACAGTTGGCTGCTAGCTTTGGTTCGGTTGATGATACTGAGCCTCTCTATCCTCTCTTCCCACAGATGTAGTCAATTTGATTTCCAAATATTATTGCATCTGATGGAAGAGCACAAGGAGTCTCCTTTTCTGTTGTTGAAACCAGTATTTGTAATGAAGATGTGGTTTTGCAAAATTTTATCACGTGAGCTCCAGTTTCTAGCATCAAGGCCATATTTTTCAACTACTTTTCTAACTTTTGCATTCCAATAGACAGTATTTATCAATGTATCTTTATTGCATGTTGGATCAATTTCAGGCCGAAAAAGCTAGTAGGATTCCTCAATGTCACCAGAATTAGCTGTAGTGCTTGGTACATCAATTTGAATAATTGTGTATTAACAGTAGGGGGGTACTTCCTATCACAGACGGCATTGTCCTTCCAGATAGATCTTGAAACCTTCTCGATGATGAATGCGATCCCATTCCTCTTGAATTAGTCACTCCCAGATAGTCACGCTTAGGCATGCCTGGCTCACAATGGCCAACAGCAGTCCTTCCCAGCTTACTAGTGGCTACAATATTACATTTCATCTCATTCTTGGAACTTCCCAAGTTTCATACTTTTAATATTCCGTATCCCTATCATTGATGGATGCCTGAAGCTGCTTGTTTTCATTTTGCATCCTACCTCGTCTGCAAATGAAAGTCCCAAAAGTTTAACTTCATCCACTCCAGAAAGGTCAACCCTATTTTAAGGAAGCTTTCTTTCCCAGCATAATTTGAAAATCTTCCAAGCCGTGGGGCTCATCTTCTGGCTCCGTATTGGCCAACGTTCCACTGCTCTCTGCAGGTTCTCAATGCCCAGTCCCTGAGAAGTAGACAGTCGATTCTTCTCAGTAAGTTGTTCTCTGTCTGGAAGCTTTAATGAAAGCTGTTTACCTTGGGTGATCCTGTTAGTATCTGGCATATTTGTGACATAGCTTTTAGTATCACAGCAACATACAACATACAGGGTGACAAACTGATAAAGCACATGAATTTGGGGTGAGGCATTCCCTGTTTGGGTAGATACCCTAGATCCGCGGGCCACATGTGGCCCGTTGAGGATACCTATCCAGGCCACAGAGTGTTTTTGCCCCGGTTTGTTTTTTACTTCAAAATAAGATGTGAAGTTTGAATAGGAATTTGCTCATAGTTTTTTTTTTTAAACTATAGTCCGGCCCTCCAACGGATGTGAGGGACAGTGAACTGGCCCCCTGTTTAAAAAGTTTGAGGACCCCTGCCCTAGATCATTGGTTCTCAACCTTCCTAATGCCATGACCCTTTAATACAGTTCCCCGTGTTGTGATGACCTCCAACCATAAAATTATTTTCGTTGCTGCTTCATAACTGTAATTTTGCTACAGTGATGAATCGGGCAACTCCTATAAAAGGGTCCTTCATCCTCCAAAGGGGTCGCGACCCACAGGTTGAGAACCACTGCCTTAGATGGAGTCTCATGCATCTGTAAATAAGTATATTTATTTTGCAGGCATTATAACATTGACATGGGAAAAGATAAAATATAGTATATTAAGATACTGACATTCTGTGCTAGTGAGAGGCAATGGATCAGATCCGTAGGGATCAACATGCTGGAGTTTTAACACACAGGCTTGAGAAGAACGCCAGCAAGCTAGAAAATGATGCCTACAGGATGACGTCAACATTTTGTATGTAAACAGAAATCACATGTAAAATAAAATAGGAATAAACCTTATTTACACTCAAATTTTACATCGTTGCTATTCTACACAAAGGCAAGGATTGATACTTGTTTGTTGATTGCAAGAGTATGTGTCCCAGCTATGCTCCAAAGCATGTTCACAATCCTCACTTCTTGTTTACTAAAATCTCTGGTGGCGTTGACAAGCTCCCTCGTCATATGCTAAGGGCTTCTACATACACTAATGGGTGCAGGTGCGCCTTCTTAGAAGCAATTACGGCGACTTCGAACAGAATCTGTGCTATGTAGTTACCACCTTTACAGATACTCTTGAATCTTCCAGCTCAGATGCAATGCTGAATTATTTCTCTTAATTAAAATGCATAACACCTGTGCTCAGTGCTCTCTCTTTCTCTGTCTTTACTTTTTATTGTAAATTAGGCGGGGGTTTAGATTTCAGATCGTCAACATTGTATTCAACAGCATAAACCACTCATCATTACCCACCCACGCCATTAGCCCATCTCTTACCCGTTGCCTGGTATCCACTTCTGGTGAACTACCACGAGTATCTTTGCTTTCACGCACGTTACCACCAGGCAACAGCCTTTCTTTCCTCCCTTGCCTCCCTGTCCCGGCGCACTCCAAAGCCTGCTCCATCAGGCATGAAGTTTTTATCTTGTCTCCCCCACCCCCTACTTAGAACAGCGCTCTCATATATTGTCTGTCCGTTTGTGATGGGCTAATTCCACTTCAACTTCACCTAAAGTTCTCCAGGTCTGTTCATGCCACGACTTTTGACCAGTCTCTTTGGAGGTCTTGTGAGTACTTGTACTGTTCACTTAATTCACAATGTCTTGTATGGATGTTTATGTGTGCCATGTTTCTATATCTCTGACCTCGCAAGTCCATTATCATGTCCTTGAAGGCACATTTCACGTCTTACAGTCTCTGGATGTTTACAGAAAACCTTGGATTCAGATCTGGGTCCAAATTAGATCAAAATTACTTCTTGGGTGGAATTTTATTTGATTCAGTATGAAGAAGACATATGCCTGTATTTTATACAAGTATTGTGGTGAGGCAATTAGGTGTATTTTACAAAGGGATCTTTTCCACAATAAATGAAATGTGTGCTAGAAGGAATGTGGTGTAATATAAACTCGGTCTACTTACTTATAGACTCAGGCTGCTTATCTCCCTATGTGTGCATGAATATCTTCTTTTTACAAATGTGAGATAAAACTTGAACATTGTCTGGTGATATTTCTGAGATCAAATTCTATGGGGAATATTGTCCGTACTCATTTAATTTTCTCTAGTAAATCTGCTTCCATAAAACCCACTGGCTTGGCCTCTCTGGGACAGCTCTGCTCTGTCCTTTAAGGTCACTGTGAGCAGGAGTGGACCGTCCAGCTGTGGGTTTGATTGTGGTGCGTGTGCTAGGTCCTCGAGTATGGGCTAGTTGTATCACATTTTCTCCACAAGCGATGAAAAAGTGCAAGTTGAGCAATATCATGAACCTGCTCAAGCTGTTGGTGCTAGGCGGCAACCAGTAGGTTCCGACTTGGTGTGACTTGTGCACTACACAGCAGAACCCTGCCTGGTCCTGTGCCATCGGCACAGTGTTCCTAAGCGTGAGCCCATGGAGGCAGCCAACGATGTCACTCCTTGAGGGTTTTCCTCCCCACCCCCACCTCTAGGTCACACCGTGGGAAGCAGGAAGTCAGTCCTTTTAGATTCTGCATACATCGAGTGGGCAGAGGCAGAAAGCTTTCTTACCTCCGGGGCTGATTCCAGTTGCTGTAGGCTGCATTTTGAAGTTCGCTTTCTTCTCCCTCTCCTTCTTCGCGCTCAGGTAGCTCTGGGATGTCTCTGTTGAAAGAGGCAGGAGCACAGTGAGGACCCCAGAGAACCAGCAAGACCACCCACTGCTGGCTGAGGCTGCACAAAGCTCATGGAAAAGTGGGATTAAAAGGTAATGGAGTTTTCCCATGCATTTTTCGAAAGTCCTTCGTATATATTTTATTGCTGATTTGAGGTGAAAATACAGAAGTACGTATTTCCCACACTTGGAGAATGGCTATATGTATTATTTTGCCGTGGGGGGAAAGGGAAGTCTAATGAAACCAAGCAACACCTTACATTTGATTCAACCTGCCATCACTTAACCATTTGGCTAGCCTTTCTCTTTTCTGATGAAACTTGGGAAAATTAAGAAAGAAAGAGATGATGGGAAGTGGTAAATATAAGGATTCCCAAGAAAAATTCTTCATCAGGCATTTCCTAAAGGCATGCAGTGTGCAAGGGGTCAGAGGCAGCGTGCAGGGTGTAAAGACGCCCACACACTGGGATCCCTGCCCTGAGAAAGCCGGGACAATCGAGTCCATCAGGAGCTCAGCCGCTCTGCTTCTTAAGGAGGGGCAGAAGCTGCTCCACAACTTTTGGATACAGGTAAAAACAAGCTTATGATTTAGTTGCGACCAAATCAGAAAGGCTAGGCCAAGAACGCTCCTTCCAGGAAGTGGGTGGCTGTGGACCACGACCAACTTAGGTCAATACCAATGTCATGCATGCAACAAAATGCAGCCAGTCTACTGACTGAAAGGAGATGGGACAGCAAGATACTACCTAGAAATGGACTGAGTTTTCAAAGGTGCATCAGTTTGAATCAGCTCAAGGGTAACGAGCCACAAGCAGCAGTGATCCTCTGCTTTAATATACGACATAGCAACCGGGACAAGAGAAAGTCACGCAATCAGTTCTCCAATGCTTTACGGTTACACTACCGGTAAAAATAACATTTCAGAAGAAACAGACAATGTTTACTCAAAAGGCAAGATTTAAAATCATACATAAATCGTGACCCTAATTTTTTTACAAAGAAAATATTATATTGAAACGAAAAAGCAATAAGGTAACAAAAACCGTTTGAGTTTAGTGGAGAATTGTGTATAAAGCTTTTCTTGATGTAATTTATGCATAGAGATTTTTCTTTATGTGTTTTCTTTAATTTTAGAAATTAGAAAAATTCTCTGCTCACATCTTTTAGTGCAGAAAAGGTAAAGACAATTATGTTTTGGAAAACATTTGCATTAAGAAAATTTGGGGGGTGGGTGAAAAAAAATTTTGGGGTGTGGGTGGGTTAAAGAAATTTTAAAAGGCTTAACATTATGTGTTCAAAATGATATCCTTTCTTTTGGGATGGGATCACCGAACACTCTCAAGTGCCAGGCATGGGAAGTCCTTGCACGCTCCGTGGCCCTGTGCTGGAATGCCCGTCACATCCCAGCTGACCAGCGTGCGTGCAGCTGTCCAGATTCTCCCGGAAAGTCTCTCCCTTCTTGGAGTTCCATTCTGGACTTTTTTTCTTTAATACTGATAGATTAAAATCTGTCTGCTTAAAGCTTCTTCTCACTAGCTTTCAACCTTCTGTGTGTTTGGTGAGAAATCCAAAGAACTTGGCTAGAAAGAGGACAAAGTCTGGATAAGCCTGACAGTGAGGCAGGTCTTTAGGGAATGAATCAGAGAGGACTCTCAAAACGGTGGCAAGGAGCTGACTGGGCATCCTAGGGAAGCCCCAATCCATAGGAACGAGGACATTGAAGTGAACGTGGAGCCAAACCTGTTGGAAGGACAACTGGACAGAATGTGATGGAAAGCAGCCCTCAAGACAGAAAGGTATACGACTCGGAAAACCCTCTACCTCTGAGTCAAGTCGAGCCATAATGACCCTACAGGACAGGGGAGAACTGCCAAGCAGGGTTTCCGAGGCTGTGAGTCCTGATGGGAACAGAGGGGCACAGCTTTCTCCGAGCCGCAGCGGGTGAGCTCAAAGGGATGACTTTTAGTCAGCAGCTGACCTCATTAACCACGGGCCCAGCAGGGCTAGTTATCTATAAGACACCTCTCTTGAATCCTGAGTCTTATTTTCCCTGTCTTTTTAAATGATTCTACAAATTTGAATCGAAGCACACTCCCTAAAGATGCTGGGGATCCTTCACTTATCTTACAAATGTGGTACCCAGGACTGATGGGTACCACTCAGGAGAAAGGGCCTGTTCTCCTCCCTCTGGGCTCAGCTCTCCCCAACTGAGTGAGACCTCTCTGTTCCTGGGTCTCAGTGTTGAACACCAGTGAGCTTTGGGTCAACGATAAAAGCGAGTTCTTTGCACATCTTCATTTACATCTGCACCAGGTGCAGTAACGGGCCCAAGTTTTACCAGAAGACAGCAAAAGGGAGAACCCAAAGAGGCTATGCAACTAGAGAAACCTGGCTCTTCACCTGCAGGGTTTGCTGCCACTGACTCTCCATACTAGACCTGGGCAATTATTTGGATCCACATTTAACTCTGATCCATCTACAGAAAAGTGGAGTTTAGTGGTAAAGAACACGGGACTTGGAGACTAACTGCGTAGACTCCAATCGTGGCTGTGATCCCTATCAGCTGTGGGTCTCTAGCAAGTGACATCAGCTCTGTAAAAGGCAGAGACCCGTGCTGGCTTGTTTTCATTGTAAGCACGGTCACAGGGACAGCTGACCGGCCTCCTCTGCAGTGTTCTCCTCACTGTGTGTGCTGGGGAGCACAGTGCTGGGTGGAGCTAGTTTCATTCCTAACTCAGAGGGTTTTCAGGGCCTCAAAATTTAATAATCGTGAAACTGAATCTTGGAGTCTTCTTTGACTAGGTCATTGCATACTATATTTCAAAGGGACACTGGGATGATTGCTTTTCACCATTTGACAGGCAGCATTGGGAAGCAGTGATCAATTTATGCCAATAACCTTGAGATGGAAATTCTAGAAGTGAGTGGGGCTGAGCTTCGTGAATAATGTTATTCCTACCCACCCCTAAAAATTCACAAGGCTTCAAAGACCATGATATCCCTTCCCTCTGTGAAACACACAGCGCTCCTTCCGTCCTTTCTCTACACTCCCTGCAAACTGCAGCTACGTCTGGATTGCATCGGGAACAGTGCTGTGATAGTTGGACGCCAGCATCCGTGGGCCCAGCGTGTCTAATGTTCTGACACCTTCTGGGGAACTGCGGATCCTCCACCAGAAGACCTCAGAGAATCAGCAAGGCCATCCCTGTTCTCCACCATGCTGAAGGAGTTTCGAAGGCAACCCCCCCCCCAAAAAAAATCAGGTCCATAGCTGAGAGGGTAAAATTGTACGGTCCTCATGGAAATGCAATCTGACGTAATTTCTCTCCCTGCTATGACCGTGGCCGGTGGCTTCGCATTTCCTAATGGAAAACTGAGTAATACATCTCTATTCGGAGCCTTTAAAAAGACAACACAGTGTTATCTATGAGGCCTGTACCCCAGGGCTTTCAGCTCAACATTTCTCCATAAAAACAAACAAAAAAATCAACAGCCACAAAAAAGTCTCTGAATGCCTAAGTATGTGAGCAAAAAATAAATACAATTTCTGATGATGTTAGAAAATATTTATGGAGGAGGAAATGCATGACGGAAAAACTATACAACTTAAGGTCCTAGGAAATGAATGAAATCATATTTTTATCTGCAGTGATTTTACTAAACAGAATGTGAAAAAGAGAGCTGAGTGGTAAAAGTGAATATGGTTTAAATTTCTTGATTTCTCTTTTTATGTATTTCCCCAATTTTCCACACTGCGGATTTACTACCTAAGTTACCGGTGAAAAGCTTCTAAGAGGGAAACACTCTTTTTCTCCATCCAGTTGCTGTCTGTATTCAGAACTCTTCATTTTAAGGCAGTGGTTCTCAACCTTCCTGATGCTGCGACCCTTTAATACAGTTCCTCATGTTGTGGTGACCCCTAACCATAAAATTATTTCCGTGTCTACTTCGTAGCTGTCATTTTGCTGTTATGAATCGGGTGACCGCTGTGAAAGGGTCATTCGACCCCAAAAGGGGTCATGACCCACAGGTTGAGAACCGCTGCTCCAAGGTGTTGTGTTCTGGTTTGCATTCATGCAGGCAGATGCAAGGGTTCACTTACCGTCCAGGGAATGAAGAAAAAATACTCAGGGCCATTATTCCACCAGATTGTTGTTCCAAGCTTAGTCTGAACTCTTCCAAGTGGTCTGCGGGCACATAGGTGATTCTGGAACAGAACACAGTCCACAACAGTGAAGGGAAGTCAGGTTTTGCCTAACTGGCAAGAAAAGTTTCCTAAGCTAAAGCACATGGTCTCTGCAGTGCTACTTCTTCAAACACCAATTTAGTCCATTTACTCAGAAGAATCCGAAGTTCAAAAGGAAATAATCGGCTCTGGACAGAGTATTCTCCAGGCAAGATTCCCAAGAGGAATTCCATTTTAACATGCTGCTGATACACTTACCAATAGTCTCATGAGGGCAAAAAGTAGCATTATTTAGAGTCTAAAATCAGAAGACCAACAGTAATATTTTGAAATTAGTAAGAGCTAAAAATCTTTACCATGAGGCAACATTACTTTTCACCAACGATTTCTGGGGTTCCTAGCAGAAACAAATTAGGTGCACTCCATTAAGCCTCTAGGTATCAAACATTACTTCATATCTCCTGTAATTCATAATTAATTATGGACATTAACAATCATCACTCATAATTACATGTTAGTTCTATTAAATTATGAACTCTCAAGTCTGAAGTTTAGCCATTATATGTTTATCGAAAAATCCCTCTTATTAAATGGTACCAGTGTCTTACAAACTCACTAGATTTCAAAAGAAACAAACAATAACAACAACAACAAGAAGAAAAAAAGAGTTGACTACTTATACCTGAACCGGCATTTACAGATTCAGCGAGCACTGGGTGCCTGCCTATTTCGGTAAGTCACTATGCTGGGCTTGGGCTCCAGCTGCAATGATCAGAAACCAACAAAGGTAGATGCTTGAAATCCTTCAGTAAAAACTATGTCCATCAATGGCGCGCTTTTTCAAGGAGACGCTTCCAACACCACGATCAGATGAACAGACAATAGAATTGCTCGATCAGAGGTCATTTGAGTATGTTCCATTAAAAAAATAAAGGTATATGTCAAAAATCCACAATCTTGAAGTCAATATCGAAGACTAGTAAACCACCTTGCCCAAAGCTTTCCATAAAGACACCAAGCATATTAAAAAACTTTAGCCATGGAGGACTGAGCTAACAAGAAAGGCTCTCACATGATCATCAAATAAAATTGTGGCAGTGGTATCATGGATGGGGGGGGGGTGTCATATATGGCTTCTGCGTCATTGGTTAGTTTCTCGCAAGTGCCCACCCCATGAGGGAGGTCACGTAGGGCTGGAGCGAGAGGACGGATTTGCAGCTCATCATCAAGAGGGTGTTTGGTAGCACGCCCTTTCCTGGCCACAGAAAGGACTCAGTGCTCAGCCACACGGGGTCCCTCGGGATAGCCCAGTGCAAGAACCTTTTATAGATCTCACAGAAAAGCAAAACAAAGCAAAGGCACCAAAAGCTCACTGCAGTGGACTTCAGTCCTATTTAATTCAGTCCGTTATAAAAATACCGTCCTCTTAGGCATTACACAAAAACACAGTAAATATCTTGCCCTCAAAACCAACAAGTCAAAATGACTACACTGTGTCTGGAGACGACATGATGGGCTTTAGACAAGAACACGAGAGTTACAGCCTCAAACCTGAACCGCCTGTGAAAGGAAACAGAAGGGTGTGTGGCGTTTCGATAACAGTCCTCACAATAAAGGAAACCCGAAGAGAAAGAAACACGACAATGACGACAACAACAACAGCAACAAGGGCAGGAGGTCACATTAGGGAAAATCCAGTTAGTCCCAAGTGCTCCAATTCGACATTGAGTGGAGAAAGAAAAGGTACTTCTGTTCCAGCCAATGTTTTGAAAATGGGCTTCCTCCTGTGGTTTTTCAAAGCTGCTTTCCTTCTCTCTCTCTCTCTCTCTCTCTCTCTCTCTCTCTCTCTCTCTCTCTCTCTCTCTCTCTCTCTCTCTCTCTGTCACACACACACACACACACACACACACGAGGGGGCGGGATCCTGCACAAATATTTTCTTGGCTACTTTAGGTAGGTATGAGAGAGAGAGCGAGGCAGTCAGCTTTCCTAAATAGGTAGCCTTAGCTAGACAGCGTGGCCGCAGTGCCAGCATCCCACAATGCAACAGGAAATGCAAAGCAATTGGTCTCCAAGCCACACCCCCACCCCCCACACCCAACACCCAACCCCCTAGTCCCCAGTCAAGAATGCCAACCTTGCATTTCTGTGTCAGTAGCCACAGGAGCAATGGTGACAAGTCCACTGACCTTGGCTTCCAGGTGGAGGGGAAGGCACAAGACGGCCATTAGTGTGGCCAGAGGGCGATGCAGTCCTCGCGCGGACGGGACGGGTCCCTGACAAAGAGGAGCTTGCCAGCCTAGTGGGTGGAAACACGCTCTCCAAACGAGTTCCCCACCGTCAGCGCCATGTGAACGCAACCCTCTCCGGGCTCGGTGAGCACTGATGTCCTGATATCCAGGCAAAAAGAAACTACACAAAAGCCCAAATGTCTGCATCGCCTCTGTCCCAGGCTCTCTCTCTGCACCGGGATGTTACAAAAGCGTGACACGGTTTTCACAGACAAGTTGTAACATACAGCCATGCTCAGCTTTCGAGTCACCGATACTCACACGTGAAAGGGGGTTCAGTCGTCAGCAGGTGCTGGAGAGAGTCTAGAATGTGGAGCATACGCTGTGGCATCTTTTCTACAATGGTGTGAACAAATGTCAGTGTCTTGTGCTGCATGGGAGATGCATACATATGTAGCTAAAAGTGGGTGCTCCTGGTTGGTGTTTTTTTCCCTCTCCCCTTTCCACCTCCCGCCCATCTGCACCTCCCCCAGAGAAGCATCTGCCCCTCACTGGTGTCTATAGCAGTGATTATTAACAAGCCTGGAAAATGTAACTGCAATCAATCTTTTATTCCTTGATCAGGAATTCATCCCACACTTTGGGTTAAGGCAGGTGAATTCTGATTCAGCTCGGTAATTATCTGGCAGATGTTAGAGGCAGCTGCTGCTAGGCGCAAAAGCCTGGCTATTATTACAGAAATATAAGAGCTCCTGGCAAGGTGGGAGTGAGAAGTGAAACAGAATGCATTCTGGTGAGGCTCACATCTGGTTTTCCATAGAAAATAAGGAAACCTGGAACTTAAACGGGCTGTTCTTGAACTCTTGAAACTCAAATTATCTACCCAGGAAAGCATGAAAGTGCACACGCACCCCCTCCCCCCACCCCACCCCCCACCACACACAGAGCTGTTACCAAGTTATCATAAATTGGCAAAAAGAAAGAAAGAAATTCAGCATGTTATTTCAACAATCAAGTCTTTTCCTAAAACCCAATCAGTTCTGCGACGGATTCATTAGGCATCTTTTTATATCCCTAAAATGCAAGTCTCCATCCCCACCCTAGATTAAAGTGGGTTCCTAGCAGTTGTCAAGATGTTGAGTGGAGCTGAGAACCAGGGATCTGCAGCACTTCAGGGGCCAGCGGCAGTGGCATGGTCTCGTGCAGTATAAGGTAGTGGCTAGATTTATTTTTCTGGCAAGGGGCCAACACACCTTGCTTTCAAGTTCCGTCTCATGCTCCACGCAAACATCAAGGAATATGCTGCTCAGTCCTGGTTAACCTAAACGGTAGGCTATTTTTGTTTGTCATTTAACACAGTGTTCCCCAATGGGATTCTATAAAAATACTGCGGATTTGTGCAATGAGTCAATCTCTATAAACACACCGAGCCAGAGCTTATGTAGAACACTTGATGTCAATGTGCTTTTTGAGAGAGTGTGAGAGAGAGAGAAAGAGAGAGAGAGAGAGAGTGTGTGTGTGTGTGTGTGTGTGTGTGTGTGAGTGTGTGTGTGTGTGTGCGTGTGTGAGAGTGAGTGTGTGTGTGGGAGAGAGAATGTAGTTATGTTCCTTTATTATTTTTTTAAATGAAAGATTCTATATTCTGCCCCTCTGAAATTCTAAAGCAATTACTTTTAAAATACCTCTGTAGAGATCCTTCAAACTCCTCCTAATAAAGGCCCTGCCCACATGAAATTGGTAAATTCTGATATTCAATCTCAGGGTGGAAAATTTATATATATATACCTGATGATGAAACAAAATGCCAAAGAGATGCCATGATGGTCTGATCATTTGGGCATTTTTCATTTCTGCAGGGCATTCGAACCATTCTGGCAGCCAGAGCTCCAAAGCAGGGTAAGAGCCCTGAGATCAGTGTGCAGAGCAGAGCACACGCATCTCACTGCACACTACAGCAAGGAGCAGTCACTGGCCCCTATGTTTTATACTATAGCTCAACTGTGTACGTGGAAGCCCACGCCCCCAAACAGTTTCCAGATCATGCATCTTTGAGGCAGTAGAAATAAACACTGGCCCCCACGCTGGGCAGAAAGGGTCCCTTATTTCTTCATGTAGAAGGACTGACACTTTTAATGGGGTTCACTTGTACTTGCATTATTAATAAGGAAATTAAAGAACAGTCACATGACCATTTCAACTGTAAAATCAATGTCCAAACGGCATGTGAAAACGATGAAAGGCCATCAGGGAAGTTTCAGCCTAAAATATATATCTGCTGCAATCGACAGGAGCGTCTACTCCACAAAGATGCATGTTTTCTGCTTTTTATTGAAGGGGGATGAAATCCAGATTGTAAATACAACCTTTCATACCTGAGCTCTAAGAATATATGCTTTGCGATATAGCCAGTAATGGAAATGCAGTTAGGAAAATGATATTAATAACAGTCGGCCATAACTGACTAGTAATGATTACATCTATTTAAGATAAACAGTCTTTTCCTGTGCTCTTATCTACATTATATCTCTTGTACCTATTAAATGCAAATATTCAAAGACTAATGCTCACAAAAAGCTAAGTTATTACATTGATGAAGTAAAGCCATGAAGTGATTTTCATTTTGGCTCAAAGAACATTTTATGACTTAATATCCAAATCACATATATGACATGCTTTTAATACATGAAGGGATTATAGGACATTTTAAGCACTTCCTGACAAAATAGCCAATGTGAGCTAACGTCAGCCTATATCAAAAGGCCAGTGAATCCCCTGCAGTCACGAGTTAGTTCTAGAAAGTGCAAATTATGAGCCAGACTGAAAGAGGTCTACAGAATCTTTTCCCTGCCCGGTCCTTAAAAGAGCTCGCCTAGTTTTAAGATCCTCAGAAGCTAATCTGTTATTACACATCTCATCATGCTAAACGCAATTCAAAAGTATGGGGAAGATCTTCAGTGGACCGTGCCGCTCTGTGACAGAGGTCTCCAGGCAGGCCCTAACCACTCCAGAGTGGTTCTTGAAACGCCAGCAACTCTGGGAACCCCAACAGCTGGCTCCACAGTGGTTCTTGAACCCCCTGGACCACAGGGAAAGCCATGCCTCATGGAATACTTAGTAAGTCATGCCTGCTATCTCTTTCTCCCACAGACTGGCCTTTCGGTCCTCGAACAGAATCAAATCCCTCTCGTTCCTTCCAGTGGTGACTTAGACAAAAATCACCAAAGAAGTACAATTAAGTGCTCCACGTGGTCCTTTCAGCACCTTGCTAGTCTTTAAAAAGATAAACATGGCAACCACAAACCATCCAGAAAATCAGGTTCTGGTGGGGTTTATGTTGAACAAAGAGCTGATCCATTTTCTATTAACCTATGTATGTACTGGAAGGAAAAACTCTGACGGATGAATTGAAATCTCTGAGTTGCTAAGCTACACCGGGATACACATGATACCTACTTTATGTCAGGCCCGATAAGAGAATGTCTTCGCAACATGGCGCGGGCCTGGGCATTGGTCAAACTGATGGTGGACTCCTCATTAATGGACAAGATGCAGTCCCCCACGGCAACCCGGCCGTCCCGGCTGATGGCACCGCCGTGAATAATGCTCCGAACAATCACACCAAGGCCGTCCTTGTCGGTACTCACTGTCATCCCTGTGAGAGGAAGAAAACCTGTCTTAAATGCCATGAATTCACTTTCGCTTTGAGTTCTAAATAAACCCATGAATCCAGGGATAACTCAATAAGGGTCGCTTCTCCAAGACAATAAAAAAGAATGTGCAATAAACGAAAAAGAAACATGGTCTGAATAGCAACCAAAAATTGGAAGTACATTTTGAAATGTGAAATCTTATCGAGGTTAAATACACTCCGCATTGAGTACGTTAGAGATGAAATGACTACACTACGGGGCATTGGATGCGCTTTCCAGGACACCAAAAGCTCTCTCGGGTTGTTTTCTAGTGAACAATGTAGAATATATTTAACAGGCATGATTCATTTCTTATACATGTCAAAGAGTACATAGTAGGACTGCAAATGAAACATGAGTTCTGAAAATTGGGACACACTCTTACATTATTTCGAGCTTATTCGTGGAGCAAATGTTTACTGTGTGTTGTGCTCCAGGTTGGCTACTTGAGATCCATAAAGCATAATGCATTGTTCCGAACAAGAAAGTACCTGTGTTTAAGTCAGTCCCGGTGCGATGACCCAGTGCCTTATTCTGCTGAACGGAAATGATTAATTTAATCCCCAGAAGCTCTGGTGGCACAGTGGGTTATAAACCGGATTGCTGACTGCAAGAAGAACGACAAAACGTTCTGCTCCAGTACAGGTTTACAGTCTCCGAAACCCACGGGGGCAGTTCTGCCGTCCGGTTGGGTAGCTAGGAGTCAGCACAGCCTGGATGGCAGTACTCGTTTTTAGGTTTATCTTCTTTTGTGTTTTGTTTTGTTTGTTTTTAATAAGCTAGCTCTACATCGGAACTCCTTTGCGCTCCAGATTTGGATAGTCAGAGATCCTTTGGCATGTCCCTCAGCTGTCTTATAAGAAATGCAACCTTACTGAGTCCGACTTTAACCTTTCACCTCCCCAGCTTCTCCCTTTGGTTCTCACTGGTGAATAGCATCCACACACTGCTCTCCGTCATCAAAGACACAACGGAAGAGTTGCTTCTGGTTCACTTCTCTCTCCTGCTATTTTCATTCTTGTCAGTTCAAAATCCCGGCCTCCAACATTTATCTTGAATCACTTCACCTTTCTCTATGGCCAATCTAAACCTAAGCCTGGCCCCCATCTGTGATTGCTGAACTTTATACAATGGGCTTCTCTTTGGTCTCTCGGTCTCCTCCATTAGGGCAGGCAGAGATCATTTAAAAGATGGCAAGTCACATCCCAGCACGTCCTTGCTCCAAACGTTTACAAATGTGCTCTTACGCTAGCACCCAACACACCTGCTTAGCACAGTCTCTGAAGCACCTGTGGGTAGCTCCCACTCTAACACACAGCTTCCTCTGTGCCCTGTCCCGCAGGCGTCCTGTGCCCCAGGCATAAAGGCCATCTTTCAGAAGTGCACCCACACCCAGCAGCTCCCTCTTCAGAGAGAGTGCCTGCGTGCTCTTTCTGCCTCGGTTGCCTCCTCCCTCTTGAATACCAGTTCCTCAAGAAGGCCTTCTGCGTGCAGCCGGGCTGGGATCACTCTTCGCCCGATCTTCATCTTGATTCCGTCAAAAATACACCTGGTTTGAAATAATCCTTAACATGTACGGAGAACGCACACCCTTTGCTGTGGAGTCCACTTCATTCATAGAGACCCCACGAGACAGCCTAGAAGTGCCCCACAGAGTTCCTGAGGCTCCAGGCAGCTCTCTCTCCCCGAGTGGCTGGTAGCTCAAAAACAGCAACCTTTTGGTTCAAAGCCAAGTGCTCGATCATGGGGCCAAGATCCATAAAATATGTAATTTCACTTAAAATCAAGTGATAGAAGGCCCTTCCAAACTAGATGGATACGAAGGTGTCATGATGTGTTTAACAACTTTCTTTGCACATGGTCACAGATTGCTTTTAGACCGTTTGGCCAACTGAAACACACCAAAAGGAGATAGGAAAGAAAAAGCTGTAAGGTACACAGGAGCACGTAAGCATGGCTTTCTCTCCGGCAGAACCTCTGCGTGGGTTCACAGGCAGCCTTTCCCTCAGTAGTCATGTGCTGAGCCATTTTGTCAAATCAGCAACATTATCATCAAACATATTTTTTAAGAAAACCTTGATTTAAAAAAATCATTTTATTGAGGGCTCTACAGCTCTCATCACAATCCATCCATCCACCCATTGGGTCAAGGACATTCTCAAAACATTTTCTTTCTGCTTGAGTCCTTGGTATCGGCACCTCATTTCCCCAAACCCCATGAACCCTTGATAATTTATAAATTATTTTTTTTTTCATGCCTTACACAGACAGATGTCTCCCTTCACCCACTATTCTGTTGTCCATCCCCCTGGGAGGAGGTTATATGTAGATCATTGTGATCAGTCCCCACTTTCTCCCCCCACCTTCCCCTTTCCCTGTTGGTATTGCGACTCTCATTATTGGTCCTGAGAGGTTTATCTGTCCTGGATTCCCTGTGTTTCCAGCTCTTATCTGTACCCGTGTACATAACTTTGACTGTAGTATCATTCTAGCCTAATATTTCTGCCAGGCTATGGGCAACAAGACTGTCATGTTCTGACACATTCTTGTGCCATGGCCAACTGTACTGAAAATCTGCTGTTAAGACTCCTGTGAGTGATTTTTAAATGCGTCATTATTACAAAGACACCTTCTTTCCTCACAAAACAGCAAACAAGTATTTTCATCCTCAGTGGTTTTCTCATAGGCAAAGGCACAGACTCGGAAATGTCTCGTTAGATCTACGTTTGCCCCATGGAGTCGCCCTTCCCACGGACGCCCATCCAGGAACGTCACTAGGATAAGATTGAAATGCATGACACAGGCAAAACTTAACTTACTGGTCCACACGGGCAGGTTCACTCACCTTTCAGCAATAAAACAACATAACCCAACGGACCACAAATCTAAAAATGTATTTTAATGGTCACTATACACACGTATGTATGTGTGCATAGCTTCCTGTAACATTGCCCCCACTTAGATGTGACAAAGCTAAAAGAAAGTGAGCCGAGAAATCAAAACAAATGGATCATGACTGTATTTATGGAAACCTGTCATTTAATAATCATTTCTTCTGATCATCACTACATTAAGAAAAACGCATCGCCCAGAAAGGGGGCCCTACAGGATGGCGTCAGACAGCCATTGAAGAAACGTATGTGGTTCCCAGAGCAAACCTCAGGACCCACGCAGCTGAGATGTCCGGAACGGTCCTTTATCACGATTTGTGTCACTTCCAGTTGTACAGGAAGCACCTTCCAGCGTTAAATTTAAAATGTAACTGAATGTTTTGATTAACTCAAGATTTTAAGGCTAGGCAGACTTTTTAAAAATAGCCCTGACTGCATGACTCCTTTACATTTAGTCTTCCAAGTGCTGCAGAAACCCAATCCTCTGACACCTCCTGCCCAATGAGGTAACAGAAACGTGCTGTGTTGGCAGGCAGACTCTCAGCTCCAAGGTGACAGAGCGCCTGCCTGGGGTTCCAGGAAACCAACCCGCCAGTGATGGAGCCCTATTGATCTTGGTGCGCTGGGAATTCATTCCAATAATGGCAACGGAAAGGAAAAGTCAAGCTAGTGGTTGCTTGCCCTTCACTTTTCACCCCAGTTGGCAAACCTCAGGTGGTCTGCTTTTGCATTTGCCAATGCATGGTTTATGCCCCAACAAAGCAAAGGAAAGAACTCTGTCCTACCTAACTGTAAAAGTCAGCTTTTGAGGTTCAAATGGCTTTCCTGATAGCAATGGAAACAAACGTGTCGCTTCCTTTCCATCCCCAGGTGCTCAATCATGCAGCATGCTTTTAAAATCAGAAGTTAACCATGGCATGACTTGAATCCCAAATTGTATGGCAAGTGATTGCCAATGCCAATAAATGAAAAAATAAAACGAGATGTGAAAGAAATGTATTGGCATGGTTTTTTATCTTTCAAAATCATTACATTTTGCTCACTTCATTTTCCAGTGGAATTAATTTTGGGCCACAAAGCATGACCCTATAGATGCTACAGTTCCCAAACAGAGGCTGAGTGGAACGAACAAAGTGTCATCAAGGGTATTAAAAGACTGCCAAATGTCAATAACAAAGATGATGTCATCTTAGTAAACAGCAAATAAGACTATAGAAGAACACCATTTAATACACCTGGGATTATTTTTGTCAAATCTAAGAGGCCGATGTTACAGGTGGGATACCCTCACAACAAATTCATGAGAAGACAGTCTCCCCTTACAGCTGACCTGAAGGTCAGTGCTGGGCTAGTAACAGGGAAGCACTGATCAGAGGTCCTCATGCCAAAAAGATTAGCACCCCTTGCTCAGAGGAGACGCTATGAGAAAACCCAAGAATATTTGGAGACACCTAAAATCATTCTATTTCCCATGTGAAAGAGAGATGAGTGAAAAACATGTATGTTCCTTAAGATACATAAGTAACCTGTGTTGCCTTGTAGACCGAAAAGACTGCACTGGCTGAGAATTGTTCTGGGTTGACATTATTTCTTAGGTGGGTATATCATACCTCTAGCACTGAGGTAGCCAAGTGTCTTTCAGTGCATTTGGACAAACTGATTTAGCCCACTGTTTATGGGCACCATGAACTAAGGACAGAGCAGAGCTCTGTAGCTGCTTAACTCAGTGAGAGAACACACCGTATCCCTTATTGCAGTGAGGATTAAACTTCTGGGGGAGGTCGTCTTTGCTGGAGCCAAAGGGTTCCATAATCATTAAGCAGCTGCTATGCTTTCTGGGTAAGAGCAGCCACAAAACTCTTGTCACCTGGGAAGAACTAGTGAATAACTTGCATTGATACTTCGGTGGTGGCACACCTGGCTGTCTTTCTAGTCTTTATTTCAGTGAATGAAGGAAATTAGATACAAACTGACTTATGCATAATGGGTAACATTCAAAGAAACTAATAATTTACTTTTGCAAAGAATTTGGGATTCTAAATTGCTAACTTTTCAATTTCTAAGAATCCCTTTTCTGATTTGCTGTTTCATAGACACACAATTCGTATATCTTTTTTTCTTGAATGTAAGTGAGGTTTGTGAATACTTTTAAATAATTAAGGGAGTGGGGAATTCAAGCTAGCCTGAAATAAACAAGGCTGTTAACCATTTCTGAAAACAGAATGAGTTCTTAAAAAGGCAGATCATAAAAAGAGACAGGAACATTCTGATCGTCTATTTTCTTAGCGACACGGAAAATTCACTGACCACCTTCCACGTGCTCAGCGTTTCCTGAGGGAGGAGGTGGACTGAACACTGCCTTGTAGACATGAGGAACTTACCTAGGCTGGAATTGCCCTTTGCTATAGTAATCGTCCTCTCAAAAGACTCCGTGCATGTGTTTTGTAACATGACACATTCAGCGGGAGAAGCCAGGGCGCTCTGTTCAAGTAAGTACTCGGAGCCCTAACAGAAAGGAAAACAAGTCACATGAAAGGGACAACTAGACTTTGGAGTGGCATTGCAACATCCCACGGGCTCTCTCCATGGCTGGGCCTCCTCCCATCCTCCCACCCCCAGCCCCCAAATCCCCAGCCAACCTTTCACCAAAACAAGTTCATTGGCTGCCTTTGGAGAATGTCAGGGTCAGGAGGCACTTTTTCTACAAGCAGATTAGTCAGACTCCTCTTACCTACTGCACCACCCTACCACAGAAACAGTTAGCTCTGAAATCTTACCCTTCCGGTTGAATTGGGGAGCGCGGAAGAACTCAGCTCGGCACTTGATAGAACCTCATCTGAGAGCTGAGCTCCAGCCCATGCGACTGTGGCTTCACATTTGTACTGTTGCTCAATAGCGTTTGCCGGCATGTACTCATTGACTGCAAACCCAGCAGCAGACCCCAAGCTTAGGTCGCCTGAGGGCATGCGCCCGTCCGGTCGGTGCACGAGACTCTGGGCATACAGTGCCTCCACCGACATATGCAGATCAAGGACTGGGTCTGAAGGACTTTCAGCAATGTCCTGGTGAATCAAGAATTTTCAGTACGTAAGGCCTGTGATCATCATTACATGATTATCTTTTGTCAGGTGACTTATTAATGAATAAAACACAATTGCTCAGGACTCAGAAACTCACAACCCATTCATTCACTCAACAGATATTTTTTTCATGACTGCTGTCTGATCTCTCCGGCAAATCATACATCGTGTGGTTTAGTGGGTTACCCATATGCAGTATGCGGCTCTTAAAGTCGGGAGGTAACGCCCTGTCCTCTCTGCAAATGACACCACCCAGAATTCCAACGACATAGTGAAGCAAGTAAGACTTATCACCAAGTCACAGTTCAAATGCAGATACTTTCCAGTCACTCTGAAGGTGTTCCTATTTTATGGTGAAATCTAGAGCATAAAAAACATTTACTGAATCAGATTCCCAAGAGCCTCCAGAGAATATAAATTGGTAGGCATCTATGGAGAAGATAAGGAAGTCATTTAAGTCAGCTTACTATAGGGCATTTTTCATAAAGTATCTGGAAGATAAAACAGAAGGAATACTAAGCTAGGGCGCCTTGCTTGCGTTGGGTGGACATTATGTTTAAGGAAGCAGCGGGCTAGCCAAGGCTAGCAGAATCAGAGCCTGATGGGTTAACCCAATGGGTACAATGGTGGGCACCACATGCTGGCTACTGTGAGGTTGACACTGACACCAGGTCACCACTGCGTCCATGAGTTGTAAACTGATGACGTCTATCTACCACATGATTGATCAAAGGAGAGAGGACACAGGCAACCTTCATGCTCGTTTTTTAACCCTAAAGAGAACCATACATAGGTGTCTTTTTACTTGCCTTTGGCAATGTCCCTACGTTAGCAAAATTTCCAGATTAAGTAAATAAAAGCCAACTTTCATCATCTTATGGTTACAAAATATCATTAAGTATAAAAGGTAGGAGAGAGTTGTTGGCTCTAAGCCAGGTTCCGACCCCTGGGTTCAGATACAGGCTCCACTAAAAATTGCTTGAGTAAGTTTTTTAAGCATTCATCTATAAACTGGGGTAAATAATAGGGTCAGGAAGAGACCCAGGGTAGTGCAAAGGGTTAAGCCCTCAACAACTCCATGACAGATGGGTAGCTCACCACCCCCCAGAGGCACCCTGAAGCACAGTCCTGGCCAGCCTTCCACACAGCTTTACCTTGGTCCCGGGAGTTGGAATCTATTCCATAATAATTACAGCAAGAATCATAGTATTGCCGAGAAGAAAGTTCCTCTGTACAGAATACTAAGATCTGGCCTGAATACTTAGGGAAGGAGCCAGCATCGCACAGCGGGCTAGGCCCTGAAGCTGCTGACCACGGGTCAGTGACATGAGCCCATCGCTGCTCTGCAGGAGAAAGAGGAGGCTGTGTGCGCCCATGAAGATTTAAAGTCTTGGAAACTCAAAGGGCAGTTCCACCCTGTTCCGCAGTGCTCAATGAGTTGGAATAGGTGCAAGGAAAATACATTTGTTTGTTTGTTTTGCCCAGTAAATGTTAGCTACTGAGATAATTTTATTAAACATCTCGGTGCACGTTTGTAAAAAATGCGTTTAGCATGAACTCGTAGACTCGGAATTGTAGGTCAAAGGATATGCACCCTTAGAATGTTGATAACACAAAGCAAACAAAGAAAACATCCCCAACTCACTGCCATCAAGTCAACGCTGACTCACAGCAACCCCCTGTGGGTTTTCGAAACTGTAGCTGCTTACCGGAGTAGAAAGCCCAGTCTCTCTCCCATGGAGCAGCTGCTGGTGGTTTGAACTGCTGACCACGTGGATCGCAGCCCAATGAGTAACCACCACACCACCAGGGCTCTGAGTACAGCCAAAGTGCCTCCAAATATTCATTCCCGAAAACAGATTTTGAGACTATCCATTATTCATCTTGCCATGCCTAGATATCTTTGCCAATCCTATCGGTAAGAGCATTGCTCTGTTCTATGGTGTCTCCAGCCGATTATGCCATCTACAGATCTTCCTCTGTGAACCTTTTCAGAAGCTTTATCAAACTTGCTACAGGGCAATTTTTACTTGTTTTTATCATCTACATTTTGTGAATGTATAAAGTTATTGTCCACAATATATATTTCAAGTATTTTCCCAGTCTGCCACTTACCTCTTAAGTTTGTATTTTAAGTTTATGTTGTATTTTGTCATGAAGTTAAATTTTTTATGTAATCAAATGTGTCAGTTTTCTGTTTCTATGGCTGCGCTTTCTATCTTGCATACTAAACCCTGCCTCTACACAAGGCAATGCTTCCTGGTATCTTTCTTCTACTTCATAAATATTTTCAGATCCAATTTTAACCCATCCAGCATTTATTTCAAAGTATGGTATGAGACTTCAAATGTTTCCCCCCAAAAGGGTACTCAATTGCTCAAACATAAATATTCTTCAACTTAAATACAAACTATCCTCTTTCTGGGCATTAACAAAAATTCCTGATGCAGAGGATGAAGGTAAGTGAGCCTCTCCTACAAATATGTAACATTTTTATCTTCTTCAGGGGCAAGTGATATAAAACTGTAACCCACACTTTCCAAGCATAAACAATAATCTACTTGCTCACTCGCTCAATGGTGATGATTTTATCCTTGTGAAAATAACAATGGACTCACAATAAATGCGGCTAACTTCTGGACGGCTAAATTAATGATAAGAATTAGCATTTTCCCCATGCCTCAAACAAAGATAACCATCAAAACTGCTTGTCACCAGAGAAAGAGGTCAAGCAGTCCTGTTAGCTGGGGTGTACTGGAAATCATGTAACAGAAACGTCCATGTATTATTCATGAAGGAGTTAACACAGACACACAAAAAATAAAGAGCTAATCAACACAGCAGACAACATACGCCTACTCCAGAAATGGTTCTGGTTGCTGAACCACCAACTGAGTTTTATTTTTAAAAGTCTTAAGGATCTAAAAGAAAAACAGCTCTTCCCCCAGAATTTGTCCAAAAATAACTCTACAATTTCCCACTGCAACTTGGTATCTCAACTGAAGTCTTTTAAAAGCCTACTTTAATAAGCGCCTCCACTGGATGCATTCTCGTTCTCCGACAAAAAGAGAACCAAAGAGGAGGTCGGGATACAGGGCACATAAACCGGCCAGCAGCTCCACGGCCTGAGTGTAAGTGGTCCCTATGGCCAGGGGTGGAATTGTGTTGGCTGGAAATACGTGTTTAATTCCTGGCCCCGGGGCCCTTGGACGTGATCCTGTTTTAAAGAGGGGTCCCTATGGCTTTTGCTAAGGTTGTGCCAGGAGCAGGTAGATCCTAAACGTAATCACCTATGAATTATAAAAAGACCAGAGCTGACGCAGAAAACTTTAAGATGGCGGAGACAGATGCCAAGCAGCCACGGAATGCCTGGGGCTGCCAATAATGAAAGAATCTAGCTCAGAAGCAACAAAGCCACATGGAAGAAGCACACCAGTCTGTGCGATCACGAGGTGCCAAAGGGACCAGGTATAAGGCAACATCAAAAAAAAAAAATCTTACCATAGTGAATGAAGGGGGAAGTGCAGAGTGGAGACCCAAAGCCCATTTGTTGGCCACTGGAGATCCCCTCACAGAGAGGTCTAGGGGAGGAGATGAGTCAGTCAGGGTGCGATGTAGCACCAATGAAGAATACAGCTTTCTTCCAGTTCCTAAATGTTTCCTCCCTGCGCCACTACCATGATCCAAATTCTACCTTGCAAGTCTGGATAGAGCAGAGGTTGTACACTGGTGCAGATAGGAACTGGAGGCACAGGGAATCCAGGGTGGATGACACCTTCAGGACCAGGGGTGTGAGGGGCGATACTGGGAGAGTAGAGGGTGAGTGGGTTGGAAATGGGGAACTGATTACAAGGATGTACATGTGACCACCTCCCAGGGGGACAGACAACAGAGGAGGGGGTGAAGGGAGACGCCGGATAGGACAAGATATGACAAAATAATAATTTATAAATTATCAAGGGCTCATGAGGGAAGGGGGAGCAGGGAGGGAGGGGAAAAAAGAGGACCTAATGCAAAGGGCTTTAGTGGAGAGTAAATGCTTCGAAAATGATTAGGGCAAAGAATGTACAGTTGTTCTTTATACAATTGATGTATGTATATGTGTGGATTGTGATAAGAGTTGTATGAGCCCCTAATAAAATGTTTTTTAAAAAAGGTTTTGGAAAAAAATAGGGAATTTTGAATGTGGAATAAATATTAGATGATCTCAGAAAAAAAAAGAATCTACGTGACTAAGACACTGGTGTAGAACGTGGAACTGACACAAGGAGAAAATGCATGTCCATTCTTTAAAGTCGCCGCTTATGGCATGTGTGTTACTTGAGCACCAGGTAACTAAGAGCCTTATACATGGGACCTTTGTATACCCAGATAATATATTTATAGAGACTAGCTAAGTACTTAACCATGCACTAGACCCAGACATGGTTTCCTCAACAGTCAGATATGAATACACAAAAACCAAACCAAACGATACAAACCAAAATACAGAATATTTTGGAAATCAGATCAGACCCGGCCTGCATGAGATGGGGGAATCTACCGAGGAAGTAACTGTTCAAGTCAGGTTTACGCCTTTGGTCTTCTCTACTCCTCTCTCCCACACACTCTGTTTAGTGACCACTTTCCTCCCGCCCCTTAATTTTAGATAGGGGATTTTAGTTCCCTGGAGGTTTGTTTTCTATGGAGTTCCACAAATGTATCTTGGGCTACCACTGCCATCCAGAGCCTTCTACACATCAGATTCTCACAGTTTAGCATCTGTTACTGATCTCTCCTTCGACTTCATATTGCACCGATTCCTATCCTTCGGTGACTGATGGTGTGCTTCTTCCATGTGGACTTAGTCGACATCTTACTTAGATGGCTGCTTGCTTGAAGACAAACCTTTAAGACCCAGGATGCTATTTTATCTGATAACCGGACACCATCTAAATTCTTCGCCACCATTTGCTACAGGACGATATGTTCTGTGTTCCCTTTCTGAGGGTGAGTATTGAGTAGGAGCCTGTGGAAGAACTAATTGTTTTTAAGTTGGAGCTAGGATTTAGTGTGAGCCCAAAACCCATTTCTGGACCTGTGCACCTTTTTGCCCTTTTAATTTGTTGTTACTTGAGAGTTAATACCTTTGTCAAATCATTCCAAAGTTAATCACCTCAAACCAAATTGTATGATTGCTTCCATATTCAGTCTCCAAATATTATTTTTCCTTCCTGAACTCCTTGATATCATCTCCCTTTTATCTCCCACACCCCCTGTAACTGCCACCCCCCCCCCAACAAAACCCTTGTTCCATTTGCTGTCCCTGTAGGCTCATCAATCCTGGATTTCATTTACCCAACAACAAATAATATAACATCCACAGGGTGACCCCAATGGCACAGCACCTCTGAGATACACCCTAATATGAACAAGCACAAATAAAATAAAATCAATGTAAAAGTGAGTTGGATCTTCTTAAATATCCTATAGTATCCGGTAGCTCTCTGGGATCAGCATGGTTCTGCTGACAGCAAGGTTAGTGTTTCAATCCCAACAGTAAGTACTGTCTACTTCTGTGCAGAGTTGAAGCCTCAGAAACCCTGGGGAGCAGCTCGACTCTGTTGCTAAGCATTGGAATTGACTTGATGGCAGTGGATAAATGTATTTCAATTAAAGAAATATAGGAATAAGCTAATTTCCCCCCCCCCTGAATTCCACATCTAATCGCCATTTAGTCTCGCACCATCTAGTTCTGTTCTTTTACAGAAATTCATCTAGGTACTCAATAAAACAAATAGACAAACAAACCAAACCCACTGTCATCAAGTGGATTCAGACTCACAGTGAGCCTGCAGGTCAGAATAGAGCTGCTTCCTAAGGCTTCTGAGGCTATAAATCTTTATAAGGACAAATCGCCTCATCTTTCTCCAGAGGAGTAGGCAGTTAGGTTCAAACCACTGACCTTGCAGTCAGCAGTCCAGTGTATCACTCACTATGCCCTCAGGGAGTACTCAATAGGTGCCACCAGCAAACAAACAGATGGGCCGGGACGCAGGAAAAGAACTACTTTCTAAGATAACTGCACCCAGAAGCTCCACGTTGTGTGTTTTTAAAACATCCTCATTCATGCCTTCTTCCTTGTTTGGAGTTTAAGTATGTCAGTTGATAGGCTAGCTTGCCAAAACTTGCTTCAACAAAAGAGTAAACTGCTTGGGAAAGGGAAAAAAACACACAACAAAAACAAAAGCAACAAAACAGGAGGCAAACAGACTTCAGTGAGCCAATCTGTTGTGCTGTATACAGCCAGCATTTGCCCTATAAAATATATGCTTCTCAGTATGCAGATTGTGTAATCCCTTTAAGTAACAATTACTAAATTAAACAATGCAATCTGTCCCACTGGCAAGAGGAAGTGTGCTGTGCTGTGGATTAGGAGATTCCATTAGGAGATGAACTCAGCTTCCAGCCCGAGGCCAGTAAAGAGTGAACACGTTCCAGGCAGGACACAGCCAGCCAGAAAGGCTCAGGTGTGGGGAGAGGCCAGCAGCTGTTCCCTTCAAGACTCTACCTTGTGAACGGATGCTAGGGGCGGGCCCAGCATCGTTTGCAACCATAACAGGTGCACCTCGAACACAAAAGAAGATGCTTTGAAAATGTTCTGCCCCTTCCTCCCCCATCCCCCGCCACCAGCCCCTGCAAAAAATGTTTTATTCATGACTCAAGAAAGGAAGGAAACTATGTCATCCCAATGGAAATTCCACTTCCAATATGCTCACAAATACACACTTTCTAGCCAGTGAATTCTAGGGGGAGGGGGGTTGTGGGGAAACGGAGGGGGATAGAAATGGACACTCCATCACATTAAAAAAAAGATCATCCTGTTTATCTTAATTTTAATGTTTATTTCTATTTCCAAAACAGATATGAAAAAAAAATCCCTACGTATGTACTTTTGCCAAGATTTTGCCACATTTCCTTCATATCTCTTTCAAAAGGACACAATGCACCATAAAGAACAGCTAAATCCCCATCCTTCTACCCCAGCCCTCAACTTCTCTCTTGGTGGAAACGATCATGCCCATACACATTCAGCTTCTTTTTCTACACACATAAGCTTAAATTACATGCTGCATTGTTTTGGATATCAGCTTCCAGAAATTATTAGAAAGTCCAACAAATTAATACAGAGACAGACAGCCGCTACAACAATGGTCAAAAGAGATGAAGAGGTTAATTGACAGGAAGCGATGGTCACTTGACCCATAAGCAGAAAAGTGTTCCATGTCACTGATTATCATCAGGAAGTCCACCGTAAAGAGGAAAATCCCACTTCACACCCAAAGGAGAGCCGTTGCTGCTGGGGGCTGACCAATAGGCTCCAACTCAAACCGACCGTGCGGTCCCACAAAGGGAACCCCGCCTGTCCCAGAGCCACCCTCATGGTCCTTGTTAGGCTGTGTCCATCAATCCATTGACTTGAGGGTTGTTTATTTTCCTTTTTTACTAAACATGATGTCCGTCTACTGAGGCTGGTCCCTTCTGATGGCTAAAAGTCTTACATATTGAACATCATAGATGGTAATTATGGTCATTTATTTCTAAAACCTAGGGGACCTAGATAGGTCACATAGTAACTAAAGCTTTCATTGATATCTAGAGACAAACCTTTATGCATTCTTTTACGTTAGTATCATTTCATATAAAAGCAGATGACAGCATCAAGCTTATCGGAGCTAGTAAGGGCTACATTAATGTTAGTAATACATGCTTTATACTCCTCTGGTGCAAGAAAGTGGACTTGAAAGCCAATGCGAAAATGAACTCACTTTTGTCATTTTCCCAAAGTGTAGACACAATTGGGGATATGTTATTTATTTTTCTACTCTGAAAATCAAAAGCAAAGCTTGGGCCCTCACGTTTATCGCTTTGATTTGTAGATATTAGATCTAAAGAGGCTGGAGAGAGCTGGAAGCTACCATGGCAGCACTACCCACAAGAAACTACACGTTTATCTGAAAACAGATCCTGGACTCGCGAACTATAAGGTCTCTACAGTGGGCCCCAGGCCACCCTCCAGAAAATTGACCTCTGGAATAGGCCCATAACGGTGCTCCATCGATGGAACGGCTTTTGCTGGGTACCTTGGGAGAAGACGCAAGAGAGCGGCCATAGTTCAGCCCATCGCTGCAAGCACTCCCTTGAAGAGATGACAGAAGAGAGGCTTGAGTCGAGTAAAGACTCTCATTATCGGGTGAATACTGAGACTCACACGTGGACTCGTCGATCAGGTCAGCATCATTTGTGTCCACCTGGAAATAAAAACAACCGTGTCAGCTGGGAATCCACCTCTCTGACATGCATGGCAAGCAGTCCCTGTGGCCACGCCTCTCAAGATTCATCCGTTTTCTTGCCTGTACGCCCTCTCCGCCACATCAGAGACTGACTAGAGCAGCAGAGCGTGTCTACTTGTGTCAGTGACAGGGACAGGGGACACTTCACAAAGGGCCCACAACAATCTTCAGCTTCAACAGTTCCGTCGCGGAAGGGCAATATTTACTTTTCCTCAATCCACACAGTTCCTCTTCTTTTCTGTTAAACCACTTGCCTGACTCCTAGAAGTGTAGATGAACAATGATGGAGGGCACACCTTTTCCCAGTCACCTAAAACTATTATTCCACAAGGACACGAGCAATTGTCCAAGTACAATCCACAAAAAAG
This sequence comes from Tenrec ecaudatus, assembly GCF_050624435.1. Classification (NCBI taxonomy): domain Eukaryota; kingdom Metazoa; phylum Chordata; class Mammalia; order Afrosoricida; family Tenrecidae; genus Tenrec; species Tenrec ecaudatus. The sequence goes on from NC_134539.1 coordinate 13,777,722, forward strand.
GTCTATCTTCTAGACATTATCGTCAACCACATTTTAGACCATTCCAGCTACAGGATCTAGAACTTGATGGCGACCTTTACAAGAGTTTGAAATCATACATCTATGATTTCCGGATAAAATTATATGCCCCTAAATCCGTTATGGCTCATAAAAACTTAACACAAAACTTTGCCTGGTCCCGTGCCATCTACACAACTGTTGCATGCATGACTGTGGCTAAGGAGGAGCCTGGCACCTGCTGAGACTTAAGTTCTGAATTTCTATTGCTGCAAAACTCAGAGTGGGGTAGACTCTCACTACATGACATCTCAAAGTCCTGTTACTGTTTCCTGGGGCAGGTCCAGGTGAAAGAATTAAAAAACAAAAACAAAACCCCGTGGCAAGTTTGACAGGGTTCTTGAAATGCACTCAGTCACGTTTGCAAAGGAACAGACTATATGTTCTATTCTCAGACATGCTCAGTATCTTCTGTATGGTGGCAGATCGCATGTGCGTTGTTTACTTGTGATTTCAGCTCCTATGTTTAGCCAGGACAAGTAAGAAGTATTATCACATTATACCACGTACATTCTAAGAAGCAGCTAATACAAATACAGGTGGGGCACTGCAAGGGGGCTTCCTCATCAAATAACCCTCATTACCCTAAGGACGTATTTTAAATGCAGGTTCTTTTTCACCAGTGAGTTATTATGTGGAGATGTACTCTTTGTAAATGTGTCTCTTGTACAAAAACCGAGATAGTACCTGCTTTAGTCACTAAACTTTGTATCACTTGTTACCCGCTATGTAAATGTTTTCAGTAACCTGAAAGAAAGCCTACCCCAATAAAAGGTGTTTGCCTATTGCTGATGCCTTAGATTCTTAGGAGAGAGTTTGATGATCAATCCATCACACTACAGCAGGGATAAAATGAGCTCATGCCCAGAGATGCTGAGTGACCAACTCACAATTGCACAGCACGGGGAAGACCCAGGACACCAAGCATCGTAAGGTGCCAAGTTTTCCAAAATGATGGATTGCATTGGGCAAAGCTGCTGCTTACTGCTGTTCACTGGCAGTTGTTGAAGGAGGTTTGAGGGATTTAATATAAACTCGAGAGGGAGAGTAGTTTCTTAGGACACTTTTAGAGACAATTATGTATTTCCCTCTTATGACATTTCAAAGAAAATTTACTCTTACACTTTTATTGTTGCTAGGTATTATCTAGTCCGTTCCCACAGAATGAAACATTCCTCGCCCAGCCCGGATACTTTCTCACAGACACTGCCGAGCCCCTTACTTCAAGCAATGCACCAATCCACGTGAGCGACGGTTTCCTCTTTTTTTGCGGACCAGCACGATGCCCTTCTCAAGGAACTGGACGCTGTGGAAATGTCCAAAGCACTTAAGATAAAGTCTTGCCAACCTTGCTTCCAAAAACTCTTCCAGCTGTGCTTTTTCCAAGTATAGAATTGTTTGTTCTTCTGGCGTTCCATTTGGAATATTCAATTTGCTAACACCGTGATTCATCTGCATCGGTTCCTCTCTCTGCAGTCTCTGGCTTTTGCATGCTCTGGAGGCAGGTGAACAACCAGGATGTGGACTCAGGGCACGTAGCCCTCAAGGTGACAGCCTTACTTTCTAATACTTTAAAAAGCTCTTTTGCACCAAGTTTGCCCGCTGCAATATGTCATATTAGTTTTTGATGGCTGCATCCAAAGGCATTCACATGTTGCATTTAGTTTTGTAAGCAAAGAGGTCTCCAACTTCCTGCCATGGATTCAGTTCTGAATGGGCTCACGAGGACCCGTCAGTCAGTGGAACTAACCAACATGCAGGGTTTCCGAGGCTGCCCATCTTTGCAGAGGCCAAGTGAACTGGCACCCCTCCCTGCTGCGGGGCTGCTAGTGGATTAGAGCTGCCAATCTTTGCTGAATCCCTGCACCGCCAGCGCTCCTTAAAATTGCTTCCAAAAGAAGCAGCTCTATTGCCATAGAGTTCATTCCCACCTTTACGGGAGCAGAGCTTCATCTTCCTCAGAACCAACAGCCTCGCAGTTAGCAACTTAATGCTCATCCCTTGGTACCTTTAGGAGTCCTTAACATGGCCGCCAGTTCACCTTCAATATAATGGTTTCAATATAGGATTTTATATCTCAAGCATATATATTTAAATAGTATCAAATTTTAATTTAAAATCACCATCTCAGTCAATGCTATTTCCATGACTCTGATGTAGAAGGGTGTACTCCCACCAAAAAAAAGTGGGAGAGCGTTCGTTGTACACCTTTTTCCAGGTAGGCGAGCATCCAGCAACGCTCTGAGAGAGTGTGCCCAGTGGTGTCACCTGGGAAGACTCTAGTCATGGTGCATGCTTTCATAAAACCAGTTTCACGCAAATCTCATTTTTTGGTGATGGCTAATTTAAGAGAACAGCATGTGGCTGTGAAATTTTATTTCCTGCTTGGGAAAAATGCTGCAGAAACTGTTGTGATGTTGAACACAGCTCACAAAGACAGCACTATGGGGAAAACTCAATGTTTTCTTGTTTCCCAAAAGGTGAAATGTCGACTGGTGATAAACCTCGTTCTGGACGCCTGTCAACGTCCTAAATAGATGAAAATGTCCACTCATAGTGCATTTGGAATTCATTCCACCAAGTCAGACTGTTAATCAAGCTTTCTATTTAGAGGTTCTAAAAAATTATATAATTGTGTGACAAAAAAGGCCTGATCTGTGGCAGACAAGGGACTGGTTTTGCCACCACGACAATGCACCTGCTCCTGAAGCCATCTCAGTGTGCCAGGTTTTGGCAAAAACCATCATGCCTCTCTTGCCCCACACACCTTATTCACTTGACCTCACACTGTGCGGCTTCCTTTTGTTTCCAGGAATTAAGAGGGACAAGAAAGGACAGTGAGTTGAGACCATAGAAGAGGTGAAGGAAAAAATGAGGGAGGGCTGTCAGCCATACAAACAGATGAGTTTGAAAAATGTTTCCAAGAACGGAATTGAATGTTTGACAAATGTATTAAGTGTAATGGAGAGTAGTTTGAAGGTGATAAGATTTTTTTTCCAATTTCAATAAATAGCTTTGAAAAAAATTTTTTCAGTTTTTTTTGGGGGGGTACCCCCTCTTATTCTGTAGTTTTTAAATTTCTAATCAGTAATTGCATAGTTTATATGATTTTCACACTACTGTTATTTCATAGAAAAATAACTGTCTCCTCACTAAGAAATCAGCAGTGCCATGACTAAATATGGAAACATTTAAAGACTTCCCAGACATAGCCACGTATGAAACCAGAAGTTCATATGGATCCTCCAGCAATTTCAAATGTTATGTAAGGACAAATTCCACATACGGACACAATGTGTTGCTAGCTGAATTTCCCCCCACACATTCAGCAGGTAGTTTTCATGTATGCATTATGCCTTGTTCCCTCACCTGTTTTCAACTGCAAGAACCTGTGAGTTGGAAAGAACATGTGTAGTTTTCCAAAACACAATGGACAAAGACATAGGAAGGTTTCTTTGGAATATTATGGAAGGCAAAAACCAAACACATAAGTTTTCTGAAGGAAAGCTTGGTAAGTCGTGGCCACTAACCAGAGCCAGGTCAGCCCTGAAGAGGGCTCTGTCAGCCAGAACCGCCTCCTCAGGAGAGTGTGCTGGGCAGAGAAAGGAGTCCTCCTTAGCAGACACATAGCCTTCTTCCGGTGACAGCTGCAAGGAGATGAAGGTCAGCAGTGGAGGGCGGTTCCGGAAACAGAGGGAGGATAAGAAAGGGGAAGGAGAGAGGAAGGAAGTGGGAGGCAGGGGGAGTTGAGGAGAAATGAAAAGAGAAGAAGGAAAAATAACAGGAAGGCTTTCAATGGATTAGATTTTAACACCGAATGGTGAGTATAAAATCTGATTATTCATCATTGACATTTGTATGAGTTAAGAAACAAGGCTATTTTTCTACTATCAAAAATTTATATTAGATAAAAATTCCTTTTCTACAAAGTTTTCCCTTTTTCTTATAAAGATTTATCCACATCAATGCTTTATAGATTTGAGTCATTTTTATCTTCCAATTAGTCTAAGCAACACAAGGAGCTCATCCTCTGGAAATGAGGTCACTTTTGTGAGGAAAGGCATGGACGAAGCAGAATAAAACATCTGGAAGGATCACATTCTTTGTCGCCTCTTCCTAGAATATAATTTTAAAGAATGCAACTTACTTGGCAAGAAATGTTGCCGTGCCCCACAGCAGTCCCTACATCTACCAGGGTTTTATAACAGTGCTTCACGCACAGTCTTCTTAAAGGGGAGCGCTGAGGACAGTGATAGAAAACCTAGCATTTCTATTTCGATCCCAGGTCACGGGGGCGAAAACATTAGCTAAAGCTGTTGCCTACAGCACTCTATCCAACGCACACAGAGAACGTATTCGAGGGGAAACAGTTGCCTCTTTTTAAGTTACACCAAAGCTTAATGATTATTGGACCTCCCTCTGTAAAAGAGAGATTTCTGATACAGGGCAATGCCAATTAAACACTCTCCTAAAAGAAATTTATTTGGGGACTAGATATATATATATGTATGTGTATATATATTAAGGCTACTTTCAATAACTGGTATGATTTCTCCTAGAGGGCACTATTCTGCCATTTTTAGCATTTCGTTGTGAAATGACAGAATCAAATATATGGTCCACTTTATTAACTATCTACAGTCTCCTAATAACCTATCTTCAGTTTACATCACCCACTGTATTTTTACTTTATTTGTCTGCTTCATATAATCTCCATTTGATTTCTGGTCATTGAATCTGATTCTTCCTGTCCGTCTATTCTCCCCACGTCTCTCTCTCTTGCCATGTTGCATACACATATTGTCACAGTCTACCTGAGCCAAAGTGGGTCACAATGAAGTACTAAATATTTTAAACATACTAGTACGTTAATTTTTATAAAACTTCTCCCACAAAGCTCAACACATCTTTATTTGTATACAATAATGTAAACATCTTTGGTTCTTGTAAGAGAAGGTATATTTGTAAAAAGCTATTTATAAATGTATTTGTACACTGAAAACACCTACACAGATTGAGAATGCCTCTGATATTTAACTGTAATAAAGTGGTAAGCACCATGTTGTAATCATTAGAGCTAACAAGTGAAACTGCTATTGTGTCGCCTAAATTAATTAGTTTCTGCTAATATTTCCATAATGAATGACAAGAGGGAGTATTCCTCTTGGGAGGACAGTCACGAACTGATGAAACAACTTTAGAAAGTTCCCATCTCTGCTGTGCCTCGATTACACACAAAGCACGTTGTAGGCAGCAGACTAGAGGGACTCAAGGCAGAGATTCTGCTCAATTTTCATTCTGATTAATGATTTCACTCTGAATGGTTTAATGTCTTAATATATCTAGCACTCTACCATATTGATATCAGATTTTAAAGATAATTTCTTATTTTCTACATACATATATTTTTCATGGTCTCCCTCTAATCTGCAAATATTTGATTCTGCTTTCATCATGACCTTGCTCTCTACTAAAATATGTCAAATGAAGTTAAAATTTTGTTAACATCCTGGCTGTTCTCTGCTCCCACCCCCACCCCCCAAAGCAAGGTGACTCAAAACATCCATGGAGCCAATCACCATGTTGATGGACACTATCCAAAGCCATGATTCAATCACAACATCCGAACCAGAAATTATATACCTCAGTCACTCTGTTTGTAATATAAAAAGGGGTCAATAAAACCCAAACTCTTACAGGGAGAGGCTTGGCCACTCCGAGTCTCACAATTCCTGACGGTGCGCCCTTCAATGCTTGGACCGCTTCTTCCAGACTGCTGTTTTCCAGGTTCACGTCATTGACGAACATGAGTCGGTCTCCAGGAAGAAGTCTTCCATCCTTTTCTGCAACCCCGCTAGGCACCAAGGAACGGATGACAATCACAGTGCTGGCTGGGTCAACTGGATCCTAACCACATGGAAGATGGAGGAGAAGTCAGTTCCAGGAACTCTTCGGAGTGCAGTTAACTGCAATTAGTGACACATGCCACATTGTTCTCATTGTAACACATCAGCACAGATGAGCCATTGCTTCGAGTATCTTTGATAATAGAAACAAACATATTAAACATAGCCACTGCTCCTGAATGAACCTCCTAAATTACTCAGATCGCCTCAATATTAGAATTTTAATTTCTAATCATACAATTGTCATCATCTCATTACAATATACTAGTAAGAGAAACTGGTCCTATCGTCCGTTAGTGTGTGTAACATTAACTCGAGTCATTTTCAGTCTACTGAAGGGCGGGCCCTTATTTTTGAAGTGAGGTAATAGAGAAGGAGACCGCACAGGATGTGTTGACGCACTGTTTTCAGATAGGCAGCATCTTAATATTAGAACGAGCCTTCAGAGTCAGGCCCTAGGATGATTACAGCTCCCTCGAGCCGCCGGCGATAGCGTTCTGGTTCAGCATTAATTACTGAGGGGCAGCAGCTGCGCTCCGTCAGACAGGGGCGAGGGTTCCTCAGTTGCTCCGCACAGCGCACAATGCAGGGCAAGGAGGCAGGCCGCACCTGCTCAATGGGAGAGCCAGCATTTAAATTACGTGGGGATCTAAAGCTATCACTCACTTCTGCTTGGAGCCTTACTACAATGCGAGCTACCCATTGGAAACAGGGAGCTAGCGGACACTGAGACGCCCCCCCCCCCATGTGAGGAAAGAGAAGGGCATAGCTACGGCGTGCCCACAATGTGTCCTGCACGTTTTTTCAAATTTCTAGGAGTATAACTCATTAAAGTCAACGACAAGCGAAACCCTTTCAGATCATCAAAGGAGCAAATGAGCTACCTGGACTCTTTTGAAAGATCTATTACAAACAAGTAAATGTCACTGATGTGTCTAAATCATCCTAGAACATTGTGTTCTACTTGATACTCACAAGTAACTTTTAGCACATGAGATCTTTCTAAAACAAAGTTGCTAAAACTGGACATAGTTACCTGATAATCTAAAATGCTAAAACCAAGTCCTTTGTTCCCCTTTTCCAGATCGATGTGCTGAACATCTGCCTCCCACATGGCCAAAGGTCCTTGAACTTCCTCCGTACCCTGACCCACATCGGTCATTGCCAGCGCAGGATCTTCGGTCTCCGAGGATCCGATGAGCTCGCCCAGGTCTACGAGAGGCTGGGAACAGAACAAACAGCTCTGATTGCACAGGCACTGGATTACCAGACACACGTACCGGCGCTTCCAGGGAAAGGGAGATTCCTACCATCTGTCCAGAGGAAACTACTCTTGAGTAAAAGTAACAGCAGTTTATCTTGACACCTTTAGGAATTAACGTGGTAATTATTGAAAGCTGCTAAGAGGAAGAAATACCTGCGTTGTAGTAAGCATTACATAGTTCAAAGTCCTGCTGCAGTAATTTACAACGGGTGCGTTTCAGCAGCATTATTGTGAGCGCTTCTCACATTTTTTGTCGGGCTTCTGAATGACCGTTAGAGCCAGAAACAAAGGTTCGCCGGTGAACAGTAAACAGTTCATACGGATGAAATAAAGAACCCAGGAGAAAAGGGAGATATGGGCAAGTCCGATAATCCATGCTAACAAGAGCTCTGGATGGATGAGGATTTTATGCACATGACCATTTTAATAATAAATTACTGAGCACAGTGTCAAGGGATAAGATTGGGAGTTATCTACAGACCTTATCTGTGTTATCTTCAAAAATCTTTTTTTTCTTCCTTTTATTGGAGGCTATTACATCTCTTATCATAATCCATACATTCATCCAGTGTGTCGAGCACATATGTAACATATGCTGCCATCATCATTTTCAAAGCATTCTCTTCCCACTTGAGCCCCTGATATCAGCTCCCTATTTATTCCCCCTCCTTTTCCCATCCTCCCTCACGAATGCTTGATAAGCTATAGATTATTATTTTCATATCTTTCATAGTCCTCCATTGCCCCTCACCCACTTTTCCATTATTTGTCCCCGGGGGATGGGGGTTATAGTTGATCCTTGTGATCGATTCCTCCCTTCTCCCCACACCCTCCCCTAATCCTCCTGCTATCTCTACTCTCATTGTTGTCCTTAAGGGTTGATCTATCCTGCATTCCCTGTGTTTTGGGCTCTTATCTGTAGCAGTGTGCATGTTCTTGTCTAATCCAATTTGTAAGGTAGAATTGAGGTCATGATAGTTGGGGGAAGAAAGCACCAAAGAACTAGAGGAAAGTTGTGTGTTTTATCGGTGCTATACTGCACCCTGACTGGTTCATCTATTTCCTGTGACCCCTCTGTGAGGGGATGTCCAATTGTCTACAGATGGGCATTGGGTCTCGACTCCACACACACCTCACATTGGGTATAGTTTGGTTCTGGGTCTTAGATACCTGATTCCATGGACACCACATGATCACACAGGCTGGTGTGGTTCTTTCATGTGGGTTTTGTTGCTCCTCAGCTGGATGGCCACTTGTTTATCTTCAAGTCTTTAAGACCCTAGGTGCTGTATCTTTTGATAGCCTGGCACCATCAGTTTTCTTCACATTTACTTATGCACCCATTTAGTCTTTAGCGATCGTGTAGGGTAGGTGACCATCACAGAATACCGGATTGTTAGACCAAAGCATTCTTGTGTTGAGGGAGAACTTGAGTCGAGGCCCAATGTCCATCTGCAACCTTAATTCTTAACATATAAATATGAGTACATAGTTCTATTCCCCCTCGTTGTATGTATATTTTCATATGCACATGTCTGTATTTAGACCTCTAGAAATATTCTTTGCCTCCTGGTTCTTTCCTCTGTTTCCTTTTACTGTCCTCTTGTCCTACCATCATGTTTGGCCTTCATTCAGGTTTAGTAATTCCTCGCTGCTACATTGCCCTTGATGAAGGCCCCCTAGGCATCCTATGCTCTTCTTTCCATTGATTTGAGTTCATTTGTTGTTCCCTTGTCCGTGGGCTGGTCCCCCACCCCCTTTCCTTTCTCCCGCCTCCCCTCTCCCATACCCCCCCCCCGCCCCCCGAGAACACTGGTCCCATTCTTTTCATCTCCAAATTATTTTTCCCGCCAATCTTACCTAGATAGACATGCAGATAAAACCAGGCAAAGCCAAATAAAACTACAAAGGAAGCCAAAACTCACAGAACAACAACAACAACAAATAAAATTACAAGAAAAATCTTCGCAACTTGAACTCAACAGTTTTATCTATATTCGAAGTTTTGAGGATTAAATGAGGTAACATTTATAAAGCATCAGACATACAAAAGGGCTGCAAAAGGTTCATGGAAAACATCCATGATCGCTTAATTTAATGATTTTTCCCATGAACTTTTTGAAGTTTTCTTGTAGAAAAAAGTGTTATAAAAGCTAGCCTTTTGTAAACAGAAATGAAAGTGAATCTAGGTTAATACTACTTTGTTCACCTCTATTAACAAACTAAATTTAAGAAAGCTGCCCTGGTGGTGTTATAGGTTATGCATTGGGGTGCTAACACCAAGATCAGCAGTTCAAAACCACCAGTCGCTCTTCAGGAGAAAGAGGAGGCTTTCTCCTACCTTAAAGAGTTACAGTCTGGGAAACCCACCGGGGCAGTTTTACTCCGTCCTATCGGGTTGTTATGAGTCAGAACCAATTCAATGACAATGAGTTTGATTGAGCATTTGATGTATGGTGATACAATTCTAGTTTATTTGATTTCAATTAATTACTTTTTACACAGATTAGGAACAAGGACAAAATTATGTCCATCTGTTCTATTTTAACAATCTTATTTATACTTCATGAAAAGGTGTATGGATGTATGTGTATAAATGGTGCTGGCCTTTCAGGTACTTTTAATTTGGAAGTATTTGGAATTTTATCCTATTCTAATCAGCCCTGTTAATAGTAAACTCTGTATTTTTATTCTTCAAAGTTTCAAATCCTTTTTCTAAGGACCACATGCCTTTTTCCAAATGTCTTTTTTTTTCTGGGAACTAGTGGTTCTCAACCTTCCTAATTCCATGACCCTTTCATACAGTTCCTCATGTTGTGGTGACTCCCCCCCAACCATAAAATTGTTTTCATTGTTACTTCATCACTGTAATTCTGCTACTGTTATGAATTGGGTGACCCCTGTGAAAGGGTCCTTTGACCCCCAGAGGGGTCACAACCCACAGATTGAGAAGCACTGGACTAGACAAAAGGGAGAAGCAAGCAGGATCACGATAGGATGAAGGTTCAACAACCACAGAAAAGCAGATGCTACACCCTTGCTTGCTGAAGGGTTTATTGATGAAGATCAAAGACAAGTGTGCCTCTTAAGGAAGACTTATCAGACAGACATGATAAGCCCTTCGCTGAGCGATACCTGTGCACGCACCAAGTGGAGCAGGCCATTTATGAGCGTCCTTCACCACATTCTCAGCTTTTGTTGTGTCTTGAATTCACGGAGTGAATTCCGTTCATGGTGAACACGTGGTGTGCAGAGCAGAACCACTCCACCACGTCTTCCAGGCTGTGCCCTTGTGGAAGCAGCTCACCAGGCCCGTCTGCCGAGGTGCCTCTGCTGGGGTCAGTCCACCAATCTATGGCTTCACAGGGGAGCACTTTGCCCCACCCAGGGCTTGAAACACAGGCTACCTATGATACTTCCATCCATTTTTCTTCTGAAACTGGGGACAATGTAAGAGCGTATTTCACCAGCAAGCGGCAGTATGCTACATTACCTCTCAAAGGAGCCCTATTGGTGCTGTTGGGTATTGGACTGATAAGCAAAAAGTTTGTAGTTCAAACCCACCAGCTTCAAGCTGGGAGAATGTGAAGCTGTCAATTCCATGACAAATTTACAGCTTCGATGCCAGTGAGTTTCATTTTTTGTCTGTTTATCTTGTTTAACTTTCTGAGACAAACATGGTCCATTTTTACAGAGGAGAAAACTGAGGGTCAGAAAGATGAAATGACTTTTCGAACAGGTGATAGGTATCCAATCTGATCCAGAACTCGGTCCTCCTGACTCCGTGGCCCATCTTGACGGTCATGAGCTATATTTATTTGGATACCAAATATCATTCCAAATAATGAAAATTGTAGACCCATTTTCAAGGGCATTTAAACTGCGAGTTTGACCGCAGTCTTTTAGTTGACTGACCCATCCCCCTCACCCCCATTAGACGACCCATCCTATATTCAGATGAGCCTCGTGTCTGAGACCTCCTACCTTCTCTGTTAGCTCAATGTCACACAAATCCAGGTCATCCAATTCTGTCTGGCCGGTGGGGGGCACTGTGCGGCGACAGCAGACCACTGTCACTTCTATAGGCAGTTCCTTTAAAATTGTGACCACCTCTTGGTGGTTTTCCCCGAGCAAAGTTATGCCATTCACCTGTAGGGAGAAAAAAACAAGTAAATTGTCCAGAAAAGACCAGTATCCCAGAAAAGAAATACCCCCGTCAATAACAAATTTGTATTTAATAAATTTAAATTTTAGAAGGAGGACAACCCAACTTTGCTGTGCTCACAACACTTAAAACCTGCAGTAACACTGACTACAAAAGTGGATGTCTAAGTTCAGACAGGAGGGCGGTTTGTGCGTGTGTTGTTTTGGTACAGGACCTTAGCAAGAACTCGGAAGCAAATCACTAACTTTCTTTCATTTTGCTTTGCCAGTGTAGGAGTTTGGAAATGAATAATAAAATTTTAAAAGGATCACCCCCTGGATAAAGGGGGAAAGGAAGAGGCACCATAACAAAAGCTATTTTGTAAGTTTCCTAAGTAAAAATAATAAAAAATTTTAAATGGTACATTTTGTGTGCTACTGTGTAATTTCGGGTAACTCATGTATTCAATTTTTTTGTGTCTCCATTAAAATACGCACCACACATGATTATATATATAGTAGTTATATATTGAAAGTGACAGGAATTAGATGAAGGGAGCCAGGAAGGAGACTTTTTCACAGAGTCTGGGGTCAAAGTCTTAATCGTTGATTCTTGGGGGTTTTGAAACATGAGAATGTGTTTATGATCGGTTCTAAAGCTTGAATAAATGTGTGAAAATGCAGAAACAAATGGAGTCAGGTGAACTTAAAAAACACAACAGCATGAAATGAGATCTCATGATCGACCTATATTCAGGTTTGGGAATTCCTCTCTGAGTGAGTTTGCCTTGCAGCCTTCTCTCAAGGATCGTTCAGAGGGGACGCCTCCGGCAGCCTTCTCTGAAGCCTAAGGAAGCGGGAGGGGGGTTGGGGGGAAGGCCAGGCTCCTTACTTCCAGCAGTTCATCTCCACTGAAAAGCTTTCCGCTGTGTCCCACAGGGCCTTCTGGCAGGACAGATCGGATAAAATGATGCCCCACGGTTGCTTCCAGACTTATCCCCAGTCCACTGTTCTCACTGAACTTGGTCACACGGGCCACCTGAAAGCAGGAAGAGTCACCGACAAGTCGAGCATCCTTTTGCTTCTGTGGTTAAATCTATGCGTGCATATGCCTTAGAGTTGCTTCTCTCCCCAGGTTTCAGACCCCTCACCAGAAGCTGCAAAGCTCAGGACATCACTGAAAAAGAATCCTGGTGTCTGCTGGTCTCATGAACCAAAACAAGATGGAAGCAGCAGCAGCCACGGGAAGCTCCTGGGACACATGGCCTTGCCTGCAGGTGCTGACCAGGGATGGCAGGGAGTCAAAGCTCCCGAAGATAGTATCAAAGCCTGCACTCCCATGACAGTACCGAAGCCATCCACAATTACTTAGTATTTCCCATTTCCCAGGGACCGGGCGAACTCTTTATATCGATGATTGCAATTTGATATCCTCTCCCTACTGTGACACTAGAATAAAGGAGAATGGTAGCAAATCACCCATTTTTCCCCACGGAATACAGTGATCACATTATTAAAAATCAGAAGTGCCTTCTCAGTTATGGATACTAAAGATTATATAATTTTTTAAAAAGCATAAAAGAAATGTGGGGCAGGGAGAGGAGCAAAGGGGTTAGGTAGAAAAGAGAACTCTTTTCAAACCTTAATAGTAATAGAAGCTACATCATCTAACTTTGAAATAGGAAAAATCATTCTCATTCCTTAAAGCCCAATGTGGACACCACTTTGGTTCAGAACCAGTCAGGTCGCCATCCAAAGTAGACATCTTCCATTTCCTCGCCCACATCGCTCTTTTTCAGATTTCCTTTCTGCTGTATCATAGAAGAGAACGTGGCAGATGATCTGAAATCAGACCTACATCTTAATCTTTATCTTATTCTGAGCAGGCCCAGTAAAGAACCGAATGGCTTCTGACTTAGGGCACACCTTGGCTCGTGGCAGGTGAACAGGAGTACAGCCAGTGCAGCAGGTGAGCACAAGGCAGTTGAGAGTTTCCGGTCTCAGCTATGACACCTGTGACCTCAAGGTGAGGCAAAGAGCCCCTTTCGTTATTCACCTAAGGAGCTCCCTTCATAAACGCTAAAGAACTTCCTCTAAGTTATGGGCTCCAGCCATGCTGACCCTACCCCACAGAAGCAATTTGCCAACTCTCTACGTTAACACGTTAAGCTTGTTGTTACTGTATGTTTGCTAATTACTTAGACTGGCAGTGATAACTATATTTTGATTGTTAACCATCTCTAAATAATAACTATTGTACCCTGAGGGTTAACTCCTGAAACATGGAGCTCAGTCAGACCAAACTCACTGCCACCAAGTCCATTCTGACCCACAGCAACACTGTAAGACGGATTAGAACGCCCCGTGGGTTTCAGAGCCTGTACATCTTTATGGAGAAGAAAGTCTGGTCTTTCTCCAACTTGAAACACTACCTGGCACAAATGCTCAACAAGGGTTAGTTACTATTTATATTACATATCATTATGTATGGCATTTTATCTACTCTAATTCAGATGTACCTTAACATGACCAGCAACTTAAGATCCTAGTGTTTTCTTTTTCTTTTAAAATTCCAGAAATTATTTGGTATGCATCTGATAGTTAAGAATTCATGTCAACCTCACTAAATCTCTTTTTAGGCTAAGAGATCATGATCCCTATACGCAAATCGTCAATAGGCGTACACTGGCATAAGAAAACTGCATAAAGAAACATGCAAAAATAAACTTCTTAAGGGAAGTAAACATGGGTGGGCCTTCAGAAAACATTGTGGAAAATTTAATTAGAAGTTCATGCAATTTTCCCAAAACTATTTGAAGCTCCGCCATGCACAAGGCCTTTGCAATTCTAAAGATTGATCATGATGATTTCTATCTTAAGTAAACTCTCTATCTATCTAACTGGCTTCTAGGAATATTAAAGTGTGGATGGATTATGAATTCTGAATGCTATCCTGTTTATTTTGGTTCCTTGCTTACAGGTCAACTTTCTCCAGTCTGCATTTTTAATGCCTGTAACAGCACTTAGGGGGCCTCCAAAAACCCTAACATCTGGCTCTCTGAGATTCTTTCAAATGTCCATCTTCATTTATGCCATATCCCCCAAGGGAGCAACCTACCACTATTTCATAGTTAATTCCCATAATCCTTTGCCATTTTGACAGCAGGGCAGCTTCCTGTTGCTGCATATTTTCTCTTTCTTCTGTCTCAGCAGGCAGTAAGGGATACTCTGCAATAGTCAACAATGAAGTTAGTGACGAGTTACAAACACCTCCGTAGCTTAGGCAGCTTGCACAAAGGACCCCAGCACTAAAGAACCCATCTGCTGTTATAAACCCGGCTCCTCCCTGAGAGATGGGGGGGGGGCTCTTCTTTCCGTGTACATTTCAACACCTCCATGTAGAAACCTATCGTTGCATGTTGGACACTATTTTAGGCAACCGCTTCCACATCTTCACACAATGTTCATCAAATGTCCATGCACGGCCTACTTTTCAATTGCGACAAAGACTCCCCAGTTGCTTCGTGGGTCACATGATGGTTGACCCTCATTATTGAACCTGTACCGGACAGTCACGTCACCTTCCATGTCAGTTCATCCTCTCTATTTCCATTCCGCTCTCCACGGGGAAGGAGGGCATGGCCTGTCTCACCAAAACCCCATAAACAACCAATAAATGAATTAATGAAAAATGTATGCAGCTCCATGTTCAATGAAAATTCATCAATTCTAAAATCAATAAAAGTTGAGCTGGTGAATCAACATAGAACCCCATAATTAGAATCCCACTAGTTCCCAAACATAAATGAATAATATAAAAAAGAAATGACTATGCAAATAATATTGAAGGCAAAATGCGTGGGTAAAGCAAGAAGCTTGTTGATAAGAATTTTAAAATCATATTCAAAGATTTCTAAATTTCATCATGTTTTTTACTATCGAAGGCTGTTTTGAAAAATCTCTACTAGGCAGTATTCTCTAATCAATTTTCCCATCTCCCTTATAGAATTCCAATTTCAAACTTAAAGAGTATTCAAAAATTCCAGTTTCCCAATTCTGTCTCTCCTCCTTACTGTAACTTAATGAAATTTCCCTCCATGCATACTTTTCAGATTCACTTAAGCCTTGAGTTTAGGAAATAATTAAGTGTTCTCCTGGAGAAACCAGAAACAATAAACTATAATAAATAAATTTGGGAGCAAGACCCCCAGCCTCATCCTCAATCTAATCATTTCAAAAGTAGATTCTACCCACCTCCTCTTTTCTTGATTGAAACAAGGTGGAGTTTTGAATGAAAAAGCAGGGAATCTATAAGCTGCTGGAAAACAGCCAAAGAGTAAAAACCATGCACACTACAGACACAACGATTCATCTCCCCTTTCTCAACTTCCCCACGTCTAGATGTGAGGCATATCGGAAGAGTTAAGGTCCATCAGTAGTCTTCTGACCTAGTAATTCTGAAGTTAAATGACTTGTCCCAGCTCACACATCACGTCAAATTACGCCAGTAGGGGCAGAGGTCCCTTACCCTCTGAGGGGGACCAGCAACTACTAGGAACATGGCATTGGGATTACAGGGGAGCTTTTGTTTTGTTGTGTTGGTTAATAAAGACTCTGGGGATTCTGAAGGCCAAGATCAAATTGGCCCCGCCTTCCTTGGCCCCCACCCCCACCCTGACCCATATGCAGGATCACCAAAAAACCCCAAGTGGTTCTGAGTCTTCAAGAGAGCTCACAAGCCATTCTTTCTTCCTATCTTGGGACATGTTCATGCCTTTTCCCACAAATCCTGATGTTCCGTTGGCCCTAAACAATTTTTTTAAATATCCATGTAAAAATGGCAGAATGGGATTAACAAATGTCACCCCCTCCCATCTCCGTCTTGGGCGATCAGGGACAGCAGAGTGACGTTACCCGAGTGGGTACCAGAGAACACGGGGCTCTCGGGCAGCGTCACCTGCTGGACTTGAACGCTCGGGGCAGTGAGAAGGGGACACCATGGGTGACTGTCACGGTGGCAGCCAGGCTCCTGTGTAATCACAGTCCCACACCAGGCATCTCTAAAACAATTTCTGGAAAGCCTGATATACTATAGGTTCGCAGTAAAATAATTACCTGGAAGGCTTAAGCATTTCTCTGCACAATTCTTTCCCAAACCAACTCAATATGAAAAATGAGAATTTGCAATCCCCTTCCAGCATCGGACCATTTCAGACCTAAACTTGTACGTTGCAAAGAGTCTCTAGTATATATATTAGAGTCTTTATTATTTTACGATTGTTTCTTCCAGCAAGTAGAAAAACACTGTTTACAGAACCAAATGATGAGTTTTAAACTATGTGTACATGTGGTTGGTTTCTAAAGGGTTATGGATAAAATAAAGTAAAAGACTCGGCTCAGCAGGAAAATACACGGGCTATAAAGGAGCTATTGCAGTCACCTCCATGAGCAATATATCGCATCTCCAAATACGGATGTATTAATGTAGCATCTCTGAAAGACGCTGCTTGAGTTGTTCCCACAGCCCAGATGCAGGATCTCATTTATTGAAAAGTACTTCTCTACGAGATAAGAAGAAGAACTAATGACCTGGCTCCTGGACTTTACCTTCTTCTTCTATTGGCAAGACATTGGAACTCCTCCTCAAAGATAAAGAATCCTCATCTGGGTCGGCATTTCCTTAAAGATAAGAATCATTTGGTAGTTAGGCTTCTACTGAGCCCTGGGACTTTCCTCATTCCACCCGATGAGTCTGACCATCTAGAGGAGGGATGGGTCTGCAGCGCTAAGCTTGTCAACAGCCACTCAGACGCACGGGGGCATTTTGCCCAGGGACGGAGTCATGTCAGCTGTGATTTTGCCTCAGCCCGCTACAGCACTAAGTATGTATATTCAAGTACAACAGGGGTGAACAGTCTTGGAAATGAAACATTTTTCTAGCCAGGATCCTGACTTCGACCAATCGAGTGTTCCATCAGCGAGCTGCCTGGGTCGCCATGACAGATACGCAGGCATCAAGAGCTTGGGAAAGGGCCTTTCTAAAGGTGGAGCCCCTTTCTTGAGCACTTCCATCCCGGGCCCCTCTAAGCGCTTCAGTGGTCGCCTCAAGACAGACCCCTGCCACGGCAGAAAGGTGAACGGCCAGGCATCTGCTGACTAGGAAATGGGGATGGGAGGAATGCACTGGAAAACTCCTCTGTCTACAGCCTCGTCTATGGTGTTAAATCCTTCCAACTTCAGTAAACTCCCCGTTTATCCGTTCTTAAGGGGCTGCTGGGGGTACAAACGATGCTTTGAATGGAATGTTTCAGAATGAGAAAAGTATCCAACCCAGGCCTAACTGGAAGCCGGATTCTCTTACCTTTGCTTGTGCTGGCATTCAGAGGTGACAATACTGTGTCTTTTGTGACGTCCTCCTCGGGCGGAAGCTCAGCCTCCTGCTTCAGGCCCCCTCTCCTCACGAGTGTCAGGTGCACAGTTTGCCCGGTGTGTCGCAAAACCTCTACTGCCTGTTGGTTAGTGAAACCCTGAAGGTTTGTACCATCTACCTGTTGAGAAGGACAAGACATGCCCCTTGAGAAGGGAAGAATGCACGCCCAGCTCTAACCAGCAGCCCTCCCCTCTCACCCCAGGTAACAAACCAAGCACGTTTCCTCTGCTGTGCAAACCTTTTCTTGACATTTTTACAACAGGAGTTGCATACAGTATCTGTCCTTTGTGATTGACGTATTTCATGAGCATCAAGACCTCCGGGTTCCTCCGTGCTATGGGGTAGGTGGCAGGTTCAGATCCCTTGTTGACGCTGAGGCGTATTACTGTGTGTATGCGCCAGTGAGCTTTCCCATGCTGCCACTGAATGATCCCCTGGCTGTTTCTATCTTTTGAGCAAAATTCTTTCAATGTAACAAAGTAACATTTCTCCAGAATAAAACACTTCCTGGGAGTGAGTCCATTCCAGCTCACACCGACCGTAGAGGACAGAGCAGAACGGCCCTGGTGGGTCTCCGGGACCGTGATTTCCACAGGCATAGAAAGCCTCAGCGTTCTCCAGAGAAGCAGCTGGTGGTTTCAAACTGCTGCCCCTGAAAACAGCAGCTCAACTGGTAACCGCTACACCACTGGGAGCGGGCTTCTCCAAAATGGTCAGAAATCAGTTCTCCATCTTCTCACAGGTATAAAATAAAGTGCTTCCCCATGCTGCATCGGCCCAAAGAAAGCACAAATCTAGCCTAAGACTGCAGTTGTGAACAGCAACCAGATGGGGAAAACTCTCCTAGTGCTGTCCTAGGGGTGCACAAGCTGGTGATCTTTCCCCCCAAATTCATGCCTGCTGAAAAGGTACTCATGATGCTCCCCGGGTGTTCGTCATGCTAAAACAAAGACGCACGGAGGAAAACAAGACCCAGGGACCAGTCAAGATAGCGACTTGACGACAGCAAGAAAGGACGATCCCGGAATGAGGGTTGTACCTATGGGCAACACTTTCCTGTATCTCTGACCTTGCTTTAGGGGAATTATAACGAGCCCTGAGGAAGTGATCAAACGCTTTACTGCTAAGCAGAAGGTTAGTGGTTCAAAGCCACCAATCAATCCACAGGGCAAAGATGGGTCTCTTTGATTCCATAACGATTACCCAAGTGGGAAGTTTGACTTTGTCCCGTGTTCTCTGTGAAGTAGAATTTGCTAGTTGATATCAGGTTTGTTTTGTTTTAATTCTATCTGAGATTCTACTTACATAGGAATGAAGATAAGTTTGAAAGGAAAATGCTGAGATACTCTCAAATATGTCATCATTACAGGCCCTCAATAAATACCTGCTTAATTCTTCAAACTGTACTATGGGACAAGTGTTATACCAGGTTTTAAAATCAATGATGTCACTGAGTTCTCATTTTAAAAAATCACACAATTAAGAACAGTGAAGGTAGTGACTACTAAAATGTGATATTTTAGAACTTGAACGAATTTGCTCATTTATATATTTTTTCAAGAATAGTTATCGAAGGGAACGGAAATTATGCCACAACGTGCTTTTATTCCAATTTGTATGTGGAGGAAGAGAATCAAAATGCTTGCAAAATGGTTAATACCACATGAGCCAATTCCAACTTCTAGGAGTTGGAAGTACACGTCCACATAAATCTTGACAAACGCTCACAGCGGCACTATTCACAAGAGCAAACAGAAAAAGGGAAAAGTGGAAACAACCCAGGTGCCCACCAACTCAATGACTGAATCAACAGCAGGTGATTCCTCACACTGACCGATACTCAGCACCAAGGGAATTGAATTACTGACATGGACTCCAACATGGCGGAACCTTGAACGTGAAGGAAGTTAGTCAGAAAGGACCACCAAGGCAGTTTTCCATTCTCCTGGTTATTTGGGGTAGATTCAATATTCGTTGTCAACACGGCAATTGAAAGCATCAATTCTTTTTCTATTAATCAGCTAGTCTTTGCAAGCTTATGAAGCACGTGAAATTCCCATGGCTTGGCCCAGACTCCCTTTAGTCTTCAAGGTGACATCGTTGCTCTTTGACACTTTAAAAGAGGTTCACACGCAGCCTATTTGCCCAGCCCCATAAATCACTTGATTTCCTGACTGCTGCTTTCCTGGGCATTGATTACGAGCCCAAGGAAAGGGAAATCCTTCAGAAGATCATTGTCTTCTCCATTCATCATGTTGTTGCTCATTGGTCCATTTGTGAGTTTTCCGTGCGTTGAGGTGTAAGCTACGCTGAAGGCTATGGACTTGGTTCTTCATCAGTCAGTGACTGAAGTCCTCTTTCTGTTCAAGCAAGATTGTGTCATAAGTTATAAAATCATAGAGTGGTGAATTTTCATTCTATGCTAAAATGGAGGTACACGGACTGAGGAGAACTCATTTCCAGAATATCGCCTGGACAACTAGTCAAGATTGCTTGGTTTTCGTACCAGGTCTCAAGAGGTTAATTAACACTCTTAGGCAGGAGAGTCATAGAACTAACATCAAGAATACTCAGTACAGTTGCAATGTAGATGAAAGGGGCAGAGAAAAAGGACTTTTATCTGAACATACTACAGTCCATTTCTACTGGTAGCATGATCTCAAGGGAACAACAAAGAAGTCAACACAAGCAAATCTATACGGAGAGGAATCAGCATTCCCCAAGGTGACTTTGTGAAATTATTCATATATGTTTGGGAAAAGGAAACACCCACAATTGTGAGTGTGTAAGAAACACTGAGGTAAGAAGCTAAGCAGATTTCTCTCCTGCAGGATTTCTCAGTTCATCAACTGCCCAGGGCTCATTGTGTACCCCAAGAAGCCGTCTCATCTTCAGTACTTTCTACACGTATTGACAAGGAGCCCCTCTGCACAGCATCTTCTTGAATTTATGTTGGGGGAAGAGGTAGTTTGGGGAATCCACTATCCAGAGAACATGAGAGAGACAGGTTCTTTGGCCACCACCTTGACCATCACCTTGAGCTAAGGACATCACCTTAATTAAGAAGGGCTGGACGTGTATTTCTTTAAAAGAATCTTTGGTCCAATAGCCACTATCAATGGTGTCACTCTGCTCATTAGAAAATACTAACAATAAGTATTCTGAAAAGAGATTCAAGTACATAAAGAGTGTTGACATCCGGTCTTTGATTTTAGGAAGTCTGCAACTGATATATGAAATATTGATTAATGTAACAAGGGCATTCAACCAGACAGGGAATAGAGCAGAATTTATCCAAGCAAGAAGTTCCACACTTTAGAACTGAGATCAGTAAAATTTCTAGTCAGTGCTCTGTTTCACCTCCTCAAAATAATGAAATAAGCAATAGCAATGGACAGCCTAAAGTCACCCAACAAGTTAAATTAGTACTGAAGTAATTGTAGTCCTTCAAATGGAATAAACTTGAATGCATCTTCAAACATGAAAACCGACAAAGCTACGATTCCATGTGTCACTTACTGCTGTAATCTGGTCTCCAACCTGGATTCTTCCATCACGTTCCACAGCGCTGCTTTTTGTAATGCTCTTTACGAAGATTCCTGAAGGTTCTGAGATTCAAAATAAGTCATTTACCAGAGTGTCCTCCCTTCATTCTTCAAGGATAACCTCCCAATACCGCATAGATATAAATTAACAAGCCACATAACAAAGCTTAAGCAGAAACGTAGGCCACACAATAAAACAACTGTTCTGTCTACCTTAAAAAGAGTATCAGAGCAGTCTAAATTAAACTATTCCTAAAGATGTTTTCCACTTACCTGCTAATCTTAGCATGTAAGGCTAATTCAATGTTTAACAAGACAGAGGTATCAGAGACAAACACTTAATTTAAAAAAATAAATTATTTATTGTTTATAACTACCTAATCTTTTATCTCCAATGTAGCCAGCAATAGTAATTCCTAATCCTTGGATATTCTTAGTGAGTTCCACATCAAATGTCTCATTTTCTTCACTTTTCTGGGTTGAAGCGTCGACCTAAAAGAAAATCCACAAGTAAACAAGCAAAGCAAGCCCCCAAATCTAAAGCCCTCACCTGGGAATAATGAGGTATAATTAGGCATCAGCGAACCCTGCTGGAGAGTTGCAGTGGACCAGAGGCCTAGCATCATCTTGTCCATCAGAAAGCAGGGCCAGTAGTAGCCTGAACTGGCCCTATCAGAGAGGTGAATGATTGTTTGTATACACATATGTTTACCCATCAAAGATAGTCTTACAATAAGTTCTGAATTGGGATGTCAGACAGTGGACAGAGCTCGTGTTTTGAATTCAGATAAACAAGTCTAGCTTGCTACTTCTTTCCAAGGGCCAACTTGCTCAATCAGGGGGTAATAATAACAGCTATATTTATTGAGACCTGTCTATGTAACGGGGCAAATGACGTCTTATTTGATTTCCTCTTACAGCATGTATTTGAGGTAAGTATAGTTTTCGTGCCAATTTCCCTGTGGGAAAATTGAGACACAGAAACTTTTTCCAAAGACAAAGAGTTCTTATCAAGCAAACTTGAAAAATTCACCCTCATGGAGTTGATGTCGACTCACAGCAAGTCTACAGGATAGAATAGAACTGTCCCATGTGATTTCTGAAACTTAAGTCTTCATAGAAATGGAAGCCCTGTCTTTTTGCAGAGTAATGGCTGGTGGTTTTGAATTTAAGACCTTGTGTATCACAGCCCATCAGGTGACCACGATGCCATCGGGGCTCCTATCTTTGCTCACTATTGTTTTTAACTGAATTGCATTACTGTACATTGTGTATTGAATTGAAAGTCACGGTTCACCTACATAAATATTAGTGGGGTAGGGTAATAAGTCATTAATAAGTGGCTTAAAGGCATCATGCCTGCGTGTGGTGTCAGCAGAGCCTATAGAGATTCTCAAAGGAACACGTAGGATCACAGAATGGTGGAGGGGCAGTACCAGGTCTATGGACTGCACTGGGAGCTAGGTCAGAAGGCATGACACCACCATACTGTCTATCAACATTGTATAAGTAGTGTTTTAGCACAAATGTATTACTTTAGATAAAGATGTCCCTGTCAGTTATAACAGCAAACACATTTTTCATAAGCCTGGCCTATGAACTGATGTATCCACAAGATTAAAGCTCGCTGCTCATTTGTTTTTGGACTTTCCTGGAATGATACTTTAGGTCGTGCGACACCGTCATCAATGGCTACAGGCCACGCTGCTCTTCTCTTGGTGGCCGGCATTTTGATGGTCCCTGATTTGTTCGATGTTCTGGCGTTTTGTTTTAATCTTGTGGCAATCAGCATCCGTAAGCTTATATCAATAACTCTTTTGAAACTGAAGCGGTAGTTAAAAGAAGACGAGGATTTTTTAAGGCTTCCCCTGAGCAGCTAATAATACAACTGATACTGTTCTTCAACATAGAATGATTTTACAAAACAACTTTGCTGTTAGTATCCATATAATCTAAGAAATATTATTTTAAGCCATTTGAAGCGATATGGAGTCCTGATATTCTAGGATTAAAGGCAATAGTAAACATGCTGAGTTGTGCTTGGTCCATGGAGGCGGCGCCGGGTCAGCCTGTACACCGCTAACTGGCCGTGGGTTCGAACGACACATGTGTGGGGCTAGTACGTCATGGCTTTCTAGAGACAAACTCTGACTGTATCTCGCGGCTATCTACCTAAAGGAGATAATTTTGTTGTAAAGTTCGATTTATTTTTTTTCATTGCACATAATTATCTGTGCAAACTTAGCAAAAGTTTAAAGTTTAGATAATTACAAGAAAATGACAGGATGAAATCTGCTTCAATTGAAACAAATGTGTTTTCTATTTTTAATAAGACTTATGCGGGTGCTATTTTAGAGGGTGGCAATTTGACTATCGAGTGGTTTTAAAAGGGGCACAGGCTTCAGAAATGATGATATGCACAGAATAGATATTTTTCTAAGCATTCAATTACATCAAATGGTTTTCGGTATTGCATTCATTTATGTATTGCTGATTAAAATGTTTTATTTACCACAAAAGAATGCCATTTAAATACTTTCATAAACAAGCTTTCTTTCTTTACTTCTTTCTCTTAGCAAAAAATAGCAACCAAATTCAATCCTGGGAACAAGAGAATTGTGAAAGTTTTAAGTGTTCTCATAAACTTTTAAAGGGCTTATAGAGAAAATCAGAATTTTATTAAAAAGAAAAATTCTGTAGCAACTAGTCAGAAAAATTTAATACAAAAATTATGTAAATATTTTTATATGGGTGTGAAAGGCTTATAGAATTTGTATTGGCTATAAATCTTACTGAGAAATTTGGTGTAATTTTCTCCTCAGAAAAATACAAGATTTCTGGCTAAAAATACTTTGTTGATATGTTATCCTTTATGAACTTGTGACCTGTAAGCTATATGAGATAACCAATGCATTCCAATAATTTTGAAATTTTCCAGCTGTTTTCATATCAAGTCAAAGACAGGATGGCTTGCCACTGTTATGAATAAAGCTTCTGTTACAACCTCAAAAGCAGGACTTTTGTTTAAAAGCTTATACAACCTGGTCAAGAGAAGCAACCTTTTGTTACAAATCAGATAACAGCTCTATGGCACACCTTAAAACATAGCATTGACAGATCGTGATAAGGTTGATTGACTGGCCTCGCCCCAGCAAACCAGCCACTGCACTTCAACCTCCACAGAGTCGAACGCAGAGACCTTCAAAGTAATGTGTGGAAAAGGAATCATTCGACATCCACAGCTGTCCCCCAGAGACATTTGTAAGTGAAAATTACACATTTTAGGGCCTAGGAGGAAACAAGGATTGCAGGTGGTGTAGTGGCTACCCGTTGGGCTGAGATCCGTGTGGTCAGCAGTTCAAAACCACCATCAGCTCCATGAGAGAAAGACTGGGCTTTCTACTCCTGGAAACACTTATGGTCTACGAAACCACAAGGCGTCACTTTGAGTCACCATTGATTTGAGGGCAGTGAGGTTTTTGTGGGGTTTTTTTAGTAGAAAATAACTTTTTACAATCATAACCCATACCACACAGCGTTATGCACATGCTGCATACAGAAAAATGTGAAATAGCCAGAACTTTTTAAGCAAGCTTTTTAATTTTCATCTGCATTGTATAATATTGCTTAATAATATCCTTACAGTACTGAACTGTAATTATATTTGAATTGTGTTTCATTGACACTTCTACATGGACATCAGTCAGTCCAGTTTCTAAACAAAAACCACTGTCATCTAAGTGATATTGTCTCTGACTTTCACCTAGGCTGTTTTTCTCTGCTCACCTGCATCTCTGGCGTGGACGATGAGGACGAGGAGAGGGTGATACCCAAAGAGGTGGGCGCCGTGGCTTCTTCCATGGCCCCCCGCGCAATCACCAACTTCACTCTGTTTCCACACTGCCTGAGGACTTGTGCTACTTGCTCACTGCTCATTCCAGCTAAGTCCGTGTCACCGATCTTCAGAATGTGGTCACCGCTGCACAACCGCCCGTGCTGGACAAAAAGAGGCCAAAGGATCAATGCGGGTCAATTTGTGCTACAGCGATCTTAAGTGCGGGGAAGGGAACAGTAGGAATGGACCGCTCCATGAATTCTCCCTCACGTGACAGTACACATGTGATTGTAATGCTGTCTCCTGAAGTATTCTAGCATGATTTAACATGGCATAACTGTCTGAAATTCATACTTTTAAAATCAATAGTTGTTATAAACTTTTGGTATATTTGTTTGATTTCAACCTCTGGATACAATGAAATATTGGTGTGTGTGTGTGTGTGTGTGTTTGAGGATGCCTATGTATGGTAGCTAGTTCCGTCAATTTGAAGAAATATAAAAGTGTAGGACTGGAATCCAACCTATCAATCAGGTCACAGTCTGAGTGGGGGGGTGGCCTGCGATAAGCAGGACCTTAGGAACCTCCCCAGTTCTCGGTCACTTTGCCTTCCTGCCTGCCGGGACTTCGTCACTGACCCTGGGAGGTGCAGGAGGACCACCATGTTTCCACCCAGCGTGGACCCACAGGCCTCAGCACGCCCTGGTCTGTGATTCCTGCATTCTGCAACACTGCATGTGGCTTCGTGAGTCAGAAGAGGGACGTTTGGGCTAGTATCTGACACGCAGACTTGAGTTGGACAGGGCTGGGGTGCTTTCTTGATATGTTATTACTTCTGGATAAAAAGCTCTTTCTTACATATATGTGAGCGTCTCTGGAATTGTTTCTCTAGCCAACCTGACCTAACACACTAGGCAAACACATGCAACCATGCTCCACGTGTGGTAGGAACACCCAGAGAGCACAGGATTAATAACAGTTTTCTGGCTGGCCATATCAATTATAGATACCCCAGAATGACTCACTTTCAGATGAAATCCTTGACAGATGAAAACGCAGACACACGAGACACGAGACAAGCAGTGTGAGAAGCCCCAGGCCAACATGGCCTAGCAGCATTTCCTGTGACGATGACATGTTCTGCACTGCTCTAGATGATAGCCCATAGCAACATATGGTTGAGGGGCTCGTGAAATATGGCTGGCCCAACTGAGGGACCACACTTTAAGTTTTATTTAATTTTCATTCTAATGTTAAAAAGTGGCATGTGGCCAGTGGCCTGAGTATTAGACAGTGAAGCTCTGAACTAACTGATGATAAAATGTTTATATCACAAAACTGTCAACGGGGGCACTTTCACTGCTACACCATTTGTCATGGAGCAATGCTGACTCCCGGCAGCTCTCTTGGCTCAGAGTAGAACTGTCCTTCATGGAGTCCTGAATGACCAATTTTTCAGACATAGGTCACTTGACCTCTTTTCAAAGTGCCTCAAGGTAGATTCAGACGTCTAGCCTTTCATTTAATAGACACGCTGGCTCACTGTACCACCCAGGGACTTTAATACAGCTAGAAGCTAGGAGCATGACCAAAATGTTCCTTAGAGTTAAGACTGGGGAGACTTCATCTGAGATTCTTGGGGCTTGTTGTCAAGAGAGACCAGCCTCCCAGAGAAGGACACCATGCTTGTCAGGTAGAGGAACAGCGACAGAGAAGAAGCCCTCAATGGGACAGACTGACACAAGGGCTGCAGCAACAGCTCAAGCAGAGGAGCAATGGTGAGGATGGCATATGGTTTGTCAGCGTTTTGTTCTAGCGTGCATTGGGCTGGTTTGGGTCGGACCAGACTAGACAGTAGCTAACAACAACAGCAGATGCGAGCTAACTTCTAAAAGGAAGAAAAAGTTTGCTGACAACTGTATGACTGTGCAAGCCTCCACTGTCCAGGTCCAGCATTAAGTGGGCTTTTCATTTACAAGCATGAGAAATGCTTGAGGACCCTGACTTCTGAGTGTAAAATTTAAAAACATATGCAAAAGCAGGAAAATTTGTAAACGAAAGTCTATAACCAAGGCAAAAATTACGTAAACTAGCAAAATGTCTCAAATTAATACATGCCATAATAAATTGATGAAAAGTTTTATAAGTACATTGAAATAATATCACACATCATAAAAGGCAATGCTTATATAAACTTCTCTAATAAAATAAACTGTCTTTCACATATGAGACAACAGCAAAAATCCATCAGTAAAGGACAAGTAGTGTCTTCTTTTTCCTCTTAATAATAAAGTATATATCTGCCACAATATCTGTGACCGTAAGACAGATGATGCGGTCAGCAAATAGGGTTTTAATTGCCAACGAAGGGGAGCCACCTCTACAATGGTCAAAGCCATAATTCTGGTTGTCGCCTGTGTCAAAGTTTCTTAAGATCGTGCGTAGTTTATAACTATAACTTAGGACCAATGCCCCCTTTCAAATGTGATTTCCCTAGGCCTAGGAGAGCATATTAGGAATAGCCTATTCAAATAGCACTGAGTAGCTTTGGCACTATCGAAGACCTCCGTTTCTCCTTCGTAATGGAAAAGAGTCCACCGTATTCCTTGAAACTCAATGTAGAAGACTGGCTTACCTGCTCCGCCGCTCCTCCGGGCAGAATGGTTTTGACGATAACACCAGTAGCCCTTCCTCCTATGATGCCGAATCCCAGACCCGACCCATCGTTCACCAACTCAACAGTCTCCACATGCTGCCAGTGAACCTGAAATCAGAGCTCCCACGTCAATTTGCAAGAATGTGAGAACGTTGCATAATAATCGAGACCCTTGTTGAGTGCGGTTACATTGTGATCAGTTATAAATCATCGGGGCCAGGCACAATACCGAGTCCTAAGGATGTACTCTTACCCCTGTCAACTGGTATTCAAGGAAGGAGTCTCTAAGTCAGGGGTTCTCAACCTTCCTAATGCCTCGACCCTTTCACACAGCTCCTCATGTTGTGGTGACACCCCCCCCCTATAAAATTATTTTCATTGCTACTTCAGAAGTATAATGTTGCTACTGTCATGAATCGGGTGACCTCTGTGAAAGGATCCTTCTCCCCCCCAAAGGGGTCGTGACCCACAGGTTGAGAACCGCTGCTCTAATTCATGCCGGGGGTTCCATTCCAACGAGTCTATAGGTTTTTTGATATTAAGTTGAATACCTCAGTTTTTGTTTTGCTTTTTTTTTTTTGCTGTCTAGGACTTTTGAGCCTGTCAATCTTCAGGGGTGCTATGAGTCAATTAATTTGATGGCAGTGAGAGTTGAGCTGTTATCGGTACCTTAGTAAATCCCATCCTACCTGTCATTGAGGGTTCAGAAACAGCATATATGCCTAAGGATGGGATGTACATGGAAACATACAACGTGCCAACAGATGTCGAAAGTCGGAGACCACCGCCCTATGTATTTCACTGTTAATCAGTGGTCATCTCTATCGGTGTTGTGAGGGCCAAAGAGTCAGTTCCGACCCACAGCAACCCTCTGGACTCCAGATGGAAGCACTCCGTGGGCCTGCGCCATCCTCCCAATGCGGCACTACACGCAGCAACTCGATCCAGCCAAGTAAAGACCGATGCTCGAGACCCTTCACAGAACTTCTAAAAGAGATCGAGGAAGAGCTTGTTGCCCATCAGAGACGATTCTGTATAATATCTGCCCTGAGGAAGGGTTCAGGATATAATGAGTTACTTAGAGTTCCTGGGATTAACGGTATGCTAGAATTCTAAACAGAGCAAAATCAAGGTTCTATCTCTACAGAGTCGATTTTGTGAAAACTTTAAATCAGCGGTTCTCAACCTGAGGGTTGCGCCCCCTTTTGGGGTCAAACGACCCTTTCACAGGGGTCGCTGGATTCATAACAGCAAAATGACAGTGATGAAATAGCAACAAACATAATTTGATGGTTGGGGGGTCACCACCCATGAGGAACTGTATGAAAGGGTCGCTGCATTAGGAGGGTTGAGAACCACTGCTTGAGTCTTCAAGAAATGCCGGCATGATACACGTTGCACACAACGAAAGGCAAAGGTTATTCCAGAAGCTATACGCTTAATTAAGATTCAATAACAAACACTCCAGGGTAAGGGCAGGTGAAAGAATCAAGCAGCGAAACTCAAGAAGTACAGAGAGACCATAGGAACTAGAGATCTGCCGACTAAGAGGAGGAACGAGGGAAACACAGAAAACTAAATAAACCCTCCTCTTCTTTTCCGGCATCTCTGTACTCACCGGGTTGGAGTGAGCGGAAATGGTGCTGGCTGCAGACGGAGACCGAGACACAATGGGGCTCATGAGCGGAGGCAAGGGGCCTCTGGCGATAACGAGCTGGACGTTTTCCTTGGCTTTCTGAAGGATGCTGATGGCTTGCTGGTGGGTAATTGTCTGATCGAGCGCCTGCCCATTGATAGCAAGGATCTGGTCGGCTTCCCGCAGTCTCCCATCCCTATCGAGGATGAGAGAGAGAACAAGGAGATGCAATGCTCTTGGAAATGTGAGAGATGTTGGCACACACGGTCAGCTGGTTTTGAACCCAGTTTTCTCATGTCCACCCTTCTTATCGTTTCCTGCAGTCGGGCTTTTTTTGTTTGTTTTTCAAAGTCATTTTATTGGAGGCTCTTACAGATCTTATAACAACCCAGAATTCAATTGTATCATGCACACTTGAACATATGATGTCATCATTTCCAAAACATTTTCTTTCTACTCGAGCCCTTGGTATCAGCTCCTCTTTTTTTCCCTCCCTCCCCCCTTCCCACCCTTGTGAATCCTTGATCAATTATCTATTGTTGTTATTTCGTTTCTTATACCATCTGTTGTCTCTTTCACCCACACTTCTATTATTTGTCCTCTCAAGGAGGGTGTTATATATTCAACCTTGTGATCAGTTCCCCCTTTCTCTCCACCCCCCCTCCACCCTCCATCCTCCTCCTCCCCTCCCCGTATGGGCACTCCCACTACTGTTCCTGAGGGGTTATCTGTCCTGGATTCCATGTGTCCAGAGCTCTTATCTGTACGTTTTGTCTCCCGGTGATCAACTCTTTTGCTGCTCATCAACCCTTCCCCTTCAGAAGCATTATTTTCCAGGTACTTACTCAGCGCACTCCTAGAGGCTCTCGGAGTTGGAGCTGACTGATGGCAGTGAGTTTTGAGGTTACTCAACCTGAATGTCCGATCTCAGAGGCACCAGCCTTCTGAAAACAGAAGTCCCTGCTGCCACCGAGTCAATTCCAACTCATTGCAAAGCTAGAAACAATGCTACACACCAATGGGGAACAAGGCTGTGTCGCCAGAGAAGCACACGGCCGCATCCTTCTCCCTCAGAACAGGGGATTTCAACCAGTGGCTGGTTATTAGCCAAGTACTTAGTCAGTTGGGCCATGAGAGTCCCTCCAAAATAGAAAGAATAAATGCCTATATTTAATTGGTACTTTGACTCAAGTTTACAAATGATTCCGAGTCACGGAGACCCTGCAGGACAGAGCAGAACTGCCCTCTCTGGGATTCTGAGACTAACTCTTTACGGGCATAGACAGGTTCATCACTCCCAACTGATGGGTGCACAGTCTGCGACCATGTGGTTGGCAGCTCAAGTCATAGTGCACCAGACCACCACCAGGACCCTCTGACCAGATTCATTAAAGATAGCTCAAAAGACCATGGGTCATTTGTATTTTTCTATAAAATCATTTCAAAACTCTAAAATTAAAGAACCATCTAATAACAGTGAAAAGAGTACTCTACTCCAACCTTTATTTCCTTGCTAAAAAGAAGTTGTGACCCTATAGACAAGCCACCCTTATTGCAAAGGACTTGCTGTTTTTAGTACAGTCATGCTACAATGAGAAGCCCTGATGATTTAGTGGGCTATAGGTTGGCTGTTAACTGCAAGATCAGCAGTTCAAAGCCACCAGCTGCTCTATAGGAGAAAGATGAGGCTTTCTACTCCCATAAAGAGCTACAGTCTCAGAAACTCACAGAGGTAGGTTTACCCTGTCCTGCAGCGTGGCTAGGAGTCTGAGTCCATTTGGTGGCAGGAAGTTTAACAGTACAGTGCATCCATTTGCTATGGAGTCGGTTTTAACTCACGATACTTGCTTGTGTATCAGAGAAGCATGGTGTCCCAGTGGGTTTTCAGTGGCTGGTTTTTCAACAGTACATCACCAGGATTTCTTCGGAGACATCTCTGTGTGGACTTGAACCCACAGCCTTTCACTTAGCTGCCTAGCACTGAGGTGAAGCACCCAAGGACTGAACCTGGCTAGGGACAAACTCTACCGCACTTCGTATTGGTCTGTCTATATTGACTTTTGCTTTGTTTCGATCTTCCCCATGGTAAGAGGATGCCCGTAAGCCACAAAAACAGAAAAGATGCTGCGAGTCTCACCTGTGAGCCACACTGCCCTCCTGTATCTCTTGCACAAAGATTCCCAGTTCTCCCCTGTTTTCACTCCTCAGTCCTACCACACTGAACCCCAGGCCCCCACTCGGTGGTTTGAGGAGCTCAAAAACTTCCACGTGGCGACCCTGTTCAGGAAACAAAGCCGGAGATGCACTTAAAAGACACACACTACAGGGACAGAAACTTAGGAGCAGCCTGATTGGGTTTCTAATAAATAGATAGATAAATAAATAAATAAACAAACAAACTTCTATGATAACCTTTATAGTTCACCATCCAAACGGAACATTTAATTTAATCACATTTCTGGGAGGTGCCTCGAAGATTCGGCCCATCATCAGGAGAAACAGAAGTTCATCGAAGACTCTCCAAGCCATTCTACCCTCCCACAAAATATGCCAGCACACTTCACAAACGTGTATGGGAAAATTCCATTCTCTTTTTTGTCCATTTTCCATGAACTTTTTGAAGCCCTCCTCTCTCATGTTTTTTTTTTAAGCATTACGAATGTGACAATATTCTACCAATGGAGCAGAGACGTGACCGCCAGCTCAGCACGGCGTGCTTTCTGTCCTGCGTTCTTACCTGGGCCATACTCCTGAGCAGCTGATCAAAGTCATCCCCAGCAGGCTTCCCATGGATGTGTGGAGTGGCAGCCCCCGTGGATGCTTCCACGTGCCCATGATTTGGGGACACCACACACGATTCATCTTGCGGAGGGGGAACCACAGGCGGGCAGAGGTGTGGAATCTGGCCGTAGTCCGCATTTGACGTGGTAGAGGTTGCGGTGCTTACCTAAGGGTAGTAAGAGTGGATAAGAGTTGATACGAGTCCGTAGACGTCTGGTAAACTACTTCAAAGGAAACGTACCAATAGGAGGGCTAATAAAGTACACAGGCCATTTCGAAACGTCCGTGCCCTTGATCTAGTCATTCGACGTCCAAAAATGTATTTCAAGAAGACAAATCAGAACGATAGACAGCTGCCTGCACAGGGATGTGTGCCGCAGCCCTCTGAGTCACATGGGGAGTGAAAACCCACCATTCAATTTCAGAAAACGCATTCAGACACACACACATCGCATACACGGGAAGAGAAATGAGGCCAAATGAACAATATGTTCAGGATCATGCCACATACATTACAAAGGTGCTATTTTTACATGCACTAAACAGCTGGGAGAACATGTGCTGAACAACCAATTTATAGCACTGGTTGTTCCTAAGAGATGAGGTTGCCAGGCGCCCTCTGCTTTCTGCGCGGCTGGAATGTGTATGACAATGTAGAACCAGGGCATGGGACCTTGGTCAAAGAGATGGCTGGCCTTTGGGCCCGGCCCCTGGCAGATCCCTTCTGGATGGATCTGGGTATATTGCTTACTAAGATGAGGCCCTTCTACGGACACCAGCTGGTTTCTGCAGATGCAGGGATTCTTGGTGGACCCCTCGGGCCATGTGATAGCAGCCGGCTCTCCAGGAGGAGAGGGGCACGAAGACGGCGTTCAACCACATGGCAAATCAATCAATCCTGCCTAGATTGTGAATCCTCCATGAAAAGTCTGAACACCAAAGTTAGCGTTAGCTCCTGGTTTGACACATCAATTCTGGGAACCTTTTCCAGAGGGCTCTGCGTACCTCCTTCTTTAACTAACGCTTACCCTCTCTCTTCCCTGTCAGAAACCAGAAGTAAGAGCATAACGGCTTTCCGAGAGTTCTATGAGCCCTTCTAGTGAACGATCACACCCCAATGTGGCTTGAGAATTCTCCAGAGCTACCGTTGGGCCTGGGGCTGCGCCTGGCCTTTTGTGGGCCCTTCCCTCTAAGCCAGAGCCTAACCCCTTGCAGGTGGTGCAGGTTGGGGACAGGTGTGCTGGTGTGGAGGAAGGGCTGAGCGTTCAGCCAAGCACAGGGCACAATGGCGTGAGCACAAAGAAAGAAGGCTGCTTTCGATGGGAAAGCCGGCACACGCCCACCACACAGACCCCGAGGTCAGGGATAGGAGGGGTCGCGGACCTCGTGGCTAGCAGTTTGAACCCCCAGCTACTCCTCAAGCCGAGGACAAGCCTTTCTGCTTCTGTCAAGATTCAGTCTCGGAAACCCAGAGGAGCACATCTCTCCTGCCCTATAGGGTCTCTATGCGTCAGAATTGGCTGACTGGTTAGTGAAAAATACAATGGAAAAATTGGAAATAATCGTCAAAACAGGGGAAATGGCCAATACTAAGTTCCAATTTCTGTGAGGGGTGTGGTTTTTGAAAATGTACAATTAGTTACCAGAAAAGTTAGACAATGATGTGTTGGGTCCTGCTCTATCCTCAGTCCCTTGCTCTTACACCCCTTTCCCACTGGGGCCCACCAATACGCATTCCCAAGTTGCTCCCTCCACCATCTGTGTGCCTCCTTCCCCTAATACCTGTATGACTGGCTTCTTCCTGTTATTCAGATGTGCTCAATAAGATGCGCTCCCCCTGACAACCGTATCCATAAGAGCACCCAACAGCACCATCCACGACATCACCTACCCCAACTTTCTCCTTGGTGCTTATTCACCATTTGACATACACCCTGCCATTTCTGCCCATGGACTAGAACGTGAGAATTCCCAGCAGAGGGAACAGGATTCTTTCATTCCATACTCTATCCGCAGTCTCTTGAAGAGGGACATTCACAGTTGGCACACTCAGTATACATTTGCAAAATAAATGCTTATCCTCTTTTTAAAAATCTGCCCTGAACACCCTTCCAAGTGTCATTATCTCCATTTTACAAAAGGCCGAGCCGCGCGCAGCCACCTGCTCACGAGCAGGCTGTGACACAGACATGCCGTGTGCTCCTGTCATCTCTGTGTTATCACAGAGCACCCTCTCCTCGAAATAAGGGGGAAGCTTCCTTTCAGAGACGTAAGTATTCTGGAGTGCATCACCAAGCTGTATTTAAGAGCGCATTACCTATCCTATTATTGACCCTACCTACAATCAGTTAAATACAACAGGAAAATGCATCGCATTATCAAGGTTACCAATAGCCAAACCAGGATACTGGTTATTATACCCACAGATGAAAAAGAGACCAATGTGTTGAAAAGAGGCATTTGGGAATCCTTTCAAATGCTTCTTTTAAAATCTACAGCAGGCATGATCAATTATTATTTTTTTCAAAAGCAAGCTTATTATGACAAGCCTTTTTTTTTTTTTTTTTTGTAATTCGGAGCCATGGCAGCTTCAGCAAAGTCTGCTAAGAGAACACACACTGCTCAGGTTGAAGCAGATGGCACACTGAAGTCTGAGACAAGCCGAGGAGCCCACACGCTGGGACCTAATGTCTGCACAGGAAGCTACTACTTGGACTTCTGGTACAGTGAGCCAGGACGAACAAGTCAAGTTCCAGACTTAGCGTCCATCGACGAGAGTGAAGTGGTGGGGTCGAAGCTCTGACCGTCTGAGGGACTCGAAGTGAAGGAGCAAAGCCTGGGGGCACACGGTTGAGTGCTCAGCTGCTTTTTGAAATGTCTGAGTTCGAACCCACCGGCAGCTCTGCAGGGAAAGGTCCTTGCGGTCTGCTCTCACCAAGACCGCAATCTAGAACACACACCCCCAACCTGGTGGGGGGGGGGGCATTCCTTTCTATCCCAGGAGGCCACTGTGGGTGAGAGCAGGCTCTATCACAACAACTACCGGTGAGCGCATGTTATCGGAATAAAATCGATAGGAGCAGAGCAAGGGTATTGTAATCTGAGACCCAATAAAAGTACTCAATATATACCCATAAAGCGTTACAGCCTCGGACACTCACAGGCGCCGACTCCACAGGTGCTGTCCTATGGAGTCACTGCAAGTCAGCCTCGACTCAGTGGCACTGAGTTTAGTCTTTGGCTTTGTCTTCCTCTATTTGCTAGAGATCAAACCCATGCCATTGACTCCTGCTTCTCCCCCCACCCCACCCTCCTTAGGTTCTACATCAGTGTAAAAGCAAATGGCTGGAGAGATCACAGATTTTCAGTTATCATTTAATTATGTCACCGTATGAATATATGCCCATAAATCACCAAGAGTATTTGTGCTACAATAGTTGCTTATTGAAATTGGCTCCTGAATTAGCATCTCCTTCAGGAGCAGAAATGAATTTTATTTACCTTGATAGGTCTGTTCATATCACACTTCCTATAAATATTTAATTTAAAAGAACACGACTCTCATCCTTGGTTTATAGAATATAAAATAAACAGAGGGAAATATATCTGGGGATTTTTTAGATGCAAATAAACAATCTGTATAATTTATGGAATTGCTAGGAAATGAGCAAGAGTCACCGAATAATGATCTGCTCTCGGCCCAACTTCTGGCTCTGTTATTTCCAACTAGAAGCAGCCTTCATGAGCTGAGTGAATAAAAATATATCAACTCAATTTATTGATTTTAATTAGTGCTGTTACCTAAAATGTAACTTAAATGTAGGTTGACTTTTAATTGCTCAATTAAAAAGTCTGCGAGTGGTTTGTGAAAGGATAAAACCCACGCTCAGTATCTAGGACAGGGAAAACCTTCTCCTCAAACACAAGCAGAGCCAGTGTTTGGTTCACGTTCCAGAAAGTGACAGCCAAAGCAGGCGCCACACCACTGGACAGATGCTTAAGGGGGCACTTTGTGAACTTGGAAAAACATCTGTACATTCATGCATCAATATCGTAGCAGGAATAAGGATTTATCTTTGCATACGGCTCCCAAAGTGGTAGGTTGCTACTCTGTTCCAGCATGAACCACACTCATAGCATGAGATTTTCAATGTCATTCCTGTAGGGGAGCCAGGAGCCCTGGGGGCGTAGCGGCCACTCGCTGTGCTGTAAGCACCAGGTCAGCTGCTCCTGACGGGCTCAGAAAAGGCCCACGGGCAGTCGGACGAGGTCTGTGCTGAGGGTCGCTATGAGTTGGAACTGACTGGATGACAGAAAGTGCAGTAAAGCAAGAATGTGGACACGCACGAAGCAATTTAGATTAAAAAACACTGTCTAGATTTTCATGAGATGATTCCTCAATGTTTCTCGCATTCTGCCCAAACACAACTAATTTATGAACAATTGTTTTATCTTTTCTTCACAGTTCTTCCAACAGTTTATCTTATGTCACACTGCTTGCTGTTCTTGGATGGCACTGAGTCAATCCCAATGCACACTAACCAATGGGGTATATAGAGCTACCAGACAGGCTTGCTCAGGCTGCACTATGCCTGGATCCAGATTACCAGATCCTTGCTCCCAGCTGCTGAGTTCAAACCAGTTGGGATGAAAAATTCGCCAATGTACCACCAGGACGCTTAAATTATATATATAAAATGGTGTGTGTGTGTGTGTGTGTGTATGGGTGTAATGTTATTATAAAAGTATACATATCTGAATATTTTCTATAGAACTAGCTCTTGATAAATGCACTAACATTTGATAACTGAAGAAAGCTGTAAAGAGCCCAAGCTAGAGAGGAGCCTGGCAGACAAGAGCTAGGTATTGTGTGCAGCAGGAGACAGGGACACTGTAGCCAAGAGACGGCCTTCTGTGACAGCACTCCTGGAAAGCAAACATGCTTTTCAGCTCTGCAGACAATGGCGCTCTTTGCATGGACCTCCATTACAAACAAGTAGAAAACCTATGTAAAGAGTTATTCAACAATAGCAGCTTTAAAAGATAAAACAAAACAAGAAAACCAACCACAGCAACATGGTAGTCAGAACATGACGAAACAAGATTCTGAAGAAAGGGGGAAAAGGAGGAAGGTGAGCCTCTAAATTCTGTCACACGGGCCACTGACTTCATGGGCCCCTTCAGAGGCTTGCTGATTCTCGGAAGCCTTGGGTAGCGATTTCCCTGGACAAGAGGAACATAGAGTGGAATTTAGTGGTACCAAGGCTGCCCGAGTCTTAGCAGCCAAGATTCTGGGAAGGACAAATCTGCTGAGAAGTAAGCCCAGCACCCTATGTCCAATCTCCCGCACGGTTATTTTGAGTCCAAAGAATGGATATACGTGTAGCAGGTTTTAAGAAACAAACAATAAAGTGAAGCTACTAAAGATCTACAAGAGTTGTAGACAGATCTAGAGCTGGGAGTTCAGGATCCATAAAAAGGAAGCCCTTTAGTAAGGAAAACTGCCCAAGTTCAGATTGAGGCCTCTACAGGGTGACACTTAAGTAGAGTCCACATAAAAACAGATCAACCTAACGAGGCGGATACATCAAATGAGAACCGGCTGATTGAACCATAAGCTACCTTGCTGCCAGAAAGAAGGACACAGGAGCCTCAATATTTTTCTCCCCATAAACAATGTCTGCCACTCACTCACATACAGCGAGCATATATGAAATCAGGACCAAATGACAGCAAAGTAAGAGAACACAGAGAGAATAGGGAAACAGATTTACCCTACAAACCCGGAGGCTGGCAGAGAAGGGCTCTAAAAGAACCAAACGTGAGATGTTAAGGAAACTTGAAGGAATGGTGGACAATGTACAGGAAATGTTAAAGTCCACAGAGGAATGGAATCTATTTGAAAAGAATCAAATAGAAATCACAGAGGTGAACAATGCAGTAGCAGAAATGGCAATTCTAGGGATTTGGAATCTATATTTTAAAAAAAGATCCAAACTGAATATCTAGGACAGACTATAGAAACATCAAAATGAAGAATGCTTAGCTACAATTAATATCATATAATATAAAGTAGAAGGAAGGATTAGGATTCTTGAACTGTAAGATAGATCATTAAAAATCACTCATACTGTGTGTAGGAGGCCTGGTAGGGCTTTATCAAGGGCAATGTAACTGAGAAGAATTACTGAAACATGAGAGTGGGACAAGAGGAAAGTAAAAGGAAATAGAGGAAAGAGCTAGAAGGCAAAGGACATTAATAGAGGTCTGAATAAAGGCATGTACATAGGTAAATATATTTATATATGAGAATGGGAAAATAGATATATGTGTGTATATTTATAGGTTTAGTATTAAGGTAGCAGATGGACATTGGGCCTGCACTCAAGTACTCCCTCAATGCAAGAACATTTTGTTCTATTAAACTGGCATTCCATGATGTTCACCTTCCCCACATGATCCCTGAAGACAAAGTGGGTGCATTAGCAAATGTGGTAAAGAAAGCTGATGGTGCCTGGCTATCAAAAGATATAGCATCTGGGGCCCTAAAGGCTTGAAGGTAAACAAGTGGCCATCTTGCTGAGAAGCAACAAAATCCACATGGAAGAAGGACACCGGCCTGTGTGATCATGAGGTGTCAATGGGATCAGATACCAGGCATCAAAGAACAAAAAATCATATTGTGAATGAGGGGGAAAAGGGAGTGGGGACCCAAAGACCATCTGGAGGCAACTGGGCATCCTCTTAGAGAAGAGTTGTGGGGAGTTGATGAACCAATCAGGGTGCAATGTAGCAAGGACGAAACATACAACTTTCCTCTAGTTTTTTAATGCTTCCTTCCCCCCACTATTTTGATCCCAATTCTATCTTACAAATCCAGCTATACCAGAGGATGTACACTGGTACAGATAGGAACTGGAAACACAGGGAATTCAGAGCAGATGATCCCTGCAGGACCAGTGGTGAGAGTACCAATACCTGAAGGGTGAGGGAAGGTAGGGTAGAAAGGGGGAACTGATCACAGGATCTACATATAACCCCCTCCCTGGGGGACGGCAACATAAAAGTTGATGAAGGGAGATGTTAGACAGTGTAAAACATGCCAAAATAATACTAATTTATAAATTATCAAGGGTTCGTGAAGGAGGCAGGAGGGAGGGGAAAAATGAGGAGCTGATACCAAGGGCTCAAGTAGAAAGCAAATGTTTTGAGAATGATGAGGGCAACAAATGGATATACGGACTGCACTTTGGTAGAAACAAGAAGACTTGCTGTAACGTTAGAACAATTTTTTGGCTTCTGGGTCAGGATCATCTCTGCCTGACCTTTGGATTTGGGACTGAGTATTGCCCACCACTACGTAGGACATTTCAAGTGTCCAGAGTTTCTGTGAATCACAGAACCCAGGGATGTGAGGGAATCTACCCAAAAGAGGAGCAAGGTGATAAATGGAGCAGGCTGGCGTCTTAGAAGTGCTGGACCCTGGGGCATCTTTCATCTCCCACTCCTTGGGGGCCTGCTATCAGTCTTCTAAAAGGAATGATTACCACATTTTCTATTCCACATCGGGCTGTAGATACAATGAGCAAACAAGTAATAAATAAAAAGCTATAAACATTAAAATTAAAGAAATAAAAACTGCACCCATGTGCAAACCACATATCACTGAAACCTAAAACAGACCTACAGATAAATGATTAGCCTCAATACGAGATTCGGTACAGTCGCTGGATATCGAGTCATCAAACTGGAAAACTGACTACTTCCTAGCAACATTAACTAAATCATTAAGAATGGACTATACCTCTGAGTGAAAACTTCATGACCCATCAGCTACTTTACAATGAAACGGAAGAGAGGAAGAATTTGGGCAACTTGAAGAGTAGTCTGGTGTTTTAGAATGAGATGGATAACCCTTCTCAGACCAATGCAGATCCAACTGGCTAATTCCCACTCACACAACACATTCTTTCATAAGTGCTCAGATCAAGATGAATCCTTACAAATGCATTTCACCCTCTAATGCACCTGTAGAATTTTCTTCCTCAAAGATGATGAATCCTTCAAACTGCATTCACTTAATTGCGCTGACAAACAGGTAAGAAGGAAATCATCATCATAATGATATAACACACTGTTAAACTAAGGTATTTTGATCCCCTGGGTGCAAGGCTAATATAACTGTGAACTTTTAAAACAAAAAAAAATGCTAGAATGGATTCCTGCCTTCTCTGCCGCACTGTACACAGACCTGGTTGGTGAGAATCATGGCCGTCCAGGAGGTGAGCATGTTACCACGAAATGTGCCTGACTCCTTCATTTCCCTCTCTCTCTTATGCTCTATGATTTTATTATAATCTTTACATATCATAACTGTACAATTGCAAGTACCGAACCCGTGATTAGTTGTGGGGGGTTTGGTTTCCCCCACACCAACCCTTGATGGCGACGTTCCTGCTCAGCGCAGCTTGATCACAGATGGGACTGTAGGGCTGGCCTCCGTTTGAGACACCACGTCCCCTCCCTAGACAGGAGCACTACAGAAGACAGCACTGAAGATACAGTTTGGGGAGAGCAGCCGGTCTGATCCGCCCACATGGGGGTAAACCGAGAGGGGAGTGAGTCAGACCAGCAATGGGAGCAAAGCCGAGAAATCCCTGAGGGATCCCAGTTGTAGACTTCTGATTCAGGGGCAACACTTGGCACCCCATCTGGACTAGTTGGGGGTTACTCACAGGGGGTCATGCTGAAAGCCTTAAGGTGTAACGGGGTTGGGGACAAGACCGCTCCATCCCTGACAGCAGGCAGAGGAATGGGGTCTTGTAGAAGGCTCGCCCCTCGGACACTAATGCTGAGGACTGAAAGGGTCTGCGTGCTGCTAGGTATGTGAGTCCTGGGCTATGGGTCCCTGGAAGAAAAGGGATTGGACTGATGGATGACAACATGCCCTGCTTGCAATTTAACAAAGAGACTCATCTACTCTGGGTCAGGACAACAGTAAAGCTTGGAAAAATAAAAATTAAAAAGGGCAAGGTTTGCATCCTCCACACTCTAAAAAAAAGCTGTTATTGTTTCAATACTACCTACTCTGTAAAATTAATATTATTCTAAAACTATTTGAAGATTTGATGAGATCATCTTAAATAGTTTCACCAGAAAAAAAATATGACCCCTCCCCAATACCCCTCAGTTTATCCCAACAAAATGTTTTCAAATATGTGGATTTCCTCAACTAAACTCACTGTAAAATCCTGAAATATGGACGTCTTATGTTTCATCTATCCCTTATGGGTTGTTAACTGAAAAGGAAGCTAATAGTATTAGCTCCATTTTATGGTTACAATCGATCACTCCAGAAGTACTCGTATAATGGTGTTGTCCATGAAAATGATTACTTAGGGTCAAGTGAATTTCCTGAAACATTTTTCTATAGATGATCAAAAGCTGGGTTTTAGGCCTGTTAGAAAGAAGAAAAAAAGGAATTGAATGCCAATGCATACTTGATGGATATGATATCTCTATCATTTAAAAGCTACAGTACATGTTAATGTCTTGAAAAAAAGGACTTGCCACTTTTGCAACTCTAGTTTTAAACAAATTCATAAGCATACGCTGCTAGTTCAATTTCCCAACTCTTTGTTTGTTACTCTTAACACGATGAGGAAGAAAAAGAAGTTACTCCCTGGGGACTGTGCTGAGCAGGTGCACCTCTTAGAGATGCAGGCTTCTTGGGTTTTTTTGTTTTTGTTTTTAATCCGCACCTAGTCTTTTCTACTCGCAAAGCAAGAAATGCGCTTATTTTCTTGTGAATTTACCAAAATGCTGTAAAACACTCTTTGGAACCGGTCCCAAATATGAACTGTAAAAATGAGATACGGCGCTGAGAGCTTTCAATAAAATACACCACTCAAAACGATAGAGATCCCAGAAAACTATCTTTCAGACCTAACAGGCCTTCGGTTGACGTTGGGAACATCAGGAGACCCCTGCTTTTCTCTCCATCTTTGAGCGGGAGACCGACAAGGACACAGCTCGGATCTATTACCAAACAAGGGAACGCTTGCACAGTAATGGATGGCTGCACTCTGATTTAATGATCCTTACTTTTAAAGCTAATTAAAGAAATGGAGCTGCATATTCAGAAGGGATTCGCTTAATGTAAGGAGACTATTGTTGGACATGAAGCAGCTCCTTGCTCCTCCACTAACTCAGAGACAGAAGGGAGCTATTCAGCTCTGCAGGGGGAAACGTCTCAGCTGGAACAAGCATAGTCTGACATGTTCCGCAGACCATCCGTGCATTCATTCAACTATTGACTGAGCGCTAAAACACCCAGGACACTGTGCTCTTAGTGAAGGCAGCGGAAAGGTACAAGACGAAACTCCTGAAATCATTACCATTCTTCCTCAAAACGCAACATATACAACACAGAAGTGCTCAAACCCACCACCCGCTCCATGGGAGAAACCTGAGGCTGCCTGCTACAGTAAAGGTTCAGAGCAGCAGAAATGTAGGATTTCTAAGAGTGAGACTCCACTGGATGGCAGAGGGTTGGGAGGTTTTCTGAAACAGATGGCCAGACCTTGGAGTGTTCAAGCCACCAAGCCTTCAGCTAGTAGTGAGAGGTGAACGGTGTGAACAGCCTACAGCCTAGATTGCCCATAAAATCAGTCCAGCAGGCGCAGAGCTCGCGCGCCTTGCTTTTCGTGCCTATGAAGTAAGGAGTGGCAAAGCAGACAGTGGTTGGTAATATATCTGTCTTCAAAGGCCCCTCTGCCAGACACGACCAACTATCAACCACAAACTCAAGTGGAAGCCCAACCCCACTGAAAACCTAAAGAAGAAAATGAATGAAAGAGTACGCAACACTCTCAACCCCTCCTTTTTGATATTGAGGAAGGTCTGTATGGATGAACACTAATATGCTTAAAGCAATACTGACGACTTTCACCTTTAAAGGACACCCGACAACAGCAAACGTTAAACTTATCACTCGCTTCCAACATTGTCAGCTGAAGGGTGTAGCCCACATTGGAAGTCGTGCTACCTCACAGTGTTCTGGTTTCCACTAAAAGCTGCATCTATGAAGGTTTTATTCATTTTCCAATCTGCACAATAAAATACTCTTATGAACATCAATCCACAAGGTCTAAATACTGGGCACAGCTCGACTCAAGTACTCCCTCAACAATAGAACACTTTTTTCTAATAACCCTGCATTCTGTGATGCCCAGCTTCCCGACACAATTGCTGAAGACAAAGCAGGTACATAGGAAATGTGGTGAAGAAGCTGATGGTGCCCGGCTATCAAAAGATATAGTATCTGGGGTCTTAAATGCTTGAAGATAAACAAGTGGCCATCTAGT
This sequence comes from Tenrec ecaudatus, assembly GCF_050624435.1. NCBI lineage: Eukaryota > Metazoa > Chordata > Mammalia > Afrosoricida > Tenrecidae > Tenrec > Tenrec ecaudatus. Next base: position 13,821,341 of record NC_134539.1, read on the forward strand.
TCAGAAGCAACAAAGTCCACATGGAGGAAGCACACCAGACTGTGTGATCATGAGGTGTTGAAGGGATCAGGTATCAGGCATCAAAGACCCAGAACAAAAAATCATATCATTGTGAATGAGGCAGAGTGTGGAGTGGGGACCCAAAGTCCGCCTGTAGACAAATGGACATCCCCTTACAGAAGGTTCACAAGGAAGAGACAAGCCAGTCAAGGTGTAGTAAAGCACCGATGAACCATACAACTCTCCTCCAGTTATTGAATGCTTCTCGCCCCCTCAGCCAGCCTCTCTCCCCACTATCAGGATCCCAATGCTACCATAAAAATCTGGCTAGACCAGAGCATGTACACGGATACAGACAAGAGCTTGCAATACAGGGAATCCAGGACAGATAAACCCCTCAGGACCAATAATGAGAGTAGTGATGCCAGAAGGGGAAGAGGAAGGTGGGGAAAGAGAGGGGAAAGGGATTACAATGATCAATATATAACCCCTTCCCAGGGGAGCAGACAACAGAAAAGTGGGTGAAGGGAGACATCGGTCAGTATAAGACATGAAAAAAATGTATAAATTATCTAGGGTTCATGAGGGAGAGAGGGTCAGCAGGGAGGTGATAAAAATAAGCTGATACCAAGGGCTCAAGGAGAAAGAAAATGTTTTGAAAATGGTGATGGCAACAGATGTACAAATGTGTGTGACACAATGTATGTATGTATGGATTGTGATAAGAGCTGTATGAGCCCCAATAAAATGATTAGTAATAACAATAATAGGCACAGAAAACATAGTGCAGAAATAGTCCATGTATACTTTATAAAATAATATTTTCAAGGTCTTAATGACACAAAAATCTCTACAAATACCTGAGTGAAAAGATTGAGACTTCTTTTCCCAACGTCTTAACATTTCTATGAACAGTAGAGTAAATGCTAGAAAATAACTTGAAGTTAAATTAGCTACAGCTTTGCTGTAAATGTTTCTCATTATTGTTGTAAATGACAATTTTCAATCCGCTCCCCTTCCAAAAAATAAAAATGAAGTGCTACAGTGCGTGCGGTAAAATGCAATAGGATGCTTTCATCCATTCTCCTGGGTTTCCCCTGAGAGTATGATTTTAAACAAAACTGGTTCTTCTTCCAACTGGTTTGAACTTTCGTGATATTTGGTTTTTTATTATTGTTATTTTGTAGAGGTGTGTGTGTGTGTGTGTGTGTGTGTGTGCGCGCGCGTGCGCGCAGTAGATCATGATGAGAAGAAAGCACAAATCACTGTCAGCTCCCTTCCTCAGGCTCCCTCAATCATTTAAATTTCTTGATCAGATCGTAAGAATGATTAACTTTTATCAAATGTTGATGCTTCCATGTATGTCTGTGAAGAATTAAGGATGAAAATGGCAATGGACAGAAAGCCCATCTCCACAGTAACAGAATACGATGGCCGTCTCCAGGAAAAGCACATGGCTGGTGTTTTGAGTTGCAAGCTGAACTAGCCCCTTTTCACAAACACCATCTGACTTGACAAAAACAATTGAAAATCAAATCATGATTAATTCATGCTTAGATATTTGGCAGGCATGTTCTCAAAAATGAACAAAGTACTCTTGTCATTTCAAGGCGAACAAGTGGCTGTCATTCTTGCCTACAGTAATATTTGTTTCAGTAAAATTAGAATTTTGAGAAATGTGTTAACTGCCAACAGAAGCTTAAAACCTTTCCATAAGGTAAAGCTTCCATTGATACAATTGGAAATGGTGTTAGAAAATGTAATTATTTGATTGATATTACATAATGAAAAGCAAAATAAGGCATATGGACTATTTACATAACTCACTGAATCTACAGTTTTCAAAATGGCCAATCCAATACAAAATGTATGCACGGATTATAAAAACATCACAAAGACAGACAAACCAATTTTCCTAATACAGTAAAAATGCTTATTTGCTAGTTTCAGATCCCACTAATATTTAAGAGATCATCATGAGACTTGGTCCACTATCAAAAAAGAATATTTACAATTATCTTAATTGATATATTCCACGTTTTTACAGTTACTTCTCTATGCGAGGCTAGTTTTCTCCATATAGGAAAGCTAAAGGCAAGTCCAAATGATCAAATGCAAAGAAAAGAGAATTTAGTTGTCTTCTTTAAGCCCAACTTTAACATGTAAAAGTGTAAAACGATGTTAGGATTCTTATTCATTTCTAAAATTCATTCTTGATGATGGAAACATATGTATAAATATATTTGATACAATTGATGTGTGGATTGTTATAAGAGCGGTAAGAGCCCCCAATAAAAATATTTATTAATTTTAAAAAATGCGTCCTTGTTACAGTAGTAGGTGCCCTCAGTTGACTCAGACTCGCAGTGAACCTATCGATGCACAACAGAACAAATGACTGCAGTCCTGGGCCATCCTCACAATTGTTTCTATGCCTCAGCCCACTGATGCAGCCACTGTGTCAATGCATCTCTTTAAAGGGCTTCCTCTTTACGCCGCCCCTCCACTTTACCAAACATGTCCTTCCCCAGGAAGTGGTCTCTCCTGACAACATGCCCATGCGTGTGAGACAGAGTCTGGCCATCTTGCCTGAAAGGGAGATTCTGGTCCTACTCCTTACAACACCGATCACTTTGTCCTTTTAGTCCATGGAACTTTCAATAGTCTTCTCCAGCACCATAATTCACATGCACCGATTCTTCTAAGATGTGCCTTATTCCATGTGCAACTTCCACGTGTGTATAATGCAATGGAGAATATCATGGCTTGGGTCAGGCACACCTTAGTCCTCAAAAAAGTTAACACCCTTGTCTTCAGTACTCTAGAGGTCTTGAGCAGCAGACTTATCTAATGCAACATGTCTTTTGATCTCTTGACTGCTGCTTCCATGAGCATTGATTGTGGACGTAAGCAAGACAGCATCCTTTGCAACTTCAATCATTTCTCCATTGGTCGTCGATTGGGCCAGTGGTGAGGATTTGGGTCTTCCTAACATTGAGTTGCAATCCACACTGAAGGCTGCAATCCTTGATCTTCATCAGCAAGTGCGTCAATTCCTCCTCACTTTCAATAAGCAAATCATGTCATCTGCATACCACAGATTGCTAATTACCTTCCTCCAATCCTGACGACACACTCTTTTCCATATAATCCAGCTTCTCTGAATATTTTGCTCAGCATCTAGATTGAACAAGGATGGTGAGAGGATACAACCCTGAGGCACACCTTTCCTGATTTTAAACCAGGCAGTCAGTATTCCGTTGTTCTGTTGGCACAACTGCTTCGATCCATGGACATCCAAGTCCACAAGAGCACAATGAAGTGCTCCAGAATTTTCATGCTCAAGGTCATCCACAGTTTATTGTGGTTCACATATTCAAATGGCTTCTCACAGTCAATGACACACAAGTAAGTAGCTTTCTGGTATTCTCTGCTTTGAGCCAAGATCCATCTGACATCAGCTATGATATCCCTTGTTCTAGGTCCTCTTCTGAATCTGGCCTGAACTTCTGACAGTACCCTGTTAATGTGCTACTGAAAACGTTGTCAGATGACCCGAAGCAAAGTTTACTTGCATGAAATTTTAGTGACATCATTCTATGGTTGGAGCATTCTGTTGGGTCACCTGTCTTTGGAATGGGCACAAATATGAAGATCTTCCAGTCAGTTGGCCAAGTAGCTGTCTTCCAAATTCCCTGGCGCAAACCAGTGAGTCCTTTCAGTGCCTCTTCAGCTTTCAAACCACTTCGATAGTATTCCATTAATCCCCAGAGCCTTGTTTTTGGCTAACGCATTCAGTGCAGTTTGAGTTTCTTCCTTGAACACCACTGGTTCTTGCTCATATGCCACCTACTGAAATGGCAGACAGTTGGCTGGCTCTTTTTAGTTCTAAAATGTATAGCGGTACTTATTCCTGTGCTTTTAAATGGAATTAATAAATATTTAGACTATTTCCTCAATTTTAATTTTATAAAATGGCAAGTCTTTGGGGTCCTTAATAATTTCTGAATGTTTAATAAAAGGCCATGCCATGTGCCCCGGCTGCTTGAGAACCGCTGCCTTGGACTATGAAGCTTCTACAGGAAGAGAAGGCAACAAGACAATGAAGTGATATTTACTGAGTGTTTGGTAAGCACAGGGCTTATTGACTTAAGACTCTATAGCTCAATATCATTTCATTTCCATTTTACAACCAAAGGAGCAAAAACGGTCACATAAGCTATAAGTATTCATCTTAAGAAATAAATGCAGTCTTTTTATTTTTGTGCACATCAGTTATTAATTAATAAATGTGAGCCTCCTAATCTCACCAAACCACACTGACACAGACCTGGTACTGCCTGGGTCCAAAGACAAGCTCTACTACATAATGTTTCTCCACTTCCATCCCTCTCTGTAACGTGAAGGAAGGACTCGTACTTACTCTCTAGTCTGCGTACAATAATGAAAGGGCTCACTGAGTGTATAATCAATCATTCCTGGAAGACTGAAGACGAGTAAATAAGTCACCTAGAGGTAAGAATTAATGCTATTGTTTGTGGCCATCTGGTTGGCCCCGGACTTTTGGTGACCCCTTAGGTATTGGACCAAATACCTAATACACAGGGTTTTCATTAGCTAATTTTGGAAGTAGATTACCAAGTCTTTCTTCCTAGTCTTTTAGTTAGGAAGCTCTGCTGAATCATATTCAGCATCACAGAAGCATGCAGCCCTCAAATGATGGATGCTAGCTTCACTGGAGGTGCTCAGGATCGACTGCAGGTCTCTTAAATGAATGGCATGAGTGATCCCATTGCACATCCATTGCCTTCAAGTAGGAATAATTCATAATGTTGAGGTGATTACATCTCATAACAATCATAAGGGCTAGGGAAGAATTAGTTATGGTGAACTGAATGAAAGCTTCCAGAACAAATTGATTGTGTCAGTCACATAATTGCATGTTAACTTGATGATACCTGTCAGTCAGGTCACCAGCTGATGGAGCATTCTTGTGGGCGTGGCCTCCTCAGATGGAGGGCCCAGAGAACCTCCCTTTTTCTCTACCCTGACCTTCCTGCTTGCTGACCCAGAGAGCTGATGGAGCCTTGCCATGCTTCCAGCAATCTCGGATCCACAGGACTTTGCAGGGACCAGCCTGTGATCTTCTTGCATTTTGCATCATTGCATAGGGTTTTGTGAGGCTGACGAGGGGCTTATGGACTTGATTGGGACTGAGTTGGGATGTTTTCTTGATATCTAGTTACTTCTTGATATAAAGCTCTTTCTTACACATATATGAGTACCACTGAATTTGTTTCTCTGGTCAACCCTGCCTAACACCTTGGTTTTTCTGTCCAACAATTGATACACAACTTTGCTTTGCAACATTAATTGTGATCATTAAAATGACTGGTATCATATGCTTGGCTCTTCCAGGGAATGGACATCTCCCTGGTGTTACTGTTCACCATACAGGCCTGCCGATCCTACGGCCGAAACTGAGCCATGGGGTTGAGTTCAGTTCTACGTTTACGTAGTATCTAAGGGCCACAGTTTCAGGCAATTCCAACAGTCCAATCAGATCAGTAAGGCTGGTCTTTTGTATGGTTTTTAGCTTTATTTGTTTCTATATTTTCCTCCACTCCATGCAGGATCTCCAAGAGCATCATATGAGATGGGTTAGTGGTGGTAGAAGACACCATCTTGTTCTTCTGGTTTCAAGGTCACAGAGGCTGGGGTTCACACAGCTCTTTAGTCATTTAGACTAATTGTCTCCGTGAGTCTATTATTTTCACCATTCTTTGTTACTCCAGACTGGGAGCGACAGTAACTGAACCTTGGATGGCCACTCACAGCTTTTACGACCTCAGTTACTACTCACTAGAGAGAGATCTAGAGCATCAATTTTGTGGACCATTATGCCAACTGACCTTGGTGTGCCCCAAGACTATATAGCACAGAGGCCCAAAGCCTAGCTACTCCTTCCCTCCCTGCAGTTGGTTTTGGCTATTCACAACTTTACTCCCAGTTGCTGTACTATATTCATGGATCTATCTTCAGCACATATAGACATGTAGAAATATCCGCTGTCAAGCCCATAAATCTTCAGGGTGCAGTCCCATTCAGAAGACTGTATATAGTAGCAGATTGATCTTTACAGTAGCAGATTGCCACTCTTCCATGGAGCAGGTGGGTTTGAAACGCTGACCTTGTGGCTGGCCACGGAGGGCTGGAGTGATTCACCATGAGGACACCAGGGCTTCCTAGCAAGAATTCCAAACTCACTGCCATCACGTCAATTCTGACTCACAGGGACCCGGCAGGAAAAAGAACTGCTCCTGTGGATTCCTGAAACTATAAATCTTTACAGGTGTATTAAGCCTCACCTTCTCCTTCCAGCGTGGCTTGGTCATTTTGAACTGCTGATCTTGTGGTTAGCAGCCCAAACATAACCCACTCTGCCACCGGGGCTCCAGGTAAGAACAAGTATATGTTAACAGCTATAACAATAATCCAGCATCTTCCCAATATGATAAAGAAAAATGTGATGTTCTCAAAGCAACTTTAGTTCTTTGGTTAATTTATTTGTGGAAAACTATTAGTCCTCCGGCATAAATAACTGAGGCACAACAGCACTGAATATTTGGGAAAATTAAAAACATTCATACATGAAATATCAAGCAACTGCTTGTTGAGCAAGAGTAAAGTACTAAGCACAGGCTCTCACAGATGACACACGGCATGGCATTTACCCTAAAAGGAATGAATGGATGCTAAACATGCAAAAGAGAATACAATGAATTCTATCCCTTGTTTTTCGCGCTCGTTAAGAAGCCATGGCAAGTGGAGCACAGCACAGACGCTGCAGTCAAGGCATGTGTGTTTATGTGCATTTGCAACATGCCCTTCCTTTATTTGAATCTCAACACTTCTGTGCCTCCGCGCGATGGTTGTGAGGGGGGCGGGGGAGAACAGTACAGCTAGCCGAAGGTTCCAGCCGCGGCAGATGACTTCCGAACCTTTCCAATCAAAGGGGAGACGTTACCAACATGGAAAAAGGCAAGCCGGCTCAAGCGCCAGAGCAACTAGCTCAGTAATTCAGATATTGAAAATTGAGACAAACAACGTGTTAGAATGTTTGCAGTATTGTTCCTACCAGTCACACATTTCCAGGAGACAAATAAAACTCGCTCACTCTTCACAGTCTGCTCAGTGAGAAGTCAAAGTAAAACAGAACCCAAGCCTCCCAGACGAGCATTTTCACAAGGAACGAGACACAAAGGCCGCCATCGCGTCGCCACTCCACAGTGCGTCAACTTCACTCCGTTCATTTGCGCCCCATCATTCTCAAGAAAAGTCGTGGCTTGTATTTTTTTAAAAGCTCTTTGGTTAAGATTTGGGGGGAAAGTTCAAGGGAAGTCTTAGTTTAAGGGGCTGGAGTTTGTGAAATATGAACTTTGAAACATAAACTGAGACCCCAGGCCTAGCAACTCACTCCTTCAACGGGTTTGCTGTGTAGGGCTAAGAATTTTTCACAAGTGCCCGGATACATTTGCTGTACGTATGTGAAATCGGGTGATTTTGCCTTTTGTTTCTTTAACAGCATTAGACCGCGTTTGGGGGGCTGCCCACACAGCAGGGTCGGCTCCAGCAACTAACCTCAGTTGTCCAGTCTCCTGGGTCACCTTCTCCCCAAGGTGGAAGCATACGGAATAGTCCCTTCCTGGCTCTCCTTTCCCTTCCTCAAAGTCCCTGCCCCTTACATGCTGCTCGGTCTCCTGTACGTGATTTTTTCACAGTACTTATGAGTGATAGTCATTATTTTGTGAACCAATCTGCTCTTTAGCTACAAGTGACGCCACAGGTTACTTTCAGTTGAAAGTTTAAAGCTTACCTAGGACATCTCCCAGTCTTTCGGTCTCAGCCACTCAGTCTGGTGTGCAAGTGTGTGTGTAAATGTTATATATGCGCACACGCACCATGTTATGTACATTCCTATATAGCACTGTTGTCCAGGTATCTATGTCATATGTGTATATTTTATATGCATAATAGCTTTAAGTATATTTCTCTTTATTAATATTATTAACTGCTTTTTCATTCAATTGGATTCTTTGTATAGAAAAAAACTAAGAATTCAGAAACAGTGTCAATTAGAAATTAAAAACAACAACACTGACTTCAGGGGTCATACAAACTTTCTAAATCTGCCAGAAGTAACTGTCTGCCCCAGGTTGTGCTGCACAATCTCTAAGTCCCAGTGTTCCCACGGGGACAAAGAGGGGTGAATGAACTCGCAAGGCTCAGGGTCCAAACCCAAACCCAATGCCATCCTACATTAGTCTAGGAGATTCCATTTTCATGGGCCCAGACAACCTCGTCTTTCTCCCTGAGAATAACCGGGCTCTGAACTGCCCACCTTTTAACTAGCGGCCCAACATGAACCCCTGACAGCACCATCAGGTTTTTTAAAAGGATTTTTCAGGAGAAGCTATTGGTATTATTGTTATAACTTCAGATGTAAATGAACCTCCATCTCGCTTAGATTTTGGAGTCAAATCTAAGGACATCCAGTGCCTTTCACGTGGCCCCTTCTCTCCAAAGACCATTAATCTGTCCAAAACACACGCCAAAAAATCACACAATTAGCACCATTTGCTGTTTCAGACACACATGCATGCCCAATTGCAAGATGGTGTTGCATTTTAATCCAGCACTATATAAAATCCAGTGCCTTCTTGCCCGGGATAAAACAAGAATTTCAGTCCCTTCAAGGGCTCTATATTTACAAACTTTTAATTTAAGGAACAAACATTCAAAAGCTGTTATTGCCCAAAAATAAAGTATTTGAAATTCCGACAGTAAATAAACTTTATGGTGAATGTGAAAACATGAGATTCAGTCCTCATCTAATTCCTCTAGAAAATGCACAATGAAGTCTCAAAAGCTAAACACTTCTCCTGGAACTGCAACGCTCTATTGTCCAGCTAAAATCATTTCAGAGGTCAGACAGAGGGGAAAAAAAAACCCTGTTTTCACCTTCACAATCAGTATTAACTGTGAGGGATTCCATTCCAATTTTAGCCAATTCTTGTTAACAGGATCAAGGCATATTTTCGTCCTCTGTGCTCCACCCTCCCCCGGACAGCAAGCCATAATTTAACCTGGGCGTTCTTGGGCGACAGTAGTCATTTCCCTGTGGCAGATAGCAAGCCTACAGATGAATCATCCTCATTTCTGCCGCAATGACAAGGCACCGAGCGAGAAGTTATGTTCTCGTCAGTCTTCTAAGATCGAAAGGAAGCTGGGGAAGCCCACGCATTTCTGCGCCAGGAGACCTGAAGAACACAGGAACAGCACCCCTCTGATGGGAGTCATCAAGGAGCAACAAGCCGTCTGACAAATCTGCATCTCCTCCCGCCATGCCCCGGGGGCGCAAAAGTCTGCCTAACACCCCTTGCTTGCACTAAACATTTGAGAGGACTCACGGACGATTTTTCTAGGTTCTCTATAATAGGCTCCAGTTTTTGGACAGAGCATCAGGCTAGCAAAGAGAAGCAAACAAAACACAAGCTATATGTGACCTAGTGATCCCCTGGACAGAATTGTCAACCTTATCTAGGATCTGATACGGTCTTCTCAGGAGTACAGCGGGAAAGACGCATTTCTTTAAGAAGCTTTTTCACATCATTGAAGGTCTTACCTATCACAAAGGCTTGAAGAGCCCTAGAGAGTTCTACCTTTGTAAACCCATCCTGCTGTGCCCCCTGATCCCTCCCCATGATCCCATGCGCGGATAATAAGGCTGTACAGGTCTAGTGACCAGGCTTTTTCCACCTGGTACTATCGACAGGAGAAACCAAAACCCAATTCACTGCCATTGAGTCACCCGTGATGCATGGTGACCCTATAGAACAGTGCAGAACTGACCCGGTGAGTTTCCCAGATGGGAACTGTGTGAGGACAGGGGAAAGCCCCATCTAGCTCCCTGGGATCTTCTAGTGGTTTCGAACTGCTGACCTTTCAGACAGTAAAACAACTCATAACCCCTACACTTCCAGGGCTCCTTGATCGACATGGGGACCCATTAATTCTTTGGCATGTGTGTGGTGGGGCGGAAGGTTGCCACACATTGCCGAATGTTGAAGAACATCCTAATTATTTTGTTAGATGCCAGGGATGACAAATATTTGCATCAATCAAAAATGTCACCAGTCATTACTAACGATTCCCTGGAAAGGATCTGCAAAATCATCCCCAGAAAAACTAACCACTCCATCCCCTTGACAACAGTGTGCCTGCTTCCTGCTTGAAACTGCGCGCGCGCACACACACACACACACACCTGCAGAAAATCCCAACCATCTTTCCAGACTCAACTTATACATTATCTCCAATGATGAGTTCTCTTCTAGTCAAAGGAAGTAACTCTTTGCTCTTGTCCCCCTCCCCCATCCTTTTTCTATGTAACCCCTGAGCGGACATAGATGCATAGGTAGGTCCTATCCGTCCTTCTAGACAGTGAAACCCTCTGTAATGCATGGAATTCTTCTCCTGAAAAGCCTGCTGTAAATCCCAATACCTCTCTCTGCAGTCGGAGCTCTAGTGGCTGCTAACAGCAAGTAAGTCAGGAGTTCAAGCCCAACAGTCTCTCTGGGGGACAAAGATGAGGCTTTCTGCTCCTATAAAGAGCATCAGAAACCCAAAGGGGCTGGTCTACTCTGTCCTATACAGTCATTATGAGTCAGAATCAACTCGGTGAAAGTGAGTTTCTTATTTTGTTTTATAAGTGCGGTGTTAATCCCATTTGAGAATGGGCTTCTTTGTTAGGGTGCAGAGGCAGTGTTAGTGCAGAATGTGTCTAAGTCCATCCCAGATGAGATTGAAAAGAGATCAAACAAGCGAAGGGAGCAAGAAGAAAGGGCAAGGAGAAATCCCAAGCTCCACAGAGAATGGCAGGAGCAGAAGTGCAAAGGAGACAAGGACCTTCTTGTGAAGCCCATACAGGGAGACAGTTCTCACTTCTAACCTCTTCGATTGTGAGGAAGTACGTCTCGGTTGGTTAACGCCACTCACTTTTGGTGTTTCTGCAAGACGCGGTGGTACTAAGGGACTAACTCACCCTCTGGCCTCTTATCCAGCGCATTTCCACTGATTTCAAGTGTTTCAACGTGCTCATTAATAAGTGAATTGTGAGCCCTCTATCAAAAGGTCGCTAAATCTTTCATTGGCAAGGAGAAGTTTGGTTGCTAAACGAGCTCAGACTGAGAAAGACAAGATGCTCTTATCCTTTCCCTACCCCCATCCTCCTCCCCTCATTATTCCCCCCAGAAAGTGAGGAGGATTTGCTCTTGGGAAACTAAAATTCAGTAATATACGGACTTATCTGATGGTCCAATGCTTTGCAGACACTGAGGGGTTTTTTTGGTTTTTTGTTTTTTGTTTTATAAATTGAAGGTTTGTGCCAGCTCGGCAGCTGATGATTCTCATAATAGTTTACACTTTGCACACTTAAGACAGTCCCATGCAAACGTAGGCTTTGCGTGTGCTGGAGAGTCAACGGAGACTTAATTGCTCTATCTCCCATGTTGCGCTGGCCTAGAACTGCACCTGCAACAGCTCCGAGGCATGCTTGGACTCAGGTTCAGTGTCAGTAACCCCGTCCTTCCCGTTCTGACAGTTCACATCCACTCATGTGTGCCTCAGTTTACCTTTGAATAATCTATAATCCCACATGGTTCACTGTCCTAAATTTGTTCTCATTACTTTTGGAATGTAGTCTAGTTAAACTGGCAAGCATAGAAAGATAAAACAAAATTTTATTCCATGTGAGTTTTCATTTCAAGAATACAAAAAAAAGAACATCAACAATTAAAAAATGCTTTGTCTGGCGATCCTACAGGGCAGAGCAGAACTGACACTTTGGGTTTGCAAGATGGTACAGTTTTTTTTGGGGGGGGGGTGCAAGAGGCCTTAACATTTCCTCACTGCACCTATTGGGATTAAGAGAGTGACCTTGTGGTCAACATATCAGTGGGTAGCACTCTACGCCACCAGCTCACAGTCACCAAGTCTCTTCTGACTCAAAGTGACCTTCCAGGACAGAGGAGAACTGCCCTTGTGGGTTTCCAAGATTGAAACTCCTCATGGGAGTAGAAAGCCTCATCTTTCTCCTGTGCAGCACCTGGTGGTTTCAAACTGCTAACCAGCAGCCCAAAGCATAGCCCCCTACACCACCAGAGCTCCTTAAAAAGAAGGATCTAATTATTCCAATGACTACTGAACACTGGTTTTCAGCTTTGAATCTATGGTTGTCCAGTACCTCACCAATTACTTTGAGATGTCATAAAATTTCAAACAAACAAAAATAGAAATACTGCCTTAATTTTTCACACACATATCTTATTAATCTACAGATATGCATGCCAGCCACATTGCCTCACCAGACTTTTCTGGAAAGGTAAACGGGGAAGATGGTTGGAAATATAAGCAAACAAAACCACTGAATTGAACATGACGGTCCCAGAAGGCTGGTGAGGACTGACACATGCAGCGTGCACTTGTTCTGTGTCCTAAGGTCTATGTACGCAGCAGTCCTGGTGCAACACTGCCGTCAGTGTCAGGCTGTCCCCAAAGGAGAATGGTTTGAATCCACCGGCCAGCCAGCGGCAGGACAAAGAGCAGCCAAACTATTTCCAAAAAGCCTGACAGCCTCAGAACTCTGTGAAGCCATCCTGCTCTGTCATCCAGGATCAGAGTCAACTTCATGGCGCTGGCGTTAAGCTCACTTTCCCTGGAAGCGGTTGTTGTTGTTGCCACGGGAATTATCTGTGTCAGTCGCTCCATCTTCAACCTGGCCGCTGTGGCCACAGCTTACAAACATACGTAGGCAGGACCATGTTTAAGTCTTAGCACTAAATTTCTCTTGGGACCAGTAACTTTAATTCATGGTTTTCCTACAAGTAATTCGGAGTAAGAAGACATTCCATTTAGTGTCCACAGTCAATTCCTAAAAGCAGGCAATTCAGCAATCAGGAAAGCAGTATGGGTCTATGGTGGCCTGGAGAAAGTTCCGGGGATAAATATGCAAATTGAATATCCCCATGGCTGACAAGTTTCTATTCTTAAACTGCTAACGTGTTTATTTCCCCCACAATAGTGGGGACTCTGTCATGAATACTCATTAAGCTCTGGAGTTATTAGCTGTGATGACGAGGTGACAGTGAGGACATGACTTGAGAATTTGCATGTGACAGATCATTGTCACCCAGTCACGGTTCTTTTTTCCCTCTCTTCACTTAAGCAGGAATCATGCAATAGCAAATGAACTGGTGTTATTAGGGATCATTCAGGTTTAATCGCACACATCCTTTTAGCTGGCGGTAAGAACAATACGCAAAGCGGCAGAGTTAAACAGAGGCATCAATTATACTCTCAGACCTGTTAACATTTTTGACAATATTTAAATAGCACATCCCTTCAGGGCATGGCTTCTTTGCCCTCTCAGTTACACACCTGTCAAGTGTTTAATTTGCCAAAGGGAAACAGTTTGATTTCTGAGGGCAGTCTTAATACTGAGAAAGCAAATTAGAAAAATTAAACCTTATTGAATTGAAGCACTGAGAGGTGTCTGAGAATGGAAAAATTGTAGGCTTAATTCAACATGGCATGTCAGCATATGTCACTAATGCAGCATTATGAACATGTTCTCCAGCACGCTGCATAGACCTCGTGCTTTCTGCTTATTCACCCCCTTTGCATCTGTAAGAGCCAGAAGAATGATGGAGCGATTCGGAGGGCTCATTTCCTGGCAGGGCTAACAAAGACGGAGACAGCAACTTGAGCCTGCCGAGACTATGGAATTATAAACGCGAAACTTCAGTTTAAGTGTGAGGTGATAAAGAAAAACTGTGTGTTGCCAGAGGTATAATTCATGACAAAGTATTTTGGTCCACAAATACCTTAATTTTCCAATTACAAGTAGTAACAATATTAGCAGTTGGTGCATACCCAAAAAACTTAAACAGGATAACATCCAGAATATGTACATATAAAAGTTGAAAGAAGAAAATAACACACTTTTCAAAATGTTTGTTCATCAAAACAAAGAAAAAATTGGATGAAAACAAATGGAGCAAAAGGAGCAAAGAATGGAAATCAAAGTGAAGATTCTCATAAACTATAAAGACTTGTCGATGGTTTTCATGAAAATGAAGCTCTTGGGCTCTAGGAACCAAGCTTCACCCAGAAGAAATAATAATGTAATATAGGCTGTAGAGTTTAAAAAAAAAATGGGTGGGGGAAGCAGGATGGCAGAGAGAGTTAGACAGAGAGGAATGGGCCTTCCAAGACAAGAAAACAAGAGTTCTAGTTTTGACTCTCCCCTTAAATACGAGACAGCCCTGGTGGCAGAGTGGTTATGGGTTGAGATGCGAACCGCTAGGTCAGATGTTCAAACTCGCCAGCCACTGCAGGGGAAAACAATGGGGCTCTCGACGCCTGGACAGTCTGGGAAACCCATAGGGTCAGTTCTACAGGGGTTCGCTAAGTCAATGTCAACGTGATGTCAGTGCACTCACTTACAAACAAGCCAAGCTCGGCAAGCCACTGTGGTTTGGGCTGGATGTTGCCCTTGGTCCTTGTTAGCATTAGGATCCCCCTCTATAGAGAGTTGAACAAAAGTCAAAATTCTGAAGCATGGAAGACCTGCCTACAGAATTCCAAAATGGAAAAAAAAAAAAAAGAATTCATCAAATGAGCCTTGATCACATTATGCTCAATCGTTTTCCAAGTATATTTCAACCAAACTGCATGGGACCTAAGCAGTCTGGGAGCCACCATCAACGTTTGGCACCAATCCCTGCCATTTATACATGGTAGAACAAGCTCCCCAGCCAGAATGTCCGTCCGTCCCCTCGTTTTGGCTCACAGGAAGTGCCTGGGTGGTGGCACAGGGTTAAGTGCTTGCCTGCTATCCAAAAGGTTCCCACTCAAACCCCCTCAGAGGTAAAGGCTTGGTGATCTGCTTCCCAAAGATCACTTCCCTTGACAGCTCTGTGGGAGTGCAGTTCCCCTAGGAAACACCTGGGGTCGCCAGGAGTCAGTGGCAAGTTCAGGGCAGCTGATTTGTTTGATTCAGGAAGCAAAGCTCTACTCTGACACACATGGGGTCCCCCAGGAGTTGGAACTGACCCCAAAACAATTGGAAACGACGATTCAGCAAGTGTGGCCCCCCTGCAAACGCCAGTCCCTTTGTGGAGGTCAGCTAGAGGACACGTCCACAGCGGTCTCTCCAGGCTAGTGGCTTTCCCTAATGCAAGCACTCTTTTTGTTCCACCTTTTCTTTGATTCTACCTGAATTTTCACATAAAGGGAGGCATCAGCAGTCTAACATCTTCGCCCTCTGAAAAACTAAATCATGTTTCTTAGCACAGTGACGCATATAATCAGGATGCTAATATTTTAGTCTCTCTAATAAAACCCTGCCAACCCATTCAGAAAACGAATCTCTGAAACCAGTGTTTTCTATTAACTGGAAAAAGGAACAAGTACCACTATATACAGGTATTTTTTATATCTTATTTTCCTAATTCATGATGTTTAAAATGGATAAGAAATAATTGGCCACAGGAAAGCATTTTCAAAGATGCTCTTGGTTTACCTTCTTTGCATCAAAGTATGTGGATTTAAAAAGTCACATGACCTTACACAGATGCTCTCTCTGTTAGCAATACCTTAATTCGCGCTTTTGTATTTGGCACATTGGGGGAGCTTTTTTTTAATGAGAGCTGTTTTTCACTGAATTATGAAACTAGTTTCAAGTTTCATTTTTAACCTTCTAAGGCAGAATATTTGTTAGTGAGTCATCCAGAACCATGACATTAATGCTAAAAAAACATCAGCATGAGAACTAACTTGGATTGAAGGCATCATGCGATCCATCTCAAACCTTGTGAGGATAGAAGCTATTTTTAAAAACACTTTAAAAAAAAACACTTGTGAAACGGTGATTATATTAAGTAAGTTCAAAGAACATTTGACTTCTGTTTTCATGCTGTCACTGGGATATGCTTTGATTTTAATATAAACGCTGGGTCTTTTGAATGCTCATAATTTTTACAGGGATTTAAAAAAAGAACACTGTGTTACATTTAGAAGTTCTACTGTTTGTCACCACCTGATGCTGTCATAGCAGCAATAGCTACTTACACTCTTTTGAGAAGTGAGAATGTGCAATTCCGCTAACTGATGACAATGTAACGATTCCGTCTACTGTCAAAATAGAGGTGATTTCCCTTCCTTACACAGGATCGCATGCAAATCCAAGCTCCTCGCAGAGCTTAGGAGTGTACTGAATCCCTGAGTGTGGAGGAGCAGGACCACACGGACACCGGGGTTCAGTGATGCTGGCAAGCACGTCGCCGGCCAGCAAGCAGACACATATTTTTAATCATCTCCTTCTCCTATAAGACTCCAGTCTTCGGCATCCACACAGCTTTCAACAGGATGTCATATCATCCACAGCAACCCGCGACAACCATTACGAAAATAACTAGGGGGAGAAACGGCACGTGAATCTGAACGCCTCGTTTGGAGGTTGTAAATGGCTGCGTTAACTAGGCATCAACACACACATAAACCAGCCTTGCCGAAGCACACCAGCCTTTCCAAAGATCCACCTGTGCCATGAACGACTGCTGGGCGGAACGAAGCCCTACCTGGTCTTGCAGGTGCTGCACAGACGTCTGAAGGCTCAGGATCTGGCTGAAGAGCGGGCTCTGCAGGACGGACTTCAAAAGGCTCAGTTTGTCTTCGTTGGCCACGTCCCCGCGTTCTCGTAACTTGGCCTGCAAGCGTTCTGCTGCCTGCAGCGCCCGGTTTTTGTCTGGGCGGAAGATAGCAGGAGTCAATAGCAGGATTCAGATGGCAGTGTCAAACTTTTAAGTCACCGTGCTTGTACACATTCTAAAACCACCCCATGCTCTCTCAAGAACAAACAAGTCTGACTAAGCAGTGCGACCAGAATGCCCCATAGAGGCAAGGAAGGAAAGAATCCATGCCTTGAACTTGGGACATATTGTCAGGAGAGACCGGTCCCTGGAGAAAGACAGCATGGTCGGTAAAGTCGAGGGATATCGAAAGAGAGGAAGGCCCTCAACGAGATGGACTGGCACAGTGGCTGCAACGAGGGGCGCACACATAACAACAATTGTGAGAACAGAGCAGGTCCACACAGTGTTTAGCTCTGTTCTTCATGAGGTCGCCAGGAGTCAGCACTGATCAGCGGCACTTACCCACGACAACTCTATCAAGAACACAAAATTGGCTCGAGAGAAAAAAGGGGGGGGGGGGCAGTGAGCTGGGGTTGGCTATAACCCTGGGTGACACAAATGATGGAGTCCTTGATTACTAACCACAAGCTTCATGGTTCAAACCCACCCAGAGTCTCCTCTCCAAAGGAGAGCCCGGCAATTAATTCACTTCTCATTGGCTCGAGCCTCGCAAACTTCAGGGCGCAGTTCTACTCTGCACACATGCCGCTGCCCCGAGGTGGAATGGACTCCAAGGCAACTGATTTGGCTCCATGTTCCTCTGAGTCTGCGCCTCACACCTTCAACTCGTCTGTAATCTGTTTGGTTTCTGCCTGTCCATATTAGGGTGTATCTCAGAGGAGTCATGTCAATGCAAGTCACCCTCTTGAAGTTGTGCCATATGTGTTTGTGTTTTTTGACATGGGAAACACAGGACTGATGCACGGGTAGAGACGGCAAGTAAGGGTTTTGTGGGGAGGGGAGTACAGCGGTAGAGGAGGTGTGAAGGGGAGATGACGTCTAGGATTCCGTGTAGAAAAAGAATGCTTGGAAGCAGATTGTGGTAGTAATTTTACAACTCAGCTTGATATGATGGAACTATGCAATGATATATATATATATATATATATATATATATATATATATATATATATATATACTAAAATAAAAATGTGTGTGAAAAGAGGGCTCTAAATGGATGCCGTCTGCAAGGGGTTGTTTCGAAAGTGCACACATTAATTCAGATGAAGGACACTTAGGGCCCCCCCCCCAATTTACTAATGGCCAGAGCCTTCCTGATAAATAAACTGTGATTAACACCTATTTTGTATATTCAATGTAGTCTGTGCTCACATAAAATCTTTAAGTTCAACATGAGATACAAAGGTATTTTGCAAAAGTCTATGATTTGCACGCTCACTGGAGGGGTTAGAAGAGCCTTGGTGACATAGTGGTTACAATCCACAAGGTCAGCAGTTCAAAACCACCAGCTGCTCTGCGGGAAAACACTGGGACTTTCTACTCATGTAAACAGCTACAGTCTTAGAAGTTCACACGAGGGCCGATCCTATAGGGGTGCTAGGAGTTGGCATTGACATGATGGCAGTATGATTTCTGGTGTACCTATAACCAAAGCTTATGCTCCCCGCTGCCCCGCCCCCCCCCCCCCCACTACATTGGCTCTTACACTGGAGACAGCTATAGACCTCAACCTAGGGCACCAGTCAAGCCCTTCCAACATTTTTGGTTTTTTAAAAAATTATTTAATGACTTTTCTCTGCTTCTTGAGAGCCTTCCCAGCACCATTATTGGCACTGCCCAGGTGTCCCATGGAATTATTCAAGGTTCTACACGACTATACTAACCACAATGGGAAATACACGAGAACCACAGGAAACGCACAACCCACACAGTGTTTTCAAAACACACCATGTATTAGAGAACCTGTGTTCAAAGGCCAACTCTACATTTGAATTCCAAGGCCAACTATTACAACTTTGTAATAAAACTTTCATAAGGTCAAATGTTCTGTGATCTTGCAAACACTGGCACTTTCTTTAATTTTTTCATTTAAGTATAAGGAAAACTAGAACTGCATGCCAAGACGTTGATATGGATAATGTCACTATGATAAAACTCAGCATCCAAAGTCTGGCAATTCCATGTGTTAACAGGTAAAACATTCTGTAATTAAGAAGCTCCTTGGAAACACAGCATAATCACGCATATTGTTCAAAAGCACTGCTTTTTAAAACTTTAAGGGTCTTTCCCAAAATTAAGCAGAATATTAATATGTGCATCAAACTAATACAATTAAAATATATATTAATCCCCTTAGGTATAGGCCTAAGTTGCATCAGTAGATGTTTTGACTATGTCTCTCTCTAATAGACTCAGCATTTTGTTGGCAAACTTTCCCCACAGTGAGTTTCAAACACAAGCAATAAGCCACAATAGTAAAAAGCTACCACATACACACATAAACAGTATGAGTGAGGCCAAAAAATTTGTTTGCTTGTTTTAAAGGAGCCTTCAGACATTGGTCCTAACAGATTTATGATAACAAGGGTATGAATCTCAGTGCCAAAGTGAGTTGCATGTTGGACTGCTAACTGCAAGGTCAGCAGTTCAAACCTACCAGTCACTCCTCAAGAGAAAGATGAGGCGTTCTGCTTCCATAAACATTTACAGCTCTGGAAATCCTACTTAAGGTCACTATGAGCTAGAATTCACTGGGTGTCAAAGGGCTGATCTACTAAAACTATATTTGTCACATCACAGTAATGAAGAAGAGTACAAATGATCAACAAAAAGACTATTGATAACACAAAACCCAGAGTTACATAGAAATGAGGAAATTAAGGCAATGCATTGAAGTTGATGATTCACAATTGACCAGATGGCAGGGGTTTGGTTTTTAATTGAAGTTGATAAGGAGCACTGGCATAATACTGCCCATTGGGTCCACGTAACCACGAGGGTCACAGTTCTACTCTGCCAATCACTCCAAGGAACGAAGATGATCCTTTCTGTTCCCATAAAGACTTACAGCCCGAGAAACACAAAGGGGCAGTTCTACTCTGTCCTATAGGGTCACCAAGTTGGAATAAATCAATAGTAGTGGGTACAAGGTGGATGTAAGTCCACATACACATAGACAAAAATGAACGATACTCACTAGTGATACACATAAGGATTTTATTCTGGGTCATCATCTTGCCCAGGTTATCACAAAACACCAATCTAATATTAATGTTCACATCAAGTTTTGTGAAGCTGCCCAAATTCGGTAACAGAATAAAGGATAGAGTAACAGCGTGAGTAGCTGGGCATTTGCCCTTTGTCTTCCACTTTGAGTGGCACACCTACATGGGCAAGGATGCTTTATGCTCTGTGACTGCACAAGAAAATGGGCGATGAAAGAAATGTGTGCCGATGCATGTCCATGTCCAGCATAGCATCAGGAACAAAGTCACAGCAAAGATGCCCATGATTAAAAAAGAAACCAGCTCCTTCAATCTGCACTGCCACCTACTCTCATGCCATCACTTCAGTTGTCATGGTACCTGTCCTGAGCATCAATGGGCCGGAGTGAAATCCAAATGTCTCCCGATAGCAATACCCAAAGAGGCATCCAGAGCAGCCGAGGGGCTGGGGGGGTGGGTGTGTGTGTGTGTGTGTGTGTGTGTCACATGATCCCAAATATGCACTTAGTCTCTCCAGAAATTCATTTCTCTCAAACTCTTCTTGGAAGAGTAACAAAAGTAACACCCGTGCCTGCAAAAATTTGGTTATTTCAACCAACTTTGTCTCATGTATAAATTAAACTGCTTTAAATCTTTACTGCTTTGTCCACCTGGATTCAGCTGAGGAACTTTCAATTTTCTTTATCCTTTAAAAGTGTGGGTCCAAACGCACCTTGCCTGTCATAAATCAATGGAAAAGTAAGGTAAATGAGATGCTCCCAGAACTAAAAATACTGTGGAATTTGTGGGTACTTTCCAGAAATAAATGTTACTCAGAAATGAGTTTACATTCACTTTATTAAAATCTCCTATGATTTTAACGTGTGCTTCTCAATGGGGTGTTTTGTTACACCTCAGATGAAATTGTCCAGATCCAGGAATACTTTACCCTGGCCCAGAGCTGGCAGATAAAACCTTGGTTTTGTTTTAAATAAAGTTCCTATCGATAGAAGCCAGCTATGTAGAACATACCATATTTCAAATATCGCTATGGGAAGAGTTACCATTTTTTTAAATGTAAGCAGGAAGGTCTTACCTATGGCTTCCAACATTTTTTTTCCCGTTATCTTCTTTAAATCGAGTGAAAACAGCAAATGCAGCACTGATAAGAAAAGAAACAGATGAAAGGGTTATATTTTTATCAGAAATTTAACACTACATTCTAAAACTAAATATTTGAGAGAACATTTGACTCTACTATAATCCTCCAGCCATTAAACTTGTTGATTTATTTTAAGATGTTCTCTTTACAGGCAAAAACCAGATTAATCTTTAAAAATCGTTCCACATTATCTTACATTTGGAAGTAATGCTTGCATAAAAAAGCAAAAGGCATTTAATCTGTTTTGAATAAGATAGCTGAAGTTTTTGAAATATATCCCTAACAGCATCTCAACATAAACGACATTCTCTTAAATTCTCTTTCAGTTCCTGAACCAGAGACCTCTTTAGAGTATTGAAAGGCAAGCGTGTCACTCTGAAGACAAAGGTATTTTCCACAGGGTGTGTGTGTGTGTGTGTGTGTGTGTGTGTGTGTGTGTGTGTGTGTGTGTGTGTGTGTGTGTGTAAGGTGGGCAATGAATAAGGAGCCAGCCACGGAATCCCTGCATTTGAACTGCGGAGCTGCGGAAGAATATCGCAAGAGCCAGGGACTGTTCAAAGGGCAAGTCAATCCGTCTGGGAAGAAGTGTGGCCGGAGTGCTCCTTAGAGGGAAGGATCGTGAGACTGTCTTATCTCCTTTGGACACGTTTCCAGGACAGACAAGTTCCTGGAGCAGGCTATCCTAGTTGGTAGAAGGGCAGTCAAAACGAGGAAGGACTTCAAGGAGATGGATTGACAGGATGGCTACAACAGTGGGCTCAAGCACAGGAACATTTGGGAGGATGGTGCGGGGTCGGGCAGTGTTCAGAATCGTGTGCGTAAGGTTGGAACCGGCTTGATGGCGCCTTTGAACAAGAACAACAGTCAGAGAATAGGAGCTGGCTTCTGAATAAAAAATTCTGAGCGTGAAAAGATTATGGCACGATCCTGCTCTCAGTACAAGCTGAGTAGACACATACATACTCATTAGAAAGTAACTCTTATTTTTTTTAAAAAAGCATTTTATTGGGGACTAGCTCTTATGACAATCCATACATTTACTTTTTCAAGTCTTGCACCTACTGTGTTGTCTCCCTTCATCCACTTTTCTGCTGTCTGTCCCCCTGAGAGAGGGTTATATGTAGATCATTGTGGTCAGGTTCCCCTTTCTCTCCCCACCCCCATCCCCCATCCCCACCCCCCACCTTCCCCTTCCCCTCCTGGCATTGCTACTCTCATTATTACTCCGGAGGAGTTTATCTGTCCTGAATTCCCTGTGTTTTCAGCCCCTATCCCTACCCATGTTC
The DNA here is from genome assembly GCF_050624435.1 of Tenrec ecaudatus. Lineage (NCBI taxonomy): Eukaryota > Metazoa > Chordata > Mammalia > Afrosoricida > Tenrecidae > Tenrec > Tenrec ecaudatus. Next base: position 13,843,767 of record NC_134539.1, read on the forward strand.
ATGCTCTGATCTAGTTATATTTGTAAGGTAGAACTGGGGTCATGATAGTGGGTGGGAGGAAGCATTAAAGAACTAGAGGAAAGTTATATGTTTCATCGATGCTACACTACACCCTGACTGGCTCGTCTCTTCCTTGTGACCCTTCTGGAAGGGATGCCCAATTGTCTAAAAGATGGGCTTTAGGTGTCTAATCCATGTTTCCCCTCATTCACGTTGATATGATTTTGTTTTGGGTCTTTGATGCCTGATACCTGATCCCTTCAACACCTCAAGATCACACAGGCTGGTGTGTTTCTTCCATGTGGACTTTGTTGCTTCTCAGCCAGATGGCCGCTTGTTTGTCTTTAAGCCTTTAGGACCCGAGACACTATATTTTTTTATAGCCAGGCACCATCAGCTTTCTTCACCATATTTTCTTATGCACTCATTTTGTCTTCAGTGAACATGTCGGGAAGGTGAGCATCACGGAATGCCAGTTTAATAGAACAAAGCATTCTTGCATTGAGGGAGTACTTGAGTAGAGGTCCAATATCTGTCTGCTACCTTAATTCTTAACATATAAATATATGTACAGAGAACTATATCCCTATCATTATATATAAATTTATTTACATATGCATATGCCTACATTTAGACCTCTATAAAGGTCCTTTGCCTCCTAGTTCTTTCTTCCACTTCCTTTTACTTTCTTTTTTTGGACAAGGGAACAACAAGTGATCTAAAATCGATCGCAAGGAGGGCATAGAATGCCTGGTAGGGCTTGATCAAGGATGTGCTAGACAGGATTCTCTAGAGAAACAAGACCAGGACACTTAGGAATATATATATATGAAGAATGAAAGAGAGAGAGATACAACATAAGAAATAAACAGCTAATCTATAGAGCAGTACAAAGGCCAAGTGCAACCAACTTCTGTGAGACAGCTAATCCACTGGCAGTCCTTCCTGTCATGAGGGCCACCAGGTGCAAGTCAAGGAAGCAGACAGCTGAGTCCTCTATAGAGCAATTCAGGCAATCCAGCTATAGGCAACAAATGGAAAGGCAGGTCACCAACAGTCAGTCAGATGACAGAGTCTGGCAGTTCCCAGTTCAAGCAATGTATACACCAGAAGCGAGGCAAAGCAGTTCTTGAAGGAACCTCAAACTATAGCGATACAGTCCATGGGCTGGGTGTCCCACAGGTAGTGTAGATCCCAAGTTGAGGAAGAGAATCAGCTAAGGCAACCGCACACTGGTCCAGTCATCAAAGAGAAAGAGACGAGAAAAGCGAGGCTTGCCAAGCCATTGATCTCTCTGCCCTTCAATTAAACTGCCCTTCAATTAATCCCACATGTGTTCATTGGTCAGGCTGGCACAATAAACCTACCTATCACAAAGGGTAATGTAACCAAGAGGAATTACTAGAAAGTAACTCTTGACACACAAGCAATGCATGAACTACTGGGAGAGAATACATCAAATAATGGAAGACAAGTGGAGTAAAAGAGAGTACAGAGCTAAACAAGGAAATATATATTCCCAAAATGCATCTGATTACAACATTCTCCTTCTTCTCATTCAAATATCCTTCTCAACACTTCTCAGCCACACTGGACTCATCTCTCTGACACATGCCTTTACCAGATTCTTTAACATATTAGATACTGTGCTGCACTGGCAATGTCCATACCACTAAGTTCACCGTCAAATGTACGGGCCATTGGTTTCCTGCCCTGTCTCCACATTTACACTTACCCTTTGCTTACAGAAAATCCTCAGGTGTGAGGAGGTCAGTTGATCAATCCTCCAACTAGGAGCAAAAGAATGTATCACCACACATCCTCAACCTTTATATGGATGATGAGACAGGTAGGGCAGTTCTCTGAGAAGGAACAAGTGTTACTTCTTTAGGAGTAAATATATTTGGGGAAAGGGAAATATATTAAACAGATGAGCAAGCAGATGAGCAAAACTTCACTGCTTGCAATTATCTTGGTGTATTAATAAAGAGCAGTACTTATTTCCTTTCCTTATGGCTGTGGTTGTTGTACAATTTCATGACAATTTGAAGATATATAAAAGTGTAGGGGTGGTATTCAAATTGTCAGTCTGGTCACAGCCTGATGGTACCTCCTTGTGGGCATGGTCTTCCCATAAGAAGGAGCCTGGAACTCTCCCCTTCTCTCTCTGCCTTCACCTTCCTGCTGGCTATCCCTGGTTGCTGCCAGAGCACTGGGATGTGTGCAACACCATTGGATCCACACGACCTTGCCCCCACCAACCTGTGATCTTCCTGCCTTCTGTACCATTGCTTGTGACTCCGTAAATCTGAAGAGGGACTTATGCACTAGCCTCAGACATATGGACTTGATATGGAGTGTGCTGGGATGTTTTCTAGATATATAATTACTTCTAGATATAAAACCCTTTCTTACACATATACATGAGTATCACTGGATTTGTTTCTCCAGTCAACCTGGCCTAACACAACTGTCTTGAGCGATTGTGTCAACTTCCGTTTCCTAGGAAATAAACTTACTGTATATACTCGTGTACAAGCAGATTTTTGTCAGCACATTTTTAATGCAGTTTTTGTGGTAAAATTAGGTTCCTCGGCTGGTATTCAGGTCAGCTTATACTTGAGCATATATGGTGTTCTTTGGGTACAGTGGCAGTACAGTGGGTAAGCATTAGACTGCTAACCATAAGGTCAGGAGTTCAAACCCAACAGCTACTAAAAGGGAGAAAGCTAAGGCTCTTTGGCTCCCTTAAAGATTTACAGACTCTGAAATCTAGGCTCATCTGAGTTGAATCCACTCAATGACACAGGTTTCTTTTTTAAAAGTGTACTAAATGAGTTAAATTATGGTCATTTCCAGCTCACAGCAAAACCAATAGCTATTATCCATACTCAGAATTACAATCTATTTTCAGGAGTAAGAGTAACCGTAGGTAACTTATTCACTGGGAAATTAAACATATCTTCTTGTTATCCTTATTATTTACAAAAAGAATGTAGTATTACTTTATAAAACTTTCCAAAATGTAATTAACTTCTGACAACTAAAAATGTAAAGTAGCGATTCCCTGACGTAAGGAAGCATAGATTTTAGATGGCATATTTAATTGAATAGCACAAGAAGAAGTATGGTATAATACAAAACATGAATTAGTGAGTCTGAAGACCTGGATTAAAATTAAAATTGACCACCAATTAACCATATGTTCCATGTTGTCATTTACCTTTTCACTGGAAATCACCGGAGCTCCAATAATGATTTACAGCTTCAGAAACCCTAAATAAATCACTATCAGCAAAACTGACAATAATGGCAATAGGTTTGATTTTGAGGGAATTTCTACCTGGAACCTTGTGGCCTAGTGGGTTATGCATGGGGTTTCTCACTCTAAGGTCAGCAGTTCAAAGCCACCAACTGCTCTGTGAAAGAAAGGTGGAGCTTTCTTCTCCTGTGGAGATCTGCAGCCTCAGGAACTCTAAGGACCAGCCCTACTTAGCTGTCCTTAGGGTCACTCGGGGTGACCATTGGGCAGTGAGTTTTGAGTTTTTCTACCTGCTTGTATTACTCATGGATGCTTGCAGCTACACAAAAATCATGGTAGAAATATATTGTTAAGTGGAAAGATAAACGTGATGGAGGACAATATGAGAAGACTTCAAACCTTTTCCAGGAAGATTCCGTTATCTTTTCATTCCATTTTCCCATGATGCTTTGGAGTCCCCTCAACTATGAAGTATGATATTATTTGTGTATAAGAAGAGTATGGGAAAGGCATTATGTGCACAAAAATTAGTGTGGACTTGTGTGCCAAAGCATAGGCCCTTTCTGTAAGTGTCCCCCAACACTAATCTCAGTTATGTGCTTGAAAACTGGGGCGCACTGAGAGTTAATTACTTATTCACTCCCTTTGTGATTGTGTTTTTTAAATGAACCACCTTAGTGAACAAAAATACAGGATTCCCAGACGTCTTTTCATTTCAAACACACACACACACACACACACACACACACACACACACACCTATAGTATAAGTATGCCCCATCCAATATTTGGAAAACCCTTGGAGTGAAAAAGAAAAAAAAAGATCTACCAATAATCTGAAAGTTAAAGTAGGCCTCTGTGGAAGAAAGGGTTAACTCAGCAGGTGTAGGTAGCCCACATCCTGCAACTCCAGAAGTTTTCAGGACTGGTCCCTGGCCAGCTCCTCTGAGATGCTCTCTGAGCTCTTGGAGTCATCCTGCTAGATAAAGTGCCTTTGAATGGCTTAGGCCTTGGGCTTCCCTGGGTAGTTTATGCCAATGATAGGATTTAGTGTGAATGCCTATATTTTTCTAAGCTGAAAGTTTTAGGCCTAAAGCTTGACCTCTGGGTCAAAGCTTTAAGCCTATACTAGCTTGACCTCTAGGGGCTGGAGACTGAGTAGCTAAAGTCAGCCACCAGGAGCCTGGCATGCTACCCCGCTTCCCGCTGCCCAAAAACCCACCACTACCCTTGGAAGCCAAAGCTTAGATGTGCTTTCTTGCTTGGCAGCCCTTCATATTTGTTGTTGTGCATTGAGCTGATTCCAACTCTACAGGAGAGGATAGAACTGCTCTGTGAATTTCCGACACTGTAACTCTTTATGGGAGTAGAAAATCCTGTCTTTCTCCCTGGCTGGTGGCTTTGAACTGCTGACCTAGCAGCAAGCAGCCCAACGTGTAACCACTGTGCCACCAGGGTGCCACTAAGAGAAGACAGCTGAGAGTTATCCCCTCATTTCCTCTAGATTGCCACTCCAAGAGCCCTTTTTCTTGGCTAATGTTCATCTTGATCCTTTTGCTTAATTCGCAGTATTACCCTGGGTTCTTCAGCTTGATCACTGAGTTTGAGGGTGGTCTTGGAGACCATTTTCCCAGATGCCTTCATTTGACTGGCAACCTTATCAGTGTATGTGTTCACTGAGAAAGGAAAAGAAAGTTTAAAAGTCACTTTTACTCTAAAGCATGTGCTTGCTTGCTGCAAAACTTCAGCCTGGTGGCAGAGTAGCAAGACGTTAAAGAAATCTCTAAGGAGAGTCACTTTGACCGCATGCCTCTCCAACAACTGGCTGCTAGCACCCATCTTAGTGGGAGATAAAAAAATCAATGGGGATGTCTTTCTTCAAGAGCAGGAACGGGTTGATTAGGTAATGACTTTATTTTCCAGCAAGTGGCACTGGAAGCAAGTAGGCAAAGCTTTGATGTAGTCAAGAATCGGTGTGTAAAGCATAAAGCAGATCACTCTGCCCGATGAAGTTCATACGGTAACTAAGAGGCAAAAATATGGTTATGCTAAAAAGAGCTCCACCAAGAGGAACTGCCCCAAATTCATACAAATGCTCTAGATATCTTAAACAATCCCGACTGAAGGGGGAGCGGAACATTGAAAGAGCCTAATGCAATAGTGTTCGGCTTGTCAGAACCGTTCAGCATCTGTTAGTGCATTTAAATTTAGCCTCCGTCTCTGTCTTTGCTGCCTCAACACAACGTGCAAGTAACAGGTAAATGCACGGTTGTAGTATTTTGCAGGTAGTTCCCCATAAAATCAATTAGCCATGAAAGAATACTTAGACTTTTAGTCATATGTCATACGGTAGGGCAGCGTTACTGAAACATCGTTCCAAAGGCATACCAACATCACAGCCCCCCACAGGCCCCCACCCCAGCATCATGGAATCATCCAACAGAAAACATAGTGTTTTCCTAGCCACTCTTCTTTTGAGCAAAAAGTTCCGGTGGTGTAGTGAGTTGTGTGTTGGGCTCCTAACCAAAAGGTCAGCTGTTCAAACTCCCCAGTTGTTCCACAGGAGAAAGATGAGGCTTTCTGCTCCTGTCAAGATTTACAGCCTCGGAAACCCACAGAAGCAATTCTACCCTGTCCTGTAGGGTCACTTATAAATCCAGACCAACTCAATGTCAGTGTGTTTGGTCTGGTGTTTTTGAACTTCATTCTCATTTTCACAGGCATGATTTTCTTTTTTTTAATTTTGAAATAAAATTTTCATTTTCATGTTGATACTTATAAATCTTCCTGAATGCCTTCCATAATGAAATAATAGACTAATAAGCACTGCTCCCTGAAATAAAAAAATTAGGGACCCTTATTTTTTGACACATTTCAAGTATCAATGGCTATTCATACCCTTCCTTTATAAAACAGAAATAAATTACCTTATTTTGCCTACTGCCCCCTTTTCAGAGCAAATAACAAAACAAAACACCACTCAGTGCCGCCCCCCCCCCCCAGCAATTGAACACATTTGTCCTGTAGCCCATAATCCCAGATAAAGAATGATGGTCTGCTTTTGCAGCTCCTCTGGATCTTGGCAGTTCCCTCAGGGTTTGGCGTGCCCCACTGTGGGAAACACCGGTCTAAGCACTTCACTTTGTAATTCTCCAGTGGGGCTGAGGGAGGCGAAGGCAAAGGTGAGAGGATGGAGGTGTGGGCAGAGGCCACAGCATTGTGGGAACGGCATGCTATTCTCACGGAAGTTGAGATGAGAATCTGAAGTGCATTTTGGCACAAGGTGCGACATAGCCAGACTCTGCTTTTTAAAAGATTACCTGTTTAAAGGTGTGCAAGACACTTTAAAAAGCAAGGAAACTGGAAACGAGACCAGCTGAGTAGCATTTCACCAACAGAAATGAGAGTGAGAGACCGAGTCAAGAATTAGCTCAGAGGTAGCAGCACGACCTGATGATGTGAAGTGAAGGAAGATGAGTCTAGACTAAACGGGAACTTTCTGGCTTAAGTTATTGACTGAATGGTTGTCCTAAATCACCAAGGCAGAAGATATTTTTAAAAAGCATCAGTTCTAATAGTGTACCCATTCTAGAAATAAAGTTCTGTCCTGATCAAGTATTTAAGTGACTGGGTTATGATGTCTGAAGATGCCAACCTTTCCATAGCATTGGTCCGAAGATAAAAACCTCTTACCCATTATCCTATGCCCCTCAACTCTAACCAGAACTAAGGGGTTTGAGGTTGGGTTCCTCACTCAATGGAACACCAAAACCAAACAAATAAACTCACTGCCATGGCATCGATTTTGACCCACAGCGACCCTATAGGACAGAGTTGAACTGCCTTTGTGGGTTTCTGAGGCTATAAGTGTTTTCAAGGAATAGAAAACCTTATTGTGTAGTCCAGGTTGACTAGAGAAACAAATCCAGAGACAATCATATATGTATAGGAAAGGGCTTCATATGGAAGAGCAATCATATTGAGAAATCATCCCAGCCCAGTCCAAATCAAATTCAATCTGATATTAGCCCATATGTCCGATACGAGTCCATAAAGTCCTCTTCAGACTCACACAGGACATGCAATGATTCCAAATGCAGAAAGATCACAAGCTAGTGGGTGGAAAGTCTTGTGGATCCAATACTGGTGGAAGCATCTCAGTGTTGATGCGGGTCTCCATGTGGCCCCTCCAGCTCTCTGAGTGTGGCTTTTCAACAGGAAGGTGAACGAGGGAGAGAGTGTGGCATCCCTTCAGTGAGAAAGAGAAAAAAGTTCCCAGAATCCTCATGAGAAGGTCACCCCCACAAGGAGGTATTATCAGGCTGTGACCTGGCTGAAAGGCTAGTCTCCACCCCTATACTTATTTACCAAGCCGACATGAAATCTATGAAGGTCTAGGTCACCCCGCCAGGCAAAGAACCATGGCCAGCTGAGATGCTGGCTGAGGGAAAAGGAAATACCGAATGGGTAATAGAAGAAGGTTGTTCTACCTATCAGTTACGACCATGTGAATCAATTGCAAAAGTGAGGTTTGTGGTTGTCAGTATGTCTTCTTTATATGTGTTTACTGAATATCTTTCCCTTGTTCATGCACGATACACCAGATATAAATGGGTTCAGTGTGTTTTCATTTTCATATATGCTAACTAAATGATGTTGTAACCATAATTTCATTAATGGCTATAAGCAGTTTCATTAACGTCTGGAAATTATATATGGCTAAAGAATTGTATACAAGTGCCAAGTTGGCAAGGGGTAGACTGTGATAGGTTTATTGTACCAATCAGGCCTCCAAAGGAACATGTGGGCAGAATTTAATGAGGTCACAACTTGATTGGAGGGCAACTCAGATAAATGCTTTCCAAGATTGGCCTCCCATCTCTCATTCTGCGTGATGATTGGACCAGCGTGCTCCTGCTTGAGCTAGTTCCTTGCCTCCACCGTGTGCTGCACTACCTGTGGGCTGAGCCATCTGTGGATCATGTCACCTTGGCATGCACTGCTGGAGCTTGAGACTCCTTCAAGACCTGCTTCACCAAGCTGCTGATTGATTGTGTGACCTTGTGTATAATATACACCGCTAGAGTTCGAGACCCCATCTGGGCCTGCTTCACCCCGCTCCTGTGTTACTGACTGTTGCTGCCCCGCCCTGCTGTCTGATGCCTGGGGACTCTGCCTGTCTTGCCTAAGGGCAGACTCCACTGTCTGCTTCCTTGACCTTGGACCTACAGCCTGAGTGAGTTGAAGGACCTTCAGTGTATAAACTGTTCTATGAAAGTGAGTCTAACTGAGCCCTTTGTATTGGTGTGTGGACTAACTGGCCATTATATTCCTTCTCGCTGCATAAACCTTCCTATCTATCTAATCTGTAATCATAAATGTTCTGGTTTTGTTTCTCTAGATAACCCTGCCTAACACACTTATATCTCTCCTGCAAAACATGTGGAGTTTTGAACTGCTAACCTTGTAGTTAGCAGCTCAATGCATAATCCACTAAGTCATGAGAGCTAATGACTCAAGGGAATTTGACCAGAAAGGTGGAATAAGGTCAGAGTTTCTGGATTATGGGGACTAATGAAGAGTAATATGGAATCAGGCGACTCATGGTTGAGCTAGAATTGAAGAGAGAAGGCCTACTAAGAAATGAAGAGGCTAAGATGGGACTCTGCCAGTCTGAGTTCGGAAAGAACATAAACCAGGCAGCCGACACAGACACGGCTGACAGTAAGTGACAGGGAGGTGGGCAGTAAGCGACAGGGCAGTATGCCATGGGAGACCCAAGAGCCATTCAAAAGGGAAGCAGTCACTGGTCCCTGTGTAGGTAGTCACAGACTTTTACTCGTCACGTGAGCACTACTTTGCTGGAGGTGATCTGGACCGGGCTCTGTTCTTTCTGTTCAAATACCCCCACTGTTCCGCCACCTTGAGTGCAGCACCCTACTACTCTGTCTCAAAACAAACCAAGCCCCTCCGGCACCTCCTAAAAATTGTCCTTTCTCCTTGAATTGCTCCGTTTGGACACACACCTTCTAATAAGGATGAGAGAGAGCTTACGAGCAAGGGCAACTTGAGTCGAACGTCTAATATAATTGAATAAGACCCTACGGGGGAGATCGTGACACCAGAAAAGCAAGACAGAAAGACGCCGCCGCTACTGTGCAGAATGTGGGTTTGTTTCCCAGTCGGGAAAAAATTCCAGGTATCAATCAAACAAAACGGAGCCTCCTACAAAAAGTAGTGGTAGGGAATCTACATAGTAAACGAACCAAACCCAGGCTTCGGAGTGAATTCTGCCTCGCAGCAACCGTACAAGACAGGTCAGAGTTGCCCCAGCATGTGTCCAAGGCGGCACTCTTTACGGAAGCATACGGCCACATCGTCCTCCCACAGAGCAGCTGGTGGCTTCTTGCCACGGACCTTTCAGCCGGCAGCCGAGTGAGGAACCACTGCACCACGGTGCCTTTGGGACACTGGGTAGAGCTCACAGTGGGTATCCATTCTCCCGATTTCCATTCTGGTGTTTCCCTTTGCATTCCTCCTGTTTCCCTACCTCATTTACATCCTCAGCTTTGTAGTAAAGGATAGTTTTATAAAGGTATTTTACAAAATTTATATCCATGTCTCGAATTACACATTTAAATGATTTAAATTTACTCCTTAGCCCCAATAAGACATCAACTTTAGAGGTGAAATGAACCTCAAGAGTAATGCAATTCACAGACAAGTTACAGCCCATTGAGGTTGACTTATAAATCACCCAGGTGCCTCCTGGCATTAAAAACACAGGAGGCTGCTATTAATCAACTGAATTATCTGAATGATGAGCCCTTCCTTTTTAAAACATTTTTTTGTTGTTAGTGCCTTTGGGCCCGTTCTAACTCCTAGTGACCCGATATACAACAGAGCAGAACTCAGAACCAGTCTGCGCCAACCTCACGGTCACCACTAGAGTCTAGTCCATCACTGCAGCCACTGTGTCACCCCATCTCATTTGTTTTCCTATCTTTCCCTGCCCCTCCACTTTACCAAGCACAAGGTCTTTTTCCATAGGCTGGTCTCTCTGGATAACATGTCTGAAGGACATGATCCTTTGTATACTTGTGTGTTGTTAGGCCACATTGAGTCACTTTCTGACTCATACCAACTCTATGTACAATAGAATATTAGACGATCTGAAACTCTGTTTATGGGGCTGTTTTTATAACATTGAATCTGGGCTCCCCTCTCTCCTCACCTACAATGTTTTTTAAGCGGCCGAGAAGAACATTGGAGAATCATGGATCCCACCGCTTCCCTCGTTTTTATATGCATTCCATCATATTGTGGTATCATGCGCTCCCTTATACATCCTGTAGGACAGAGGACTTCCGACCTTCAATTCTTAACTCACACGGAGTGTTTCAGGGGCTTCTGAAAGTGAAGAAGCCCTGGTGGTGTAATAGTATATTCAAGGTCAGAAGTTTGAAACCAAAGAGAGGAGAAAGATGAGGATTTCTCCCCCGATAAAGATCAACAGCCTGAGAAACCTGAAGGCAGTGCTCGCCTGTCATGAGAAACAGTTCCATGGTAATGAGTTTGATACTTGGCGAGAGTGATGACTTAACGCCTTTGCTTGTCTTGATCCCTCGTTAAACTCAGAGGAATGTTGGTTGCTGGGCAGTTTGCTTCCGATGCTACCAAGTTTTCAGCATGAAGAGCGAAGACCCAACAAGTGGGCACATTCCTTGGACGGGACCTGGCATGGGCGTTCCTCGGGCCATTAACAAAGGAGGTTTCGCTTGTGGGTGAACCATGGGTCAACATCCGACTCTGGAGGCAGCTAGCTGCTCTCACCCACTACTCATTGCCACCCTGTTGATTCCAACTCCTAGAGAGGATAAAAAATGGCATAGAACCACAAGGCTTCCAAGATCGTAAATCTTTACAAGAGCTGATAGTTTTGTCTTTTTGCCAGCGGAGCAGCTAGTGGGTGTGAACACCCAACCTTATGGTTTTCAGCCCATCCTTTAACCCACTGCACCACCTCGGCCCCTCCGCTACATGCTCATCAAGTGCTCATTCTCGCCCTGTATTTTTCTTGGACCACCTCGAGGGGACAGCTTTACTCTGTGCCACAAGATTCTCAGGTGCTGTTTCTACCCTGACAACATCTCCAGAGAAATCACCCTCGGTTCCTGTCCCTTGTCCTTTTGCCTGCCTGAACTAAAGCCATTTCCCAGTGGGCCTGGGCTGACTGCGTCCTCTGTGCATACACAAAGCTTGGGTCCTCCAAGTGTCCACAGGGAGCCCCAGCTGTAGCCTGCAGCTGTTCAGTCTTTCTTCCCAAATGCAGGAGAAGGTGACAATACAAATTGTCTCTCATGCCTGGGCCACCTTCTTAGGGACAGGTGTTTTGTTGTGTGCAGGAGATCTCAATGATGATCCTGGGACAGAACAAGACAGAACACAGCCTGGCAGTCTTGGCTGCGACTGAGGGACTACTCGGCAGAGTAAAGCCTCAAGAGTTGTGAATAGAGAGAATTTTCCCAAGTACAAAATAGTGTCAGTGAAAGGTGGAAGGTAGAGCAGGGTATTACAATGATTGTGTTTCCACTTGTGATCTATTTATAATTCTCAACTTATAGGGAGATCTTGGAGTGGTAGAATTCTCAACTACCAGGGAATTGGCACAGTGGGTTACGCATTGGGCTGCCGAATATTGGGCTGTCAGCAGATCGAAACCACCAGCTGCTCTCCAGGAGAAAGATGAGGCTTTGTCTTTATCTCCCACCACACCACCACCAGCTTCTGTCATTCTCCCAAGGCCATTGTCTCGAATTTTCCCCATATCACATCAAAGAATGTTCTTTGTACCATTTCCCTCTTACTGTTTCAAACAGTTTCTCCCATCCTAGAATCTTTCCCATGAAAATTATGAAGAATGTTGTCTATCATATCGTCTACTTAGTTACCATCCTCTTATCCTTTCCCATCAATCCGTGCCTAGTAAATTCCATTCGTGGCTTTCATAATTGCCCTTTGCTGAATCTAGGGAGGAATGCAGATGAAGTTTGCAAACATTACTCAAGAAAGGGCAGTCTTAAGTTTCTTCCTTTCTTTTTAAATAATATCTTACTGAATTTGGGGTGAAAGTTTACCCCGCAAGTGAGGTTTCCAGTTGACAGCTTGTACACAAATCGTGTGGTAACATGAATTACATTTATCACATTCTGTCAACCCTCTCTTTACTTCAGCTCAGTGTGTTCATTTTCCAGTGCTCCAGCCTCCCTGCCCCCTACCTTTCACCTTTCTTTTAGAGTGATTTTTGCCCTTTTGATCTCATGCTGACGGTGTCTAATAGGTGCCAAGCTTATACAGTGATCTCAAGGATAGACGATTCTAAATTCACAACGTGTTCCATTTTGTTTGTCTGATTATTGTGTTGTTTTGAATAAGATTTTGAGTTCTGCTCCATATTGTCCCGCCCACACTATCCAGAGCCAACTACAGTGGCTTCAGTCAGAATAGTAGTGACGGTAGCTGGGTACCATCTAGTTCTTTTGGCCTCAGGGTAGATAAGCTTGCAACTCAGGCAGATGGGTTTCTTCTCTGCAATTTATTACCTCTTACTATTTTTCTCCTCCTGTGTAGAGGTGGCCTATGTCTTAGGTGGCCACTGGTAAACTTTTCAGACCCCTATTGAGTTCACAGGGATGCAGATCACAGCGTTTATGAACTATACTATATTTTAGCCATCCACTGAGTTGTTCCATGAGACTATGTCTCTAAGCCTTCAAACTCAGGAAACCAGTGTTTGGTTATGTCTTGGGGGTATCCTTATGTGTGTCTTCAGTGCATACATGTGCTGTCCCACTTATTTGTATTTAAATATGCCGATAGATTCTTGTTAGAGACAAAGTGGTCCTAGAAGCACAGTTGGTTAACACGTTGGACTGCAAAGCGCAAGGTCAGCAGTTCAAACTCACCATCGGCTCCTAGAGAAAAAGATGAGGCTTTACAGTCCTGAAAAGATTAGCAGCCTCCAAAACTCTAGGGTACCAATCAACTCTGTCCTATAGGATCATTGTGAGTCACATTGTGAGTACACACCTGTACCGACCTAGACACCAATTTCAGTATCAAGTTGCTGGTGCTACAGAATGCTCTGGGGGAAAAGAGCATATGGGAATCATGTTTAGAGAGAGTATCTCTCTCCCCTGTAATCTGCGTGGGGTAACTGGTAACTTGCATCATCTCCTGATGCGATTTTAGCTCCGCACAGAGGAACATCTCATGTGCACAAAGAACTGCTTGTTCTCACATACAAGTTTATCTTCTGCAATATTTGCAAGGAGAATTCTGGAGCCTTTTGAGGTAGCTGTTGGGCAAGGCCAACACTTACTTTTATGTTACCAGTGAGGAATTACTCAACAGTGTAAGGAAATGCCGCGCTCTCTTCCTGTGTTCAATAGAAGTGGCTGCCGCTGTTGTCCTGGTTATGTCGTTGTGTGTCATCGAGCCACCTCCACTCAGAAGGGCCCCGTGTGACAGCGTAGGACTGCCTCGCTCAGCTTTCTAGGCTGAGTACTCTTCACAGAGCGAATGTCAGGTCTGTCTCCTTTGGAGCCCAAGTGGGTTAATACTGCCAACTTGCTGACGAGCACCACCAGGACTCCTACTTTAAAGAGCTAATTGGCTAATGCTTTCTAGAAGTGGAAATAGATTCAGAGATGGCTAACTTGTTCAAGGTCACATCACTCATGCCTTTGATGGCACAATAATTTTTCTACAGTTATATTGTGTAGATAATTGAAAAGTCGATGTGCATACAATAAAACAGCCTTTACTTATCCAAATAGTTGCAGTCAAAATAATCTCACTCAGCTACAAGAGTATTGGGAGCAGAGAAAGAGAGAGTAAGGCAGAATAAGCCTTCCAAACCTTACCTCTTACAGATTAGATGTCTACCCTGATGAGAATCTCTAAGTAACAAACTGGTTAACTTTCTCATTAACATTCTGATGAAAAATACACCTTATCCCTAGACACAAATCCAACACCAAATACTCCCTTCAAGAAGTGAAACGTCCCAAATATATTCATCATCAGAATGTCTAAAATGTGGGCTTGGTTGTAATCCACACATTTAATCACCAAAGTGTTATTCAGGACTTTCAAAAATGCTATTACATTAGAGATAATAAAACTGTATTCGAGAATTGATTGCAACCACATCTGCAAAATTGACGACTCTCTTAGAGACTAAAATATCTCCAGAGGTGAATTAAGAAAGGAAATGGAATGTATTCTTCTAGATCAGGACGCCGGTGTTAACTTTCCTGCTTGTCATGGAATCATTTATGAACTAGGTTTTACATAACCCTGTCTTCTGAAACCGAACGTGTGTATTTGACAACATGCTTGCTGTTAATCCTACCAATAGCCCTGCATAAGATACTGGCCCGCATTTTCAGAGAAGAAAACTGAGACTTAGATTTAGTACGTCTGCCCTGCATTCATGAAGCCAGAGTCAACAGGACTAAAATATAAGCTCAGCCTAGATCTGACTGCTGGCAGAGCCAACTTCCATTTACCAAATTGCAGGCCTGTGCTCTAAGGACGATAATACAAGAAGCCACATAGTCGTGCACCTCGAAATTAGTAGCCACGGGTTGTTGTGCTTTAAGATGGCCTTGCCTGCTTTCAAACGTTCTCTTGAAAGAGCATTCTACCAGTTTATGGGGGGATGGGGCAGGGCGTGTGTGTGAAGGGGAGGCAGGGGAGCATTGGGCTGCTAAACGCTAGGTCGGCAGTTCAAAACTATCAGCCTCTGCCAGAGGTTTCTGAGGTTTTCTACTCTGCAAAGAGTTCGTTTTGAAACTCACAAAGGCCGTTCAACCCTGACTTACAGGGTCACTATGCGGTCCCGAGATGGTGACCAAGTCACTCAGCATTGCTCAGTGGCCACCTCCTCTTTGTAACAAGACGCCTGCAGTAGCACAGGTGAAGCACGTGGAAGGAGCCAGCACATCCCTAACACATTTGTGTCCTCTTAGTACCAGCACTGATCCCTCCATTTTGCTGCTTCCAACTGGCTCTCTCGTAATCAAGCTTGCAGGATGCTTACCTCCCACGCACCAACAAACATTGGTCACTTCTGGTGGGGATTTTCAAATGATAGTGTGTCTTACCCAGACAGTAGTGTGCACGGCTGCACGACAGTGTCCTTCCCACAGCAGAAAGCCATAGTACTTTCTGTATGGTTTACGATTCCCACAAATAACCACCTTCAAGTCTTCAAAGGAGTTGAAAGAAGCCTGACAATGGGAAATCTCAAGATTCCGTTCAGTCAAGAAACTGGCACTAAAAAGTGTTATCTAAGCAGGGGAGATAGATGGAGGGTGAACAGGCTTGATATATGACAAGGCACAGATAAACAAGGAGGGAAGAAATGATGGAGGGAGGAAGCTGAAGGGAGGAGGCAGGAAAAAAAGTAGAGAAGAGATAAAAAGACGGAGTGGCAGCCAGGTGATTTAGAAAGCCTCAGGAAATTCCTTTGCATTCACCAAAGGAGTGTTGACTGGGTTGCAGATGCCAGAGAAGAACTAAATCTTTTCCCCCAGCCAAGTGGAATCTGTTTTCCAGGGAAGGACTTCGGTTCTCTTTGCTTTCACCTACCGAGGAGCCAGGCACAATCAGAATCATTCCATCTGAGTCACTCTCCTCGTGACTCAGTTGTCAGAATCCCAGAAAAGAGAGGATGTGAAAGCGCTGCCGGGACCCTGTTGTTGTCAGGAGCAGTGGAGTTGATTGGGGGCCTCACCGCCACGTCACGTGACAGAGCGGCACTGCTCCACAGCATTGTCCTGGCTGTCACCACGAGGGTAGCAGCCGCTCACTGGGCGGGCTCAAGCCACCAACGTTTCAGTTAGCAGCCAAGTGTGTCACCTTAAAGGCCCTAGTCCTGAGCTATTATTAACCACATTCCTGGCAGCAGAATGGCTAATTAGCATGGTCTCTATGGTTCACAAAGTCACCAGTGTGAAGAAAGGAGCCGGGAGGAGGACATTATGTACCCCTCCCCAGACAAGCAGCGCAACATTTCAGCAGCTCTGAACTGGGACTTGCTATTGTCCTAGGCTCAGGCAAATTTACCTAGACAAGCCCTACACACCAGACCCAGTCAGATAGACACTCTTACATCGCTTATCTTCTAATGCTGTGTCATTTGGGTGGAGTGCTCTCACATGGGGCTGCGACCAGCAAGGACCGGCAGCCTGAAATCATGAGCCACTCCACGGAAGAAAGACGAGGCTGTTTGCTCCTTAGAGTGTCAGCCTCCGAGACCTACAGAGGCAGTTCTGCACAATCCTAATTCAGAATTGACTCCATGGCCGTTAGTTTGGTTTGGAGTTTCATTTAAGTGGATGGGATCTGCCTGTGTCTCTAAGGATAACCACCTAACTTCTGGGTTTCTGGGACATTCTCGTTGCTATGGAGTAGGTTCCAGTTCAGAGCAACCCTACTGGACAGCTTAGAACTGTTCCTGTGAGTTTCCAAGGCCATCCATCTTTATGGCAGGAGGAAACCTCATCTTCTCCCAGGTGGTTTCGAACTGCTGACCTTGAAGTTAGCAGCTCAAGTTGTACCACACTAGGGCCAAAACAGTAAGGAGGCAGTAACTGCAATACGATGTGCTAAACCCAATGTCTCACCAATGGATTCCAAAATCTTATGTGACTTCAAGTTTGTCAGTGGGAATCAGAGGTGATAGGGCATGTGAACTGTCTTCTAGGAAGAGCCAGGAGAGGGAAAGGCATTTCTGGCTCTAAAGAGGATGTCTGCGAAGACAATGAAATCATAAATAAAACCCACAGCACCTCACACAGTACTGGGCCATGACAAGACCAGCAGGAGCTAGTGAAACAACTTTGTGAAGGCTGAGTGGCGCACAGGAGGGGCCAGGGAAAGGACAGAATATTGAGATTGCGATTCGATTTCTGGAAAAACAATTCTGAAAATGCATAAATAACTCACCAAAAGAACTAATGATGGTGGATCCAGATGCTAGGCTGCAAAAAGCGGCCATTTGACAACAAACAAGAGGAAGGCATTGGCAAGGGAGGGGTGAACAAGAGCAAGCGTACAGATGCACCCATTACAAGGAATGAAAAGGCTCTCAGGACCCCTACTGGAGCTTGTTGGGCGAGGGCCGAGCTGGGGAGTGGTCAGGCAATATCAAGGAAACTGACACACCTTTGTGCCCAATCCAGCAAACCAAGAATATGAGGCGATCTTTCGCTCACAGAGCTAGAACAAAGAGAGAAATGCGATTTTAGAACTGGGGGGAGAAATACCTTCTTTGTGGGCCTATGGGATCTGCAGCCCCTCTGGCTGTGGCTGTGGGGTGCTACTGAGATGATTTCGACTCACAGCCACTCCGTCCAAAAACCCAAACCTACTGCCACCGTCATTCTGACTCAGTGCAACTCCCTGCACGGCTTCTGAGGCTGCAGGTCTATATGCGGACAGGTAGCTTCATCTTTTTCCTGTTGAGTGACTGGTGGGTTTGAACAGCCAACCTTACAGCTAGCAGTCCAAAGGAGGAGTCCAGGGAGGAGAACTGCCCCCACGGGTTTCTGAGGCCTTAATCTGTGCAGATTCAGACCATCCCTCCTTCCTCCTGAGGCTCAACTGGTGAGTTTCAACAGATGAACTTCCCACCAGTGAGCAGCAGAGCGCTTCCCACCTTCCAAGTACGGGAGGTGGGGTTGGCTCTCAGCTGGACCACTCAGCAGTCTGAAGAGTCTTGCCTACTATGATGATGATATGCAGGTTTCTGCTGAGCTTCCAAACTAAGGCCAAAGTGTTAAAACGGTCTTACTCTACTGGGCTCAAAGCCGCCTTAAGGGAAGGAGCCAACAACACATTAAATATATTTGCTATCCCTTTGGTGCCTATCCCACGGTGAAACCGAATTACAATGGAAGGTAACCACAATAAAGGAAAAAAGAAATAGGAGGCCATATCAAAGCACCTTAAGTAGACACCAAATGATAATCTGTCACGTAAATTGACAAGCCTATCAGAATCGAAAGCAGTCCCAGGGGCATAGTTCATTCTGAGCAGGGCTGCTAACTGCAAGGTCATTGAACTCACCCCCTGGGAGCAAGAGGAGGTGAGATTTCTGCTCCTGTAAAGATTTGCAGTCTCGGATACCCAAAGGGGAACATGGTTCCTACGGAATGAGCGTGATGGTCGTGGGCAGTACTGGGTCTTAGAATCAAACACATTTCAGCAAGTTTCAGAATAAAGGCTAAAGGCTGACTGCTAGTGTTGTGTCGGGGTCAGTTCTCACTCACACATAGCCCATGCACAGCAGAAGAAGCCATTGGGTGGGTCTGCGCCAACTTGAAAACCATTGCTATGTTTGAGCTCCTCATTGCAACCACTGCCAATCCACCTCCTTGAAGAATTCTTTACTAACCATGAAGGCCTTCCCCAAGCCTGGGCCCGCCTGACAACATGCCCTCAGTACGTGAGACAGTCTCCCGTTGCTTGATTCAGAGAAACTTTCCGAGCTGGACTTTTCAGGGAGATTTGTTTTTTCTTCTGGAAGTCCATGGTATATGCAATTTTCTTTGCCCACACCACAGTTCTTCAGCCCTCCTTGTCACTGGGAAGCTCCGGTATTACAACTCAAGGCTTGAATTTCTTTCTTCGGTTCTTTTAACCTGAGAAATACCATGTTCTTCCCTTTTGTTGTTCTAACTCCAGGGCTTTGAATCATTCATTGTAATACTTTATTTTGTCTTCCTGCGCCACCTTTTGAATTCATCTGTATTCTCTTTAGCTCTCCTATATTCAAGAACAAGTTTCAGAGTCTCTTCTGATATCCACTGTGAACTTAACTTTCTTTGTTGTTTTTTTTTAACACCCTGCTAAAGATAACTTATATATCATTCACTTATGCATTCATTTTCTCTCCCAAATTATATTGGGGCTTGTCCTGTGTTCGTTTTTAAGGTAGGATCTCTATTCTCATTTATCTCTCTTTCTCTCTGTCTTTTTCTGTATGTGTCTGTACATTCAGTGAATATTTACAGAGCAAATCAACTTTCCACTCAACAACTCATCCATATTTTATTTCATGCCCCTGATTGTAATCCTAGGGTACATACTGTCCTTTTGGTGTCAAATGGTGGATGACCCTAAGTAATATGTTCTTCCTGATATTATTGTTTATAAACCTCATTGCCTTTTTTTGGTATGTGTATGTGCATTCAGTGAAGATTTACAGAGCAAATCGATTTTCCACTCAACAACTCATACACATTTTTTTCATGCCATTGACTGTAATCTATAATAGAACATCACGTAGCCTACATCTCCCCTGAGTCCACGTTTCTATTTTTCCTTCTTTCTTACTCCTTCTCCTGTTTAAATTTTGTCCTTGGGTGAATACTGTCCTTTTGGTATCAAGTGGTAGATGGCCCTAAGTAGTATGCTCTTCCCTGTTGTTTACTTTATAAACCTCGCCACTGCTAAACATTGAGCTGTGACGAATGATCACAGTCTTGGGGTTTCCCCTAGTCTCTATCTGACCAACCAGTCTATTTTTTTTTTATGATTTTGAGCTTTGATCCACATTTTCTCCCACTGTATTCCGGAGCTTCTGTGAGGAGGCAGCTCTTCCTCACTGCCTTGTGAGCGCCTTCCAACCTGACGGCGCATCGTCCAGCCCTGGAGCTCTCAACCTCCCACTTCTCTTCAGAGGCTTTCAGTGGCCGACTTCTTAAGAAATACGTCTCCAAGTTCCTTTTCTGGTTTGTCTTAACCTTGAAGCAGCACTGACACCTGCTTCTAGAATCACAGTTACACACCAGCCACCACAAAACAACAAGGGGACAGACAAGTGGTGAAGGAACATATGGAAGACGTGAACCAGGTCAAATCTGCCCTGATCCCCTCTCATGAACCACTATCTCAAAAAACAAACAAAGCAACTCAGTGCCACAGAGTTGGTGCCAACTCATAGTAACCCTACAAAACAGGGTAGAACTGGCTTTGTGAGTTTCTGAAACTATAACTCTTATGGGAGTAGAAAGTCTTTCTTCCAAGGAACTGCTAGTGGTTTCAAACCGCTGGCCTTGGGGTAAGCAGCCCGTAAAACCACTACACTACCAGTGATCCTAGTAACCTTCACACTACCCTCAAAATTAAATTAGCCTCGGGATCTTCTGTTCACTGAAAACAAGAAGCAAGAAGAAAATAAAATATATCTACAATAATTAAAACACCTTTTTGTATTTACTTCATATTGTGAGCTAAAAACTGCTAGAGAGACTCCCCTGAAAGCCCAGAGATGTCACTGTCTAAATCTGCTGACAAGCGTGTCAGTCTGGTATCACCTGCTTCGCAGATAATACACTGAGAAACTCAACAACATAGATAACAATTTACATCTCGCTGGCAAGATTCCCTGGCAGTTCAGCTGAGGGAAAATTACATACAGAAATCCAGATTACTGTGAACCTCTCTGAACATGAACCTTAGCCATAGAAGATAAATAAGCGTGGACCGATTCAGTCCCCTGATGACAAATTCACAGATAATGTAACAGGCTGCATTATTTAGTCACCAGATGCAATTCTGTAGGACTCACCAGGGTCATATTGACAACTGGAATTTTCTCTCTCAAAACATTTTACAAGGTCTTATTCTCATGCAATAAACTTGATTATTTGCTTCTTAATTAACTCATCTACTATTTAACTACATCCATTAACTTTACTTTACGATGGTCCTCAAAGGATTAAATACTAATATTAAGGTTATAAACCAACCTTTACTTTTTGTAATAATCCAGGAAGCACATCTGCCTGATATGTAATGTTATTTTTGTTTTCTTTTTATTTGCCATTTAATTTCAACTAAGCGATCACTAAGTAGAAAAACATAAATATTCAAAACCCCAGAAAATGTGAATGATTCCAGTCAGCACAATAGATTTCCATGATGTAATGAACACTTTTCTTTTTCTGCACGATTTCATCTGTACTTGATGCCTCGAAGCCTGGTCTCCAGACAGGTTGATCTAGAACTAACAACATGGTAGCCTTAGCCATACATGGCTACTGAGCCCCTGAAGTGTGACTAGACGAGATTTAGATGTGTTCTAAATGTAAAATAGATAGTGAATTTTAAAAGACTCACTATAAAGAAAAGTAAGTAAATTATATAAATTTTATTCAGGTTGAACTGACATTTTGCAAATGTTGGGTTAAGTAAAATACATTTTTAAGTTATTTCAACTGTTTTTAATTTCAGACATGTGACTATCAAGCAATTTTAAGTTATACATGCCAATCACAATACAGTACTATTGGGCAACATTGATCTCACGTGATCTAGACTACAAGAGCAATCCCCCTCCTTCCCCAATTTTTCATATGTTTGATAATGCCAGTTGTAATACAATAAAATGGCAAATATTTGGATAACTCAACCATTGACTTACGCCCGTTGGTATCCAAATTTACTATATGATTGTCATCTAAATATGTCAGAAGACTCTAGACAGATAAATCTCCCCCAAATGGCAAGATCAACCAAAATGATGCCATCAATTCTTGAACAGGTAAGAAGAGTATGATCTAAAGTTTAAATAAAGCATTGAGCACAATACTGAAATTGACGAGGCAGTGCGTCTATGCTACACTAGCAAGATACAGCAGTCACTTGATCTGTTTTAACTTTAATCATCTGACAGATTTCAAGATCGAAAAATGCAAACTGCCTTCATTTTACAATCACCAGCTTATTTTAGTCACTTGCATGATTTACTTACTTGGGAACCTCAAGATACATTGAACAAAACCATGGATTTAAAAAGACTGAACAGCCCTTGCAAATCCAAAAGTCGGATCCAAGCAGCTGAAGGCAAGAATTGAGAATTTTCGGAACCATTAAAATGTCCCTTCATTGAATATTCATACAATGGACTACCACTCAGCAAAAAAAAGGGGGGGGGTGCTAAACAGTTGATATACACAGCATGGATGGACTGAAAAATAACTATACTAACAAAAGGGAGACAAGACAAGAATGCCTATTGTATTATCCAATTTATACAAAGACCTTGAGGTGGTTTGGGTGATTCACTGGTGGGATTCTCAACTTCCATCAGAGGATGGAGGCTTAACTCCCGTCCATGGAGCTCAAGAGCAGCCACCAGATCCAAATGTCAGTGGAGGCTGATGTGTTGCTAGAACATTGAGCAACTTTTGGTAAAGCTTCCAGACTAAGGCTGATTGGGAAGAAACCCCGCCGGTCTGTAAAGGGAAATCAAAGTCTTGCTACTGGTTTTCCAGTTCACCCACGCACTGGGCAATTCACCACAACCTGGGTTTAAAGGAATCTTTGTGATCAGTGGGTGGCTGCCAACAAGTTTTTCACTAATACTCTTTTCTAATTCTCATTCGGTGGCCTCTCAGGAGACCACCGAATGAGAGGTCAGTTCAATTCCAGGCAGGCAGTCAGGGCAACTGTGTTTGGGGAATAAGTCTGATGGATTTGCTCTACGGACACAGGCTGATCATGGAGGCTCATGATGAAGCAATTTCTAAGAAAACTGAACATTGCATTGGTGAGAAACAGGCCAGGAATTGGCACCAAGGAATTCTTTTTTTTTTTTTCATCTCCATCATGACAATGCACCTGTTCTTTCTTCAAGGGGAGTAAGGGCTGTCCCTGTGAGAATGTACTTGGGAACCTTAGTCCATTCACCCTGCAGTTCTGATCTTTCCTACACCAGCTTCGTTTTATTCTGCAGTCTCGATGAGCAATAAAAGAAACACAATTTGCCACGCTTATGAAAGCCCAAACTGCCGTTCTGACGTGGTACAAATCAAAGAGGAAAGAATTCTTCAGGGAAGAGTAAGCGAGATGAAGACACTGCCTGCAGAGGGATACAGACCCTTTTGACATTTTTAAAATACAGATTTCTATGATTTTGTAGCAATATATTTTGACTTACATAAACATACACATACTCACTGCCCTCTAGTCAGTGCTGACTCATAGTAAGTGTGCATGTACATGCACTCATACATGCATATTTACATGTACATGCACTCATACATGTATATTTAGTCAGTACATTATAGTCCAGCAGAGAGAAGTCCTCTGTTAGGTCTTTTCCAATGGCATTTGTTGGCTGCACACTACTCCCTGGAAATGCATGAAAGTGATGGGCAAGAGGGGAGTGTAAGCAATGTTCCACTCGACCCAACCAGGCAGGGCCATGGAAACAAACACTGCCAGCAAACAGCCTTCCAGCTTGACTCATTAAAATGAAGTACTCTGAGTAGGTGGGTTGGGGGGCCCAGGAAACAACTTTATGGGTCATAATTTAGAGAAAACAGTACCTGTTGTAGGAGTCCAGCCAGGTAGAAGGGAATTAAGCATGCCTTATACAGATCGAGGATGCCTACTTCCATGACACATTCATGTTAAGTCTTTTTGATACGGTCACTCTGTGTCAGCAATGTTTTCATGAGCAGGAAATCTTAGACACCGCACGAGAATTTTGTAAAGCCAGCTCTGTGAAGCAAGGCATGCTAGAGGCCACCTTATTGCATGATGTAAAGATACATCAAAATTAACCACACGGTTATGTAACATTTAACTTTACGCAGACATCAAATTTGAAAAATGAGTCCTTCCTTACAGGAGCATTCTGGCTGTACGTCTTCTAGGACAGCTTGCTTTTTGGCAGGTCATGGCACTTTCAATAGTCTTCAGCAACACTGCAGTTCAAACTCATCAACTTTGCTTCAGTCTTCCTTATTCAATGTCCAACTTTGCATGAATAGAAGGCAATTAAAAATACCATGACTTGGGTCAGACACATCTTATTCCTCAAAGCAACATCCTTGCTTTTCAAAAGCTCTCATGCAACAGATGTACCTAGTGCAAAGCATTGTTTGATGTCTTGACTACGGATTCCATGACCATTTGTGGCAGTTACACAATCTTCTGTCAACTTGAGTGAAGGGGCGGAGACTAGCCTGTCATTCAGGGCATAGCCAATAAGGCCTCTCTGTGGGCATGATCTTCTCCTGAGGATTCCGGGAACTCCTGTCTTCCTCCCTGGAGGCAGACACACGCTCTCTGCTTCACTTTCCTGTTGACAAGCCACACGGAGCCATGCTGATGCCAGCCAGACCCTGAAGCTGAGGAGCCATGTGGAGACCCACAACAGCGCTGAGATGCTTCCACTGCCACTGGATCCACAAGACTTTCCACCCACAGGTCTGTGATCTTCCTGCACTCAGTGTCATTGTATGTGTTGCATGAGTTTGAAGAGGAATTTATAGACTGGTATTAGATATATGGGCTAATATTGGACTTATGGACTTGATCTGGACTGGGCTGGGATGTTTTCTTAACATACAATTAGTTTTTTATATAAAGCATTCTCTTATGCACATCTGAGTGTCTCTGGATTTGTTTCTCCAGTCAACCCTGGCTAACACACCATTGATTGTGGATCCAAACAGGATGAAATTCTTGACCCCTCCAAACTTTCCTCCAGGTATCATGATGTTACCTATTGAACCAGCTGTGAAGATTTGAGGTTTGCTTCCCATTGAGTTGTAATCCATTTGAAATTCTTGTTCTTCATCAGCAAGTTCTTCAAGTCCCCCTCACTTTCAGGGAGCACGGTGAGTCATTTGCCGATTGCAGGTGTGTTTTTTTTTAATCATTTTATTGGGGGCTCATACAACTCTTATCACAATCCATACATACATCCATTGTGTCAAGTACATTTGTACATTTGTTGCCATCATCATTCTCAAAACATTTTCTTTCTACTTGAGCCTTGGTATCAGCTCCTCATTTTCCCTCTCCCTCCTCTACCCTCCCTCCCTCATGAACCCTTGATAATTTATAAATTATTATTTTTTCATGTCTTAGACTGTCCGATGTCTCCTTTCACCCACTTTTCTGTTGTCTGACCCCCAGGGTGGAGGTTATATGTAGAACACCTTCCTCTTACCCTCCTGATATCTCTACTCTCATTATTGGTCCTGAAGGGTTTATCTGTCCCGGATTCCCTGTATTTCCAGCTCTTATCTGTACCAGTGTACATCATCTGGTCTAGCCGATTTGAAAGGTAGAGTTGGGATCATGATAGTGGTGGGGAGGAAGCATTAAAGAGCTAGAGAAAAGCTGTATGTTTTATAAGTGCTATACTGCACCCTAACTGGCTCATCTCCTCTCTGAGACCCGTCTGAAAAGGGGATGTCCAGCTGTCTACAGAATGGCTTTGGGTCTACACTCTGCACTCCCCCTCATTCACAATTCACAACGAATATTAATTTTGTGTTCTTTGATGCCTGATACCTGACCCTATCGACACCTCATGATCACACAGGCTGGTGTGCTTCTTCCATGTGGGCTTTGTTGCTTCTCAGCTAGATGGTCACTTCTTTATCTTCAAGCTTTTAAGACCCCAGACGCTATATATTTTGATAGCCGGGCACCATCAGCTTTCTTGACCACATTTGCTTATGCAACCACTTTGTCTTCCGCAATCATGTCAGGCAGGTGAGCATCATGGAATGAATGCCAATCTAATAGAACAAAGTGTTCTTGTGTTGAGGGAATACTTGAGTCGAGGCCCCTATTGCGGGTTGTTCATAAGCCTTCCTCCCTCCTGATGCTGCACTCATCTCTATATAATCCAGCTGCTCTGATGATTTGCTCAGCACACAGATTAAGGATGGTGAGAGAATACAATCCCAATGCACACCTTTCCTGGCTGTAAACTATGCAGTATGTCCTCATTCTGTTGGTATGACTGCCTCTTAATCCATGCACAAGTTCTGCATGAGCACAAGGAAGTGTTCTGGAATTCCCATTCTTCTGAAGGCAATCTAAAGTTTGCTGTGGTCCACGCATTTGAATACATTTGCATAGTCAGTGCAATACAAGTAAACCTCTTTCTGGTATTCTGATTTGAGCTATGATCAGCAATGAAATTCCTTGTTCCACATCCTCTTTTGAACCAGGCCCGAATCCCTGGCAGCTCTCTGTCAATGGACTGCTGTAGTCATTCTTGGATGACCTTCAGCAACATGTTACTTGCATGAGAGATCAATGATAGTGTTCTACAATTTTAGCATTCGGTGGGGTCACCTTTCTTTGAAATGGGTACAAATATGAATCTCTTCCAGTCAGTTGGTCAAGTACCTGACTTCCAAATTTCCCAGCACAGACGAGCGAGTGCTTCCAGTGCTGCATCAGCTTGTTGAAACATTTCAGTTGGTATTCCATCACTTCCTGAAGCCTTGTTTTGGCTAATGCTTTTGGTGCAACTTGTATTTCTTCCTTCAGCCCCATTGGTTCTTACTCATACACTACCTCTTGAAATGACTGATGTTGACTAATTCTTTTGGGTACAGTGACTCTGTGTCATTTCCATCTTCTGTGTCATTTGATGCTTCCTCCACCATTCAATATTTCGCCAGTAAAATCTTTCCATATTGCTACTTGAGGCTTGGGTATTTTCTTGAGTTCTTTCCATTTAAGGCATGCTGAGCATGATCCTCCTTTTTTGTTTTCTAACTCTAGGTTTTTACATGTCTCATTACAACATTTTACTGTCTTCTTGCGCTGCCCTTTGACATTTTCTGTTCAGCTCTTTGATTCTTCTGTAAGAATTCTTCATTGTCTCATTAAGAGCAAATTTCATAGCCTCTTCTGACATCCACTTTGATCTTTTCTTTCCTTCTTGTCTTTTCACGGCATTTGGCTTTCTCCATGTATGATCTAAACGTCCTGTCACAACTCTTCAAGTATTTTGTTATTAATGTTTCATGAATCACCTCTGTTCTTGAGAGGTTCTCAACATTCAGGTAGGATATTCTTACGGTCATATTTTCACTCTGTGGACCTGTTTTCCTTTTCTTCAACTTCACCCTGAGTTATAGATGAGCAATTGATGGTCTGTCGCCTAGTTTTAGCTGCTGATATTGAGCTTCTCTACCCACAAATATAGTTAATTTGATTTCTGTGTATTTCTGGAGATGAGCATGTATATTGGTACCTTCTATGTTACTGAAAAGGGTATTTTTGATTAAGAAATCTTGGTCTTGCAAAATTCTGTCATGGCATCTCCAGCGTCATTTCTATCCAAAGATCATATTTTCTAACTATTGTTCCTTCTCTTTTGTTTCCAGTTTTTGCATTTCAATTGCTAATAATTATCAATGGTTCTTGATTATATGTTTGGTCAATTTCATACTGAAGGCATTGGCAGAATTCTTCAATTTCTGTATCACCAATTTTCGGGGTTGGCACATAAATCTGCATAATAATAGTTGGTACACACCAGGGGATTTCCTTCTAGGGGGATCATATGGACAGCATTGTATTTCAAGATAGATCTTGATATGACCTTTTTTGACAATGAACACAATGCCATTCTTGCTTGTGTCTTTCCTGACACATTAAACCATAAATTTCCTGATTCAAAATGGCCAAAACGCTTTCATTTCAGCTCACTAGTACATCAATCTTTATTTGCCCATTTTATTTTTCAGGACTACCGATTTTCCTGGGTGCACATTTCTTGCCTTCCAAGTTCTAGTTTCTACTATCCATGTGCAGCTGCTCTTGCTAATTCTGAGCTGTGCTCCATTAGCAAGTGAAGGTCTTGCAGGCTCAACTCCATCCTTCCCACTAGGTTGACTCCACTCTGAGAAGGCCGCTCTTCCTCATCTAGCCCTGACAATGCTCTGCTTCTCGTCACCAGGTTTTCCGTAAGGGACCATGTTTCAATACCTTCCCGAGGGTTTTCAGTGGGTAATTCCTCTCAAGTGAACCGCCTATCCCTTCTCTGTAGTCTGTTCTTAGTCTAGAAGCTCTGCTGAAACCTGTTCACTGTGTGTGACGTTGCTGGCATTTGAAAAAGCAGGGACATGGCTTCCACCATCAGAACAAGGCACAAGCCACCAGAGTGCAACAAACTGAGAGACAGGTTTGATGGACCGATTTGTTAGTGCGATATAATTTAAATAACCCCATTGCATAAAATCCATAAGGAGCCCTGGTGTGGCTGTGGATTAGGCCTTGGGCTGCTACTCACTAGGTCTGCAGTTCAAACTTACCAGCCGGTTCTCAGAAGGAAGATGAGGGTATCTGGCTGGCAGATCTGCGGGCTCGTAAACCCCTTGTCTGATGGGATCAACTTGATGGCAGCGGGACTTCGGCTTCTGCTGTCTGGGTGGGAGGCCTAGCGACACAAGGATCTTGGGCTTTGGTGCTACCCAAAAGGTCAGAGATCAGAACCCACCAGTCACTCAGAGGAAGCAAGATGCAAGGGCACTCCGGCGGGGTCCAGGAGTATGAATTCATGCAGCAGCAATGGGAGCAGGGGTTACCAAGATAGCATTTCAGCCCAGCTTGTCATCTTCTTTGAATATTTGCACGACTTCCATACTCTTTTTGAAAAAAGTACTATGGTCCACAATAAAAATTGGTAAAGGAAATCGCTTTTCAATGTATTACATTACAGATGTAGTTTTAAAACGTAAAGCATAGGATAAACAGTCAAGTACTTCACGCCTTACTTCAACCTCCCTGATAGAACTGTGAGCAGAGCCTAGATGGGTTTATACTCCTGCCTATTTGCTTATGTATACTGTAGCTGATGTTTCTATTTTTCCCTTTCTTGCAAGTGTTTCCTTTTTCGCTTTCCTCTCTGTGCATTTATTTATAGTCCCTTAGATCTGGAGGTCGAGTGGTTTAGAAAACAATACCAATGAGTGTTGTTTTTCCACACATGAACAATACCGAGGAGGTTAAAGTTAAGAATTCTCCACACCAAATATATTTAACCACCACAGGTAGAAAAAGAAAGGACAAAAAATGTAGTCTTGTTTTTCTTTCTTTTTAAATGCGACGCTATGGATTTGACATTTCTCATACTCAACAACAAACATAACAGTTAATCCAGGTTTTCATTGTATTTTATGTGGTGTAAATTCCATTTTAATCCAATCATTTTTTTGGAAGAGGAGATGAGATTTCTGGGGGCAGGAAGATTATGGTTCCTATCAATTCACAGCCATGTCTAGGATTTAACTTCCCGATCAATGTAGTTCAAAGAACATATTCTGCAGCTTTAATCAGACTCAAAAACCATCGTGAGATGCCCACTGCACATTCTCTCACCTTCAGTGAAATGAGAAGATCCCCTGGTTGCTTCAGAGGCAGTAGAAGTATTTTGAGAAAACTAACGGGTATGTGAAGCACTTAAGAAGTCCCCAGAACCAAAGGTAATGTAACCGAGAGGAATTACTGAAACCCAAATAAAGGCTGAACATGATAGTGGGACAAAAGGAAATAGAGGAAAGAACTAGGAGGCACAGGGAATTTATAGAGGTCTAAATAAAGGCATGTACATATGTAAATATATTTATATATCAGGATGTGGAAATATATCTATGTGCATATATGTATAGGTTTGGTATTAAGGTAGCAGATGGACATTGGGCCTTCACTCAAGTATGCCCTCAATGCAAGAACACTTTGTTCTATGAAACTGGCATTTCATGATGCTCACCTTCCCCACACAATCTCTGAAGACAAAGCGGGTACATAAGCAAATGTGGTGAAAAAAGCTGATGGACTCAGGCTATCAAAAGATATAGCATCTGAGGTCTTAAAGGCTTGAAGGTAAACAAGCAGCCACATAGCTGAGAAGCAACAACACCTACATGGAAGAAGCACACCAGCCTGTGCGATCATGACGTGTCGAAGGGATCAGTTAACAGCATCATTAGAACAAAAAATCTTACCACAGCAAATGAGGGGGGAAGTGCAGAGTGGAGACTGAAAGCCCATCTGTAGGCAATTGGACATCCCCTTAAGGAAGGGTCGTGGGGAGGAGACTAGCCAGTCAGGATGCAGTGTAGCAACGATGAAACATACAACTTTCCTCTAATTCCTACATGCTTCCTCTCCCTGCCACTAATATGATCCCAATTCTACCTTACAAATCTGGCTAGACCAGAGGATGTACAGTGGTACAGATAGGCTCTGGAAACACAAGGAATCCAAGACAGATGATTCCTTCCGAACCAGTGGTGAGAGTGGCAATACTGGGAGGGTGCAGGGAGGGTAGGGTGGGAAAGGGGAACTGATTACAAGTATCTACATATAACCTCCTCCCTGGGGGGATGGACAACAGAAAAGAGGGTGAAGGGAGACATCAGACAGTGTAAGATATGACAAAATAATAATTTATAAATTATCAGATGTTTATGAGGAGGGAGCAGGGAGGGAAGGGGAAAATGAGGAGCTGATGTCAGAGGCTTAAGGAGAGAGCAAATGTTTTGAGAATGATGAGGACAATGAATGTAAAAATGTGCTTTGCACAATTGATGTATGTATGGATTATGACAGGAGTTGTATAGGCCCCTAATAAAATGATTAAACCCCCAAATATAAATAAATAAAATAGAAACACACCAGCCTGTGTGATCAAGAGGTGTTGATGGGAATAGGTTTCAGAAGTTCAAAAACAAGCAATCAAATTGATGTGATGGAGCATGGGCAAAGTGGAGACCCACAATCATCTGCAAGACAACTGTACAGTCCCTCACAGAGCGGCTGTGTTGGGGGAGGGAGGAAGAATTCAGGTGTGGTATAGGACTGATGAAATACATAACTATCATCGGGTTCTGTAATATTTCTTTCCCTTACTGTTGAGGTTTATGTTTCACCTCATTAATACTGTTAGACCTATGTATGTTCGACTGCATAATTAAGATTGCTCAAGGCAGGAATGCCAGGATGGATGACCCTTCAGAAACTATAACAAGAGTAATGATTCCCCGAGGATATGGGAAGATGGGGGGAGGTGGGGACTGATAGCAATGATGACTGGATATCTATATATTAGAATAATAATACTATATTTTCAATAATAACAAGGGTCCCTGGGGGAGGGGGGATATGGGGAAGGAGCTGATATCAAAGAGCTCAAGAAGAAAGAAAATATTTTGAAACTGATTGTAGTACTAATTGTACAATTATGCTTGATCTATTCGAATTATGGAATGTTGTGACATCTGTAAGAGCTCCCAGGAAAATGATGAATTTTAAAAAAAGGAGTCCCCAGAGACTGCATCCAGTAGATGGAAGAGCCTCGAGACACACAATTTCCCAGGAGAAAGAAAGCAAGTGGCTGAGGCCAAAAATAAAATGCCTTTTTCCTCAAATAGTAGCTTCCTCGCCTTCCCAAACACCAGTCATGATGGGAATGCTGATGACATGGTGTCCACCCACCACTGCTACCAGCAAGAGCAGCAGTTCAAAACCACCAGCCCCTCTGAGGGCGAAAGACCACGCTTTCTGCTCCCTTGAAGAGTTACAGTCTCAGAAAGCCACCGGCGCAGTTGCACCCTGTCCTAGAGGGCCGCTATGGGTTGGAATCGACTGGAAGGCAGTGAGTGAGTGAGTGAGTGAGTGAGTGAGTGAGTGAGTGAGTGAGTGAGTGAGTGAGTGAGCACCAAAGCCTGCTAATGGTGAGTACCTCTTCCCATGACTCAACCTGCCGACTCTCTTCAAGGCTGCACAGCTGACAGTCCAAGTCTGGAAACCACGTTCAAGAAGCTACAAACCACACTTGCACAGGACTGACTGTCCTGCTCGCCCGGCTGGCCTGCCCCATCTGACCTTTGTTCTCAACAACACAGACCCTCTGATTCCACACCGGGAAGAGGAAACGTGCATGTACTTCTTTCACAAATGATATCCCACATTCATCCACAGCCCAAACCCCTACTATTAACCCATGTCCAGTTTAAGGTCAGCCACTGATGTAAGCTACACTGCACACCAGAATACCCTTCATTCCCTCCCTTATCTAGAAACAAAAGCCCCTTTTGTTTCTAACTATAAACTTCAGTTGGGCCAACAACTATGTTGATCTCCACTTTCTTTGAATATCAGTAACTTTTACTACCTGTGATAAGCAACCCAACCTAGCCCTTGTCCTATAGTCAATGCCTATTCATGGGAGGCCTGTGGGCTACAGAGTAGAGCTTCCTTAGCTGGTGGCATACTGGCCTAGGGAATTCTTAGCTGGTGGCATAGTGGGTTACACGTTGGGCTGCTAACTACAAGATCAGCAGTTCAAAACCATCAGTTACTCCACAGGATCAAGATGAGACTTTCTATTCCCAGAAAGAGTTACAGTCTTGGAAAGCCACAGGGCCAGTTCTTCTGTCCTGTAAAGAAGGTCACTACGAGAGACGAATCAATGGCATGAACTTGGTTTGGGTTTGGGAATCTTTGAGGGAACAGCTCACTGGTCTTCCTAGAGGGATAACATTGGGTGGGTCTGACCCACCAATGTGTTGGTTAGCTTGATGCATAGGGTCATTGGCAGACTGTCTGGAGCAAATAGTCACACTTTTGGTCCTAATCCATCTTAGTCCAGAGGTTCCCCTGAGTCCGCTCAGCAACATGGCAGTACACGGGCCTCCACTGACAGAGAGGTGGTGGCAGTGAATGAGGTGCACTGGCAGGAATGGAACCTAGAATTCTACCTCCCAAATACCACTGCCTTCACCTGCTTTTAAAGACCGTTCCTATGAACCCTTTAGCTAGCAAGAATGTATGAGCATCTATCATCAAACATATATTCTAAATAAAGCTACCCATAAGCAAGCAGGCAATTTAGGCAGCCTGGACAAAATAACCCCTAACCGTGAATCCCTTCACCACCTTCAGCCACATCTTCACCCAAGCACTCTAGGCAAGAGCACAGGTGCTCCATCCAGATTTTGTATTGCATTTAGAAGTTCAATCCAAAGAACTGCACGTTCCACAGAGTTTTAAAAGCAATTGTTTATGTAACTATTACCAAACAAAACCAAGACCAAGGCCAAACGCATTGCCATCGAGTTGAAGTCAATTCATAGCAACCCTCTAGGGCAGAGTAGAACTGCCCTTTTGTGAGTTTCTGAGAATGGGCTTTCTACTCCCTCTGGGAGAGGCTAGTGGTTTCAAACTGCTGACCTTGTGGTTAAGAACCCAACTCATACCTACAGGGCTCTCCATACCACACAAGCTATGTAAGAGGCCTTGTTACTACAGTTCCATACATTCGCAGGTTTATTCCAAACAAGATATATTTAAACACATCTCTGCAATGTGGATGGCTGCAGACAAGTTCTTTCAATAAGACACTTGTCTTAAGTCTCTTTGGATGGCCTTAAGGGAGGGGGGGGGGCTGATGTCAGAGAAATTATCAAATATTTAATAAAACATGAGTGCACATGTTCCCAAACCACTGCAGTGTGGCAACAAGTTCACGGGAAAGCTGTGCACATATGACAGCAATTTTCAGACGTGTAAGCCCACAAAATGGATTAAAGGCCCAGAGGGGTCAGCTCCAAGGATTACAGAGAGTGTACCTTGGGATCCCTGATAGATTGCCTTCACCAACAGAGCACAATCCCTGGGGGCTATTATGAATGACCTTCCAGGCAAAACAGAAACTGCACTGGGGACAAGAAAAGTGCATAGAAAAATCGGTTTTCCCATCGTGAAAACACACATGCTCATTCTTCCAGGGTCGCAAGGCTTGTCCTGCAGGCATTTTCATTGGGAAACCTATCCTACACACCTCACAGGCTGATCTTGCTCCTTCTGGTGTGTCTGTTCCCTAAACTCAATGGTCACGGTGTAAATGCAAGAGCAGGAAATTCTTCTGGGAAGGGTTAGAGAGAAGAAAACGCCTTCAGGCCTTCCTAGACCTAGAAGGAGGAGATGGAGGTGGGGGTGAGTGGGGGAGAATAGCTTCGCATTTGCGAGTTTTTTTAGATGAAGGTTTCTACAAGGCTCTGTAGCAATACATTTTCACTTACGATCGTCGGCTATACAAATTTAGAAGATTCAGACTCTCAGAGAAAGCGCGATGTAATTCCCTATGTCCAATTCGACATAAAATATCCCTAGCCCCTAATCCTCACTTCATTGGCAGGTTTCTCAGAGGGGATGCCATTTATTCTGCGAAAGGTAACCTGTCAAGAGCATCCAGGTACCCCAGGGAACAGGTTTATGCCACAGCTATCCGCCATGGCTGGATGGGGGAGGGGGCGGGCCACTCTCCTCATCTGCCCTCTGCACATCAAAGAGCACGGCCAGGTTTTCCTGGGAGACTGGTGAAGTCAGGGTACTTTTATCTGATGCTGCCAATGAAACAGCAGCCTCCACCCATAGCATTTCCCACCCCCAGCTCAAAGACAGGGGGCCGGGCTCATGCCCAGCAGAGAAAGCCCAGCAAAAGGAGCCGCCAACGCCCCCCGCCCCGCCCCCGCCACAGGGTCCCCTGTCCCTGCCCAGCAGCGGCCTCCTCCGCCCGCCCGG
Organism: Tenrec ecaudatus; assembly: GCF_050624435.1. Lineage (NCBI taxonomy): Eukaryota > Metazoa > Chordata > Mammalia > Afrosoricida > Tenrecidae > Tenrec > Tenrec ecaudatus. The sequence continues at coordinate 13,878,460 of NC_134539.1, forward strand.
GCCGGCCCCTCCTCCCCTCCTCGCAGTCGCAGCTCGAATGTTCCTGTGATCTGCAGGAAGAAGCGCCGGGCCTGTTGGCCTCTGCTATGAATGCACGCAAAAATCGACACCGTCACCACCCCGCCACACACTCGGCGACACACACAGCTCCGGGAGACGCCGTGCACCCCCGCCCCCCGCCCCCGCACGCGGCTTCCTCAGGCACATCCGGCAAGCCAGGGCTGCCCGGGTGCAGACAAAGGCGCCCCGGTGGAGCGGGAGGATGGAGGAGGCGGCGACGGCAGGCTCGGACGCCCGGGATCCGAGGATGAAAGGGCGCCGGCGCCATGGGGAGGAGGAGGGGTGCTCGGGAGCGGCCGTCCTCAGGGCCCCCCTCTTGTGCCAACCGCGCCGCCCCAGCCACACACTGCGGGGGCCGCCAGCGGAGCAACAGGCGCCTGCGTCCCGCGCGCCGGGCCCGGGGGCCCCGCTGGTGGCCCGGTGACGCGGCGAAGGGACAGCAAACTTTTACATCGCTCCCACCCCGCGCGACACCGGGGTGCGGAGGGGGCGCCGGGGCCGGGGGCCGTGCGAGCAGCGACGGAAACTTCCGAACCCCATCCTTTTAAAGAGGCGGCCCCCGGGCGCCAGGCCCGTTAGCAGGGGGGGGCCGCGCAGCCCCGGGACACGCCGCGCCCTCCCCGCCGGCCGGCGCGCGCGGGGCGCGGGGGCGCGCTTACCCGGCTCGCGGCGGGGACGCGGCCGAGCGCAGGGCGCGGGGCGCCGAGGACGCGAAGGTCGCGCGGCCCACGCTCGCTCTCCGCTCTTCGCCAGGCGCGGCCTCCCGCGTGCGCCCCCAAACTTCAGCCGCTCGGGCGCGCCCTGCCCCCGCGCTGCGCTGGCGCCACCGGAGCGGCGGCGGCGGCGGGACCCGGCTCCGGGGCTGCGGTGACGCCGGCGGCCGGCGGGGCGGCGGGCGCCCGCGGCCAATCAGGGGGCGCGGCCGAGCCCAGGGCCCCGGGCTGCGAACCCGTTAGGCCCACGCGCGCCCCGTGCTGCACTGCGGGGCCCCCGGGCGAGGGCTGCCGGATAACATTCTCCCCGTTAGATTGAGGCGCAAATTAAAAAAAAATAAACACTTAATTTTCGAAAAGGAGCAGTCTGGCCCATGCACTAGCTGGCACACCCCGGACAGTCACTTGTTGTGGATCTGAAATTAAAATGTAACTAAGCGCCTGGCCTCTGTATTTGCGAACGCTGGCAACCTGGAGCTGAAGTCTCTTCTGTGCACATCTGGGGCATTTGATGGTTGGCTGCGTGGGTCGCTTATCGAGTGGTGAGGAACAGCGAGGCACGTTCAACAATCTCGTTACGTTTTGAGGATGGCCGCAGAGGGCCACTTTGGACGGTCTCTCAGTGCATTGATCCCCTCCAGGCCACTGTGGTCTGAGGGTGGAAGTATTCTTCCCAATTTACATTATTTACGGTTAGGGGATCTGACCGAAGACTGCACAGATGTCCAATTAAATTATTCAGCACAATTTTAGAATGTTTTAAATAAATCTAACACACACCCCAGAGTAGATTAATTTTGTAATCGAATATCTTTTACTTACTAAACCAATTTTTTTAAATTCTCCTCTTCACCAAATGTTTAAGGGGAAAGCCAGTTTACAAAACATGCAAGGCTTCAGAATGAAGCAGATTGAAGATTTTAAATGGCTCGTTTGTTTTGTTTTGTTTTGCTTTCCTTTACTCCAGATAAAACATTATTTTCATTTTTTTAATAAATCATTTTATTGGGGTCTCTTACATGTAACAAACCATACATCCGCTAACTGAAGCAGACATACAACTATTGGCATCAAGAATTTCTAACACCTGGTTCTTTTTAAGAAAATAGCAAAACAGATCATTTTCAGAGACGATTGGGATTGATGGAGTGAGGTGAGTTGGCGGCTGGCAGGAGAAGGGTAGGCGGCCGCAGTGCAAGTCAGTGTAGAATTGTCCACCAGGGAAATTAATTGGCTCAAGAGAATACTCCCGAACTAGAAATGCACGGTATTATGAGAGGCTTAACAGATAAAATGGCATTTTCCCTATTTACCAATAGGGAAAGAGCCCCTAGCAGAGGATTAGAGACAAATTTAAGGAATTTATTTTCAACACGGAATTCAGAGTATCATTGCTGATTATCGGTTGAAAGCAGAGATGACCAGAAAGATGTTTACTTGTGCTTTATTGACTATTTGCCTGTGTGGACCATGGCAAACTATGGACTACTTTGAGAAGAACGGGAATTGCGGAACACGTCATTGTGCTCATGCAGAACCAGTATATGGACATAGAAGCAGTTGTGCAAACTGAACCAGGGAGTCCTGCGTGATTTAAAATCAAGAAAGATGTGCATCAGGCTTGTAGCCTCTCACTATTCTTGTTCAATCTATATGCTTACCAAATAATCACAGAAGCTAGATTATGTGAAGAAGAATGGGGCACCAGGAGTGGAGGAAAGTTTCTTAACGTTTCCGAAAAAAATAAAGTTTCTTAACAACCTGCAATCTGCAGATGACTCAACCTTGCTTGTTAAAAGTGTGGAGGACTTGAAGCACTTGCTGATGAAAGTCAAAGATCACAACCTTCATTATGGAGTACGACCCAATGTCGAAAAGACCAAAATCCTTATAACTGGGGCAGGAGGTAACATCATGATCAATGGAAAAAATATTGAAGTTGTCAGCGATCTCATCTTGCCTGGATCCATGATCCATCCTCATGGAAGCAGCAGTCAAGAGTTCAAAAGACATTTTGCATTGGGTAAAGCTGCTGCACAAGCTCCCTGTAAAGGGTTGAAAGGCAAGGATGTCACTGTGAGGACGAAGGCGCACCTGACCCAAGCCGTGGCAGTTCCAGTTGCCTCATATGCATGTGAACGTTGAACATTGAATCTTGAAAACTGTAGAAGAATCAATGCATTTGAATGAAGGTGCTGGAAAACAATGCGGAAAGTACCCATGGACTGTCAAAAGAACCAACAAATCTGCTTTGGAAGAAGGAAAGCCAGAATACTCCCTAGAGGCAGGGACGGCAAGACTGCATCTCACATACTTTGCACATGTTATCAGCGCTGTCTCTGGAAAAGGACATCATGCATGATAAACTAGTGGGGCAGCAAAGAGAAAGACCCTCCTCAAGACGATTGACCCCATGGCTGCAATACTGGGCTCAAACATAGGAATAATTGAGACGATGGCCCAGGACTAGGGAATGTTTTGTTCTGCTGTACAGAGGGTCGATATGAATCGGAACCGAATCAATGGCACCCCAACAACAACGTTTTCTAAGAGTACACAGATCAGATGAAAATAACAAGCTCCACCTAGATAGAAAATGCATAGAAAATGCAACCCCCCCCCCCCGAGGATCACTCTTAAAAGTAGTTTATCAGAAAATTAAAAGCACCTGGCTTAGATTAGTGAAAGCTCTCAGCACTGGGAGATGATTCGATCCTGGATCTAACTAACTAACCTCTCCAGTCATTATTCTCCTGCTTGTTCTAAGCCAATGGCCCCCAAATCTTCAAGAGGTGACAGGCAACCCACTTTTTTTTTAAGTGTTGTTTGTGTTGTGATTTTTAATTAGACAAATCATTTTCAAGAAAAATCTTATAGAGAAAGCAAAGGTGTAAAGCAGACGAGGTCAACCAGGTGGAGTGGCTTGAAAGTCAGCCCACATAGATTAATCAATCAATCAAACAAAAAGCAGCTGCTTTCCAGTGGATTTCAATTCCTGGTGACCTGACATCTGTCAGAGCATAACTGTGCCGCCTTCAACCCTCATCCCCCAGGTTTGCAGGAGCTGGTTTTTCAGAAATGGATCACCAGGCCTCTCTTCCAAGGCACAGAGTGGCCTTGAGTTTCACATCTTCTGTGGAGCAGAAGAGCAGGTCAACCAGGTAAATAGACTGCACCACTCAGAACAATGGGCAATGTCGTGGCATTCCCTCAGAATTCTTTTTTTCTCAAATTTGAGTCATGTTCAGATCATTTTCATGAGAAAAGACCGTTCTTGAGGATGGTCAGGTTTGGTGTAAGTGCTATTTTATCTTAGTGTAACTTAAAACAGCAACAACAACCAAATTCACTGTCATTGAGTCATTGCTGACTCGCAGTGATGCCCTGTGAGTTTCCTAGAGTGTAACTGGTTACTAGAGTAGAAAGCCCAGTCGTTTTCCTACGGAGCTGTTTGGTGCTTTTGAACTGCTAACCCTGCAGCTGGCAGCCCGACTCATAACCACTGTACCACCAGGGATCCTAATGTAACTAAAGGCAAATAATATTACTTGACATGAGCAGCTCTTCTCATAAAAACCAAGCTCCTGCCAGTGAGTTGATTCTGACCCAAAATGACCCTATAGGACAGGGTCGAAGTGCCCTGGGAGTTTGGGAGACTGTAACTCTTTATGGGATTACAAGCATCCTCTTTCTCCCTTGGAGCGGCTGATGCTTTCAGACTGTTCACAGTACACTTAGAAGCTCAGTGCATAACTGGCTATGACACCAGAGCTAAAGGAAGGCCCAGACTTCCGTTCAAATCTCCTGATGTGTGTAGGAAAGACAGAAGTAAATCATTAACTTCTTGATTCACCAAGATACAGTGGCTCCTTTTGTTTATTTCTCACACATACATCCTGACTCTGTTTCCCAAAATTGAGGCAGCCCCTCACTGGTGTGGTGTGGTGTCAATTCAGGGCTCAGATACTGATCTCCAAGTCTCTGAGGTCAGAGTACGTTATAAACCAAATATTTTCCCAAAGATCAAAAGAGACTTGTGGACAGTTCTAATCACGAGACAGTGAACCACCTTGTGGCTTTTACGGGGTTTTGCACTGAGCTCCTGGGTACAGGTCAGGGATTTGAACCCACCAGGCCCTCCATGGGAGAGAGATGGGTCTATAAAGATGGGTCCTGTAAAGAGTCACTGTCTCAGAAACCCACAGGGGAAGTTCTACGCTGTCCTGTGGGGTCACTGAGCACCAGGATCAACAGGAGGGTATCTTTGCTTCTCCCTTGACAGCAAGTGCGCAGTTTAACTTTATTATAGTTTGTCAAAAGATTCTTCTGTTGTGTCTCCTGGCTGGCTGGCATTATGGCTTCAATCTGCTTCTAGTTTCTCTATTCAAAGAAAGAGGGCTGGATATCAGAGTATTGGCTTTGTTTCCCATTTGTTCATTGTTCAAGGAAAGACTTTTTAAATGGTCTTTACATTTTTCCCTATTCGAGAAAGATAAGATGCTAGAAGAAGATGAAAAAAATACACAGAACAGAGAAATAATAAATGTGTATGTGTCCAGGAGAGGGCTATTAAGAGGAGAGGATGGATAAGGAAGAATCTCAGGCATGAGAAAAATGTAAAAATGTTCTCTCTTTGGAGAACATGTCATCTATCTCTCCTCACCCAGCATATTGTTTATAGAAGAACAGAAACTCCAAAGCCCAGTGTGTCTGAGGGGGCCTTGTCATTGTATGAAAGAAAGAAGGAGCATTGTGAGGTCATGACCTTGAAGGTTGGTACCCACAGAAAGAGTGGGAGGAAGCATTCCAGGCCGGGGCCTCCAGGTGATTTGTGGTCAGGAGGGATGTAACCCAGCTCTATTTGTGCATCTTTTGCCTCTCTACCTCAGGTTTCTGCAAGCTAGAATGACTTTTTGGAATCTCTTTCTCACAAAATATTTCCTCCCAGCCATGCAGACTATGAGGACATTGGTCAAGGGTCCTGACAAATCAATTGTCGACAGAAATCAACACTAAAACTAAGGAAAAGGGCCTGATCAACTCGTTCACACAGTTGCTTTTAGATGATGCTCTTTCTCCGTGATAGCTAAAAACATCGAGAAAGCCAACGGTGAGCTTTTGTGAGCACCACTGGATCACTGGGTCACTTTGTACCTGAAGCCCACCCCTTCCCTCGTCTTTCCTTTTCTATGAACCCATCGATCTTTAGTTCAAAAACTAACGTGAATTGGATCCTTGTTATTTGCCACCAAGCGCACTAACATGGATGAAATGCATGTATCCAACCATGTGCATCGAGCTGGATTAGGACTTTTAACCTTCAAGACACACATTGCAATGACACCGCTCGTGGGAGTCTTATTAAAGGATGGGGAGGAACGTGCCTGCAGATGAATAATGAATACATATTTCCTAAAGGTAGGAAATGCAGCAGAGAAGAATGAGAACTTCTTTCAGAAGATGCCTCTCTAGAGACCAATGTTTCCTACGGTCCTTGCAATGCCACCATCATGATGGTGCAGTTCAACCCTCTTCTGTGTGTCTCGCTTTGCGTCTGCTCCTACCAAGTGTTTTTTTCATTAGCTGTTTGAAAGTATCCTTATGCCTTGAAGCGATCAACTCACTCACTGCCTTTGAGTTGCTGCCAACTCAGAGTTGCCCTAGAGGACAGGGTAGAACTGCCCCACTGAGTTTCCAACACTGAAATTCTTCTGGGAGTAGAAAGCCCTGTCTTTCTCCCAAGGAGTGACTTGCGGTTTCACACTGCTGAGAGTGCAGTCCAATGCGTAACCACTGCACCACCAGAGGTGGATTGGTATTTAATGGTGAGACAATGAACAGTGGCTTCTGATCTCTGTGTAAGTGCAAGAACTTGCTGACAACTGTCTTGTTTGTGTGCAGTGAGAGAGCAGACATGCACGAGGGAGCCCAAATGTCAGAGTAAGCACATGTCTATGCTCTGGGATCATTTGACGTTTTTAGAGAGGATGTTTCCAGGTGATTGCCTGAGGCTATTTGATACGTGGCCATCAGGAGCTCTTTGTGAAAATTGTGCGTATCCGTGTGTCTGTGAATATGTATGTCTGTGGTTCTCTGGTTTTGCGTACATCTATATCTCATTGTGTAAGTGTGTGTGCATGCACGTGCATGGTATTGGTGGTGAAAGTAGAGTCGATTGGCGGGTGCCAGGTTTCTCCCTGATGTTTTATTTCCATTCTCTGTTGTACCTTGTCTTTCAGTATTCTCAGCTTCGCTGCAATTCTAGTAGACAGATGGGCTCCTTCCTCAGTTACAGCGCACTACTGCCTACGGCGGTACTTCTCAAATTATCTGTGAAGGGTCAGTTTATTTCCAATTAATCTCTGACTGGTACACTAAAAAATGAATTGCTAGAGAGAAAGAAAAAAGTGACATACTTGGATATTACAGCAATGCCAAATCGCTAGAAAGGTTTTTTATGAGTCCATTTCAATTCCTTGGTGGACAGTCTGTGGGTCACTCTTGGGAGAGCCAGGTTTCAGAACCAGGGGACTTGAATTGTGGCCACCTGACCTGCAACATGTGTCCCTGTGGGAGTTTGGTAGATGCAGAATCTAGGCAGCACCCCAGACCTACTGAAGCAGAACCTTCTTGGGAACCAGGTCTCCAAGTCATTGATGCATCCAAGGTCATAGGCAGTTTCTGCTTCTTCGATTTGGGGGAGGGGGGGCGGGCGGGGGGGCAGTCTTCCAGAAATGTGTTGCTTTATCTCTACCTAGAAAGCTCTTTTTTTCCCCCTCCCAAATCTTCCGCTGTCTGTCCTCGCCTCATTTAGGTCACTGCTCAAATGTCAACTCTTCAAACGAAGACAGCTTCCCTGGCATTCCAGTGAATTTAGTCCTCCCGTCCACTTCACGTTCTACTGCAGTATCTCCTTCAGAACACTGATAGCGATTCACGTGATGGCTCCATCACCCATCGTGCAGGCTGCCCTATAGTCGTGGCCTGAAGTTCAGCTATTCACATTTCAAATACCATCATGGTCGGGTTTCAGTGGAGTTTGCAGACTCAAAGAGACTAGCAAGAAGATTTCAACGAGTTGTTGAAAAATGTACAGAACATTGTCACACTTGGTTGGTTTGGACACAACAAGGAGGGGTGAATCATTGGAGGAAGACATCATGTTTGAGGAAGTCAGGGGCCAGCGAGGGTGAGCAAGACCCCGGGTGAGGTGAATGGGCACCACGGCTGGGAACAATGGACTAGAGCAGGGGTTGGCAAACTTTTGAGACCTCAGAGTCAGTCCTGTCTCTCACAGCAACTTAAGACTTTATTTCAGAGCCATAACTATATATTTTCTTCATAACTATATTTTTGTAAGCAAATGGAATCACCATTATTTGAATAACATCCTTCAAATGAAACTATGATCTTTTTCTTTTAATTTCACTTCAGAGCCACATGTACCTACTGAAAGAGCTGCATGTGGTTGGAGAGCTGCAGTTTGCTGACCCCAGGCCTAGGGCTTGCTGGCTATTGTGAGGATGACATAGGATCTTGCAGGATTTAATTCTGTTATGCATAAGGTCGCCAGGAATTGAAGTCAACTTGATGGAAGCTATCTGTCTATGGAAAATGACCGTGACCTATCTTTCAGCCCTACATGCCCTCTCTCAATGGAAGCTTGGTGAAAGCAGGGACCTTGTCTCATTTTGTAGTCTAACCCGGTTCCTGGTAGGTGGCAACCTCTATTCATTCCAACCCTTACCACTGACTTCTGCTTTCTCTGCACAGCTCTCTGAGTACTTAATTTTTTTAAAAATGGAGTTATGAAATAAACAAATATTGGCTTACATCCTTTAAAAACGCCAGAGTAATCTCAGTGATCAGTCACGGTTCAACTAGGACTCTGGCTTTATATATCGCTACTTCTTTGGACTTAACCCTTCTCCATGTGCCAAGGTCATGTTCATGCCAGTGACTAGATGCTCACAGTACTCTGACCTTCACCTATGCAGAGTAACATATGACAATACAAAACCACTTGTCATCACCTTGGCTCTGACTCAAGGTCACCCCCATGTATTACAGAATAGAGCTGAGCTCCGTGGGGGTTGCATGCAGATTAGGTTTTTTTTTGTGTGCCAACATGGCTCCTGTAGGAACACGTGGGAGGGGGTTAGTGTGTCAATCAGGTTGCAGCTTGATTGGTGGGTGACTGAGATAAATAACTCTTGAAGTCAGCTCCTTCCTCTTTCTCCCTGGTGATTAGTGTCTGCTTCCTTGACCTTGGACCAGCGGCTGGCGCAAGTTGGAAGGTCCTTCAGGATGTTAACTGACCCACAAAAGTGAGTTGGACTGAGCCCTTTGTACTGCTGTGTGGACTAATTAGCGGTTGTATTCCTTCTCGCTATATCAAACCTATCCTTTTATATAAATGATCGTAAGTGTCCTGGTTTTGTTTCTCTAGGGAACCCAGTCGAACATGCTTACTCAACTCACTTGCCCTAATAGAAGCTCTGCTGTTCTTGAGCCGCTCACCCCTCGGCCCACCTCCCTTCCCCTTCAATGTCATCGCACTTGGTAAAGTGTCCCCAGGGAATCAGCCTGCCTGGACGCGCCTCACCGCGCCTAGGAAGTTACGCAGTCCCTCTTCTGCCATAGTTCGCTCATCAGGACAGTGCCAATGGAGAGGAAATATCGATTCCGTTTCTTGGTGGAAGGAGTGTCCACAAGCTTGTGGGTTTTTTATACATTTGAAATGGACTTGTATGCCACTAAAGACTCCAAGTCCATTTCAATTGGACTTTTCTTTAGCCACCTAGAGCAGTATTTAGGTCGCATGGATAAGGAATAGGGAAGGGGATTTTCGGTTTTGTTTTCTTTTAAGGCTGTGAGTCTTCCCATTCACATTTTTAAAAACTTGATTTTGCTTTTTAAGGAAACGTTTTGGATGTGGTTACAAACCCCTCTCAACAAAGGAAGTCGGTGATAATACCCCATGACCCCGCCTCCCGCCCCCCCCCCCCCCCCCCGTGCATGTGGTTCATCCCCCCCCGCCCCGCCCTCCTCATCCTGCCTTCCTCCCTTTTCCTCCCACCTCTCCCTCTCTTCTACCCGCTCCCACCCCTGTCCCTGACCTGGTCGTCATCTTCAGTCTTCTCTTTGACATAAAAATCACATTTCTTTTTCTTTGTTTTTCCTTCTGATAATGGTGTTATTAAATCTTTATCTCGATCAGATTGACTGTTTGCTAATATAGAATGTTCTCGAATTCTGTCCATGACTTGCCATGTTTAGGAGAGTTACCATTGTTTTAATTTATGTCAAATATTCCACTGTGTGAGTGGACCTGAGTCTCTTTATCCGTTCCTCTATTATCAGAGCTTTTTAAAAAATGGTTTCCATGTTTGTGTTCTTAGAGACATTTCAGCAATAAGCATAGGTGTGCATGCGTTTGTTTGTGTTGTATTCTTAATTTTTTTAGGGTAGGTACCCAGTAGAGAGATGGCTGGATCATAAGGTACTTGTGTTTGCACTTGTTTAAGGAAGTGTGATACTGATTTCCCTTGTGGTTTTATAATTTTGCAGTTCCACCAGCAATATATGAGCTGTCCAATCTCTCTACAACCTCATGAGAATTCATTATTTTCTCTTTTATTGAGTTTTACTACAAGTGCTAGTGGGGGGTGGTGTCTCATTTTGTTTTAATTTGTATTCCTCTTATTGCTAATGAACATGAACATTTCTTCATACGGTTGTTGGTTGCCTGGACGTCATCTTGGTAAATTGTCTTTTAATGCTTTCCGCCTATTTTTTGACTGAGTTGTTTGTATTTTTCTTGTTAAAATGTTGTTTTCTACAGATTTTGGAGATTAGTCCTTTATCTGCTGTATCATTACCAAATATTTTTCCCACTCTGTGTTCTCTGCTGACTCTTTTGTTGAAGTCTTTTGATATACATAAATGTTGTCATTTTAAATGGTCCCTGTCATTTGTTTTCTATAGCGTAGATATTTTTCATTATGTTTAGTAGTGCGTTTATGCCTTGTATTAGGGTCCTTAAGTTTGTCCCTATTTTTTCCTTGATGGTCAAGCATTTACATTTTAAAAGCACCACAAATCCCATTGCCCTTACAATTGTTTTGGGATATTAGGGAATAGCACATGTATGTACTTATTTATGTATTTATTTAGCTGTAAGAGTTCTTACAACTCATAACAATGCACACATCAATTGTATCAGGCATATTTGTACATATGTTGCCTTCATTATTTCCTAGACAGTTACTTTCTGTTGAGCCCTTGGTATCAGCGCCTCTTTTTTCCTTCTCCCCCAATCCTCATGATCCCTTGATAATTTATAAATTATTACTCTATTCATATCTTACCCTGACCACCGTCTCCCATCCCCCATGGTTTCTGTTGTTCGTCCCCCTGGATGGTGTGAGTGTGTGTGTGGTTACGTGTCAATCTTCAGGATTAGTTCCTCCGTCCCCATCTTCCCGCTATCCTTCTGGCATCATGAAAGTTTTAATATTTTTCAATATTAAAGATTCTTTTTCAAATTAAATTTACAAAAAAGTTATAGTTCATTCACATCAACCCCTCTGTTCTAATATTTAGTTGGATGTTGTGGGTTGTATTCACTCTGAATGCGCTCCCTCCTCTCAGCTCACTCACTGTTGTCTCTGGCGCCTCCAAGTTGAGTGTGGAACTGGAACGCAGAGCTAGAAATGAGATGAGAAGAAGGAAAAATCCCCTTTCCCAGGCAGGATGTGGAAAATTGACTTCCGTGGCAGATGTCCCAAAGCTGACTCCTCCTATGGAGAGATTTAGTGCGTTCCTTCGGAGACCTCCTCCTCTGTCCCCTGGATTCTGCCTTCTCCGAGAGTGGCGTATATTCCTGCTGACCTCACAAGCCTCCCTTCAGTTCCAGCTTCCTTGACACATGCCCTACCAGCCCTTCCTGCAAAACTTCCTTAACCCAGGAGGAAATTGTTTGGGGATGTTCTGTCAAGATGGCTCTAGTCTAGTGCTTCATTTGTATCTCACTAGGACACTGAGCTGCACTCTCTTCCGTCCGGTTCTGAACATTTGTCTCAGACCTGGCACCACAGGCAGTTCTAGGCAGCCTCCCACACTGGAACACTTCTCGGGAAGAGACATGCAGTGGCCTCTATGAACCCACCCCCCAAACTACAGGTTACCCGGCAAAAGGCTCCCTAGGGACTTGTCATAGCCACACTAGGTTGACCTAGGAGTTTTGCAGCTCATCAAGCATCTAATCTAGGAATTTAAATGAAGCCCCACAGGAAGACAAACTAGAGTCTAACAGCAAGTTTGTTGAAGCCATGTGTCTGAAGAGGCGGCAGAGATGCATGAACTTTGCCCATGATTCAAAGGGGAAGTGATACTTAGGGTACTGTTCTCCAAGGGTGCAGTGATCTTCAGAATGTCTCCCTCCGAAAAACTTCCTTTGTAGTCCTACTTTTCTTTAATGTGGCCTGGAAGTGGTTGATGCGTGAACGGGGTCAAGGTCAGAGTGGACGCTTCGAGTAGGTCCCAGGGATGCGCCTCATGCCTCTGCTTCAAATTGCTATCATAGTGCATGGACACCTGCTTATGCTATATGGAAATTATGCAGATGTGGCGTGTGCATTCATTGAAACTTTAGGGTTTTAGGTGCTTGTTTTAAACTTAGGCATGTCCAATAGAAGGCGAGAAGAATTAGACCGATAAAGAATTTTTCTGAAATCCCCTGTGAGGCTGGGAGAATGTGGAGTCCAGATCAGTACGCGGCGACTGACCAGTTCAGAAAGCAGTATCTTTTGCGCTACGTAAAGCAGATTTGCACCCTTTCCCTGGGTTTCATTTTTGTCCCACTGTGGGAGGTTCAAAAGGGACCACACCTGACACTGAGATCAGCACAGATCCACCAGATGTAGCTCTTCTCCCTGAACACTCACATCCTGATTGAAGAGACAGGCAGACTAGATGGCTCAGTGACCCAGTGCCTCCTGTCCATTAAGGCCAGGCTTTCATCCCATAATTCTAAGAGCATGAGGAACCCCTGCAGGGTTTTAAGGGCAGAAGGGCCATGATCAACTGTACATGCTTCAAAGAAATTCCAACATAAAGGAAGCAGGGAGCCGTGCTGTCCATCAGCTCTCTGTTTCTCTTCTTTGGGAGCTCAGGTGCAACCTGGCTCGATCTCAGAGAACAAGGCAAAGAGAGGATGGGGGAGACAACTACAGCAAACTGGCTACAAACCTTGAGGTGATATGTATTTGTTCATAAAAAGTCCACAAGTATCCCTTTCTACAATCATAGTAATCCCCTCCCCCCCTCCAAAGAGTGACTTCATACCATGCAAGAAACATGGGGCAAAGAAAAGATCCTTTAAATTGAGAGTGAGATTTAGTTTTTGATAGTTATATTGAAAAAGAATTTGGACTGCATTATATAGCTTATAAAAGAGATCCAGTTCCTAGCTAAATGCCAACTTTATCCCTAGCTCCCTCTTATATCTGTTTCTGGCCTTCACTGACCTTGTATACTGGCACCTGCAGCATGAGCTGTACTGTCAACACCTTCCAGGAACCATTCCCCCCCCCACCAGCCAACACCACAACTACCACCATTTATGTTATCGCCTCCTACATTCGCAACATCAGCATCACCACTGCCAAGGCCATCATGACTTTGTGGTTCAGGTGAAGACTCTGTACCTGGATAATATTTAAACACTTGACAGTATACAGTGTTTGTTGATCTTTGGTATAAACTGTGACTATGAGATCCCAACATAAACTATATGTGGGGATAAATTATTTCCCCCCCAATGAAGCTAGAGATAACTACCATATATACTCGAGTATAAGCCGAATTTTTCAGCACAAAAAAAATGTGCTGAAAAACTGGGGTTCAATTTATACACGGGTCAGTGGTACCCCAGTGAGGTGTAACATCTCGCTGGGCCCCCACCCCCCAGGTAACAGGACCAGCGCCAGTTATCTCGCGGGTGATTGCCGTTTCTCTGCTGTTCGTTCAAAGCCTCACTGACACTGCAGGGCTTTGAAAGTTTGTTTACTCACATCTAACCAATCAGAGCCGTCCTATGATGTGTATCTTTGAATAAGCCTTTTAAAGACCTTGTGCGAAGGATGTGGCATGAATGGATGTCATCTGGTCAAGCCAGACTAACAAAAGGTGGAAATCTCATGAAGCCTGACATAGGGTTAATAGCAAAGTGGGTTCGAGATGCATGGTAAGACATTCCAGAAGACGGGGTGCGACGTGCCTTCCAGAAATGTAGTATTAGTAATGCTATGGATGGCAGTGAAGACTGCGCTTTATATGAAAATGACAGCAGTGGTGGTGATGACGGTGATCTCAGTGAGGACAGCGTCTATGATGACGTCACACCAGCTGAAGCTCTGCATTGGGATAGGGATGATGATGAGGAATCCAGTTTTGAAGGATTTAAACTCTTTACATTTTAGCTTGTCTGCTGATTGAGCTCAGGGAATAGTATTCTTAAGGTATCATTATTGATATCTTATTGTTCTTGTTGAACCTATTTTCCACTTACTGTGCTAGTTTACTAATATTAAATGACTTGTCCTTTTATTTATGTTTTTTATTTAAAATAAATATTTAAATACATTACCCCACTGATGTCTCAATTTTTAGTAATTTTATTTTCATTTGTTTTGATGATTGTAACTCACCAATAACTTCTGCATTTTCCACCCTAGGCTTATACTCGAGTCAATCAGTTTTCTGGTTTCCCAGGAAATAATTAGGTACCTCCACTTATACTCGGGTCGGCTTATATTCGAGTATATACAGTAGTTAATTGGTAATCATTAGGCTAGATCCTACAACTTGGTTTAATTTGTACTTCATTTTCTAGTTATTCTCTTGCTCCTCTGTTAACTTTGAATCACTGGTAGTGAGAGTGAGAGGATCATTGTAAAAAATAAACCAAATATGACATGGCTGCTATGGGTTGGCATCAAGTGGCAATGAGTTTCGGGGTGCAAGGTTGTATTCAACTCAATCTGCCTTATTTCCCAAACTGCACAGTGTCTTCTAAATTTATTGTTCTTCATATTTGGGTGCTTCCTCCAAGTTCATTTTTAATATGCATTTAAACTTTTAAGACTGTATGCTGCAGATTATTTTTATTGGATTTTCCATTTGAAAAGTGGCTTGGCAATTTTAAGTGCAAAATTTTCTATCTCTAAAACTTTAAATATGATTCTATCCCCAGTTTGCGCACATTATTGCTGTAAATGCATCTGCTTCAGGGTCAATTACTTTTTACTTTATTTTCTTTCGGTGCTCTTAAATTTCACTATAACTTTTATAAGTAAGGGTCCCCTCACCCTTCTCGTACTTTGCTCTCTCTACATCCTTTCAATAAAAGCACTGAGAAATTATATTTTCTACTTCTCCAAATAGTCAATGTCCTCAACTTCTTCAAATATCCTCTCCCTTTTTTCTTTTTTCTATCCTAAGACACTCTCAAGACATTGGGATTGGGCTGCTAACATCCTCCACGTATCTCAGTTCATGCTTTCTTTCATTCTCACCCTTATTCTCTCTTGATTTTTATTGCTTTTGATAAAGCTTTTGGTACCTTTGAGACCTAAGATATTAGTGCTCCACCCCCCCCCCCCCGCCTATTTGCCTTCCTAAGCTCCAGAGTCAGTAGTAGAAGCTTCATTTTAGGAAACAAAGCTATAGGATATATAATAGATGGCTAAAAAATGTGGAAAGTCTCCACGAGGACACGTAATGTCATGCATTTGGGCAAAGTAGGCAGTATCTGTTTTATAGGTACTTAGATTTGCAAAAGTAATAAAGAGTTATAGAAGGATGAAATCTTTTTAATTAGTAACAATTTACTCCAGATGGAAGGCAAATTCCTGCCTTTAGAAACAACAGGCTTATAAGCACAGATTCTGAAAGCAGCTATGTGTGTATGCAAACCTCAATTAATTTGATATACATGTAATCCAGCAAACACGTGGACCTGTAGTGGAAGGAGATTGGCCAGGCCCGAGGGAATACTGTCTCCCACGAAAAGACATTTAGCCTTTTCCTCATGGGAAAGAACCCTCTGTAAATCATTTCTGGTATGTAAATAAGCATGACCAGATGGGCATTTATAGAGCTCACTTGGGCTGCTGTGTTAGTCTGGGTTGACTAGAGACACAAATTCGGAGAAACTCATATGCTTATAAAAAGAGTTTATACACAGAATAATTGTATATTAAAGAAAACATCCCAGCCCAGTCCAGATCAAGTCCATATGTCTGATATTAGCCCAGATGTCTGATACCAATCTATAAATTCCTCTTTAGACTTCCATAACACATGCAATGATGCCGAATGCAAGAAGATCACAGGTCAGTGGCTGGAAAGTCTTGTGGGTCCAGTGGTGGTGGAAGCATCTCAGTGCTTGTGTGGGTCTCCATGTGGCCCCTCCAGCTCCTGGGCTCTGGCTCCATCAGCATAGACCCATGGGGCTTGTCAACAGGAATGTCGCACAGGGACAGTGAGTGTCCCGCCTCCCAGGAGGAAGACAGGAGTTCCCAGAATCCTCAGGAGAAGGTCATGCCCACACAGAGGCCTCATTGGCTATGACCTGATTGGCAGGCTAGACTCCACCCCTTCACTTAAGTTGACAGTAGATAATGTAAGTGTCACAATGGCTCTGTATAGAGTGGACTCAAGAGAGGTAATATTCAAGGCAGGAAGAGCATCATTAGTGGTTCTAGTAAGTAGCATGCAGTGAGTATAAACTACATGAGTAAGGCACTGTGCTGAAACTCTGCATAAGTGATTGAATTCCATTTAAGAGGTTGTAGTAGTAAGTCAGGTGAGGTATAGCACTGTCATTGAATCGATGTCGAATCATGGAGACCCTAGAGGACAGAGATAAACTGTCCCTGAGGGCTCCTGAGACTGTAAAGCTCTACGGGGTAGACAGCCTCATCTTTCTGCTGCAGAGCAGCTGGCGGTTTCCAACTCCTGACCCTGAGGTTAGCAGACCAACATATAACCAAGTACGCCACCAGACCTCTTTTACGTGACAAGCCAGACAGGGAGCGATGTAGCAATGATGAAAAAAATACAACTTTCTTCTAGTTCCTAAATGCTTTCTCCCCACCCTCCACATTATCATGATCCCAATTCTACCTTGCAAGTCTGGCTAGACCAGATGATGTACACTAGTAAAGATAGGAATCAGAAACACAGAGAATCCAGGGTGGATGATCCCTTCAGGACCAGTGATGTGAGTGGTGACACTGGGAGGGTAGAGGGAGGGTGGGATGGAAACGAGGAACTGATTACAAGGATCTACATGTGACCTCCTCCCTGGGGGATGGACAACAGAAAAGTGGGTGAAGGGAGACATCGGACAGGGCAAGATATAACAAAATAATAATTTATAAATTATCAAGGGCTCATGAGGGAGAGTGGAGCGGGGAGGGAGGGGGAAAATAGGGACCTGATGCAAATGGAGAGCAAATATTTTGAGAATGATGAGGGCAATGAATGTACAGATATGCGTTACACAATTGATGTATGTATGGATTGTGATAAGAGTCGTATGAGCCCCTAATAGAATGATTTAAAAAAAAAGAACTTAAATTTGGAGGGCAGAGTGTAGAGCAGGTGGTTTATTTCAGACATATTGAAAATGTAACCTCTACTGGATCTTAGTGAGTCCTTACAGTTTGGCGATCTGGACAAGGGGGTGGAGGTAAGGGTTAAGAAGAATGAGAAGAGATTTCCTTTGTTTCTGATTAGAAGTTAGTGGATGTGGGGGACAGTCAGACAAAGGGGAAAGGTGGCAGGCTTGGGAGAAATTGATGAAATGTATTTTGGGAATGAATTCTGAGTCTCAGGTTTCTTTGGGACATTCAAGCAAAGTGGTGCAGTTGATAAAATCGTGTAATCAAAAGTGTTGACAGGAATTGAGAGGAAGAGAGATGATCTGACTCTAGGAAAATATTTTAGCCTTGGTGGCTGTTTTATGATCCATCTGAGACTTTAAGAACAAAAGGTGCCTGTATTTTTTATAGCTGTGCCCATCATGCCAGCATTATATCTACTGGGGAAAAATGGAAAAGCCATCGGTGCTGGGAAGGAGTATGCTGTGCTAGATGGCTCCTGGGATGGACAGACTCAATGCGCTTTTAGGGAAAATTCCATATGCTCTCATCACATGGGTAAGATGCATTCTAAGTGGGTGGCGCTACACAGATTAATTTTTCTCCCCAATATTGAGAACACATCTAAATTTTTAATATTTAACATGTACCAAAATACTCACAACTGGACCAACAAGTGCTATCATGATAAGTGGAGAAAATATTCAAGTTGTCAAGGATTCTGTTTTGTTTGGATCCACAAGCAATGCTCATGGAAGCAGCAGTCAGGAGGCCAAAAGATGAGCTGCACTAGGTCAATCTGCTGCACAGGACCCCTTTAGAGTATTGAAAAGCAAGGAGGTTACCTTGAGGATGAAGTTGTACCTGACCCAAGCCACGGCATGTTCCATTGCCTCACATTGCCCATGTGACTTTAGACATTGAATAGGAAAGACTGAAGAAGAATTGATGCATTTGAATCATGGTAATGGAAAAGAATATTGAAAGCGCCATTAAATGGCAAAAGGACAGACAAATCCGTCTTGAAAGCAGTACAGCCAAAGTGCCTCGAAGATGGCAAGACTTGGTTTACATACTTTTGACATATTGCTAGGAGAGACCAGTCCCTGGAGAAGGACACCATACTTGGGGAAGTGGAGGGGCAGCAAAGAAGAGGAAGACCCCCACCTCCTTGGTTGACACTGTGACTGAACAATGGGCTCAGGCACAGGAACAATTGCAAGGCTGGAGCCGGGTCAGCAGTATTTCATTCTGTTGTGCATGGTGAGGCTGTGGGTTGGAACTGACTTGAACAAAATACCTTCTAGCAACGCAACCAACAAGTTTATAGAACAGGAAAGAGTTTTAATTGAGATAACTTAAGGTTAACATTTCTTAGTTACTGAAGAACAGCTTGGTTTGGGAAATTTATTGGAGACGCTTGGGGAAGGATGCTAGATTATTGTTAACAGGGTCCTCAGCACTGGTTTTTGTAGTCATGAAAACCCCATTCATGATCCACAGAGTTGCACACCATATTGCTTCCTGTGAAGCCACGAGGTCCAGAATGTGGGGATATGTTGTTGGATCTCACGTTGATTTTTGACTCATGATGACTGCAGTGATGGGGTACCATCTCCCCAAAGGTTGTCTGGGCTGTAGTCTCTATGGGAGCGGATCCCCAGGCGTCTCTCCTGCAAAGCCTTTGCATGGGTTCGAATCCACACATTAAGTTAACCGAGCCATTAACTGTTTTGCCACCAAAGGTCCTAAGAATGTTGGGTACCACTAGCCAAAAAAGTCACTGATGAACACAGCCACTTCAAGTAGTACTAGACTTTCTTAGAAAGAGCAATCTCTGGAGAAGGACATCATGTCTGTTAACGTTGAGGGGCTGTGTAAAAGAGGGGAGACTTTTAGCAAGATGGATGGACACAATGGGCTTGAACAGAAGGACAATTGTGAGGCCGGCTCAGTACTGGGCTGTGTGTTGCTCTGTTGTACATAAGGTCGCTGTGAGGTGGAATTGACTCTATGGTACCTGACCACAACACCAACAAGCTAATTGGTGATGCTGGGTGTAAGGAGCAATATCCAGATTTCTCTATTGCATGTATATCTCATTTGCTGGAAGACTTGTATCAAAACAGCCTCTACCCCCCCACCCCAAAGAAAAACCATTGTTATTGTGTAGTCTTTATGGAAGCATATTGCTGTCTTTCATCCACGAAGCTTCCGGGTGGGTTTGAACTTTCAATCTTCGGATTTACCAGGGAAGTGCTTAACCATTGCACCATCAGGGCGCTGCAAAGGAAATGAAATACATTAAAAGTTTACTCTTCCTGCATCAAATCAGAGGCCCTATGAATCAAAGCTTCCTCAAAAGAAAGACTGTCTTTCACTTACTTACTGTATAGATCCAAGTTTCAGTTGCAACGGATCCAGATTGCTAGCTGACAAAAAATCATCTCATTGCAACTCTTTAATTACATTGGATTATTTAAAATTTCACTAAAATAAATATCATTACGGAAAATAAAACGTTCACCAAACACAGTAGTAAACTTATGTTACATAAAGCATTTTGGTACAATAGATATTCCTCTCTGCTTTCTGAGTGACAGAACCCTGGCTGTGTGCACTGGGTGACACAACCCACTGTGGCCCCTACACATTCTTGCTACTACACTACGACTGCTCTTGACCTACAAGTGGGTGTTTGTAGTACATAGCTTTGATGGCTGGGCTACGATGTCCCATTGGAGCAAGCAGAAGGTCAGCTTTGGCTTGCTACCATAGGATGGGTACATCAAGGTGGGTGCTCGTCGCTCCCGTGACCCACTGCAAGTACGGGCATTCAGCCAGACCCAGGCCACCGCTCCCAGGGCCGTGGGGGAGAAAGTGAAAAGGCTCAAGCAGGTGCGTTCTCCTGCTGCTTACTGTGCCACGAGCCATAAACCAACAGAGGTCTCTTGTTCTATCCCAACACTCATGAACCTGTGAACAGGAAAGCTGAGAGGCAACATCAAATTTCATACTGGACACATGGCAGCTAGATGTGAGCAGGTAACTAAATTCTGGCAAAGGCTCTCTAAGTAGAATTGTTAGATGCGACTTTCACAAAGGCTCCTTAATGGGAGAGGGGTGGGAGTGAGGGTAGGGGTAGGTGACAAGGGTGTACTTTTTTCTTGTTCCTCTCTTCTTTTCTCTTTATTTTCTCTTGATGGAATGAGGGCAAGATGGATGGCTCTCTAGAAGTCATTATGGCCTGTGAGATGATCTCAAGGTTGGTGGAGCAGAAATGTGGAAGATGGTTGGGCTCCTGGTAGACTTTAGGGGGGCCTCATACCTGCTTTGGCCTACCTAACTGCCTCTATCTAGATCAGCGGTTCTCAACCTGTGGGTCACAACCCCCTTGGGGGCTGCATGAGACCATCAGAAAACACATAAATATTTCACAATATATAATTACATATTATTTTGTGATTAATCACTCTGCTTTAATTATGTTTTAAAATGTTCCATCTGTAACAATGAAAATACATCCTGCATATTTTACATTAAAATTCATAACTTGCAAAATTACAGTTATGATGTAGCAATAAAATAACTTTATGGTTGGGGGTCACCACAACATGAGGAACAGTATTAAAGGGTCACTGCATTGGGAAAGTTGAGAACCACTGCTCTAGATGCTGCTGCTACTGATTTCATGAATATTATTCTTCTGGCGAAAAAATAAACTGCTATGTGTTGGTTGTATGTTGTCCTTTGGGTTCCTCCACTTTCAAAATCATTACAGAAGTTTTATGTCTTATAAATACCTAATAAATGAGGCAGAGGTCAGAGGTTTAGCCTAAAATCATGAGTCATTTCCAAGAAGTGCAAGGTTTCACCCTCTGGTTAGTAGAATTGGGAACCAGAAGTTCCCTTGGGCATGCGTATGTTTACCGTTGATGTTTTGTGTCAGAGGTGTGTCTGAATAAGGTTTCATTTAACGAAGGCCTCCACCTCAGTCAGAAAGTTTGGAAGCCACAGTGCAAGAGAAAAGCTTTTGAAGCACCGTCCGTGTTATTGTGTGCCCACGAAATTAGTAAACTTTATATTAAGTTTACTACTTGGAATTCATTTGATATTTTTGTAATTGTCTTTTCAAGAATTGAAAATTCGCTTGGGTCATGATGAAATGTGTTTTGGCAGTCCTACTGCATCGGTTTCCATTTGTAAGTAATTTTAAAAGGTTATATTCATCCCCGAGTACACATTTTCAAGCACCTATTATTACTATTCTCCTTTATGCATTAGTATCTTGGGAAGAATATACCGCTTAATGTAGAGCCAGGGATTACAGTATTATCATTTTTGAGATTTTTTTTAGCAACTGCTTAGAAGATTCTGCAATTACAACACATTAAAATATTTTACTGATGTGCAAAAACAATCCTACAATTACAACTTCAACTTTTGCCAACGTCAGCACACCAAAACTTCTGATAAATCCATCCAGGCCGACCATCATAGCTACCTGAATTGAACAAAAAGAAGAAAAAATATGAATTGGTCCTATTTCTTTGTGTGGAGACTCATATCTTTGCTTTCTTTTCACTCAGAATGAATGCAGGCTGATAGACGTGAAGCAGGTACACAATATACTAGGTAGGCTTAGTGAAAGCAATGAGATTTCTTTTGGAGAGACACTATTTTTCAAAATTATAGAAATGCTTTTAAAAGCTAGCATCTTCCTCAGTGCTACCCTGACAAGTGGATAGCTTCAAAAAATAGAGGTGCATTTCATGTTGGTCTGTCCACTCCTTGTGTGAGCCTCTCTCCTAGTTTCTAGTGTCTGTGCACAGTCCTTGGGGCTCCATGGCCTGTAGATGGATCCTCATATGATATCTCTCTTCCCCTGTGTCAGTGCTTCTGTGTTTATTATGCTCCATCGTATAATAGATGACTCAGAAATGATTAGGTTTAGGATCCACCTTTTCTGGGATTACTTCATCACTATACAAAAGAAAACATTTACTGTTGAACACTCTAGGCACAGAATTTAGTATATGTACCTCTGTGTGTGTGTGTGTGTGTGTGTGCGTATGTGTGTGTGGACAACTAATTCATACCAGTTGACCTGGTTGGTTGAAGTCTATGATATTATCTCTTACACCAGAGCTAATATGTAAACACCTCTTTCTTTTGCATAGAAGATAATTCGAGGAGTTAAACACTGGGAATGACTACAAAACATGACGGTACTGGGTCTGATTCTGCTGTCAAGGGCAAGGTCATTAGCTTGAACCTGCCAACTGCTCATAGGGAGAAAGGTCTCTGATCCCTTAAAGATTTGTAGCCTCATACAACCTCAATAGGGTGACTCTGCATTGGACTCGTCATGATGGCAATGGATTTGATTCAGGATCTGGAACCTCACACTGCTATTTGGTATTTGTTCACCTCTTCTTCCCTAGAAAAACCTTGCATTTTTGAAGGTAGCAAGGTGCTTAGTTTAGCAAGAAACTGAAATTCCTATGCTTCCTTGGTTTCTTTGCCAATAGAAGAGGCCCATGACTTGTAAGAAGAAGAATTAACTATGTTTACTGAGGTGGCAAATCTGTGCTCTGCCCTTTTGGACATTCCCTGTTCTTCCTTCTCTCATTCTACAAGGAGGACATGGATAGTGGAGCTGTCAAGGCCATCTTGGGCCCACACGGACACCTTGGGGATGGAAGCTACGAAGGAATGGGAAGTCAGAAGGAACCTGGGGCACCAGCAGCACCATGGGGTTGCTATAAAATCCCTGAACTTTCTAACTGCAGTCTGATTTTATGTGTGGAAAAGATGTGGCTCTCCTATTTAATTGTATTGGAACCAGTTATTATTGGTCGTCTGTAGCCGCCAAACACAATCCTGATGGAAAACATCCTACAAATGCACACTAATTAAGGCAATTATTGACCAAAGCTTTAAAAGCAATATTATTATTATTTTAATCATTGTATTGGGGGCTCATACAACTCATCACAATCCATACCTACATCAATTGTGTAAAGCACATTTGTACATTCACTGCCCTCATCATTCTCAAAACATTTGCTCTCCACGTAAGCCTCTGGCATGAGCTCCTCATTTTCCCCTCCTTCCACCTCCCCCCTCCCTAATATTGTTATTTTTTCGGGCTGTCATGGAGATGGATGCTGTTAAGAATCAGTTACAATAAAGTTAAAAGAAAGAAAGAAAGACAAACAGAAAAAAAAGAGTTCATTCATTAAAAAACAAACAAAACAAACAGCATGAATCTGGAAAAAAGAGTAGGATGAAAAAGAGCTTTTGGAATTTGAAATCAGCAGTAGAAATTAAAGAGGGGAAACTGCATTTGAAATTTTGGAATATTTAGTTGAAACCTGTGTCAAGGAAATAGACTGAAAGATGAACATGGACAGGGGGGAGAGGATAGTACATCAAGAGGTTTGTTAAGGGAGTCCAGAACTTGACTCATCCGCTGTAAAGAGAGACTAAAAGTGAGAGACAGAGGAGAATCACTAAATAAATAATCCAAGAAAATTCCCTAGAACATAAGGTCATGAGTTTTAAGACTGTCAAGCCCCCTAACAGGAAAATAGATCAACATAGATCCATACCAAAACACATCTTTGTGAGATTTCAGACACTTTGAAGGACAGATAAGATCCTAGAAGTCTCTAAAGAGGAAAACATGGCTAATTTAGGAGATCAAGAATGACAATGGTATTAGATTTAGCATGAACAATTTGCCTCTGCTTCCAGCCCCTAAGCCCAAACTCAGTGATGTGATCATTTACAACTAAGAGAATCTAAGTGTCTCACAGAGTTCTCTTTCATGCACTCTTTCTTGGATGCCACTGTACAATCTGCTCCATTAAAATAAGCAAAGACATGGGAACCGGAAGCGAGGGATTGATTGGAAGAGAGAGATTAAAGGCCAAGCCAAGCATCCCAGGTAAAGATGAAATCCACCGAGGACAACACATTCGAACAAACCGAGAGAACTTTAACGCTTCTAAGAAAGGTTGAGCTATCTTATTTTACTGGATTTTTTTTGGTAGTTGATTAAAAGAATAACATGCATAACTCTAACTTTGAATATCCTTCATCTTAATTATACTGAAAAGTGTGTGTGTGTGTGTGTGTGTGTGTGTGTTGGGGCAGGGAGGAGGTGTAAACTGGGAGGTGGTAGGCCAGTCGAAAGG
Organism: Tenrec ecaudatus; assembly: GCF_050624435.1. Lineage (NCBI taxonomy): Eukaryota > Metazoa > Chordata > Mammalia > Afrosoricida > Tenrecidae > Tenrec > Tenrec ecaudatus. The sequence goes on from NC_134539.1 coordinate 13,903,105, forward strand.
ATTGCAAGAAGCTGCATCCTTATCTTCAATGGTGGGAGGTTAGGAGTCAGAGTGGACTCAATGGCAGAGACAGCTGAAAGGCTGACGAACTCATCTGTGTTGGAAATGGAATGTATTTCAACAGAAATGTCTACACCTACTCCTCACTGATCACACTTATGACAACCAAGAACAATCCACAATCCAACAATTTTGTGATTTGACAGTGCGTATTTGGAGGAAAAGAAATCAGGTGATAGGAAATAATAAACCTGGCTGCAGGTTTATTATTATAAATTATTATGTAAATCAGGTTCTGTGTTCAGTTGGCTGGGTCATGAGTTTCTGTGGTTTAGCAGTCATGTAATGATATAAATTGAAAATGATGCAATGATGAGACTTGGTCATTTTTTCAGTAATGTAGACATTCGCCATTTTGTGATTTGATGTGCTCATCCTTCATTTTTGCATAATAATCTGGTCTTAGGAAGCTAACCATGTTGATATGTGAGGAACGGGTGTAAAAGAAAAGGTAGTGGCTGACTCTGCATAGTGAGAAATTCATGTGTGGGAGAGAGGGTAACCTGTTCTTTCTAAATGCTTTACACTTGAAGTTATCTGGACTACTTAACTCTTTAAAGAGTACACTTTTTAACCAAAACTTTAAAACTAAGTTAAAATAGAGTACATATGAAAATATCAGGGAAACATGATAAGGAAATTAATGATACATGGTACTCTGAAAAAGGAAACTAGTATCATTATAATATGCTATTCAACATGGCACCTGGCAAAGCTTCTGTGAACGAGTCTCTTTGAAAGCCAAGATGTGTCTGACCCAAGCCATGTTCTTTTTCACGAGCTCATTTGTACGTGAAAGCTGGCAATGAGCAGGGTGACTGAGACCTACTTCTGTCTTTGAACTGTGGTGGTGGTAAAGAATCCTGGCTATCAGGTGGATTTCTAGTAAAATGAGCTAATCCGTCTTCAAAGAAGTACAGCTCTTCCTTAGATGACCATTGCAGAGAACGGCAGACTTTGTCTCACATACTTTGGACATGCTATCCGGAGGGACCAGTTCATGGAGAAGGGCATCCTGCTTGATCAAGTAGAAGGTCACGAAAAAGCTACAGACGCTCAACCGTGGCGAGTGGAGCATGGCTGAACAGTTACCTACTTTTGTACACTCCGGATTGCAACGAACTTATTATACCCAACAACACTTGGTGTATACACAAACCAATGGAGCCGGAGAAAGAATTCACAATAGACCTGCAGATACATTGTAATTTAGTGCATATTGAATCTGATATTCCAACCAGTGTGGAGAAGATGGTTTAATAATTTATCTTCACTTTTGATTTTGTCACCATTGATAACCCCCTTCACCCGATTCTACCCCCTAACTTTCTCGAAAAGGAATATTATTCTTTTGGACTCATCCCTGACCTTGTGACCACCATGTTCGTGAAGGGTTTTTGTTTCACTTTATTCCTGAAGTCCTGTCCTCCTTTATTCTTATATGTAACATTTCAGTTCCAATAATAACTTAGTTATTTCCTGTTCTCTTTCTTGAGAGGGAGCCTTCTTAAAGATGGTGGGACCTGAGGATACTAGATTTTCCACTCAGCACATGTAGGAAGCAACTGAGTGGGATGTGGGTCAGTTGTAGAGATGCTGAATAGGAAGGAGAGGTTACATTAGTTTTCTGAGTTTTCCCTGGACTTGATCCACCATTTTTGATAAGTATTTATGGAAACATGCATTGTAATCAAAGGATAGACATACAATGAGACTTTTATACTAGAACTCAATTGTCAATTGGGAACAGAGTGTACTTCACTATTGGGCTGAAGGAAAATGTGACAATAGTTCTATTGATCATCGCTTTTCTTGAAACTTTGTACAGGCACTGTGGTTTCTTTTTGTAGGAAATAAGGTACAAACTTCCAGTCTCTGGAAACCAATAGATTCCATTATAATCAATCTTATCATGATGTGGGAGTCCATTTAAGAGAGGCTGAAGACAGCAGATATCAGTCTTTGTATTTTTCAATTTAAGATACTTTTATACACAGGATACTGAAATATATTTGGATCTTTAAGAGTGATGTTCCCAAATGTGATTATTCATTAAAATTACCTGCAGTTTTTAAAACTATTTTTTCTACTGAGACTCAGTCTCTTCTCTTTATTTTTTCCTGGTAACAGAAATAGGGTTTTCCTTTTGGGATTCATCTCACCCTTATTCAGTCTCTGTGCCTATTGTGGGCAGGTACAGTCTTGGTCAATCAGTTCATTGCACCCCCTCCTCACATTGACTGGATGTCAGAGGATCCAGGGACACCAGGCAAGGGCAGTGCTAGGACGTCTGGACGAGTGTCTGTGGAAGGCGACTGGGAACAGATCAGACATACGCTTCCTGTGCCTACCGTGGGACTGCTGAAGGCAAACCTGTTGAAAAGGGGAACTAATATGGAAATTAAAGTCCAATAATGACAGGAGTGTGAAATCTAATTTTTATGGACACCATTTACATTTCTGAATTCAGTTGTGCTTCATCCAACCTTTCCTTGAACGATTGAATTGTAAAACTTTGCTCTCCTTTTCATTTGTTTAAATTAGTTTAAATTACCTTTTGTTGTTAAGTTATCTTTGTTTTTGTTTTGCCCCTGTGTTTTGACCAGTTCGTTCATACAGAGGCTCAGATTTCACACTAGAAATTATGGAGACAATTACTTTGTGAAAGCAGTCTGGATGATTCTGATGCATGGGACCTGAGTTGGGAGCCATTAGCCTAAAGGATAAGGATAAGAGCTAGGTTCTTCTGAAAGATTTCAAATGGCCTTATAGGTGGACGTACAGATAGTGGCTCATGTTCCATTACGTATCTTGGCTTTTCTTCTTCTCTTCAGCTTAGAAGATAAGATTTTATCTCACACAGGCAAGTACAAGAAGAAGCACTTCGCTTCCATAGGAAAACATAGGAAAGGGTCTGAAGACACCAGGAATTTAGTTATCCAATTAACCCATTAGCTGCCTGATGTGCTCTGAACTTTTCTGATTCCCTATGTTCCTTCATGACTCCTTTTCCCAACTCTGAAAACATGTTTCAGTGTTTTATTCTTTATAAATAAAGCAGAGTAAGGGTAACACCTGGGTTTTATAAAGAATCCATACCTTCTGCCAGGAGACATTTTGCCAGCTAAACTGAGTTCATTAGTAATTTCATTAAGTGTCCATGTGGACATTTTTTTATTGTGTCACCTGATGAGCAAACACTTCTGAATCCAACTTCACCTGCAGAAAGCAGACTCTTCATAACACCCGTCATATTACTATTGATGATGTGAAAGTTGCTTAAATGCTTAAAGAATAAAACCACCTAGGTTCTGCAGTCAGGGAAGAGAATTCCAGTTATCAACTGATGTTTAACAAACTGCCCCAGACTTAGTGGCTTACACCACAACTATATTTTAATATTAAAATTTCTGCCAGCAGGTTTAATGGAGGTCCTTGGGTGTTGGTCAACTGATGGATGGGGTTGGAGGGCTCCAGTTGGCTTCAGTTACATGTCTGTCACCTTGGCAGGGATAGCTGGAAGGCTGAGCTCAGCTGGGAGCATGTTGGCTAGAATATCCACAGATGGTCTCCCCAGGATAGCGCTTCACAATATTCCTATGACTGGTCAGGGCTCCCAGAGCAAATGTTTTGAGAGATTTGGCCTAAAGATGCACAGTTCCCTAGGACCTAGCCATAGAAGTCCAAGAACATCACTTCTGTTGTCTTCTCGAGGCCAAGCAAGTACATAAGGCCAGCTGAAATTCCAAGGGATTGAAAGGAGGCTCTTCATTTCTCAATGAAAGAACCGGCAAATAATGTGTGGCCATTTGAATCTCTCTGGATCTCCCACAGAAGGCATCATGGCACTTCATTTGGCATGATGTAAGATATTTGAGAAAGATCTTCCCACCCAGAGGGTAATCTAGAAATTATTCTTCCTCTAAAATGTAACAGAATAATGTGTCCTTGAGAGCCTTAAGAGAAAGAGGCGTCAAGAGGGATGTAAGCAAGATACATTAAGAGACACAATACGAAGGATCAGGAAACAACGCCCTGACTGGCCACAATAGTCCAGTGCAGACATCCATCAACCCGCATCAGAGAAGACAACCTCTCTGGAGTGATGCAATTGACAAACACCCTACACTTAAAATAAGTACTTACAGAGGTAGTGAATAAATACTGTAAAAAGTAATGAGTCTATGTATATGAAAACATTTCCAGCTCAGGATATGAAGGGTAAGAGCAATGAAGAATCACGAAAACGGAATGAGAACAATGAAAAAAAAAAGAGACAAGAGAAAATCAGATGGGACAAAAATTAAGTCAATCCCTTTAGTTACGGAGAACTAAGTGATTTGAGCAGTGTCTTATTTTGATGGATTGAACTATCACTGCGAATCCTAATACAATATTATTGTAGTTGTATAAAATCATGCTTGTATTAATCATCTAGTCACTGAATAGAGACTTCTCTTCTTCCAGCATGATTTCTGACTCAGTAACTATTTTTGATTGGGTAATTGCATAGATGACACAGGTACCAATACAAGATTAATAGCAAAAAATACTGAGGAGCAGCGACAGAACCCCTATGATTGTGTAATTGTTGGATCAGTTGCAAAGAATATTTTAAGCCAAAGTAGAAGAAGCTCAAATCTCTGTATTTGCATATCTAGCATATAACTGGAAACAGCATGGGGTTTCTATCTCTACCGTTTTAAGACAATGGGATTTGATGTGAAGATCATTCAAGTGAGTACACGTTTTTTAAGATGTCTTCTAGTAGTTTGTTTTTGACTTCGAGATAAATATTTCGAGAATGCTGACAGAATGTTTGTAGAAAAATATGGGGAAAGTATAGGCTCCCTGTTTCACCTTATGAAATAATAATTTTTAAAAATATACTCTTGCTATTGACATTGCACACGCTGGGGCAAAGATCAGGCATATTAGAAGAATGATTCTCCCAGACTGGCAGGAGCCTGGTGAAGAAATTCTATTTCAGGAGTAAGAAGGGAAAAAGGAAGGCTGACAGGACTTGCAGCTTATAATAATGGAAAAGCCCAGAGCAAACCATTAAAAAGGGTATAAAGAATTCAGGATAAATATATTTTTTTCTTTCTTAATGAGACTTCCCTGGGAAGTGATGGATACCTCTACAGAACTTTGAATTGGGAAATAATATTCCTCCTTTAGCTTCCCGAAACTTATTGTGAATTTTCCCTGTACTGTTAATAATATTAGCTGCTTAGTCTGGGGAATGATGCAAACTGGAGTCAGGCCAGGCATGCTCATAATGAATGCTTTTTATTTGTGCGAGATTGGAATTATGCAAATTAACATTTAGCTATAGTTACTCTTGCCGCGGTGCTGGATGGCTTTGGAAGCATAGCGTTTTATGGAAATTCTGGGTGAAATTTTCTGTGATCTCAGAGCACCTGTACCTGAGCAGAAGGGCTCATAGAAGACAGGCAGACTGCAGGAATCAGGACTTGGCTTTGATTAGCTGAAGAGTGTCTGAGTCTTCACTTTCTGGGGCTGGTCATGTGACTGCATGTGAAGGCTGAGATGGTTTTGTTCCAGAGAGAATATCCTCATTTTCACTCCATTAGACTTAACATGTATATGTGTTGCTGATTATAAAATGGAGACTGTTTACTGGATGACATGCCAAAACTCACAACAGAAAACCAAACCCACAGCTATCAAGCCGATTCAGACCCAGAGTCAAACACCTGCCATTTCCATGCACTTGCTTTTAATGCCTTTTTAATGCCTCTGTGTGAATACGTGCACTTTGGTCGGTGTCGGTACGTAGGCTGTGAGTGTGCATATGCTTCAGAATACAGTGCTTGCCTTACATTTTGGTTTCAGACATTGAAAACCAGACAGAACACTCTGATCAAACAGGATAGAGTCCAAGAATGCACGAGACATTACACATTAGGGCTGAAAAACATCTGATTTTATCAATTCCTATATGAACTTTTAAAGATGAGTCTCCTAATTTGTAACATGAAGATAATAAATAATTCACTGCATGGGGCATGTTTTGTTTTCTTTCAGAAGCCCGGGCAGCATAGTGGTTGTGTATCAGGCTGCTAACCTCAAGGTTGACAGCTCAAAACAACCAGCCCAGGGAGAAAGACACGGTTGTCTGTTCCCACAAAGAGTTGCAGTCTTCCCAACCCTCAGAGGCAGTTCCATGCTCTCCTATAGGTTTGCTGAGATGCTGAATCGACATGCGAGCCATGAGTTCGCTTTGGGATTCGATGACATCATCTGAGTTAGCAAACCCATGTAAGCATTGACTTCCTCTCTCCCATCCCATTTACTGAAGTGCGGAGGCTCGGCCCCTGAAATGAGAACTCGCTGTCTGAAGTACCCTTAGAAACGTGCTCGCCCGGGAGCCAGGGAAAATTATTTCTCATATCTGTCTCAAGTGGCACACCTACATAAAAAAACACCCGAGGAAAAGGGTAAAAGGAAGCTCCGGGGGCCTGATGCTGAAAGGGCTGCACGACTGGGCAGCGAAGCCCCTCCCTTCAGCAATGTCTCTCTAGGAAAGGAAAAAAGAAAACCCACCAAGGGCCGAGTTGCATTTGCCCAGAGCAGACAAAAAGGGTGAACGTGGAGCTGAGAGGCAATAGCCTCATGCTGGGTGGTGGCGTGCTGAGAGTCATTGCTGACTCCAGTGTGGGATAGGGCGGGCTGTTCCGTCGGGTTTTCAAGGCATGATCTTTATGGAAGCTGACTGCCACCGCTTCTCCTCACTGAGCCACTTGTGGGTTCAAACCACGGATCTTTTGTGTAGAATGTGAGCATTTAACCACCTTGCCACCAGAGGGCCTAATAAATGGATAACTAGTGGAAACTGCAAGGCAGTAAACCGATAACCTAGCATATAGTGAGTCTTTAAGAACTATCACCCAGTGCTTATTGGCAATGAGTTGATTCTGACCCTTAGTGCGACCCTGTCAGATGAAGGAAAACGGCCCATAGGGTTTTCAAGGCTGTAAACCTTCACAGAATTCACTGTCATCCAGTCTGTTCTGAATCAAAGCAACCTTGCAGGCCAGGGTAGAGCTGGCCCTCTGGATTGTCTGGTAGATTTGAACCAATGATGTGTCAGCTAACAGCTAGATGTTGGGCTCTGTTTTAAGAATGCTCACTTCTAATGATTTTAGTTACACGCACATAGATGTGCAAAAATTGGAAAATCTATGCAGCATATGCATTTTGTACCTTGAATTTTCACATAGCATCTAACTGTTCATTAAAATTTCTTGGAAACCTGGTTTTATGTCTGCATAATTATAAATCATGTAGAAACAGCATACTCTAGTCATTAATCTATTGTGGAAATTATGAATTGTTGGTGATTTCCAGTTTGATAAATAAAGTTGGGTGAATATCCATCTCTTAATGCATTTTAGATAGCTTCCTTAAGATTTATTCCCCAGTGGAATTCGAAGACTGAGCATTCTTAAAAGTTTATGTACCTTGCCAAATTTCTTTGCAGACAGTTCCAATTTATACTCCCTCTTGAAATTCTTGTACATTTGCCATAGCACATTAAATTTTTTATTTAAACAAAAATTTTGGACTATTTAGTAGGAAGAAAATAATGTTTTATTTTTGTATTAGTTTGCATTTTGAATGTTAGTGAGACTTTACATTAGCCATTGTAAGCCATTTGATCATATTTCCATTCACTTATTAGAGTTTTTTTTTCTAAAACTATTTTGAAGAATCTCTTATAGGTGAAAGATAATGTTTTTGGCTGTTGGACTTTAAACCAATGAATTTGTTTATCAAATTTGGATTTTTTTTCTATTGAAGATTTAATTTTTCTCTTGGGAAAGGTATAAAATTGTACATTTCCTAGTTCATACCAAACATCCTTCGTACCTTCGTCATTCGTTTTAAAGCAGGTTTATTGGCACATACTTCACGTCTGATACAATTTAATCATCCAGTCCTATGTGGAGCTGTGCAAGCATCCCCACCATCCATTGCAGAGTATCTTCCCCTTGTCCTCATTGTTGCTAGTTCTCCATTTCTCACCTGGGGCCGTGCCCCCAGGTGACTCCTCATCCAGCAACTGTCGCTCTAGAGCTACCTACCCTGCATTTCACACGCAGAAACCAGACAGCACACAACCAGGAAACAAACAATGGGAACCCCCCAACAGGGACGACTAGACTAGACATACAAACACCTCGGATGAAAAGAAAATCTAAAATAATAAAAACAGGAACAACTTCCAAAGGGAGATCAAATGATCAGGTGTTACCTTTGGCCAGACAACATCTTCCGTCATTGACTACACACTGCTCTCTTTCTGCTAAAAAGACATTTTAGATGCACGGACTATGGTCAGAGTGGGTATACCAGAGGCTTGCATGCTCTTTAACTAACTGACACGTGAGTGTGAAGCTACCACAAGCTCTGCAGGAGACAGAGGGGGCCACTGGCTCCCGTAAAGATTACCACCGTGGAAACCCAATGAGCGTGTTCTCCTCCGCCCTGTGGGGTCACGAGTAGAAATGGCAACGCGCTTTTGTCTCCATTTTCCTAATATGATTTACATACTGACTTAGTTTCTTCTGGTTTGTTTAAGATTTTACTTGTTACAGACTTAATTCCAATGCATCTTAAATTAAGTATGGAGAATAAAGTACAAGGGAGTCTCTAACATTGAATTTTGTCCAAAATGGATGAATTATCATTATTTGTTGGAAAATATAGCTTCTTATTATTGATTGACAATATTTTTTGTACATGCACACTCTGTGTCATTGTTCCATTCATGGATTTCTCTGCTAGCAGCCAGAACATTAAAGGGACATTTTATTTTAAAATATGGTTTGATGATTTAAACCAGTGATCATACCTCATTTGTTCATTACAAACACCCTTATTATTAAGTTAGTATTAATAATCCTTTATAAATTAATGGAAAGAAATGAGTTGCTTAAGTCACTAATGTAAGGAAACATATTCGTGACTTGGCTCCCCGTTAGCCAAAGAGCATTGAAAAGAGGTCTTTTTTTCTGGCCTATACCATGATTGAATTTCGACCATCTAAGGACACATTCTGTAGCGATTACACTTGCTGTTCTCATTCAGATTTTTGGAAGCAAAACCTACTTAAGACAAAGCACACTGATTTAGAAGAAATATACTTCTAACTACTCAGGATTTCAAATTTAGGGAGAAGCATGTTGCTCAATTCTGTGGTGAATTTTATTCACTTCTCGAAGGTTTTTCTTTTCACTCTTTGAAGTTTTAAACATGAGAGCATTACATTCTTCCTCTCTCTTTCCATTCCTATGCAGGGCGTTTTGCTGTCGTCCATCACAGTTTGTTTTACTAGCTCTCCTTTCTGGAAGTCTTTGGTGACTGAGAGCTGGAAGACTAAGCGTGAGAACAGAGTGTCCAGTAAAGCTCAGCCTTGCGGATCGGACTCAGTGAAGCCAAGTGGGAATACTACAGCATCTGAACATCTGCGAAAACGCAGTCTTTCTTCTTGGAGAAAAATAATACATGGGATCTACTCTTGGGGTCACATCATAAGCACAAGGCACTTGCTAAGTACAATTAAAGTGGCAGATGGTATGTATCTCTAAGTTAGGATTGGGGACACTTCTCCGAAAGTTTCCTGAATTTCTCTTGCAAAGTAATTGTAGATCAGGAAAGTTCCCAAGCAACAATAAAGAGAAACTGGGGAATTGCATCTACCAAAAAGGGTAAGGATGGATGGTCAATGATGGGAAAGACCGGCATATGCATTTGTCAGGCAATGAAAGAGACATGAATGGATAAGGATAGTACCAACTGATACTGTAAGAAATCACGAAGGGAGACGAGGTCAAGGAGTCCAGGAAGGAAAAGGATGTTTGGAAATTGACTGTGGTAGTAATTGTACACTACTGCTTGATGTGATTGAACTATGGCATGATATGACATCTGCATTTGCTCCCAATTAATAATGAATATTTTAATTAATTATTTTTAAAAGTTCAAAGTTCATAGAGCTTTCTTTTCGGAAGATTGATTTTTGTTCTTTTCCAATCTCTTTAAAAAATATTTCTCTTTTGCAGTTGTTGCTTCTCATGACAGCTTTTGAATTTATAAGTCAAAGTTTTGTAGAACATGTGATCACACACATGTAGATAGCTTTGAGTATTGCAGTGTGGTTAGGAATCACGCATTTAACACTTACTGTAGGAGAACAAGTTCCCAGTCCTCTGGTAATTGCTTTTTAAACCACTCTTTTCTGTATCACCTCTCTCTAAATGAAAATAAGATTTCTGTTTCCCATTCAAGAAATTCTCCCTGCCCCACCCCAGCATAGGGTGGAAAAATTAAAAATAGTAATAATTGAAAATTCACTGTCAGTTGTTCACACATTTTAGGTTAGGAAACTGTCATTACTGGATCTGTTGCTTTCTCAGCCACACTTTCATCGGTGCCAATCAAGCACACCTGCAAGGTGGGTCACAACCGCAGATGCTGAAACATCCACCTCACCCACCTGTCCTCGTCACAGGACCATTGCCCCCTGGAAGAACACTCCTGGAAGGAAGGGTGGTCGTGACATTCTTCTTGACCTTTCATTTGACTTCCACGATGTACCCCCCCCAAGTGAAAATAAAACAAACTCACTGTCATAGAGTCGATGCCGACTCACAGAGACCCTATAGTACAGGGCAGAACTGTCCTGTGAGTTTCTGAGACTGCACCTCTTTGCAGGAAAGGAAAGCAGCCGGTGGGTTGATACTGCTGACCCTGCAGAGCACCGCCCAACGTGTGACCTCTGGACCGTCAGGACTCCTTTCCATGTCAGGTGCTTCCAATAGTGCTGGTTAGTGTCCACCTCAAGACATCTTCATTCTGAACTCCCAGATACACAGACGCATTAAATATATCTGGTATTTTTTTCTGGGAACTATACACATTCATAAAAACATGAGAGACAGTTATTTGGGAAAACACCTCCATTCTATTCCCTGTTCCCCAGACACTCTTTTCATGCTGGTTGTCCTTACAATTTCAAGCTCCCACTTGATCATCAGGGCTGCTGTTTTTCAAGCATATAGCCAGTGTGTTCCTTAAAAGCAAGGATAGTAAAACTTTTGGCTAGTTTACATTGGGTACATTATCAGGAAAGATAGGCTGCTCTAAAAGAGCATTGTGCTTGGTATAATAGAATGAGATGGGCTGACACAATAACCCAAACCACAGGCTCAAATAGAGCAAGAGTCAGGAAGATGGCACAGGTGTTTTTCTGTTCTGGGTAGGGTCACCGTGAGTCACAAGATGATAGCAACTAACAAGTACAAAAGACTGTAGGCTAAGATGAAGATCGAACTTCTGGGAGAATTCACTGTACCTCCTCCCACATCTCTTCCACGGGTGAAGTGATGGCCCACTTTACTCCTTCCTCCATTGTCCCCCAGCTTCAGCTGCCCCCAGCTTCTTTCTAGACAAACCCCTGGCATGTTTTCTCAGGTCTTATCTTCTTCACAATATCATCATTTTCTTCTGGCTTGTTGCTATTCTACTTTGAGAAAGGAAACATACAATGCAAGCAGGCTTGAGATTCAGAGCATCTCCATGTAGCATTTAGAGAGATGATAATATATATATATATAGTGGGATAGATTTAAGAAAATTTTAAAAATTAACAAAGTTACTGTATGAACATGGTCCTAAGAAATAGGTAGCTCAAAAATACATGCATTTTCCTCCCACCCCGGATTCCTTTCCCATTGTTCCCAGGTGCCCAGGAGTCCACTCCAGCTCACCGCCACTGTGTGGACCACAGAACGCTGGCTGATCCTGGGCCATCCTCAATGCTGTTCTCAGATTTGAGCCTATGGATGCACCACTGGGCCAATCCATCTTGTGGAAGGTCTTCCTCTTTTTTGCGGCCCCTCTACTTTTCCATGCATGATGTCCTTCTCCAGAGACTTGTCTCTTCTGACCACATGTCCGGAGCATGGAAGATGAAGTCTCACCATCCTTCCCTCCGTGGTCCTCAACCTTCCTCAGGCTGCAACCCTTCATGCGGTTCCTCATGTTGTGATGACTACCCCTCACCAACCATAACATTCTTTTCATTGCTACTTCATCACTGTTATTCTGCTACTGCTATGAATCGGGTGACCCCTGTGAAAGGGTTGTTCAACCCCCAAAGAGGTCGTGACCCACAGGTTGCAACCTAAGAATTATTCTGGCTATTTTTCTTCCAAGACAGATTTGTTTGTTCTTTTGGATGTTTATGGTACGCTCAATTTTCTCAAACAGCTCCTAGCTGTGTGGTTCTCTGCCTCAGGGGAAAGTCTGTACGTTGGTTTCCTTTGTAACTTTCCAGAGGTAGATAAAATGGTATGCGTATCTCAGGCTGCGACATGGACGAACCTTGGAAGTTTCCTGCCAAATGAAATAAGTCAGTTGCAAAAAGAAAATACTGCATGATCTCACTTATTAGAATAAGCAAATGAATGAGTATTAGTTATTGCCAGGAGTAGTAGGGAGGGGAGAGTGGGAAGGGTTTGCTTAGGGGATATTGATACTTTGTTAGTGGTGGTCAAGTGATGGGGGAGTGGTTAGAGAGAATAGCTTCACAAGTTGAAGAATATAGCCCATGCTGCTGAATTGCATGTGTACAAACTGTTGAATTGGCTCACAGTTTGCTATATATAAACATCACAATACAGAAACCTTTACCAAGTTCATGTATGAACCTGGGAAAGCAGGATAGGCCGTTCAAATATATTTATGACTGTTTTTTAGCATAAGCAATAATATTCTATACACTTTCTCTCTCATCTTGTTTATTTTAGTGCAATAACTAGAAAGGACCCTTGACTACTAGCCAAAGGTTGGTGGTTCTCTGGCACCTCAGAAGACAAGGCTGGCAATTGACAGCTAATATGTCACAGTCTTGCAATCCCTGTGGAACACAGTTCTACAGAAAGTCAAATTAACTAGATGGCAACTAATAACCACAGCAGCCTACTAGAGATAATTGTATATTAGTAACATAGAATGGTCTTGTTTGTAATTGATATACAGTAATTCATTGTACAGACGCACTATCGTCTCCATTGCATCACACACATGTGAAAGTTGGACTTTAAATAAGGACAATCTTAGAAGAATGATGCATTTGAATTGTGGTGCTGGAGAAGAATTGTGAATGTACCATGGACTGCCGAAAGGACAAACCTATCTATCTTGGAAGAAATAAGGGCAGAGTGCTCCTTAGAGGCAAGGATGGTCATATTATGTCTCATATACTTTGGACATGTATGGTAGTTATATAATTTATGTCAACTTGATAGATTGTCTACGGGTGGAGTCTAGCCTGTCAATCAAATCACAGCCTAATAATGCCACCTTGTTGGTGTGGCCTTTTCATGAGGATTCTGGGAATTTCCTCTTTTTCTACCTGGAGGCAGACTATACACCCTCTGTCTGCAAGAGCTCTTTCTCTGTTTCACTTTCCTGCTGTTGAGACACTTGGAGAGATGGAGGAGCCATACGGAGACCTGTGCCAGCCCTGAGATACTTCTACTGCCACTGGATCCACAAGACTTTCCACCCACCCTCCTGTGATCTTCTTGCATTTGGAATCATTGTATATGCTGTGTGAGTCTGAAGAGGCATTTAGAGACTAGAATGGTACATATGGGCTAATGTTGGACTGGCGGACTTGGTCTGGACTGGGCTGGGATGTTTACTCAATATATAATTGTCCTTTGATATAGAGCTCTTTCCTACACATAAATGAGTGTCTCTGGATTGGTTTCTCTAGTCAACCCGGCCTAACACAACATGTTTTCAGGAAAGACCAATCCCTGGCGAAGGACATCATGCTTGGCGACGTAGACGGGCAGTGAAAAAGAGGAAGGCCCACAAGGAGATAGTTTGACACCGTGGCTGTACAATGGGCGTACGCATAGGAACAAACGTGAGGATGATGCAGGACGGGGCAGTGTTTCATTCTGTGGCATATGGGGTAGCTATGGGTAAGAACTGACTACTGGCACCTGATAGCTCGAATATTTTCATCATGTTATTTTCTTCTCCTATATTTTTCTTTATAATTTGATCATCTTGTATCGTAATGTCTCCCACCATAGTATTTTATTTATAGTAAATCCTTGTTTTTTCCTGTGTCTGTCCATTATATGCTATTTCAAAGTGACCCCAAATAAAAATGTGCAAATAGGACTATGCTAAATTTCTTTAGCTGTCATTTCTTTCCAATTACTCGTTTTCTTTCTTGGCTGAATATCCCAACCATCATTTTCTTGAATATATTCTTCTGTCCATACTTACTGGCTAAACAGGGTATTATTTTTTAAAAAACATTATCCTTTACATAAAAAAATGTGGAAAAATGGAAGTTAAAGATCATGGAAATTTTTGCAAACTTTTGAATCCCTTTGTATACATCACCATGGGAAGAAAACTCGCCATCTATTGAGTTAATAATGTTCAACTGAAACATCATGTATAAATATAAAAGCAACTGAAACACAATGCACTAACATAAACGCAACTCATATGATGATTGAAACACAATATATGCTCAAGCGATGGAAAATGTGTGCATGTTTTTCACTAATTATCACTGAAATGTATTAATGCCAAAGAGGTTGGATATTATCTAAGAACATATTTTTATATTTGAACACTTCTTCATAGTCTGTTCTCAATCTAGAAGTTTAGCTGAAACCTGGTAACCTTGGTTGACCCTATAGATACTTGGATATCAAGGACATCAGTAAAGGATTGCCGCAGCATCTGATGATGGTGCTAATGAAGAAGACTGAGGTGCTGTGGACTCTCAAAGGGTTAAATAATTATGTCTTGGTAGAAGCAAGGATGCTGAGACTTCGTGGCTCATACGTGGACATGCTGTCAGGAACAGGCAATCCCAGGAGATGGACATCCTGCCTGATACAGTGGAGGAGCAACAGAAAAGAGAAGGACTCTTGGTGAGATGGATCGACACAGTGACTGCAACAAGGGCCTCAAACAGGACAACTGTCAGGCTGGTGCAGAGCCAGACCATATTCCCTTCTGTTATGCTTAGGGTTCTCTAAGAATTGGAACCGACTTGAAGGCACCTAACCGCAACAACAATCGATCCAGAGCAGACTCCAAGTCAAGTTTGGTGTCACAAAGGAAATTCCAAGATTGATTATTCTTGTCTGGTTCTCCCAGGCCTATAGTCACAGAATAATTGTATTTATTTCTTGAATGTCATTAAGGTTAAGAATTACCCTTTTGCATCTATTTTACAGAAAACATTAGTGTGGTTGCCGATGAGTGCCATGGAGTTGATTGAAACTTAAAGCCACCTTACAACACAGAGTAAAGAAGCCTGCTGGTGCACTTGTTAAGCGTGCTGCTGCTGACTGCAAGGTTGGCGGTTCCAGCACACCAGTCACTCAGTCAGTAGGAGAAAGTTGTGTTGGTCTGCTTCCATAAAGATTATAGGCTTGGAAACATGATGGAAAGGCTATCCCTTGCGCTATAGGATTTCTGTGAATTGGAATCCATTCTATTGTAATGGGGTGTTCATTTTGTGTTTGCCAGGGCAAAGGACTCTTCACTCAAAATAATTGATGCACGTGACTTATGGTGAAGAATACTGAACATCCCATGGACTTCTCGAAGACTGAGCATATTTGTCTTGGTCTGAGTACAGTCAGAATGCTTTTTAGAAGCCAGGATGGTGAGACTTCATCCCACGCACTTTGGACATAGAAGGCTAGTTCCTAGAGAAGGACATCGTGCTTGGTAAAGTAGAGGTCAATAAAAAGAAGACTTTCAAGGAAATTCATTGATTGATATACAGTGGCTTCAACAATGGGCTCAAACATAGCAATGGTTTTGAAAATGGCACAGGATGGGGAAGTGTGTTGGTCCAGATAGACTAGAGAAACAAATTCATAAACACTCGTATGTGTATAAGAAAGAGCTTTCTATATACAAGCAATTGAGTATTGAAGAAACATCCCAGCCCAGTTCAGATCAAGTCCATAAGTCTGATATTAGCCCATATGCCTAATACCAATCTATAAAGTCCTCTTCAGACTCACGAAACATATGCAACGATGCCAAATGCAGGAAGATCACAGGCCAGTGAGTGCAAAGTCTTGTGGATCCAGTGGCGTTGTAAGCATCTCCGTGCTGGTGGGGTCTCCATGTGGGTCCTCTAGGTCAGGGAACTAGCATATAGTTCCATGTGTCTTGTCAGCTGCAGTGTCTCCCAGGGAATGAGCATGTGTCCCACCTCAAGCGAGCTAGTTATCTTCTTAGCACCTCCAGATGAGGTCATCAAGCTGCCACCTCATTGACAGGCTAAACTCCACCCCTTCACTCTTAATCCTCTTCAAATTGTCAACAGATTATAGAACTACCACAGGAAGTGTTTTGTTCCATTGCACACAAAGCCACTGTGAGTCAGTACTGACTCAAGGACGCCAACCCCTCCCCCCTTTACTATAGCAAATATCCAGGTCTTTCTCTCATAGAGCCATTGGTGAATTCCATTCTGACCTTTTGGTCATCAGCCAAGAACTCAGCTACCGTGCCATCAGGGTTCCTTAAATCAGAATTAGAGCGTTCTAAATGAGAGAGGGTCAGATCCCACCGGGGAGTTGCAGATCATAAGCATCAAAACCAAAATACTGCATGATTCAACTTTCCCTTTCTCTCTACCCCAGCTCCAGGCAAGACCACAGCTTCAGTTATGTATATAGTGGGTGGGAGAAGGCAGGGGTAGGTGGGGAAGACTGATCTGGGTAGGAGGTAGGCTGATTGCCAGACTCCCCAGGGTGATAGAGAAAGCATTTGTTATAATTTAATATCAAGGCTTATGCCAAAAATGTTTCCATAAATAAATGCATATGCTGGTTCTTGTTGCAAAATGCAAAT
The DNA here is from genome assembly GCF_050624435.1 of Tenrec ecaudatus. Taxonomy (NCBI): domain Eukaryota; kingdom Metazoa; phylum Chordata; class Mammalia; order Afrosoricida; family Tenrecidae; genus Tenrec; species Tenrec ecaudatus. The sequence goes on from NC_134539.1 coordinate 13,920,115, forward strand.
CAGATGGTTTCAATGCTTTAAGCCTTACTTGGAATACCTTAAATAACAAGCAGAAACATCTATGTGTATACATATACACATTTAAATGGAAACCAAATTAGGCAAATCATATGTATTCTAATAGCGACATAAATAGGGCCCCACCAGAGTTTTGACATCAGGAGGATGCAAATCAGCACAACCCTGGAAGCATTGGGGGGACTTTTGCCACCTCGGCAAGCACCCATTAGCTCTTCCCTTAGGTGGTATTTAAACAATCACAGCCCAAAGCAGGACACAGCACACATCTGGTCTGTCTGGCTGCATCCAGTGGCAACCCCAGATCCGTGTCACCCAGTGTGGTAGCTCATGGTGTCCCACTTCCCTGAGCCTCCTCCTGCACAGTGTCCTTAGGAGTGCCTGGAGATCACGGAGTTTTTATGCCATGGATTGCAACAGAAAGAACTAGCAAAATTAAAAACAAGAATACCATACATACATGCACAGCCTCAATCTATTTATATACTTCCATGTAGTTAAGGTGAACATGCGTAAGAAATCAAAATGTTTGAGACCGACATCAAAATCATGTGCTGTTTCAGGTTACACTTTAGCCATCACAGGAGTTAATGGAGTGGGTCCTAATAAATAAACTGGCTCAAATCACATTGAAGTCATAAACAAATTCATATAAAAATATAGTCCGACATGAAATTATGCCGTCAAAATAAGCAGGGATAAATATGCAAGCATTTCTGTCCTTTTTTTAAGCCTGTAAATAGTTCACCTTTAGGAGTGTTTGTTGACCTTTAAGCAGTGTTTTCTGGTTGAGTCTGTGGAATGCCACCCTCTGGTCCCCAAGTCTATTTTTGGTAATCCCTCGGGAATTCCTTGCTCTGCTCCCCTTGCTGTTCTATTCCACGCCCTTAGTGATTTGCCTCAGTGGGTTGGGGTCAGATCAGACACAATTCCCACACTGTGTCTCCAGTGTTGTCCCCTGTAGGGCTATGGGTCATGGAGGGATGTCATGTCTCGTGGTGGGGCCGGCCATATGGTCCTCTCTGTGCATCGCCAACTAACTTTCAATAGATAATATTGCACCAGGATAGATGATAAACAGTTCTTCGTACATTTCAGTTTGGAAACGCTCCCCTCACAGGCAGCCATGGTCATGCGGAGCATCACATCCTTTGAGGCTTAGTGAAAGAGCTGGGAGAGATTCTGTGAAGCTCCCTACCTCTGATTTTCAGAGTCTCTTGAGTTGCCTGCTGTACTAGGGGAATGCATTCCTTGTGCAGAAAAAAAAAAAGTCGTAGCACCTCTAGCTTTGGCACCACCGTGGTGAGGCTTACGGTGTTAGTCTGAAAGTGTTGCTGTGTGGGATAAACTTCCGGAAGTGCCTCATACAGAAAAGTGAGGGCACAGACAGCAGGCAAAAGTCCGTGTGCTGCACCTCGTGTGTCTACATTTGATGCGCATCGCAAGCAGTTCCGTTTGCTACCACAGACTTAGTCAAGTGTCTTTGACCTGGCTTACCTGCAGCATGGGAAGCACTGCAGGCTCCTGTTGATAGCCTTCTTACTGACACTTCAGGATGATTATCGACACATTCCACTGCGGAACACACTGTGTGCCGAGATATGGCGAAGAAAGAAACCATGGTCTCAAGAGTCCCCCAAACTATCACACATGATGCATTTTCAGCAAAAGAGTACTGATCACATAAGTTAAATTAAAAAAGGTCCACACACCCATTAAAAATACCTTTCAGGCTGTCTCCTTCTCAATTGGCTTCTGTGACCTCCTGGGATTCCAGGCAGAGCGGCTGCATTTTGTAAATGCGTGTAAGTCTTTATGTTCAGATCATCATTTACCAGTTTCATAAGAATGTACAGATCAGCCGCTTTAGCAGGCAAAATGCTAGAAAGCACCTTTCACTACACTTTCCCAATTGTTGATTTCTCTATATTTGAGCACTTCGGAAATCTGGCCAGTGTGTGACTGGTCAGCTAGATGGGCTTTCAAACGTGATCTCAAAGTGCCTTGTAGACTATATCTATGGCAAGCTTCGTCTTTGCAAGATTGGGCTGGACTTACGAACTCATTCTGGATCTTTGGTGCAAGATAAGAAACTGATTATTTAAGTTGACCTGTGCTCCATTTAGCAACCCCGGTGGTGTAATGGTTATGTTGTTGGGCTGCTTACCACAAGTTCTGTAGTTCAAATCTACCAGCTGCCCCATGGGGGAAAGACCAAGCTTTCCAATGCATTAAAGAGTTGGTCTTGGGAGCTCACAGAGGCAGTCCTACACTGTCCTGTAGGGTTGCTATGAGTCAGAATCAATTTGATGGCAGTGAGTTTTTGTTCGTTTGTTTTGAGAGTTGCATTCCGGAGCCCTGGTGGCTTAGTGAGCTACATGTTGGGTTTTGAACCACAAAGTGACCAGCTCAAAATTAACAGGCACTCTATGGAAGAAACCCAAGGCTGTCCACTTCTATGAAGATCTACAGTCTTGGAAACCGACAGAGGAAGTTCCAGTCTGCCCTATAGGGTCGCCATGAGTTGAAATCGACTTGATGGCAGGGAACAGTGGTAGAGTCACCTTCAGCCTTCTCTTCTTCTGCCGTTGTCATTACTTGCTCTTCTGGAGAATGACTGTTAGCTGAAGAAGAATCTGCTTTGTCAACTGGGGACAGAGGAAGAGAGTCTTTTGCTGAACAGTGGCCACCATCTATTCTTCTGCCATTCTAAAGCAAGCGTTTTATGCAATTATGATTTTTTTCTCTTTTATTTTGTTTCGCTGGCATCCACTTGGGTTCTTTGCTTTGTGTACTCCAGGTAGCGTGGTTGAAGAGCCTGGCAATATAAGAAAAGATAAAATAGTATTATTTTAAAAAAGAATAAGAAAGTATAAAATGTAAATATGTTGAATGTGTTAGATCTTACAAATATAAGTTTTAATGTGTTACTATTTCTTAAACCATAATTCAAGCCTAAACCCCGAAAATGTTCATCAAAATGAGTAATATGTTTGTAAGATAGTGATTTTTAAAGAAAAATTTCAAAAAGACTAATGGTTGTAAAAAACTGGTTTTATGATTTAAATTATAATTCTAAACATGCATCAAGAACGATGTTACTTCTGTACTTCATGTTTTAAACTATACTTAGTTTTCAAGGAGTTATGTGTATAACCAGTAATTACTATGCATGTAAGTTTATGCTACATCCTAATAATAGAATAATAATGATAAAAAGTTTTAAATTGCTTAGAGTATTTCAAAGATTACATAAACACAATAAAATTGTCTGGTAAACCTTTCTACATTGAATCACATTATTAGTTACATTATTAGTAAGAAAACAGATTTATTTTACTTCCTTTCCATTAATTACTAGTTTATTCTCAAAGAAGTTATTAATATAAGTTCACAAATACCACCCACCACAATATTGTATCCCAATCACCAGAGAATTTGACAGAAATCAGTGACCGTAAAAACACCAGTAGTGACCAAAACAGAGCACGCTTGTAGCACGTGGGACGAACCACGTGACTTGACGTTTCATCGTGATTGGCTAATCACGACGGCTCTGACCTGAATCCATTGAAATGTAAAAGCAAATTAGCATAGAGTTTTAGCCTCACAGGTATATTGATAGATGTGAGCTGAACTATCAAAAATTATTTTGTTATTATAACTAACCACAGGGCTATTTTTATAGAAAATCATCTCTGCTGAAGCACTGCACACAGTTTTTGCAGACAGTGATTTTGATCTCGCCCCTCTGGAATGCTGCCCTCAGACAGGGTTGTCCTTAACTCCTGCCCAGTCCTAGTGAAGCCACTAGATAATTCTTAATCTAAAGTATTAATCTTCTACTCAGAGGGCATTACACCATCTTGAGTAGATTAACTATGCCAGTGTCTGATCCAAAGTCTGACTGCTTTAAACAAAGGGTGCTGACCAGCTCTGCCTTCTGTTTTGCTGAGGTGGGTATTTGGGAGGCCTGTGAGAATTAGGATGCTGGTGTAAATTAGAGAAAACTGCCAGGCCAGCTCAACTCAGGTCTCCTTCACCAAACACCTACGGAGCACAATGGGACACTTTCAGTATCAGGTGCTTGGCACGAATGGCACGTATGTACAACTCGAATCATTCAAAGGTTCGTGGCATAACCAAAATATTTTCTGAGTTATAGCCAATTCAGCCTTAAACAATGAGCACCCTGGGCAAGAATGATTGTATTTTCAAACACTATTTGCTGACCTATCAAATCACAAACATTTCCCAAAATGATGTGGATTGATGATAGATATCATGTTTCAAGTGCTGGGTATACTGTCATTGAAAAAATTTTTCAATAAGAAAGTGAAAAAAATGTTAATGATAAGAATGACATAAAGACAATAGTAATGATAATAACGCCATCTTTATTGTAATGTTTCCTGGAACTAGCAAACAGCCTTATTATAAAACTTATGCTTAATGATTAACCACCCAAAGCGATTGACACTGAAGGTGGTCAGCAAGCGTAGAGGCTAAGCTGGGACTCGATAGAAAGTCCTGTGTTCTGCTTTAGGAAAGAACCGATTGGATGCTAATTATTATCCATTTAGAAAGTAAATGAAGTACCCCAAAAATGACATGTGATGGCCCTCAGGGATACATTTTGATCATAAAGCGAACATGTCATTTTAGTTGCTTAGAATCGGGTGCTAATGACACCAAAGCCATTATATACCTGTCCCACAAATTGACTTCGGTCGAAAGACGGTGCAAGTGAAGCACTTGAACAACATAGTAGACACTCTCATTGTACATTGTGTAGCTTGAGTGCATACTTTACTGACGGCAGTCAGCTTTCTAAATGTACTTTAGACCCTCAGAAAGGTAAGTATGGGATTAATGTATTATTGATATTACTTAAATTGCTATTGCCAGGCACTGTATTGAGTAGAAGGAGGCCGGGTTGCACTGTGGGCTGCTAACTACAAAGTCACCGGTTTGGATCCACCAGCTGCTCCATGGGAGAAAGATAAGGTTGTCGGTTCCCATAAAGATGTACAATCTTAGAAACCCGCAGGAGCAGTTCGACTCCGTCCTATAGTGTTGCTATGAGTTGGAATCTGCTCAAGACAGTGGGGAGTAGGTGCTAGGTGGTATGGATCCCTGGATGCCTGGTGGGTTGGAGTTGATCTTCTGATTACAAGGTCAACCGTTCAAATCCACCAGTCATTCTAGGGGAGAAAGATGAGACTATTCACTCTCATAGAGATGGAAAACCTTAAAAAAAAAAAACCCTATGGAACAGCAATACCCTATACACTGCGTGGGAATCAAGTCAAAAGCAGTGTTGGCTTTTGTTTGGGGTGGTGGTGCTAGGTGGCAGATTTGAATAAGGTATATACTCTGCCTTCAAATTTCCTTGAAATTTGGTAGTATGATGTGAGATTGAATAGCCTCACTCCTGCCTAGGAGCCGAATGTATGTGTGTGGAGGAGATGCTTAAAGATCACAGGATACCTTTGGTAGAGGGGTCCGTGAAGATGCTCAGAAAGCTCACGGGGATGTAACATTTACCAGGTTAAAGCCTGGCCAAGGCGGAAGTGCTGGAAAGTCCCTGAGGGAAGTCCTTGATCTCTGTGAGCGCACTGACGGATCAAAGTGAAGGGAGGGAGCTGGAGAAGGTCCTGGTCACGTCTTGGGGGGAGGGCCTCAACGCCACCGTAGACTTTTACTAACTCAGATTGAGCTCTTTGTTGACGCAGGGAAAGTCCTGGAGGGATTGTACATCAAGCGAGACTGAAGCTAAGGAATCACTGTGGAAATGATTCCACGACAGTCGTGAACAGGGCAAAGCCAGCTGGCTGACAGTTACAAACACCCCTCTGTCACCAGACACCTTGTGAATTAGAGGCAGTTCAACTTGGTTACACATTAGAGTCACTTGGGGAACTTTAAACACATATCAATACAAAGGTCTTACCTCCAGAGATTCGTAATGGATTGCTTGGGGGTGGCTTGGGCAGTTTTTACAATGCTTTATTTGGGAACGTCTGCACGTGAACTAGACGGGCATGAGATCTAGAAGCTGACACGTGATAGTGTCAGCAAAAGGACAAGAGGGCCATTGCCCTTCAGGAACTTCACCCCTCAAGCAGAAAGAGAAGCAGCTATTTCGAAACTCTATTGACCACTGGGGTGAACATTAGCTTGCCAAATCGTTGCCATTGCTTTGGGAGGGATGGGGGCATCTCAGAGCAGACGGGATGTTCCTGACTGGCACCAGGCTAGGTGTTGTGTGAAAGAACTGACAAAAAGCAAAATGGGCTGCCATGGTGGGAGGAAAAGTGGGGTGTACCTCAAGACAAATGTGGTTTCCAATCTGAATACCACCAGCTGTGTTACCGTGCGCCTGACATCTAACTGCTCTGAGCATCAGTTTCTTCTTTGGAGGAACGCGCATGATAGTCTCTAACTTGAACGCTCATTTTGAGGATGAAAGTCATGACACCCACGTTGGTGTGTTTCCAGGGTGGATGACCCCTCGGTGGAGTCTGTTACAATTAGTGGTGACGGTGCTGAAACAGCATGCTCCACTCCCCTGATGGTGTTCATACACATCAGAACAGAGTGAGAGTTAAGTCACGGGGAAAGTGCTGGCAGTCGAGGAGCCAGTAAGGACTTCTTAGGGATTTTAATCGCTGGGAAAACTGTGCATAGAGGAGTCAGGGTCCGAAGAACATTACTGACTGGAGGATCCAGGAGAGAGTGGGAGATGGGAGACGTGGCCAAAGGCAGCAGCTGGGTGGCAGCCAGGAAGATGTGTGGCTGTGTTGGTGGAGGTCTCTGAGAGTTTGCCCTTGAGAATTAGCAAAAGGAGCTCACATCTCTCTGGTGGACCATACCCCTGAGAGCAAAGCACATTGTCAACCTAAATCAGACAGTTCCCTTCAAGACCCCTGTGAGATGGTGAGTGGAGACCTTGAGATGCACCCCAAATTCCTGCTGCAAGTCCCCGCCCAACCCCCGCCTGTGGTTTCTCTGCATCTCCTCAGAAAACACCATCTCTCGTGGGCATCTGGGTAAGAAGAGACATCTGGTTTTGCATAAGCGTAAATGAAATGATTTGTTACAATCTGTTACCCACCGAAAAGGCATTTCTCCTTCCTGCTCCCGCAAAGATAACAAACTACTGCAGGGGGAAAAGTCCTTCCTCGCTTCAAGAAACTGGGCTATTTGTATACATTTTATGGTACCACGCAAACGATTGAAGGGAGCTAGCTGATGGAAAGAAAGAATCCGTGGCGAGGAGAGCGCGGATGTGCGCTCACGCACATTGCAAGGATCTGGAGGAACAAGGAGGTGTGTGGTGTCTCACCAGCAGATGTCACTGCAGGCATTGAGCGCAGTCCGTTTCTTGGGGAACTCTGCCCCATAAATGTTGGCGTAATTTAATTGGTATAGTTATGAGAGGCATAAAGGATATTTATTCTGAAAAGCAATATATTTTATCATGATCGAGAACTTGTAAAAACACTGGCTTAAGGAAGCTAAAGTATACACTTTAAATGGGCTTACTTAATACAATATAGAGCGTCAGTAACAGAATCTTATGAGGTCTTTAAACATAGACAGCGGTTTTCCTGGATAAGATAAGGTTTTCTTTGCAGAGCTGTTCTAAAGAATCTGATTTATGGGACTAATTTCATGAGAATCCTTAGCCTCAATTGCTACCTTCTAAATCTTGGTGCAACTGGCCCCCCCATCTTATAACATTCTTTTAAGTTATGTTCGGGAAAGGAAGGAAGTGAAACATTTTAACCTGAATTGCATGGGTTATCCTCACTTGGGCTTCTTGGGCCTCTAAGTGTTTAGTGTGCTGTGGCGGGAAGTTAAATTTAGTATGTTCTGGAAGAGAAGCATAATCGAGCGCGTCCAGCCATCCTAGGAAAAGAAATATTGGCTGGTACAAAGCAGGGACCATTGTTCCTTCCCCACTGTCCTTAGAGTTGATTCATTAGCACCAGCCTGCTGGCATGGCCGATTTGAACTCGTGAATAGAGCATTCTCAATAGAAACCCTTGCCCTTTAAAATTAATTTGCCTGCCTGAGGTGTGGGTGGTTCTAATTTATGCATAATTAAGAGGGCTAGGTGTGTGAATGTGCCCCTAGCGTCTACTTTATTGGCTCCATTTTACAAATTGAAACTGATGGTGCCGGTGGTGATGTTTTTCCTGTGTGTGTGAGTGTGTGTATATGGGGAGGGGAATCTAATTGACCTAAGCTGTTCAAAGGTGAACTCAGTCTTTGCGATCATAAATTAAAAATTCTATTCTCATTTTCAAATCAGAAAGAGCCCAGATGACATATCTGCAGGCCAACAGGATGATGGTTTTGCCTTGGTATGCCCCTCTGGAGCTCATTGCCAAAGACTAGTTGTTCCCAGACACCTCGTGTTGTAACATGTTTTTGTGAATATCTGACATGGTTTAGGAACATCACATGATCCCTTTTCTTGGGTACAATAACAGGAACTTAGTGATTCTCATGCCCTTTTCTTTCTAACTAATACATCTATAAGAATGTTTTTCACCTATTAGATGCCTGGGTTATCAGAATGAAATGAGGGTTTCGTTGGAAAGACATGATGCCACAGACAATACAAACCCATATCATTGGGAAATACTTAGAAATACCAAATGCACATAACTTCCTAACACCTAACAACATGTTCGTGTTAGTTATAAGATGTAGACATCACCCACCCACATCTAAACCTACCCCATAGAGGTGACACAAATGGAGACTCAATAAAGAAACCAAAATGTAACTATAGAACTGTGTGACCTAAAAATAACCGTACTTGTAATATCCAGAGATTCACAGGTATTATCAAAGAGAAATGTCCTAGACTTCTCTACATCTCTATCAAGCCATGCTTTTACGAATCAGTGTACTCTATCTTACATACTTTGGACATGTTGTCAGGAGAGACCAGTCCCTGGAGAAGGACATCATGCTTGGTAAAGTGGAGGGGCAACCACAAGAAGGAAGGCCTTTACAAAATGGGACCACACCGTGGCCGTAACCATGGCGCAGGGACAGGAAGAATCGTGAGGGTGGCGCAGGACTGGGCAGTTTTTCCTTCTGTTGTGCATATGCTGGAACTGACTGGATCGCACCTACATCAACATGCTTTGATTTGATTACTTTGGTGCCTAGGCCCACTCATCTTAGTCTAGTCCATTCTGTTGAGATACCCTGGCCTTTCTATAAGTCAGTGGTTCTCAACCTGTGGGTCGCCACCCTTTTGGGGGTGGGTGTCAAACAACCCTTTCTCAAACACATTAGAAAACACATATTTCTGATGGTCTTAGGAACCGAGACACCACTCCTTTATCCGCGTCCAGGCGGGTCTGCCCACATGCAGAGACGCCCACCTACGAGCACCCGGTGTGACTGTGACCCATGCTACACCATGCTTCAAGACAAAATTTCATTTATTTGTCATCAGAAATAAATATTTCACAATATCTAACTACTTATTGTTTTGTGATTAATCACTACGCTTTAATTATGTTCAATTTGCAACAGTGAAAATACATCCTGCCTATCAGATATTTACATGACAGTTCATAAGAGTGGCAATATTACAGTGATGAAGTAGCAATGAAAATAATTATGTGGTTGGGGGTCACCACAACATGAGGAACTGTATTAAAGGGTCATGGCATTAGGAAGGTTGAGAACCACTGGTCTAAGGAATAGCTTTTTGGAAACTAGGTATGTAAAGAATCAGTCTTGTTAAAGATGCTGATTGCTTTTGTTTGTTTTTGTTTGTGTTCATGTGATTACAACTTTTAAGCTTTGTCTACCTAATGAGCTCTTCATGAACTTTTAAAAACTTTCTGAGCTCTTTATAGTATTTTAAAATTTAATGTTATGAAATAGTGAATTTAAATAAGCAGAAAGCCTTCCCCAGTTTAGACTTCGTAGAAAGCATAGACCCCAAATCATGCTTCTATTGCAAGTGCTATGGAACCAATGTTTTTTTATCTTTAGCCAGTTATCCTACTCTGAGACATATTGGCTATGACAAATAATATTATATATTAAACCTATTTCTGACAATCTCTGATTTGCTTTCAAACATCTACTTCCATTCACTCTCATATGCTGTTTATCCTGGAAGACCCTGGAGCTTTGGGGGCAAAGATAAAGAGGGGTATAAATAAATTAAAATGCAACCACACGAGTAGAAGAAGTTCCCAGATTAGGCCCATGTGGCACTGAATAGACATATGTTATAGCCATTCACACACTAGCCCCAGTGTCGACAATAAAGGTGCAAAGGGTTATCACCCGCATTTAATAGGAAAAGCAGACAACACTGCACATTCTGTCCATGACATGTATAGTCTGATAATGCATGTACAGCCCAGCACTCTGTAGGTGGCTTGACCTCCTCCAGTGACTGTGGAGCAGGAGAGATGTGACAATCTGCTCCCGTCATTTAGGACATCCTACAGGGAAGTGACTGGGCGGCCCCGAACAGCATTATCCTCAGCACTGCTTCTGTAGGTCTCTTCAGGTGGTAAAGTACAGATCACACTTACTTTCCCAGGCAATTTGAAAGGCACAATCTTAAAGCCTTATCAATTCAAAGCAAAAGCACCTGTTCAACTGGAAGAAGCGGTTTTGAGATGAGAAAAAAAAATCCGTTATTAAGGTTCAAGAAGTAGGAATGAATATTAAAATTCATATATCACTAATGAACAGAGATAAGTAATGAGTTGATGCTCTGATTTGAAGTGCATTTGAGTTACAAATGCAAAGAGTTTTATTAAGCCTAGAAAGGAGTTGCCTTTGTAGGCTCAATCAATGGCTTTCAGGAGGACTGGGAGAATCACTGTCTTAGGGACATGCAGGCTGGCCTGGGTGGAGGGGACTGACGAGGGCCAGGAAGAGCGATTTCTGGGAGTCCCTTTCAGGAGAATGGCTTTGTGATTTGTCTCTGGACTCAGAATATTTTGGCAACATATACTAAAGCTGTGACAGGAAATTAGTCTTCATTTAAAAATATTAGAATGATTTTTGAGTTGGGAATGATTCTGATAAAATGGGGATAAGACATTTCTTTGATTTGAGTTATAGAAATGAATAATAAGAAGAAAGAGGGGTAGGTGGATGTTCCTAATCATGGTGGCCCCACTGATTCATTGTGCCATTGACATGTGAATAATTGATGAATTGGCTTCTTTATTTCAGAGAAGTTTTCTATTCTTCAAGATCTTTTTTCTCCAAGTATTAATCAGTTTTCCTGGACAGTCTTTGTTCTTCCTTTTGGTTAACAAATTTAATTTAATGTAGCCTAGATAGTTTTTTTCTATGATTAGTAAAAGTGAATTTCTTGGAAAAGACGCTTTTAAAAACTCAAAGACAATAAGGAAATACTTAAAGTTTTGAGATTTCTTCCAAAATATCATGTATCTACTTGTATAACTTTATATATAGCAATATAAAAATGGATGATAAGTACATATTTTATTCTGACTTACCCATGGAAAGCCAAAAACAACACCCATTGCTGTCTAATCAATTCCAGCTCACAGCTTAACAAAATCATGTCCAGTTTCCAAGGTGGTGAATCTTTATGGTTGCAGACTGTCTCATCTTTCTCCTGCCGAATGGCTGTTGAGTTTGAACCACTGGCTTTGTCTGCTTAGCAGACAAACTTTTAACCACGACGCCACCAGGGCTTCTTGATTTGGACTTGGTTATCATCAAGCAGACACAGAAGAAACATATTCTTTTAAATTTGAGTTTTGACTTGAAATACATTGATCCCTTTGGCGAATAGGGGGCTGAATCATTTTATTTATTAACCCAGAAGGGAGACATACAATCATCTGATTGGAAAGTCATGCGTTTCTAGCGACTAAGATTTCCCGTCTAGTTGCTTCTGTGAATGAGAAAGTGCAGTCCTTTTACTGAAGTGACTCGGGCACACACCTTTTCTGTATCAAAGGCAAAATCAGGCTCGTGTTCCTCTTCTTTCTTAGTCCCACAATCTCTGAGAAATGATGACTTCATTCTACTGTTAAATACTCGCGTGTCAAAGAGCGAGCTACTTTGGGATTGAGATTTGACCCTGCATTTACTAGATATGTAATCTTGGGGAAATTACTTTACTCCTTTGGATCTCACTTATCACTTCAGAAGGCTGCTTGGAGGACCAAAGGAGAGACCGTTTGAGAAACACCTGGCAAATTTCAAACGCTCAACAGAGGACGGTTCCTCTTAGGTTCCTTCTACAAATCTGATCACCACTGTGAACCTCACCATTCTGAGCTGAGACTTACCATGTACGTCGTGATCACACTGAAGCCAGGGAAGTGGCCGGTGTTGAGTAGCGTCTAGGGCTATTTTGAGTCCTGCTAGGGCCGTGTTTGTCATCTGCTGTGTTATACACATGAAATGTACAATTAACACAATGCCGAGAAAGATGCACGTAAACTTGAAATTGACATATTTGCCAAAGTGGTCATTATATTCTTCAAAACCCGATATTTAAAATATCAAAAACACGTGAATTAGAACGTAATCTGAAGGCTTTCTATTGCTCTCTAAACATTTTTATCTGAGTTTAGCTTCTCTAAGTAGTCTGGAAAATCAGAGTGAGATAGGAGACTTATTTCTCTCGAGTCTTCAAAGGGAAGCCCGCATTCCAAGGCTTAATAATCTTATCCTCAGTAAATACATGATGACTGATTATATGAAAACTTTAACAATTCAACTCTTAATACCAATAGAATAGCATTTCGACGGAGGCATTAAAACCTCTCCGAAAGCAGACGATGTATCCCTGCATGGCTTGAGTGCCTTTTGGAATTTATAAGAAAGATGCTCGGCTTGACTTCCACGCACTCTGCATGATGAGTCTCTAAGGTCTGTTAAGTGCCCGGGATTAGACATCTTTGAATTGTGTGCTACAGAGAACAAGGGCTATCTCTTTGTTTTTGGTGTCTCCGTGGGCTTGTGGTTGTTGTTGTTAGGTGCTGTCAGGGCAGCTCAGTTACACTCGGTGCACTAAGACGTAGTTAGGAACGAATCAACATGGTGAGACTGGCACAGGGCTGGGCAGAAACACTGGCCTGCTCCCGCGCCAGCCTCACAATTGTGACGTTTGAGCCCATTGGCGTCGTCGCTAGTCCAATCTATCTCATCGAGGTCTGCCTCTGGTTTTGCTGTGCTGCACCTCTACCTTAGAAACGATCTCGGCTGCTCTCCATAGCCTTGGCAACCCGCCACACTATTTGAAGGGGGCAGATAGCATATATTCATAGCACTAGCAATATATTGCATTTTCAGGATATGACGAGGCCATAAAGATGAAGCCGAGGGAAAGCAATGATAGTTTTAGTCCCATTAATCTTAAAGCCTCCTAATTAATTTCAAGTCCAAGGCACTTAGCTAAGATATTGCCCTGCCAATCGGCACTCTGCGCAGCTTTTATATGTCTCCTACAGGGATGAATGTTCATCCTTGGAAAGGGGTAGAGTCCCGGTGGGGGTGGGGGCAGGGAAACCTTTATTTCTTTCCTTTTGATGTCAACCGATGACTCTGAGAACGTTGGCATCAGCGTCTTCTTACATTTTGCCCTAACCCCCAATAAGTTAACTTGCTACATATTTAAATTTAAGAAATCATAACTACATGTACCTGATACCACAAATCATTCAAAGGAACATAATTCCATAACAAAGACTTCTGCTTCGGGGACCCTAACCATTCCCTTCCAACTTTGTCTTGCTCTTCTACTCCTGAGGTGTGCTGTCTTCACCCTTTTGTCAGCTCGACAGTGTACAAAGTAGATGTCCTTCAGGGCACCTTCTAGATTCAATACTCTCTCAGAATTTACCAATACATAATTTTTCAAACATTTCGATAAAGGCTTGTTGACTCCATGAAGGATGAATCTGCAGATGTTTGGCACCATATGGCCAGACATCTGGATATTTGACTAAACTTCTTCATTCTTAAAGGTGTTTACTTTTTCGAAAACTCGGTCTGCATCTGAACTACTGATTTAATCCCCCAAAAGGTGGTGTGTCAATATCAGCTACTCTCTGCGGAATACAATTTGCCTGAGCCACGGAGAATGAACAGATCAGAAGGGATTTCAGCGACTTATTTGCGCTCTTGGGGATAGCAAACCTCTGGAATTAGGACCCCAGGAGAAGAAGCCCTAGTATTCACAGAGCCTTGCACATCTGCTCCCTCCACTTCTTATTTGTCCTCACCACAATATGACCATAGAACCGGAGTCTGGCTTTTGTGAAGAGAGTTCGAGAAACCTGGAGGAAGCCAAGAGGTAACCCACCTCACACTTAAGAGTGGAGGTATGGCTCTAATACCTTAAAGGCGTTTTCCTTTATGTTGAAACACCCCCCCCCCTTCTGGTACACATAAACAGACCTGCATACCAAAAACATGTAGTCACTGACTCTGTTCACTAGATGAGAATTGGGCCTAGAGCCATACCACCAACAGACTAAGAGCCTGCCAAGACTCTCAAGGAAGAGCGGGGCCAGCTTTTCTCTGGATCGGTTACCTCTGAAGTATCAAGTCAGGAAAGCCAGGGGACTGTCAGGATTATGATATCCCAGCTCTCTTCATGTGCTTGGGTCCCAAGCAGAAGGAAATGCCACGGCAGCCTCTCTCTTTGGAAAGCTTTTTTTTTTGTTTTTTGCGTACTACATCCACTTCATGTAACCTCTTTTAACCAGGACGATTTAATCTGAGTTTTGCGCCTCTGGTTGGAAATTACTTTTAGAAGCTATTTTCCTATATTTAAAAAATGGAAGCTTAACTGGTCCATCCCCTCTTCATTGTCTCTTCCTTCTTCGATCATTCATTTCGCCCCCGGCACCATGCCGCCTTCACCCCCTGCAAGGATTTCATATAACTCCTTCCAGGCAAATCTTGATATTGATCCATCTTGCAGCTGTGAAAACCCTTGAGCGGTTCAAACTGTAGTTGGTTGGGCCGTGCTTCCCCAATCAGTAAACAAACCCCAAATTCTCAGAAAATTCCGGTCGCTGGCATTGAGTTGAGTCAGACTCAGAGTGACCTCGTAGAGCAGAGTAGAATGATACCTGCTGGTTTCTGAGGCTGCATGTCTCGATGAGAACAGAACACCTCTTCTTCCTCCCCAATTCAGCAAGAGTTCAAGCACACAGTATTTGAAAACAACTTCTAGGTGATGTCCTTAGAAGTATTATTATATTAAAAAAATCACTCTCTGGGGTGATTTGTCATTGTCAACGGTCCTCGCCGTGATAACTAGAGTTTTTATCAATCAACTGCATCAAACTTAATGGAAAGCACTCCTTCTTCTGGTAACATGGTGCATAGAGTCTGTTGTCCCCACGTTGGGGGACATCCTCGGTGCTGGTGCGCGAGCTCCTCACGGCAGCCACGGTCTCAATCCATTTCGCGAAGGGCTTTCGCTGCCCCTCCACTTTACCAAGCAGGACGTCCTTCTCCAGGGACTGGTCTCTCCTGACAATATGTCCAAAATACGTGAGGTGAAGTCTTGCCACCGTGGCCTCTTAGGGAGCACTCTGGCCCTCCTTCTTGCAAGAGAGATGTGTTGGTTGTTTTGGGGGTCCGTGGTACTTTCAAGGTACTGCACCAGCACTCGCATGCAGGGGCACCGACTCTCCTTGGTGCTGTGAATTCGCTTCTCCTTTCGCCGACACAGCCCATGTTTCCGAGGGGAAGGACATGGTCTTTAGATGAGCTGTCTACATCCCCGCATCTCCTTTTCACCTTTCCCATCCCAAGGGAGCACGGAAGGATACTTCCTGGGCAGTAGGAGGGTTTAAGGCTGTCAAAGGCCAGTCCGAAGGAGGGAGCAACCACTAGGAGCAGTGCGCAGGAGGGTGTGTGTTTGTGTATGTGGGTGTATGAATGTGTCATGTTGAAATATATAGAAAGACCTTAGTGCAGTTTCACTCAAAGAAACTGTGCGGTAACTATTCGTTTACTCCTTTGTGTTGGTGCCATGAAATTGATTTCAACTCACCGTGACCCCACGTGTGAGTCGATCTCTCCCATTGGGCTTTCTCGGTTGCACTTTGTACAGGTGTAGGTTCTCAGGGCTTTCTCCCATAGAGGACCTAGGTGGGTTTGAACCACAAATATCTGGTAAGCTGTCAAAAGTATTGTGGCACCAGGGTACCTTGGTCATTACTAATCTTACTAAAGAGACCGCTCAATTGGAAAGGAAGGCTAACGTTCTCAACCACGTGACTTGTGTAGACAGGCACTCAGTGTTCTGTGCCTCGATTCCCACATCTAAAAAGGAGGGGAAGCCATTGGCTTTAAATCTGGGCGTTGTCTGGCATGGCTTATCGCTTCTCCCTGGGCATGCTGCAGTGATCGAGGGAGGGAAAAACCCAGAAGCCCACCGAAGAAGACCCACAGGCCCATCAGGCAATGTGGACCTTCAGCATGTAGTGTCAGGATCCGATTTGTCCACCGGCCATCCCATTGGCATGAGATGAAGACAAATGTTGACAGAAGTGGCTAGAAGGTTTAATAGGTGGAGGGACCCTTTTCAGAAAGAAAACTGCCCCCACCCCCATGCCTCACGGAGAAACCGATCCTTCCCTGGTACTTCGTAAATGAGCTCTTGGCCATTGCTGGGTGGCAAGTTCCCAAGTTTAAGTTTTACCAGTTATTGGCATCCAACAGAGAGTCAGGGCACTTTTATTTGGAAATACACTTGGAAAGGATTCCAGAGAGCCCGGGCAGCATTAATTGTACTACAGTTTGGGGGATTTTCACCCTTTCTGTGCTCTGTAACTAGCTGGCACTCTTCCAACCGTAATTTAGACTTGCCATGAACTGTAGGTTTTTTGTTTATTTCTTTCAGTATGTGTAGTGATTTTTTTAAGTCAATAACTTTTTGCTTGTTCTAAATTTAGTATTGCATCGGCTTTTCTTATCTTCAAGTCCCATGTAGACCCTACATGAGTATTCTTACAACCCAGAGAGCACATTTTTATCAGTGGTTTTCGATGATCTTTAAACTCTGGACGTTTGGTGAATTTAGGTTCTCTCATGAAGCCTTTACTGATCCCATTACAGACTTCCATCAGGAATGTTTGCTAGTCGAAGACGGTTTAATTTACTTACAATAGGGAAAGCCTCAAAATCATCAAAAGTGCCACTTTATACTCTTTTAATCAAACACCTGCAGGCCAGAAGGACTCTCATAGGGAACTGATTAAGGGGAAGTCAGGGTTCACATGGGAAGGAGTTTTCTTTTCTAGACGATAAGCAGTTAGGATAATTCTACACGCAATCTCATCTTATAGTTGTCTTTATACTATGGCCAAAGAACCCACGTTGTAATCAACCACGTATTTGCATGACCATTATTTCCATGAACAGAGAACAGCCAGATGTACTGTGTAGTCTCTTGATCCCGCTTAATAAGATGCCGGTTTATTTGTTGTTGTTGTTGTTGTTGTTGGAAACACTGCCCAGTCATCCTCACAATGGTTGCTATGTCTGAGGCCCTTGTTGCAGTCTCTGTGGCAATCTAGCCCATTGAAGGTCTTCCCTTTTTGTTTCTGCTAACCTTCTACCTTACCAGACATGATGTCCTTCTCCAGGTACTAGTCCCTTCTGAGCCCTGGCCGCATGGCTGTTACCATGAGATCAGAAGTTCAAAACCACCAGCCTTTCCACAGGAGAAAGATTGGGCTTTCTACTCCCATCAACTGTTACAGTCTCCTGGGGAAGCTCTTCCCTGCCCTGTGGGGTGGCTGTGAGTTGGCATTGCCTCGATGACGATGCATGAGTCCACCTTGAAAACATTTCCAAACTATATGATATGAAGTCTCCCCATTCTTGCTTTTAAGAAAAGTTCCTAGTTTGCTTATATGGTTAATGATAATAATGATGGATATTAGGTTTCATGTAGTTGAGTTGGTTAAGATGCTCCACCTTGGGAAGGATAGAAGAAAACAGATAAAGACAAAGTAAAGGGAAAGACTGGTTTGATAGACAGCAGGAGGACATGGATCAGTGTTCACTCCAAATCAAGCAAATTGGGAGACTGAGTCAAGGACAAGCATGTTCAGTGTCCCCATGGCCTTGAGTCCAGATGGATTTAGAATTCGGGATGATTGCTACTGATGTGAAAGCCTTCAGAACTGGGAATCTCTGCCCCTGGCCTCCTACCTTCTCATCTGTCTTCCAGAGGCTCTAATGATTTCTCCACACAGCAATGCTATTCTTGGATTTCCCCATGGACCTGTCCATAGGTTCCATGCTTTACTTTTTTTACCTTTAAATTGGGCTGATTAGAAATTTACATGCAGTGTAAGATATCGTAGATAGGCTAGAACCTCCAGAGATAAGTCAGACCTCACATGTGAAAGAATGTAGCCCTCCAGGTTACCAAGTTGGCCCAAGACCTCAGGCACCAACATAAAGCGTGTGCGTCCATATGACACTCACTTCTGACTGGCTATTTGAGGGTACCCTCTACCACCTCATGATGCTAGCCATAAGTTCGGGGGTGCCCAGGCTCCTCCTTTCTGACCTGCTGATTCTTACTTCTCTCTGGATTGGAGGAATTGCTGGAACAACTCACACAACTTGCAGAAAGTGATAGACTTGGGATTATAATTTTATTATAGCAAAAAAATGATATATAGGAAAACACCCATAAGGCATAGCCTGGAAGGTTTTGCAATAGACCCAAAGGATGCTATATGGATGTGTCTTTCATCAAGCAGTAAGGCACAGGACTTCCATGCCCAGAATCTTTATTGGATACTCTTTTCTGAAACTCCAACCTCATTGATGTGGAATTGATTCTTTTCAGGAGTAGAACAGTCTCTTCTTTGTCCATTGGAGTAGCTAGTGGATTTGAGTTGTTGACCTTGTGTTTGGCAGTCCTGTGTTTAACTCACCACACCACAGTCGTGGTTAAGTGAATCAGTCCACCTCTTCTGTCTTTCTGGCCTGACCAGTCCCATATCAGCATAAAACTTCAGGTATAGTCTGGAAGCCCCATGAAACCAAGGAGGAAAAGCAAAGGAGTTAGAAGTTGTCACCCACTAACCAAGGATAAAGACCAAGTTCTTTCAGTAAAGTCAATGCAAACACCACAATTTTGCTGTAATAAACTGGGAATTTTCATAGCATGCTTTAACAAATGACAGATATGGCAAGAAGCCCATCAGTGGGGACAAAAATATAACATCTCTAACAAATGAGAGAAGTATGTCTCAAAATGTATAGGCATTGGATTCCAGAAAGTTCTATCCAAAATGCCATATAGACCTCAGGAATAGAACTGTGATAGATAGGCACACACAGAAAATAAACAGAAACAACTTACACATTTTGAAATATGTTCATAATTAAATTTAAACATGAAATGGTTGAAGCTGCTTCTTGAAGAAAACTAGTGTGCCATTACAGAATATAAAATAGTCCCCATGCATCTATTCTTCTAAATAATTAAAGTCGACTTCATTTCTCATTGTAGGCGAAGTTTATGCTTTTTCCCAAGCTTCCAATTTTAAGCACGATCATCAGTTCTAAAAACATATGCGTGTGTGTGTGTGTGTATATATTGTGGTAGTCACCTAATCTGGTGTCAATGGAAGGATTAAGAGTGTAGGGGTGGAGTCTAGGCTGTCAATCTGGAGATAGCCAATGAGACTTCTACGTGGGCATGGCCTTCTCCTGAGAATTCTGGGAAATCTGACAATTCCTTCTTAGAGTCAGGAGACACACTCTCTCTCGATTCACTCCCTTGGAGACTCTCTACTGACAAGGCCGACTTCCTGTGTGGCATCCCTGAGCTGTCACATGGACCTACCCTGATGCAGCCCTGGGAACTGGAATGACCACGTGGAGACCCCTGCCAGCACTGAGATGCTTCTACCACCAAAGTCTTTCTACCCACTGGCCTGTGATCTTCTACATTCGGCATCGTTGCATGTGTTTCATGAGTCTGAAGAGGACTTTATAGATTGCTGTTGGACATATGGGCTAATGTCAGACATATGACTTTGGACTGGATTGGGATGTTTTCTCACTGTTCAATTTCTCTTGTATATAAATCTCTTTCTTATACACATATGTGTGTCCATGGATTTGTTTATCTAGTCTACCCAGACTAACTCTTATATGTATAGGAACATATATATATACCTATATCTTTGCTTGTCAATTCCAACTCACAGAAACCTGATCGGTGATAGTTGAACTACCTTCTAAGGTTTCCAAGACTGTCAATCTGTACATGCAAGCTGCCATGTCTCTCTCCCACAGAGAGGATGGTGTGTTGGAACAACCAAGCTGAGCATTTAACCACTGCACCACCAGGCTCCAACATAATACCCACCTATCTATGTTGATATATGAATATATGTATGTATTTATACACATATAGTAAATATATATCAGTCTAGAAAGCTGACTGCATTAAAAGAAGATTATGGCAAATCTAGCTATTAAATAAATCCCTACTATTTTACGTTTGATAAACTTAGAGATTTCATATTTGTCTCCCTTAAGGCACAATAAGATCATAGCGGTATCAAGTGCTATTTCCTGTCTACTGCGGGCGTCTCTTTTGGCACTTCTGGAAAGAAAAGAAACAAATGGATCAAGTAATAATGCAAGGGAGATCAAAGCAATTCCTTCTGTCAACAGTAGCAATTCATGCAAGTCTCTAAACTGGAAAGGCTTTCTAAAGCTAGAGAAAAGTCCAGGAAAGCAACGGCGGGAAGAACACACCATAGAAAGTGCTACCCGTTTCTCAACTTGGTATTTTATGTAGAATCCTCTTCCAGACAACTCACCTTGGCACAAGAGGAGCAGAGGAGAAGGAAGCTTTCTGGAGGTTTCCCACGGTGCTCCACGTGCATGATCACACACGGTCTTTGTCCCGGGCAGAGGCAGTGCCGTGGGGAAGAGCAGTCTCCTGACCGGGCTGCCTGGACTCCGAATTTCCTTTTGGTTCCTGATCAGCCAGGCGCTTGGTGCATACTCTCGGAGCTGTCTTTCTTATCACTTTTATCTCTGTAAATAAAAACAACAACAACAGGGTCATTCTTAAAACTGAGTTCTTCTATGCAGCGCCTTGTCGACAGTGCCTGGCACAGAGGAGTAAATAAATATTATTACCATCTCCATTTCACTGACAAGAAACCAGAGCTCAGGGGTGAAGATACTCCCCTTTCCCACGTTTATTAAGTGATGGTCTCTAGTATTCATCTGTTTGAAGCCTGGGTTACTGATTTACACTAAGGTCTTGCTACTTTGCTACTCTGCTCCTGTAAACTAGTTTTGGCCTTGGCCAAGCCTCGTGGGACAGCTCTATTTTGCCCTTTTGGGTTGCTCTGAGTTGGAATTCACTGGTAGGCAATGTGTTTGGTCTTGGTTTTGCCAATAAAGGGGTAGCTCCTGGACCGGCAGTGTCTAACAAGCAGGGAGCTTGGTGGAAATATAGAATCCTGGGGTTGTTCCAGAACCAAACCCAAACTCAGCACCATTGAATCTATTGCAACTCAAAGCAGCCCTGTCAGACAGAGTAGAGCTGCCCCCTACGTTCTGAGACTGTCAATCTTTACAAGAGTGGAAAGTCTCCTTTTTCTCCCGTAGACCAGCTGGCGGTTTCCGAAAGCTGACTGGCGGTTGGCAGCCTAACGATCGATCACCCAGGATGCCAACAAGGCTTTCGGGCTTGCTCTGGATCTACAGACTTGTAATCTGTATTTGAAGATCCCCCAAGTGGCACCCGCATATGTTGAGGTATGCTGTAGGACCGAGTGCTGCCCAGTCAGGTTCCTGCTGAATGGATGGTCCCCGTGCTCGGCCAGGTGAAGGGGCAATCGAAGGTTCTAGTAATGCAGACGGATGCTTTGGGAACCTTCACTACCAGGTGTACTGCTCTTCATTCCTCTTCACACTGCCTTTCTCCTGTGTCCAGTGCACCACACTGAAGCTACCCTCCAGGGCTGTGGGTGGCACTCTAGAATGGACCGCTCTCGTAGAGTCATGGTGGCAACACTGGTTAAGCGCTCATCTGCAAATAAAAATGTTGGTGGTTGGCCCCAGCAGGTGCTTGCTGGGAGACCTGGACAGAAGCCCCCATCAAGACGATAGGGTAGAAAACATTGTGGCATAGTCTTATTTTGTCCTCTTCTAAACAAACAAACAAACAAACTCCTTCTCATCCAGTCTGTGCTAACTCATAATGACCCTATAGGACAGGCTAGAACTCCCCCTATGGGTTTCCGAGCCTATAATTGTTTATGGGAGTAGAAAGCCTCATATTTCTCCCATAGAATGGCTGGGGGCTCTGAACTGCCAACCTTGAAGTTAGCAGCCTAACCCATAACCACTATGCCAGACAGTGTCCCTAGGCTTGATAAAAATGGGACAGCTTATCCAATGCAACCATCTTGGGTCCAGGTACTAACCCTTACACTTAAAACGCCTCCCCCAAACAATTTATGTCACCTTTCTGGACTTCTGTTTTCTTAGCTCTAAACATAGGGATTGTAACAGGAAGTGTTCAGGATTGGGCGGATCAAACAATACAGGTCCCAGAGCACACCTGGCATGCCGTAAGTGCTCAGTCGCTGGAGCACCGCAAATATTCCAGGAAGTTTTCTGCCAAAGTGAAGGAAACTCTCACAAGCAGACCCACTCCGTTTAAAGGGAGGGCAGGCAATGCCCCCCCCCACCCCCGACTGGCTACGGTGAGTTACAAACTGCCTTTAAAGGAAGATCTTCTCTATTTAAAGATCAAGGAAATGGCTTGTATGTGGAACCAGCCCTAGGAGGGCTTTGTGTCTTAGGAAGAATCATCCGTTTCATTTTAGTATGCACAAATATTTCTTCGGAGGATGACCACTACTTACACATGGCAAGAAATCTTAACCGGCCCACTATGCAATCCAAAGAAAGGAAAAGGTGGGGCTGCCTCGTTAGGAGGAATTTGTTGCTAATATCAGAGACAAAGTTCATGACCTGGGAGGACAGCTTTAATTGTATTCATGAGAAATAGAAGGCGATGAAGTTTGCTTTCAGTAACTGGAAGACGGCCTCCTCCCCGTAAGGGAAGGTGTGTTCGCATAGCAATCAAGGCAGGGCACCGGCTGCTTACTCTCGCTCAGATCTGGTTCTCAGGACCACCATGAGCCAAGCACAATGGAGAGGCTTTTCAAGTTGCTGCAGCTGCCCTGTCCATGGGACACCCACTGTGTGAAGGACGGGCTCTCCACACACACGGGAACGCCTCATTAATTTCCGCCCATCCACCAGAAACGGTCCATTCAGGCACCTTGTGCGCACACATATATTTTGGGATTAAAAAGTATTTTAAAAGTAAATTACAAACTACATTATTCTGTCTTTATTTTTTGGATGTTCACACATTTTCTGAAGATTAAATTTAAAGAAACAACCTAAAATGGATTTTGGAGGGGGTGGGGCCTGAAACAGGCTTCTGTGGAAGCTGACTGCACCAGTTTGGCCCCCCTTATTTCACAGGTTTGTGTAGTTTGGCAGGGTGAAGTCGGGTTTTAGTATAACTCTCGGCTATGTCCACATCACCCAGGCAGAGAGGATCCCCCATCTCTCTTCTTATTGGTTTCGCCAGCACGGAGAGGGGAGAACCATGTTGATTCCATCCTCACTTAGAAGAGCGAGGAAAATAAATAAATAAAGTACAAAGGGTCTTGCATGGTTTAGGGGGCCAGCTTTTTAATTTCATGCTAAAACAGGTTCACAGAGACTTGGCAGACTATGTAAATATGAAATTAGATGACTTTTTTTGGTAAGTCTCTTTACTCCTTAATTGAACTTTGTAGATATGAAAATGTCGAGGTATAGTTAGCACCTCTACCATGCAGATAACATTTAGATTATTATGATTTTATATACAGGGCAATCATGCCCCTAGGGTCTTCCTTCTCAAGGAGATCCCTGGTCCAGGAATTTGCTCCTCACTGGACCTTAGCAAATCATCAAGTCAGGGTTAAGGTCAAGATGGTGGTACTGATTGCTTCTTGCCTCAGCCTGTAGAATAATAGTAATTTATTTAAAAGCCCACCAAACTCACTGCGGTTGAATTGATTCCAACTAAAAAAGACCGTGTAAGGCAGGGTAGGACTGCCCCTGTGGTGTGGTCTTCCAAGGCGTTAATTCTTTACGGAAGTAGAAATTCTGGTCTCTCTCCCATAGAACCGCTGGCCTGGAGGCAGCAGCATTAGCACATGCAGATTCAGTCAGCTGCCAGGGCCAATCACCAGGTTTATCTACCCCTAGTGGTCTGTAAAAAGGCTCTGAGTTGTGTTTCATTTTAAAAACCATTGCATGTATATATGTAAATCTATTCATGCATTTATCAGCTAACTATAGGAATGAGCTTTAAAAACTTTATGGAAGGAAGGACGAGTCATCGGGGTGCGGTACAACACCAAGGAAACATACAACATTCCTCTAATTCTTTCATGCTTCCTCCCCCAACCCATCCCCACTATCATGACCCCAGTTCCACCTAACAAATCCAGCTAGACCATAGAATGTACGGTGGTACAGATAAGAACTCTGGACACATGAAATCCAGGACAGATAAACCCCTCAGGCACAGTAATAAGAGTAGCAATACCATGAGGGGACAGGGAAGGTGGGGGGGGGGGGTGGGAAGGGGACAAAGAGGGAACCAACTGCAATGATTGCGTATAACCATCGCCACCCCCACCGCCAGGGGGAAGAACAACAGAACCGTGGGTGAAAGGAGACAGCGGATGGTGTACGATATGAAAGGAGTACTAATTTATCATTTATCAAGGGTTCGTGACGGTGGGGAGGGAGGGGGAATAAAAGAGGAGCTGATACCAAGGGCCCAAGTAGAAAGAAAACGTTTTGAAAATGATGATGGCAGCACATGTACACACGTGCTTGATACAATGGATGGATGGATTGTTATAAGAGCTGGAAGAACCCCCAATAAACTGATTTGTTTAAAAACAAAAGAAACCCAAAACACTTTGTGGAAACTGAAAGAAAAGATCGTGGGATTTTTCTCCTACGAACTTGTGGGATCCCAGGCTTCAGTTCTCAATGGAGCCATCTACTACTGGGGCTCCTTATTCTGATTTAAGGCACTGGGTGATACACATGAGTAAGCCCTTGGCTGCTCGGATGTGTCTCAGGAGAAAGTGCTCACTGTCTACTGTTGGAAGCTCACCGCCAGGAGGCGCCCTCCGGAGCAGGCACCACTCCAACGCACCAGGTCTCCGATGGTTGCAGCAGAGTCCTCGGCATCTTGTGCATTCTCATTCGACTTCCGGGACTCTTTGCCACCTGGCTCCGTAGTTGGCTTTCATCCTTCTGCTCCCAGAAGTACACTTTTCATGGGTGACTTAATGAATTACATACCCGTGAGGGGTTACCACGTCTTGGAGGACTAACCCTTCCATAACCACTGCTGGGCAGTCGACTCTGACTCCTGGGGGCTCTAGAGAGTGCCAAAGGTTGTACATCTTTACTGCAGCAGAGTCGTCTTTCTCTCATGGAGTAGCTGAGGGATTTAAACCGACACACATGTTCGTAGGACCATGAACGCGCTCCTTCCATACTGCCTCATCGTATAAGAACTCGCAGACCATTAAAGATTCTGAGACTTCAACAATTTTCTTTGTCCCTGGACCCCTCGTTGCTGTACCTTTATCAGCCATTTCCATCGAATGTTCTGGCAACTTTTCGCTTGTCCCAAACTGGCTAAGGACATTAAAAAGCTACCTTGCCAGCTGGGAGTATTTCTGTTGCTATAGCATGTGTGCTGAGTAAAAGGAGAGTATTCCTTTGGGCTTTTGTCGTTCAGGATGAAGGATCTAGTCCGTAAGGAACTCCAAAGCAAACCGAGATGTCGGAGTTTCACCTATACCTCCGCAAACTCTCAACTCTCCCGATGATCTCCGCTGGAGCACTACATTTTAGCACCGAACCTACCACATTTGATCAATTCTAAGTTATCCACATGTTTGCATTTTAACTTCTCTTCCATTGGGAGGTCTTATGTTTGATGGTGCATTGGGATTTAATGGATAATCCTTATTTTTGTTGTTCTTAAGTGCTGTAAAATAATCAAACATTCCATTTTACAATCACACGTAACTTAGATTCTAAGAGTTGCAACACATAATTTTTAAAGGGAACCTTAAAGGGGCATCTACCTTTCAAACTCTAGAATTGCAAAGAAGGATCTCCTCGCTGGCCATCACTGCACTCTCTTCTCCAAAGCAGGAACAATCGAAAAGTAAACGACTCAAAAATCAAATAAAGTACTGGAAAGCAAAATGACTTGGCAAATACAAAGTTTCAATTCATTGTCCTTTACTGGGATTTGTTGGGCTGTGTGCTTCATGTCCTTTCAAGGCCCCTTCCAGTGTAAATGATAAATGAGGTCTCTTCATTTGCAGATGGAGAGCCCTTTGGTAGACAAATAACTGCTGATGTATTGAATGGAGCATGGAGTCATCGATTTCTACTTCCAAGAAAGAAACCACATCCTGAATTGGATCAATGCTGTTGATCTGAACAATTAACTGCAATAGTGAAAAATCTGTAAATCTAAATCAGCTGTGTCATGAGTGATTGAATGATCATGTTATCATGATACCAGTTAAAATTGAGCATCATTGTTCCAGGGATAGTTCATACATTAGAGTATCTTCAGCTATGCCCAAAGAGCTTAGTGTTGCGCTCCAGTGGTTTGTTGGAGTCTCTAGATATTTTCTCTTTGTTAGGATTTGTGCTTGTTTTTGAACAGCATTTGGAGAGAAGGATATGAGACTGGAGATGTTTATTGAGTATAACCACACTGAATCCTTCATGGCTATTAACCAAGCTGTAATGGAAAATGGGAACCAAGAAATAAAAATCTCATCAGCACAGTAAAATCTGTTCTTCTCTCTCTCTCTCTCTCTCTCTCTCTCTCTCTCTCTCTCTCTCTCTATATATATATATATATATATATATATATATATATATATATATATATATATATATATATATATATATATATACCTCATGTGTTGGGTTTGGCAGCAGTTATAAAATTTGTCATTCCAATAAAGTTCCTGAGATTGACTGGATATCACTTCTTTCATAGGAAAACATCTGCAGGGGTATTTATCTGGCTATCAACAAGAGTACTATTTCTTTTCCCACCCAAAATGATATATCAGAAGTATTCATTTATATTTGCAATATACGTTATTAGCCCATCATAAAAATCTCTGAACTTATGCCCATAATGAAAACATCATTCATAAGTTTGAAAACATACTTGCTAGGAAAGTACATATAGTTCTCAGTACCTCAGAACATTCTCATTGTACTGTTGAGAGAATGTGGCGTGGTTGAACAGAGGACTGCTTTTAAAAACTTTTGGAAACATGGGGAAAGGCAGTTAAACGTCCCACTCTTAAACCTGATTCCACAGACTTTGCAGTTTCCATATTTAACATACACAGACCCACTTTCACACATCTACTCTATTTTACTATAAATCTAAGTGCCAAACACCCAAACCAAACTCCCTGTCATTGAGTCATTTCTGGCTCACAGTCACCCTTTAGGACAGGCCAGGACT
Source organism: Tenrec ecaudatus (assembly GCF_050624435.1). Taxonomy (NCBI): domain Eukaryota; kingdom Metazoa; phylum Chordata; class Mammalia; order Afrosoricida; family Tenrecidae; genus Tenrec; species Tenrec ecaudatus. Next base: position 13,947,812 of record NC_134539.1, read on the forward strand.
GTCCCTGTGGATTGCCGTGACTATAACTCCTAGGGGTATAGAAAACCTCATCTTTCTCCCCTGAAGCAGCTGATGGCTTTGAACTGTTGCCCTCGGGGTCAGCAGTCCAATAGGTCACACTACAAAACATTTTGCTGTTGTTTTCCATTTTGCATTTTTAACATTATGGTTCTGGGCTATGGATTACAATCGATGTCAAGACATAGTTCAATTGGGAGCACGTTTAGGCTTTCATGTGTTTGGCAATGTTTTCATGGTAAACAAACCAGGTAGAAGCTAACAAACAGTGGCACCCAAAGCAACGAGCAAGTGAGCTGTTCACATGTCACTTTCGACTCCTGCGAACCCTTCGTGTGCAGGTGACAATAGTGCGCTACAAGGTTTTCAAGACTACGTATGACCTTGGTTTGGGAAGCAGCTTCCACAAAGTGCTTCGAGGCACTCCTTGGTGGTTTTGAATCACCAGCCTTTTAGTCAGTCACCCAGGGCTTATCATTTGCACTATGACAGTTTAGATGGAATCAGGAATGATAACAATGATAGCAGACTACTCGACCGACACAGACAGAATCGCCACAGTCAGCATCAACGCAATGGCAACAAGTAAACAATTGTTTACGTGGCGACAGGCTATGTATGAACTACTTTAACGGTTTGATTTCATCTTTGAAACTATCTGATATTGTAACTATTGCTAGATAATTTCTACAGATGTGGAAACTAAGGCCTGGAGAATGTACCTAGTACTTGCCCATATCCTAGATTATGAAAGTTGATTAGAATTTGTACCTATATCTTATGTCAATGTGTGACTTTGAAGAGGTGCGTGACGAACCAACACAAACCAATAAAAATACAAAACCAGTCAAATAACAATACGCCCTCACACCAACACTTTTAGCAAAATTCATTAAAACAGAAAGTAATAAATACTGCAGAGGAGGATGAGGAGATATCAGAACAATTTTACATTGCTAGTGAGACTGCTGAATTGTACAACCATTATGGAAATCAGTATGGCACTTCCTTGAACAAATGCAAATACTGTACAAGTACCTTATGATCCAGCAACCTCCTTCTTGGGTATAAGAGGAATACTCTAAAGGAAAAAAGAATAGGACACGAAAAGGCATAGGCTTGCCTACGTTTACAGAATTTTCCATAATAGCAAAAACATGGAAAGAACCCCAAACCCCAATAATAGAAGACTGGATAAACAAACTCTGGTACACTCATGCAGTACGTTCATGCAGTGGAATATTATGCAGCAAGAAGGAAACAAAGACAACTATCTCAAGCACCACAAGGCATGGCCAGAACTAGAGAACATTGTGCTTAGCAAACTTAGTCTATCTTTGAAACACCATATTATAAGACAAAACAAAGAAAATGACATGTGGTTTTTATACCAAAATATGACTTTGATGACTATGAGGAAGCTAGGGATGGGGGCAGGGACAAAGAGTGGGGAGGGATAGAATATTGAGGAGGGAGGCAGGAAAGATGGGCAGGGAGAGAAAGAGGACCATATTTTGTGTGTGTAGGGCGGTGTTTATAGTATATTGTTGTTGATTTAATTTGTTGAAACAGACTGTGTAACTGCATATAATGTGCTTCTTTGAAAAATTAAAACGAAAAGCCCTTCAGAGTCTTTACCCCTCAGATCTAAATCTTCTTCTGTGAGAACACAAAAGAAGAAGAAAAAAAGTAACCCGAAAGGGACTTGGAGTCTTTAGTGACATACAAGTTCATTTCAAACATAGGAAACAACAACAACAACAAAAATAATGAATCAATGTCCATTTCTTTCTGAGAAGCCTGCATGTGGAATGTCTTGGAATTTTTGCCTGGCACTCTTACAGAAGTTGGAAAATTTGGGCTTGGTTATAGCCCACATGAAACTGGAGATGTAATGAGAGAATTTTGCAAGGCCAACATCATAATTGTCATCATAAATACTGTTTGCCAACAACACAAGAGGCAATGATACACATAGATTTTCCACACAGAATATACAGATATCAAATTGACTACATCTGTGGGAAGAGATGATGAAGAAGCTCAAGGTCAGTAGCTAAAGCCAGAGCAGGCACTGACTGTGGAACAGACCACCAATTTGCTCATCATCTATAAGTTCGGATTGATGTTGAAGGCCATAAAAATAAGTCTCTATGAGTTAAAATATAGCCTTGAGCATATCCCACCAGAATTTCTAGAACATCCCACGAACAGAATTGATGCATTAAACACTAATGACAGAAGACCTGATGAGCTGTGGGAGGACATCATAAGATAGTCTAAAACTTGTTCTTAATCTTAGCATAGCTAAAGCAAATGGAAGAAAGGATGAAGCCAAAGAGCTGAACAGAAAATTTCCAAAGGGCCGCTTGAGAAGACAAAGCAAAATATCAAAATGAAATGTGCAAACATCTAGGATTAGAAAACCAAGAAGGAAGAACATACTCAGCATATCATGAACAGAACAAGCTCAAGAAAAGATTCAAGCCTCCAGTCGCACTATTGAAAGATTCTTTGGGCAAAATATTGAATGATGCAGGAAACAGCAAAAGAAGATGAAAATTTACAGTCACTATACCAAATAGAACTAGTTGACATTCCACTATTTCAAGAAGTAGCATATAAACAAGAACCGATGGTGCTGAAGGACTAAGTCTAGCTGCTCTGAAAGCATTAGCCATAAACAAGGTTCTGAAAATTGATGAAATATGAATAGAAATGTTCCATCATGGTGGTGAAGCACTGGAAGCACTCACTGATCTATGCCAGGAAATTTGAAAGACAGCTACCTGGCCAGCTGACTGGAAGAGTTCCCTATTTGTACTCATTCCAAAGAAAAGTGACCCAACAGAATGCTCCAACTATAGAAGAACATCGCTGATATAAACTGCCTATAAAATTTTGCTGAAAATCATCCGACAATTGTTGCAGCCGTACATTGAGAGGGAGCTCACTGATAGAGCTTCAGGACAAATCCAGAAGAAGATGTGGAACAAGGGGTACCATTACTGATGTCCGATGGATCTTGGCTCAATGCAGAAAATAACAGAAATATGTTTACTTGTGTTTCATTGACTACAAAGGCATTCAACTGTGTGGATCACAACAAACTATGGATATCCTTGAAAGGAATGGGAATTCCAGAACACTTAATTGTTCTCATGTGGAACCTGCACATGGATCAAGACACATTTGTGCAGACAGAACAAGGGCATACTGCATACTTTAAAATCAGGAAATGTATGTGTCAGGTTGTATCCTCACATCATTCCTATTCAATCTGTTTATTGTGCAAATCATCAGAGAAGTTGGATTATATGAAGATGTATGTGGCGTCAGGATTAGAGGAAGGTTTATTAGAACTTGCACAGACTTGACATACTTGTTGATGAAGAGCAAGGATTTCAGCCTTCCGTATGGATTAAAACTCAATGTAAACAAGACTGAAATCCGAACACCTGGGCAAATAGCTAATAATGTGATAAATGAAGAAAACATTGAAGTTTTCAAGGATTTCATCTCTTAGATCCACAATCAATACTCATGGAAGCAGCCATCAAGAGATCAAATGGCTCATTGCGTTAATCAAATCTACTGCACAAGACCTTTTTTAAAGTGTTGAAATGCAAGGAGGTTATTCTGAGAGCTAAGATATACCTACCCAAGGCATGATATTTTCAAGCACTTGTGTGCGTGTGAAAGTTGGACACTAAATAAGGAAGACTGAAGCAAGATTGAGGTATTTGACCTATGGTGTTGGTGAAGGACATCGAACGTTCCATGGATTGCCAGAAGGACCATGAGCTTTGTCTCGGAAGAAGTAGAGCCAAAATACTCCTTAGAGGCAACAATAGTAAGACCTCATTTCATAGACTTTGAACATGTCAGGAAAGACCAGTCCCTAGAGAAGGACATTATACTTGGTGTGGTAGATATATAATCATTTGTCAATGTGAGGATTGAGAGTGTAGGAGTGGAGACTAGCTTGTCAATCAAATCATAGCCAATGAGGCCTCTGTGTGGGCATGGTCTACTCCTGAGAATTCTGGGAAATCCGGTACTACTTCCTCCTGGGAGGGAGGAGAGACTTTCTACACACACCCGGGAGACATAGCAGCTGACAAGACACATGGACCCACCCTGATGCAGAGACCCCTGCCAGCGCTGAGATGTTTCCAAGCCATTGGATCCAAAGACTTTCTACCCACTGGCCTGTGATCTTCTACATTCAGCGTCATTGTATGTGTTTCGTGAGTCTGAAGAGGACTTTATAGATTGATATAGGACACATGGGCTAATTTCAGACTTATGGACTGGATCTAGACTGGGCTGGGATGTTTTCTCAGTGTTCAACTGCTCTAGTATATAAACCTCTTACTTATACACACATGTGTTCATGGATTTGTTTCTCTAGTCTCCCCAGACTAACACACTTGGTAAAGTGAAGGGGTGGTGAAAAAGAGGCAGACGCTTGTGAGATGAATTAACACAGCGATTGCCACATGGGCTCAAACTTAAGAACACTTGTGAGAATGACACCGGTCTAGGTGGTGTTTCATTCTGTTGGACATGTTTTCTATGAGGCAGAACAGACTGGATGGCGCCTAGCAACCATAACAATAAAAGACTTCCTGTTACATGATTCTGTTTATTTGAGACTCAGGCAGCGAAAAAGATCTCTAATCTCCAGTGATAGAGGTCAGAACATAGTTACCTCTGGAGGTGATATTGACTGGAGGGAACATTTTAGGGTGCTATATACATGTTCTGACACCCTTGGGTGGGGCAAATGACGAATGTGTTCAGCTACAAACAAAAAAAAATTAGAGGTTCATGTTTACCCAAAAGCATCTTTTAAGAAAGGCCTGGCGATCTACTTCCAAAACAGTTGGCATCGAAATCCCTAAGGCAGTGGTGCTCAATCTCCATTATGCCGTGATCCCTTTCATACAGTTCCTTATGTTATAGTGACGCCCCCAACCATAAAATTATTTTTGTTGCTACTTCATAACTTTAATGTTGCTACTGTTACGAATCGGGCGACCCCTGTGAAACGGTCGTTCGACCCCCACAGGAGTTGTGACCCACAGGTTAAGAACCACTGCCCTAAGCATCTCAGTTCTACTCTGATGTACATAGGATCCACTTCAGTTGGAATCCAGGGCAGCTGGTTCTGCTGGAAATGGGCTCTATTTTGAATCTGGAGGAGGGCCACAGGAGTGGGTCTCTAGATAAAAGTCATGATATTATATTCATACATTTAAAAGATTTGTGTACTTAAGGGGAGTTATAGGTCAGGCTTTTTTTAATGGTGAAAATTCTAATGTGAACAAAGGAAAGCATCTGCTCAAAATAAAAAGAAGGGTCTGAAATTGAGAGTGTAAGGACAAGCAGGTCCTCTGGGTATGGTGCTTGGGTCAAAGAGAGAGGAAAGCATAAATTGTCTAACAGCAGGTATGTAGTTAAGTCAACTGCTTTATATGGTAAATACATTTACTGCTAATGAATGACTCACTATTTACATTCATTTCACATATAAATTCTCTCTGCATTCATGATATGTTTCATACATGCATTATGACCATGATCTTGGAAGTACTGTGCTAAGTTTTGATATTTTATAGAGAGCCCTAAATATCATGGCGTGGCAGAAAGGGGTTGAAGCCCTTTCCTTGCTTGTCCCTGGCCTGGTGTCTGACAGAGAAGTTCTACTTGAATGTATTTTATACATAATGGTGTATGTGAGAATTAATTTATGAACAGAATTTCACTTGCAAAGCCATATGAGAATATTGTCGAAAGATATACATAGTATGTAGATAGATAGCATGAGATCTAAAACTGACTTAAAAACAAGGCCACTGAGAATTTTTATTGAAGCCCTACAAATAACTGAAAAACACTAGGGAATTATAAGTATCTTTATGTTCTTCCTTATCATTCATTTCCAACTAATGGTTCCGTGCTTGCTGTTGGATATTGTAAATGCCAATAGGTATAATCCCTGTCCTCAAGGAGTTTACAAGCCCTGGAAAAGCCCCTTTCAGTTCAATCGCAATTTTTTGGATCTTTCAGTGTTAATGATTCAGGGGTATATGTGAACTCTCTGTATTTCGTACACTTTTTTCCATACCCTAAAATTGTCTAAGACAATAAGATATATTAAGAAAAATAAAGAGCCAGGGTGAAATCAAATTGTCTGTTAGCTCGAACTTTTAGTTATCTTGTGCAAAAGAAATCATGCTACTCTTTCTGTTAGCAGAATGTTGTTGAGTTTCTAGAGTTCCAGGTGTGCACAGAAAAAGAGCTGGAAAGATGATGTGATTTTAGGAGTGCTCAAATTGACCATTGGTCATCTGCTCCTTCTTTATTTATCCAATGGGGAGTGCCTAGGACGATCCCTGCTATCATAATTCCAGCCACTCATCCCACCCACTGGGGTTCCCTGTTTCCACCACCTTTGACGGTCACTCATCAGGCGTTTGTTCTCATACTTCTTCAGATTTGAATATTACTCATTGTGCTTTGTGCTGACTCGGAACTCACATCTATCATCGGCCTAGTATGCCTGCCTGTAACTTGCTAGATTCTGTACTAGGGACATTGCGAATATTTGAAGAGTCCCAATCAGGAAAGTTGGAGAGAGATACTGAAAGAGGAGAGAAAGAAAAGAGAGGAGAAGAGGCGAGAAGGGAAGAGAAGAGAAGAGAAGGTAAGAGGAGAGATTGCTTTCCAAAGTACCTGGACTGATGAAGCTGTCCACTTTTCATATTCTTCTTGTTATCTTTATGGGCACACACGTTCCCATTTAAAATCAATATTCTTATGATAAGATAGTCTAACAACCTGAAATCATTTCCATTACACCATTGTGTTTTCCAACAAAAGGTTCCAATACAGGTGGTGTGCAGATGTAGCCCCTCCTTGGTTACCTTCTTGTCATATTAAACATTGCTATATTTCAAATTTTTTCATCTTATGCTCATAGATTGCTCACCAAAGGAAGAAAACCTCCCTCTTTTCCTCTTTGGGATCAAGAGTTCTTTATCAAGTAGTGCACATGTTTTGAATTAGAGAGAGTCTAATTTATTTTCTAATGAGCAACTTGTTTCAGAGGGTTAGACTGGTGCAACCCTGGCGGCTGGAACTGCACCTCTTTCCTGAATTTCCCACATGAATGTTTCCATGCGCTTTAGTTCGCCCAGGTCTGCAGGTTTTCATAACCTTGGGAGGAGCCTACTGCCCCCATTCTGTACTGATAAACACCCAAGATATTTATCTCATTGCCTCGCCTTCTCAGTAACTCGGAATTAGAAGGAAATAGGGGGCTGTTGGCATTTGCAAATTTTTATCTTTCAGAGAATTAATATGTGGACTTTTTTCAGTTTTGTTCTTCAAACAAAACACTATACTAAAGGCAAGTGTGGAAAAGAAAGACAATGTTCCACTGCTCCAGGTGAACTGGGGGGGTTGGGGGGGACTTAAAGGGCTGCCTGCTAAGTCCAAGTGATTTGAAGTCTGTTGACTTAATACATTGGTCCTCAATTCCAGTTTCCCATTAGAATCATTGCACAAGTACTCATGCCCAGGCCCCACCAACGTGAATGCAATCCAGTGGATGGTTTCATTGTTTTTCCACCCAGTTACATCCTCCGCCGCCACTGGGTGATCTAATGTGCAGCTGTAGTTCAGGACTAGGACCATTTTTGAGCCCAAACCAGAAGCTCACTGCCATGGAGTTGACCATGACTCACAGCAACCCTGGAGGACAGAGTAGGCCTGCCCCATAGGGCTTCCAAGGGTGAAATCTACAGGAATAAATGGTCACCGCTTTCTCCGTTGACCTTTTGATTAGGAGCTGAGCACTTGACCACTGTGCCACCAGGTCTAGTTTTCACTTGAGAGAAGCTTCTCAAACATAAAGGAACCCTGGTGGTGGTGTCAAGTGGGCATTGGAGCACTAACCTCGAGGTGGGCAGTTCAAAGCCACTGCTTGTTCCATAAAGGTTTACCACCTGGAAACCTCCCTGGGGTCATTATGAGTTGGAATCAATGTGATTGCAATGGGCTTAGTTTCAAGGTGGGGGCCTCAAACGTCATGCACATTAGATCCCCGGGGGCTTGCTGGTGTTAACTGTCATGGATTTCATTCCTCTCAGGCAACCCCATGTGTGCAGACTGGGGCCCAGGGTGGGTATTTGTGTGACAGTGCTAATGTGATCTTTCAGAGTCGGATGCTCGGCCTGTCCTCCAAAGCACCTCTGGGTGAGCTCATACCACCTTCCAGCCGGCCAGTCTGTTTGCTCCACCAAGGCGCTGCAAGAAGCTTGCTAGAACACAGTACATAATATATTGTTATTTTGCTTAAAATCTTCATAGGAAGTCGATGTGGATTCATAGTGACACTCTAAGACAGGATAGAGCTGCCTCCGTGAATTTCCAAGACTTTAGTTATGGGAGTAAATACAGCTTTTTTCCCCAGGAGTCACGGGTGGTTCCGAACTGTTGGTTGTGAGGATCATAGCCCCAGTTGGTAACCACCACACCATCAGGGTTCGTTCTGGAAAGTCCTAGATTAAATATTAACACTTACCAGTTAATATTAACTGTTAACAGTTAATAGTATAGTGCATAATTCATAGTTCCTTTGAAGTGTTCCTTGAGTTTGGGGAACAATAACAACAACAATACATTTGAAAAGACGAGGTCAGGGGTGTAGGGCAGTTGGGACAGGGTGAATGACCCATCCTCATAGGTCCGCCCTTTCCACCCTGGAAGAATCAGTAAGTACGCTATTTTGATGGAAAAATTCCTTCATGTGATTTTCCTGGCCTTTTTCTCAAGAACATATTTTTCAATTTTCTCAAAACTACTTCATAATAAGCTCCCATGTTTCTCCTCTGTCCTTTAAGAAAATCTATTAAGATTACCCTTTTGAATCCCCCCAAAATAATCATTATAATTCTGAGTGACCACTGCCCTGAATTAAATTGGTCCAGCATATTTCATCCAATGTCATTTTTTAAAATTGGTCCTGTTTTTTAATGACACCCTAGGGAGACTAATGGGCTTAAATAAGAAGAATTGTGAGGATGGCAAAGGACTGGGCAGTCTTTTGCTCTCTTGTGCTTAGGGACCTTATGAGCCTGAGCCTACTCAACAGCACCTAACCACAACTACAAGAGCCTTAGACCAGTGCATTGCCTAGAACCTGCCCGGAGACATTGTGGTAGTTACATAATCTGGTGTCAATTGGGACTTGAGAGGATTAAGCGTGAAGGGGTGGAGTCTAGTCTATCAATCGGATCATAGCCAATGAGGCCTCTGTGTGGACATGGCCTTCTCCTGAGAATTATGGGAAATGCTCGATTTCCTCCTTGGAGGAGGGAGGCACACTATCTCTCTGCTCATTCCCTTGAGACACTCAACAGACAAGACACATGAAACTGCTAGAGCCTCACAGGCAGAGGAGACACGTGGAGACTCCTGCCAGCTCTGAGATGCTTCCAATGCCACTGGATCCAAAGACTTTCTACCCACTGGCCTGTGATTGATCGTCCTGGATTCAGCATCATTGCATGTGTGTTGTGAGTCTAAAAAGGACTTTATAGGCTGATAGTGGTCATATGTACAATTACCCTTTATGTAAAATTCTCTCTTATACATGAGTGTCCATGGATTTGTTTCTCTGGTCTACCCGGACTAACACAGTCATCCACTGATCACCCAACCAAACCAAACTCAGTGCTATTAAGTTAATTCTGACTCATAGTGACTGATGAATTCCAACTGCTGAGACAAGCAGCCCAATGGGTAACTGCTACATTCCCAGGGCTTCTCCAGTGATCACAGAGATCAAAGTATTTTAAGATATTTTGTCTGAAATAAAACTATGCATGTATGAAATGGAACTCTAGTAGCAATACTTTCCATTTATTTAACTAAAAATAAAACAAAAAGAACTCACTGGCATAGGGTCGATTCCGACTCTATGGACTTCTTTTGTGGGTTTCTGAGAATATAACTCATTACGGGAGTAGAAAGCTCCACCTTTCTCCCTTGGAGCCCCTGGTGGTTTCAAACTGTTGACCTTGAGGTTAGCAGTGCAACACATAACCACTCGGACACCAGGAGCCTTAGCAACTACCAACAACATGCACTAGGTACTGTATCAGATAGGAGTCATGTGACTGAGTGGAACTTATTTTATAAGGTGGTATCAAGTGTCTTCCTAAGGCAGAAATTGTTTTTTCTTTGGAAAATGAATTTGCCATGTCACAAAGTTTTGCTTCCATTCTTTCTACATCTTTGATTAAAAGCTGCCTCTGAGTAACAATCTGAGGCATACAATTTTTTTACAGAGAATATACAAGATATAAATAAATAAATAAATAAATAAATAAATAAATATATATAGTGAGAAAACCCCCTTTATTAGTTTCTTATATGTTCTGTGTGTACTGTATATGTGTGTATGTTATTTACATGGACACATTATTTGTGACAAATATGGTAATAATATAATGATTGTCAGTTATTTTATGTTCTTTTATGTGCCAAGTATTGGGATAGCAACTTTGCATATACTATTTTTAGGACTTAGAACTACAAGGTAGTTGTTCTTGCCCTTTATTTACACATGAAAACACGGAAGTTTAAAGAAACAAGTAATTAGATCCCAAGTTTGCTTGGTCTACTTGCTAGCAAGGTGATATCGAACAAGTCATTTAAACACCCAGTACCTGTTCTCTCATCATATATAGATCAGGCTTGTAATTCCATTTAGATTTAATGTGAAGTGATGATGTAAATAACCTATCACACTCCCTCTCTCACTGTAGTGGAATTGATGCTGACCCACAGCGACCTGAAGGAACAGGGTAGAGCTGCCTAGGTGGGTTTCTGAGGCTGCGAGTCTTTAACAGAATACACAACTGTGTCTTCCTCCCAACCTATCACAGCGTATTAAAGATAGAAGCTGTTCATTAGAGGGATTAACATATGGAAGTGGGACATATATTTGGACATATTTTTTCAAAGTTGAATGAGGCTCAGTTAAGGTGACCAACCTATAATATATCCTCTACCCATCCTTGTTCACAGTCATTGAAATGACTGATTAAGAAGTAAGCTGGTAGTGCTTAATGACACCAAACATCTTTCTGTTCCAACCATTTATTTCGGAGAAGTTAATCACAAAAGTTTTGCTGTATCTAATCCTTCTTTGTTTCTCTCTGTTGCCCCATTACTTTTCATTTAATTTTCTCATCCATGATTGTGCTTGATATTTACCTACCAATGGAACAAAGGAAGACATCTTCTAAAAAATTAATTTGTTGATCATTTCTAATATTCGATTCCTTTTGTTGAAACACTCAACAGTTCAATGATTTCCGCATGGACAATGATTTCATTCTCTCATTCATGCAACCATTCTCCCAATGGTTTCTCAAATGATTCCTTCTTGATACAGTGTAGTGCTTTTTGTGCCACAAGATTGTATGCCAGCGTCACAGGAGGCTCAACGTGGTTTGTAGCAGAGTGTTGAAGGCTCCTTCATAGGATTGGGGATGGGAGAATGCATAACCCTGCTCACATTCTAGTTCCAAACACGGGCAATGGATACCAAGGTCTCTAGGGCAGTAGTAGTCATGGCAGCTTGGTCCTTCCTGAATGAGAAAACAGGAATAGCAAAAAATATTCAAACTGAGGGCTGAAGCACTCATAACTTTGGTTACTCAACACCTTGCGGTTTTCTGACCAGTTAACCACAAGATCGACGCGTTTAATCATTTCTCAACAACAAGCTTGAACTGCCAGGCATTCACAGACTGGCTACTTCATCTGTGCGCAGAAAAGAACACGGCCATAGGGACAGAGTACTCCCGTCTCCTTCTTCTTCTAGTTGTCCCTCTCCTAGTCTTCTTGTACCGACACACTGATTTTTCTCCCCTTAGTGAACTAGTAATTCTCACCAGAAACCAATTTTATTTCATAGCTGTCTAAATTAGGAGAGTCAGCTGAATTATTTCTATCTAGTTTCTGGATAAGCTAGCTGCAGTACTCTGACAATGAGAATTTGATTTGGTATAATTTAACTGGAATGCTTAAGAACTTGGCTTTTCCAACCCTCCCCCTACCAACGAGTCCATGAACTGGGTAGATTATTCCACAGGATTTCCAAGTCTATAAATCTTTATGGAAGCAGACTGCTGTATCATCCCCCTGAAGGGTGGCTGCTGATTTCTAACCCTGAAGTAGCAGGATTCCTCCATTTCTAGCCAGTCATGTTAAAACCTAAAGGACGCTCACTGCCACTTTGGCAGGTCCCTGGACTAGAACAGACTTCAATTCTGACCTACCCTCTGATCACTGAGGAGAAAGATATCTTGACCCCAGAATGACTTCCTCCTTTAAGGCAACCGTGTTGACATTTATATGCACTGTGTCTTGATTAGCCCCATGGAGGTTTTCATGAATAGTAATCAAACAGTGCAAAGATTAAATACTTAAATTCTAATCTAAACCTTGGTGATTCAAAGACACTCTCCGTGGCTCTGTAGAAGGAAGAACTGGCAATCTACTTCTGTGGATTATGGTTAATGACACCCTGTGGGACAGCTCTACTCTGTCCCTGTGGTCATTTGAAGGCACACAACTACAGCAACATTTCAGTGAAAGTAACCCGGAAGAGTCCTGGAGCGTCTGGAAATCTCTGCACAACTTAGGAAAACTTGGAAAAGGGGCTTCTGTTGCCATTGTTAAGAAGTGAGGCCCAAAGATAGGGGTGAGTTTTAGTGACCCAATCAAGACAGCTTCCTGAACTTTCCTATTGCTATAATTAGAAGATAATTGGTTCAGATGGCTACCTTTAATCAGTCAACTCAGGACTAGGAGGACTACTCAGCTAAACATCCATCCCCAAAACACTGATATTGTGTAGAGAATGGACACGAACCTCTGCAATAATTACCATTGAAATATCTATGAAATAAATAATGCACAAACAGATGGATTAATAAGAATTTGTAGTTATGAAATAAATCATATTACCTTCTAAGCCGGATTCTTCTAAATAACTTCCTCTTCACTCTCCTCTGGTTTCCATCAGGCAGTTGAGGTCGCACAGCTGTGATTGAGTCTTAGTGATGCCAACGAATCAGAGATGGCACTTGGGCCCAGAATTCTTGACCAGCCTCACAACAGCTTGTACATCTATCAATCAGCTATAACTCAGTCTTCTGATTCAGTTACAGTGACCCAAACTGTTAGCGTTGTTGTTTTTGACTGTGCCAATGACTTAAGCAGAGCCTCCTATCTTTTTTATACTTTGTCACTTACCATTATTTTTTAGGGGGGGAACCCCTGATAAGAAAAGTCTTCTTAATCCCATGTACTTCCCCACCAATGTTTGGGTGCCAGCATAAAAATGTTTCATTATTTAACTTCCCGTATAAAACATACTCTCAATCCAGGATAACAGAATAAGACCTTTGAAATAGAAAGTAAATGCTTATAAAATAATGATGGCAACATATGTACAAATAGGCTTGATACAATTGAAGTATGAATTGTTATAAGAACTGGAAGAGCCTCCAATAAAATGATTTTTTAATAAAAATAAAATAATAAGATCTGAAGCACAAACATTTAAAAGTAAAATTGTTAGCATATAGGACCCAAGCTTTCCTGAACCCCAACTGTACAGGAGTTCCCTGGCAAGTCATGTGCTAGGTCTTTTATAGGCAGTGTACCAAACAAGACTTAACCAACTTCATTTTCAATCGCTTTTACTTAAAAAAAGAGAAAGGAAATATTAAGATCTGGCCTGGATTCTTTCACACACCTTAGACAATTTAGTTCATTTCTAAGACTCACTTTTCTTACTTTGGAAAAGGGATAGTAATATTTTCCTTGCTGGCTGGTTATGAGAAATAAATGAGATAATATTTATGTAAAGCTCAGGTCAGTCCCCAGGCTAAATGGCAGAGGACTTAGCAGCATGATTCTTAGGGACCTAAGGCTTGGGGAAGTGAATAAAGTTCACCAGGGAGCATAAACTAATTACTGAGAATAAGTGCTCCATGCTTCACGTTTCAAGAAGCACTGTTTGTAGATGGAACTCCTTGGGTGCTAACTGCAGCACTGATGGTTCGATTCCACCTGGTGGTCTTTCAGTAGACATGCCTGGGCTTCACAGTCCTCAGAAGGTCTGTTGAGAATTACATTAGGAGACATACTCAGGTTGTCTCTTTCTGTGCAAGACAGCCAGAACATGGAGCCATGCCTTCTAATGGAAGTGGGGCAAGGGAATGGCAGGGGAGGAGAGGACTGCGGGGCAAGACTGGCATGGAACTGCAGAGCAAGGGCAGGTTAGCTTTCCCTCAGTGAAATCCAATAGAGGGAGAAAAAGAGACTGATAAGTGATCCCCATGGGTCTCACTTGCACTTGCCTTCCAAAGAGAGAGAGAGAGAAGAGAGAGAGAGAGAGAAGTTGAGGTTCCCAAGGTCCCCGGAAGAGGGACTTCGCAAGCCCTAAGTGGGAACCAGACTGTATACTCAACAAGACTGATTCTTCCTTTCAATGTTCCAGTTAGATCAGCTGAAATTGCAAACGTAGAAGCATTATCAGGGCGTAGGACTGGGCAGCGTTTTGTTCTGTTATTCAATGGGTCCCTGTGAGTGTGACCCCACCATGAGTGTGTCCCCAACAACCACAGCAACAACAGAAATCTGTTTCCTGACTCTGAAGCCTCACTTAGAAAGGAATGGTGATCTCTTTGAGTGAAACTGGCTTCTTCTTTTTTTTTTTTAAAACTCCCTTCACATAGAAGTTCTGCCTGGATTGACTTCTTTACCCACTTTGAAATTTGATTTCGGGTCTAGTGTTTTAATGTTTTGTTTCACCATCAGCGGTTTGCATGACTCACTAATATTAAATCAAGTCTCTCCTATGAGATTACTGGCAGTGACTTGTCCTGCTCTCTTCTGGATCTAATTTACGCCCTGATATTTCTGAACGTCTTCTTTTTGTCTGTCAGCCTCGAGCCAAACCTTGCTAATTTTTTATCGTGATTTAGCTTGGGATCGTTTTGATTAGTCTCTGATGTGCGTCCTCAGGCTCCGCAGGGTCCTCCTATAGCTTCTAGGCAGAACTGCAGCATTCCCCAGTGAGATTTCATAGCAGCATTCCCTCGTGAGATTTCATCAGTACTTCATGTGATGCCAAAATAACATCAACGCCATAAAATACGCTCCAGAATAATTCCACTTGCTTTTCTTTCTCAGCTGTCAGAGATCATACAGATGGTTTGGTGAAAAGTCCACGTTTCCTCCCACAAAGCACCCTTCACATTTCTACTTGATAGTAATTTTAACTTTTATCCTGAATGAGCTTTATTATTAAAACAGCTTTGTTTTGAGAAGTGGGATAGAAAGAATTTTCTCCAGATGAGGTGCTGGGAGCGCCTTTCTGGGGATCCGGAAGAAGTGAAGCAGCAGAGTGCACATATTGTCAGTGGACTTGATTCTGGCTTAAACTATTGGGAGGAAAGGAAGCGCTGAGGGAAACAGTGGGTACATGGAATCTGATTGAGGTCAGTGCTGCCCGATCGAACTGTCCGGGACGAAAGACATGTCCTGTCCACACTTGTGGTTAAAAAGTGCTAAGAAAGTAGTGAGTGTGAGAGAGGACCATAGGGCCAGCCCCACTACGAGGCACGACCTCTCTCACTGACCCTAGCACTATGGGGAACAACACTGGAGACAGCACAGGAATTGTGCCCGATCTGACTGACTCCATCACATTGAGGCGAAACACTAAGGGTATGCAACAGAACAGCAAGAGAGCAGAGCAAAGAAGTCCCCAAGGGAATACCAAAAATAGACTTTGGGGCCAGGGAATAGCATCTCATTAGACTCAAGTGGAAAACACTCCTGAAGGTCAACAAACAGACTTTGAACTATTTACAGGCTTTTCTTTTTTTTTTTCTTTGTCGGTTTTGTTGCTGTTTTGTTGCTTAGTTTTGCTCCGTCTTTGTGTGTCTGTGTGTGTATGCATATTATTATCTCTGCATGTCTATCTAGATACGATAGTCCAGATAAACAATCTGGAGGAGAAAACAATGGACTGGTGGTTCTGGGGGAACATGGGAGAAGAGGAAGCATGGGGGAAGGAAGTGAGTAACTAACCCAGGGACAAGGGAACAACAAGTGATCTAAAATCAATGGTGAGGAAGGTGTAGGAGGCCTGGTAGGGCTTGATCAAGGGCAATGTAACTGAGAAGAATTATGGAAACTGAAATGAAGGGTGAGCATGATAGTGGGACAAGAGGAAAGTAAAAGGAAATAGAGGAAAGAACTAGGAGGCAAAGGGCATTTATAAAGACGTATACATGTAGATATATTTATATACAATTATGGGGAAATAGATCTATGTACATATATTTATGGGTTTAGTATTAAGGTAGCAGATGGACGTTGGGTCTCTACTCAAGTACCCCCTCAACGCAAGAACACTTTGCTCTATACACCTGGCATTTCATGATGCTTGCCTTCCCGACACGATTGCTGAAGACAAAGCAGGTGCATAAGCAAATGTGGTGAAGAAAGCTGATGGTGCCTGGCTATCAAAAGATATAGCGTCTGGGGTCTTAAAACCTTGAAGGTAAACAAGCAGCCATCTAGCTGAGAAGCAACAAAGTCCATATGAAAGAAGCACAGTAGCCTGTGGGATCATGAGGTGTCCATAGGATCAGGTATCAGGCATCAAAGAACAAAAAAAATCATGTCATTGTGAGTGAAGGGGAGTGTGGAGTGGGGACCCAAAGCCCATCTGTAGGCAACAGGACATCCCCTTACAGAAGGGTAGCAGGGAGAAAACGAGCCAGTCAGGGTGCAGTGTAGCAACAATGGAACAGACAAGTTTCCACTAGTTCTTTAATGTTTCCTCCCCACTCCCCACTATCATGATCCCAATTCAACCTTACAAATCCAGCTAGACCAGAGGATGTACACTGGCACAAATATGAGTGGGAAACACAGAGAATCCAGGACAGATAAACCCCTCAGGATCAATAATGAGAGTAGCCATACTAGGAGGGTAACGGAATGGTGGGTGGAGAAAGGAGGAACCAATCACAATGATGTGCATATAACACTTCCCCACCCCCGGGGATATCAGTCAGTGTAAGACATGAAAAAATAATAGTAATTTATAAGTTATCAAGGGTTTGTGCGGGAGGGAGGGGGGGAGGGAAGGGGGAAATAAAGAGCTGATACCAAGGGCTCAAGTAGGAAGCAAATGTTTTGGAATGATGATGGCAACAAATGTGCTTGACACAATGGATGGATGGATGGCTTGTGATAAGAGTTGTACGAGCCCCCAATGAAATGATTTTTAAAATAAGAAGAAAAGAAAGTAGTATGACAGAGGCAATTCCTTTGAAGCTTATTATTTTGTATTTTCCTTGAAATTTAAGCGCTGACTGTGGCTTGTGGCTACCATCCACACAGCAGGTGTCCCGACCAGGAAGGTGACTCGAACTTGAGACCCATTGGGAATGTGAGCTTGAATCTCTGGTGGCCACTTTAACATCTCTGTTACCAAGGAGTGGATCCCTGGAGGTGCAGTGCTTAGGGCTCCCGGCTACTCACCCAAAGGCCAGTGGCCCATCCCCACCAGCCACTCCAACTGAGAACCAGGGGGCAGTCTAACCTTCATAAAGATTACAGACTTGGAAACCCTATGGGGCAGTTCTACTGTGTCCTATGGTGTAGTATGAATTGGGGTGCCAGCCCCCCACCAGTAATCATGGGTTCAGTAAGCACAATTGTACGGTTGACTTTAATATGTTAAAGTCCTCGAGAGCATGAACGATAGAAGAGAGAGTCAAATAATGGATTCAGACACAATTCGTGGTAGCATGCTCACCTCCTGGATGGCCATGATCTTACCAGCCAGGTCCGCGAACAGAGTGGGCTAAGGGGAGGTGGGGTGGAGACCCAGCAGGAGGCTCGAAGACTGGGCAGAGGTTGGAGAGCTGAGCCAGAGGCTGGAGCCCCAGGTGCGAGGCTGGAGGAAACCCCGGGAGGGAGAGCAGGAGAGCACCCACTTTATAGCTACCCATGGGCTATATCTCCTTCAGGGGGCATGATTACAGGTAACCACACATCGCAGGAAGGGGAAGTACAATAGGCATACACATCATAGGATGTATGACAGGCATAAGCGGGACAGGAAGGGGATGAGCTCGGGGTGGGCCCATAGGAATGGGAAGGTCTAGGGGCACACATGTGACAAGATGGGCGGATCCTAGATTCATGATGGCAGCCTAGCCTTAGTCATCTTTGGGCAGGTTTGACCTCTCTGGGGTCTCCTACAAGGAAAAAGACAGCAACTATCCTTATCAGAAGGGAGTGAGCCCTGTTTGTTGTGGGATAAACAGTGGTGTCTGCTTGGTCTAGATGGCTGATAACCCTTTGGGAGAATAACCCCGGACCTACTTCTGATCACCTCCAAGTGTACAGTCATTCGCAAGCACTAAGTCTGGCATATATTTGGGGGAGAGAGCTTGGGAGAAATCCTTCTGCATCCCACACTATGGGATCACAGTGAGTAAAAACTTACTCTGTGGCAATGGCTTTGGTTTCAGTTTTGTGACCAAGCAGAATGTTACCTCTCGTGGACAGCACATGCTCCATAGAGTTCCTGTGGCCACGAAAAGAGAGAAGCCATGAAACCACTTGTTCCGGTTCCTCTTACCTTATGCATGACTGCTCTTATAGTTACTGATTGTAAACTAGATCGTTTAGGCATTTTTATCCAAAAGATGAGATTATCTACTCAGAATCTAAGGTGGACGTGCTCCATGGTTTCCTCATCGGAACAGCAGTTCCAGATGCTCTCAAGATATAATCGTTCCTTTCCAAGGGAGCCTTCGAGTCAGGGCACTGAGATTTCTGTTGCCATTACAGGTCGTCACGTGGGCGCACATTCACAGTGACTCTGTGTGTAACAGAACTAAACCCTGCCCAGTCCTGTGCCAGCCTCATAATTGTTCTTATGTTCGCACCATTGGTACAGACACTGCCAGCCCGTCTTATCGAAGGCCTTACTCTTTGTTGCTGCCCCTTCACTTTACCAAGCACGATGCCCCTCGTTAACACTCTAAAGCTAGTATTTTGCCAGTCCAAGCTACTTTGCTTCTTCTTAACATTTTTGCCATTAGTAAGAGCCCAGGACTATAGGCATTATTTATAGAGTGCTTGGTTGGTGATGACCCACCGATTTCCATGTGGAACCTCACCTCCTCTGCGTTTGTGGAAAGAAGCAGAGAGGCCTTTTGGTTGGAGAGGCCTGTAAGGGTGACCTACAAACACTGTCACTGGCCAATGTCGAAACAACTTGTGCTTAGACCCTCTGGATTTGCGTTGCCAATTCTTGTTCAATTGCATGGGTAAGAATGGTATCAGAGGATGACATTCCTCTTCAGAGCAGTCAATACCCAGAGAGGACTGTACGGCTGGCAAGACAGGATGTCCCTCAGTGACCCATAGGGCTGCAGGGGTCAGCACTGGAGACAGTGTACTGGGAATTGTACCTGGTCTGCCCACCCCCTACACACACACACACACACACACACACACACACACACACACACACACACACTGGGGTAAACACGAAGGGAGCACAACAGAGCAGGAAGGGGAGCAAAACAACAAAGTCCTGAACAATCCTGAAAACAGATTTCTGACTCAGCGGCAGGGCTTGGCACCCCATCAAACCTGATCAGACAACATTCATAAGGGTCAGCAGACAGACCTGCACACTCTTTATAAGCTTTATTTCCCCCATGTCTAGTAGGCAGGATTGTTTACAATCCAGAGGATAAAACAACAGGACCAACCATTCTGGGGGACACGGGAGAGGAGGAGGTAGGGGAAAGGGAGGGGGGAGCCAACAAAACCAGAGACAAGTGAACAAGAGATCTAAAATTGATAGCAAGGAGGGGTATTAAATGCCTGTAGGGTTTGATCAACTGAGAGGAATTACTGAGAGCCGAATAAAGGTTGAACATGTATATGTTAGGTATTATGGTAGCAGGTGGACATTGGGCCTCTATTCATCAATGCAAAAAACACTTTGTTCTAATAACCTGACTTTCTGTGATGCTCACCTTCCTAACATGATTGCTGAAAATAAAATGGGTGCATAAGCAAATGTGGTGAAGAAAACTGATGGTTCCCGGCTGTCAGAGGAAACCAGCTTCCAACAACTGAAGGGCCAGAAGGCACAAATGTACGGCAATAATATGTAAATATTGTAGTAAAGTCACAGAGGGTAAGAAAGATAGCAGAGAAAATGCAATAAAGAAATCAGACACATTGTGTGGTAGCATGCTCACCTCAGCTTCTCTTGATGGGCCATGCAGAACGGAGCATGTTGGAGGACTGGGAGAAGTGAGAGCGAGCCTTTACAATCTTGGGACATTTATAGGTGGCCTGTATATCCATGCATATTCAGTAGTTACATATATCACAAGGTAGGTGGTATCTACATTAAGGGCCCTGAGCTCACAGGTGAGGAAACCTAATACCTGCATTGCGGGGAAGGTACAAGGGGGGTTGGGTGTCACGGTGGGAAGAGAGTAAAGGAACATGTCTGCTTCTATAGGGAGACAGAATCAACCATGTGCTCACTTTAAGACACCATAGCTGTTAAGGAGAGAATCTGTGGGAATGATTTCTAAAGCAGGATCATGTACTTGGACTTTACCTGTACCTTAACAAACTGGAGGCTTTCCTACTGTGGAATACCAGCTTTCCAGATTTCTTCTGTTGTAACCTAGGGAATGTAGTCCTCATCATATTTCCCTAAGTTTTAGTTCCCCGCATTCAGCTATTACAAGATGTAGTGCCCGGGTCTTAAAGGCTTGAAGTGAAACAAGCAGCCATCTAATAGGGAAGCAACAAAACCCACATGGAAGAAGTGTACCAGCCTGTGTGACAGCGAGATGTTGATGGGATCAGGTATCAGGCATCAGAGGACCCAAAACAATCACATTGCTGTGAATGAGGGAGTTCAGAGTGGAGACCCAACGCCCATCTGTACACAATTGGACATCCTCTCACAGAAGGGTCACAAGGAAGGAACGAGGCAGTCAGGGTGCTGTATAGCACTGAGAAAACACAACATTCCTCCTCTAGTTCTTTACTGCTTCCTCTCACCTCTACCCCCACCCACGATCATGACCCCAGTTTTACCTTAAAATCCAGGCTAGACTGGTACATGTACACTGGTACAGATAAAAGCTCACAGCACACAGAATCCAGGACAGAATAACCCCTCAGGAAGAGTAATAGGAGCAGCAGTACCATGAGGGTAGGGAGAACGTGGGGGTAGAATGGGGAGAAAGGGGGAACAATCACAATGATTGATGTATTGCATCCCCCTACCCCAGGGGATGGACAACAGAAACGTGGGTGAAGGGTGACAGCGGACAGTGTAAGATATGAAAATAATAATCATTTATAATTTGTCAAAGGTTCACAAGGATTGGAGGGTGGGAGAGGTAGGAATAAAAGAGGCCTCAAGGAGAAAGAAAATATTTTGAAAATAATGATGGCAACATATGTACAAATGTGCTTGATACAGTTGATGCATGGATGTTTATAAGAGCTATAAAATGATTTTTAAAAAAAGATTGGTCTCAGAATGGCCTGGCATGTTAGAAACACTGACCTTTGCATTGAGCAGCATCAGTCAGCTGTCCTTCCATCTGATGGTTTCATGTCAGCTGTAGAATGAAAGCACCTAGCCCTTGCCTTTGGAAGCAGGACAGGAATTTAAGGTGCTCTTGACTAAGGAAGCTTTGGTGTTGAAGGCGAATGGGAGCGGTGCTAGAATCTATGTTAATGGAAATCCAATTCACAAACACTGATATGATCACCAATAACTCAAGTTGGCACAATGTGCACCCTTTCTTCCTCTTGACAGTCAGAATAGCAGGAAACAGGTTTCCACGTCGGCTTCCTTCCACGCTGGCTTCCGTGTTTGCTTGTCGCTTCTGTGTGCTGCCAGTGGAAATGGGAAAGAGGATCGGGGCTTTTCTCCATTGTCCCTGCAGAGTTGATTCCCTTTGTTCAGCCTGCTGCTCAGAGTGACTGTTGTGTGCTGCCCTGTCCATTTCAGCGCATCGCGGCCCTCGATGACAGGGGGGCATGCCCCCAGACATGTTCCCAGGCTGAAATCTGCATGGGAGCAGCTTCTCAGGACTTTTCTCACAAGGGACCAGTGGCTAATGGAACCACAGACCTTGCAGCAAGCAGAGAACTTATTAGTTGGACCATGAGCCTTCTTGCTCAAACACGTACAGGGTCTGATATAGCCACCGTAGCTACTACCATGGCCCTCGTACTTGAAAGCACACATAGGTGTCTTACCCCACATTGGGAGTTCGGTCCCTCCAAAGCCCAGTTGTGCATTTGTTCAATTAATACCCAGAAGCTGGGTGTCAGGGTCCCACAAGCAATGAAGCAGAAATGCTTGGAAAATCTGAAGGTGCTGTCCTCGACCCTTTGACCTTCTCTCTCTCTCTGTCTCTCTCTCTCTCTCTCTCTCAACTGGTAGTGTGGGCAGTCCCTACCATTCTCTATTTTCCTAATGATCTCATTGATAATGATAAACTGTGATCCCAACATTAATTAGTTAAAGGTTTTCATTAGCCCTCTATCCTGGAATATCTTAATAGACTGTGCCTCACTTTTGTTTCTGTTTTAATTTGCGAAAGACAAGGTTTCTGGAATCACCATTCCTAGTATTTTTCTAAGAATGTGACCATAATAAAATCTTAATCAGTCCCTCAAGATTTACAGACATGAGTTTATTTGTATGTCGGATGCCAGTTTAGCACAGAGTGATTTTGCAAGTCATTTTCCTTGGCCATTCTTTTTACCTTTGAGGTTAGATTTATGGAAAACATGATGGGAGGGGAAAACTGTTATATCAATCATACTAAATCAACTGGAAACACAGGGAATCCAGGGCAGATGATCCCTTCAGGACTTGTGGTCTGAGTGGCGATACTGGGAGGTTGGGTTGGAAAGGGGGAAATGATTACAAGGATCTACATGTGACCTCCTCCCTGGGGACGGGCAACAGAAAAGTGGGTGAAGGGAGACATCAGACAGGGCAAGATATGACAAAATAATAATTCATAAATTATCAAGGTTCAAGAGGGAGGAAGGAGCTGGGAGGGAGGGGAAAAATGAGGAGCTGATGCCAGGGGCTTAAGTGGAGAGAAAATATTTTGAGAATGGTGAGGGCAACGAGTGTACAAATGTGCTTTACACAATTGATGTATGTATGGACTGTGATAAGAGTTGTATGAGATCCTAATAAATCTATTAAAATTAAAAAAGGAAAAAAACATACTAAATCAGGCCCTTTTTGTCAGTCACATGCATACTGAAAATGACAAGAACATCTAACGTAAAACAAATAACAATCATTGATTGCTTAACAATACAAATATTTCCCTGGAGAATGCTTGACAACAAAATTATTTACATGTTCTCAAGGAAATGCTATTTATTTTGCTACTAATAGAAGCCCAGTTTTCTATGAGATTGTGGTACCTTATCATTAAACAACTTATATTAGTTTCATTTCAAATTTGTCAACATGTTTTTTGGGGGTCTTTTTTTTCTTTCAGATAATTGAGAGGAGTGTGCCATCTCCCCGAAGCTGTCCCAGTGGGATATTTGTATAAATCAGTTTGACTCTATTAATAGACTGTATTGATCTACAATCCATCTAATTGTAGAAAGGATATTAATGGATTCCATTAGTCCATTTTCTAATTTCCACATATTCTTAGGATAATAAATCTTTAGTTCATCTACTTGTAGGAAAATGCCAATTCCAAAAGAACCAGTTGAAAATAGGACAAAAGAAATTTCTAGCAAAATTCAGCAATTTAAGTAGAAATCACGCAAACACTACTGAAGGTTCTTTTTTAGAGATATCAGTTCTTTAAAACAAAACTGCTGATGATCATATGTTTACAAATACAAATTTGTACATTCAACTTTCTAAACATCTTTCCTGTAAAACTAGTGATTATTTTCTAGCAAAGAGCTGCCAATCCCAATTGTCTTCCCCTATTCTTTCTTGGGATTTTGTACTGATTTCAAGTAGTTTTGTCTAAGAAAGATGCCTTTTCAGCTAAAACAATGAAACCTATTTATTAGGGTTATTGTAAGCAAAAGAAAAATGTCTCCTAAATGACTAGCACAGTGTCTGTCAATTATTACTCGGGATTCAGTATTCTCTCCACTAATTTTGACAGTAGTGACAGAGGTTGTCAACAAATACTTTCTGATACTTTGTTTGAGAGCATTCTCTTAGTTTTATGTCTTATATCAATAACAACAAAAAGAAGCAACAAAATCGAAAAAACTCTCAAAGTGGATCTGATGGAATTTTAAAATAAATACTTATACTATTTAATCTACCCAGGCAAAATAAAGTTATCAAAGGTTTTTTAATTTTAAATCCAGGGGTTAAAGTATTGGATTTAAAATTCTTGAAGGCCTTCATGCCATTATCCAATCACTTTATGATTCAGGAAAGAAAACCTTATGGCCAGGGGGAGAGAAGTAACTTGCTTAAGGTTCCGAAATTACTGAGTTCAACAAAAGCAAGAGTGAAATAGATTTTAAAAAATCATTTTATTAGGGGCTCATACAACTCTTATCACAATCCATGCATACATCTATTGTGTTGAGCACATTTGTATGTTGCCATCATCATTCTCAAAATATTTATCATACCCTCTTACACTCTCTCCAGTATATTGCAATACTTCCATATTAGTAAATTCTAACTTGGGGACAGTACTTCTTCTTAAATTAAAAAAAATACCATTTTATTTGGGACTCTTACAACTCTTGTCACAGGGCCTGACACATGTAAAATTCTCAGCTTGTTCTGGAAGGTATGAAGATAAATATGTGTCTTGCTTTCAAAGATGTTGCCTTGCTTATCTTTTAATTCCATACGGCATGGATGTGTGAACTGAGGCGTTGGCAGAGAATATCAAGAGTACTGGGAACTGCCAAGAGAACAAGCAGAGCTGCCTTAGAAGAAGCACAGCTTCCACTCAGGCTTAGAGGAAGGGATGGTGAAACATTGTCTTACGTCCTGCGGAATCCTTTCAGGAGAGATCGGCCCCTGGTCAAGCACATCATGCTTAGGTAAAGGGGAAGGGCAGCAAAAAGGAGGAAGATCCTTAACGAGACGAGGGGACACAGTGGCTGCAACACTGAGCTCAAATCTAAGAACCATTGTGAGGACGGCAGGGGACCGGGCAGCATTCATTCTTTTGTACAGAGGGTCTCTATGTGTTGGAACCGTCTTGATGGCACCTAACAACATGTATGTATGCACATCTACATACATACCTATATCCACTTACAGGATGTGATATCTATGTATACATACCGGAAGGAAATAAAAAAGAATACTGCAATATGTGATAGATGTGTGTTATGCGTGAATATACGATAAAAGCATAACACACACCCACATATATAATTTTTTATATCAAATATAACACTTGAGATGCTGTGGGCCAATAGTCATGTGGTGCATAAAGCTTATAAAAGAACAGCACTTTCTACTAGCTCTTTGAAGAAAAGTTAAATCTTCTATATCGCAAAAAGGGTTTTGGACAACACAAATATTGACAGCTACCTAAAGAATCTTTATTAGGATTTTCCCCTCAATTTATTCTCAAATTATCTACCTTTAAAACAACAACAGCAGCAGAAAAGCATTGTCATCAAGTTGATTCCGATTCTCTGCAAAACTACTCTATAGGATTTGGAGAGGCTGGTGGATTTGAACCATGGACAATAGGTTAACAACCGCACCACCAGGGCTCCAACCTGAGCAGCCACTACTTCCCTTGATCTCTTTCTCACCCACACCCCGCCTCCCTCACTACCGTTTCTCTACTCTATACATGTTCCCCCCCCCAAAAAAATGAAGGAATGGTTATTCAAATTAGCTTTTTTTTGGAGGTGGGGGTAGAATAGAAAAACATGTTTTTCATCTTTCCTTAACTCTTGGTTATAATTTTTTCTTTTTCTATGTGTAAAGATCGAGGGCTAGTTGGCCAAAGAGAAGTCTTTGAAAAGGATAAATAGGTATTTTTGTATGATTATTCAAGATTATTATTAGTAAATAATTTCTAATTATAAGATTGACTAATGATTATAGATGTTTACAAAATTTATAGCTGAATGTCAGTCTCTTCTGCAACTGTGCTCCTGGCAGTTTTTATCATTATAGAAGCGAGCTGCGACTCAGAAGAGTTTCTACTGCTTCCTGGGGGGCTGACATAAGGTAGGAGTCCCTCTCTTACTGGTGGCACAAGACTTCCTCCAACAGCAAGGAAGACTTTGCCTTGGCTGAGGGATCCACAGATGAGACTGCCACAACAGCTACAGTTCCGATGGCCCGCAGTGCCCAAGACAGTTCTAGATGCCGTCCGCGGAAGGTTGGGAGATTTAGCAAAGCAGGATTAAGGAAAGGGCAATAGAGAGGGGGCATGGGACCTCAAAGAGGGTGGGTTAGTAATTCCCTCCAGAGCCTGCAATTCTTGAGTCATTTAATGTCTCCTTATCGCAAAGCCTGCATTCCTTCATCCATAAAATAAATCACCTCTTGACCTTACGTTTCAAGCAAGAAACAACTGAATCTCATTACAAAAGAGCTATTGATTGATCCTAAAATGTAAACCACGCTAAATTTTGACCTCTAATTGGTTGCCCTCTATAGTAAACATGGCTTTCAGGTGATTTCTCTTTTGGTGTGGCTGAGATTCTCATTCTATTTGATTTCTACCAGATACACTTGTTGATTCTCCTGGTTTCCAAACTATCTGGGAAAGTGATTTGCAGTGTCTCCCTGCTTTTGTACAGTATTCTGAAATTTTTAGAGATGCTGCGTGACTTCTTTTGTGGTTGTTTAGGCAGTATTTTCAAGTTTCTCTTGTGAGATGTTTCTTACCAGTGGTTTTGTGACAGCTGCCGTCATTAATC
The DNA here is from genome assembly GCF_050624435.1 of Tenrec ecaudatus. Classification (NCBI taxonomy): domain Eukaryota; kingdom Metazoa; phylum Chordata; class Mammalia; order Afrosoricida; family Tenrecidae; genus Tenrec; species Tenrec ecaudatus. The sequence continues at coordinate 13,974,938 of NC_134539.1, forward strand.
TTTCATACCGTAGTTTATCACAAGGTGACCCATGCTGCTTGCTTAGACTTTACTAAGTTACAGCATCAGATGCTTACCTGTAAATGATTATTGACTTCAACCTGCTCTGTGAATACTTCTAAGGGAGCTGGATTGTAGGTCCCGCCTTTGTAGACCCATCAGAGCATTCAAGAAATATGCATGTAATAACAAAAATAGCAAAAACATATCATGATAAGAGCTCCTGGGGTGTAGGGTGGGGGAGGGAGAGGATAAAGGGGAACAGATATCAAGGAGGTCAAGAGCAAAGAAAATGTTTTGAAACCGAGCGTGGCAGCAATTGTACAATGATGCTTGATCTAATGGAATTATGAATTGTTACAATATCTGTAAGAGCTCCCAATAAAATGATTAAAAAGAAGACATTTGCATGGAATTGTATTGCTGAATGTTAACAAAGGCTATTTTGTAAAACTTGATGAGAAGCCTGAGGTAACCAATCAGGAAATTCTAGTACACAAAATTAAAAGGGCAAGTTGCCGTTCTGCAAATACCATCAGGCGTAGTGTAAGCAACTGTGGCAGTTAGGTTTATTGTGCCTATTAGGCCTCCATAGGAACATGTGGGCGGAGTTTAATCAGGTTACAGCTTGATTGGAGGGCTATCAAGATAAATGCTTTGCAAGGCTGGCTTCCAGGCGCTTTCCCTGGGGATTGGATCAGTGTGCTGCTGCGTCAGCTAGTCCTTTGCCTCAACCGTGTGCTGCACTAACTGTGGACTGAGCCAACCCATGGCTGTGTTGCTGCCTTGCCATATATCACTAGAGCTTGACACCCCAGCCAGGCCTGCTTCCCCTAGATCCCAAGCTACTGACTGTCGCTGCGCAGCCTGCTGCCTGCTGCCTGCAGGTGACTCTGCCTGTCGGCCTGAAGGCAGACTGCACTGTCTACCCAGCAGCCCAGGTGAGTTGAAGGATATTAACTGTTCCATGAAAGTGAGTTGGAAAAAAAAAAAGAAAGTGAGTTGAACTGAGCCCTCTGCACTGCTGTGTGGACTAATTAGCCGTTTTATTCCTTCTAGCTATATAAAGCTATCCTTTTACATATATATAATCAGGAGTGTCCTGGTTGTGTTTCTCTAGAAAATGCTACCTAGCACAGCTACAATTGGGGAACATATCCTATTGGCAGGTGTGCTTTACTTTCATGACTCGTTGCCTCTTATTGTAATCTTGAAGGTAGATATTATTATCCCTATTTTCTGGATGAGGATGCTGACTTTTAAAGTGGTAAAGCAAATTGTTGAGTGTCTAAGAGGTAATAAGTAACAAATAGGGATCAAATTTAGACTTTTTTTGCGACTTAGGCTTTGCTGCCTGCCAGCTGCCCTGGTCACATGTATGAAACGCAAGTAGATTCAAAGTCAATGAAAGTGGATTCTAGAACCGAGACTTAGTGACATGGTTTTCTCTGATTTCTGATGGAGTTGGAACTTTCTTAATCATCTTAATTGTTTCTTTACTAGTCAAGGTTATAGAAATGAGAAATTCAGAATAATAATTTCAAGCAAATACAGATTTTGTGTATGTACAAATATTACTGCGGTTTTCGGAATTAATATGTATGTTGGACATTAAGAAGGCTCAACATCAGATGTGTTGTGAGAGTGGATGGGAGCGGTGAGGCTGCTTCTGAACCTTGATCTTTGTGTTGTGCCTTCATCCCTCCTTCCCTTCATAGGCATGAACAATTGAGTTTACCCTATAGATATATACAGCTTGATGTCTCATAGCTTACAAGTTTGTTGAATTCCTGGACTCATACAAATGACATTAAATACATTTGTGTGTGCGTCTATATATAATAATATGTAATATATCTATTGGCACAATGTTTAAAGCACTCACCTACTAATCAAAAGGTTTGTGGCTTGATTCTCCCAGCCACTCCAGTGGAGACAGATGTGACCGTCTCATCCGTCAGGAATTCTAGACTTGAAACACTGGACTTGGAAACACTATTCTAGTCTTGGAAGTCCTATATTGTCTGTAGAATACTATGAGTTGGAATAGATTCAACAGCAATGGGCATGGGTTCTCTATGCAGACATGCATGCATGTATGTACATATATATATGAATATATTCTTCATTTGACTTCCATTATAAATTTGTATCCATATAAATTATTTATACTGGAATAAAATCCCTTCTGAAAATTGGTATCGATTCACATTTGGAATTTTTAGCACATTATGTTTGAAGTGGGGGTCGCAGTTGTGTCCTGTTACTGCTTGCTAGGATACCCAGTAAACGCTAATACACATCACAGTTTAGAAAAAGAAAGAAGAATTACGCTTCATTTATTATTGTTTGATGAGCCTTTGTGGCATAATGGGCTACACGTTGGACTGCTAGCCTCATGGTCAGAAATTCGAAACCACTAGCTGCTCTACACGAGAAGGATAAGGTTTTCTGCTCCCTGAAAGATTTACTCAAATCTCAGAAACCCAAAGGGTTTCTTCTACTCTGTCCTGTAGAGTCGCTATGAGTCAGAAATGACTCTGATTTAATGAAGGCTGGAGGGGGAGGGAGCACTACAATGGACTGCGATTGCATAATTCATTTTAAAGATGATGTAACCATGGGGGGGAATGCTCTAAAATTGATGTGGTGATGATTGTACAATTAGCCCTGATATGATTGAACTATCGAATGGTATGACATGTAAACCACATGCCAAGAAAACTGTAGGGGTGGGGGCGGGGAGGCTGGAAGTAAGTTTGGCTTTTGACCATGGGGATCTGTAGAATATTTGTGCAAACAGTTCTTTATTATTCAAGATCATATCAAGGGCATATGCTCAGGAAATCTGTATCTGGATACATTATAACATTTGCTCCCCTCTTCCCCCCCTTTTTTCCCCTATGCTTCTCTTTCTCCCCTCCATTGACATTGACACATGAACTTGGCATTCCATTCAAATGGGTCCATAATAGATGCAATTGAGTCTACTTGAGTGGTTTTGTGTCACATGATTCTGAAGAAGACATGGCACATGGCATTCGCTTACACAATACCTAAAGGTCCCTTCTGACGAAAGAAAACACAATAGGTCTAGATAAACTGTCCGTGAGTCAGTCCTTTTCCAAACAACATTGGCTTTTCTAGAGTTTACTGGCTATCCTATCCTATCCAGCGGCAGCAGTATGTGATGGGCCACTGCACTTCTGATTCACAATATGCTGAGAATTCCAAATGTGGTTAGGCAACATTTTCCAGAAGGACTTTATTTCATTATAGTGGAGCAGTAAGGATACCTTTGAAGAGGAGTAAGGACTTGGTTCTGACTCTTGATGTCATACCGCCCATGGCATTGCTATTTCTTTGCTGCTATATTAGTATCTATATTCTCTGAATATTTTACATAACTCTTTTTTATTTATTTTAAAATAATTTTTATCAGGGGCTCGTACAACTATTTACACAATCCATCCATCCATCCATTGTGTCAAGCACATTTGTACATTTGTTGCCCCAATCATTCTCAAAACATTTGCTTTCTACTTGAGCCCTTGGTGTCAGCTCCTCATTTTCCCTCCTCCACCCCCCACCCTACCTTCTTCATGAACCCTTGATAATTTATAAATTATTAATATTTTTTCATGTTTTACACTGACCAATGTCTTCCTTCACCCACTTTTCTGTTGTCCAGCCCCCTGGGAGGGGATTATAGGTAGGTCATTGTGATCGGTGCTCTTTTTCTTTCCCCACCTTCCTCTTACCCTCCTGGTAGGCTACTCTCATTTCCTGTGTTTCCAGCTCTTATCTGTACCCATGTACATGTTCTGGTCCAGCCAGATTTTTAAGGTAGAATTGGGGTCATGATAGTGGAGGGAAGAAGCATTAAAGAACTAGAGGTAAGTTGTATGTTTCATCCGTGCTATGCTGCACCCTGACTGGGTCATCTCCTTTTCACACAGGTTTTACTTTTGTAAAATAGTGAGTGTCTTCCCTATTCAAAGATTGTAAGGACTATTAGAGATGATAAACTCGTGTTCACAGGGGCAAGGTGAAAGACATAGATATATGAACATTATCAGCTTCTGGTCTTATTAACTGGAAATATGTTAGTATTTTTAGATTCATGCTCATTTCACCCAGGTGTCTACTTTCAATTCTTCAAAATAAATTCTCCCACTATACTTCAAAACTCTAGGATGCCATGTACTATAATTTGTACCATCATTTTATTACAATAAAAAATAAAAATATAAATCCCGAGGCCAAACAAACCTAGTAATCAGTAACCAGCTGCCTTGAGTTGATCCTGACCCTCGATGACCTGATGCCATCCTACCCATTGTAAGAACCTCCCAGTTTCAGTGAGAGTAAAATGTGAAAGATCAGTGTATCCCTGAGGATGCAGTATTGCTCTTATTAATAACTCCCTTTCCAAAATAAAAGCAAAACCCAAGGACTATCACGTTCGCTTGATTTGTTGGATCAAGCTCAATTTAGTTCATTTTTATAAACAAGCTTGGAAGGAGGGAGTATCAAAACTTAACTACCCAATTTCACTGTGCTGTGACTAGCAAAGAAAGGAGTGGATTGTAAGTTGCTGTCAGAACCTTCATTGTCTTTAGCTCCTTGTTCTGGCTTTGGATACGTGTGCTTTGTACTATGGAAAAATGCAGTGATGTGAGTCTGGAAGTCCTTGTAGCTATGAGGCATCACTAATTACAATAAAATGTAAGACAGTCCTAAAAAAAAGAAGCACAATTCTAAGCAGTAATTGTATTGTGAGTGCTATATCTACTTCTCGGGGTGGATAAAGAAGTACATTTGTGAACCATTTAATTTCTGCGTCAGCATGACAAGTTTATCTCATGTATTCCATTGAATAGTTGTCTTAACTCCCTGGAAACATATTTACAAGCACATTCTACTTCCTAGTGCATAAATTATTCTGTGAAAGAAAATTAAGAACTTTCAAAACAGCATAAACTGTTTGAGGTCACCAAGGTACCATTGGGGAAATTATTATCCCACAACCTGAAATGTTACCGAGTAGCCAGGGAGAGTTAATGCACCTTTCAAAGGACCTGATTTACTTCCACCGGGTAACGGACTGGTGGACAGATCCGGATGATAAATGACACAGTTTGATGCATTTTCCCAAGTGAATTGGACTCCGTGTTGTCTGACTAAAATTAATGCCTCACATTTATTTCAAACATGTGAAGGCAAAGGTCTACAAATAGTTTCAGAAGTCTAAAACAAGATCATTCCATCTAACTAAATGCAAGGAGAATTTAGTTATGGAGAGCAGGATTGTCGGTGAAAACTGGCCCAGACAATTGAATGTGCCGTCAGGAGGGGTCACTGAATGAGAAAACCTCAAACAAAAATCTCATACGAAAGCCAGCTAAACTTTTCATCAGCCTAGGGTGTTTCAGAAAGTTCTGCCCAGCAAGAATTTAACCTGTTCAACCTTGTAAAATCTTTCCCACCTGCCAGGATCCCATCCCAAGGTGGTATAGCTCCAGGCCATGCATGTCATTGTTTGTGTTTACTGGAGACTCTTGGGTGCAAAGAATTTGTAAAGTGTCTTGCCTTCTGCAAGCTTTCTCTTTGTCAGCCTTGATGATCTCAGAGCGATTGCATACATGTCTGGGATCCTACTCCTTCTTGCTTTTCCCTTGGGGCATGATGAAGGAATCCGGAGTCATTTCTGAATCCCGGGGCCCTGCATTCATAGGATCCTTGCGTCCAAATAGCCTGAAGCAAGAAACGCTTGAAAGCACATGGACGTTGTACTATTCCATTCTAACTTCCACAGATGTCTGATTATTCATTCCACTTAGTATCATATTTAAGACGAACAGGGACCAGTGACATGCTACCCCACTGTGAGACCCTGGAGAAGTACGTGATGTTCCCGTTTGCGGAACAGTCAGGCTCCCTTCTCGCATGCTCATCACCGTGAGCGACATTATGCAAGGGTCAGTTTAAAATGTTCCAGTTCATACACACATGGGTTTGTGCTAAACAAAATATATGTAAGCATGTCTCTGTGATCACCATGGCTTCATGCAAGCTCTCTCCATAAAGCACTGGTCTTTGCCTCATTGGGGCGCCTTCAAAGAAAGGATACTTTCTGTGGCATGAAGGACCAAAGATTTTGAAGGAAAGGGTAATATCATTTTTTTAATTGAACAAAACTCAAAAGTGAACTTCTTCCCAAATAATTGAATATTTACAATAAGTTTACAAGAATCCTGTCTCTCATAAAACAATACTTTTTAGATTAATCAAACATTTTATAGCAGCAAGGAAGGTCAGAAGTCCTCAAAAAATGAGTCAAAAGAAGGAATACTGTCCATCTCAGGGAATGAAGAAATCGTGACCTCCAGAAACTGGTGGAAGAAGATTGAGGTGACAGTTACTAAAGTTGGGGTCTCACCTGGTTTGGTATTTTCCATGTTAGTCAAACATCTTGGCTTTGGGAAACTTTCATCTCGATGGGTAGCAAATGCATAGCGTGATGCCAAGTTCGTTTAAAGAGCCGATCATTCATTCCATCCGTCTTATAAGCAAGATTGAAAACAATGAAGCACGTGTTATTAACTTAATTAGAACTGGGAATGAATCTGGAACTCACCGATACAATTCAGAGAGCAAGTTCCAATCCAAATATTGGCTTCTCAAGAGGGGGATGGGATCTGCTGGGCCAGTTCACTTTAAGGCACAGAGTTCCACCCAGAAGGTGACAGCGACTATTCTGTGAGATCTCAAAGGGATAGTCTTCATATATTTTCTCGGACACAGGACAATCATGGGGGATTCTTAGGAAGAAGTTCGAAGAAACTTGAATACTGTGTTGGTCAGCAAACCACTGATTTCACCAGGAAAGTTGCACAGAGGAAAAAAAATTGTTTCCAGCATGACCATCCACCTCCTCATTCTTCAAGGTTAGCCAGGGCTGGCCCAGGAGAACTTCATTGAAGGCCTTATCTGAGCAGCCCGGCAGCCTTCATCTTGCCCTCCATCTTTTTCCTTGCAACGCAAGCTCAAAGTCAATTTACAAGAAACAAGACTTGAATCCCTCAAGGATGCCAAGGATGTCCTTTTGACTGAGTATCAATCCCAGGACACAGAATTTTCCAGGAAGACTTAAAGAGATGGAGGGTCTGTCAAGAAACAGTCGCTTCACATTTTGATGTACTTGCTTGATAAAGGTTTCTGTGATTGTACAGCAATCATTTTGAGCCCCCTTCATACAGCCCCACTCTGGTGAACTCAGCAATAGTCATGGGAGGAAGTGACAAGTGGTACTTCAACATAGAAGCTTTAAGATTCAACGTGTCATTGTTCACTATTTCTATAATATGACCACTGTCGTCCGAGATAGACACTCCTCCCTCCAGCAGGGTCTTTTCACTGTGGATAACGGGGCTGGTGAGCCACTACTGACCCATAGTAGACCTGTAGTATACATGAAAAGTTAGCATGAATCAGCAAGATGGCAGGGTCCTTTTCCACCACAACCCAATTTACTCGGTTCTCGCAGAGTCGGTACACAGTGCCTGGCACATTAGAAGTAGTCAGTGACTAAGTGACTATTTGTTCATGGAATAGACTTTGAAATGTTTCGACAGCAATCATGGCTCACAGCACTTGCTGCTTGAGTTTGATCAATTTTAACTGCCTTCTGGTGAATGTGTTTTGTTGTTGGATGCCAATGAGGCCATATTCTGACTCATCACTTTTTGATAAAAAGATCACTGGATCTTTTTATCAAAAAGCATCTGGTGGCATCAAACCACCAACCACTGGTTTCACAGCCAAACACTTAACTGTTGCATCTCCAGAGATCTTTGGGATGTAAAATAAAGGCCCTAAAACATTCTTTCTCTCAACCCAGGTCCCCACCTTCAGGAATCCCAAACCTCAAACTCGAATTGTGGGACTCAAGTTGATTTCCATTCACAAAGATCCTATAGGACAGACCTAGGCTTCTCCCAGAGGGTTTCTAAGGCTGTAATCTTCATGGATGGAGACTGTCACATCTTTCTCCTGCAAAACACGTTCAAATCACCAACTTTTCTGCTCGCAGCTGAGTCCTTGGTACCATTGGGGTTCCTGTGCAGGAATAGTTTGTACCAACTTTTCCGATGGGAACATTTCTTCTGCACTTTACTTTCCATCTGTCTCTTCTTTCTCACTGTTGCTTTGGAATGATGTCTCCTTTGCTGCCTTGACAAAAAAGACCAGTGTGCCACTAAGAGTCACTTTGAGATGAGGGCATTGGCGAGGATGGACCTGTTGGCCGATGCTGACGTTGGCATCAAACATGGAGAAACTTTTGCTTTGTGACCTCTGTTCTCATGAACCAAACATGCTGATGAGGTGGTTCTGATGGTTTGCTTTTAGTAAATTTGAGTAAATTCTAGAGTCAGATCCGATATCTAGCAGCCAAACTAGAAGACCATTTGATAAATTTTGGCTAGAAAATGTGCTCTCTCTCTCTTAAAATTCATGATGGACTATGGAATTTTCTTTTTACAAAATGTTTTTCTCCAATGAAGCATAGGACAGCTTTCACAGACGTGAATATGGCTAGAGAAAGATCAACCTTGAAATCATAATACAGCTTTGAGAATATCAAAATCCTGTGAGAAGTAATCAATTATGGTCCAAACATCAGTGACATAGTGTGTTATGATGGCCTCTTTTTTAACAGTATACGTTAAAAATATTGAGAAATATTTATAACATAGTCTACATTCATCTCTCAATACCCATGAGGGATTGGCGCCAGTACCCCTGCAGACACTGAAACACCAGGGATATTCAAATCCCTTGTATACAATGATATTGCATTTGCATATAACCTGTGCACATCTTCCCATATACATCAGCTTTAGGTTACTTATAGTAACCAATACAATGTAAATGCTATGTAAATTGCACTTCATGCTTCCTTTTAACTGCTAAAGGATTGATTTGACCACTTTTTATACCCCATCTGTGTGTGTGTGTGGTGTGTCTGTGTATTTTAAATTCTCATTACCTAAGGATATGGAAGGCTGACTGGATATGAAACATCATAATTCAAAATTATATATTTATATATATTGACCACCATTCCAAGTACATGAGCATAAATGGAAAATTGAAAGTATTCCCACGCAAAATAGTTGTGCTATTGTTGTGAGATTAGAGACTAGAAAACATTACTTTTTCTAAGTTTTTGTTATTTTTTTGTAACGAAAGTGAAAAAAAGATATCAATAGAAACTCATGTTTTAAAAAGTAGTTTCAATGGCAGTGATTACACATGGCGATGCACCTAATTTCTGAAATTTCTGTCTTGCATGTGTCTGTTAACAATCTGATTGTTGTCCTTATGTCATTTCTTCCAATCATATTTTTCTTTGCCTTAAAAAAGTCAGTACAGTAAGTGGATTGGTCAAAAGACAAAAGGTAAGAGGAGATTTTCACATGGCCCTTTTAGAAATATATAAGGTAGTAAAAGTCAACAGACTTGTTTTTGTTGGCAGATATTCAAATACTGGTCTTTCACTTTCTGCTTCGCTGGTCAAATGTGGGCACAAGAAGCTTCTGTGCGAAGTCTAGGAATACAAACCCGTGAGCTGACTAGCAGAGCCCAGGCTGTGTCCTGCTACTTCTGTTGCTCAACTATTGCTATGGGGTCCGCTCTGACACATAGCGACCCTGTGGCACAGGCGAGAACTGCCCCTGTAGGTTTCCAGGACTATCGCTCTTTATGGGAATAGAAAGCCCTGTCTGTCTCCCTCATAGTGGCTGCTGGTTTTGAACCATTGACTTTTCAGTTAGCAGCCCAACATAGAACCTATGAAAAACCTAATTACAAAGGTCTTTGTTGTTGTTAGGTGCCATTGAGTGAGCTCTGACTAAGGGGGACTCCAGAACAACAGGGCAAACACTGGGTGGTTCTGCTTCGTCCTCACAATCATCCTGATGCCTGAGACTCTCATTGCAGCCATGGTGACAATTCACCTTGTCTACGTCTTCCTTTAATTCTACCCAAAGGGGGCTAGTTCACAAACACAAAGCCCACGGCCAACATCTGAGTCTCCTTTTTCTATGGAAGGGGCCCCTACCCTAAGGCTGAAAAAAAGACAAAACAAGCAGTTCTCTCTTCCTCTTTTATCCCAGGCAGACATGAATCATCTGCTGATCCCTCTTCTTTCTTGATGCAAGGCAGACACAAATAATCTATATAGCATTTTCATAATCCATCCTACCCATGTCTCAAATTCTTTTCAAGATTCACCCTAGGCAATTCAATACCAATTACTTCATCATTGCCCACACTTAGCCACTGGATTTTTAGATAGAAGGAAACTAGTCATCAGCACTTTCTAGTTGCAATCCACTCTGATGAACATGCAGCATTTGTTGCTGGCTGCCCTTGACTGCACCGCAGTTTACAGTGAACATGAGAACAACAGACGGAAATGCTGTGAGGCTCTGCACACTGGGCCTGGGAGTTGCTCTGTTTGAGGTCATGCTTGCAGCTAGTGCGTAGTGTGACTTCAAGTGGAGGGCTCATGTTCCAGCACAATATTGAGCAATACGCTGTTTTCACCTCTGACGTTTAGATCACATAAGTCACCACAGCAAAACAAACTGGCCGACAGCAGAGATAGCAGTTAGGCCTCTGAACAATTGTTAATATTCCTATTTGAAGATGAGGAAACAGCCTCGGGGAGGCTAAACAAGACATGTGGGTTCGCAGGGTTCATCTGCTGTAGATGCACACCCGGGATGCAATTTACCTGCCACCAGGTTTCCATTGAGGTGACCATCTTGGAAAGCCTATGGGGTAGTGCTATTCTCTCCTAGCGGGTTGCCCCTGAGCCAGAATGGATTCCTCTACAAGGAATTTGCTTTTTTAGGTGAGGTTACCAAGCTGTGGGATGCTGTTAATTTTTTCACCGAAGGAATTCATGGATGGTCTTAAAGGAATCATTTGGAGGATCAATGGCAGCCCACTTATGTCCCCAGGAACCCGAAGAAATAGACTCACTAATAATAATAAGCTCAATGATAAACCATTAGGCCAAGCAGCCACCTGGCATGTCCATAGTGTGTGTTTAAAATGATTTACCCCATCATAATAAAGGCATTCAATAAAGAGCCGAGCTTGGGAAAGGACCATTGCTGCTCACAGAGTGACATTTCAACCTTCCACTGTCCTGAGATTTTCTCTCTAGGACCATTTTTTTCCGGAACATCAAAGAGCTCATTTTTAGACCGAACATTTGCAGACTTGACTCCAATTCATGAAGTTTGTACCACAGAGACTCTTAATTTGGGGGCCACTTTCCTCCATTTACATTTTGCAGTTTTCCAGTAAGCTGGTCAACGCATGCTGGGATGATTCGTTCCAGGCCAGCACCGAATGGGGATCCCCTGGTTGGGTGGAGGACTAGAGTTGTACCATTTAGGATGCAAGTATTAGCTCCTTTCTCCATCTCCTTCCGAGAAAACTGATTTCCCCAGAGGGAAGGTCTTCAGATGAGGAATGCTTTCAGCTTCGCTTTCTGCCATCTCTCCTCATAGATAAATCATACTGTGAATGGCTTTTGTTGAATCCCTTTCCATTTGTTTTCTATTTAGTTCTTGTTTCATTCCCTCTAGGCCTTGTACGTCCTGGCCATACAGTAAATCCTAATCTGTTTTCAAAATAAATATGCAATGGAAGAAAGAAATATTAGGAGGAAAAGCAGGAGGAAAACCAAATAGGGCTAATCTTGATTGTATATTTAAGGCTTACTTAAGAATCCGATCTTTCTCCACATCTCTACCCCCACATCCATATATTATCTCGCTTCTGGAAAAATAAAGGCAAACAGACACGCTTTCTTGTTCTTGCTCATTTTAAGCAAAGTGACATCGCCACACCTCTGGATCTCTGCCAGTTTCTAGAATCCTAGATCTGTTTCCAAAACCCTCTGCTGTCTTACCAGTCTGATTTCTGCCTCTCTGACCTTATGAACCTTAGCATCGTTTTCTACTCTCTTTTCCACGCAGAGCCATGACGGTGGACAGGAAATTCTCTGGTGTGTGACAGAGCTAGCCCAACAGAACCTTATAAGGTCTGTGCTTAGCAGGCATGAGGAATTCATGTTGGCCAGGAAAGTATATCCTTAGGGTGCTCAGTAATTGGTGTCCGTAGTGTAATCAAAAGCATATTATAACTGGCAAAGTCATAATAGAAGATATATTGTTTTAAATAACATGATATGTAATAGCCTACCTTCCCAGGCAATGATTTGAGCTCTTTCATATTTTAGGACTTCAGAAGAGTCATACTAGCTCCTGATAAATATGTTTGAAAAAAACCAGGTTTTTCATTTGTCAGAATATATTTTTCCTTTTAAAGCATATGTTGCCCTGAGAATTAGCTAATAGAGCAATAGATCTTTACTATAGAAGAAGAAAATAAAAATCACCCCTGATCTGATTCAGGAGCGATTCTAAAATTGAATCATGGTTAACATTTTTGGTTATTTCCTTCCAGCATTTTCCTGAGCACTTATTATATACAACTAACCCTGTAATTGGAAGAAAATTGCACATGCCATTTGCTCTGTCTTTTCTAACACATATGGAGTCCTAGTGGCAGAGTGGGTATGTGTCCGCTGCTATCCAGGTCAGTGGTGCAGAACCACCAGCTGCTTCGAGGGACAAAGACAGGGCTTTCGACGCCCATGAAGAGCTGCCATCTTGGAAACTCAGAGGCAGTTCTACCCAGATCTATAAGGTCGCTAGGAGTTACCATTGACCTGATGGCAGTGAGTCTGGAGTTTTTTTGGTGCTCCAGTGGGTCAAGCCTTGGGCTGCTAAACCAAAAGTTGGTGATTTAATTCCCCCAGCAGCTCAGTGGAAGAAAGAGGATGGAGTGTGTTTTGTAAAGATTTACAGCCTTGGGGAGCCTATGGAGCAGTTCTATTCTGTCCTATAGAGTTGTCAGAAGTCAGGACACATTCTACAACAGTGTATGGGCTTGGTTTGGTTTCTTACCTACTTTATAAATAAGTGTTTTTTGCTATACCCTATTGGAAGTCTAAATAGCCCAAATCAATTGTGCTACCAATTTTGGAGCGCCAGGTAAATTGCAATATTCTCTTTGACCATAAAGGAAAGGGGCCACAAAGTAGCTTCTGAGGAATAATTCATTTAATGAACAGAGTGGTGATTATAAACCTGAAAAGGCACCGCCATTGATTTCATTCTGAATCATCGCAAACCTGCATAAGGGTTCTGAGACTGTTCCTCTTACGGGAGCAAGTAGACTCCTCTTTCTCCCATGATGAGGCTGGTGGTTCAAATCACTGGCCGCCTTCTTTTTTTTGCAAGCATTTATGTTATTTTTAGGTAAAGAAAAACAGACTTTTCCAAGGGTGACATGAGAACTGAAGGTCAGGAGGAAGCAGGTGGGGCCTCCTCACAGCTCCTCTGCAGCCACAGGTGGGGCAGACGGTTCCTTCCACAGGTGGGGTGGGTGAGGCACCAGCTCTCCCTTGGTCACTGGATTGGTTCGAGTGTATGATTCCATTTGTGGTGGATTGACATGATTAACGCTTGGGGGCAGGGGGATTAAGTTAAGGACAAACATAAGGAGCCGAGTAGCTTATTTGGTTGGATTCTGAACCACAATCAGGAAATAGGTTTTATCTGGTGCCATCATAATTTCATTTTTTGGAACGAATTCTCAGGAAGGTGAGGTCATTCTGGGGATCGATTTCTCGCACAGTACTCCTGGCCTTCAAGATGAAGTTGTGCATGAGGTTGGCGTACTGTGCGGTGGTGGGATTGTCCATGGTGCTTTTGATTGGAATGCCTTCCGTGTTCACCACGATGATCCCCTGCACACCCTTCTGGCTCTGCAGTTGCTTCAGGGTTTCTTCCACCTCTGCCATCTTGAAGCCATCCTGCAGCTCTGCATCGCCAGCGCCTGGCCAGGCTCAGGGCCTTTCTGCCACCACTGCCCTTCTTTGGAGTCACTCAGTGCCTCACCCACAGAGTGGCTCTGGGGATTGTCAACTTCATGATAGCTGACTGAGCTGTAATACTTGGTGTATTTTCACTTTTCTGTTTTGTCTATAATACTTAGATAACATATTTCCTTATTACAAAAATCACAAATTAATTGAAAAAGAATGTTTAACGATTGCATTGCCTTCTATTTTTTTTTGCATTGCCTTGTATTATAAGGCTCTACCATGATTCCTTAAGCCATTTGCTCATCGGTAAATCATTGATAAATAATGTTTGATACATGAACAATTCATGTGAGCTGTTTAAATTTTATATCACCCTTGAGCTCCAATAAGATTCCTTCATCCTGGCTTCTTTTGAAGAGTCTCTCACTGGCTATCCAGGGAAGTGGAATCAAGAGTGGAAACTACCGGTGAGAGTGTTATTGCAGTCATGAGTGAAACTTTCTATAAAACCACCTCAAGAAATGACTTTCAAACTCCCGTGGCATTGTATGCCGGTGTCACACACCGCATGTGGCTTTGCCTGGATAAATGCTTGAGGCCCAGAGAGGGAGAGCAAAAGGGACAGAAGGAATGTTTCCTGGACACCGCAGGAACTGTGCTGTCTTTGAAACAATACACACACACACACACACACACACACACACGAACAGTAAGAGTGAATGACTATGAGTTGACGATCCAACTCCACAGATGTCTGGCTACATAAGATTGGGCTGGTTACCACAACTCGGGGAGCCTCAGAGCCCTCCTCTGTACAACTAGGAGAGACCGACCGTCTTTGCAGATTGCCATCAGGTTTTGAGATGATGCCTGTATCATGGCTGGAGCAGAATAGAATCATAAACAGTCACTTATCTTTATTGCTGTTTACACATAAGGCAGAATTCTAGGAATCATGCAAATGGGAAAAAACACCTTTTAAAAAGTCCCAAACTTCTTTTGATGGGACTGCAGAGATAAAGATCAGTATCAGGAGAAATGTGAAAAGTTAGCAGAGAAGCTGGGGGGTTTTGAGTTCATATCAGTCATGGCGGAGCAATCACAATCTGCAGCGTGTAACCGACGTCACTGAGTTGCACACCTGGAATTTGTTGAAATCGTGTATTCTTTGCTGTGAGCATTTTTACAAAAACTAAAGTAACTCAATGTCAATGCATATATTCACCAGTGCTGACCTAGCAAAGTAAAAAATTCCAAAAAGAACCCCAAATAAACATGTTATTTGTAAAGGCTCTACTTTCCTCTCAAAGCTTTTATCAAGTAAAGAGGGATTCCACACTAACCTTATTTAGAAACAGAAACACTTTGATCTCGGTAGGAGGCATGGTCTATGAGTTCTTGGACAATAGGCAGGTAAATACATAAACAACACCTGCCCAGGAATCTACATGTTTCACGTTTTACTTCATCTGTCCAACTTGTCTAGAAGTTTCCCTGGATCAAGCACTGTACCCTTAAAACAACAATAGCAACAATAATAACAAAAATGCTGATCAAGCCAAATTCTCTACAGGCATTATAGAGCGCTTTATTGTGTCAATGGAAGGCTCAAGGGGGGAAGGGAGGAAGATTAGAAAGCCACTTGCACTCTTTAAGAGGGATCGAGTGTGGTCTGTCCTTTTCTCTCTGATGGTAAAGATACTACTCAAGAGCGCGCCTCATGGCTTCTCTCTGCTTCTCGCCCGTGCTAGAGTCGAGGGTCGGTGGAAAGGAGAAAGACCCTCAGAGAGGTGGATTGACATAGTGACTGTGACCTTGAGCTCCAACATCGCAATGGTTGTGAGGATCATGCAGGGCTGAGGGGGTGTTTCATCTGCTGGGGGCAGGGTGGCCACTAGTTTGAACCAACGTGACAGCACCTAGACATGCTGTGAAATACAGCCTTGAATATTTTGTTACATCACACTGTTCATAGCATGCTCTTCTCTGATCACCAACATGATGAGGATATTATTGATAATAGTCACCTTCCTTACTATGTGCCTGGAAATGAAGCAAGACTTCACTTTCACGGCCGCCCTCCCACTGCCTTCCCGCATCATCAAGTGCTTTTGTAATGTACCTGTGCATACTAGGGGAGATTGAGATTTCAGTCTTGCTTGCAGAAAACAATGCATAAATAGTATGGCCTAGGTCATTACAAGCCCTATTTTACTTATTAAAAATTGAATTTGTGAAAAGGTTTTTAGTCTTAGGACTTTGGTTCTGTTGGGGTAGTTCTTTTATTTAAAATCTGTAATGGTTGCATAAAATTGTCTTTATTTTAGTATTTCTTCCCTCCTATTTGTGGAGTTGAAATTAAAAAAAAAAACCGATAGACAAGAAGGGTCATGGCAAATTCCTGTTTACATTTACTTACAAGTGATGATCTTATAGAATCCTGGAGATCCAAATTTTACTCGTCGTGTGAAGTATATTTCTCTTTAAGCACTCTTTAAATTTGTGTTTCACTTTGTTCATCGGATTTTCTCCTCCTCTGTTGTCAATTCTGCGTTTCCCTTTCAGGTCCCACTTGTCATTGAGAAAGTCAGAGGCCTTTGAGTAGACACTAACTCACGGTCACTCCTTATGCATCGGGGTGGAACTGTATGCTCCATATGGGTTCAAAGGCCAGATTGTCGGTACTCAGTCTCCAGGATTATTTTTCCCAAGGAAATTCTGTGATGTGTGTGTGTGTGTGTGTGTGTGTGTGTGTGTGTGTGTGTGTGTGTGTGTAAGAGGCATCAACAAGTTCATGGAAAGTGAAATCAAGGAAAATCATGGGCTTTTCCAACCAACTTTTCGAAGCCCCTGCTATATGGTACAGTTTTAGTGTATTTTAGAGCATGCACTAGGCAGTGGCAATGAGGAGTAAGTCAGTCAAGAAAAGTAAAGTAGCCAATAATCAGGCCACTGCTTCCCTAGTCTAAGAAGCCATCAGTAACTAGCCTTCCTTCCCTAGTCTAAGAAGCCATCAATAACTAGCCTTCCTCCCCTAGTCTAAGAAGCCATCAATAACTAGCCTTCCATCCCTAGTCTAAGAAGCCATCAGTCACTAGCCTTCCTCCCCTAGTCTAAGAAGCCATCAGTAACTAGTCTTCCTCCCCCAGTCTAAGAATCTATCAATAACTAGCCTTCCTTCCCTAGTCTAAGAAGCCATCAATAACTAACCTTCCTCCCCTAGTCTAAGAAGCCATCAGTAAGTAGTCTTCCTCCCCTAGTCTAAGAATCTATCAGTAACTAGTCTTCCTCCCCTAGTCTAAGAAGCCATGAATAACTAGTCTTCCTTCTCTAGTCTAAGAATCTATCAATAACTAGCCTTCCTTCCCTAGTCTAAGAAGCCATCAGTAACTAGTCTTCCTCCCCCAGTCTAAGAAGCCATCAATAACTAACCTTCCTCCCCTAGTCTAAGAAGCCATCAGTAAGTAGTCTTCCTTCCCCAGTCTAAGAATATCAGTAACTAGCCTCCCTCCCCTAGTCTAAGAAGCCATCAATAACTAGTCTTCCTTCTCTAGTCTAAGAATCTATCAATAACTAGCCTTCCTTCCCTAGTCTAAGAAGCCATCAGTAACTAGTCTTCCTCCCCCAGTCTAAGAATCTATCAGTAACTAGCCTTCCTCCCCTAGTCTAAGAAGCCATCAATAACTAGTCTTCCTTCTCTAGTCTAAGAATCTATCAATAACTAGCCTTCCTCCCTAGTCTAAGAAGCCATCAGTAAGTAGTCTTCCTCCCCAGTCTAAGAATCTATCAATAACCAGCCTTCCTCCCCTAGTCTAAGAAGCCATCAGTCTCCCTTATGCTCCGCGCTGGCTCAAGATAGATACCACCCTCTATTCCCCTGCCTCCAGGCAGAGTGGCCAAAGCAGAGTCTGCTGGAATTTCTAAGTAGCTGTACACTCTATTACATTTCAAATGAAGAAGCAGTGTCCATGAAAACATTTCTGTGTGAAGTTTAAGGCCAGTTAGACTTCATAAGATAATAAAATATGGCATAGAAGATCATCACATTTTGTTATTTCAACCTTTTGTTGAGATATAGTCAGTGGCTTGCTGGTCTAGGAACTAGCTACCCAGGAAAGAAGAAACTGAAAAATAAAGTCTCGACTTGTAACATTTTCCATTTTCTTTGGTGCAAGTATTTTAAAAGTAGATCCTAACCTACTGCTGGGCAATCACTAAATACACACATGAGAAGAAAAGCCAGTCACAGTCTGTGGAGCAAAATTTCCACCATCAGATAAAATCGATGTAAATAACCTCGATATCAGATAAATAACCTCAAGCGTATATGCATAAGGCAGTAAAATAATCAGGAAGGCATAAATTTTATGTATTTATCATATTTTGCTTTTAATATGGTTTATCTGATTGTGAGTTTATGTCACTTTAACAGTAACACTGACTGTGCTTAACAAAGGGCCATAAGCATTCTTGAGAATTTGGCCATTGGCATCCATATTTTCCTTCCCAAAGATGTGAGCACAGGAGCAGTGTTAGACTACATCCCTAATAGATTCCTTTGTTTGCGCAGAATAAAAACTTAATTGCTGTCTTTTTATTCCATGAACTGCAGTGTGCTTTAAACAGAGACTGATTAACAGAGGTATTTTAAATATGTATTTATTCAACACACACATACAATATTTCTTGATGGCACTCACTTGCCAGGTAGTTGGTTAATCTAAGATGGGAGACAAAACATTACGCAGGTTCATTAGAAGCAAAACAACCCCAAACAGAACACATCCGCCGCGGGTGAGTTTCTTCTCACTTTTAATGACCCTGTAGGACGGAATCCAACTGCTCCAAAGGGTGCCCAAGGCTGCCAATCATTCTGGAGGCAGACTGCCATGTCTTTCTTCAACAGAGCAGCTGATAAGGTCCAAACCACCAACCTTCTTGTCCGCAGCCAAGCGTTTAACCACTGTCCTACTTCCACTCTCGGTCGTTAATAAAATAGGTTCATTAAAACCCAAACACAGGAGCTACTGCTCTCCAGGAAGTTCCCCCCACAGCAGCCTCACAGGACAGGGCAGAATTGCCCCGGCTTAGTGCTCCCAACTCTGTAATCTTTTTTTTTTTTTTTTTTTTACATTTTATTAGGGACTCATACAACTCTTATCACCATCCATACATATACATACATCAATTGTATAAAGCACATCCATACATTCCCTGCCCCAATCATTCTCAAGGCATTTGCTCTCCACTTAAGCTCCTTGCATCAGGTCCTCTTTTTTTTTCCCCTCCCTCCCCATACCCCCCCCCATGTGCCCTTGGTAATTTATACCTCGTTATTTTGTCATATCTTGCCCTATCCGGAGTCTCCCTTCCCCCCTTCTCTGCTGTCCCTCTCCCAGGGAAGAGGTCACATGTGGACCCTTGCAATCAGTTCCCCCTTTCCAACCCACTTACCCTCCACTCTCCCAGCATCGTCCCTCACACCCTTGGTCCTGAAGGTATCATCCACCCTGGATTCCCTGTACCTCCAGCCCTCATATGTACTAGTGTACAGCCTCTGTCCTATCCAACCCTGCAAGGTAGAATTCGGATCATGGTAGTTGGGGGGAGGAAGCATCCAGGATCTGGGGGAAAGCTGTGTTCTTCATTGGTACTACCTCGCACCCTAATTAACCCATCTCCTCCCCTAAACGCCAACTCTGTAATCTTAAGACAGTCAGAAGTCTCATTTTTTCCCCCACAGAAGGGTTAGCATTTCAACCCACCAACCTTTTGGTTCGTAGTCCAACACTGACATCTGACAACTCTCCTGAAGCTACTGGTCACAGACAACTGAAGATTTATTTGTGATTGCAGCCGATAGCCAAGAGTTCTAACCTCCCTTCACTCTGTCCCTTTGACTCAAGTTGACAAAAAGATGAAGGGGCCCAAAGAACCAGTTTCTATTTAGGTGCCCGTTCCGTTAAACATCCCCCTCTTGGCATTTGCGGAGCCCTTCATCCATGCCGTTGCTCTGTGCAAGGATCCTGCGCAGGGACACCGAGCCCTCCAGATACAGGCTTGGTGACTATGTTACTACCAGGCTTGGAGGAGACGGGTCAAGTGGTCTGTTCACACTGTCACTAACTCCCACGCCTCCCCAGTGGGCAGACCCCGTCAGTTTCCTCATTGGGTGTGCGCGAGGGAATGGGTTCACAGATGAATTGTTGTTGTTGCTAGGTGTCCCTGAGTCAGCTGACCATATACACAACAAAACAAACCACCGCCTGGTCCAGGCACCTTCCTCACAATTGTTGCGTCACTGTGGCCACCTAGCTCATTGACAGTCTTCTTTTTTGCCACCGTTCTACTTTACTGAGCGTGATGTCCTCAAGAGCCTGTTTTATTTTTCCCGATCATCTGTCCAAAGTACGTGCGATGACGGCTCATCGTGGTTTCCACCGAGCATTCTGACCGCACGGCTCCAGGGGCCGATTGGTGTGTTCTGCTGGGTGTGCCCAGTGCTTTCACTCTTCGTCATCAACACTGCCCTCCAAATACAGTAGCACGCCTCTGGTCCTCCTTCATCCTTGTCCAGTTTTCAAGTGCCTATGAAGTGATTTAAAAACACCTTGGCAGAGGTCAGGCCCACCTTAGATCTCAAAATGACATCTTTGCTCTGGAACATTTTAAAAAGGTCTTGTGCAGCGGATTTGCCCGATGGAATATGTCAGCTGGTCTCCCGGCGGCTTTTGTTTCCCACATCCCCAAACACATGAAGGGCTTGGTCTGATGTCTTTGGTATGGTAACTTGGAGAATCTCTTTAAAGCAGGGAGAAAAAGTCGATGGCATTGTCTACGGAAATCTGTTTTCCACAGAAGAATTTCCGTGGCAGTTATTCTTTCACCATTTCCTCATTGAAGCATAATAAAAGGTGGAATTGTTTTCTTGCAGCTTAAGGGCAAGTCAACACAGGATGTGGAATTCTCTTCAGGTGGTGGGTTTCAACCTGCAGTTAGGCATGCAAGCTGAGAACCAAATGCAAAATCAGCTATAACAAGATCGTTTTACTTCGTCTTTCCTAACGTTTTATTTTATGTAAACATTTATATCACTGAAGTAAACTCTAATTACTATTTACCTCTAGCTGCACGACTCACAGCCCCACATATAGCGCACAAAGCTCAAGAAGAGCATCGCTTCTGGATTCAGGCTTACGTTGAGAAAAGAAAGGACTCCGGGCCCTTTATGACTGAGTGTGTGCTGAAAGTCTCTCTTCCAGGAATCCAGATGTGTGTTTTCAAGAACCTGCTTAAAAAAAAAAATAAAAAGAGGAGATGTGAATGAAGAAAAGGGGAAGGGAAAGAAAGTCAGATCAATTTGTCAGGCCGTTATTTGGAAGTATGTTCCCAGTGGATTCAAGCTATATTGAAATGAAACAAAAAGAGTGAATATGGCCGAAAAAAAGAAAAGCCCAGATAAAATGCGAGCCCTGGTTTACATCAAATGGAGGGGGAGGGTGGAAGGAGGATTTTCAATGTATCCAGGGGGGCTATACAAGGATAAAAAATTTCTCGTTGCTTCAAAACATAGGAACTTTTATTAAATAAAGAAATTTCTAAACGTGAAGCTATTGTTTCTTGACATAGCCTCTTTCTAGGCCTATCTGTTTCTAAAGGTGGTGTTTGCATATCTCTCAGTCTTCCCTGAAGACTTCTTCCTTCCTTGGTTTATACCATGTCCAGATGGCACTTTTGTGCTTCTTTCAATATTCGGTTAGTTTCTGGAATAAGAACAAGGCCAAATGAGCAAGATTGAGGCTGCACAGTGGGTGAGGCAAAGCCTCCCAAATAAATTCTTTGCCACCATTGAAGAATGAACAGGTATGTTGTCAGGAGAGAAACACATGTCTCTGAACAACTTTTGGCCTTTTCCTCACCAGTGTAGTTTTCAGTTTTCTAAATCTATGCCCCCCCCCCATAGATCCACATGATCCTCCTGGTGCCCTCGGAGAAGTTCTATAACGATAACTCATCTGGACTCCACACACACGCACGAAGAACCCACACAATTGCCCTAACCTTCGGAGCTGATCTCTCTGTTTTGAATTTAACTGGCCCTCTGATCCTCTTAGAACACTGGTTCTCAACCTGTGGGCCACAACCCCTTTGGTGATCAAAAGACCTTTTTACAGGTGTTGCCCAATTCATAACAGTAGCAAAATGACAGTTATGAAGTGGCAACAAAAATAATTTTATAGTTGGGGCATCACCACACATATAACCCCCTCCCTGGGGATGGACAACAGAAAAGCAGGTGCAGGGAGACACAGGACAGTGTAAGACATGACAAAATAATAATTTATAAATTATCAGGGGTTCATGAGGGAGTGGGGGCAGGGAAGGAGGGGAATAATGAGGAGCTGATACCAAAGGCTCAAGCAGAAAGCAAATGTTTTGAGAATGATGATGGCAACAAATAAACAAGTGTGCTTGACAAAATGTATGTATGTGTGGATTGTGATAAGAATTGTTGGAGCCCCCAATCAAATGATTTTTAAAAAATCAATTGCAGCCATACATGAGCAGGAAGCTGCCAGAGGTTCACACTGGATTCAGAAGAGGACGAGGAACAAGGGCTATCATTGCTGATGGCAGGTGGTTCTTGCCTCGTAGCAGAAAATAACAGAAATATGTTTACTTGTTTCATGGAAGAAGAAGCCATTCAATTGTGTGGGTCACAGCGAACTATGGACAGCCTTGGAAAGAATGGGAATCCCAGAACCCTTCACTGAGCTCATTCTCAACTTGTAAATGGACCGCGAGGCAGCTGTGTGGAAGGAACAAGTGGATTCTGGGAGGTTTCAAGTCAGGTGGCATCCTCTCATCGACTTGTTCAATCTGTGCACTCGGGAAATCATCGGTGGAGCTGGCTTATATGAAGAAGATGGTGGCATCAGGATTGGAGGAAGGCTTATTAACAAGCTGCAAAGTGCGGACGACACAAACGTGCTGATGAAGATCAAGGATGGCGGCATTCGGTACGCACTATGACTCAACGTAAGAAGACCAAAATCCTCAAAACTAGACCAATAGGAACAGTCCGATAGGCAGAGCAAAAGTTGAAGTTATCAAGGATTTTGTCTTACTTGGCTCCACGATCCATGCTCATGGAAGCAGCAGTGAAGAGATGAAAAAAAAATGCATTGCATGAGGTCAATCTGCTGCACGAGAGCTCTTTAGACCACTGAAAAACCAGGATGTCACTTTGATGAGTGAGGGGCACCTGACCCAAGTCATGGTCTTCTCGTTTGCCTTATGGGAGTGTGAAAGTTGGACACTGAATAAAGAAGACCAGTGTCGAATGGATGCATCTGAATTGTGCTGGGAACCAACACTGAAAGTACCCGGGACTGCTAAATGTGCTTTGCAGTTTTAATCTGTCTTGAAAGAAGTATGGCCAGAGGGCTCCTTGGAGGCAAGGATGATGCTATTTTGTGTGACAGATTTGGACATGGTGTCGGGAGAGACCAGCCACTGGAGAAGGCCATCATGCTTGGAGAGGGCCAGCGAATGCCAGGAAGGACCTAGGGAGGTGAACTGACCGCAGGGCTGCAACAATGGGCTCAGGCAAAGGAACGATTGTGAGCATGGTGCAGCGCCAGGCACTGCCTCCTGCTGCTGGTCATAAGGTCCGATGGGTCAGAACTGACAGATCAACCCTTTAGGACCAGTTGTGAGAGTGACAATACCAGGAGGGTGGAGGGAAGGTGGGGTAGAAACGGGGAACTGATTACAAGAGTCTATGTATAATCCCCTCCCTGGGGATGGACAACAGGAAAGTAGGTTCAGGGAGATGCCAGACAGTGTAAGACATGCCAAAATAATAATTTTTAAATTATCAAGGGTTCATGAAGGAGTGGGAGCAGGGATGGAGGGGGGAAATGAGGAGCTGAAACCAAGGGCTCAAGTAGAAAGCAAATGTTTTGAGAATGATGATGGCAACAAATGTACAAATATGCTTGACACGATGTATGTATGTATAGATAGTGATAAGAGTTGTAGGAGCCCCAATAAAATGATTTTAAAAAATAAATTATACTGGTGAGAAAAAAAAAGATTGCCTTTTAGTCCATCTGCAAGTTCCACGTGAGCACGATGAAGTGTTTTGGGATCCCAATTTTCTCAGTGTTATTCATCGTTTGTTATGATTCGCGTAGTTGAAAACTTTTTCTTTGACAGTAAAATATGAACATCTTCCTGGTACCCTGTGCTCTCAAGTCAAGATCCATCTGGCCTCAGCAATGGCATCCCTTATGCCACATCCTCCTCTGAGCTCAGTCAATGTTCTGGCAGCTCCCAGCAATTGTACTGCTGCCATCATTGTTGAGTGATCTTCAGTCCAAGTCTTACTTGGGTGTGGTATTAATGATTTTGTTCCAATGATGTCCTCATTCTGTTGGGTCATCTTTGTTTGAGTGGGCACAAATATGGATCTCTTCCAGTCCCTTGGCCAGGTAGCTGCCTTCTAAAAATTCAGGTACAGATATTGAAGTCCCCTGCTTTATTAGCCCCAGGAGCCCTGATTGCACAGTGGATTTCCAGTTGGGTTACAAACTGCAAATCGGCCATTCAAAACCACTAGGAGCTCCCTGAGACAAAGATGAGGCTTTCTACTTCTTTTTGTTTTTAAAGAGTTTATTAACTTTATTTATTTTTTATTAAATACTTTTATTGGGGGCTCTTACAGCTCTTATCACAATCCATACATCCATCCCTTGTGCAAAGCACATTTGTGCATATGTTGCCATAATTATTTTCAAAGCATTTTCTTTCTACTTGAGCCCTTGGTATCAGCTTATTTTTCTCCCACCCTCCCCCATTCTCCCTCCCTCATGAACTCTTGATAAATTATAGATCATTATTTTCATTTCTTACATTATCCTCTGTCACCCTTCACCCACTTTTCTGTTCTTCATCTCCCTAGGAGGGTGTTATCTGTCGATCCTTGTAATTGATTCCCCCTTTCTCCCTCCACCTTCCCCTTATCCTCCTGGCATCTCTATTGTAGCAGTGTCCATGTTCTGGTCTAGTCTGATTTGTAAGTTAGAATTGAGGTCGAGAGAGAGAGAGAGAGAGAGAGAGAGAGAGAGAGAGAGAGAGAGAGAGAGAGAGAGAGATAGAGAGAGATAGAGAGAGAAGCATTAAAGAACTAGAGGAAAGTTGTAGGCTTCATCGGTTCTGCAACCTGACGGGCTCACCTCGTCCTTGTGACCCTTTTGTAAGGGGATGTACAATCATCTACAGATGGTTTTGTTCCAGGTCTTAGATGAGGCATTCTAATTCTATAAAGATTCACAGCCTAGAAGACTGAGTGAGGCAGTTCTACCCTGTCCTATAGGGTTGCTATGAGTCAGATCGGTTTGATAATAGTAAGTTTTCTTTTTTGAGTCTATTTGTAAGGTAGCTGTCTTCCAAATTTCTTGGCTTAGGTGACTGAGTGCCTCCAATATTTCTTCGGCTTGCTGAAACATTTCATTGGCAGTCCATCAATACCTGGAACTTTTTTCCCCCACTAATGACCTCAGTACCCTTTGCACCTGTTCTTCAGTGGTTCTTAATTATATGCTACAGCTCAAAATGGTTGTTTCAACCTTTTTGGTGGGCTTAGTGACCTATATATTCCTTCCAGTGTCATCTGATGTGTCCTGAACAATTCAATATTTGCTCATAGAACCCTTCAATGTTACAATGCAAGGCTTGAATTTTTCCCTTCAGATCTTTCAACTTGAGGCATACTGAGTGTGCTCTTTTTTTGTGGCTTTATTTATTTTTTATTTTTGGGTTTTTTTGTGGCTTTTCAAGTTCAGATCTTTGGACATTTTATTATAATATTTCATTTTCTCTTCTTTGGATACCCTTTTAGATTTCCTCTTCATCTCTTTCACTTCATAGTTTCTTCCATTTGCTTAAGCGATTCAATGTTCAAGAGTCCACAGACACCCCTTGGCCTCATTTTGGCTGCTAATATTAAGCTTCCCTATTGTTTATTTCAGCAATTGTAGTCAAATTGATTCATGTGCACTGCATCTGGCAAGATCAATGTGTACAGTCACTATTTATGTTGTTGAAAAAAGGTATTTACAAAGAAAGAGTCCTTGGTCTTGCAAAATTCTATCATGTGATCTCCAGCTTCATTCCTATCACCGAGACTAGATTTTATAACTACTGGTCCTTCCTCGTCGTTCCTAGCTTTATCATCCTAATCACCAACAATTAAGGATTGCGTGTGTGTGATCCATTCAGATTGTAGACATTGGTAAAATTCTTCAGTATCTTCATCACTAGCTTTACGGTTGGTGCATAAATTTGAATAATAGTTAACATTAACTGGACTTCCTTGTAGGTATGTAGAAATTATCCTGTCACAGACAGTATTGTATTTCAAGATAGCTCCTGGAATATTCTTGTAACAATGAATGTGATGCCGTTCCTCATGAATTTCTCATACTAGCCATGGTAACCCTATGAGTGTCTGATTAAAAATGGCGAATAACAGCCCATTTCAGCTCACTCATGCCTAGTATGTATCTTTATGTATTACATTTCATTTTGGGTGGCTTCCAATTTTCCGATATTTACACTTCATACATTCCTCATTTTGATTATTAGCCTATGCTGCTGGTGCATATTCATTTTGCCATTTTTAATTGTAACCCTTCAGTAACTGAAGGGTCCAGTTTATGGTCCAGTCTACTTAGAGGAGGCAGCTCTGCCCTCGTAGTATTTTGAGTGTCTTCCAAGCTGAGAAGCTCACCTTCTGCCCCTGTAGCCCACAGTTTTTCGCTGCGATTCGTGGGGTTACTCCGGGCTATCCCCTGAGAAGGATACGTGGCTAGTCTATTTCATCTTCTGGCTCTCTAGTCGACCATTTCCCTTTCACTTTTTCTTTCCCCTTCTCTCTTTCCCTCTGCTCCATCAGTTTCTCACTGGCTAAACCTCAAAAGTGGACAGGTTGTTCCTTCTTCATCACTTGTTCTTAGTTTGGGAGCTCCACTGACCCCATTGACCTGGAGTGAACCATCTGAGATTTGAAGTGTTAGGGCCATGACTTGTGGCATCACAGAAACACACAGTAAGACAGACAGATGTGTGTTAACATGTATGAACTATAGTCTCCGGAGTAGAGTTCTATTCTGACACTCAAGGGGGTGCCATGAGTTGGAATCAAGGACAGGGACATGTGTGTGCGCATACGAATTAGTTCATGGATGTATCATGAGAGAACATATGATGGGAAGCCATGTGTTTAGTAGTGTGATCTTGGTTTTGTATGATGGCACCTGGTTGATTTATGGATAATTTCCATAAGTACTCTAGAATAGCAGGTAGACTATGAAATGGACCACTGGCTTGGATGCCTCAACCCACCACATATGTGATATAGATACCTTTTGTCTGTGCTGCATCCTATGTAAAACAGGAAAAATATTGGTGTCTACCTCCTGGCTAGCTGTTGAAAATTAAAACATGAAACAAGTAACCTAATTAGAGCATACAAAAGTCCCACCACAACTAAAGCCATTGTTCATTGTATTTTCCTCCTTTTTGTACTTTTATGAATTAATATAAAGCAATTTATCATCCCTAATCAAGAAATACACATGTGAATACTTTTTGAAAAGCATTCAAAAGGAAAATGTGGAAAGTTGATGTCACTGGATTTTTAACCATTGGAGTTCTAAGGAGAATTTGCTAACAGAAGGTGTTCTCTGGCCCCTGCTTTTGGAACGGAGGCCTAGACCGTGTGGCAGTAAGGGTCAAGAGATGTGCTCCCAATGGTTTTTTCCCTCTACAAGCTCAAAAGCTGCTGATTTGACCTCACCCATTAGCGCCACAGAAGCAACCCCTGGTGATCTGCTTCCACAAAGACTGAAGCCAAGACAATTCTATGAAGCTCAGTCCACCCTGAAAAGCAGGAGGTTACTCTGAGCCAGGGTGGATTCTTGGGGAGAGGGGTTGAGGGCGTGAACTAAATCAGCTAACAAAAACAACAAAAAGGATTAATACGTGCCATTCCAACCAAGCCTTCCTGGTCCTAAGCCTGCTGTCACTCCAGGAGTTCTCCATTCCTTACCTGGCACTCCTGGGACGGCTACTCCCTACCTTCAGTGCCCCTGCCTTCCCAGGCAGGTTGGCAGAGAAAACCGGAATGTCTGAGACAACCAATGGCAGAGTGGAAGCCTACCAAGGGGCACTTTGGGAACTCAGAACAAGGTCAAGAGTGTCCCGGGGCAGTCAGGACAGGAAGGAGGTAGAGATCATGTTAGACGCCGAGGGGTTCGTGTTAATAATCCAGGGTGAAGGGGGTATGCCCGTAAAGGCATTTGACGAAAACGACAATAAAGTGGCAGCATTTCCTGCCCTCGAGTCTCTCAGGGTTGGTTGCTTTTTTAATGAGTGGAAACGTTTTGAATGTTTCTGCAGCTTTGTCATGACACTTTCCTCCTTGGACTACCACCCATCCAGTGACTTTTATTGTGGCATTAACATTTTTCCCAGGCATTTTTGCCACTTCAATCCAGTGACAAAATTTGCAAGGGGAAAGGGCTGGCAATGGAGTAAATATGCAAATGGAGGCGAAGGACCATCTGAGAATGCGGTCCCAGGACCTCCCAGTCCCACAAATGTGCACATCATCTCACATTATAAAGGCTTGTGCAGAAATCCCGTCAGGGTTCTCTTCCCAAAGTAAATAATTTCCAGTCCTGTCATTGCATCAACCCCCCACTGGAGAGCACAGTTCAGAGTTACTGTCATCACACTCGGAGCTCTTTGCAGCTGAAACATTGTTTTAATTATCAAGTGGAGAGCAATGTAGGAGCACGAGGGGACCGTGGATCCCACTGGATCATCAGCGCACAGCTTCAGAGGCACCCGTTGATTCTGAGGACCGGGTTCTCTTCTCCCTGATCTAAAGGGCATGGACCTGCCAGAGACCTATTTGAACGTTAAGTGGTTTGGAGTGGCCTCTGGAGGATTTTGAAGGTCCCTTTGATACTGAGATTTTTGTAGTAATCACCACCCTGTTCTGAATACCTACCGTGACCCCAATTTCCATTTGATTATTTATTCGATGGACATTTATTAAGTACCTACCCTTTCCCAGGCATGGAGAATGAATACAGAAGTGAACAAAAGTAGGTAATCGCTGTCCTGGCGTGGCTCACGGTTTAGTGGGAGAGATGCTCAGGCTTATCAAATATTTATGGTACGTGACCTAATGAGGGCGAACTAAACAGTAGTTGAGGAATACATAACGAGGCTCTGACCTCCTCGGGATGAAGGGACGTTTCCACCAGGAAGCGAAGACTGAGCTAACACAAGACGGAGAATCCACATTCAGTAGAACCACAATGTGAGGGAATGTGGCAGGATGAGTGTCACCGGCTCCCAGGAAAGCCAGTTCTGCTTCAACAGAAGTAGAAAGGATGAAGATTCAAGCAAAAGAAACTACAGAGAAGAGACTCATTTGGACCTTTGACAGTAGCGAATGATCATTAATCTAGCAAGATAGCACCCTGACTTATATACCAGGAAAACGAAGCTCTAGAAACAGAAATTGGTCCAAGGTCACAGAACCAGTAGGTACCAGAAGTGGGATTGGGACATGATCTGGCTACATCCAGAGCCTGGATTTTCAACTAATTCCCCAGTGATTTATGCCCTTCCCTTGATACATTTTCAGTAGCTGACTCTTTAGGATAACTCATTCGGGACAGTGTTCTTCGCTGGTTCCAGGTTTTAACTTGCTATCCCATGGCAAGTGGTGCCTTCCTGGACACAAGGAGGAATTCCCTTCTGCTCTCACTGTTGCAGACAGTTTCTTATCTAAAAAATCCTCTTTCTTTCAGAGAATGATCAATGTTATCATTTCGGGGAACTTTCTTAGATGGCCCTGATAGCATTTCTTGTTCAGGAAATAAAATAACTAGTTATTTTAGTTTACACACATAGGACTTTATGATTATTATTAACAAGGTATAAGACCTTTTATTGTTGAGCATACACCAAGCCTAAGCCTTCTGTCAAAGCATAGGACACGCCTTATCTTACTGAAACTTGATTCCTCAGTAGTCATGCAGTAAGGGCGGTTGTGGTTAGGTGCTACTGAGTAGGATCTGACTCATAGCAACCCTGTTGTGCAACTGTCCAGTCCTGGGTGGAATAACAATCTTTCCTATGTTTGAGCTCATTGTGCCACTCTATCGATCCATCTCACCGACCGTCCACGTTACCAAGCACGGTGCCCTTCCTCGGGGAGTGGTATATCTCACAGGAACAGAGACTTCCATAGCACTTCATTGTTAATGCCTGTAGGCTTGCCTTTTGTCAGTGCTTTCAGGGAAGCTTCACCTTCTTTCTGTAGTATCACTTGTTCTGATCACTTGATCTTCCACCTCCTGGAATGGTTGAAGGCTAGCTAATTATTTTTGGTACAGTCATCCTAGGTATCCTTTCATCTTTTTCTTCAGTATTTTGCTCATAGAATCCTTCAACCTTGCAATTAGATACTTGATTTTTTTTCTTCAGTTCTTTTAGCTTGAGAGATGTTGAGTGCTTTCTTCCCTTGGTTTTTCTAACTCCGGGGCTTGGCACATTCTGTTACTGTATTTTACTTTGTCTTCTTGAGTGGCCCTTTGCAAATTCTTGCTCAACTCTTTTATTCAGCATACCTTCCATTCTCTTTAGCTACTGTATGTTAGAGAACAAGTTTTAAGAGTCTCTTCAGACGTCCATTTTGACCTTTTCATTCTTTTTGTCTTTTTACGCAAAGTTACTGTACCAAAAAGAACTGCTGACAGCCAGCCATTGCAAAAGGTAGCACATGATTGAGAATTAATGGTACAGAGGGGAAAAGTCTAAGCTGCACTTAAGGCACTAGAAGAAACAACCAAAATGTCAGGAATCGATGGAATATAAATTGAAGTGCTTCAACAAACTGAGGGAGCACTAGGAGCATCCATTTGTATATACTCAAAATCTGACAGAGAACAACTCCCAAGCCAACCAACGGGGAGAGATCCATATTGGTACCCACTCTAAAAAGGGTGACCCAGTAGAAGACAGAAATGATTGAATAATATAATTAATATCACATGCAAGTAAAGTTTTACAAAGATTGCTCAATACCTGTTGCAGAAGTACCGTGTCAGGGAGTTGCCAGAAATTGAAGCCAGATGAAGAAGGAGACATGGAACCAATGACATCATCGCTGATATCAGATGGTTCGTGGGTCAAGGCAGAGAATACCTGCAAGATGTTACTCATGTTTTATTGACTGTGTAACCCATTTGACTGTGTGGATCATAAAAATAAGTTCTGGATATCCTTGTGAAGAATGGGAATGCCACATCATTATGCTCATGCAAAACCTGGATACAGGCAGTCTTTCTAACGGAACAAGGGAACACTGAGTGTCTTACAATCAGGAAAGTTGTATGTTAGGGTGGTATCCTTTCACCACGCTCATTCAATCTGAAGGCTGAGAAAATAATCTGAGAAGTATAATTAAGAACATGGCATCTGGGTTGGAGGATGATGTATTAAGAAGCCGAGATTTGTAAGAAATATACCTTGCTTTCCTAAAGTGAGGGGGACTTGAAGCCCTTGATGATGAAGATCAAGGACTGCGACCTTCAGTAGGGATTGCAACTCCGTGTAAAGAAAAGGCATCCTTCACACTAGGACCAGTAGAAAAGCATCAAGATAAATGGGGAGAAGTTTGAAATTGTCCAGTATTTCATCTTGCTTGGATCCACAATGGTCATGGAAGCGACAGTTGAGAAATCCAAGGACTTTTTCCATTAAGGAAGTCTGCTGCACAAGATCTCTTGAACCGCTTTGAAGAGCAAGCATGTTACATTGAGGATTAACCTGTGTTTGACCCAGGCCACGGCGTCTTCAATGATCTCATATGCATATAGAAATTGGACCTTGAATAAGGAACATCAAAGAAAACTAGACGTATTTGAATTGTGGTGCTGGTAAAGACTATTTAAAGTACACAGACTGCCAGAATAACAAACAACTCTGTTGTGGAGAAGTATAACCAGAATGTTCCTTGGAAGTGTGGGCGTCAAAACTTAGCCCCACATGTATCGGGAGAGACCAGGCCCCGGAGAAGAATGTCATGCTTTGTAAAGTGGAGGGGCAGCAAAAGTAGTTGAGACCCCTCACTAGATGGAATGACACAGTGACTACAGCAATGGGCTCAAACATAAACAACCATATGAAGATGGCAAGGCAGGGATTTGTTCTGTCGTGCACAGGATCACTGAGTCAGAAGAGACTAGAACAGTGCAGGCACCTAACACACACACACACACACACACACGCACACACACACACACACACACACGCACACACACACACACACACATACACACAGCCTTTTCATGTCTGATCTTGATGTCATCCCATATTGGTCTGGTTTTCGATTGAGTGGTGTGTTATATTCTTTGAGATGGTTTGTACATCAAGTGGGATAAACTCAAAGTTATATTCTGGCCTTTGGAGACTTGCTTGAATATTCTTCAGCTTCAGCTTGAATGTGTGTGTGAGCAGTTGGTGATCCGATTCCATAGTCAGCCCCTTGACTTGTTCTGACAGATGATACTAGATTTCCCCATTATCTCTTTCCATATAGTTAAGGTGATTTCTGTGTATTTCATCTGGTCTATGAAGAATAGTTGTTTCGTCATTGAAAAATAATAATTACAAGAAATAAGTCACTGATCTTGCAATATGCTATCATGCGATCTCAGTGCCACTCCTGTCACCAAGAACACATTTTCCAACTATGTATCCTTCCTTTTTGCCTCTAGCTTTTGCATTCCAATCACTAATAATTATCAATGTATCTTGAATGGATCAATTTTAGACTTAGATGTTGGTGGAATCCATCAATCCATCATTGGCATCCGAGATTTGTGCACAGATTTGAATAATAGTCCTATTAATTGGTCATCCGTATAAGTATTTAGATATTGATCTGCTACTGACAGAATTGTTTAGCAAGCTAGGCCTCAAAATGTTATTTTTGACCGTGGATGTGGCACTCCAACTCTCACTGTCATTGAGTCCAGGTCGGCTCACAGTGACGCTCTACAACAGGGTAGAGCTGCCCCTGTGGGTTTGAGATGGGAACTCTGGAGGAGTCCCAAGCTGTCTTTCTCTCTTCTCTGGAGCCGCTGGTTTCCCACTGCTGACCTTGAGACCGAAGCCCAGTACATTCTTCAAGGTATGCTTGCTCCTTTCAGCCTGGCCAGTTCCACCCATCTCAGCACTCTCATGTTTTGGATTTCTACCTTTATGTCCCCCAGGAAGGCAGGGGTCATGGTTATTATGTCCATCTTACATATAAGGAAACTGGGATTTCCCGAGGTGAGATGACCCTAAATCAGCAGCTTATAAAGGAGAGAAGAGGCAAGGTGACATCCTGGAGGGGTTTGCATCTCCCTTCAAGGCCAAATGTTCAATTTAATGTTTCAACCACTTAATTCTTGATAGATCATTCACATTTTTTCTATGAAAATTGCTGAAATGAGATTCAAGAAGCCCCTTTAAAGCTGTCTGCCAGCAGGTACTGTGATTCAATCACAACGATATTGTTCCACAAGGAAATCCTTGTCTATGGTTTAGGCACTAATTGTGCTGCATGAGGGCTATCATTGTGATCTCCTACATTGATGTATCAAGTTGAAGGTGCAGAAGTGAAAATAAAAACAAAAAGCCAAACAAACCAGAAATGGCTTCTTTCCCAGAGGAAAAGCCAAATTAATTGCTATTGAATCTGTTTTGCTTGCTTCTGACTCAGTGACTCCATGTGTGACCAAAGGAGTAGCACTGTGCTCTATCAGGGGCCCAGTGCTGCCTTCTCAGAATTGCATTATCAGTTCTGATTCGAACCGCCCACCTCTTAGTTTCCAGAGACTCCTCCCAAAGAGGAGTATATATTTATTTTGCTGTATATATATATTTGAGACAGAGTCTCAGGGAGTAGGGGTGGACGGAGGAAAGAGAAGGAGTGAATGAATGATCCTATCTTGGCAATCTTTTAAAAATCACGGGCTTGTTTGGAAACATCTTCTGGAAAAACGGGGGCAAGAAGGAGTACCTGGTTAAGACAGGCCAGCCATGGACCAGACACCGATGGGTCTGCAGGGCAAGAGCATCTTCCCTTCTGCAGAAGAAAGGCTGTCCCTCTTTTTGTCCAATCCCCCAGACCTCCCACATGAGCTCATCATGTCAACTTTGTCAGGTTTCAAAACCTGTTGAAAGGAGTGAGATGTGAGTGTCCTTTCTACTTCCAATCTATGTTCTGGGAATTCGGCGTCGTGAGACGAGGTGTCTAGTGCGGGAGGCAGCTCTGGATGAGTGCAAGCAAATCATGTTTCAGGTGGGATAATGGTACCCCAGGAATGATGGGCAAGATACACGAGGGTGTGCGGATGGTTTTTTACATGCGTTTCAATTTTGAAAACCTTTTTTTGGGGGGGCGGGGGCACCTCAGAGAAGCTATTGATGACATCAACTATTAGAGGTTCGTATGGCTTGCCTCCAAACCATCTACAGCTTAAAAGTGATCTTTTTTCTCACTTAAATGTCAAAATGGCACAGTGCGTGTCTGTGTGTGCTTGTGTGTACGTTTTAGAACTCATCAAGATGCAAGAAAATATCATGTAATATAGATTTCTCAACTGCCACAAAACAAATTTGATGTTTTCATCGCGTCTAAGGAAAAACAATCCGTAACCTCACCCCAATTTTATTTTGCCTTCAAGCCAAAGTCTACAGAACAGAGGACACTGGGCAAGGGATGGCCATGTGAATTTAAGGGGGGGGGGGGCTTAAAAAAAGTCCCCAAAAAACTCCCCTCAAACTTACTGCCTTTGAGTTAATTCTGACTCTGAGCAGACAGGGATTGCATATTGATTATGAGTCGGACGCAATTCGATGGTACTGAGTTTGGTTTGGGGGTTTATCTATGGATGACCAAACATACACTTACCAACTTCCGGTTCTGTGATGTAGTAGTTGTTTTCTTCCAGTAACTAAAAGGGAACGCTTTCAGGTTTCTCAAGGAGCTTTAACATTTTTCAAAAGGCTGAGTTTGGTAGGGGAGTTTTTTCAGCAAACAATTATCGTCCCCCCCCACCCCCCTCCAGTCCCCGCCCCTTTAACATAGAGCAAATGTTTTCCTCCTCTAGCCAGTAGAGGGCGCTGATGGCATTTGATTTGGCATACAACTCTCCCTGGAAGTTCCCTTCTTAATTAATTCAATGTTTGAAATCAAACCACCATTTAAATGTAATGATATTAATATGCAAGGATAGACGTGTAAACGTGGAGATTTTCCATTCCCATTAAACTTTATACACAACCGCAGATTTCTGGTTCTTCTGGGGACCCCTTTTTAGAGAATTTGTGTTGTAGAAATGTTGGTGCTGTAATTGGAAGCTGCTCAGAATTGAGAGCACGCACCTAGGCAGCGAGTCAACATTATTAAGGCTGATTTCAAGACAAGAGAGAAAGCAGCTTCTTTCTCCAGTTCTTAAAAAAAATTACAAATTAAACAAATAGAGCAAAAAATGTTTGACCGAGCACATGCTTGGGAGATTTTGTTTGTTTTAATTACACAACTACGTGACGTGCTTTGTTTGTAATAGATCTGAGCGTCTTTAATCCAAGGGGCAGAATTTGCCATCGGTTCTAATTTTGGGTACACTTGATTCTGCCCTTGGAATGAAAATAGCATTAACGATTTGTCTTATATCCTCCCCCTTCCTCAAATTAATTTCTACCCACACATGCTTAAAAGGATTTGTGTCTTAGTCTTGTATTTATAAGATGCTTTCTCCTTTTGTACTTAAGCTTTAGCTAAAATAGACTATTAAATAATGAAAGTAATGATTCTCAAATACATCACAAAGTATTTCCTTTATCTCAATAGTCACCAATACATAGGGTACCCACGATGCATGATGTTGACCCTCCACAGATAACCTGGCACAGAGCTGAGCCAGGACCTCACTGCATAGTCACACTCCTCGGACTGGCCCTAGAAACCCACTTGACCCTAAGAGTTGGCATGGACTTGATGGCAGTGAGAATTGAGTGAGAGGTAAGAGGAAAGGTTGGAGAGAGTGGAAAATGACCCCTCTGATCCTCTGAATCGGTGTGTGTGTGTGGGGTGAGTTATTGTACATTTGAAGCCAGTGATATTCAAGAAATGAAATCCTGCCAAACTGGCAATGGAAAAGTACTTGAAAAATGTTTTTAAAGAAGTGGACTGCCCTGTGGTGATGGGTATTAACAATTGGTTGCTACCCGCACCACCCCGCCACGGTCAATACATTTGTGAAGTTTGCCCATTGCCCTGAAAGCCAAAGAGAGGGCGCACCGTGTTCCTGAGTACATAAAGCAGCGTCACCTTCTTAGGACAGTGTGGCACTCCGGTTATTTACTGCAAACGGAATGCTGAACCACAGCTATTCCCCTGGTTCGCAGGGCATTATCATGCAGCACTTCTTGGAAATGTTTGAAAAGGTGTCATGTATATATATTTGCATGTTATCTGACAGTGCTCTGGGCTGTCCCCAGGTGGGGTTGCTTTCCCAGTTGCGTGTGCTTTCAGCAGACTGGGTTCGGTCTGAGTTTTGAGCTTATTCATGGGCCTTCCACCCCATATTCATTCTGCTGTTCAGAGCATTCGTGGAGACAGAGTTGGAAGACGAGGAACAAAACTGCTGTACTGTTCGCCTCGAATGGTCTGGATAGTTGGAACAGCAGCAGCAGCAGCAGCGGCGGCAAAAAAAATCCCCCAAAAACTAAAACCCTAAGACTATGAAAAATACCATTTTCAGTGAATTTCGCCCCCCCCTGTGAAGCATTGATTTTAATAGAGCCTTTCTATATAAGCTCTTTTGAATAATAATGTAAAATTAAATTTAAATTGTAAATAACGTCCAGATACTAGTTGTTTCCTGGCTCAAATTCTGTAGCACATATGGTGCTGGCATAAGTTTGTGCCTGTCTGCCTACTCTGGGTAATTTTGCATGCAAATAGTTTTAGTGCCTATGTTGAGGTGCTAAAACGTGTTTAGTACACTTGAAAATATTTGCATTGCAAAAGGAGAGTGAATCTCCTGAGGAAAATCAAATTGATATTTGGTATTAAGAGGACCACTGGGGCTTTCTTTGGTGGAGACTCCTGTTTACAGTGCAAGAAGCGTTTCCCATTGACCTTTAGCAGAGAAGGGCTGATGCAGCTTGGCCAGATTTGCAAATCGTTGGACCATCATCTGGCTGTGTTGCCTACAGGAACCAGGGGAAGACCGCCGGCGGAGAGGGACAGAGCTGACTCGCCTTCACTGGGCTGTGGTTTTCTTTCCTCCTGCGAGCGGCTTGGGCGAGCTGTAGGATTAGGATGCTCATTCTCCTTAAAAGAGCCTTCCAGCAAAGTACCTGTCTAACCACTAAGTCACTCACCAGCTAAGTTGGGGTCGGCTTTGCAGAGGAGCCCTGGGTGTGAGGCAGCACACAGCACTCCCATTGCCTCGCTCCCATCTGCTGCGTTTACAGGAACCAGTGCCTTCAGACGAGTCTGAACCGACTCCAGATAAAGCGCTTTTCTGATGCAAGCCCGCTGACTGGTGCCATTCTACGCTGCATTATGTCAAATTAGAGCTCATCTGGAAAAGAGCTTACAGAAATCTGCTCTCGGTGCCGGATGCAGAGTGAACTCTGAGAGACTGGGAGTCCTGCACAAGTTCAACATGAGAGTTCTAGGAACACATCACAAACCCTGGCCCGCTCCTGATTGGGCTGGGGCACATCAGAACCGGTTTGAAAAGTTAGAACTTGAAGTCAAGGAGTGCCAGAGGCAGGCTCAGTAAGAAGTGTGTGCCGCTTTGCCCGGAACCAGCTTTTCAGAAAACCCTCTGCTCTTGTGATCACCTGGACTGCTTCAAGTGCAGCATGTCCTCACAAAACGAAAGTCAAGTTCAGTGTCAGAGGAACTGCCCTGGCAAAGTCTACACGGGGCTGGGGAGGTAAGGGGATCTGATTGTGGGACTTCTCTGCCTACACCTCCCTCCCCTGCTTAGAGAAGCTGCCAGATGGAATCCTGACACCTCCATTGTTGTTGAAGGCTTCTTCTAGATCAAGTACGGAGCAAAAGCGTTGCCCATGGGAGATTCCTGTGTTGGCTAGCCCCCCTCCCCCAGTACCCGACCAGGTCCTCTCCCTGGGTTTTACCCTTCCACACCTAACATTCTCTTCTCCTGTGCCTCTACTTGGTCCCCAGGGCCAAGGGGCAAAAGCCAACAGGAACTCCTGACGAATATCAGCCAGCAAGGAGGGGCTGGCGAACCATGTTTGTCAAACTCCAGTGGGCAATCTTTCCCAC
The DNA here is from genome assembly GCF_050624435.1 of Tenrec ecaudatus. Classification (NCBI taxonomy): domain Eukaryota; kingdom Metazoa; phylum Chordata; class Mammalia; order Afrosoricida; family Tenrecidae; genus Tenrec; species Tenrec ecaudatus. The sequence goes on from NC_134539.1 coordinate 14,013,367, forward strand.
CCACCTCCTTTCTTTCTCTAAAACAATCATGTGTATGTGTGTGTGGGGGGGGGGCTGTTGTCTGTGCAATCCGGGTGCATCCATCAATTCATTAAGTAAGTAAATAAGGCAAAAATGAAACAATAAATCATTCTGAATTTCACGCATGCACAAACCTTTTGAAACATAAATTACAAGGAAAGAAAGATTTCGTTCAGGAGGCTGCTGCCTGGGCCACACTAGCTTCCCCGTACAAGATAAAGAGCTTTTCTAAGCGATGCAGCATGGCTTCTTCTGGTCCCCAAATCTTGGGGCTCCAGGGCACCCCACCGGTGGTGTCTGGCGTGGGAAGGGTGTGTGTGTCTCTGTGTGTGTGCCCGCGCGCACAGGGAAGGGGGCATGCTGTTCGGGGGCAGGCTGTCGCACAATTCTGCTATCGCAGACGGTGGGCAAGCAGCTGTCTCCGCAGCTGAGGCCACTGGAACTGTTTGCGCTGCCCCAGTAACTGGAGAGCACTCGGCTGGTCCCTGGATGGCAGAGCCAGGCGCCTGCAGCAAAGCGCGGCGCTTCTGGGGCTGAGCAGGCGGGGACTTTGCCACCAGACACAATAAGCATGTGAAATAGGGTCTCATGAATAATTCATCCCTGGTGTCCTATGAAACAAAGAAATGATATGTTTGCCGTGTTGTGGCATTTGTAGATCTTGCTGAATTTGGAGTTGATCGTGTTTTGTGTTGGGAGAGAAATCAGGCTCGGCCCGCCCCCAGTCCCCCACCCCCTACAAACAACAACAAGAAAAGTTGGGAGGTGAATGCCATCATCTCCAGGCGAAGACCTTCCATGAAATATTGGGTGGCTGGCATAAATTTGGCTCGGGACTTAGGAGTTAAAAAGTCTCATTCAGCCAAGCAGGGGATGCCAGCAAGGGCTTTCCTGGCACGCACTGCCGCAGGATCACCAAGTTCTCTCCGACACTGGCTGCTTTTTGCCTTGGGAGGCAGCCGGCCCACTTTCACTAAAAGCAAGTTGCCCAAAGACGACCGAGTAGGGAGCAGAGGCCCTGCAGCCTTACAGAGCGTCTTACAGAGCAGTGCTGCACGTCCACGAAAATATTAGTAAAAAAACGATACTTTGGTGACTTGAGCTCTACATTGTCTTAGGGATCGTTAAGTACCCACTCATTTGGCACCAGTTATATTGGCAATAAAATGACCCCCAGCTGGGTTCAGCCACCACCCTCCTTTGCATAATAGTTCCAAACCTCCAGCCAGCCTCTGGGCTGGGCGTATGTGTTTGCATACCAACTCTTTCCAGAGTGTTGACTGCTCACCGTATCACTTTGGTTATTTGTCATTAATATCTGTGCCTCCATTTCATTCATTGGCTAACATCTGTGTATTTGTTCCCGGAGGGTGAGGGTGAGGGGACAGATTCAATGGGTCTCTATGAGCTTTGACGCCACAAGCTGGTCAAACCGCTCAGGGTGATTTGTTCTGCGGTCCCTCACACCTGCCTTGCATGGTTTGCACAGGTTTTTGACCACCACGTTGTTCTGTTCTCCCTCCCGCTCACCTCTGGCTTCCAGGTTGCCCAGAACTGACTGTGTAGCTATAAACTTCACTCAGTCTGATGTGTTTGGCAGGGCTCATCCGAAAGAAGGCAGGCTGGTTTTCCTGAAAGAAAGGGAAAAATAAAACCAGCACAAAACAAAGTGGGAATTTGCCAATGGTATGTTGGCATGAAAACACCATTCCTTCTGGTTTTCAGGTGACAGCGTTGGAGGTTGGGATGGGACTTGGTCATCAGCAGGACTCTAGTCACAAGAAGAGTTGTCTTTGCCTCATTGTGGTGATAATTTCATTTAGAAGCATTAATACCAGTCTAATCTCAAGGAGTTGGAGATTAAAGATGTCCCAAATGTCCAACTCTTCCAAGGTGCCATTCTGCTCCCTTATCTTGTCTTCCTCCAATCCCTTTAGTGTCTTCCCCCAATCCCTGGGTTCTGTGTTTCACTGCAACATCTCACAGAAAGTCATGGAAACTTGGAGGAAATGTCTCATGTGGTGGTGGATGCTGGCTCTTCAGTCCCAAGTCCCAAGGTCAAGCAGAGACAAGGCAAACGCAGGGTCCTGAGCAGAAGCCCCAAATGTCCACAAGTCACAGCGGCCCTTCTTGCTTCTACCAAAGTCGTCAGGAAACAGATCACAAAAAGGGGAGGCTTAATGGAAGATTGGGCTTTATCTTTCAGCTGAACATACCCCCTGGGGGAACAAAGGATAAGGACTTTAGTCAGACCATCCAGGAAAGCAGGGTCTAAGATGAACCCCATCCTAGTTCTGTAACAGACAACTTCCAAAATGGGGTCATGACCACAGCACAGAGGCTGTGGTCTGTAGAGCATCACAGATGGACGATGGCCAACAAGAGTATGCCTAGAAGGGTCATCTTAAGTAATTGACTTGTATCTCACTATGTCTATCTATCTATGCTTTGAATATCTATGTGTGTATATATACACATACACGCATATGTATGTATAGGAACAGTTGAGAGAGAAAAGTTACTCCATTCAAATAATGGTGATGGGGCAATGTGCAAATAATTAAAATGAAGTCAAACCGAACCAGACAGAGATTCGACATAGCCCATGAATATTAACTGCATATGTGGCGGTTCATACTTAAGTGTAAAAGACCACAATATGAACTGTCTAGAAGATAATACATGTATATATATGTATGTATGTATATGTATGTGTATATATATATATATATATATATATATATATATATATAGTTTCCCCCTTAATCTTCAGTAATGTACCACACAGTAAAGACAAAAAATATAAGTAGGTAGTGATGATGCCTTGTCTTTCTATCGATTGGCTGTGTAGGACCAAAATTGTATAGACATTGACCATCAGTCCATGCATTACTTCTCACCTTTTGCAAAAATAATGAGAATAATAATTAAATAAGGGGTAACCATCTTGTGGGGCTAGTGAGATAATTGTGTGGTATACAGGTGACACACTTAAAAAACAAACAAACTGTAGCATGGAAATGCCCTTCACATCCTGTAGTTATTACTTCCAAGCTCACCACTTCCAGATGACCTGTGTTTAGCGCGAGGTGCCAGGCTTTATCAGTGGTTCCACTCCCCCAGCCTAGAGCTCCTTCCATTTTAATCAATTATTCAGACTTCACTTCCTCAAATGGATCAACCTGGACTATCATCACCAGGGCTTTCAACATGTCATTCCCAATCAGTAAAAGAATCCTCGATAGGATTAATAAGAACTACATGGCCTCTACATTTGTGTATTTAAGAGTAAAATTTCAAGACACTTAAGAAGGTGAGAGTCTACAAATAAATCATTGAAGAAATGAAGAACCAGGACCTGAGTCGACAACAAAAAATTACTACAGTGAAACCACCACAGCAACAGAAGCCCCGGCTAGGATCTGTGGGTTAGAGACCTGTGCTTTGGAGACCCGCCCCTGCTGCCTCTGTGCAACAGCAGGTACTTACTCCTCTCCGACCTAGTTCTTTATCTGTAAAAGACAGACAAAACTACACTTAGCACAGTAGCTTTAGAAGTCGATCAAAAGTACTGATAATGTTCGGGACGGATGTAAAATAATGCACAGTCCTCTCGCCACACGAGAAGGGGCCTTGATGGCACAATGATTAAGGAGCTTGGCTTCTAACCAGAAGGTCGGGAGTTCAAAGCCATCGTCAGAAGGAGAAAGATGAGGCTGACTGCACTCCGAAAGATGTGCATTCTCAAAAAACGCTAAGGAACAGCTCTACTCTGTCCTGTAGGAGATTGGAGTCTGAATGGAGAGGACAGCAGCAGGGTGGGTAAAACACTCAGCCGTCAACTAAAAAGTTGGCAGTTTTGGACCAACCACGACCCACCTGTGGGGAAAATATGTGATCATCTGCTTCTGTATAGTCGGGGACCCTATGAGGAAGTTCTATTTTGTTTCTATAGGGTCCAGTGTGTTGGAATCACTACTGTGTGATCGGTTTGGCCTTCGGTTTAAGCACATTAGAGAGTCCGTAATCACACAACAAAGGAGCGTACTGAGCTGCTAACGACAAGGTCAGTAGGTCAAATCCACCAGCCACTCCTCAGGACAACGATGAGGCTCTCTACTCCTGTCAAGATGAAAAGTCTCAGAAACCCAAAGGGGCAGTTCTACTCTGTGTTCTAGGGTCACCCTGAGTGAGAATCGCCTCTGTGGTAGTGAGTTCGAGACCTGGGAAGCACACCAACGGTTGAACTCTGGACTACTAACGGAAAATGTGGCGGTTCAAGTCCACCCAGAGACATCTTAGAGTTAAGGCTTGGCCATCTACTGCTAAGAAAACCAGTCACGGGACACGCAGGAGAACACTATTCTACTTTGCTACACAGGTTGCCATGAGTCAGCAGCAACTCAGGGCAATTGACCTTAAGCATGTTAGAATCACCTGGAGAGCTTTGAAAAGCTCGGATGCATTGGTTCCCCCCCAAAACCATTAACCATGAATCTCTGGGGAGGTGTTCTTAGCATGGTCATTTTCCAACTCCCCAGGTGGTTCTACCCTGGAGTCAAGGATTTGAATAATAGAGAGGTGAGAAGCCTGAAACAGCATGAAGGCTCAATGAACGATTTCCAGTCTTCCTTTCCCTGGACACCAGTTCCATCCTAATTGGGACACAGACTTTTATTATTGAAAGAAGCCCTCAAGGCCAGTTAATCTGATGTTGTCTTGAGTGTCAAAGCCAGATGAGTTAGTCTCCTCCCAAAGGCCATATACTTAATGATGGAATTGAGACCAGGGGCCAGATATGTTGGATTACCCAACATGGAAGGTAAGCAGAGGCTTACTTGTGCTTACTAACTGGTCTGTAGTGGACAGATTCACGTATTTTTGCTCCTAGGCATGGCTGGCAAAGATTCTGCTCCTGGGCATGGCTGGCATCTCTCTCTCTCTCTCTCTCTCAACCCCACAACACCTTCATGAAGAATCAAAGTCTCTTAAAAAATTTATAATCTTGATAAGGATGTGGACCTTCGTAGGCAAGGTAACCAGACCAGACCAAACCAAACCAAACCAGACCAGACCAGACCAGACCAAAACCAGACCAGACCAAACCAGACCAGACCAAACCAGACCAGATCAAAACCACACTGCAGAGCAACCCCACAGACCAGCGTATGTGCGTTTCCAAGCGTGTACACCTTTATAGGAGTAGAAAACCCCATCTGTCTCCTCAGAGTGGCTAGTGGTTTTGAACTGCGTTTGTGGTCAGCACTGTTTATGAATCTATAGTAAACAATCTGCCCCTGGGCCCACATATTCATTCTAGAATGCTGAAGTAGTCCTCATTGGGATAGATCTCAAGGACAGACATGGAATTATTAGGTTGTGAAAAAGCTTTATCCTTTTCTTTTCCGAATAGCATCTTGTGAAAATGAACACAGTGAGGTCAGAAGCAAAGGCTTGAATCCCAATGACTGGTCCTATTCGCTTGACTTGGAGACATTCATTCAACTTAACTTCTGAGCAAAAAACAGAATCCTGATGACGTCCCCACATGGCATTTGGCGTCTGATCCTCATCTGACTGAGCATTTCCTGTGTGATTGATATGGAAAACCGGTGCGATTATCACCACACAGCTACATATCCTCATACAGGTGCGTTTAATTTTTAATTACTCTTAAAACGTTTTTAATAATTAGCAATAACCACTAATTGGCACATAAGCCATGCTTGCACCAGCAGGCAAACTGTAGGTTTTACTTCTGCACACCCACACCCAATCAACTGAAAATGGCTTCAATGTGTATCTTATAATTACTGTGCTTAATGCTGTTTGCATTGTTTGGAAGCATTCGTGATTAATTGATTTTTTTTAACCTCTAAACCTGTGCATAGAATAGCAAAGAAAAATCCTTTTCTCAGTAACATCTTATTTGCATTGAATTGTTTAGACAAATATAAGGGAAAACAATAATAGGTTTTGTTTTCACCTGCCAAATGGATTTCCACTGTTTATCTGTACTATAGTAAGGAGCCCTAGCAGTGCAGGGGTTAAGGGTTTGGTGGGGATTCAAACCCACAGCAGTCCCATTTTGTGAAGATTGCAGTCTTGGAAACCCTTAGGGACAGTCCTGCTCTGCCCTACAGCGCGCTCAGGAATTAGAATCAAAGCGATAGCACTGAGGATGAGTTTGGGATATTTTGTAGGTAGATAAACCTCACCTACTTGTTTTTCTGGTTCTCTCTTCAGTGCTGTGAACTATGGCCTCATGACTTTTTTTTGGAGACACCTACAAGCTCTTGGTACCTTTAGACAGTTCACCCTATTGATTCTGCAAATATTTCTGGTTAAAGTACACACGTGGGGAGGTCTCTAGTCGAGGACAACTTTGTGTTGTACTGCTGGTTCCTGGAACGTCAGCCATTGTGAGATAGCCAGATAGCCAGGCCGGTAATTCCACTTGGCATCTGGAAGTGGTAGTCACTGTTAGCTGCTAACTAGACCAGGAGATTATTGGCATGCTGAGATTATTGGCATGCTGAGCCAATTTTAGAAATAAATGATTGATCTGCCAATGTTTTTATAGTACTAGCTGGCAAATTTTTATGACGAAGGAAGGGAAAGATAAGAACTTGACTTGATAATTGTAGGCCATTATCAATTGCTTATGAACTGATACTGGACGTGGACTAGATGTGAATATTCCTTCTTTCATTTATCACTCCCTCATCTAATCCAGAATGTGATATGTATTGCCATGAGGTTGATCATGTGATTACCAAAAAAAGGTGGGGCGGGGGGGAGTGTGGTCCTTGAGATCAGGGAAGGAGGGCAGAAATTTGAAAATCTTGGATGCATAACTGGAGAATTTTAGGAAAATTATTTAACATCTCTAAGCCTTGGTGGTGTGTTTTTTTTTGGTGGGGAGGGTTGTTCATCCGGAAAGCAGGGATAATAAGATTAAGTGAAATATTGTTTGTGGAACATTGTTTATTTTCTCATGACATAGGATTTACTTAATGTACATATACTGTTATTTTAATGAGCCCAAAGATAGGCCACTCCAAGGAAAGAAATAGATATATAAAGTTCTTTGATAGCAAGCAACAGAAATGAAGTCTGACTGGGGAAGCAGGAAAGGAATTGATCAGAAGGGCGTGGGGTTGGTTGGTGGCGGGGGGAGTGGGGGCAACTGGGAGGGCCAAGAAGGAGGCTGGTTGGGGGGGGGGGGAACTGGGAGGGCCAAGAAGGAGGCTGGAGAAGCAGGTTTGAAAACCGAGGGAGAATTGGGTCTATCTCGGGGATTATGTATCAGGAACTTTGCAACATTGCTGGTGAACAAATACATTCCAATGGCTATTTCCTTGTTATTGCAGTTTTGTTCTCAAGATTCAGTGTCTTGAGAAAGAGAAAGGGCGAGGTGGAGGAGGAAGAGGGGTTCATAACTGGCTTGGTTTCAATCATGTTCTTTCCCTTTGGATAGGGAAAGGGCATCCTAAGGCATACAAACAACATACATAGCAGGGAAGAGGTAACTCCCCCACCCCTTCCCAAGCCAGGATGCTGCATGTCATCACAGCATGTCTGCTGGGTCATTCTTAAAAATGCACACTCTCCACCATTGAGTTAGTTACCTATATGACGGGCAGAATCGCTCCTTTGGGTTTCTGAGAATATAAATCTCTATGGGAGAAGAGAGACTCATTTTTCTCCCTTGTGGGTAAATGACTCAAAAAACAAAACCCCCAACTCACTGCCCGTGAGGGGATGCAGATAGCCTTGCTGTACAACGGAGCCTGGGAGTTCCCGAGACTGTGCACAGGAGTCGAAAGCTCCGTCTTTCTCCCACAGAGCGGCTGGTGGTTTCGAACTGCGCACCTTGCAGTATAGCCGGCCCCGGTGTTACCACTGCACCCCTAGGGACACAGCAAATGTAATACAGAAGCTGCCACCTTTGCAGGTGCACAGGGCCCCGTCCCCATGGCCATTTTGAAATCCTTGGCCATTTAAGAGCCAGGGGACCCTGTATTGTCCTTTCACACACCAAGGATGCCTTGCCTCTCCTGGTGGTTCTCAGGTGGCCTGGAAGAGCGAGAGACTCCGTGTACCCCTTCATGGAAAATCTAGGGAAGAATTCAAGAGCACAGAGTTCAAAAGTCCGTCCGAATCTGTGGAGGAGTGCAGGGCATTCAGGTAGCAATACTAGGAGCCAAGGGCAAGAGCATTTCCCAGGATCAAGGATATCGCACGCAATGTGGACGGAGTTCGAACTACAAGAAATGTTCCTCTGAAAACATGGTAAAGCCATGGATGAGGGGAGAACCTGTCACGTTCTTTGTACCCAAGCAGCAGCAGCGCAGACCTGAGCGAGCCAGGGAAGCATCTCAGGCCGCCAGTGTCTCGTGGCTAATGTTCTCTCGGTCATCCCTCCAATCAGCTTCCTCCTGAAGCCAGGGGTGCCAAGAGCTGCCCCAACTTGGGTTCCTGTCCCATTGACAATGACTGTGTGCTAAGGAGGGAGCCCTGTAGTGGTTGCACATTGGACTAAGGTCTGCAGTTCAAGACCACCAGCAGCTGTGAGGGAGCAAGACGGGGCTTTCTATTCGCGGGGTCAGCTTTGACTCCATGGCAGGGAGTGAGGCTGTATGCTGATGATGGGGCCCTTTGAGTGGGATGGCGCATGGCGATAGCACAGCATAATTTCCTTCTGCTTTCCAAGTAGGATTTTAAGAATTAATGTAATTATGCTTTCCAATATTTCCCGATACCAAGACTTGTCTGTTCTTTTTTCTTTTAAACTCTTTCCTTCACGCCCCCCTCTCTCCCTCCCTCCCTCCCTCCCTCCCTCCCTCGCTCTCCTCTCAGGCTTCTAGCCCAATGTTCTTTTAAACTCTCTCCTCTCCTCTTCTCTCTCAATCTATCTCTCTCTCTCTCTCTCTCTCTCTCTCTCTCTCTCTCTCTCTCTCTCTCTCTCTCCCTCCCTCCCTCCCTCCCTCCCTCCCTCCCTCCTTCCTCTCAGTCTTCTAGCCCAGTGCATTTTCAAGGAATGAATATCCTTAGCAGGCTTCACAAGTGCTTCTCCAGTTATTTCTGGAGTCCCCCCAGCCCATTCCAGTCTCGGGTAGAATTAATTGTTACAGAACTCAGAGAGGCTGAACATGGCCTCTCGGTGACATTGGCCAGGAGGTATTTGGGAGTTACCCAGATCAAGCCTGTCTTCCCTTCCTTGTGCGGACTGAGAACGTATATTCTCTAGATACAGTGACATTTCCTTTACCTTGCAGCGAGAAAGAGCTGCTGGGTGAGAGTTTCTTTAGGGAGAGCTCCTCGTAGCACCTGGAGAACTTTGTTCTACAGCGTGGCGTCCGCGAGAATCCTCCTCGTAGCTGAGTAGCATTATGCTATGTTTCCAGGATAGCAAAATCCTGAAAGTTTCTCCTGCAGATTTATTTTCCTTTCTCAACGTCCAACCCACCCTGGGAAACAACTTTCTCCATTCCCTCCATCATTTATCATGCACCAGGCTCCTATCCAGCTCAAGCCATTGTATGAGAGACAGAGCCGGTCACAAACATGCTTGTGCCAAGAAGGACAACCCAGACATTTGCCATCTGTGTCTCAGCTTTCTCCGGCTCTGTGCTTGGGTTGCTTGTCTAGGGACACACCCATGTACGCTATTTCCCACTCCCCTGGGGAATGGGGCGAGCTGTCACATTGCACAACACGCGGTTGCCAAGAAAGACTTTATTTTTTTAAGACTTCCCCTGAATTTTAGTGAGTTTTTCATCCCAATAATATACTTCATGATTATATATTCAGATGGTTGTCTAGAAATTAATCTGCTAACTAATAATAAGATCATCTACACCATGATTTCTACTTTGCTTTGTAAGAAATCAAGTCAAATGCCCTTAAGTTCTTTTTAGGAGCATAAGCGTTCATTGCTTAAAAGGGAATTTGGATATTTGCCCAAAGCCATGTTGATCGAGGACCTCTCCCACAACCAAGAGTCGGTAGTTCTCAATACCCTGTCTCCTTCTTATTAGGTGCATGTCATATTCATACTCTTGAAGCTGAAACTGAAAAGCTTCAAATTATGCTCCCTTAAGTCCTGAATGAAGGATCACTTGTGGTGCAATGGTTAAAAGTTTGGGCAGCTCACCAGAAGGTCAGCAGTTTGAACCTGTCACTTGCTCCACAAGGCAAACAACCTGAAAATTTGCTCTGTAAAGGTTCCCCAAACCAAAGATGCTGCCACTGAATCAATGCTGACTCAGAGCGACCTCCCTGTGGGTGTCTGAGACTGCAACTGTTTATGGGAGTAGAAAACCCAGTCTTTCTCCCTGGGAGCTGCTGGTGGTTTCAAACTGCTGGCCATTTGAATCACAGCCCCACTCTTAGCCACTACCCTTCTGTACTGGAGGGTCACTGAGTTGGAATTGACTGGATGGCACACAAGACTCCTCAAATGTTACTTTCAGGAGTACAGTAGGAGATAGATTAATTGTCTTCCCTTGATCTCCTCCTTCCTGTTTATGTATGTCTTAATTTTATTACACTATTCTTTATTTCTACTTGATTGCTTGAGCATGATGGATGTGTACAATCCTGGTCACGGAGAACTTAACTGGAATTCAGATGATATGGGCAACAGATAATGCACATTAGCAAGTATGGGGTAAACATCATTACAAACCTTGCAGCTAAAGGACACAACACACTTCCCTGGTTTATTTTGGTGGGAGTGATAAATATATGTTCCTTAATCCTTAGAACCTTGTAAGGCAGGTGTTGTGATTCACATGTTACAGTTTAGGGGAATAGGCTTAAAACATTTAGGTCTTTCTCTCGAATTCAGCTTGCTTGTAAATGGTAGCACTAGAGTTCAAAGCCACTTGAACATACTTCCAAAGTGTGTGTTCCAAGTCAAATAGTGAATAGAATGTTTTGGAATTGAAAATCCTGGCAAAAGGGAGTCTGCACTTGGCTGCGTGTGATGGTCCAATGGTCCAAAACACCCTACTGTGACGCTGTGAGATGCAATGTGCATTTATATCTCCCATTATTTAGAGGGAAATCTGGAATTCCTTTTGCTTCATCCGACTTTCTATAGATTTTGTGATGCTGATCAAGTTTTGGTAAGCAGCCTCTTCTTTTAAGCTAGTCTAGCCTGGAAGACAAGGGCATTGAAATGTAGAGCTCTATTTGATAACAACAACGCAAAAAATTAATTTTACTTAAACTATTGACATAGCCACTTAGTTGCTTACAGTGGAGATGAAAAGTACATTAAAGATACATTTTAGGATTATAAATTTATGGCAAACAATATGAACCCACACACTCAAAGCGTCAGTCCTCAGTATCGATTCCATTTACACGTTCAAAATTTACCTGCAATATGAAACCCCCTATGTTTCTCTTTGATTTTTGTATAATGGAGGTTTATATACGTGTTGCTTCTCTTGACAAAACAAATTGTCGCTCATGCAAGGCCAGGAAAGCAGAGAGCATTACAGCATCACTGGGGGGCAGAACCCAGCAGCTACAACTTGAGTGTGATAGGATCGTTCCCTCCCGGAAGAGTCACTCACCTCTTGGCCAAGCTAATGAGACTAGGCTTTGTTTTATCAACACATGGTTCCGTTCCCATCTACCTAGGGACATCTTGGGAAGAAGGCCTGCCAACTTACGTAGAACATATCAGCCACTGATCACCCTAAGGACCACCGTTCTACCTATGGGACACATGAGTGAGAATTGACTCAATGACAATTAGTAGGCTATAAGAACATGGCGATCGTGGTGGAGTAATAGTGATAACCCCACATGACACGGAGTCCCATTGAGTCCCCTCTCAGCTGTCTATTCTCCCTCTATAACAGTGGGTTAAACCTTGGGCTGCTGACTATAATACCATCAGTTCAAACCCACCAGTTGCTCTGTGGGAGAAAGAGGAGGCTCTCTGTTCTCATGAAGACTGACTCTTGTAAACCCCGTGGAGCCTCTCAGGCGTACGGGTTGCTCCGAGTGGGGATTGACCCTCTGGCAGGGGGTTGGTATTCTTAATGAAACTGGTGGGATTTCTTTCACAGTTTGCTAGTACTTGTTGGATGATTCATTTGCTCAGAGATGCTCGAAAGTAGACATTATGGACAAGAGTTGGAAATAAGAATATGCAATTTAAAAACACAAGTTTTCCTCATTTCTTCAGGTCATTGGGAAATTAAAATCAGAACAAGATGTACAATCACAAGTTACATTGTAGAGCATTGTTTTTAACCAAGCTGGTGGCAAATAGATAATTATTAGAATCTGAATCCATCATCCAAAACCTGATTATCTGGTTGGAAAGCCTTCTTGGTTTTGCATTTAAGATGTGTTGCTTTGCCTCTGCTTCTGGAGTTAGGGCAGGCACCGGTGGTAAGTGTCTGGACACGGGATTCAGAGGCAGTCAACATTCCAGCCATTGCCACTTGTTCGGGAGGTGATGTTAATCTCCCGGTCCTGTGTTCTATGTGAGATGAGACATGGTATAGAAACTCCCTCTTAGAGGTTTGATGAGGGTTACATGTGTTAATGAGGAGTTCCGGTGGTGTCATGAGTTAAGCATTTGGCAACTAAGCAGAAGGTTGGTGGTTTGAATCCACCCAGCAGTCAGGAGGTAGGGTGGAGGCGGTATCTAGGTGGTCTGCTCCTGTGAGGATGATTGTTGGTGCTAGGTGCCATCGACTCAAAGCAGCTCGATGTACAACACAAGGGATACTGCCCCGTCCTGTGCTGCTTGTCCTCGCAATCGCTGCTGCTGTCTCTGATCCATCCTTGCATCCACTGTATCAATCCATCTTGTTGAGAGTCTTTCTCTTTTTTTTTCCCTGACCCTCTACTCTATGCAAGCAATATATTTTTCTCCAGGAACTGGTCCTTCCCCAACAACATGTCCAAAGTATCTAAGACAGAGTCTCACCATCCTTACTTCTGAGGAGGATCCTGGTTGTACTTTTACCAGGACAAGTCCGTTTATTTTTTTGGTAGTCCATGGTGATTTCAATATTCCTCACTAGCACCATGATTCAAATGTCAATTCATCTTACTTATTCATTGTCTGGCTTTTGCGCCCTTATCAGGAGATTAAAAACACCATAGCTTGAATCAGGTGCGCCTTAATCCTCAACTAGACAGTCTTGCTTTGAAACACTTTCGAGAATTATTTTACACCATACCTGCCCAATGGGGCCCAAACTGTGATTTCTGGGATGCTGCTTCCAGGGGCAATGTTTACGTCTACAACTAAATTGAAATACTTCACAACTTCAGTCTTTCTCCATTGATCATGATGATGTTTATAGGCCCAGTTGTGAGGCTTTATATTGAATGCTGTGTTATACTGACTGCTTTGATTGTCATCAGTAAGATGAAGGAGCTTTAGGTCATGTTTACTTTTGGCTCTCAGAAACCTTCCAGCATTGGGGGCTCCCGGGGGGTAGCGCCCCTCAGTCACAGGTGGACACTATGAGTCAAAAATGGGCTTGATATCACCCAACAAGATGTCTTCATACAAGGAAAGTTCTTAGAAACTGACTTGGCTCAGAGTAAGCCCACATGATGCAATAGACGCTCTTGTCAGTAAACAGATAAAATGATATTATTTAAAATCATTACTAAAGATCATCGATGCTGGTGTCTGTGCAAATGCTGTCATGTTTTGCATTTTTATTCCACACAGACTTCAGCTGAGAAGTGTTTTTACCTACAGTGTGTCAAGGTTAGGGGAAAGGAGGGTCCAGGAAAAATGGAAAATACAACTTCAGCTCCCAAGAGACAAGCCCACGCACCTGTGATTGTTGTTTGGCTTTTTATAACTAATTTAATTTCGTGGAAGGAATTTAAATACTCTAGAGAGCCCAGAAGCCTTATTGTCCAGAGAGGAAGTTGTATATCCCTGGAGACCAATCCGTGGTCTGTCATATACCAGGTTTGGAATTGAGGGACTTTTAACTGTTGTTCTCTTGAGAGAGCTCAGAGCTGAGACTGTGGACTCTAACTCAGTGTCCAAGCACAGCTACCCTCAGCTGTACATGCTGAGCCAGGAGTACATGGACACAGCACAGAGCAGCCTTGGCCATAGTTTAAATGCAGTAAAGGGGTTTTTTTTGTTTGTTTACTTTTTAATTTTTTTAATACATCATTTTATTGGGGGTTCTTGCAACTCTTATCACAATCCATACATCCATCCACTATGTCAAGCACATGGGTACATATGTTGCCATCATCATTTTCAAAACATTTTCTGTTTACTTGAGCCAAGTGACTGGTTTGTTGTGTTATTGTTTGTTTTTTTGGGGGGGCTCCTACAACTCTTATCACAGTCCATACATATATTAATTGTGTAAAGCACATTTGTGCATTCATTGCCCTCATCATTCTCAAAACATTTGCTCTCCACCTAAGCCCCTGGCATCAGGTCCTCATTTTTTCCTCTCCCTCCCCGCTCCACCCTCCCTCATGAACCCTTGATAATTTATATTATTATTTTGTCATATCACGTCTCCCTTTACCTACTTTTCTGTTGTCTGTCCCCCCAGGGAGGAGGTCACATGCAGATCCTTGTAATCGGTTCCTCCTTTCCAGCCCACCCTCCATCTACCCTCCCAGTATTGCCACTCACACCACTGGTCCTGAAGGGATCATCCACCCTGATTCCCTGTGTTTCCAGTTCCTATCTGTAAAAGTGTACATCATCTGGTCTAGCCATTCTTGCAAGGTGGAGTTGGGACCATGATGAGGGGGTGGGGGGTGGGGCAGGAAGGAGCATTTAGGAACTAGAGGAAAGTTGTATTTTTCATCTTTTCTACATCGCATCCTGACTGGTTCATCTCCTCGCTGAGACCCTTCTGTAAGGGGTGTCCAGTGGCCTACAAATGAGCTTTGGGCCTCCACTCCACACTCCCCACCTCATTCACTATGGTAAGATTTTTTGTTCTGATATTGCCTGATACCTGATCTCTTCGACACCTCATGATCACACAGGCTGGTGTGCTTTGTCCATGTGGGCTTTGTTGCTTCTGAGCTACATGGCCGCTTGTTTATCTTCAAATCTTTAAGATTAAGACCCCAGATGCTATATCTTTTGACAGCCAGGCACCATCAGCTTTCTTTGCCACATTTGCTTATTCACCTGCTTTGCTTTGTCTTCAGCGGTTGTGTTGGGAAGATGAGCATCATAGAATGCCAATTTAATAGAAGAAAATCTTCTTGCATTGAGGGAGTACTTAAGTGGAGGCCCAATGTCCTTCTGCTACCTTAATACTAAACCTATAAATATATGCACATAGATCTATTTCCCCATCCTAATATATAAATATATTTACATATGTACATGTCTTTATCTAGACTTCTATAAATGCCCTTTGCCTCCCAGCTCTTTCCTCTATTTCCCTTGACTTTCCTGCTATCCCACTATCATGATCAGTCCCCATCAGGGTTTCAGCAATTCCTCTTGGTTACATTACCCTTGATCATGCCCTACCAGGCCCCCACACCCTCCTCACCACTGATTTGGGTCACTTGTTGTTCCCTTGTCTCTGGGTTTTTTTAACACCATTACCTATCCCCCCACATTCCTCTCTTCCATGTTCCCCCAGAACTGTCGGTCCTGTTGTTTCCTCCTCCAGATTGTTCATCCATCCTATCTTATTTAGACAGACCTGCAGAGATAATAGCATGCACAAAGACAAGACAGAGCAAAACTAAGCAACAATATATAATAAAACAACAACAAATGAATGACAAAAAACAAAACAAAACACAACAAGAAAGAAAAGCTTGTAGTTAGTTCAAGGACTGTTGGCCTTTAGGACTGTTTTCCAGTCTAGTCTGTTGGGGCACCACACCCTGGCCCCAAAGTCCACCTTCAGCCTTCACTAGGGACCTCGCCGCTCTATTCCCATGTTGTTCTGTTGCACCCCCTTAATGTTTTGCCTCGGTGTGGCAGGATCAGATTGGGTGCAATTCCCACAATGTGTTTCTTTTGTCCCCTGTAGGGCTATGGGTCAGTGAGGGATATCATGTCTCCTAGTGGGGCCGGCCATGTGGTTCACTCTGTCATCTGGCTGCTCTAATTGGGGTCATCGTCCTCAGGGCCTAGTGGGCCAGGATGTGCTCCATTCTCTCCTCCCCCTTCATCTGCTCCCGTGTGCTCTGATCAGATATGTCCTGGAGCTGCAGATTCAATGCTGTCCTTTGAAATAAATTCTTCTCGGTGGAGGGACAGGTGTTCACTTAGTAGTTGGGATTGGGGCCGTCCCCCCAGACCTCTCTACTGGATCCCCACCCACCAGCATGTTGCGTTCACATCTTGGAGCTTAAGTGCAGTAAAGTTGTTGAACACAATCCTATGGGCATCTGGATGCTTCTCTTCTGTCCTGGGCTTCTATTTCTTTCTTTTTGTCGCATCATGATACCTCTTGGTGAACTTCTGGAAAAAAATGTGAAAAGTTCAGGTTCTAACACACAACTGGACTCATAATTTTCTCCCAGCTCTCCTTAATTTTGCAGCTGAAGGGAACTGACGCCTCTGTAGAACCTGTGCTTCCATGAAGCCCACTATGATATGCTAGTAAACGGTGGAGCTGATTCTGGGACAACTAATTCCCTCAACTGGCAAGCAGAGAAATCTAATAAGAGCATAAAAAAATTCACTGTCATCGCGTCAATGAGGGCTCCCAGCAACTCTTTAGGACAGGGTAGATCTTCCCCTGTGGATTTCCCAGACTAACTCTTGATAGGAGTAGAAAGCTTTGCCTTTGTCCCTCAGAGGGCTGGTGGTCTTGAACTGGGCACCTTTTGGGTTAGGAGCCCAATAATAGCATAATAGATTCATTTTATAACAGTGGTAGTAATAACAATAATAAATAGAAAGTAGCTTTTTGAGTCTCCAGTATCTGCCAGACATTGATTTAAGTCTTTTACATTTATTAATTCACATGATCCTTGCAATAAGACTGTGAGAAAAGTATTAATATCCTCATTATACAGATGAATTGAATGGAAGTATGGTGAGGTTAAGTAACTGACCTAAACTCACCCAGCTACGATGTAGGAGAGTTAAGGCTTCATTCCCTGTAACCCAGCTACTCAGCACATGTTTTTAAGGGGCATTATTTTTTAATGAATTAAGCATTTCTGCCCACATGTGGTTTAAGTCATCTTTATCAATACATTTCCACTTTTAAAATGTCTATATCTTTAGATTATAGCTAAAAAATAAGGAATTCATCAAAAATCATAAGTGCCTTTGGGTAGGGGTGGGAGGTACTTTGAATATCAAGTTATCTATATACGGAGAAATTTCCTCCCCCCTCACCCCAAATCAATTTGTTTCAATGAGTATGTATTGAAGTCTACCACATGCAGGGCCTTTTTCCAAAGCAGCCTTGACTGGGATATTCAAATGATTAACATGTCCTCGCCAATTAAGTTAACAGAACTGTCAGGCGGGAGACTATCCACTTCAAAAAATGTTTAAGAAGTAAAATAAACTTAGCACAAAGCTTATCATAATTCAGTTCCATTTAAGTTCTGATTCCAAGGGCTTGGTGAGATAGTGAGGGCCTTCAGGTTGCCTATTGACATTATTTTACATTCTAAAGAAGGGGAACTACAAAAGGGGCTGGCAATTAACCTATCTTAATGTGCTACTTCTGGAACTTTTCAAAATGTTATTTCATATGAATATATCCTGGAGGTGGGGAGGGGGCAGGCCACTTTGTTTATTTGGCTCTTTGGAACATTACAATGCAAACGTGAACACCAATTGGAAGTTTGTTAAGTCTGCATTACCTAACTTGAAAATTTACCTCCCCCTGCCTTTATACATTTCCCAGGATTCCATTTGAAGAAGGGGGCAGGGAATGGGGAGGCTAGGGGAGATCTAAGTGATAGGATTTTTACATGGGATGGAGATCCAGGACAGGAATAACTGATGTGGAGGACACGCAATTCAGGTGGTAATAGTTGTGCTTAGGTTCTGAATGCACACTATTCCATAGACAAGAGTGTGCTTTCCTTTCCCAAATCACATCCAGGTTATTATTTTTATTATGGGTGTTATAATTTTCCTGCTCCCCTGTCCACACACTGAACTTCCCTTCATTCACCCTGAAGTTCAAAGAAAGAAAGGAAACAGACACCTGGTCAGGATTCCACCAAAAAGGTGACCTTGAAAAAGCGTATTCTCACTCCACCGCAGAGCGTTTTCCTTTCCCTTAAGTCGACTCCAAGCAATGTTTGTAGGTTTGTTTGCAGGCGTAGGAGTGTCTGGCTCTTCCTTTGGAAATCACTGGGCAGCAACACACACACACACACACACACACACACACACACACACACACACACACACACACACACACATTCTCTCTCTCTCTGTCTGTCTCTCCCTCTCTCTTTTTTCCCCCCTGGTTTTAATCGCCACAATAATCCCAGCACTGGCACAGTTTCTCACTTAGGGATTTCCCTCTTCCGAAAAAGAAAGCAAGGGGGAGGAGGGGGACACAGCAGCCCCCCCACCATAGCCTGGGAGCCTGGGTTTGGATTGCCCAGTCAATGGGAAGCACAGGCTATGTCCACATTTCCTAGTCTGCAGTGAAGTTGTTCCCTAAGGAAACACTGCAAAGTAAGAAACCGATTCCTAAGTAAGCACAAGTAAGCCTGTGCTTACCTCAGTCACTGAACACATGTCACCCTTGTCACCGTGTCAGGGATCACAACTCAGAAAAGAGGCTTTGATTGTGCAAGAAGGTGCTGTGGACTTGGGAGCGAGACAGATGCCAGCCCACCCTGGGAGGGGAATCTGGGTGTTTACTGCAGGTTAGCAAAGCACACCCCAGGGCGCCCCTGCTTACCTGGCCTCTTGGGAAACCCGACCCTGGCTACCCACCCTGGTGTTGAGATTCTTTGAGCAGAATGAGCTGGGTTTTCGTTCTTTTTAAAAAAGGAAGCGAGAGAGACTAGCTTCACTATATTTCAGACTCTGTAGAATTAAACCCAGACTAATGTTTCTTCTGCCATTGGAACCCATTATGAGAATTAAATCTCCATCCCCACCTCCCCCGCCCCAGGGATAAAAAGCTCCACCAACTTCCCCTCCCGAAAAGCTTCCTCCAGTCCATTTTCGTTGCTATTTGGAGAAGAAGAGGGGCGGCCAGGGCGCGGGGAGGGGGCGCTCATTACAATATTTTGAAGCTCACAGTGTAGGTCTGGGCCAGCCTTTGCCAACGAGGAACCTCTGCAGGGTGGGCGATGCCTACTGACAGCCAGTCCGTGGGGTTGCCGGCTCTGGTTCTCCAAGTGTGTCGGGACCACAGCGCCCAGCCCACGGTGGAGCTGGGCTACAGGGCGAGCATTGTCAGGCCTGGGCTCCCTGGTGGCATCATTAGCCCAAGGGATTCATGCCAGGGAAACGCTGCCGGGCTGCCGGCTCGGCTCCCAAAGCCCGCTGCTCTTTGGAGTCTCCTGGCTATTTTTAAAATGTATCCTTTTTCCTCGGCCGCTCCCTGGCACCGAGGATGCTGCGGAGAGCATCCAACACACACCCGGCTCCGCAGGCCGTGCCTCTCTCCCCTTTTCTGCATTATTCCACTTGTTTTCAAAACCAAGGAACCTTGGGCATAATAAAAACATTGAGAGCTTGCCTATCCCACAAATATTTGTGGAAAGCGTATGGTGCCATTTTGCCAGATTACTCTTCCTTGTTAAACTGCGTTAAGTGTAACGCGATTCCAAAAACGCCTTTAGAATGAAAGAAAAGGCTTGTAAAGGCAGCGAGATAATGATGGCAATCGGGTTACAGAAACTACAAAACAAAGACGCCCCATCCCATTTGGTGTGTGTTGTGCTGTGTGTGTTGTTGAATCCTGTATTTTTCTTTTCCCTTTGCTGATGGCCCCAAACCTGTAAATATTCCAGGTGGCATGTGGTCCTGGGATGGCAAATAGCCTGAATCCCGAAGAGACAACAAAACACCGACTCTGGTACTGGACAGTGGCCTGTTTGTGGAGACAACATGTTTTTTTGTTCCCCCAGAAGCAAGGATTTTAATGGTGCCCTTTTGTCCCTCCATCTAGCAAATACTCGCCCCAGAGTCTCGGCTATCAACCAGTTGCCAACAGTCCGACTCCCAACCTCTCCCTTTCTTTTAAAGCGGCCGTTGCTTTTTGCACACATGCATCAAAGCCGATCCAAAATGAATCGATGCTTCAAAATCTTTCGTGTGAATCCACAAAGATACTGGCGTCCGCCCGCTCCCCCGACTCATGTTGTTTTTATGGGGATTATTATGCTATCAGTTTACCAATTGTTGGCGTTGGGGTGGCTCCTTAGGGATGATTCCGTAGACCGGACCCTTCTCAGTTTTTCTCTTTTTGTCTGCCAATGGTTCCTAGCTCCCCACCCCTCTCCAAGGCAATTATTTCCGTACGAGTATGCATCTCTCACTGTCTGCATGTCTGTACCGTCATATGTACACAAATACACACCATCCCCACACCGGTCTCTCCTTTTTCAAGGTCTTGCTCCATTTTTTTTGGTGTGAACCTTCTCAGGCTGACATTCCCCAAAGCAGTTTGCTAATGAATTTTATTAAGGAAAGGGAGAGAGAGAGAGAGAGGAAAAAAGAGCAAACCTTCCACACTTCTTTGGTTTATGTTTAGAAGCGAGCCTTGCAGGTCTGAGCTAAGCTTTTTGGTATGTTTTAGCTGAGTCCAGACTACGGGCTGTATGTTTTGAAACTCACATCATTGAGTTTTCTCAAAAGCCGTCACCGCAATTCCCTCTTTAAATTTCATCTGGACTGTCTCAGACAGCCCCAGCTGACCCCATCATTTCCTTCTCTTATTGCTAACATGCTTCTCCATACACGCACAGCCCGATGCTATTTTTCAGAAGAAAGTAAAAAAATACATATATATTAGGGTTCCTTCCCTTCCAGATGTAGACATTTGGTCGCCCGAGGAGCACCAAGAGGACATAGAAAATGAACGTGAGCTTGGAAAGGACAAAGCGCGGCACGTCACGAAGGTACGTGTAAGGATAAACTCACAGAGCCCTCGGAGCAGGATTTGGCAACCAAACTGGCTTGTTGAGCCAAAAAGCCAGCCAGGGCACGGAACCTTGTTATTACGGCTTGCTTTGTGAGGAAGAGGCGGAGGGAAAGTGCGAAGGCTGCGTGCTGCGAAGCCTGCTTAGAATCCTGGGGGAAGATGCCATGAGGCGGGGCTCAAAGAATCCTGCGTCTAACAAGGACACGGATGCTCTCAACTTTCTTAAAATATAAAAGAAAAAAAAATGACCCCCCCCAAAAAAAACACAACCAAAGCAAGGCACCTCTCTTACTACTTTTTTAAATTTCCAACGAGGATCCTGGGTCCTCTGCTGAATTCTATGGCCTTCGACCAAGTTCCAGACACAGACAAACTGTGAAGGACTGGCTAGAACCCGGGTGAGAAACAATGCATTCGAATGGAGGGAGTAGAGATTGCAGGTGGTTTCAAACTAGTGCCCGGTCAGTTGCAGAGGGAATTAGACTGAATGGCTTCCATAGCTTGGGTTAAGTCGGTCCACAGTGCCTGATTACCACCATCAAAATGAGAAGTGAAGCATCATTAGCCAATTATTTTTATCATTCTCTATCTCTTTCTTTTAAAGTTCCAGACATATTTGGATCATGCTTTTTTTTCATTTAATATTAGATCGGTCGTCTAAAATTAATACTATTTGACACTTTTTGCAAACTTTTAAGCATAGCAATTTCATAAGTTTACCCTCGCCATCCCCTCCCTTTAATAACCTGTTTTTAGTTTCTTGTGATTGAGTCATAACTTTGAGTCTAGTTATTATGTTGGTTTTGTTTTGTTTCTTCTTCTCTGATGTCAAATTTAGTCACCCTTGATATTTCTGTGCCAGTCAAAACTTTGGAGAGATGCATATTTGGTTAAAGGGGAGAAACGATTTAAAACCCATGTTTAGAGTGGCGTCTGACAGGGATGGGGTGTCCTTCCTTTCCATTCTGTGGTCTGCTTCACGGAGCTGAGCTTCCCGGACCTTGTGGCCACTCTCATATGGAGGGCCAAGGCGTCCCGATGGCCTGGAGCCCTTTGCTGAGTGTCCTCAGTAGGTGCCTGGCACTCGACTTTAGCTCGTGGTGGCTCCATGTGACCGAACCGAATCATTCCACAGGGTTTCTAAATGGTCATCTTACCAGGTGTTTCTGGAAGCAGGTGAGCAGCCTTTCTCCCGAGGAACGGCTGGGTTGGCTCAAACCACTGACTTTCTGGGAGGAGCCCAGCTTTTCAGTGTTATATGCCACCAGGATTCCTTTCCAGGCCTTTCCTTTACTTCAAGCTAAGAAGACAAGAAGGAGAAGGGAAATATGGTGTCAAAAGCCATCCACGTGAAAGAAGGAAGGGCTGAGAGACGACCATACCATAAAGCTCAATGACAGAGTTAAATGCTGTTGTCCCACAGACCAGGAAGGGACTTCCATCGAGAGAGTTGTCCACGTACTTCTGAATGACCAGGAAAGAGAAAGAAGTTCCTTTGCCAATTCTGCACCGCAGGAGGGGATCACACATTCGGGAAAATGGCCCAGACTGGTGCAAACTGAAGCCAGAATGGTGAGAATGATGGTGGGAGGTTCCCCATGAACATGGGGGACAGATGGCTAACCAAGGGGGCAAAGGCCGTCTCCCTAAGAGTTTGCAGTAGCCAATGCTGTGAGGAATAACGAGACCTCAAGTTTTGTTGGCACCGTCTCTAATTTGTAGGGGAAGCCATCGATGGAGAAATTAAAGACTCATCTGATTTTAATCCTTCACTCCAGAAGGCTATAGAGAAAATGTACTCCAGCAGTTTAGAAATAATTTTCCAAGGATGATTTTTTTTAAAAAAAATTATGTAACTCAGCACATGTGATAGATGAATGAGAAAAGAACCCAAATTCTATTTGACTTCTCTGGTATATAAACACTTAAATTTATATTCTTTTAAAAGAGTCCTGTTGAGACCTCTGCTAAATGTACGAGTTTTGTTTTAAAGATTTCCAGAACATTATCAACTCACAACCAAACGCACTGCCATTGAGTCAATGCTGAAAAATGGTTTGAAAAGTTTTATCTTCCTGAGACTAAACATAACAATGTGTTTTAACACTAGTCTCCATAATTAGTAAAAGTAGGGGAAAATTCAAATAACATTTTGAGACCAATAGGTGGTGCTATAATTGTCTATATTTTAATTCAAAACAATATGCTCATTTTACTTTCCTATTCCTCAGTGGCATTAGAAATTTCCCTAAATTATCATAGTAGGGTTTTTCATGGGGGGAAAAAAAAATCCCTCATTGACTTTCCCATGCAGTTAACCACTGTGATCCATTTCTTTCTCACTGGAAAAATCAAATGTAATTCACAGTTAACTGAAAAGAAAGGAATCTATATACTGGCTGATCTTAGAGACATTGTTAGTCCCTTCCACACCACCACAATGAAAAGGTTTTGGCCATAAAGTGAGCCACAAGAATATTTTGGTTTCTTAGTGCAAATAAAAGTTATGTTTACACTATCCTGTCGTCTATTAAGTGGTGAAAAGCATTACAGGAAAAAAGTATGAAGTGCCATGAGAAAGTACTGCATGTTATATAAAGGGAGTCTGTGCCGCTGGGAAAATCGTGCCCATGGACGTGCTCAGTGCAGGATCACCACAGACCTTCAATTTGTAAAAAACCAAACCTAACCTGAAGCTCTGTGAAGCTCAGCATAGCAATGTGCAATAAAGGGAAACGGGCTGAAATCGTGGGCAGAAAGCATCTTTGTGGAAACAGACTATGCGATCCTTCTTTGTCCCCCTTTTGGGCCCCCCCCCCCCGAATGGGAATTCAATGGAAGGACAGAATTATATTTCATGTACGATTTGATGGTCTGGACTTCCTCCAGGTACTGGAGTTGGACAAAAAACCATGACCTCGGTATTGTGAAATCATGATTCTGTCATCCTTCAACCCTGGACTTGCTGAGCCATGGTGTACAAGAGAACCACAGAGATGTGGCAGGTGCCAAGGAGACAATGGACCCAGGGAAAGCTCGGCGTGCTCAAACCAAGTGCCTCTGATTTATCACCATGAAAGCCAACAGGCTCCTGGGATCTGACAAAAACTCCCAAAGGTTCAAAGACACTGAAAAGTGAAAAACCACTTCCATCACAATCCTTTCAAGTGCGAACCATCGGCTCAATTTCATAAGTTTCACTGGTGTTCACTCTCAAGACAGAAATCTAAAAGCATGATATTCCAGGTGTGTGTGTGTGTGTGTGTGTGTGTGTGTGTGTGTGTGAAACTGGCATACTGAAGAAATACTATCTGTTCAAAAAAGTCTTGTAAAAGTGCCAAAAATGAGGATGGCAGCTGCAACTAGCTGCCATATCAACCCTATCATTCCTCAAACATCTGGTTGGTTTTCCCCTCTCTTCCTCCAGATGTTTTGGTATCTTATAGAGATAACCTTAAACACTTGTCAGTATTGAGTGAGCAGCCTCGCTACTTAATGGAAGATGTGTTTGGAGAAGACATAATAATTTGCACAAGATTACAGCAGACAGAGTTTCCTCCTTCCCACCAGGAGACCTTTCTGGGCTGCCTGGTGACTTCCTGCTTCCCCCTGCTTGTTATTCTCTGCCGTTCAGGGATCAGGCTGCTTCCTTGGGGTTAGCTGATGGGGATTGGACGAGCCAACCCCAGCCTTCCCAGTATTATATTACATTAAATAGTCACTTTCATGGTCACACTAAATACTCGTGGTATTTAGGATATAACAAAGAGGAAGGAGAGATATTTGTCTTAGAAGCTAAGAGCAGCACTGAATATTCCTTCAAAGCACACACCCCTGAGAAACAGCAAACTGTTGCTGTGGAGTGGATTCTGACTCATAGTGACCACACATGACACAAAGCACAATGACTCTCTAGCACTTTCTTGGCTGTAATCGTTATGGAAGCTAATCGTCACCATTGTCTTCCTTGGTGCCTCTGGGTAAGTCGGAACCACCAACCTTTAGGTCAGTAGCTGAGGGCCAGTCATTTGCACTACTCAGCTCATCGACACCGAGTCGATGCTGACTAAGAGCGATGCCCCTGTGGATGTCTGAGATTGTAACTGTTTACGGGAGTAGAAGCCCCCTCTCTTCCAGAGGAGTGGCTGGTGGTTTAGAACTGCCGACCATGTGGATTGCTGCCAAATGCTGAATGTCTCTTAGTCATTGCTCCCAAGCAATTCCAAATCACAGTGACCTGATAGGACAGAGTAGAATGGATCCAGTGATTTTTAAGTCTGCAATCTTTATGGAAGCAATCTGCCACATCTTTCTCTTAGAAAGAAGCTGGTGGGTTTGAACCACTGATGTCTGCATTAACAGCTGAGGGCTTAATCACTGCTCCCTTAACTAAAAACCCTAACTCTGTGCCATCCAGTTGATGCTGATTTGTAGTGACCCCATAGGACAGGGTCGAACTGCCCCTGGGAGGTTTTGAGACTGTACCTCTTTAGAGGAGCAGGGAGTCTCATCTTTCTTCTACAGAGTAGCTGGTGGTTTTGAACCACTTACCTTGTGGTTAATAAACCATTACACCATCTGGAAAAGGGAGTTGATGGTCCTCTACTCTGATCTGCATCAGAGCCGCTGGGAACATTAATTTGGGACTGGATACAACAGCTTAAAGTGAATTCTGATGAATTAGGCTCATACAAAGGGGAGTAAGAAGAATAAAGACATGATAACATATGAGAAATCGTTTAAGGAATTATAGACATTTGGACAGAATAAGCGAAGGCTTGTGAGGCTGCAGACATGATAGCGAATAACTGAAGGACTGTCCTATGAAAGGGGCATTCCAGTGATTTGAGGTGATCCCAGAATGCTTATCAAGGATTCATCGAGAGAAGTTGCCATTTGGTTTTTCATTTCACTGTCAAGACGTTGGCATTGGATGTAAATAGCTATCTTTCACCACTGGGAAGTGAAATACAGCACAGCATGAGTCCAGCTATAAATTGAAATGAAATAGACGTCAGTAACCATGGTATATTTTTGGCTCAATAGCAAAAAGAATTTTCTTTAAATTAATCTTTTCAATAGATATTTATTGAACACCTATTATGTGCCAACTACGTATTGGAGCTCCGGGAATAAGACCGTGGACAAAACCAGGTTCTTCAAATCACAAGCCTTTCATTCCAGGGTGAAAGAGATAGAATAAATAAAGTTAAACCACATGGACTGTCAGGTGGTAGAGGATAGAGCGGTGGGGTGCTATGTTAGTCTGCCACCCACCTGTCGGTCTGTCATACTAGACTGGCTCATGTCTTGCTCTGATGTGACAACGATGCTTCCAGCATTTCAAATACCAGCAAGGTCGCCCTTGGCGAACAGATTTGTGCTGTGTTTCCAGACTAACGAACCAGCGCGCTGCCTCCAAATATTAGCAACTGAACACCTATGGCCCACAAAAGAATATTGCTTTGAACTTGTTATCAGGAGGGACCAATTGCAAAATAAAGGGCCGGCAGGATCTGGGACCCTTCAGGGAAAAGGGTTGGCTGCTGGGTGATTGACTTAAACAAGCTGGTTATCGTGGGTGACACAGGGCCACAACCTTTGTGCTTCTGTCCAGATGACCTCTTCGATTTGGAGACAACTCAGGGACAACAAACACGGCAGTCCATTAATACTATGGTGGTATTAGCCAGGAGCCCTGCTGGTGTAATGGTTATGTGTCTGGCTGTGGTTCTCAGCGTCAGCAGTTCAGAACCACCAACCCCAGCAAGATGGGCCTTTCCACTCCCCTGAGGAGTTTTGGTCTCAGAAATTCGCAGGGGCAGTTCTTCCCTGCCCAATAGGGTTGCTGTGAGTTGACATTGACTCGAAGGTCGTGAGTTTGATTTGTTTTGCACCTAAAAGGGAAAATTTTGGAGGCAGAGGCGAATGAGAGCCCATCACTGAACGTGTCCAAATGTGACTGAGTCAGCAATTTTGGAGGATATCCATTTTAGCCATTTTTTGTTTCTGTGCATGTGTATCCTCTTGGTTTTAGGCATTTGTTTGGCATGTGGGGCATGTTTTTATCAGCTCTGCATGGCTCACCCTTATTGACTATAGTCCCCATTGTATTGCTTAATCAA
The DNA here is from genome assembly GCF_050624435.1 of Tenrec ecaudatus. Lineage (NCBI taxonomy): Eukaryota > Metazoa > Chordata > Mammalia > Afrosoricida > Tenrecidae > Tenrec > Tenrec ecaudatus. The sequence continues at coordinate 14,040,608 of NC_134539.1, forward strand.
AGCTTGTGCACTGAAAGTCCTACGGAGTATCAGGCAGTGGATACAGTACAAAATAAACCCGCAGTCACCCCGTGGATCCTGATGGTCTGGTGGACAGCTTTGTGCTTAATCCCTGGGCCACCAGGGCTCTCAGGAGACAACCTATAACTTCTCCATCCCTAGTCCAATGGTAAATGGTTTATTTCCGCTATGTGCCTTCATCCTCTTCCTCTCTCCCCACTTCTTTCTCCCCCACTTCTTTCTTCTTTAAACCCTGGACAAACTAGGACCAATTTGTTAACATGTTTAATCATTAGTCAAGAAGTGGCGAAAGAGGAACAGAAATTCAACTCTTGGTGGAGACATGTGATTTGTTCAGTTAGGATTAGATTCTGTTGCATAGAGAGAAAATCTAAATTAACTATGACTTAACCACTCAAGGTTTTATTCTCTCATAAAAATCACAGAGGTTGGACGCGTCGAGCTGGCAGGGCAGTTGCATAAAATCTTCAGGGACCCTAGGGCCTTTGAAGTTGCCAGGACACCTCTGCAAGGTTCCCCTTGCTGTGGTCCTAGGGGGGACGGGAGGGCCATTCACCGTAGTATACATTTGAACTTACAAAAACGAATGCTAACATCAGAATTGCTCTCATCTGTTTTATATCTTGGGGTTTCTGTTTAATAAAAAATGTTGGTGCTAAAGAAATTGGAAAACTACTAATCTCTTTCCCAGAGAGGGATATTGAGACCCAGAGAAATGGTGTTCCTTGCTGGAGTTTGCATAGCTAGCGATTGACAGGATCGGAATGAGAACCAGAGTCACCTAATCACATCTGCACCATTTCCACTCTATCGGAACAGCAGTGTCTTATTCAAATCACACAGGGCAGTGAAGACTGAAGTTGAAGAACTGAAGCATATCACAGCATCACATCTGTCCACCAGACCATCCACAGCTGTAGAGCATGGCCTAAAGATGACCGCATGCTATGGATTCAATTGTGACCCTCAAATACACGTGTTATAAACCCTTACCTCAGGATGGAGCCATGGATGAATAACAGTGAGACACCCAGCTGTTAGCTGAAAGGTCAGTGTTGCAAACTCACTAGAAAGATGCCCAACTCAGTGTCATCGCGTTGATTCAGACTTACAGTGATCCTGTAGGGCCGGGTGGAACTGCTCCACAGAGTTTCAGAGACTAAATCTTTATGGGGGTAGGCTGCCTCGTTTTTCTCCCTCAGAGGAGCTAGTGTGTTTGAACAGCTGATCTTGCAGTTCACTGTTCAATAACTCACCCAGAGTGTCACCAGGACCCCTTTCCATAGAGATCACAGCCTTGCAAACCCGAGAGGGCTGGTCTACTTTGTCACATGGGGTGGCTGAGTCAGAGGTGACTTGGTGGCAATGAGTTACAACTGTGGACGTCATACCTTTCAGAAAAGGCCATTATCAATGTAAGATGTATCTTAAACCTATCACTTAAGAGATAGGAAAGGAGCAGTTCAGGCACAAAAGCAGGGAGGCCCCGGTGGAGGAGGACAGAGGTCAGGCCATGTGAAAATCCCCCAAAGAACCAAAGAAGCAGAGCTGAGAGGAAACAAGGCCCTTTCCCCTGCAGCTTCTGGAATTCATACTTGCAGCTTCAGAAACTGAGAAAATAGATGGATGTGAGTTAACATCACCCACTTGTGGTGTTCTAGGATGGCACCACTAAGCAGCTAAGATACGATGCGCTTATGTGTGGCAAACTATGAATAAATGAATAATCTTCAAATATGAATAATCTCTATCTTGGGCAACCTCAGACCATTATGGGACAATGACTTGAAACCTAGGATAACACGAGCATGTAGAAAAAAATAATAAAAGTGTTCCTGGTGACCTACAAAAAATATAAATGTTCTTTTGAGAAAACAACTTTCTGCTAGTTAGTTCCTATACCAATGTGTCCTAAAACCTCCCAGTTTGACTGTCTTCTCCCTTCTCGTCCAAAGAAACTTCAGTGCTTTGGGGAGTGCATTCTGCCCATCCAGTGCAGAAGCAATAATGATGTAGGAAAAGTGATTGGTCAGATTGGGAATTTTTCCTTTTATAGCAAAACTACTAAACAACACCGCTGTTAGGAAGCCATTCAAATAGAACCTCTGTGAAGATCAGGCAACATCATTTCAAAGACAGGTTTAAAGGATGCTTGGAAAGGAGAAATCAGCCTGAATCAGTTCCTATGCTGTGTGCAGTTGCACTGACTGAATTCCCATTTCTGCTTAGAACCGTAGAAGCCCAGGCCACTCGGCCCAAACCACAAACAATAGTTCTTTGTCTAAGGGGAGTCCATGGTTGGGTTGTACATGCAAACATGTGTGATTGTAATGTGTAGCCAGATGATTACGCCTTCATTTCAAACACGCATCTGCCCATAGTCTCTCAGCCCAGTCCTGATGTATGCATTGAACAAACCACCACACAAGAAAGTATGGCGAACCCTCTGTTTCCTTGTCTCGGTTTTTCAAAGTGAGATTTTATCCTATGTGTGATTTGTTCCCTTCTAGCTTAGAGATAGCTACAATTACCCAGTGCTGCACAGGGACATGAGAGAGGGGTGCAAGTAGATGACACTGCAGGGTGCACAGCAGCAGGAGCTTCTGGGGAAGGTAGGAGAAGGAAGGCGATGGCTAATGCCACTCCTGGAGTGGGTCTTTCCAGGTGTTGCACATCTGGTGTGTGCTGCTGGCAGTGGGGGCAGGGATTGTGGCACCGGAGTCAAATGTGAAGCAGCAGAGTGTGTTCTGGAGCATTCCAATGATATGTATATATTCAAGGGGAGGTATTGACTCTTACATGTGTGCTTGTGTGTGCATGAGTGTAGTTGGCAATCGGTTGTGCTTGTGCTTCGAAATATATGAGTTTCTCTTAGCACAAGAAACAGCATCCACCCAGGAGGCTTCAATCCACTCAGGGAGGACAGGTCACTTTTAAGATGATCAGGAGGACAATGAATACAGCAATCAACCAGGTTTGGTCTGGAATTAAAATAGAGCTAGGGCTGACTGATGAAATGATATTAAAATGGCATTTCCTTCTCCTTGCATCCATCAAGGCCCAGCACGTGTAGAAGGCAAAGACAAATGCTGCAGCATTTGGTTATATTTAGTTATGCTTTGAATGTAATCATGTGTACTGTTGATTCATCAAATAAATGCTGCTGCTAGTTGTCTTGAAGTCGATTGTGACTTATGGTCACCCCATGGGTACAGAGCAGAAATCTTCAATGGGGCTTTCTGAGCTGCGATTCTTTCAGAATCAGATCACCGGGCCTGCCTTCTGAGGCACCTCTGGGTGTGTGTGTGCCTTTGGACCATCAGTTCATAATTGAGTGCTTAACCATTGACTCACCCAGAGAGCCCTCAGCAAGTGAATATAAGCTGTTATCAACACTTTAAAATGGCCAACTACTGTATTGTTTGAAAACAATGACATTTATTCTCCTACCACATTTTATCCACTGTTATAGAGTACAAAAGATACCCCACTCCCAAATACGTAGAGTCTTAACAAGAACAAAGACAACACAAACACGCAGACCTATCATCCAGATAAGGATGTTATAGCATGGAATCAAAATGGCACCCAAAGATTCACAGTCAGGAGGCTAGTTAAATAGGCATGGAACAAAGAAACTGCCACACATTCATGACTGGTGGCCGATCGATGCATCACAGTTACAGGTGGGACGATAGAAGCTGGGAAATGGCCATGATTAGGACACTAGGTTAGACAGAAGGGCTTTCAAGATTGGTCTCCAGGCCTTCTAGTCAAGGCAGTCAGGAAAAGACTGCTAGGACATGAGCATGAGACCTCCTGTACTGTCTCTAGTACTAGGATCTCCATCAAAGACATAGCCAGGCAAGCTCGGACTGGCTGGAGAAGGTAACCTGCTTCCCAAGGTACTCTGCCTGAGAACAAGGTTATCTACATCCTTGGTCAATGATCAGGAGTAATGCAGTGGAGGCTTAATTGATGTCAAAACTCTGCTAATGGGTTTGGAGGCAGTCCCTGCAATCCAGAGCCCTTTGCAAATGGTGGCACTCGGGATTTGAACCCTCATACACTAAGAGGAGAAATGCTGACTTCACAGAAGTCATCTTCAAAGTTGACCAGGATAAATAGCCAATGAGGTCTATGATTCTGATCCAATTCCTCATTACTGCTGTTGTTTAGATAGCTTAAGGTCAAAGCCAAAGATTAGATTTTTGAAAGACTAGTTAAAGAATTGGGTTGTGCCATGATGGAGTTAGATTAGGGAATATTGTTATTTTGCTTTGGTTATTCTTTGTTAACAGATACTTGGCTTTAAAGGAGCCAAAGAGCCCTTTATTCATCATTAATGGATTTTTTTCTTTCTTTTAAAAAATCATTTTATTGGGGGCTCATACAATTCTTTTTTTTAATTTTTTTTTATTTTAACAATTTATTGGGGCTCATACAATTCTTTTCACAGTTCATACATATGCATACATCAATTGTATAAAGCACATCTGTACAGTCTTTGCCCTAATCATTTTTTTCTCTTTTCTTCTTTTACATTTTATTAGGGACTCATACAACTCTTACCACAATCCATACATATACATACATCAATTGCATAAAGCACATCCATACATTCCCTGCCCCAATCATTCTCAAGGCATTTGCTCTCCACTTAAGCCCCTTGCATCAGGTCCTCTTTTTTTCCCCCCTCCCTCCCCATTCCCCCCTCCCTCATATGCCCTTGGTAATTTATACATTGTTATTTTGTCATATCTTGCCCTATCCGGAGTCTCCCTTCCCCCCTTCTCTGCTGTCCCTCTCCCAGGGAAGAGGTCACATGTGGATCCTTGTAATCAGTTCCCCCTTTCCAACCCACTCACCCTCCACTCTCTCAGCATCGTCCCTCACACCCTTGGTCCTGAAGGTATCATCCACCCTGGATTCCCTGTACCTCCAACCCTCATATGTACCAGTGTACAGCCTCTGTCCTATCCAGCCCTGCAAGGTAGAATTCGGATCATGGTAGTTGGGGGGAGGAAGCATCCAGGATCTGGGGGAAAGCTGTGTTCTTCATCGATACTACCTCACACCCTAATTAACCCATCTCCTCTCCTAAACCCCTCTATGAGGGGATCTCCATTGGCCGACACTTGGGCCTTGGGTCTCCACTCTGCACTTCCCCCTTCATTTAATATGATATATATATACACATACATATATACATATACACATATATACACATACATACACACACTTATATATTTTTTTTTTTTGCATGATGCCTTATACCTGGTCCTTTGGGCACCTCGTGATCGCACTGGCCGGTGTGCTTCTTCCATGTGGGCTTATTTGCTTCTGAGCTAGATGGCCGCTTGTTCACCTTCAAGCCTTTAAGACCCCAGACACTATCTCTTTTGATAGCCGGGCACCATCAGCTTTCTTCACCACCTTTGCTTATGCACCCATTTGTCTTCAGCGATCCTATCATGGAGGTGTGCAGTCAATGATATGATTTTTGTTCTTTGATGCCTGGTAAATGATCCCTTTGGGACCACTCGATCACACAGGCTGGTGTGTTCTTCCATGTGGACTTTGTTGCTTCTGAGCTAGATGGCCGCTTGTTTATCTTCAAGCCTTTAAGACCCCAGTCACTATCTCTTTTGATAGCCGGGCACCATCAGCTTTCTTCACCACATTTACTTGTTCACCCACTTTGGCTCCAGCCGTTGTGTCGGGAGAGTGAGCATCATAGAGTTCCAATTTAATAAAAGAAGGTATTCATGCATTGAGGGAGTGTTTGAGTAGAGGTCCAAGGTCCTTCCGCCACCTTAATACTTGACCTATAAATATAGACACATAGATCTATTTCCCCATCCTCCTATATATATTTGCATGTACATGTCTTTGTCTAGACCTCCATGAATGCCCTTTGACTCCTAGCTCTTTCCTCCATCTCCCTTGACCTTCCTCCTGCCCTACTACCATGCTTCATCGCCACCTGGGCTAGAGTATACCTCTTCTCTAAGCAACCTTATCCTTGATCATTTCCCACCAGGCCTGCCACTCCCACTTCTCTACCATTTGGGGTCCCATGTTTTTCCCTTGTCCCTGAGTTTGTTAACACCACTTCCTTACCCCCCCACCCCCCCACCCCAAGTCCCCCCGGAACTGTCGGTCCCGTTGTTTTTCCTCCAGATAGTTCATCCAGCCTGTCCTATTCAGACAGACCTGTGGAGTCACTAACATGCACGAAAACTAGACAGAGGAAAACAAAGCAACAGTATACAACCAGACAACAAAACAACAAAAACAAACCACTGACAAAGAACAGAACAAAACAGTTCACAAGAGAAAAGCTTGTAGTTAGTTCAGGGATCGTTTGCTGGCCCTTAGGAGCGTTTTCCAGTCCAGTCTGTTGGGGCACCACGCCCTGGCCCCAAAGTCCACTTTCAGCATTCCCTGGGGACCTTGCCACTCCATTCCCTTGCTGTTCCGCTGCACTCCCCCAATGATTTGCCTCGGTGTGGTGGGATCAGGTCAGGTGCAATTCGCACACTGTGTCTCCGGTGCTGTCCCCTGTATCGCCCTTAGTCACTGAGGGGCATCATGTCTCATAGTGGGGCCAGCCATGTTCTCTCTGTGGACTGGCTGCTCTACTCAGGAACATCATCATCACGGCCTGGTGGGCCAGGCTGTGCTCCACTCTCTCCTCCTGCCCCTTCATCTGCTCCCGTGTGCTCTGATCAGATATGTCCATCTCCCAGAGCTTTAATGGATTTTAATGTGAATTTAGCCACAATATTTTTATACTATAGTGGGCTAACACAGCAGTAGAAATACAATGGTTGATTGCAAGGCTTACATTGGACTGCTGGCTAGATATTGAGACAACAGATCCTGTAAGTTCTCTTACAGCACACCTATCCCACCATAATTTATAGAGTAAAAAAAATGAGATAGGACATGTGGTAGTTGGATGATTTTTTTTTCCCAACTAGATACTCAGGGCTAGGGGTGGAGTCAAAACTGTCAATCAAGTGGCAACTTGATGACATCTCTTTGAGGGTGTGAACTCCTCCCCTCCCTGCCCCTGGGACTCCCTACCTGTTGGAACTCTGCCTGCCTTAAGAGGTGGACCGATGTGGACCAGCTGACCTTGAGAACTGCCCGTGCCCTGTTGTGTCTCCACTGACTTTGGATTCACTGGACGACACATCCACTGACCTGTGATCTCACTGTTCTGGATCCCTGGCATGTGGCTCCGTGAGTCTGTGGAGGGACTTCTGGACTTGAGTTGGACTGGGCTGGAATGACTTGTTGGCGTATAATTACTTCTTGGTATAAAGTGCTTTCTTACACATAAGAGTGTCACTGAATTTGTTTCTCTCTACAACCCATCTAACAAAGGATACATGCTTTCGTTTCCCTTATTTATGATTTTCATAGAAGAGGGTTTGATATTTTGAAAATAGTGGCAACAGAATCTTTAATGTGAGTGGTCACAGTACAGCAACCGAATGTTGGAAAGAAACAGCAAAGTCTTGGAACCTCCCTTATGGTAGATAAGGGACTCAGGGAGGACTTTCGAATTTTACCCCTTGGTATTTACAGCTATGAGAGTTTGACCCCCAGACCATATATGGCTCTGCCACCTCAAATATCTGTTTGTTTTTCTTCCTTTTTACATCATAATGCTAACACTGTGCTAGCAAATCAACTACATGAATAACACTTTGTGCCCTTTCAGTTCAGACTGTCAAGTCTCCAAACTTCACTTCCATCTGTTTGCTGGAAGTTCACCAATGATGCTGTCATAGACCCTCCAGGACAGAGGCATGTGTAAGGTCATTTTCAAGATTTTGACTGGTTCCATGAAGGGTCAAAACACCTAGACCAAAGCTACATTTGAATGTTCTTTGTTTGTTATCTGGGACTCCTCTTGGAGGGCCTTGCTTGGATAAGAATCAGAGGGCTCCTCCCAGATGAATGTACAGGCAGACACTTGATGCTCCAAAGTGCAGGGGAGTTGGGTGTAGCCAATAAAGAAGCTATAGTGATCTAGTGAGAAGTTAGGACATGTTACAGCTAGGGTACCCTAACATCATCACATGGCTTCTATATGTCCAGTGATAGCCATCAGCCACATACACCGGATGAGTAAATAACCTCACACATAATTAGGATGTTTATTTGCCTTGAAGTCATGAGGTTCTTCAAGCACATTTATGTATTAAAAGTGCGTCTTAGTAGAAGTGTTCAGCCTGTATCCCGTTTCTTATTTACTGCCTAAATGAGCATAAAACCAACAGCTATGTTCTCTGCTTTGAGAGTTGCTTTTTTGCACAAGAGGCATTTTCCAGAGTTGCTTTGAATTGGCCCTTAGACACCACTTCAGTGTTGATGCTGCTGAGACGTGGGGCTTAACAGTGAAGTAGACTACATGTTCCTTGGTTTTGCTTTATATTGAAAAAGAGCTTGTGTGGACGCTTAAATAGCGCATCGTGCCAGTGGTCTGAGCCTGTTCTTCCATCTCCTTCTGAAGCCTGTTGAATGCTGATCTCTGGACTCTGATACCCAGTCTGGACTGCCAGGTGGCATTGACACGTCATAGAATTTGACCAGTTGCTCTGGGGATGCCACCTTCCTGTTAACTGGTTTTCACGATTTTCAAACTGTCTCCAATTTTAGAAAACCAGCTTCACCTAGAGGGGTCAGCAGAGGAGGTGTGCATTTTCTGTCTCTGCTTGTTCTGAAGCAGACCTTTCTGTCTCAGGAGAACGGGTGCAAGCAAGCAAAGGGAGGCAGGAAGAACTCCTGATGGCGAATTTGAAAGGGAAACTACCTTAAGCTGGGTCAGGTCCCACGTATGCATATTCTATTAAGGCAGGTTTCTGATGACATGAAGTAAAGCATTACTGTTGGGTTTCTCAAGAGACTTAGAGAGTGGCGGGCCACGGGGGTGATGTAGCTGGAGAGAGGTAAATTTAATATCTCTATGACTCTTGTAAGGAACCCTGGTCGCCCGGTGGTTAAATACTAGGTTGCTGGAACCCACCCAGGACTCTGTGGGAGAGAAGGCCTTCCTGTGTAAAGATTATAGTCTATTTACCCCCGAAATCCCCTTTCCCTCCCTGTCACAACCCCCGCCTCATATTCCCTATAGCCTCTGCTATCAGTTATTCTCATTATGCCTTCATTTCTCTTGTGCTTCACAGCTGGGAGACCCAACAGAAAACAATAAAAAAACAAAATCTCGCTAAGGTGGTAAGGCTAAAATCATAACGGTACGAAGACAAAAAGACAGATAATGATACTTGTCCCTAGTACACATTCAGCTTGTGTCTAAAGGGGGAGGAGGGTCCACTGAACAAATGTTCAGTTTGGTCCAGCATAATCAGGATTACAATGGTCTCTGCCTGATAGTAAGGCTGAGCAAGGCTCTTGCCTGTGCCTGGAACGGATCTGCCAGTGGCTCAGTAGGACTAGATACTCTGCAGATGGGTTTTGGGATCCCACTGTCCTCCTTAGCCTTCTACAAATTGGGTATTCATAATTTTAGCTCTGATACCTTTCACCATATTAAAATAAAAACATTTTATTGGGGGCTCATACAACTCTTATAACAATCCATCCATTGTGTCAAGCACATTTGTTCATTTGTTGCCATCATCAGTCTCAAAACATTTGCTTTCTACTTGAGCCCTTGGTATCAGCTCATTTCCTCCCTCCCTCCCTCCCTCCCTCCCTCCCTCCCTCCCTCCCTAACAAACCCTTGATAATTTATACATTATTATTTTGTCATGTCTTGCACTGTCCAATGTCTCCCTTCACCTACTTTTCTGTTGCCCATCCCTCAGGGAGGGGTTTATATGTAGATCATTGTGACTGGTTCCCCCTTTCTTCCCAACTTTGTCCTGACCCTCCTGGTATCGCTACTCTCATTATTGGTCCTGAGGGGCTTATCTATCCTGGATTCCCTGTGTTTCTAGCTCTGATCTGTACCAGTGTACATGTTCTGGTCTAGAAGAATTGGTAAGGTAGAATTGGGATCATGATAGTGAGGGGCGGAAGCATTAAAGAACTAGAGGAAAGTTGTATATTTTAATAGTGCTATACTGTGTCTTGACTGGCTTGTCTCCTCCCTGAGACCCTTCTGTAAGGGGATTCCCAGTTGCCTACATGTGGGTTTTGGATATCCACTCCGGATTCCCCCTCATTCACAATGATATGCTTTTTGGTTTTTGATGCCTGATACTTGATCCAATGGATACCTTGTGATCAAAGCTCGTATGCTTCTTCCATGTGGGCTTTGTTGCTTCTCAGCTAGATGGCTGCTTGCTTATCTTCAAGCCTTTAAGACCCCAGAAGCTATATCATTTGATAGCCTGGCACCATCAGCTTTCTTCACCACATTTACTTTTGTCTTCAGCAATGGTGTCACGAAGGTGAGCATCAAGGAATGCCAGTTTAATAGAACAAAGTGTTCTTGCATTGAGGGAGTACTTCAGTAGAGGTTCAATGTCCATCTGCTACCTTAATACTAATCCTATAATATATGCACATATAATATTTCCCCATCATGATATATAAATATATTTATGTACATGCCTGTATTTAGACCTCTATAAATGCCCTTTTCTTGCTAGTTCTTTCCTCTATTTCCCTTTATTTTCTTTTTATTCCACTATCACGTTCAGCCTTCATTTTGGTTTCGAAAATTCTTTTTTTAAATCATTTTTTAGGGGATCATGCAACTTTTATCACAATCCATAAATACACCAGTTGTGTAAAGCACATTTGTTCAATAATTCTTCTTGGTTACATTGCCCTTTATCAAGCCTCCTAAATATACCCTTCTCAACACCGATTTTGGATCACTTGTTGTTCCCTTGTCCCTGGGTTTGTTAACACCACTTCCTTTCCCCCACCTCCCCCTCTCCCATGTCCCCCAGGAATCATTGGTCCGTTGTTGTTTTCTCCTCCAACTTGTTTATCCTGCCTATCTTATCTAGATAGACCTCCAGAGATACTAATAGGCACAAAAGCAAGACAGAGCAAAACAAAGCAGCAAAAGAAAACAAAAAAATATAACAACAAAAAACAGTGACAAAAAAAAGAAAAGCCTGTAAATAGTTCAAGGTCTGTTTGTTGACCTTTAGGAGCCTGATGGCCACACCCTGGCCCCAAAGTCTGCTTTTGGTATTCCCTGGGGACTCCATTGCTCTGTTCCCCTTGCTGTACTGTTGCACAACCCTAGTGTCTCATCTCAGTGTGGTGAGGTCAGATCAGCTGCAATTCCCACACTGTTGTCGTCCCAGTGTTGTCCCCCATAGCACTATGGGTTAACAAGGGATGTCGTGTCTCGTAGTCGGGCCGGCCCTGTGGTTCTCTTTGTGGATTGGCTGCTCTGAGCAGGAATATCATCCTCAGGGCTTGGTGGCCCAGGATGTGCTCTACTGCCTTTTCTTCTCTCATCATTTGCTCCTGTGTGCTCTGATCAGAGATGTCCCTCCCCCCGAGCTGTAGCTTCAGTGCTGTCCTCTGAAGTGAATTTTTCTGTGGGGAGAGAAGGTTGTCCATGTAGTTGGGATTAGGGCCGGTCCTTCAGACCTACCATATTCAAATTTTGTAATTGTCATCTTTGGATCACACAAGCTGGTATGCTTCTTCTGTGTGGATTTAGTTGACTCCTCGCTTAGATAGCTGCTTGTTTGAATACAAGTCGTTAAGACCCCAGCAACGATTCCGATTGATAGCCAGACACCATCTACTTTCTTCACCACACTTTGCTGTAAAACCCTTATCCTCCGTGATCATTTTGTGAAGGTGGAGGGGGGCGAGAGTACCAGAACTGATTGTGACTGTACAACTCATGGCAAAGGCAATGTAACTATGGCGGCAGGGGGTGCACTAAAATGGATGTGGTGGTGACCTTACAGTGCCCCTTGATATGATTGAACGATTGAACTATGGAATTGTATGACATGTAAATTATGTTCCAATAATTCTGTTGGAAAAAAATATTGCCATCTAGGAAACCCTGTGGGGCAGTTTCCTCTGTCCTTTGGGTCACTATGACTCAGAACTTACTCAGTGGTGCACCACAATGTCAATGAGGCATAGGCTTTCTTAACTTTTGCCACGAGATAAAGCCTAAGTTATAATTCTCGAAATCATTCTAAAAGGATCTTTGTGTCATTTGACTTCCTCTCCCCACTCACTTAATGGTGTCATGATATTTACAAAGCCATAAGAATTGGAGATGTCTTGAAGAATCAACAGAGACTTCAGAGGAGACTTGTGAAGGCTCAATTTTGTCCCAAAGGTACAAGATTCGGTCCACCAGTTACATTTTCAACTCTTAGGATCCAAAATTGATGTGCAATTCCAGCCGAGGTTCAAAATGGAAAGAGGCTCGGAAGACCTCTTTGGAGTTCAAAGTATCTGGACCCAGAGGAAACCAAAACTGCCCTAGCTCGAGAGAGATTCAACTCTCTGGTAGATTAAATTCAGCTAGTAAATTAATTTTATATTCCCTAATAATTAGCTTTGTGAATCTTGTGCCATCAGAGACTCTATTAATGGAAACACAAATGACATTTGCTGTTGAAAAATATTCTTTCTACGGAAAGCTAACCAGAAATAGATTTTTTACAGGACCGAATTTGTTTTTGTCAGGTTCCGGGTTAGAAAACTGATCAGGAAACCCTTGCCTTTCCGGAATAGCCTCCCGTGGCTTCGACACCTCCTGAGTCCCAGAAAGCAGAGGGAGAGACCCACCGTTGGTGCCCCTTCTCCCTGTCCCTCTTATCTGATGTGGTCTCCAAATCATCCGTTGAAATCCGTGCAGTTAGAAGCTGGTTTTGATTGAGAACTCTGACATTTCCAGCTGCAGCAGCAACCGGCCACCCTTGATAGGGAACTACTTTTCCTGTAGACACGGAGAGTAATTACTTGTGTTGAGATTTCTTCCCCCTTTCCAAGGAAGTCAGCTTGCTCGGCCAACGTTATCAAGCATAAAAGAACGCTGCCCCCTCCGAATCAGTGCAGCCCTCTGCTTTTGGCTCAGGATTTCTGAGCCTTTCACTGGCGTTCCTCTGGTCTTCATATCCTGTTTTTCTGTTTCCACTTAGACATGCCAATTAAGGAAAGATATGGTTTATTTTTAAAAATAGGGTCCTAGGACTGACTGCAAAGAGGGCTTTTAAACAGGCCTGAACTCTTCCATCAGGATTACCCAAACCTAATAAGTAAATCCCGTGTTGAAGGGTGACCTTGCCAAGTCGCCAATCAGCAAGGCTGGCTTGAGGTTGGTAGCAGCCCAGACTTCAAGCAAAGTGACTCCTTTCTTCCAGGCTCAGGAGTCTACCTCCTCTTCTGGATCCAGGCTATGGCATGGGCAAGATGCTGTGAGAAGAGCATGACAGTCGTCTGGTGTTGTGGTTCCCCAAATGTGCTGCCCCAACTGGCATTCCTTGTGCCACTTGTTAGGGGGCCCTGGTTATCCAATGGTTAAGCCCCGAGCTGTTAACCAAAAAGTTGGTGGCTATTACAAGGCACATCCCCAGGCCCGCGCCACACTTGGTTGGGGCCCTGTTTCATTGTTGTCTTAGCAGACTGTGATGGTTTGGTTTTTATGTCCACTTGGATGGGCTAGGATTTTCCCAGGACAGGACTGATCCAGCACGGTGTATTCAATTCCATGGTGGGAGAATGGAAAAAACAACAACACAAAGCCTCATTGCCATTGAGTCAGTTCTTCCCCATAGGACAGGGTAGAACCGCCCCCGTGAGTTTCTGAGACTGTAACTCTTTTCAGGAGCCGAAAGCCTCTTCCTTCTGTCAGAGCAGCTAGGGTTCAGCTCAGGCTGAACTGCTGACCTTGTTGTTAGCAGCCTACCTTGCAACCCACTAGGCTCCCACCTTAAATGGTCATAGCCCCGTGACAATTGAGGGAGTTTCATGAAGGGTTTTGCCTACTCAGTATAAATTTATAACATACATAAAATAGCTCACTCCTAATGCTGCAATGGGACCCTGTATCTGGTACGTGGATCTCCTGATGCCAAGAGTCATCGTTGGACTGCTTATCTTGGATCCCTTCAACTCTACATCCACCAACCCGTGGTCTGCCTGCTTCATCTTATGTCTGATCCATGGACTTGAACCGGATTGGATTGACCCACTTCTACAATGGTGTGAACCATTTCTTGATGTAAATCTCTTTCTATTGACATCCGCATATAAGAGTCACTGGTTTGGCTTCTCTGGAGAACCCCCCTCCCTAACATACGAGACCTCCTGGTACGTCCAGTGCAAGCCAGACGCTGAGAGCCCTGGTTCCAGTGGGTTAAGTTGAACTTCATGTGGCATCTTGAATTGCACAGTGAGTTTATGGGCAGATCAGTCAGTAGCGAGAGTGGCATCAACATTCTTAAATATATTAGGACATCCTGATATTTAGCTACTTCTCTTTCTTTCTTATACACACCTATGCCTACATATAGATATCAGCTTACATATCTTGTACCAGTCATTCAAAAAGTTATATGTTAAACTATATATGAAATACAATTCCAGAAATTGGGAATGTTACAGTGAAAAACAATGACTAATACACCGATCCCATGCTATTCATCTAGTAGGGGAGACCTGGGGAAAGCAGGGTAGGTAGAGGTGGAGTGCTATTTTGGATAAAGAGGTTAAGGAAACAAAGAAAACACTCCAGCCTTGTCTCCACTCTTTTCAGCCCTTGTTTTTCACTTCTCTTTGCTGCAGCAGTGAGCCTCACATGGACCAACTCAACAAACCACATCATAGTTGGCCTTTTGTCTCCAGTATCTTCACAAGAACTGCTATGCCCACTCAGCCCAATTGCACGGTGCACGCACATGCTCAGTTTCCCAAAGGGGAATCCCAGTAGGAGAAACACTTGACTAACTGCAGGAGCGACAGTGGAGAAATACTCCCCATCCTCATTTGGGGCAGACAGTTTTGGGGATTATTCTGCAGGATCTTCAGGGAGACCCATTCACTCTGAGGTTCAGTTGCCACCCCAATGACTAGGACAATGGTATGCTCTTGAATTAGCTTTTTCTTCTTCCTCCTTCCCTCTTTCATATCAGTTTTTAAGCTGCTATTGTTAATTTGATCTCACATAGATGATGCAGGCATGCATGCTTTACTAACTGAAATAACCGGTTTTTTCATGCAAAGAACACTTTAGGGGGTAGTTTTGGTTTAAGGTTTAATGTTGGTCTCAGGGTGGCAGTGGCAATCTTTAAAGAATGTATGAGTGATAGATTGAATTATGCAGGCAGCACCAAAAAACAAATGATGGAAGAGCTAATGTCAAGGAACACAAGGAGGACAAAAGTGTTTTCCAACTGATTGTGGCAGCAGTTGTACAACAGTTCTATACTTCTTGACACAACTGGACTATTGAATGCTGAGATGTGTATTATGGCCTCGTAAAATGGTTTTAAAAATAATGCCAGAAATACACAGAACCTCTGAACCAAAGTGAATTGGTTGATGTTCAACCATTTCAGAAGGAAGGGTAAGTTCAACAACTGATGGTGTTGGAGGAAGAAATCTAGGCCGCACTGAAGGTATTGTCAAAAAACAAGGCTCCAGAAAGGCCAAAGGAGATGCTTCAGCCAATACAAGCAGTGATGGAAGAGCACATATGTCTATGTCAAGAAATTTGGAAGAACATTACCTAGCAACAGAGATCCATATTTGTGCCCAGGGAAATGGTGTGAGGGACCTTTGCTGGCTAAGCAAATGAGGAGGATATCCAACTCCACACCCAACCAAGGCGAATTACCTCATCCAGGGGGCAGGTATGTCTCCATCCTCCATCCTGCCTCCATCTGATGCTGGTACCCACTGCTCCTCCCAAAATCACCTAATTCTCTACTGGGTTCAATAAGCTGTTGCAATGACCATGTACACCCATGATGAGGGGAGTTACAACAAGCCAGGACCAGGAAATACTAGAGATAGCCTTTGGTCCACAGCAGCACCTCTGCTTACTTAGCTGTCGAGTCTCTCTTGATCCTCAACCTTTCAGGCACATGGCCCTTTGCCTCTGTCTTGTTCTGTGGGCCAGGAAATCAGCTGCCCTACCTCATGATCTCATCATGAACCCTCTACTATGCCTCATGTTGAGATCATGAGATGTCATCTGGTCATTGTGTAGAGCACAGGTTTCCTAAATTTATTTGGCCTACTTAAAAAAAAAAGCTCAGTGACACCCCCCCCCCCCCAGGCAATCAAAACTATTTGTACTATTGTTGTTGCCCAGGCTAAAGTGTAGACATCTGTTTGGGTTTCTTTGCAGTTCCCTATCCAAAGGATAGTTCTAGTGCCCTCAAAGTGGAGATATCACCCACTCTGGGGAGCACTGGGATACAACATGAATTGTATATAAGAAAATTACTTGGGGACAATCTTGGACAGTAGAGTTGTCCTTTGGTGTAAGTAAGGAAATAATTACTCATTTGAGCTGTTGTGAGCAGAGGCTGTTACAGACTCCTGCATTCATACTTAAAAGCAAAAATAGAGACCCAACTTTTCTTGCAGCCATTTGGAACACTGTGGGACAAAAAGTTCTGCACCATCCTAACCAGAGTGTCACTTCTGCCCAGCCCCCTTGGAACGGGCATTCTTGAAGCAAATAACAACATCGACCTATTTTTACTCCTTCTCTATATTTTTAAAATATTCAGATAATTAAATAAATTATTTCTCTTTATTCAGGGTCCCTAGCATTTTGGATGGAGAGTTTTTTTTCTTGATGAAAACCCATTTCACTGCTAGTTTGAAAAAAATATTTCTCGGACTGAAGAGGCATTCTTTAAAGAAAGCAGTTTCTCTGGACATGGATCACGGAGTCTTTTGCCCAAAGTACCCAGGGTGTACAGTAATTCCTGGCTTAGTTAAGTGTTTTTCTAAAGGCAAAAGTGTTAGGTGTGTTTACCCCTATTTTCCTCAGGGAAGCATAAATATCACTCCCAATTCTTTCTAGACTGGCTTTAATTGAAGAAGAAAGTAAAGCAACATTCATAGGAGAGGAATTCAAGTGACTAAATTTCTACAAATAATATATGCTAAGGGTAGGGTCCCTTGAAGTCTCGAAGGAAAAATACTAGCTGTAGCCCTGATAAACTCACCCCTCCTCCCCGGCCCACAAACAAAACAAAACAAAAACAACCCAAACGCACTCCTATTCTCTAGAACAGAGGAGCCTGTCCGGTCTGTTTCTGTGCCTATACATCTTGGAAGAAGCGAACAACCTCAGCGTTCTGCCTCAGTGCAGTTGGTGGATTCAAACCACTGACCTTGCAGCTAGCCCAGGACTTAATGACTATGCCACCAAGACTTCTTGTAGCCCTGTTTTCCTAGATCAAAGGGCCTTCATTCCACAGACAGTGTTTGACACTGAATATTATCAAGGTATGATCTGATTATGTTTGTTGCTCCTGAGAGTGATAAAAAAAATCACAGAAAATGATTTTGTAATGGTGAACCCAATGCTTCTCAAACATATCATCGACTGGGTATTTTCATAAGAAACTCTGTAACCCCGTTCCAGATTCCCAAAGCATTAGAATTCCCAGGGAAAGGTGCCTGAAAGCTGTATATAGAGTACATATCCCAAGGGATTCTTACTGAGATAATCTGTTACAAGCCCATCCACAGAACAGTAACTGTGAGCAGGAGAACTTCATCAACAAATTGTCAGGGCCTATCCAAGAGACCCCTCTGGAATATTAAGTGGCCTGTGATAACCTCACAATGTGGACTGAGGCAGAGACTCTCAAAAAAAAACCCCCACAAAAACCCACAAACAAGATGATACTAATAGTAGAAAAGAGAAGAGATGCTGTGGGAAAAAACAACAACCCCCTCCCCTAGAAAAAACAAACAAACAAACAAACAAAAATAACTAGATATCTCCATACAGTCAGAAATCAGTGAAGAAATTCAATATGCCCTAAAGTCTTCTTTAATCAAAAAAGTAACCTGTTGCCATTGAGTTGATTTTGACTCATAGTTGAGACCCTATGCAGGCTCCCAGAGATTGTAATCTTTACAGAACTGAAGCCTTATCTTTCTCCTGTAGAGCAGGTGGTGAGTTTGAACCACTAACCTTTCAGTTAGCAGCCCAACATCTAGCCCACAGATTCACCCGGGCTCCTTTAGCAAAACAGTGTTGTTGTTGTTAGGTGCCACTGAGTCAGTTCCCACTCACAGTGTCCCTAATGTACCACAGAACAAAGCATTGCCTGGCCCTTTGCCACCCTCAAACTTTCTGTTATGTTTGAGCCCACTGTTGTAGCCACCGTGTCCATTAATCTTCTTCAGGCTTTTCTATTTTTTCACTGGCCCTCTGCTTTACCAAGAATGATGTTCTTTTTCAAGGACTGATTTTTCCCTGACAATATATCCAAAGTATATGAGACGAAGTCTGGCCATTCTGCCTTCTACAAAGAACATGCTAGTTGGTCTTCTTCTTAGACAGATTTGTACTTCCCGGAAGCAAATGCCTTGAAAGAAAATGAAACAATAACCAAAAAACCCCCAAACGCATTGCCCTCAAGTCCATGCCAATGCAGCGACCTCATAGGACAAAGTGGAATTGCCCCTATGAGTTTCCAAGACTGTAACTCTTTATGGGAGTAGAAAGTCCAGTCTGTCTCCCAAACAATAGTTTAGCTCAGTGTGTGAAAAATGCCTGCCTTGAGTTTTGCACTTTTTAAAAGAACTATCTTCATGGAATCAAATTGACGACAGCAACTCCGAAGGTGAGAGAAGGGACCTCAGGGCAGCACACCCATATTAGTGGTAGAAAAATGACTCAGAAAGAGAGGGTGACAATAGTCCCCAAGCTAGAAGGATTTAATCAAGGTCACAGTTTTATATGTAGAAATTATTGGATTGATGTTTATATTTTTGTGTACATTTCTTATCACGATGACAAGGTAACACCAGTTATTGTTTCTAAAAGATCAAAGTTATGAGTGAATTGTGGAGGACAGGATGCTAACACATCAATTGAAGTGATTGTGGAGAAGAAGAGAGAGTTCTAAGGAGTGCAAGAAATGTGCAGAGAGAATGTGTCATGATTCCCTCTGCACCTACACGCTCCTGTCCATCATACACACGCACGCGCACACACACGCACACACACATGTGTACAGACACACACACATACACGTGCACACGCACGCACATGCACATGCACACATGCGCACACATGCACACACATGCACACGCACACACACAGACAGAAACTTGCACAGCACTTAAGTAGATTGCAAGATGAAACTTCAAAGGCCAGACAAGAAGAGTTATTTCTCATGTTTGTGAGTATAGATGTCTTTACCCAGACTTTACTCCTTCAAAACAAAATCACATGGTCAGTCATTGCTATTATCTGTGCAAATTAGCACAGTGAAAATTTATTCTCCATTTTTCCTCTAAGAAAACCATAAGTCGAAGCTGTAAGTGCCATAGCATGATACCAATCCAGACACACCCTACCACTACATGCAAAATGAAAGTCATAGAATAGACAGTTGGGACACTATATGTCAGCAACTCTTCCAAGACTCTCAAAAAGGCATTAATTTGAAGAGTTATTCAATTTGGAATTAGCAGATGTTGAGCATCTGCATGCTATTCTCACCCTTATTATCCTGGACATAATTAGCTAGCGTTATTTCAACTGAGAATTATCACTCTGACAAGACGGTTGCAGAGGGACGATGGTAGATACCCCTACCGTGACTGTGTTATGACTTTATGGGTTGGTCTAAATAATGTGGGCATAATAACTATTTTGTATTTCCTACAATGCTAAGAAATCTTGGTTATATTAAAGTTGTTTTTCAAGCTTGGTATATTATGACAAGACTTATATAACAAGTTTTCTCAACCTTGTTATATTAACATTGTGGACATGGAAATCATTGGGGGCGAGCAACTGTTTTGTGCATTGTCGTATATTTGGCTGCATCGTCCCCATTAGAAGCCAGTAGTATCCGCAGCCACCTGAGGACAAATTCCCTCGACTTGAGAACCACTGAACTAACTCTACTTACTTTCCTGCGATCCGTTCTTGCTTGTTTACCTGCCGTTCATGCCTATGGTCCCAGAGCATTCTCTTGGTCCCAGCACACCTCCAGTAGAAACATCTCTGACTGCTGACATGACTAAATTAATTAAATCTCAGTAATACCAAATCAACATTTTTTAGCCTCTAATCTCCTCTTCCTCACCTCCCATCTTTTTTCCTCCCTTTCCCTTTGTCGACATTGTCATCTCCACAATGACAGTTGTCCCTTTTGTTTCCCTCTGGTAATGCACTTCAGGAGCAGGCCGAGTTTGGGTGTGATCTAAAGGTCACCTAGGAGCTTTGATGGCACAAGGGATGAAGCTTGGGCTGCTCACCAAAAACACTTGCTCACTAGCTCCTTCCCAGCAGACAACGTTTACAGTCACCCCTGTGCAGGGGTCCCATTCTGTCCTCCAGGGTTACCGCCAGGCAGCATTGACTCATGGCCGTGGGTTTGGTTTGGGCATCTCATGCACGGAGAGATCATGAAACCTAATATTAGTTAACTTCATAGTTAATCCGCCTCTGTGTGCATTCCCTTTATACAAAAGAGGGATACTTTACTCATGCAAATGTATGCTGTTGTTTTTGTTCAGTTCTGACTCATAGCGACTCTAAGCAGAAGAGAATGAAGCACTGCCCAGTCCTGTGCCACCCTCGCGATTGTGGTGATGCCGCTCTGAGCGTGTTGTAGCCACCGTGTCAATCATCTCATCTCCGTCTTGGATGAGCTTCCATCCCCAAGCACAGGGGTCTTTTCCAGGTGCTGGACTTTCCCGATAACATGGCCAAAGTGTCTGAGGCAAAGTTTCCCCATCCTGGTTCCTAAAGAAAGGTTTGACTGTACTCTTCCAGGAAGTACTTTCTTCTGCTCAGAATCTAAAGCCACACTCACTAGCATCGAGTGGATTCTGACTTACCGATACCAACATCCCAGTGTACCAGTTCTTCTCTGTGCACAGCTTCCGTGTGCATCTAAGGCGATCGAACAGGACGGTAGCTTGATGTGCACACATCTTAGTCCTCACGCGGACGTCTTTGTCTCTTCACATTTTAAAGAGATCTTGTGTAGTGGGTTTTCCCATTGTAATGAATCCTTTGATTTCTTAACTGATGCTTCCACAAATGGTGATTGTACACCTCAATAACATGAAATACTTACAATGTCAATCTTTTCCCCATTTGTCATTTTGTTACCTATTGGTCCCATTATGAGGATTTTTGTTTTCTTTATACTGATTAGTCACCCATGTTACAGGTTTTATTCTTTGATCTTCAGCAGTAAGCGTTTCGAGTCCATCATTCTATCTTCAGCTTCATGCCTATCACAATGCTGTTCTTTCAACTTACTCGCCTTTGTTTCTGAGTTCTGCATTCTAATCACTAGTAATTATTAATGCATCCAGATTATGTATGATTAATTTTTGACTGGAGATATTGGTAGATTTCTTCAGTTTCTTCATTATTACCTTTAGTGATTGGTGTGAAAATTTCATCATAGTTTAATTGATTGGTCTTCTTTGTGGGCATATGGATACTATGTTATCACAAACATGATATTTCAAGTAGATCTTGAAATTAAATGCACAATTGATCATTTAAAAGAACTCATGATATGAAGCGTTTTCCACTTTTAATTGGGGAAAAATTATCTAATGCAGAGAAACTTTTAATCAATATCTATCACATGTCAGGGACATTAAGAATTTTATTTCATTTAATTCTCTCAGGAAACTACCAGGGATGAATTAATGCCCGATTGTGTTTAAGATGTTGCATTCAGGGGATTCTAATGAATGCGATGAAATAAAATGTGTACAAATTGTTGAATGCAAAACTGATTATGTACTTTATAGGATTTCACCCGACTTACATTAAAATTTTGTTGGCTCTTACAACTCTTGTTACAATCCATACATCAATTGTATCTGACATATTAGTACATATATTGCCATCATTCTTTTTAGACATTTACTTTCCATTGAGCCCTTGGGATCGGCTCCTCTTTTTCCCTCTCTCCCCACCTCCCCCAATTAATTTTTTTTAACATTAAAACAACCAGGAAAAAAAAGGTGACCACAGGGTCAAACTGCCTCCATTTGATTTTTGGTTCTACTTTCTATTAGCCATAAATACACAAGTTACTTAGTAAATCAAAGCCTCAGTTTACTTATCTATGAGATGAGGATACATTATAGTACTTACTCCACTGAGTTCCTGGAAGGATTCAATTAGTTACTATATGTCAAGTAAGTAGAACACCTGCGATGTATAGGAAACATACATATTAGGTATTATTTTATCAATGAGAAAATTGACTGCCAGAAGTTAAATAATTAGTCCAAGACCATGCACTTGATTGTCTATGGGGTAGGGGTGGAGGTATCAGGGAGGGTGAGTACCTGGACTCAAAAGCACAGGACTTTCCTATCATACCTGCTCCTCAAAGCTAGGATCACGGGTTTTGCGGTGGATTAAATACATTGCTCTACTGGGACTGCTTTGTAAAATACTATGTCAGCACACTGAGGAAAGCTTGCCCTATCCCAATCTACTGCCGTGCAGTTAATTCTGACTCATGATGTCCCTGCTAGAACTGCTCCCTCTGATCTCCTGGGCAGCAAATCTTGAAGCAGACTGCCGCCTCCTTCTCCCTAAGAGGGATTTGGAACTGCCAATTATTTGGTTAGCAGTCTAATGCTTAACTCAACACAGCACCAGGGATCATTCGAGGAAAAGACTTACAGGATAACATATTAGACACTAGAATTTAATAAGTTTAGTTTTTAAAAAAATGACTTGGAATGAGGAAAATGTTTAGTAAGAGAACAGCAACTAGCAAATAGAAGTAACATTGTGATTAGTTCTAAATCTTGAAAAAAATGGGGTTCCCTTTCATTTCTGTGTTTTTCCTCCTTGCAAGCCACCAGAAAATGATTTTAAATTTGGAATTTCACTTGTATATTATTGGTGGCAACCCCATGCTCTCATGTATTATGTTTCTCTACCTTAAATGGTTCTTATAAATTGGTAGTTGACTCTACACTGTGGCACTCACTGAGGTTAATTTTGTACCTGGAAATTAACCATCAGTATAGGACAGTGGTTTTCAACCTTCCTAACTTCGTGACCCTTTAATACAGTTCCTCATGTTGTAATGATCTCCAAACATAAAATTGTTTCTGTTGCCACTTCATCACTGTAATTTTGCTACTGCTTTGAATTGGGCAACCCCAAGGGGGTCACGGCCCACAGGTTGAGAACCGCTGGTCTTGGAGAATAAAGTGAGAATACTGGCATCCGATGAATACAAGCCACACATGGTGCTCAACTTCCACACAAACCAGAGGGTTTTCTGGTTCAAGACATCAATAATACCAAGGGTGAGAAATTGCCTTCTAGGCTTGATCATGTCCAGATTTACATTCTTGACCAAGATCACTATAATCCTATTAAGTGCGTCTTCCTGATTTTTGTGAGATGCTATTAATAAGCAACACTTAGAAACATGAATACATTTGTTGTTGTCAATGGTCATATTCTAATTATATCACTCCTTCATTTATTAGCTGCAAAATTATGTAAAGGGTAATATCCCCTCATCTAGTACTTGGTCATCAAGAAAAATTAGTTAGTTTAAAATATGAGTCTGTTGCATATCTAGCAAATGGATAGAATTCAGCCAGCATGTCTGCATATGCTTTCATTTCAAAACTCTCAGACTCAGATTCAAAGTTATGAAATGATGTAGACAACCTCAAGATGAATTAATTTTCTATATGCAGTTTTTTCTATTTTAGTCTTGCCAGACAATCTATTAGATAATTTCTATTGAGATCTTCACCCCCCCCCAATAACTCGAACTTTAGCCATATTTAAAGTGAATTAGTTTTTGTTCAATTAAAGTCACCCATATTTAGCATTTGGATAACATCTAGAGGAATCAAAATGCACCTAATTATGCTGAGTAAATTCTTCAGAATTTGGAAGGGGTCTTTGTTCAGGACAACCACATTTTAAGTCAGCACATTTTATGTACAGGGCATCATTTCAACGTATCTGCAAATGGTTTTGGAAAGGAGCCTCCAGACAGAGCTGAGTGTCTGAAAAATTCTTGCAAGGGAAAGCATAGATATTATTCTTGTTGCTAGAAAAACTGCCAACCAAATTAGATGTAGAAGAGGTGTTCTCTTGGGATAAGTAATAAGTTCACAAAGTAATCACGATGCATTTGTCAGGAGAACTCCCTTTTACTGACATCACTGTTCTAACTTTGAGCTTCACTAAAGCCAGCCAGCCAGCCAAATAAAGTCAAGAATTTATTCCAGAATTCGTTTTTCAATGTTCTGAGTAGAATCAAGTGTATAATCTGAAGCTGTCACTGTGGGCAGGATGGAGTGGATACTATGATTGATCGGTCATGGGACTTGTCTAGAGTCATAGGATGGATTCAACTCCAACAGTAGTCCATGGACTGACAGAGGAAGAGGATGGTCCAGAAACCGAGGTTCTTCAGGCAGGCAGTCACATGAAGGAGGCATCCACTCTGATTCTCTCTCTCTCTCTGTCTCTCTTGACTTTTCGTTGTTATTTAGATGAAGGCTTCCAGAGGAGATCAGGAGTTTTACATTCAACAATCGATACACTACTTCTTTTATTTAAAAAAAATCAGTTTCTTTTGGCATGTCATTTCTCAGGAGAACCAGAAAAAGGTACTGAACAAACTTACCTGTTAAGTTTCATGGGACAAGTTTTTCCATGAAATTTTTAGTATTTCAGTTTGCAGCTTGCCAATTATTTCCTAAAAGTACCGTCAGTGAATTTGTCTTCAGCAGGGAACAATTGCTGAAACTACAACTGTGCCGTTGCTTCTGGAGGATTTAAATTCATCACTAATTTTCTCTTTTAAGCAGATTATGTATGTCAGTCAGGCCTTTGAGCTAGTTCTTCCCATTTAACTCATTCCTGATGAAACAAAACTGGTTTGGGCTCAAATTTGTAAAATGTGGGTAAACCAGAAGTATAATCAGAATGGGAGCAATCTGGGTTGGCACTCTGCTAGACATATATTTCCCCCTCTTATAAAAGGAGAGCCCATTGCATTGTAGCTGAAGCTCTTGACTGGCAGAGTTGGCAACACAGGCAACCCACTCAAAACTAGTGTCCAGTCAGACTTTCAATGTGTTGCTCTTCAGAGTCCTGGCAATGATTCAGTCCCTTGCATCAGGCTACCAAAATGGTTCATGATGCCTCTTCTGGTTTTCCCATTCCAGAATTTTGTCCTAATCCCCTTATTGCTCCCAGAAACCCAGACCCTGGCCCATTGCATCATATGCATGTGAAAGTTGGACACTGAATAGGAAAGACTGTAGATGGACAGATGCATTCAAATTGTGGTGCTAGAGGAGAATATCGCAAGTACCATGGACTGCTAAACAGACCCAAAAAATCTGCATTGGAAGAAGTAAGCCAGAGTGATCCTTACAGGCAAGGATGGCAAAACTTCATCTTACATACTTTGGACATATGTCAGGAGAGACCATTCCCTGGAAAGGGACATCATGATTGGTAATGTGGAGGGGCGGCTAAAAAGAAGTCCCTCGATGAAATGGATGGACACATTGGCTGCTTCCATGGGCTCTGGCATTGGGACAATTGTGAGGATGGGGCAGGACCATGAATTGTTTCATTCTGTTATGCACAGGGTCACCAGGAGTTGAAGGCAACTTGATGGCACTTTTTGATTTCACAGTGCCAGCCATGAAACCAGTTTGAACAAGCATGAACCAGTTTGAAGACCTGATTTCAATAATGCTGGAATGCTCTTTAAACAACAACAAGAAAAACATTTATATGTTTGTGTGTGTGAATGTGAGTGTGTGCATGAAACACTGAAGGGGCATTTTAGACCTCCTTGTTATAGAGGAGTAACATGACATTCTTGAATTTGCTAATTTATGCATGCCATTACTTCATTTTAACTAACAGAACTATTAGGGAAGGTATTTCCAGAAGTAAAAATAGAATGAACTAAAAAAAAAAAAGGTATGAAGCATTTGGTTAACAGGAAACAAAAGAAATTTTATGGTGATAAAAATTTTCATAGAACACTTCACTGAATTAAAATTACTTGGTCCGTTAGTATGAGTAGACTAGAGAAACAAATCCATAGAGACTCATATGTATATAGTAAAGAACTTTATATAAAGAGTATATTTTTTAAAATTCCCAGATCAAGTCCATAAGTTCAATATTAGCCAATATGTCCAATAATAGTCCATAATTTTCTCTTTAGACTTCTGCTGTCATGCAATAATGCTGACTGCAGGAAGATCACAGGCCAGTGGGTGGAAAGTCTTGTGGATCCAGTGGCAGTAGAAGCATCTCTGTGCTGGCAGGGGTCTCCACATAGCTACTCCAGTTCCCAGGGCTCTGTCTGCATCAGCGTAGCTCCATCAGGTTCATTGTCAGTAATGTCTCTCAGGGAGGGAGTGTGTGTCCCACCTCTGGTGAGCTATTTATCTCCCTAGCACCTCCAAATGAGGTCATTAAGCTGCAACATGATTGACAGGCTAAACTACACCCCTTCACTCTTAAGTCTCAAGTTGACAATAGATTATATAACTACCACAGTTGGTCTGAGATTAAATTACTCATAATCATTTTAACTCATAGCAAATGACTGGTGGGATCATGAAAAGGAAGTGTAGAGAAATCTAATTCAGGTATTAGTCTATTGGGAAATTCCACTAGATATAAGAATGAGGCATCACAGAAGCAGGAAGAGCCAATCCCAAGACCATCAAGAAGGGAAAACAACCTGTTGAGTATGTGCAAGATCAGAATCTGCAGAGGCTACAACAGAGAGACCCCGAAAATGAACAGTGGACTTCTTGGTCTCATGGAATGAGGCAAAAGCTAGAGTGCCACATCGTTGAGAGACTGAGGGCCAGAGGGGTGCCATAGATGAAAGACTGTATCTTTGATGTTTTCTGATCCTGACTTGTGGCAACCTATTTACTTCCCATAATTACGTGTATTCCCTGAGAGGTCTGGGGGCCATTGCAGCACATTATCAGAACCACCAGAAAAGTGGCGTGTGTGTGAGCTCTGGCTTATGGCCATTGGCTTTGGGCTGGTGTGGCCTTGGATTCTCCCTTGTCTCACCAAAGGCTGTCATGTGTGGCCTCCGTGTTATTTTCTGAAATGCCAATGGACATTTACCAAAACATTGCTGAAGGGCTACATCAAACTTCGGGTGATAAGAACACTTTTTTTTTTTGGAGATAAGTTTTCTAGAGTGATAGTTCAGTTAATGATAACTGATTATGTACAGCACTATCTATGAACACCTACCATCCTCATGGTCAAATCCCTTCCTTCTAAAAGCTCGAGCAGAATTTGAGAATGATTTGGAAAGCAGAGTTTCTATAATCCACTCCGTCCATTCCTCAAACTGCATACAGTGTTTAACGCTCCAGTATAGCAGGATCTAATCAACTGAGGACACAAACAGCTGACAGAAATGCTCATCACTTTTTCAGGGTTTCAAGAACTTTATTTTTTTTAACTTATAATGCCCCCATATCTTTGAGTGTAGGTGACTTAAATATATAACGTCTTAAAAATGCACGAGCTATAACAGTATCACCAAATGCATGGGATAATTGCAAGTATTTAATTTACAAGTAAATTGTTGCCCATAATAATTCTTAAAAACCAAATTAAAAAATAAAAGTTTCCATCAAAGTGATTCCTTTCAACATGTATATGAGCCAATCGAGAATGCCATGGTTTGTGTCCGGTGCACCCTCGTCCTCAAAGTCACTTCCCTGATTTGCAGTGCTCTAGCGAGGTCTGTGCAGCAGAATTCCCTGACGCAACTCACCTCTAGATCCCTCCACTGGGGCTTCCAGGAGCCTCGATTGTGGAGCCAAACAGGACAAATCCTTAACTGCTTCACCCTTTTCTCCATTTATCTCAAATATTACCTATCGGTGCTTTTAGGAGGATTTGGGTTTTCTTTTTAGTGAGTCATAATCCAGACTGAAAGCTACAACCCTTGATGTTCATCAGCAAGTGCTTCAAGTCCTCATGGCGGGCAAGCGAGGTTGTGCCATCTACAAATCACAGGTTGTCAGTAAACGTTCCTCCAAATCCTGGTGCCACATGCTTTTTCATACAATCCATTTTCTCTGATTTTTTTGCTCAGGGTACAGATTGAATAAGTATGGTGAGAAGATATAACCCATCACACACGTTTCCTGGTTGTAAACCATGCAACTTACCCTTGTTCTGTTCTGGCAACTGCCTCTTGATCCACATCTAGATCCTTGTATGAGCACAAGGCAGTGGTTTAGTATTCCTATTCTTCTCAGGGCTACTCATGGTTTGTTATGATCCACACAATAGATGTTAGCTGTGGTTAATTTCATATTGAAATGTATGCTCGATTATTCAATATCTTCATTTTCTTTTTACAATATTTCCTTTAGTAATAACTTCTGGGTTGTCTAATCTTCACTATTAATAAACTTGTTCATATTTTTGTTTGAAATGATTGATTCTTTAGTGTCTTTTGCTTCCTTAAGGCAGTGATGTGTAAAAGAAAAACAAACACTGTCATCCAGTTGGTTCCAAGTCATACTGACTTTGTAGGGCAGGGTAGAACTGTCCTTGTGGGCTTCTGAGATGGTTAACTTTCTACAAGAGTGGAAAGCTTAATCCTTCTCCCACAGAAAGAACGGCTGGTGGGTTTGAACTACTGACCTTGAGATTAGCAGCCCAGCACATACCTACTCTGTCACCAGGGCTTATCTGGCTACTAATTTTAGTGTTAGATCTCTTTATACTTGGGCTAATTATCAATTAACTGGTTATTAATTAACTGTTCACTCAACAAATATTTTTCTTTAAAAATCATTTTATTGGGAGTTCATAAGCTCTTATCACCATCCATCCATCCATTGTGTCAAGCACATTTGTACATTTGTTGCCCTCATCATTCTCAAAACATTCGCTCTCTACTTGAGCCTTTGGTATCAGCTCCTCATTTTCTCTTCCCTCCCTGCCCCCCTCCCCCACAAATCCTTGATAATTTATAAATTATTATTATTTTGTCTTGTCTTACATTGTCCAATGTCTCCCTTCACCCACTTTTCTGTTGTCCATCCCTCAGGGAGGGGGTTATATGTAGATACTTGTGATCAGTTCCCCCTTTCTACCTCACCTTCCCCTTCCCCTCCTGGTATCACTACTGTCATGATTGGTCCTGAGGGGTTTATCTGTCCTGGATTCCCTGTGTTTCCAGTTCTTATCTGTACCAGTGTACATCCTCTGGTCTAGCCAGATTGCTAAGGTAGAATTGGGATCATGATAGTGTGTGTGTGGGCGGGGGGAAGCATTAAAGAACCAGAGGAAAGTTGTATGTTTCATTGCTATACTGCACCCTGACTGGCTCATCTCCTCCCTGCAACCCTTCTGTTGCCTGCAGATTGATTGGCTTTGGGTCTCCACTCCTCACTCCCCCCTCATTCACAATGATATGCTTTTATGTTCTTTGATGCATGATACCTGATCCCTTCGACACCTTGTGATCATGCAGGCTGGTGTGCTTCTTCTATGTGGGCTTTGTTGCTTCTCAGCTAGATGGCCATTTGTTTATCTTCAAGCCTTTAAGACCCCAGGCGTTATATATATTTGATAGCCAGGCACCATCAGCTTTCTTCACCACATTTCCTTACACCCTTTTTGTCTTTGGCAATCGTGTTGGGAAGGTGAGCATCATGGGATGCCAGTTTAATAGAACAAAGTGTTCTTGCATTAAGGGAGTACTTGAGTGGAGACCCAATGTCCATCTGTTACCCTAGTACTAAACCTATAAATATAGGTGCATAGATCTATTTCCCCACCCTCATATATAAATATATTTGCACATATACATGCCTGTATTTGGACCTTTATAAATGCCCTTTGCCTCTGAGTTCTTTCCTCTATCTTCTTTTACTTTCCTCTTGTTCCACTATCATGTTCAGTCTTCATTTGGGTTTTGGTAATTTCTCTTGGTGACATTGCCCTTGATCAAGCCCTACCAGGCCTCCTACACCCTCTTTATCATCGATTTTGGATCATTTGTTGTTCCCTTGTCCCTGGGTTTGTTAACACCCACTTCCCATCTCCTCCTCTCCCATGTCCCCCTGGAACTGTCAGTTCTGTTGTTTTCTCCTCCAGATTGTTTATCCCACCTATCTTATCTAGCTAGACCTTCAAAGATACAAATATGCAGAAAAATACAAGACAGAGCAAAAGAAGGCAACAAAAGAAAACAAAACAGCAGCAGCAGCAACAACAAAAACCAACAGAAAAAAAAAAGCCTGTAAATAGTTCAAGGTCTATTTGTTGACCTTTAGGAGAGCTTTCTGGTTGAGTCTGATGGGGTATCAAGTCCTGGCCCCAAAGTCTATTTTTGGTATTCCCTGGGGACTTTATTGCTTTGCTCTCCTTGTTGTTCTGTTGCACACCCTTTGTGGTTTGCCTCCATGTGGTGTGTCACATCAGGCAAAATTCTCTCACTGTGTCTCCAGTGTTGTCCCTGTAGCACTATGGGTCAGTGAGGGATGCCGTGTCTTGTAATGGGGCCGGCCATATGGTCCTCTCTGTGCATTGGCTGCTCTGAGCAGTGATATCGTCGTCAAGGCTTGGTGGGTCAGGATGTGCTCCACTCTCTCTTCCTCCCCTTCATTTGTTCCTCTGTGCTCTGATCAGATGTGTTCCTCTCCCTGAGCTGTAGTAGCTTCAGTGCTGTCCTCTGAAGTAAATTCTTCTGGGGGGAAAGGGGGTTGTCCTAGTAGTTGGGATTAGGGCTGGCCCCTGGTCTACAAATATTTGGGACTAAGTATTCCTCAATTTTTTTTATCTTGCTTTAAAACAATTCCCCCACGTTTTTCAAATGGTTTTTGACTGAAAAGTCATCATGAAGTCCAGGGAGACTTACCTATTCATAGGGGAAGCATATTTCATGACTCTTTACTAAATTGTTATTTTCCTGTCTCTTTAGCTAGAGGACACCGTAATTTCAGTCACTCTTGATGCCTTTGTAGAAAAATCCAGGTGCGAGAGAGAGATACTGTAGTCGATGCTGTGATGTAATACCCACTTCAAACCGAACCACACAATATTGCAGTCACTGAGTTTCAAGTTGATGGCTTAGAGCTGAGCAGTGCCATGTGCATTAACTTCAATGGAAAGGAGCTGCTCAGTTACTCTCCCTCTCACAGTGGCCCATGCTGACTGGCTCACCATGTTAGGTGACAATGGCGTAGACCTTCTTCCTTTGAGCCACCTTTGAAGGGCCAGTTTTGAAGAACAATTTCCATTTCCACGTCAGAGCTCCTTGTGGGATCTGAAGTCTCCAGGGGAACCCTATTATGGTTCAAAGTGTCCTTGTGTCCTGTCCTGCTTTCCCTACTTCATTAAAAGTGTTGTGAGCAAAGGTATTGGTCAATAAACTTCTTGCATGCAAATCTCCATCCTACAATCTATTTCCAACAAGCCCCAAAAGTTGGTGCAATGAGTGGACTCTGGAAGCAGACGCACAACTGGGCTTTGGAGCTGGATTCGAAGCCTGCTTAGCTGACCATGAGAATCCTATCACTAGCAATATTGATAAGCCCTGGGCTCTGGTAGTGGTACCATGGTAAGAACATTCACACTTGGTGAACTGGGATTTAAATTGTGGAAGGAAATGCATGGCTGGAACAGTCTCTGTGGCATTTGATACGTTAGGTACGTGGGTGTGGAGCAGCGGCGTTTGTGTAAGAATTCAATGGGCTAGCTCTTGCTGTGGCCATCAATGCACTGGGAAGCATGTGATAATCATCGATTGAAAACTAACCCTGAAATCCAGAGAATACCTTCAAATTAATTTCCAATAGTACTGAAGGAAATTCTCCATTAGCAGGGCTATGAAAACATAATGGAAGTGTATAAGCATCATCCAGATCAGAAGTTTTCTAAGCTAGGTTACAGTAATAGAACTAGCCCTGTTTTTCCAGACCAATGTATTTCGCCGTGCATTTACACAAGAATTTCCAGGCCCAAGACAACTGTGCAAGGTAGTAGTTCTATGTGAAGAATGGCCTTTCCCTTGCCTTGTTCGTAGTAACAGGGGTACCAATGCCCTCCATCTTCAGTTTTATTCTGCTTTCTCCCACTTGGCTCCTTTGGACTAGCTTCCAAAGCACACACAAGGACCTGTATGTCTCATAGCAATATTTGTAAATTGCGACTCTCAGTAACGACTGCACACAGATACGCCAGATGTGACTTACACACTGGATGCTAAAATAAATGATTTCTTGATTTCTTCTATGGTTGCGGAGTCTGTAGCCTTTAATTCTGTACTATTCATTTTGTCTACGTGGCCTTTCCTTCTGGTCTTTAGCTAACAAATAACAAATTCTTATTTAGCATCTCTCTGGCAATCTGCTTATCACTCTAGTGTGTTGAAATAACTATCTTTTTTTAAATCACATCTCTCCCCCCCCCCAAATATCTCATGAGATAGGGACCAGCTTATTAAAATATTTTCATCATCACTTAAAATCATACAAATAGCAGATTGATGTGGCTGTTATATCACTTTAAATTAGAGATCTCTTTGAGATCTCCCCATTTTATAAATATTATCACTGTGGGTCAGAGAGGTTAAATGAAGTGAATGTCACAGTTAAAATACAACCTCCTTTTTCTTTCCAGAAAATTTTTCAGTGTACCATGCTCAGTACTATAGGAAATAAATTCAAATGACTTTCACGATTGCTTTCTTAACATTATTACCCAGATAATAACAGAAGAAAGGAAAAATAAAATATACCCCATAAATGTAGCACAACTGTCTTTTCTTTCCTATAATCTATACCATGGTTTTTTACGTTCTCTCTCTCTCTTTTTTTTTTTTTTCAGCAAAAAACTTCCTTTACTGTTTTCTGGCCTCTGCTTTTATCTTGTTTCCTAGGCCATTTCTCTTTTTTCTCCTGTTTTTCTTTTTAGTCAACCCTTCTGCTTCTCCTTCCCTCCTTCCTTTTCCTCCTCCTTGTCTTTGGTTGAGGACTGCAGAGAAGTAAAACTAGCGGAGTGTGTATATGGATAGACATGCATGACTCCGTGTGTGCGTATTACACAGAACGGATCCCTGGTGGCACAGTGCTTACTCTGCAAGGTCAGCAGTTTGAAGCTACTGCAGAAGCTCTGCTGCAGAAGGACAGGGATTTCTATATCTGTAAAGGACTGCAGCCTCGACTCGGGGAGTTCTAGCTTATCTTAGCCGGTTGCTATCAGTCGGCATGGACTCAATGCAGTGCATTTGTGTTTTGTTTGTCTCGATGTGTGTGTGTGTGTGTGTGTGTATACATACTCAATGGTAGATGTAGCCATATTCTAAGTCTATGGGTCAGATGTCAGTCTGATTTGAATAGCTGCAATAAACCCAAGATCAGAAGATCAGACAGCAGGTATCTGGATGCAGAGTCAAATGAAGCCAAGGTCAACAGGTAAGGCGGCAGGCTGCTGACAACTGTCAGCAGTGGCAGGCAATATCACAGATTACTGGTTGAAATCCAAAGATCCAGTGGTCAACAAGCCAGATGTAGGATCCAATCCCAGCAAAAAGCAAACAAGCTTTTCTACAGCATCCACTTATATTGGAAGCAGTCTAGACACTTGGAGGAAATCTCAGCATGAGAGATTACTGAGTTTTCTCCAGGGAGCCAATGAGAAGGCCTGGCCCAGCCAAGTGGTCACAAAACCTCTAGGATCACATTTTTCCTCTTCCTTCAGACTTCGTTGATAGCACTCCATATAAGCAGAGACATCTTGAATCAAAGGAGCAAGGGGAGGTGTCTTTGTTTGTTGGTTTGTTTAATAAAATCCAGCCCCTTTTCCTGATGAGAATTCTGGGCAAGGGATAGACTCAGTTGTGCATGATGTGCATCCATTTTGGGGGCAGGTTAAGGAGATAATACCTCTCCGGAAAGAGGAACAAGAGAGTCATATTGGGTAGGTTAGGTTGGTGACGAGTAACACTTAAAGGCTGCAAATTCCTAAAATCTCACTCTCCTGAGGATAAAATGATGAAATCGCCGAGTTGAAATCAAAGACCTATGCTTGGTCTTAATCACTATATGGAGAAGAGTGGGCAGGACTTGAGTTCTGCATGCATGATGATCCAGTCTTGATTCTGAAGGATCCCCAGTGATGCTCTACCACTAACCACAAGTTTGAACTCAACCTTCACCCAGTGGTTCTGTGGGAGAAACACTTGGAGATATGCTTCTGCTGAGATCACAGGCAAGGAAACCCCACAGGGCAGTTCGAATCTATCATATACAGTTTAGGACCCGGAATGGACCTGAGCACTGCTCAGGACTTGGGGACAGTCCTACTGTTGTCTTGCATCCTAGGATGAAAAGGTTTATTGACAAACACAGATCCAGCCTTGTACGCTTGGAGTGCAGACGGCCTCTGAATGAAGTTTTCTCAACTTCCTTTGCTTACAGGGATTCATCTTCTCTTGGAGACTTTGCCTTGGCTAGAAAAGGGTCTCCCATCTGGCCTTAATGATAAAGGCCAGAGCAGGGAAAGGCAGCTTCCTTGTCAACTAGCCTTCCCAAGACAGTCTCTCTGGTAGGTGGCAGTTTTCAGCCAGGACGGTCTCAGGGTCTCATTGTTTCTTGGGGCTTACAGTTTCCACAGGAACACAATTGGCTGCATGGCTTCTAACGGATTTTCTCCCAGAGAGCCTCGATTCCACTGTGGGCCCCTTCTCCACGAACACCGGCGGAAGCGGCTTTGACACTGGTTACTTTCAGCACTCTCGCACTCTGTGTTGGTCCCGGTGCCCAGTGGTGACTGTGTGAGATCATTTAAAAACAGAACCCAAACCTAAGAATCTTACATGCCCGGAGTTTGTCTCCATTTTAAAGGAAAGTCCCAATATCAAGGATGAATGTGGAGCAAAAGAAACAATATAGGGTAGAGCCTTACTTTGGGCTCTCTCTGATGCTGGAATAAGACCTTCCTCTTCAGGTGCTTTCCTTTGGATAGAGCCAGAAAGGACCTAAGGCTACTTTCTGTTAGCACATGAAGAGATGATTGACATAAACCAGACTCCTCCCATCTCTCACTCACTGGGAATGATGTGGGAGTCTCTGGACAAACCACTGGGATGGGGTGGAGACCTTGGTGGACTGGCCTGGACTTTATGCTACTCTTGACCAGAGAGAGCTGACAAGGGTGTGCAAATTGCACTCGACAGCATGACAAGGCATGCGTTTCATTTTCACGTGCATTTCATCCTAGCCAGGCATGCATTTTACTGCTTCCCGTGTTTGTCCATCAACAACACTTCCCATATTGCCACAGAGCTCTGCGCATGTGTTTATTGAATGGCCATCATAATTATGAGTCGCTTGCCGCTTAATGATCCCCTTAGGAGGAGGTGCCATGATTTGTTAGACATTCGTTGATTGCTGGGCATTTAGGCTTTTCCCATCTTTCATGATTGCAAATCTTGTAAAAATATGCCTATTGCTCCCTTTCTTGTTTTAAATCAGTCCCTGAGTGTGCATTCCCAGGAGAGGGATGACGGAGTCAAAGTGTACACATTTCAGTTAACAACAGCAACAACCACGGCAGGCTAGCTGCTTGCGGAGTAAGAAGCACTACGCTCCTGGAAAGCGCCGGCGGACTGGGTCCAAATCTTTTCCCCCATTCAATTTAATTTAAAAGGAAGGTAAACTTGTTTCTACTCTAGAGGAAGCTGTGAAGTAGTGTCCACCACACGGGCTCTCGATACAGTTGTGTGGCACAGCAGAACGGAAGCAATCTCTCTTCGGGGTCAGCACAGCGTCCAATTGCATTATTGTTTTCCCAGTCAATCGCTCTTGTTGTTCCCAACTACATCTGTGTGGAAACCGACAGCTTCCCCTAGGCAGTGAATCACATACAACGAACTATTTTCCAGAAATAAGGTTTAAGTCAGTTCTCCAGGTTAACTGAGTGTATGGCACTTTTTAATTAACCAAAGGGTATAGAAAGTATGCATCCTAAGCAAGCTGTGTCCCTTCTCTGATAGGGGAGGGAACTTTGATGGGCTCAGCTTATAAGGGAAACATTTTAATTCACTAACCTTGCTCTTCTTTCCTCCCCTTCCCATGATTCCTGGCATTCAACATATATTCCTGGAGCCTCATCCAGGGCAAATACCACACTTACCTTACTGCCTCCCTGAGGGAAACATATTTCACAATAGTTACACTGCCATGATATTTGTTTCACTTCAACAAGAATTTATTGAGTGTGTATGCGGTAAGGCATATGGAAAGAATATGGGCTCGGGAATCATGCAGGCCTGTGTATGCATGAGAAAATTATGTAATGTTCCCCAGTTGCAATGCCCTCATCTACCAAATGAAAATAATAATTCCTCCTTTACAAAGTAAAAGATGTAAAGGGCCCAGTACACAATATGCACACACTGAAAGCTAGTTCTTTTTCTGGGGGCCGACAGAGAATGGAAAACATGAAGAAAATAAAATAAAATAAGACAAGACATAGCTGTGGCTCTCAGAATGCCAGATAAGACTAGACAAGTACAAACATAGCTGGGACTCCAGAGTCTGCACCAGCTCCCACAGGAGAGAAGCAGAGTTTGGCGGAAAAGCGTGGGGAGCCAGACATGTCTGAGAGATGACTTAGAGATCAGATCTCCAGGGGCGATAGAAGACAGTAGAAAGAAGCTTGAATCTAGACTCAGAAGTCCTGGGCTCCACCCAAGAACATAACGTCTCTGAGACTCAATTTCTTCATCAGAAAATGCAAGAGTGAAAAACAAATCTTGCGTGTGACAACGTCTGTCAGTCGTATTAAGAATTCCAATTCCAAATTTACCTAGCGGAGTAGCTTTGATGGAGGTAGTGGGAGAGGACGTGACTCTCACAGAATAAGTTGGACACTAACTCATAGAAGAATTGGCTGAGAGGACAGCATAAAGAAAGACACATGGACTAAAAAAAATGCATAATCAAATGCGTGAAGGGGCTTGTATGGAATTAACAGGGCCGTGTTGGGAGACTATATGGGAAAAATCGTTGGGTGAATGTCTGAGCCTGGGCTTGCATTTATATTTTAGGTCACAGGAAGCTCTTAAGCTTTCTTGAACTGGTTGCGAAACCACTCTCCCCTTAGAACTGAGTTTAGGAAATAATGCCTGCATCATGCTGGTGGGCCTAACACAATCCCAAGGGTCCTTCCAACTGGAAAGCAACAGAGTTAAAACAGAGGGAGGGGGGAATGCATCCCAGAGGTCAGATCCGTGTTCTTCGAAGTTGAAGGAAGAGGCCACGGACCAAGGAATGCACTCAAACTCTGGAAGCAGGAAAAGGCCTGGACATGAGTTTTGCCATCGAGTCTCCTGGAGAAGCCCAACTCAGGGGATGTATTGATTTTAGTACTCTCAAATGCCAGGACTTTGAGGTCATCAATTCACGATGCTTTAGGTGTCTGTGGTAATTTGTTACCTCAGCAAGAACAGACTAATATATAGTCACATCCTCTAGGTTTGCTGTTTAATTGGTTATTTTCAGTTTCTCTGTCCAAACCACACCTATTCCAACAAAATGATAATCCCCCCTTTTATTTTCTCCTGCCATTTATTTGGGAAAGCAAAACCATATTATCTAGTCAAACATTTAACAACTGATTTTTTTTTAAAAAAAGGTTCTGATTCGATCCGAAATGAAACTATGAGATCAGTTGGCGAGGGGGTGCTGACCAAGTGGGTCTTGCCTCACTGACTTGTCGCTGTTTGAAGTCATGGAGTCACTGAACTGTGGCTGCGCGTAACGGCGACACTGGTGTCCCAGCTTAAGGCTGGAAGAGCTCAACCAATACAGTGCAAGATTCTAAATGTTGTTTCCAAAGAATTCCAACGCATGGTGTTCATAAGGTACATCCATTCAAAACACACACACACACACACACACACACACGTGTGTGTGTTTTCTCTTTAGCGTTCAGGTTAGCCCTTGCACAGCCTGGAATTTGGAGCTGGAATCACTGACATTTAAGCACAGATAGGGTTACAAGAAACTGGAAGTGGGGAAAACACGCCACAAACTAAGGTGGCTTTCAGAACGTTCCTGGATTCCTTTGTATTCCAATCCCCTATGACTTCAACCAGGAAACATTAAAATGAGTTCCTTATACTGTGCACGGTTTGCAGGTGAGGGTTGTCTGAGCTTTAATCTGCTGCTTGCTTCGCCCCAGGATTTTCAGGTGCTGCGCGCGGGAGCAGAGTACAGAGTGTACCTCCGTTGTTGGTCGTCAGCCATTGGATGATGGCCATTGCTTTATTAAACTATCCAAGCACGCTGAGTCTCAACCACAAAATTTAATTTTCCCTACTGCAGGGACTAATCAACGGCCACAGACTTACAGACCCAAGGAGACTGTTTTTATCTGCAAAAAATTTCCCCCTTCAGACTGAAGTGGAGCTAATTTTAGTTTTGTCTATCCTCAGGGTTGCAAACATTGATAGAAATTTAGCTTGACGAGAAGCAGATAAGGGGTGGAATTTATATGAATCCAATCTGTGATGCAAATGAAAAAAAAGAAGAAAGCTCCAGGTTTCCCTGTAACACCTCCGTACATACATAATGTTTGACGATTTCACCATGGCAAGCCCTGCCAAAGTTGTTACTTAACCTGCTTTTCTAGACTCAGGCTACCAGAGAGCATCTCTCGTCCAGTACCCCCGTGATGATCCCCCTTCTATCTGACACACCATCCTTCACACTCATCAAATCCGCCCTCTAACCTTGTATTCGAGGGGAGAATCCGTGGCAACAAATCGGAGAGAGGGAAGGGGACACATTCACACGTATAGAATACCCGTGGTCCTGGACTATCTTCTGCCTCCTTTTACGATAGAGAAGAAAACCCAAAACCGAACCAGTTGCTGTCAGATTGATTCCCGCTCCTGGCAACTGCAGGTGTGTCAGAACAGAACTGTGCTTCACAGGGTTTTCAATGGCTGGCTTTTCCATGTAGATTGCCAGGCCTTTCCTCTGCTGTACGTCAGGGTGGACTTGGGCCATCAATGTTTCAGTTACCCATTGAGCACAGGAACCATTTTCATTGCCATGTGTTTCAAAATGATAATCTCAACTATACGGGGACCACTGGTTTAAGAATGTGTACTACCAGTGGCCAAAAGTTTCTGATGTGAAAGCATCCCTTTTTACATTCAGGTTTTTAAAAAAATAATCATGAAGGAAACTGTGGATGCCATTCAACCTTCCAAATCTTAGTTATAAAACTATTTTAAATGATAGTACTCTAAAAGAAACAAATGAAGCCAGTGTTGACCACCGAAAGACTGGCATGGAAGCCATGGATGCCACATGGCTGACACAATTAACACGAACTAATGAAACGGAATGGGCTGACTTGAGGTGAAGAAACTTGATTATGTGGATTACACGATGAGAAGTAGCAAACCCACGTGGCTCGGAGCCAAGTGACAATGCAGGAAGGGCACTGCATCTCTTTCAAATACTCAAGGATGAGTTCATTGAGACATCAAAGAAGTTAAGTTCCAACTACAGCAGAGGATTGATTTGATTGCTTTAGGACATAAATTGTTTGGCGTAACACCAGAGTTTGAGGGTAAATTCCAAGTACTTATACACGTGACCCAAGACTTACAGCTGCTTAACTTATAACTATTGCTCAGGAAACAATTACAATCTAAGTAAAGGAATACAGTTAGCAGTATTCCAGGGACCTCCTGGGAGGAGTGGAGTGGCCTTCCCAGGGACTGAGGTGGCATTTGAGAGGAGAGAGCACCAAACTGTCTATAACATTTCTGTGCAGTATTTTCCCAACATTTACTATTTTTCATAAAAAACAACTCTCTTGTTATAAGACAAAAGCATTTCAAACTCTATGCTAATTTATTTTTGAGCCTTGTAATGCACACTGCTCTGAGTTGTCATTTTTAAAAATCATTTTATTAGATAATGATTTTTAAAAAAACAACTCATCACAATCCATACATACATCAATTGCGTAAAGCACATTTGTACATTCATTGCCCTAATCATTCTGAAAACATTTGCTCTCCACCAAAGCCCTTGGCATCAGCTCCTTGTTTTTCCCCTCCCTCCTCACTCCACCCTCCTTCAGGAACCCTTGATAATTTATAAATTATTTTGTCATATCTTGCCCTGTCCGGCGTCTCCTTTCACCCACTTCCCTGTTGTCCATCCCCCAGGGAGGAGGTCACATGTAGATCTTTGTAATTGGTTCCCCCTTCAACCCACCTTCCCTCTACCCTCTCAGTATCTCCACTCACACCACTGGTCCTGAAGGGATCATCACCCTGGATTTCCTGTGTTTCCAGTTCCTATCTGTACCAGTGTATATCCTGTGGTGTAGCCAGATTTATAAAGTAGAATTGGTATTATGATAGTGGGGGGATAGGAAGCATTTAAGAACTAGAAGAAAGTTGTATTTTTCATCGTTGCTACATCACACCCTGACTGGCTAATCTCTCTGAGACCCTTCTGTAAGGCGATGTCCAGTGGCCTACAGATGGGCTTTGGGTCTCCACTCCGCACTCCCCACCTCATTCACTATGATACGATTTTTTGTTTGATGATACCTGACACCTGATCCCTTCGACATCTTGTGATTGCACAGGTTGGTGTGCTTCTTCTAGGTGGGCTTTGTTGCTTCTGAGTTAGATGGCCACTTGTTTACCCTCAAGCTTTGAAGACCCCAGACGCTATCTCTTTTGATAGCTGGGAGAAGGTAAATCTTGATGGATGCAGAAAACTTCATCTTTCCCCCTTGGAGCAAATGGTGGGTTTGAACCACCAAATTTGCAGTTCACAACCCAATGTTTACCCACTATACTGCTGGGGTACTTCATTAAAGAAAAATGAGAAATGTGTAACACACACACACACATATTGCTTTCCCTTGATTACTACTAATGTTGTGATTGAATATGTCATAATCCACTGTAGAAAAATTTACAAATAATTTTACTGATAGTATTCACATGCCCTAAAAATATTACATTAAAGTGATTTATAAATGTGCCACTTGTTAGATTATAAACCCCATGAGGGTGTCTGTGCGGTGTGGATTGGGACTCTGTTTGGGGTCGGAGAAGATTCCTGGAGGATGGGAGCCATATGCCACTGGAAGACTAGGGCTTTAGCAGTGCTAGGAAATCAATTGTATTTTTGGTTTTTCTTGAATTTTTAATACAGTTAAGTACTAACCTTAAAATATCCCCATTGCTTTTTGATAATATAAGTGAGAACCTAACGTTCTATGGGTCGATTCATTCGGCACATAGTGACGCTACACATAGTAGCCGGAAACCCAGACTGGTCCAGCACAAACCTCGCAATTGGAACATTGGGGCGCATTGTGGGAGCCACAAGATGGATACATCTTGTTGAGCGACTTCCTCCTTTTCATTGACCCTCTTCTTTGCTGTTCATGATGTTCGCTTCTAGGGACAGGTCCCTCCTGATAACATGTCCAAAGTATGTGAGCTGCACATAGTCTACCCAAAACCAGCTCCACGACATGCTTGTGGCTTGCAATGCCAGAGTCAAGAAAAACAAACTAATGTATTATTTGATGTGAGTATTTTATAGAATTTTTTTTCTTCCTAATGAAGGAAAAGGTAGATTCTGACCCCAGATTGGAAGACAGGTCAGGCAGCCTTCTCCCTCTTCTTGAAGCTGATTAAAATCACTGACATTTAACTGAAAGGGTGGTGAGGTTTAGTGGTAGAAATCAAAACCACTTATTGGTCAGTTGATTGCAAGAAGTGTCATCTTGTTCATTATCAATTAATCAGGCAGGACACGTTTGATTTGGAACTTAGTAGGACAAACATGTTGGAAGTTGGCCGTACCATCATGCTCTTCTTCTTTCTTTAAGAGAATCCCTGTTTTTCTGTGTGGCTGTATGCTTACTCTCGGGAGGTATTTCATGCTGGACCTAACTAAAGCATATGGAGCTCTTATGAAATTTATCTCCTCCATAAATTACACGCTGAAATCCTAACTTCAAACTGTGGATGTAAGTGCTTGAGAATAGGATTTTCTTTGTTGTGTTAATTAGATCAGAACCAAGCAGGGTGATTCTGAATCCATTCACTCTTGAGTTATAAAAGAGAGTAGAGGAGACAAAGAGACTTCAACACACCTTGATGGGGTGGGAGGTCACCTACAGACAGGGAGAGCTGAGAATGGACACCTTAGGAAGGCACTGACCTGGGGGAGTCCTTGACTTTGGCTTTTCAGTCTCTGCAACGGTGAGGAAATAGAGTGTCCGTTTCGAGAGCTAGGCTTTTGCATCACTTTTTGAAACTTTTTTTTAGCAGCAATAGGAAATGAAGACAGTGGTTCTTTCACTCTGCTCATTTCGACACAAACCAAATCGAACCCAACTCTCCCACTCATCGGTCAGTTTGTTGTTCTATGGTGGCTTGCGGGTTGCTATGATACTGGAAAATGTGCCACTGGTATGTCGCATACCAGCCGGGCCACCCATGGTGACAGGTTTCGGTGAACAGCTTCTAAACTAAAAATAGACTAGGAAGAAGGAAGATATCGTCCACTTATGAAAAGTTAGCCACTGAAACTGTTTGAACAGCAGAGGGAACATCATCTGGTATAATGCTGAAAGATGAGCCCCACAGGATGAAAAACACCCAAAATACAACTAAGGAAGAGCTGTCTCCTCAAACTAGAAATGAATTTAATGGCATGGATGCAAAATAGTTTGGGGGTCCTTCATTTAAATCGACTGCCACACACAATTTAACGTGCAAAGAGGCTACTTTGAGGACTACGGTGCGCCTGATCCAAACCGTGGTATTTTCAATTTTCTCGTGCGCATGTGAGACCAAACATGAACCAGAGATGCATTGATGCATTGGAATCATGGTGTTGGCAAAGAATAAGGAAACCTCTGTGGACTGGGTATAAGAAGGAGAAGTAAATCTTAGAGGAAGGAAAGCCTGGATAGTCTCTAGGAGGGAGAATGGCTAACATATGTGAACATGTGATCAAGAGAGATCTGTCCCTGAAAAAGGACTTCCTGTTTGGTAGAGGGCCGGAAGCTAAGAGAAGACCCTCAAGAAGATGGGCTGATACCGTGGCTCTAATAATGGACCATAAACACAGCAGCAATCGTGAGAGTCGCGCAGGACTGGATAGGGTTTTGTTCTGTTGTATATAGGCCTTACGTGTTGGGACCTAATGAACTTTACCCAACAACAAACAACGACATCAGAGTAAACCCACTGCCATTCTCTGAGTCAATTCTGACTCACTGCAAAGTTACAGGACAAAGTTTTACTTGGGGTTCCGAGGCAGCAAATATTTAAGGAAGTAGACTGCCTCACCGGTCTTCCAAGGGAAAG
Organism: Tenrec ecaudatus; assembly: GCF_050624435.1. Lineage (NCBI taxonomy): Eukaryota > Metazoa > Chordata > Mammalia > Afrosoricida > Tenrecidae > Tenrec > Tenrec ecaudatus. The sequence goes on from NC_134539.1 coordinate 14,084,254, forward strand.
CTGGTAGAATCGAACCTCTCGGTCTGCAGCCCAATGTTTAGCACAATGTGCACACGTGCTCCCTGATTTTGATATAAAGATGGATGAACCATTTATGTCCGATGGGTTATGAGAATGAAGAAGGACGCCTTCCCTCCCTGCTCCCCCCCGTGCGCCCCCCCCCCCCCGCTGCCACTACACCTCTCATCCCCTGTTTGTGATACAGTCCCATAAATCTCTGACGAGAGGATGGTGGCAGCCATGTTGGGGTCCTCTTGTCATCTGGGATATGCAGAGAAGAAACAGGAAAGAGAAGGATCTCTAATGATAAGATTAAGATGCAGGCGTCACCCAGGGGTGACTTCCTCAGGCCTCTTGTTCTGGAAACAGTAACGGGCCTTGTCCTTTGGGCAGCTCTTGGTTTAGTAATCTGTTGCATCCAGCAGCGAACATGCTTCATGAAAAACTCAATAGACTCCTTCGTCCTGGAGGTGACCCTTGCCTCATCATCCAACTCAGTACCGGAAAGCATTTGACAACTTTGAGGCAAACAGACTCAATGATTACTCAACAGTGTTATTTACAGGAAGTTGTCGAAAGAATTTAAACCTGAGCAAATTATTTTTCTTGCTAAAATTCACCCAACCCACAGGTAAGAGAGGCAGGAGTGTTCAAGCACTGTCATTTTTTTCTTTCAGGTCGAGGAAGTACATTTCATTCTGAGAGTGATAAACCAAAGCGGCTCCCAAGTTTGAAATCATACAAGCGAGTAGGATGCACAGGGCAACATTCTATTTTGTTTTCTAAAATGTTCTCAAGATACACTTGTTATTTTTTGAAATCCCTTTGGGAGGTTCCACACCTGTGCTCTAGGAAATTGAGACATTGCAACTTCACTTTCTAAAATGAGCCATAGTCTCAATTAACTTTCAAAGAGAGAAAAACGTTGGGAAGATTGCTATGAGTCTTAAGTTCATGTCCGTTGCCTTCAAGCCTAAGAAACCATTCTTTAGAGAGTCTTGGGGACAGGACCGAATGAGGAGCAGGAAAACTGGGTGGAGAAGAAGAGAAGTGTCTGAATGGAATAACTATCCCTGTAAATCCACCAGCTTTGGTGACAAAGATCGACTCTATCCGTGTTGAGTTGACTGAGAGGTGGCAAGACAGATCACATGACGCTGAAGAATGCCATTCTGGATGGAACACTTCCTCTTGAGGGTGATGGCTTCTAGGAGACGTTTGCTTGAAAAGAAAATCAGAAATAGAAGAAAGTCTCTATCAAACAAAAACAGTGATAACAATTCTTAAATGCCTGGAAATAATGAGTCATGCAAAATTGAACCATGCATGATGCAGCTATAGAAATGGCCAAAAGACATCCATGTTCGAACGTTGCCTACTTTCCTTGTACATAATGCCCCTGTAGCACATTCGAGACAAGGGCTTTGACTTGGCTTCCCCCCCTCATGCTTTCCCTTCTCCACAACCCCTTCTTGCTTTTGGGGATTGGGGGGCAGAAGGAAGGAAAATCAAGCATAAAATAACTGCAAGAGTCATGATTGCTACTCAGTGTATTTTATTATTTCAGGAATTCATTCAAAGCTGGCTGCAATTACATTTAAAACAGGAGAATAATGGGCTATTGACATGTATATGGTTTTAGAAATATACGGCCTCATTTTCTCAGCTGGAATTTCCTCTACAATGTGCATTTGCATCACATTAGAGATGCTCTTTTGGAAAAAGAGGATCACATGCATTCAGCCATTTTGACATTATCTGGGTCAGAGGCAACATTTAAAAAAAAAAGCAACAGCAGTGCGAAAACCGCAGCTCTCTCACAGGCAGGCCTCGCGTGCAGGAGGGAAGAGAAAGGCAAACTCACAGTCCCCCGGCATTGGCCATGTTTTATGACATACCTGCTTAACCCAGACATTAATCTAGTGAAGATGGATTGGCCTGGTCATGGTCGGCTGCTAACCTTCCACGGTGCGTACATTACCTAAATTGAAATCTGCACTTTTTCATGATGTGACGGTCCAAGGAATGTAGGGTGTGTTAGAATGGGTTTTTATGTGCAGAGAATCTCCACTCCTATTTACCTTTCCTCAGGGCAGCTGTGGCCTCTTCCTCTTCACTAGACAATGAAGGTATTCTTCTCTGCCACTGCTTAACCCCAGAGGGGCAACCCCGGCTGGCTCCACCTTGCCTGGCATTGGTCAGGTATGCAAGCAACTTCCTGTTCCCAGAAGTGCCAAAGACATAATGGAAAAGGAATGCAGAAGTTCCACCTGTTGTAATTGTCTAATCAAGCCCTCTAGAATGACTTCTTTGTCATCTCCTCAGAAGAGGTCAGTTGTGTCAGTGATTATATGAGCACTTTGGGTGAAACAGAAATATCCATATAATTGGTGTGACACCGCAAGCAAAAGCCCATCGACCTTGCACAAGATGTCTATAATTGTTTAATCCACTACGTCCTCATTCACTAGACATGGCACTCTTTATTTTCCCTGCCCTTAGGTTTCTTTCCTGAATGGGCAGAGGAACAAGACTTGTACTGACCCCTCTATAGTGAATTGGATATGGAAAAAAAGAAAGAGAAAAAGCTAGGGAACGGTGGATAGTTGGAAAATGGCCTTTCCTGAAACTTTGTGATGTTCTTCTGCTGGAGAACACTTAGAGAGTGAAGGGATATCATCTTCACCATAGACTCTGTGAATGGACACCTGGGTTTAAATCCCACACCTTCATTTCCGAGGGGTGAAATCGTTGAGTTGTAATCTTCTCATCTGCAAAATGGTGAAATGGAGAGGATTAAATGGGATTCTGTAATCATTCATTCATGCATTCATTCATTCAGCCAGGAATCATGGAACACATTCAAGCATCAAGGGTTGGCCTCTAGTCTTCGGTGATCCAGAGCTGTACCCTGCTTTCACAGAGCCCGCAATGGCAATGATTACTTCAGGAAAGCCTCCAGCATTCAGTGCTTGGCACATAATAAACACACCGTAAATTTGCTATTATCATTATAATTACTATAATAAAAGTATGCAGAGTCACATTTCCATACTTATTGAAGACAGTCCACGCTGTCATCTGGAAGAGTCAGAGAGGAGTTACTTTAAGCAATGGCATGATGTGCTCTAGAAAAGCAACACTTCGAAACTTGCCTACTCACTCTCTCCTGCCAAGGAGTTTGTAAAAGAAGCTAGTCCAGCCTTTCTCAACCTGTGGGTCCCGACCCCTTTAGGGGTCCAGGACCCTTTCACAGGGGTCGCCTCAGACCATTGGAAAACACATATTTCCGATGGCCTTAGGAACAGAGACGCCGCTTCTCTATCCGTTTCCCACATGTGGATATGCCCACCTACGAGTACCCGGTGTGAAGACTGTTACCCATGCTACACCATGCTGCAAGACAACACTTCATTTATTTGTCATTAGAAATTAATATTTCACAACATACAATCACATATTGTTTTGGTGATTAATCACTATGTTTTAATTATGTTCAATTTGTAACAGTGAAAATATATCCTGCATATCAGATATTTACATTATGATTCATAACAGTAGAATTACAGTTATGAGGTAGCAATGAAAATAATTTTATGGCTGGGGGTCACCACCACATGAGGAACTGTTTTAAAGGGTCACAGTATTAGGAAGGTTGAGAATTGGATTCTAGTCTCTGTTCTGTCAATGCGAGACGACAGACAATGTGCTGTGTGTATTTTCACTTCCAGGTGATTGTAAACCAAATATGGGCCAAAACTCTTGTGTTGGACACATTGGGAATGATAGCAGTTGAGTTTTCCTCATCCTTCAAATGGACATGGCTCCAAAGCACCCATCTCAGTACCCACAGTTGGGTCCATGATGAACTACTTTACCATTAAAAATAAAAAGTTCCTAGACTGACATTCCAGCAAATGGAATTTCGTACTCCTAGTCTCCCACCAGAGGACTGAGGTCGTTGGTTACTGATGGCCTTGACAGTGAGAATGGCTTTACTTGGCAGGATCCCATGGAACTGTGCTGCAAATGACGGTGGCAGAAGCAAGGGCTCTGTGGCAAAGGGGTGGCAAAGAAGGGAAGGGAAATGGGTTGGTGGGGCTGAGTGGGGAAGCGGTGCCCTGCTGGAGCCATGCCTGGCACGAGCCAGTTCCATTTGTTCCCACTTTCGTCGGCAATAAATTTGCTTGGTGAGTAATGGTACACACCTACCAATTTAGAAAATTAGAGAGACAGTTTCCGTTCTAGAGAATTGGCTCCAAATGGCTGTGCAGAGAGCTGGAGGCTCTTTGAATCATCCAAACTCCCTACATAATAATTCTTCAGAATTTATTTCACTGTCATTGGTAACCGTTTGCAGGCAGCCCAGCGTATTTAAACCTGGACACCCTGTTATGCAACCTTTGATGATTTTTCCAAAGAAGACACTTCCTGGACAACACGCTAAGTGCTGTACACCTCTACTGGAAAATGACCTGAAGTGGTCATTGTAGTATTTGGCTAAATTTGATTTGTTTCCAAGACTTGGATGATAAGAGCAACTAAGCAAGACTTGAGGTTTGGTAAAAGTGAGTAAATCACTATCTGTTTCTAAAAGAACTAGTCAAAGCGTACCCAAGGTTAGACTATTTAAAATGTAAATGCAGTTTTAAAATTATTATTATTATCATCGACTTTTTCTGAGAGCTTTGAACAAGTGCATAAAGTGTTGGCCCCCTACTGAGAATTTGCATTTCCACCAGAGATATGCTGAGTCAGAATCTGCATTTTAACAAGATTGCCAATTGGATTTCTTATAGATCCCAAGGTGACTCTTATAGATTGTAAGGTACTTCTTATCTATCTTGTTAAAATGTAGATTCTGGTTTGGTATTTATAGGATTGTATGTTAGACTGGGTTCTCTAGAGAAATGAACCCAGCTATATATGTGTAGATAGATATATGTATAGATATAGCTATATAGATTCATAGGTACATACACATATAGGTATATGAGTATATAGATACATAAACAATTTTACATAAAGAAATCATTCATACAGTTGTAGAAGTTAAGTCTGGTTCAAATCTGGGAGGCAGATGCTCTGCCTGGGCCGATGAACCAGGAAGCATGGACATGAATCCAGAAGCAGGAAAACCACAGGCAGATGGGGGTTGAGGTGGTTGAATCCCAGATTAGCAAGTCAGGCTCATGGCTTTTCCTGATACAAGTAGCTGTGGATGATGTGTTTAATGAACAAGGAAGTAGGAAGACAAATTAACCTACTACTAGAGGTGTGAACTGCATGGCTGCAGAAGTGAGCTAGCTTTCCCACAGTGTCCTCTTATCGAAGAGTAGCCCACAACCCCCAATGAAACTTCCTTCCAATTGCATCATGGCTATAACTTGATCAAGTTATCACTCCACCCTAATCTTCCCACAACTGCTGGACTACTCATAATAGATCCATCATGGAGTTGATTGCATTAGTCTAGATAGTATCATGGGGGTGGGGGAGCTCCAACTGCCAATCTGAGAATCTTGGTACATCCAAGTTGACACAAAACCTGACTTCAAAGAAGAAAATGCAAATTCTCAGCAAGCAACCAAACCAGAATGAGTCAAAGCCTTGCTTTCCCCACCCCGACCCCCTTTAAAACCAGAGGTCTTTACCTGTTTGCCTTTGAGACTGCTTTCTTTCTAGGAGTTTCTAGGAGTAATATGTCTAGAAAGCTATTTCTTGATGTGAAGCATCTCTGAAGATGTGAATCCATTCAATAGAGGCAAGAAAACTGGTGATTTTGCTCCTAACAGAAGTTAGTATAAAAGTTTTCCTTGGAATCACCAGGATTTTAGTTCCTAGATCCTCATTCGACATCTGGAAACAGACGTTTCTTACAAGTTCACTTACCTCATAGCTTTTAATGCTCAGGTTGCCCCCGCCCCGCAGAATTAAATTCAGGGAACACAAGACCTAGATAGGAGATTATTGTGTTAGTCCAGGCTGACTAGAGAAATAAATCCAGGGATGGATATATATATATATATATATATATTGCTTATATAGCTTTATATCAAAGAGCTTTACATCAAAGAGCAATTGAATATTGAGAAAACATCCCAGTCCAGTCCAGATCAAGTCCATAAGTTCGATATTAGTCCATATATCCAATACTAGTCCATCAATTCCTCTTCAGATTCCCACAGTACATGTAGTGATACCAAATGCAAGTTCACAGGCCAGTGGCTGTGGAAGCATCTTAATGCTGGTGCTGGCTCCTCCAGCCCTCCGAGTGTCTCCTCCACAGGAAGGTGAAGCAGAGAGAGGGTGGCCAACATCCAGGGAGAAAGAGTGAGTTCCCAAAATCCTCATGAGAAGGTCTTACCCAAAAGGAGGCAGCATCAGGCTGTGGCCTGATTGGCAGGCTAGACTCCACCTGTGAACCTGTTTATCACGTTGACATGAAATAATGTAACTATAGAATAATTAACGTTCTAGTTAAGTCAGGGGAGAGAAGTAGCACCATCTTTCTGCAGTGTAAGGGGCAGGACAGACAAAGTTATACTAGCCCTAAAGCTCCAGTTCTACTGGCTCAAAATATTAAGTTTATTTCTAGTTTACCTTATACATACCTTACATATCATTTGGGGGGAGGAGCTATTCAGTGATACCATTTATAGGTATTTTGACATTGTAATACTTGCTTGTACACCCTTCAAGAAGCTTTGATGGTGCTGTAGGCTAGGCATTGGGCAGCTAACTACAGAGCCAGTGGTTCAAACTTACTAGTTTCTCTGCAGGAGAAAGGTGAGACTCTGTTCCAAAAACTCATAGACTCAGGAACCCAAGGAAGTCATTCTGCCCTGTCCTATAGCATCACTATGAGCTGGAGTAGTCTCTATGGCGCTAGGTTGAGTTTTGGGCTTTTGGAGAAACTTTCATGATATGAGAAAATGTCAACTATGGAGGTGTATAAACACTGATTCTTACTTGCTTCCACTTACTGGTGACACATACAACATTTGCTCCTAAGTCAGTCATATATTCAAGCCCAAGTTCATGAAGAGAAAGAAGTACAGCTTTCCAATGTACACAGAATTTTTTATTAATAACAACAATGTCTACCACATCAACAGAATCATCACTCACAGAATGATTCTTTTTTGTTGTTGCTCAGTTTTGTTTATTTTTAAAAAATTAATTTTATTGGGGAGTTGTACAATTCTTATCACAATCCATACATACATCCATTGTGTCAAGCACATTTGTACATTTGTTGCCATCATCATTCTTAAAACATTTGTTTTCTTCTTGAGCCCTTGATAGCAGCTCTTCATTTTTCTCCCTCCCTCCCAGGTTCCTCCTTCCTCATGAACCCTTGATAATTTATAAATTATTATTATTTTCTCATATATTACACTGTCTGACATCTCCCTTCACCCACTTTTCTGTTCCCCAGGGAGGAGGTTATATGTAGATCCTTGTAATTGGTTTCCCCTTTCTACCCCACCTTCCCTCCACCCTCCAGGTATCGCCACTCTCACCACTGGTCCTCAAGGGATCATCCACCCAGGATTCCCTGTTTTTAGTTCCTTTTTGTACTAGTGCAAATCCTCTGGTCTAGTCATATTTTTAGGGTAGAGTTGGGATCATGATAGTGAGGGGGAGGGGGAGAGGAAGCATTTAAGAACTAGAGGAAAGTTGTGTTTCATCGTTGCTACCCTGCACCCTGACTGATTCTTAAGACACTTATTTGTTCATCAGATTAGATCAAGTATTCATGATAAGGTGAATATTTTTACGCACAGCCTGCCTAGGCAATATTTGGTGGGTTCTGGAGCCCTGGTAGTGCTATGGGATAAGTGTTAAGCTATTAACTGGAAGGTTGGTGGTTCAAACCCACCAGTTGCTCCATGAGAGGAGGAGGCTTTCTGGTGCCATAAAGGTTTATAGTCTTGGAAATCCTAGAGAAGTTGCTTTAAGTGGGAATCAATTTGGTGGACATGGGCTGATTCCTGCATCCCAAAAATAGGAGGTCGCTTTTGGTTATCACAGTGGAAGGGGTTAGGAAAAGGTACTCCTGGCATCTGGTGATTAGAGGCCGTGTCTAGTAACATGAAATTATACCATCAAGAAAGCATCTTGTCCAAACGTTAGCACTGCTAAGATTGAGAAAGCATTCACCAGACCAAGTTTCTCAAGCTTCATGTATATGAGCAAGCCCTTGCCCAAACAGACATGGAGACATACTGTAAATCTACAGTAACTGAAACTTTGTGGTATTGGTGCAGGAATAAACAAAAGAGCAATAGAGCATAAAAGAGAATCCTAAAACAGGTTCACTCTACGTGAAGTAGGTAAATGATACAGGTGACATTTCAAAACAAAGGCACATAATTGTCTATCTGCATGGTAGCTGTATCCTTACCTTGTACCACGTGGGAAAATAAACTCCAGATGTACTAAAAATGTGAAGGTAAAAACAAAGACTAACATTCACTAGAAGAAAATATAAGCATGTTTTAGCTAGCTGGGGGGGTCAAGCAAGGCTTCTTAAACAAAGATCTAGAAACAAACAAAATTTAAAAGGAAAATATGTCTAACTTTGAAAACATTTGCAGTTATGCATATAATATACAATAAATATTATTATCTGGAAAAATTCAAAAATTGTCGAATATAAAAACCAAAGAGGAAAGATAGAAAGGAATGCCAGGACATATTGTTGTGCCTGAAAGTAAGAACAGGTTTAAAACACAAAAGGATGGAAATCGGTCAAAGGGACACAGGGACCTCCTAAAGGAGTCTTTAGTGGCCCAAACTGGAACAACTTGTGCAACAAAATAAATAGCACAAGCAAATGAACCAAGTCCATTGCCATCAAGTCAATTAAGGCCCGCAGCAACTTGATGTGTCACAGAAGATAACGAACCATAGGATTTTCTTGACTATGATAATCTTTTCAAAGTGGAACACTTGGCCTGTCTTTCATAGCCCCACTGCATGGATTCAAACCACCAGCCTTTAGAATAGTAGCTGAGCATTAACTATTTGGGTCACCCAGGATTTGACTAAATAATATAGTCTAGGAATATAACACAAAGGATAAAAAAAATATACATCAATCCATACTGCTATAATAAGGAGCCTGCATGGTCGGCAGTTCAAAACCACTAGAAGCTCCAGAGGAGAAAGATTGGGCTTTCTACTCCCATAAGCAAGTGCAGTCTCAGACACCCACAGGGGTCACTATGAGTCAGCATTGACTGCATGGAAGTGAGTTTGGTTTTTTGGAATACTGACATAATGCTCCTCAGAAGGACAGGTGGCAAGACTTCCTCTCACATATTTTGAGTGTGCCATCAGGAGGGAACAGTACCTGGAAGAGGACATGAAGCCTTCCAGGAAATGGAAGCTCACTGTCCTGCTCACACATCCTACCCACTCCACATATACAGCTTGCACACGTGTACAGCATCCAGATATGTAAACCGAGCTCTGTTACTTGCTTAAGAAAATAGAACATGGAAAGGCACTAGAAAACAACTTCACTGTGAAGAAGTGTTGTAAACACTACCTTGGCCAGGTAGCAGGGCCAAGATTGCAGTTGTTAAGTTATGCGGCTACCTTATACCCCCTGCTATGATGGGTGGACAAGAGAGCTCTGTCTGTGATCTTCCTTCCCCCAAACACGTGACCTCAACCCAATCATGAGGACAACGTTAGCTGAACCCCAAATGAGTGACAATCTACAAATATACATGGTCTATTACTTCTCAACATTGTCAAGGGTAAAACAGGGACAGACTGAGAAACTGTCACACACCAGAAGGTGCTAAAGAGACGTGCAATGAGGTGTCTGGTTTGGGTGGCGGAGTAGGAAAATTCTATTAGTGGAAAAGACTAGTAACATCTGAATAACACCTGGAGTTTAACTACTAGTAATGCTCCAATGTTGGTTTCTTTGTTCTGACACACGTACGATGATGTTACACGAAGCCAACCATACAGGACAATGGATGACAGGGAAGGGGAGCTGGCTGTACTACCTGTGCAATGTTCATTCAGTCTTCCCCCATGGAAGCTGTAAGTGAAGGACTGTAGAGAAACCCGGGATGTTAAACGAGAGGAGCTCTGTCCTCATCCTGGATTAGGGAAGGGCTGAACCCCTCACAATGGAGGAAGGACAATGAAAGAAAGCACTAGGACAATAGGCAAAGAAACGGTACTCCAAGAGCCAGTCTTGCCATTCAAAGTCATCACCTCCTCACATGGATGCTCGTGAACTTTCAATTCCATTTCTTCCACATTAGCGTTAAATTTGAACCCATACTTTGTGATGAGATAGATTAATGAAATAAGTGCCTTCAAATTCTTAATTCTTCCTATAGTCACGCCCAAAGGGGTCCTCTGGAATTATCCAGCGGCTGTTTTTGGCCAATGGGGCGGGTCAGAAAGACTTTGAATCTGCTGTGGACCCTGCAGCTTACCCTTTCTCGCCAGCCTGAGAAACCCCATCACTTTAAACACCTGGGATAAGCCTGTGGGACAGTCAGACTCAGACAGCCAAGGCACTCAATTGCCCCAGCTGACACACTGCAAAACAACCAACACATTCATGAGTGAGAGCGTCTGCCACGAGCCAGCCCCCGACAGTCTGCCAAATGGCTCTCACCACATAGCGAACACAGATGAAATCAGAAAAGCCTGGCCTGGATCAGTACAAGATGCCCCCAGCAGAGCTAAGTAAGAAAATGTTAAGTCACTGCGCTTTTGAGCGGCTCTGCCGCAAAGGCTGAGTGATACTCTCTGTGGCACAAAGTTCATAGCTAATTGATTGCCCTATTGCTTGTCTCCGACATTTTACAACGCGGAAAGTTGGAGAGCTTCTCATATTAAAGAATGAAAGACTTTTGTGGTCAGATCCTCATGAGATCAAGCTAGATACCATGGAAATCTCCCCACTTCGTTTTCTTTTCTGAGATCTCCGTGTGGCTTGAGTGTGTCCGCCTTCCACCCATGGCTGCGGCTGTACATCTTTACAGGAGCAGATAAAGCCTCCTTTGCTCCAGAACAGCAGTGGGTGGATTTGACCCACGGTCCGAGCAGTTACCTGACTTCTTACATATTAACTAGTTAAATACTAACACCTTGATGACTGTAGGCATTTTTAGTTACAGGGCTATAACTTTGGATAATACTGAAATGTACTCTTGAGTCTCAGCATGCTCCTAAGAAGACACCAAATCCTTGCACCCTAAGTAATGGTTTAAGGAGTTCGTTAAGAGTTTTAATCACTGTAAACCAGTTTTTAATCAAGTGGACATTTTAAACATGTGCCAGCAGGAACGACTTAAATTGCTCAATCTAATGAATTTAATTATTTACACGAGTTTACATTGAAAATAGGTAAATGAGATTCATCTCCTCTCTACATTTGGTACAACTTTGCTTAGAAGTAAGAGGATGTTATTTAATTTCCTGGACTTGCCCATGAAAGCGGACGCGGAATGAAACAGGCATGTGACACAGATCAGAAAGAAGTTCAGTCCATCTGTCTTCCAAACTGCAGACAGTTGGAGGTCTAATTCCCTCCCCAACTCATCCTCGCCAAGCCCATTGCTTAACTTATCACCGTGCTGGGAAGTCAACAATCCAATACCACCAACAGCCCTACAGCCCTCCCTACCCAAGCTCCAAGGCACTCCAGGTGAAGGTCGTGACACTTGGTTAGTGCGTGCTTGTTGTCATCAAAATTATCTTCCGAGGTTTGCTGTAAAAAGAAAGCATCTAGCACAGCAGTTCTTAACCTGTGGGTTGAGTGACCCTTTCACAGCAAAATGATAGTTATGGAGTAGCAACGAAAATACTTTTATGATTGGGGGGGGGGTCACCATCACATGAGGAACTGTATTGAAGGGTCGCGGCATTCGGAAGGTTGAAAACCCCTGATTGAGAGGTATAAAGTTGAATATCAGAAACCTCCCACTCAGGTTTAAGTTATAATCTACCTTCTACAAACACTAAAATCCAAAGGTGATTTCTTTACCAAACCCAGTCTTATGAAATGGTGCATTTTGGGAACATGTTGAGGAATTAACGACATGAAGAAGAACAACAAACATTTTAAACATCTGCACCTATTTAAGGCCATTATTTTATTTTTGCACTGGAATGAGTGCAATTCATTCGAAAGTTATTCTTTTTGCTTAAAATTATGGCCTGTGGCGTCCATTTTGTTTATTTGTAGCAGCGGGATTGTCATTAAGGGATACATTTGATTCTTTTACATCGACATTCCTGAGAGTTGAACAAACTCAAACCAGAGCAAGTGGAAGCATGCACCCTCACAGGAGATGAGACCCGCGTGAGGCTCTTGTCACCATGACAAAAGGCTAATTATGACTGCGGGGCCACCTTACATGAAGTCCTGGCCTTAGGGACCATAGAGATTTTACCTGAGCTTTCTTTTTTTGAAAGGTGTGGTTTTACATAATAATGATCTATTCTCTCCTTTTAGGTGGTTCAATGAGAGAGGCTAATATTTTAGTTTGTTACCCCCCCCCCAAAAAAAAAGCATTATTCATCAATTCTATTTGTTGTTGGGGTAAAAAGGCCCGAAGACAAAGTAAGGATGCAGTGGCTGCTTTGGTAAAAGAGAAGGCATGAGCGGTCACTGCCTCGTCATGCATGCGGAGGGAGGCACTGTCTAGAGTGGAGGACACGTTGCTAAGGAGCCAGGGAGTGAGCTCTAGCTCAGAGGACCCGTGTCTACCACAGAAGAAACACTGCCTGCCTCCAGCCGTTCTCCTTGAGCGCTCAGCTGCAGCTACTGTTCCTCTGTCTCTTTAAGGGCCTCTTTTTCTCTCCCAGACCCGCTGCGGAGTGGAGTGAAATTTCCTACCATGGCTTTTTGACCCAAGTCTTTTAACTCGCACTCGATCACTGGGTGGGATTCTGTAAATCGTTTGCATTACGCTCCTCTTGGCTGTAAGGATGAGCTAGCTGTCTTTGAAGCAGGAGCAGAAAGAGAAAACTCAGAACCATCCTAGTTTGTCTGAAGTGGAGGAGGCTGAGCCCAGAGGCACCGGAGACTTGGCACAGAGACCACAAAGGAGCCAGGTCAAGGCCAGAGGCAGAAGCAAAGAAACCACGAGACAGAACAGAGAGCAGCACCGAGGCTGTATGGGCAGAGCTACGGGCAGGTCCAGGAAGGCAGAGACCAAGGGACTACCAGGCTGAGAGGCTGAGGACCAGAGATTTGGTTGCAGGCTGAGGAGAGGTGCTGCTGGGGATCAATAGCTGTATCCTTACTGTTTACTGATCCTGACTTGTAGTAGCCTATTCACTTCCCCAATAACCCCCGACAATGGTGACTGTTGTCTGTGAGTTCTGTGCGGCCATTGAAGGAATGACTGAACCCAACAGAGAAGTAGACTTCAGTGAGAGGAGTGGTTGGTTTCAGCAGAGAAAGAAGGATTGAGCATGGAGCTGTCTGACCCTTGCCTCTTGGCACTGGGGAAGCCAGAGGAGGTTCCATGTGGACCTCCCTGTTGTTTAATGCCCTCTACTTTACAGAGCATAATGTCCCCCTAATGACATGCCCCGAACAGGGGAAAGGACGTCTCACCACCCTCCTTACTCAGGAACATCCCCACTGTACTCTTTGCTACAGATCTGCTCCATGCCGTTTGATTTCTTTATTATTTCTTTCTGTCTTTGGCCTTTTGATTTCTTGACCACTGCTTCCATGGGTGTAGATTGCTGATCTAAGTAGAATGGCATCCTTAACCAGTCTCGTTCTCCGTGATTTATCATGATGTTCCTTATTGTCCCAATTGGGAGACTTTTCACTTTCTTTGAGTTCAGGTGTCATTGTTGGGTGGCCCTGAACCAGTCCCAACACACCAGGACCCGGTACAACAGAACAAAATAGGCCCAGTTTTTCACCAGCCTTGAACTACTCGTTTGTTTAAGCCCATTCTGCATCCACTGTGTCCATCCTGACTTGCAGTAACCTATTAACTCGCCTCATACACCTTCCTAATTGTACATATTGTCCTGGGGTTGGGTGTGCGGTGGGAGGAACGTGGTGTGTGAATCCATGTCATTGAGGGCCGTCCTCTGTTTTTGGACCCTCCCCTTCAGCCAATGAAAAGTTCCTCTTCAAGGGACCAGTCTCTCTGGAGAACATGTTCACAGTATGTGCTTCGAAGGAACATTCTGGCCAGATTGTTCATTCTCCTGTCAGCCCAGCGTACTTTGCTAGCAGGTAAAAAGCTGTATGAGTAATGGGAATTTGCTTTATGTGGATTTTCCAGAACATTTAGATCTTTTCTTAGTTTTCCAAAGAAGAGAATCAAGGAATGATTATTCACAGTAGTAACTTATGGACCTGTGGTCCTCTGTGTTGTTATGACTTCAACAGGCAGTCAAGCCTCGTGATTTCCACCTTCTTGGAACATTCCCATGGGCTTACTCAGTGCCATGGAAAATTTATACGAACTCCATGTAACACCACGTATGAACAAAGGTAACATGGAACCCAATATTATTTTATTTTAAATTAAGAATATTATTTGAAAAGCTATTTTAACTACTTTCAGCAAGAGATTACTTGTAATATATTTCAAAACCAATGAGCACAGGCCAGTTGGTTAGTACGATAAACAAAGTACGAACTGTTGCCTTAGAGGACTGTGTACTGCATCAGCAAGGAAAGGGTCAGAAGAATAGCATCTTGATTTTATAAGCTTCCCTGTCCTTGGGGATATTTTCATCTGGAGGTGGCAGGAAGTAATGACGACATGCTCAGCCATGCTTGAAAAGTTACGCAAGAAAGAAATAGTTCACATGCATCCCTAAGTCACTTTCCTTTGGCTGGTCTCAGACATATAGGGGCAAACATACGTGACACTGCTCTCTCTCATTAAGAAGTGGGCTCTATGTCCCATCTAGGTGAATCTGGGAAGGCCAGCTCTGTGATTGCTACCATCAACAGAAGATGGAAGGGCTAATGCCACTTTACAGTTCCGGACCTTAAACAGAAGAAGCTTCTACTTTCTGTTTCTAATAACACTTTCTCTGAGAGCCCTGTGTTTCCATGCAAAAAAGTTCAGAGACTGCCATGCTGGAGAGGATATATTTAGATGCTCCAGTGACAGTGGCCATTGAGTCGAGCCTTTGAGTCTTCCAGGCAGACTTTATGACTTCATCTGTCAGTCAAATCCCACCGAGGATCCTCCATGGACGCCATGAGAATAAAGATGGTCTAGTTGAGCCCAACACTAGTTCCTGACCCAGAAAATCGTGAGATAGAATGAAATGGTGGTTGTTTTAAGTTATTTAATTTGGGGGCGATTTGTTACATCATAGTGATTGATGACCAGAGCTTCCTCATTAGCATAGTTCTTCTGTTTATTTGTTTTCTTTTTCTTCTGGTATGAATTCCGCTTTCCTACAATTGACAAGCAAAGAAGAATGTTTCATTTGTTCCTGTGAGAAATTCAAAACTATGTCTAGTTCTCACCCCAATCAAATGAGATCAATCTGGTTTCGATTCAATTACCCATGCAATATCGCTTCCTCTGACCTTGAGCAGCTGGACCTAGGCTGGGGCAGAGTCCTCCAGAATATTATCTTCAAGCTTGAGGATCCCCTCAACGCTTCTACTTTGGACCTGCTGGCTTCCCCTCCTCTATCATGTTCTATAATTCATTAGAACAGCTCCCAGACCTCACTGAAATTGCTACCATTACAGTCATAGTTGTATTACAGCAAAAAGAGACAAATGAAAAGATACAGAGTAAGGTCTTGAGATGTCATAAGGGCATGCCAATCGCTGGTGGGGGCACAGGGGGAGGGCAGGAGAGGCTATCTCTGAGGAACCAATACAAAACCTAAATTCTTTGTGTAAAGTAAAATTCTTTATCTCATAGTTCCAAAAAGGGTCCAAAGAGAATTTGAATGGACATGAGATGTGGAATAAGAATTCCCCTGGCAAGAGTTTCCACCTTGAAGATAATCCTTCTGCCTGTTTCACATTTGCTAGACCATGGAACCCATCACAACTCCTTTTTGAAGAATTGAAGTCTTCCTTAGATCAAACAGTGGGTATTTTTGAGGCTACGCATTTACAGCTGTCAAAATACAGCACGTGATAGAAGCTTCCATTCTCTGTTCTCACAGAGCCTCCTTGGCCTGTCATCTCTCCCCTCAGGCCTTACCTTTGCTGTCATCATCATCGAGAGCCCACGGTCTTCTTCCATCAAAGTCCTCGAGTAAAACGGGGAACGCCTCATCAACACCACTGGAATTAAAATCCCTGGTGGTGGGGCTCACGATCTACTTCTCAAAAAGCTCCCAGGTGGCTTTCGGTCTCGGTGACTGTCTCCAGAAGCATATTTTGGTCTTGCTTGAAGCCTCTTTCTGATATGGTATTCCAGTGGTTCTTGTCGTCTTGTTGACAGATTGAATGATTTGGTTTCCAGTTGATACCTTCTTGACCCTCATGGGCTGGGTTCACTGCAGCCTTCTGCCTTTGTAAGTGTTTTTTGCTTTGTATCAGTTAACTGGTGAGCCAGTGGGTTTTCAATACACTATATAAACATGCAGGTTTCTTTTTTACTGATTTGCTCTCATTAGGGCTGCAGGGGGCTCTTTGTTCTCCCCATGACAGCATCACCGTGGCCCTTTTCTAAACTCGCAGGGCATAAAAGCCTTCTGATCTTCACATAACTCATTTTTGAGATGTTTCACTCTCCTTAGGTCACTACACTGTGCTTGCTTTTAATTGTTTCAATTAGCTGGGGCCAAGAGCTGCCCGACACTCCTGCCCTTCCTATGAATGTTTTGATATTTGCAATATCCATCTTTCAGAGCACACCTGTGTCTTTTTTTTATTTTCTTCTTCACACAGTCTGGTAAATATTATAACGTTTAGGCATCACAAGGGCATTGATGCATAACTGAACCCTGGGCCAACCAATCAAGACACGCAAGGAGTGGGTTTCAGGAAACCCAAATGATGTGTCCTCAGCCACCTGAAAAAATATGCAGAAACTCAGGTTACGTATGGAATTCATTAGGTGCTTTGCTCGTCTGTCCCCATCCGTTTTCTCACCACCCTCCCCGTGAAAATTGAGCGATCTGGGTGAGTTCACTCTCAGGCCCTGGTTCCATTTCTCAGGGAGAGGGTATCGATCACTGCCATAGCTCAAAGCAGGGCATTGCGTGAGGAGGCGGGCGTGGCAGGAGGGGTGTCTTTCTAAGCCAGGGGGTGGGGGAGAAGGAAGGGAGGAGCCCAGTTTGCCGCTGGGATTCTTGAACTCGCAGGTAATGGAGAGAGTGCAGTGATTTATGAACTGTACTGTGCTAAGCTATAGTAAAATTGTGTGGTATAATTCAGGGCGTACTATATTTCTCCAAACACAGTGATTTCATTCCAACCTTAATAGTTACTCTGCAGTCTATAAAATATTTACATTGCCTTTCTAAACGTATACATTATTTACTGTACAGTCTATTAAATATTTATGTGATTTTCTCTAAAGATACTGTATACGATGCATTATTTTTATTTAACCCCACCACCACCACCCTAGAAGCAGGCATGCTGTATAACTAGGAAATCTTTTGAAATGCAGGATAAACCGCATTAATGAAAGAGACACCATGAGACAGAGAAAAGACATGGCATCTTTGTACGTGGTGACCTTGGTCCCGTGTAGTTGTAGATTGCCTGAGAGAAGGGGTGAACACAAAGAAGTGGAGACTACAAATCTCAGTCGTTTGGGTTGATGGGGAAGAACGGAGATGCAAGCTCAGAATGTGGTGGTGGTGGTGGTGGTGGCTAGCTGACATGCAGTCAGCCCCTGATTTGTTGGCCATTTCCACAATGGGTTGTGGATCAGTTCTACTGGAATCCAAATCTACCTGGGACCCAATCTCCTGTGACTTGCATTGGTTCCTTTTGGGAAGTAGGTGCCTCAGTTGTTCTTCCAAGGCCATGGAATTCGGAAAATTCCACTGCACCTGCCTGTTCAGCGACACGGCCTTCACTGACCAGGAGTAGAGTAGCGTCTGCCCACGAGCTGCATCGGCTGCAAAACAAACCCGAGCTTCTTTGATGGGAAAACAGAATACTACAACTGAACTTCAAGAACTCAGTGCATCCCCTTTCAAATGAAGGATAAAATGCACACGCATGCGCATACCCCACCTAAGATGACAGGACCCACGGATCATTCGTTTTCTGACTGCCCGGACACATTTGCCAAATAACCGTGCAGCGCCAATGGATTCATGCTTGACTACTTGCCAAAGGGTTGACAGTTTGAATCCACCCAGAAGCATTTTAGGAGACAATCCTGGTAATCTGCTTCTGAAGGGTCAGATGCCTAAAACCTCAGGGAGCCGTTCAACTCCGTAAATGTGGATTGCCATGAATCAGAATCAACTCAATGTCAAGACCACAGCTAACAACAGCAAGACCTCCACCGCCACCTCACCCAGTTTTAGATCGAGAGCTATGTTCTCTAATGAAAAATGTGGGAGAGAGAGCGAAGGTGCTTGATGAAAGAATATGGGCTGGCAAACACCATCACACGCCTGAGTAGTTCACTTGGTGTAAGTAACACTTCATGTAAATAGGAGTTGTGATTGAATCGTCCCAAAGATAACATTTCTTGAAAAGCTTTTCAACTTTTCACAGCATTTGAAAAACAGTGCTTTGAGATAGAGGTTAGATCTAATATGACCTGACTAAAAAGTGAAAGAAAGAAAAAGTAATCAACCTTGTGAATTTTTTGTCTTCAAGAGAGTACTTTGGGCTGGAGATATCCAGTTAGCATCCAAACGTGGTTCCCAATTGCGGGAATGCCCAGGGCCAGGAGTTCACCAGCCAAGAGAGGAAATGCCCACCTTTGTAAAAACTCAGGACGGTGGGTGCTGGTAGACACTCATTGAAAACCATTCGACACTGAAGATCAGCCTACTTGGAAAGAGGCCCATTCGTCGTTGTATACAAGAAGTTTTCAGCCCTTGTGATAAGTCTCAGAAATCAAACAGTGAAGTCCATTAGCTAGTGCATGGAAGGCCATTGGGGTTTAAGAAATGTTCTAGATAAATCAGATTGGAATTGACAAGGGAAAACAACAATTATTGTGTAGGTTTTAATTCAAAGCCCCCTACATGGAACCAATAATTCTGAGTCTGGTAACCCTAGATAATTAATTTGTCCATAATGAGTTAGCAATCTCATATGGACATAGGTGACAGAATTACATTCTAGCCAGAAGGGTGTAGTTTGTTTGTTATTTTTTCCTTTTAATGTCTTTCCTTAAAACAATCAACACTTAGAGAAGAACTGAACACCACACAGTATTTACTATTGGTGGGCCTTTATATTGAAACGATGTTAGCCCTGCCCAATAGGTTATTCTGCAATGATCAAATGCTTATCTAAATTGTGCAGTACCTTAACCAAGTGTCAGATGGAATTAATGAAAGCTTGAAATGTGGCTACCGAATATAAGGAACTGATGTTTCAATTAATTTCAGTTGTTCGGAATTTAAACAGCCACATGTGGCTACTGCCTATCATGTTGGATAACAAAAATCAGTGTAGGTGCCATGTAGCTCAGAATGATGCCTAACAATTTATCTAATGGATGTTTGTATGGATTGCATTGTGTCCTCCCAAAATATTTGTTATCTGTCTTCATCACTCTATCTGTATCTGTCAGAAGAGTTTCTGAAACTTGCTCTTAACCATAGAGTAGCTACAGTGAATGGGAGAAAGGGTAACATAAAAGAAATCACCACAAGATTTCAAAAGGTAGCTCAAGAAAACAAAGTATTATGAAGAAAAGTGCACAGATCTGGTGTTAAAAACCCAAATGGAAAAACACCTTTGACATTTCTCAAGCTGAAAGGACTGGGGATAAAGTTTAAGCCTAGGATATGGGAGGATTCTAAGGGAAAACCACTGAACAATGCAGGAAACATCAAAAGAAGAAGTAAGGACTCTAAGGAATGGCTGTGTGTGTGACCATTGCGGCTGGTAGCATAGGCTTCAGAACCAGGAATGCAGAAAGAGTCCAAGTTTCACTGAAAGCTTAGTGAACAACACAACTCTAGGGAGTGACAGAAAATCAATTGAAATATTTCAAGAAACATATGAAATTCCAAAATTACTTACTCCTCTTTGCCAAGATAGTTGGAAGATTAGCTGCCTGGACGTCTGACCATATTTGTGCACCTTCTAAAGAAAGGGGATCCAACAGAATGCAGAATTTTTTGAACAATATCCTTAATATCATATACAAGTAAAATGTTGCTGAAGATAATTTCTAAATGGTTCCATCTAATAGGAAACTGCCAGAAATCCAAGCTGGACTCAGAAGGAAACCGTGGCTGGCATCAGGTGAATCTTGGCTAAAAGCAGAATATGCCACAAAGATGGTTAGCTGTGTGTGCCTTGCACTGTGTGGATCACAACGAACTGTGGGTAACATTGCAAAGAACAGGCATTCTAAGACACATAGTTGTACTCACATAGAAACATATATATAGATCAGGAGGCAGCCATTTCCGTGGAATATGGGGAAATAAAAGTGTGGTATAAAAACCAAGAAGGGGACTGTCAGGGTTGAATCTTTTCACCATTATTATTTAGGCTGAAAGCTGAGCAAATATTCTGAGAAGCTGGGCCACAGAGAGAGAGGAATGTCACATTTGAATTGGAGAAAGGATCTGTAACAATGATATGCATACGAAAAAGTCTTACTTGCTGATAGCAAAAAGGATTTGAAATACTTACTAATGAAAATCAAAGACTATAGCATTCCGTATAAATTGCACCTCACCAGAAAGAAAACAAAAAGACTCACAACGGAACCAATAAACAACATTGTTATAAAGGGAGAGAAGAGTCAAGTCATCAAAGACTTCACTTTACTTGGATCCACAGTCCTTGGCACGGAAGTCGTATTCAAGCAAGGAAATATTGTACTGCATTGGGCAAGTCTGCTGCAAAAGACCTCTTGACATTGAAGAAGGGAACATCATTTTGAAGACTTAGGTGCAACTTACTCAAGCAACAGCATTTTCAGAAGCCATATGCATGTGAACGTTGGACAAGGAATAAGGAAGCCAACAAGCAATCGATGTCCTTGAATTATGACGTTTGTGGAGAATGTTGAAGATACTAAGGGCTTCCAACAGAACGGGCACATCTGTTTGAAAGAAGTACAAGAATGCACCTTAGGAGGCACCGTGATGAGACTGTCTGGTGTACTTTGGACAGGGTCTCAGGATGGGACCAGTTCCTATAGAAGAACATCATCCTTGAGAGAGGAGAGGCCAACACAAAAGAGAGGAAGTTCAAGGTCATGGGCTGACACAGTGGCTGCATTTGTGGGCTCAAAAACTATACAAGCTTTGAAGATGGTGCAGGACTGGTAATTAGGGTGGTTAGGGGTTGAAGTTATTTGGTGTGGGGGGACTTTAATAGCCACAAGATATATGTGAATGTAATCTCCTTTGGAGCTAAGACTTGCTTTGTTCTGTTAATTAGGCCACATCACTATAAGGTGTATTGTATGCAAACACTTTTTTTCTTTTTTAACTTTCTATTTTGAACTGGGCAAAGGTTCAGAAAGCAGCTTATTGAACCTTTGCCCTTCATCAATTGGTACACACTTTGCTTCATCTCCTCCATTGGAATGACCTCAATACAATGCCCACACCCATCCCCATTCCACCCCCCCCTTCCCCTGGTATCCATTCTTCCTTCTTCACACCCATCCCCATTCCACCCCCCCCCCCATTCCCCTGGTATCCATTCTTCCTTCTTCAATGCTTCTGAACTCCATCTCAGGCAAATGCTTTTCACTTGACCTCAAATGATTGATCTCTTCAAGGCCTGCACACCATACCAGTGCCTCCATTACTCCCATAGACCCGTCGATCATTTGGTTGTATAATGAGTGAAGGGATTGGGTTCAGGTCTTGCTCTGAAGGGTCACTAAATGCTGATCTTAGAGGTGATGGCGGTCCCAATCTGATTAGCAGTCTCGGTCTCCCATCAGGCCTTCAGTCCTGATCTCGATTTTGCTATGATTCCATCCAGGGGTCTCAAACGTGGTCCCGTCAGAGCAGCCAGTAGTAGGGATGGGAACCATCCAGTTTCTACGATCCCTGGGTTATGAAGACTGGTGCTCACTACTCCACTTGAGATTGAGACGCATTCCTGCACTGAACTAGCCATTTCCATGGGCCGTTGCTATTCCTGATTGTTCCTTCTTCCATAGAGGGAAGAACCAACAACTAACTGTACCTTACATGGCTGTTCACAGACTTGTTACTCTTGTTACCACCTGTCAGAGCAGCATGCAGAACATTGACTTCATTGGTTGTGCTCTGCAAACTGACCTCTGTGTCCCTCTGGACGATGACTCTGAGCCCCCAGGGCCAGCAACTCATTCCCTCGAGGCGCCCAGTCCCATAGCTGTCAGGTTTGTCTTAAACGAAGTGCGTTGAGTGTATAAGAAAGTAGTACAAGCACAGAAGATGCCAAACACTGTAGGCAATACAGTGGGTAGGCAGATATTACCTCAAGACCTGTAAGGCAGGCCAAGCTATATCAAACCAGGAACTCTAGGGGTGGCAAAGTAATAAAACACAGAAAAGCACTTCTCCCGAGAGTGGATAGAGAGGAAACTTCCCTGAAGCCAGCTCCCTGACTGGGGGCTGCAGTCTCCTCACTGTGAGAAAATAAATATGGTAGTTTGGTAAAGCAACTCATTCATGGTATGAGAATAAATTGAAAGAAATATTACTACTAGGATTTCGGTTCATACCTTCACGTTTTTTACTAAACAAATCATGCTTAAACACGAGTTTGTGATCAGTGGATGGCTGGAGACAGACTGTCTCAGTAATATGCTTGTCTTAGTCTTATTAAATTACTTTTAAAAATTAAAGGGTTCAATTCAAGCTTAGAGATCATCTTGGAAGGTTATGGTGACTATTTTTGGTGTTTCAGAGGGCATAATTGTGATGGACTTTCTCAAAAGGATACAGGATAATCATGACATTGATTAGGATATTTTAATGAAATGAAAACCTCATTGGTAAGAAAGAGGTCAGAAAACTTGTGCTGGGAACTTTTTTTTTTCCCCCATCACAACAAAGACCCTGCTCATTCCTGAAGGATACCAAGGGCTGTTCTGTCAGGATTGAAGTAGGAAGCCTTACCCTGTCCATCTTATCCCCATCTTGCCCCTTCAGACTTCTGGTGGTTCCCCAAACCAAAAGAACCTTTCAAAGGAACAAGAGTTGAATCCCTCAAGAATGCCCACATGGCTATCCTGGTGGGTGTAAGCTGAAGGGAAACCATTCTTCAGGGAAGCTTTCCCAATGGAATCCTTGCTGACTCCTGGCATGGGATGGAACTGCCTCTATGAGTTTCCCAGACTGTAACTCTCTCCGGGAGTAGAAAGCCCTGTTGTTCTATCATGGTGTGGCTGGTGGTTTGGAACTGCTGACCGTACAATTAGCAGCCTAGTGAGTGACCATTACCCCACCGGAGCACCCGGGGATTGGCAAGAGACACGAAAACGCTGTCTTCAGAATGGGGTAGACCTCCCTAGAGGATATATTGTGAAACCTTAACTTCATGTTTTGATTGTTTTGTTTAACAAAGCATTCTCTGAGCAGCTCTTTTTGGTTTATCTTCAGATTTCTGTTCGAGCAGGACTGAGACACGGAGATAAGTGTAAATGAAAGCCAACTGTTATACTGGGGGAGTTTAGCCTTTGGTGATGAAGCAGTGGTATAAAAATCTCATTTAAGGACATTTTCCCCCTCTGTGAGTTTATTGCAACTAATTGGGAATGATAGGTCTATGTGTATGCGTGTATACCTTAATACAGACCCTCATCCACCATCAAAGCCTTGAAAGTAGTGGGACAGGAACGTACCTATGAGTAAGGGGAGAGAGTTGGAGCACGTGAGCGGGTTAACAGACTGAAGCTAAGGGGCAGCTCAGCACATAGAATCCATAACATGGTTTTAATTCCGAGATAGAGGGCAAAACAGAAGATACCTCTAGGCATCATTCTTGCCAAAGAGAAGGAAAACAATGGGGAGAAACACATAAAATGCCGCTCGTTCAAATAGAGAAACCAAATGCACAATTTCTAACCCCAGGGTGGACGTGAGTCCTCTCCATGGGCAATGTGTGTTAGGAAGGGCCTAATGGGAAAATAGGGAAGGTCTTCCCTGGCGTGCAAGGAGGGTTATTGTTTCCCAAGTCTGTAATTCAAACCTCCATCTCCTCTTCGTCATCTGCTGGCATTCCAGTGACAAAGTACATCTGCTACTCAGCACTGCCGTGGAGTCAATTCCAACCAATCGGTCTTTCTCCCCCAGAGCGGCTGGTAGTTTCAAACTACTGAATTATGACAAGCAGCCCAAGGAATAGGCCACTCTATCATCAGGATCAGGCAATGACAGTTAGCCCCTTGCTTAGGCTGTCTCCCCAATGGACCTACAGAAAGTGTAAGGTGGTCATTTCTGACACAAACACTATAAGAACAGTTGAAACAGATTCAAACGCTTAGACTGCTGTTTGGGTAGAGGCAGAGTTAAGCTATGCTTTGAAAAATTAAGGAACCGACCCCAAAACAGACTTGAGTTGATCATTTTCCCTGAAGGAGTACCTACAGAAAGCGCAACGTTTTCATGGTGCGATGGAGATCATGGTTATATGGTGTACAATGCCAATGTGTCATATATTGCTGTACAACATTGTAGCAATAGCGATATTCAAAAGAGCCCCCGTCACCATCTACCACCAAAGGGAGGCAGGGTGGGGGGTGGACAGGCAGTTGTACATATGCCTCTGCCAAGTTTTAATCAACTTAGATATTTGTGAGGCCGCCACGATCAATTAATTGGAACTCTTTGGTAATTGAATGATTTGAACACATCTAGGGTTTTTGGATAAAAGCCAGTTATTTGTCAGGGGATATTTTCGAAACTGGTCATTTGAGTTGTAGCCTCGTTGTCTTTAAGCATTTCTTTCAGTCCACAAGTAGACAGCAGAACCCGTTTTATCTAGTGAGGCTGCTTGAAGCTCATGCAAACAATGACAACAAGATACTTACTCACTTTGTCTCTCAATAACAGTGACCTGTTCAGCCAGCTTATCAAGCCAAATGAAATTATTAGGGTGAGAGTTAAAAAAAAGAAAATAACAAACTAAAATATGAGATTGCACCTCTTTTTCTTTTGGCCTAGTAGCTTATTCAGGGAGCTGCGAAAATAAGTCCAACAGTTCGAACCCCCTGGCTCCTCCATGTGGCGAAGATGAGGCTGTCCTCCCAAGAACCATGAGTTTCCGAAGCCCCATAGAGGGACACTGTGCGTCCAAATTGATTCAATGGAAGTCAGTCTGGATTCAACTTAGTTGATTAGCAATAAGCTGATTTTTCATGAATTCTTACCATTTACCAAACAGTGGGTTAACCACAAGGTCAGAGGTTCAAACACACCACTTCCTCCCTAGGAGAATGAGGAGTCTTTCTGCTCCTGTAAAGATTTAGTCTCAGAAGCCATGTGGGCACTACTCAGTCCTGTGAGGCACAATGAATTGGAATAAACTTGTTGGCAGTGGGTTGATGCTCTGTAATACCTACAGGTAGACTTTTTGTTTTTAAGCTTTTCAAGATTTCTATTGTAATCCTCCTTTTATGGTATGGGCTATGAGACTTAGAGAAAGTTGATAACTTGTCCAAGGTAAAATAACAAATAACTGATGAATGCAGCATGTTATACTTTATCTTGGCTTAATCTAAAAACCCAGATAAAATAACCCTCAAATTTTGCAAATACCTTTTCATTGGCAAACTTCAATAATTACTTCTTCAGAACCCAGTCAGTAATTTTGATGTGTTATCAGGCTAAAGGACACATGATTACACACGACATTGTAACTTTTAGAGAGATGGAGGCATAAAGGATTAAAAGAAACTTTGTATGTGATGTAGCAGGGAGGATGGGAGGATGCAGGTGAGGCAGACATTAAAACAAAGAAAGAACCACAGAAAGAAAGGGAGGGAGGTTGGAATTACTCCTATCTAGTTACTTAGACTGGTAAACAAACATAGTACCCTTCGAAGGTAGCCCCAAGAAAAATGAGAGGACTCCAGTTAAAGGGAAATGGTCCGTCATGCCTTGTGTGTGCTAAATCCTGCTGACCGGCATGGCATAGTCCTTTCTCCCTAGGGTAGAAGTTCATGGAAGCATCTGTGATGGCCGAGCTTTGCTATCCACGAGCTTCCCTTTGGGCTCTGGGAAGTTGATGTTGGGTGGCCATCAGTTGGGAGAATAGCTTGTGAGTGCCTATGTCCAATGCCTAACTAACATAGATAAGACATCTCCCACTTTCCTCAGTTTGCCCTGGTTCTAACCAAAGTTTGTTTTGTAGGCTCTTAAAGAGAGTTTTAGATGTATTGCAAGGATAGCTGAGTTTCAATTGGGCTATGGACTAAATATTTGATTTTCTGAAAGCTCACTAAATATTTCTCCAGCTTTCTTCTTGGAACATACTTTCTTAAAAAATCATAACGAATCGCAAGCCTCATGATTGTTGTGTAGTTTAATATGAGCTTAGCAAATCATTGAAATGACCACCTGCCTCCATTTATCTCTTGTTAAAAAAGCAGGTCGTAATGTGCCTCTCTCTCCCCCTTCTTCATGAATGCTATAATCAGACATACAGTGACTGTATAGCTCAAGTTCACAAATATCCATTACTATATTGTCTGCCAACTTTTGCTTTACTTATACTAAAAGTTTGCAGAACATCAAAAAGAAGAAAAAATAAACACCATGCAACCAAGTCGTGGTCCATAAAACATTTAATATCACTTTAAAATCTAATACTTTCAGTTATAGTGTGTTTAGACAAAATGTATACATAGTGAAAATCAGCAAAAGTACAGAGTTGCTCGATTCAAAGAGGAGTGGGTTTTAATTTGAAGGCCAGATCACCTATTATTGGTTCCTTAAATTAAGCCTTATTTGGCTTCAAGGTAGAAAAGCTTTTTATCTCTCTACCAAGTAAAAGAAAGGAGTTTGTGGCAAGGCAAGTTTTTAAACATAGGGCTTAGAGTACAGTTGGGCCATCTGTAAACTAGAGCTATGTGGCTATACGATGGAGAATCAGTTCTTGGGTCCCCAACATGGAGGCTCATAAGGTGAGCTTATCTGCATGCCTTCTCTGAGCTCTGGTTGGTTTGTCTGTGTGCTTTCCACTGGTCTGGCCACCATTGCTTATCCACAGTCTGACATACCGAACATAAGCTTATTTGATCTTAAAAGTCCAGCTTCCGTGTCTACAGCAAGCATGCCCCTCTAGATGAGGCATGTATATCGCATGTTTAATTATGGAGAAGGGGATGAACAGTTTGGCTATCCATCTTTCGTATTTTATTATGACTTCATTTTTGGAACAATGGAAACAACCATGGTTTTATTGTGTGAATATTGTATGTTCAACTCCACAAAATCTTCCTGGGAAATGGGGGTGGGTGAGTGAAATGTTAAGGTTAAAAGACCCTTTCAACTAGAGTCTCTTTCACTCTGCCTTTCGTTCAAATCCATGGGAGACTGTGAGTCAGCTGACTGATTCTGGCCAGCCAAGAAAGCGATCTGTCTTGGGGCACATACTCTGCTTCTGATTAAGCCCGTTGTGACAAGAAAGAAGACCTGTGTGGAATAAAGCAAACCTAGGCATTCAGCAGGAACTATGGGTGATGTAATTCCAAGAGAAGGGTATTGTGGGTGGTTAGGTTTCCCCAAACTTTCTAACCATGCCGCTGAAGTGAACACACTTCACAATGAGACAGGTTTTATGGTCAAATTTGAAGAAAGGGAACCATTGACATATGTCAAGAACCAAGCTAAGGGCATTCTGGCTCTGGCATAGTTCAAAAGCGAAAACAAACAAACAAAAACAACAACAACAAAGAGAGAGAGAGAGAGAAACCAAAACAGGACTTCATGCGGTATATTTTGAAGACAATGGATGTAATTATAAGTTTGTTATAGATCGACTCCTGGAGATCAGGTTTGAAGGAGTTACACCGACCAAAATCCAAATGTAATCGCTCTCAGGGTCACTCTTTGCTTTCAATGGACGTTTCAATAATGAGAGGATACTACACCAAGGATACCAAATCTTATCTACCATGCGGGCCATCTGCAAGATAGTAGAAAGGACAGGCTACTGGTCTAGCTACACGTTCAGCAGTTTTCTCCAAATAAGATTTTTCAACTTGAATCAAGATCAGATTTCTATGTATCACTATAACTTCAGACAAAACTCCAAGTCCATTGCCATAGAGTTGATTTCCAACTTCTACCAACCCAGTAGGACACGGAAGAATTGCCCCTGTGGGTTACTGAAAGTGCAAGTCTCTATGGGGTAAAAAATATCTTTCTCTTGCAGCACAATTGGTGGTTTGAATCGAACTTACAACCGAGGGCCCCTTATGTATCAGGATAGGACTGCTCACACATGCTCCAAAGCCTGCGCTTCCGCAGGTTTTTCTTTCCTTAGTTTCCAAGAAAGCTATTCTGAACTTATGAAGGATTTCAGTTACTCAGCTCCACAATCAACAGTCATTGCAGCAACAGTCAGAAAACCAAACAACATATAGATTGGGCAAACCTCACTTTGAGACTAAGGGGTCCCTGGCCCACCCAATGGTCCTTGCAACCATCTCATATGCATGTGGAAGCTGGACAACGACTAAGGAAGACTGGAAAAGAAAATAGAATGCCGTTGAGTGATGGTATTAGCAGAGAATATTAAAGAGATTATCAATTTTCAGAAAAACAAGCATCTGTCTTGAAAGAAGTATAGTCAAAATGCTCTATGAGGATGACCCACTTCATCTCTAGAACACACAATCAGGATGGACCAGTCCTTGGAGAAAGATAGAATATTTGGAGGAAGGTCTTCTTTGAGATGGATCGAACCAGTGGCTACCACTCTGTGCTCACATATAGCAGCGACTGTGAACATGGCCTAGAAATGGACCGCAGTGAGTAGAAGCCAACTAAAAGGCACCTAACAACATCAACTCCTCCTCGGAGCTAAGTCAAGCTAAAGGAACCAGCGACAGGAAGATTGTGTCTATGTGGAAGGAGGAGGAGGGTGTGGGAAGAATAAAAGGGTTTTATAATGGCAAATGAATTGAAAATTACCTTACACTTTTGCATCTTAGGCCTATTCCACACAAGTTATTTCTAACATCCCTTGGATGGTTGTGTTTTCGCTTACGACCACTGAACTACTCCATTGGGTTTCTTAACACTGTGGTCTTTTGGGATGCAGTTCACCAGGTCTGCCTTCCAAACTTTCCCTAATGGGTTTGAACTCCCAAACTTTTAACCAGTGGCCAAGCTAACCATTTGTGGTTCCAGGCTAGGCGAGGTAGAAGACAAGATGAGAGAATCCTAGCATGTAGGGAGAGAAGGATGTTGATTTTTACAAACCTTGATACTGCTTCAGAACCATGGAGTGACCCTTGTGCATGGACAAGAGGGTTCTAAAGGGGATGGGGGGATTAAGTCCAAGGACTTTATGCGGTATTTTCTGGCTACATTATGACAGAAGACACTGTTAGATCGGATAATATGCAGTATTTTTATGGCACTAATTTGTTTCCCGTTTCATTGTACAGTCTTTAACCCATACTGATTTCTGAGCAGGCCAGGATTTTCTCAGTCTAGGCCTGCTGAGACAGCTCCTAGTATATGCCTATTTTGTCTTCTCCCTCGGTCCCCTCTTTCCTGGCCTGATGTCAGTTTATTTTGCCTTCAGGCTGAACAGGGCCTCTCCCTTCCTGTTAGCACTTTGTCATTGCTCAGTCAGCAAGTTATCAACGGATTCTCCTCTGCCTCTCTTTCAAGTTCACATCCAGGTTCCTCCAGCAGTGTCCCATCTGTGCTCTGGAATAATCTGTCCCTTATTCTGCCGCCTTAAAGAAGAGTGCTTGAACTTTCTGTAGATGTTGGGCAATCAGGCTTCCAGAGGAGGCCTGGGTGAAGGAGCTAGCGGATTCCCAGGGCTCACACAGGCTAGAAGTTATTGGCTTTGGAAAAGCTGTTACTTTGTTTTAAGAACCTGCGTGTCTGTTTTTGTTGGGTACCCCAGAGGCTCATCACTCAAAGGGAGTTTGATCCTGTCCTGTCTGAGAGAGAACACTGCGGGGCCTTTGTTTCTTTGCTGCCTGCCTACCTAGTGGGCCAGGGTGACCCCCCTGCCTGGGGTTTCCCAGAGCACCCCCTCCCCCCAATTCACCCTCTGGGGCTGCACTAAACATGCACACCACGAAGTGGGCCCAGGGACATGGAGGAAGGGAGGAGATTTGCCATGTGTGTCTCTAAGCTCAAGAATACACCTCCGTTTGTTTTCTGTTTCTGATTTCATGAGCATCTCTCTGCATATCGTTTTCAAGCGATTTTTTAATACCTCTCCTGAGTAAATAGGGAAGAAAGGCGAGGCTCTCTGTGCCCAAAAATATTTACAAAACCCTAGAAACTCTATCTGGAGTCCCAATGTGTGGAAATCGACTCAAAGGCAGTGGGCTTGGGTTTTGGGATCTTGTGTTCTATGGCAGAAAGATGAGCTGTCTGGTCCCATAAAGATGCACAGCCGTGGAAACCCTACCTGGATATTTAGGGTGCCTGAGAATTGGAATCAACTCAATGGAAGTGGGTTTGGGGCAATTGTGAAATAAAATATGCATTTAGAGAAGGTCCATAAAATGTATTTGTTCAGTTCTGTGAAATAAAACTAGGGACTATGTCACTACCATTTTATTATTTCAATTGCTGCTCTTTTGTGAACATAAAAAATCCTTTAAAACATAGTCCCTTTTGACCTGTGGAAAATAATTAGGAATATTAGTTCGGTTTTTAATTTCTCAGTAGTACACTTATTTTATGTTCATATATTTGCTGGACAATCGACTCTTACATGTAAGTCAACACTTTATCGTTATCTGGGAGGGCTTTTTTTAAATGATTGCTTACATTTTCTCATTAAACAGCCATTTAATTTATTTCAGAGCTATCTGCTTTTGGAATGCCTGATCCAAATAAAAGTATATTAATCAGCATATTAATGTAGAGAAAGCTCAAGTCCTTTTACTTATAAAGTAAAATAACTCCAAAATCTCCCAGTGATCCTAGAAAGCCCACACGCAGTACTTTTGAGGTATTCAAAGTTTAAGGCCAGTCTTGCCATTACTATGAGCAACTCTACCAATCTGACTGAAGCGAAATACTTTTCTTCAACAAACATTTCACGTGTGCTTACTACGCGCTAAGCTTAGTTCCAGGACTTTGATTTCAACCCGAGAAGAAACAAAGATCCTCACTGTGGTGAAACTTACATTAGAGCAGCATGTCTGTTGTTGACTCTGCTATGCAGGCTTGCCTAGAACTGTGACAATTGTCGAGGCAAAGCCACCAGTGTTTCAAACATCAGTAGGTTACCTGTGCCGGACAGATTACATGAGAGCTTTCACACTGAGACAGACTAAAGACAAGTCTGGTGATCTGCCTATAAAAATCAGTGCCCCACCCCCACCCCAAAGTTCACAAGGCACTCACAATACACAGTGGCTGCAATAATGGACTCAAGCGGACGAGTCATCATAAAGAAAGCAAAAGGCGGGCAGAGTTTTATCTTGATGTGCATGTGTTCACTACCAGTCCCCATGGGACTACTTGAAGGCAATAGCAAAAGCACATGTTGTTGTTAGATGCCATTGAATCAGTTCCGTTTCATTTTTGACTGCTTCCAAATTTCTTAGATTCATACTTCGAATATTCTAAGTTCCCGTCACCGGTGGAATTTTGCAGCTGTTTCTCTTTACCTCGAGTCATGCCTCATCAGCAAATGAAGACCCTGAAGGCTCCCCTCCCTCAGGCTTTACCCGCTCAGGTCACCATGGTCAACTCCATGAGAAATGGTCAGCTCTGCTGAGAAATCAGCTCCTCCTCAGATACATTTTGAGTACCTTCCAACCCAAGGGGGTCATCTTTTAGCTCTATGTCTGGCAATAATCGGATTCCATTCATTAGGCCTTAATTATTTGCAATGTTTCCAAGCTATGCATAAAGTTTTCAGTGGATCCTTCCTTCAAAGTGGGGATCCAAGCCCTTCTTCCTTGCCTGTTCTTAGCCTGGAGCTCCACTAAAACCTGTCCCTTTGGGTGTCCCTGCCGGCATTTGAAATGCCAGTGGCCTAGCTTCCAGCACCATAGCAACACAGTACAAGCAGCTAACAGACAGACAAGTGGTAGAAAGTACGCAATAGCAGCCAAGAGAGAGGTCATGGCCACAAACATTATGTGAAAACAATTTACACAGTGTGGTAGAAGGTGGTGAATCCTATTAAACAAGGGAGCCTGGGGGCACAGAGCCAGTCACAGAATTGGGGATACAGGATTGAGTGCGTGGGTGGGCTTGTATCAAATAGATTTGCCTAGTAGCCCTCGTGGTGCAGCGGTGCAGTGGGTTGACCTTTGAGCTACTCACCCTAAGGTCAGAGGTTCAAATCCACTAGTTGCTCTGCAGGAGAAAGATGAGGCTCTCTGGTCTTTTCAAGATGTACAGTCTCAGAAATCCTATGAGGCAGTTTCTACTCGGTCCCAGTGGGTCATTATGCATTCGAATTGACCCACTGGCAGTGGGTTAGGAAAGCCTTGTTGAAAGATAAGTTATGATCCAAGACATGAAGAAGATAGGGAGGCAGTTCACCTTATAGATATCTCAGACTCATAACTCACTGTTGCCGGCAGAGTTGATTCTGACTCAAAGTGACCTTGTAGGACAGAGGAGAACTGCCCCTGGGGGTTTTCTGGGAGAAAAAGGCTCCTCTTTCTCCAGTGGAGCAACTGGTGGTTTCGCACTTCTGACCTTGTGGTTCACAGTCCACAGTGTGACCCACTGTGCAACCAGGAGGCCACGTGTCCGAGGAGAAGTGGGGACAACGGGGGGAAAGACTAAGGCAACCAGAGCAGAGAGAGAGGTAGAGGAATTGGAGACCGCCCCCCTACCCCCCCGCCATTCAGAACCCTAGAGATCACTGCAAGGACTTCAGCCTCCACTCATTGGCCTCATTTCGAGAAGAGGAGTGACAGGATCAGAAATGCTTTTTAAATGGATATGTCGTTGTTAACCCCTTACCTCTCAATCCAAGCTCATCTTTGTCCACGTGGCTTTGTTATATCTGACGGGGATGCTGCAAAGTCCTTTCAGCTTTGCCACTCGCCCCGGCATCTGAGGGCCAGTACACGGTGCTGGAGGGAAACTGCATGAGTGAGGGAGGTGCGCATGACTTGCCTCTTCCTACCCCATTCATAACCAGTGTCATGGGTTAGGTACTGGATTACTCATTTCAAATTGGCAGTACAAGCCCTCCAGCTGGTCCATGGAAGAAAGGTGAGGTTTTCTGCTTCCGTAGAATTTGGCACTGTTGAATAAGTGCTGAACTGCAAGGTTGGTGGTTCAAGCCCAGCAGCTACTCTGTTCTGATAAAGATATACACCGTGACAGATGTAAAGATGGACACCCTTTACAGAGCACAATGAGTTGGAACTGACTCAAATGGCAGTGTGTTTGGGTTTATTTGTTTCCTGTAGCTTTTGGATCTGCTTCCAATTCCCAGCAATGCTTCTTCAACATAGGAGTTGTAGTTAAGCAACAGCTTGTAATTTCACTAACATTGGTAGAACTGGCCTTATGGCTCGCTCTCAGAAACACCAGCACCTGCTCATCAATAGCTCTTCTTGGAGGACTGAGTTACAATGTTTTCAGACTTCTCACCTCTTTCATCTTTCCCTCAGCCCTGTTAGCTTCTCCCTGTACATTCCCCTTCCACTACTCCTAAGCACAAGGTCAGAGGTTCAAATGCACCAGCTGTCCCATAGCAGAGAGAGACGGCTATCTGTTCCAGTGAAGATTGACAGCCTTGGAAACCCTGGAGAGCCATGTCACGAGCTGGAATTCACTTGCTGGCAGCGGGGTGGTTTATATCTCTAGATCTCTTTCCAGTTACCCATTTAACATCCTGATGCCCAGTTGGCATTTATGTTGGTTTCTCTCCACTAACAGAGGGGGTGTGATTTCTGTCTCCCGAATGGGCCCTGACTGGCACAACAAATGGCTTCAGTTGCCGTGATGAAAATAAACTAATGCAGAGCAAAAGGAGATATCGATAGAGATGATCGAAGGCGCATATATAATCCAGGAAAAAGACCCCAGTAGCTCAGCACAGAAAGAGAGTGATGGCAGATGATGAAAAGTGGCTGAATTCTTGCTACACCAGTGTGACAGTGATGGAGTCCCTGATCATTTGCATGTCAATGAAGAGAAGGAAAGAGTTCATGCTGGTTCCAAGCATCTTTAAAAAAATCATTTTATTAGGGCTCATACTCTTACCACAATCCACACATACATCAGTTGTGTAAAGCACACTTATACGGTTCCAGGTTTCTTTACGATCAGGAAAAGAATGGACATGTCATCAGCAAGATGGAGAAATCTATAAGTAGAGTAAATTTGGGGGGAAACAGCAGAGTCCCAAAGAGGTGGCAGCAGCAACACATATGACTGGTCTGTCCCTGTTCTTATATTTTCCCTCCGTAACTCTTCCCCCCCCCCTTTTTTTAGCATGTCTGTGTTCTGCCTCAAAAAGCATTCTCTTACTTTTTCATGTAGATCCCGTAGTTCTTTGCAATGGCCCCACCGAACTCACAATGATGGGGGTTAATGAAGGAAGTTCATAGGTTACCACATGTCAGGATCAGTATACAGTACGGACAGAGTCATTGGCCCTCAGCAACACATCTTCTCAGCCAGCAGAAAAATCTGTCTCTGGTCCTTAGCCTCTTAGCCACCTGGGCCATTTATCTCTGTCTGCAGGGACCAGAAAGCTTCCGTGTTGCTTTCTCTAAAAGTCCCATAGTCTTGGGTCAGGTTCTCTTATCTCTGGTTTGTTGATCTCCCTCTTCCTTTCCCTCGCCTCTCCCTCTTCTGTGTCCCCCCAGAACCATTGATCCCGTTGTTTACTCCTCCAGATTGTTTATCTCTCCAGTCTTATCTAGATAGACATGCAGAGACAATAATAAGCACAAAAACAAGACAAAGAAAAACAAAACATCAAAAGAAAACAAACAACAAAAATCAATGACAAAAAAAGGAAAGCCTATAAATAGTTCCAGGTCTATTTGTTGATCGTAGGAGTGTTTTCTGCTCCAGTCTACTAGGGTGCCACAGCCTGGCCCCAAAGTCTATTTTTGGTATTCCCCAGGGACTTCATTGCTTTGCTCCCCTTGCTACTCTGTTGCATGCCCTTAGTGTTTTGTCCTGGTGTTGTGTGGTTAGATCAGGCACAATTTCCACACTGTGTTTCCAGTGTTGTTCTCTGTAACCCTATGAGTCAGTGAGGGGTGTCGTGTCCTGTGGTGGAGCCGGCCCTATGGTCCTCTCTGTGCATTGGGTGGTGTGAGCAGGAATATTATCCTCAGGATTTGGTGGGCTAGGATGCGTTCTACTCTGTCTCCTTCCAAGATTGACATTTTTCAATGGACTGCTCTATATCCAAATCGGAGTTGGAGAGACGAACTTATTTAGTGTCTGTGTTTCAATTCCACTAGGCACTTCCTTTCCACTAAGGTCCAGATATTAGTGCCCAGACATGGTGGTCCACAGTTACCAAGAAGCTTTGAGTTGAGGGAGTAGAAAATTGCTGGTAGATACTGTGACGTTTTTGAGGGAATATAGCTGGACAGTAAATAAGGAAGAGAAGAGACAAATGTTTGCCTTTGAATTGCAGTATCGGCGAAGAAAATTAAGTATGGATTGCCAGATGAACAAACAAATTGGTCTCAAGGAAAGTACAGCCAGGATTCTTCTTAGAAGGGAGAAGGGGGAGACTGGTTCTCACTTGCTTTGGGTAGGTTACAAGGAGGAAGACATGACTTGGGATTTGGATGAGACATTTTCCACCCCAGTGCAAGTGATCAATGAGTTAACAAGGGGCTTTCATTACCAAGGAACATTGCTTATCACCCACGCTTTGAGAACTGAAAGGAAGCATTCTCTTTGGGCCCATAGACTTTCACTGAAATTCACTGTGTTTGTGAAGGAGCAGCCGGCTTGGCCACCTGGAAATGTAGACCCATATGTTTATCTATAAATCACTGCTCCGTCCTGTATGTTGATGGCTTTTGTATA
This sequence comes from Tenrec ecaudatus, assembly GCF_050624435.1. Lineage (NCBI taxonomy): Eukaryota > Metazoa > Chordata > Mammalia > Afrosoricida > Tenrecidae > Tenrec > Tenrec ecaudatus. The sequence continues at coordinate 14,120,563 of NC_134539.1, forward strand.
AAATCAGAGGATTTCAAAGTGATCCATCACTCAACCTGTAAAAAAAAAAAAGACAGAACCCATAAATTTCAAGTGTTTTCTACCTGTGTCAGCAATATCGTCATAACAAAATTCAGCCAGGATATTCAAGTGCCAAGATATACAGCAGAATAAAATCAGGTAAGAAGCAGAACTGATTTGGAAATAGGGGCACTCTTGGATAACCACTTGACCAATGCCATTTCAGGTTAGTGATCTAGGTATTACACGTTAAAGTGAAGACAAGTTAAGTTGGAAGCATAAATTAAGTGTCAGGTCCAAAATTATTTTGAAGCACGCTGTTGAGGCTGTCTTTCAGCATTCAGTTATTAAGCAGTTACAGTTCTGTGCTCCAAAGACTTTGTGAGTCACTAGGAATAAAGACACGGTGAATGAGACTTAGTTTCTGCCCTCAGGGAGCTGATAATTATGTGGTAGTCCTGTGGTTAGGAGCAGTGAAAGCACCTTTGAAAGTGCCCCTTGAAATGAAGCTGTGGATGATGTACTGGGAACCTATAGGAATATGACGATTTGGATGAGACATTATAAACCTATAGGATGATGTGCCATGAGCCACCAACCCAACCATCTCCAGGATCTAAGCAGGACTGTCCTCGCCACCATTTTCCTCACAAATTTTACAGGCGTGTCTGTTAAGCACTTTGTGGCTCTTTAAATGAGCAAGCCAATTTTTCATGAATAGCCTATTCATAGGTTGCTTCCTGGACCTTTCTTCTGACTTTTACCATTTCTAATTATTTTTTACAAGTGATACAAAAGATGTGGGTCGAGGGAGAAAGTAAAAGAACTTTCAAAATAAACTCCTTAAAAACTGCATAGTTTAGCTTTTCTCTTTCATTTAGTTTAAGTGCCTTGGCTATAGCCTTCATATTGTACTTATTTGTAACGATCAGTTAAATTGATGAATAGCAGAAATAGTAAATTTAATAGATTGTGCTTAATATTTTGCTCTTGGGCTAATGTTCTTCTAAATTAGTTAAGTTTAAATGATTATGTCTTCCTTTACAATCTGCCTCAAATTCTAAAAATCCTCATCCCTAGATTAAGGACATTTAAAGGTAATGCAGCAGGAGGAAAAAGCTGAGTGCTAGGGAGAGCAATATCTTAATGCATTGCTATTGCTTTATTGATTGCAGTCGACCTTTGCCCTTGTTCATTCTTCGCTGGCTCACAGGTGCTATGTTGTGACAGTGATTGTGGAAACTGCAAAATGCCTACGTAGAGTCTTCTGTATCCATTCTCTATCCCTGTGGCATCAATCTCTAATCTTCCAGTGCTTTAGAGCAAATATGATTGTTTTGAAGAGCTGGTTACAGGCTCTTTGCTTCACCCATGTTTTTCCTGACTGACTGATTAAAAGTAAATGCTTATGGAAGACATATTATAAAGCAAGGGCTTCACAGGCAAAAAAAGTTCTTAGTAATTTTTAATGATCTTTTTGTTCCAGAACTGGGTTCATGGCAGTGGGTTTGGTATGGATACAGATGTAATTTAGGCAATGTGTGAGGGTGCATCTCTCTATATAAATATATAATCTGTGGTTAGAAGGATTAGGGATTCCCTGTCGGGCATAGTCTCTGGTCATTTCCAAGATCGCAATAATAATGATAAACACTGAAAACCACAGAGCGGGCTTCAGAACCCAGGCAAGAGGGCGTTCGATGTACCAAAGTTCATTTCCAGGCATTATTCTCACGTGACCATGAACTGTCACAGTGGAAAGGTAGAACTATCCGGTTTGGGCACAATTAACCTGCTATTTTCACGCCATTGTTCTCCTCTTGAATGCCTGCTTTGCTTCCACCAGGTGAAAAAGCACCGGGGCTTATTCATCAGTTGGCTCTGTTTGTGGCTTGCAAACACATCATTGTCCTTAACCATGTCCTGTTTTCCCTTCGATGGTCTTTCAGGTTCTGTGGGAGTGACCAAAGGGTCAATTTTGTTGTCTTTTATAAAGGAGAAAAACACCATGTAGTTGAGGAAAAGCAGGATCCAGGTTTAAAGGGCTGCTTTTAGGTGGCAATTTTCAAAATGAACGTTACTTCTCACTCACAGTGACTGCCGAGGCAACGCTAGTGGGCACAGGATTATTTTCTGGTAGATCGCCTTCCTCAACATCTGGAGGAGGCCGACCTCTTCATGGTCAGTTCTAGCCAATTTTCTTTTAAGTATAAATTAATTCTCCTGCTCCCCTTCTCCTTACTGGTCTCCTGTCTAGAATATTTGGGGGAAAGGGCAGTTGGCTCATTCTTGCTGGAGAGTTATTCTTCCCCCTTTATGGCTTCTGTCTTAGCTGCAGGGTTCTAGTACAGCCACCCAGAGTTGCTAGAAGATCTAAGAAGGCTTGCTGGTGCTTTCCGATAAGGTGCTGGACCATTTACTATAAGGCGGTTCAAACCTACCAACGATTCCACAGGAAAGAAACGAGGCTTTCTACGCTCACCGAGTTAGAGCCTGGAAACCAACAGAGGGCCAGGCTAGCCCGTTCAACCCTGTCCCATAGGCTTGCGGTGAGTTAGAATAGACTCTTGGATGGCAAGTTTTCAGTGAGCTTCCATGAAGACAAAGTCTTGGAACCCCTGCACAGAGTCACGATGTGTTGGAATGCACCGGATGACTGTGGGCTTTTGATTTGTGTTTTTTGATTCTGCTTCTTTGTGTTTCGGTTTATAGAGCGACCTCAGAACAACTAGCTGAGCATGGTGTGGGTCTTTTCACTCTGACAGCTTGATCCCTCTCTTCTCTCCAAAGTAGTTCTCCATAAAATCACATTATGCTTTTCAAAAAAATCACCTTATTCATTATACTATAAATGATGGTGCTTAAAACCGAGCACGGCATATGATTCTTCTCATAGTTCATGACAAAGAGCCACATCATTAAAACGTTCCCATTCTGTTGGCTTCTCTCCAGGCTGCATCTAAATCTTGTGGGGCTGTCTTCAGGTCTCCTGGTGTCTGCCTCTGCTGGGCTACACCCATCTCAACACACAAATTGAGTCTACGCACCCCATCTCCATCTGACTTGCTGCTTCCTTAGCACATTTCCCTACATCTCATTCCTGGAGAAGCACATCATGCTTGATAAAGCAGAGGGGCGGCGCAAGAGAAGAAGGTCTCTGACAAGATGGATTGGCACATGGACGGCAACGAGAGGCTCAACCATGGGAACAATTGTGAGGATGGTGCAGGACCGGGTTGTCTTTTATTGTGTTCTCCATAGAGGTCCTATGGGTCGGAACTGAGTTGAGGACAATTAACAAATTAAATAATTGGCTGACTTTCATTCTCCAAGGTCTCACAGAATAGACCAAAGGTGTTACTGACCCAGCCAAGATTGGGACCCTTGAATATTTCTCCACCAATAAAGTTTTAGAGATGCTCTTTCTTCATGTAAATGTCCAACAAGTACGCGGGGGTCAAATTCACATATGTTCCCCCAAACCAGCATTACATTTTAGATTTTGCCATCTAAATTATTACAAGCAAGAGAATTAAAAGAATCTTCCCCACAGTCTGCAAGCTCCCATATGTCCAGAAAACTGTCCTTTCATTACTCCCAACTCTTCAATTCTTCCGGGAAATCAAAGTACAGAAACTAAAAATTGCGAACATTTCTTCCTGGCTGGCTCTTTTGTTTCCCTTTGGTTTTACCCTGTGGACAAAGACCCAGCTAAAGCTTTGCTGTACCTTCCCTTGATTCTGACCTGCCGGTAGAGTCTTCTGCTTTCCTTTCCCCAACACTCTCTTTGCAAGAAGGCTGCTAGTGATGCTTATGGATGATATCTGCTCACTTCCCTGTGGCGGATGGACTATCAAGTTTGGAGTGAAAATCTCTAAGTGAAAAAAAATGTCTAGCTCCATTATGCACTTCCTGTTTGATGCCCATTTCTTTGATCTGTGGTACTTCAACTCCCTTTGATATAAAATGTGCTGAAATCCCTTATCCCAGGGGCCTCGAAAGGTTAAATGAGATCATTTTAGGTGAAGTTAGTTAGCATAATGCCCAGGACATGACAAAGGTTCAAGAAATGATAAAGGCTAATGACTTATAATTAACTGTACATATTATACATTTTCTCCCAGTTTGGTAAAATTATTTTTACATGAATTTTTTTCTAATCCATAAACAGTGTTAATAGGACAATTGCCACTCACATGAGTTGGTAAAATTGTCTTCCACAGTCTCATTAACAAAAGCAAATATTACTCTGGCGTCTGAAAGCTTTACAGTTGTCTACGGACCCTGCGCAGTGAATCCATGCTGATCCACATGCCATGTTCTCCCACGAGTTTCTATTGAAAGAGAGATGGACACCCCTTTTTTCTTAATGCAATTATGCAAAGCACAGCCTTGGAATAGAGTTGTGTGTGACTTTTTCAAAGGTTGATGTAACAAAATATCATACCCGGGGGTGGGGTGGGGTGTTATAAACACATGAATTCACTTCTCACAGCTCTAGAGGCCAGAAGTTCCAAGGCACTATAGGAAGACCCTCTTTTGTCTCTCTTGGTTTCCAGTGGCCCCAAGCATTTCTTGGCAGTGCTTGGGGTTCATTGACTGTAGAAGCATCTTCACATGGCCATCTTCCCTCTAACTGACTCTCTTTCCCATCTCTTCATTTGTAAAAAGAGTGGGATTAGGACCCACTCTATTAATGTGTGGCCTCATGTTAATTTAACTGATTAACATTTTCAAAGATCTGATTTCCAAACAAGGTCACTGAGGACCTGGTGTGGAGTCCACATCTGGCTTCCTCTGACTATACCAATGAGAAGAAGATTCTTGCTCGTCACCAGCTGAGGGCCCAGTGCCACAAGGCAGAGGTCAGACATGCCTCTACCCTCCACCCTTCTTGCGCTCTGTTCTGACATTAACCGTCCCTCCCAAGATGCTGTACTGCTCAGCTGGGTTCAATCATCTTTTATTGCAATGGCCACGCAAAACTCAGACAACACTGACAATTACGAGGCTTATTTTGGGGGAAGTTAACAGGGTACACAAGCCAAGATCTGAAAACAATCAGGGGGTAGTCTTTAGTTCACAGCATCACCTCTTCTCAACGACCAGCCAAGTTTCTCCCTGATCCTCAGCCTCTCAGTCATGCGGTTCCTCAGCTTCTGTCTCCTGGAGGCAGGAACCTGCCTGCCTCTCTACCTCACTGTTTCGTGGTATTGCTACCTGGTTAGACAGGGATCTAACACATCCTTCACTGGAGGCTGCTGCTTCTTGAGAGTCTTGGAATACTTTCTCTTCCTGTGACTAAGAAGGCTCCCTCACGTACAGGAGAATGGCAACACTGACCCATCCCCTAGTCAGCGTTCAGTGCACCTTATTTGCATGGGACCACCCATCATTTTGTGGGACTTGCAGAGACATGGATGGAGGAGGCATGTATTTGTTGTTTGGTGGCATCAAGTCCATTCTGACTCATCCTGACTCAGTGGACAACAGAACAAAATGCTGCCTGGTCCTGTGCCGTCCTCACAAGTATCTCCACCTTCTTATGTTTGAGATCATTGTTGCAGCCACTGTGTCGATCCATCTCATTGAGGCCCTTCCTCTTTTTCACTGCCTTCCACTTCCCCAAGCAGGAAGTTCTTCTCCAGGGCTTTGTCTCTCCTGATAATGTGTCCAAAGTAGCCGAGGCCCAGTGTCACCATCCCTGCCTCCAAGGAGCATCTAGCTGTTACTCTTTTAAGACCTATCTGTCTGTTCTTTTGGCAGCATATGGTATTTTCGACACTTTTCTTCATCATAATTCAAACGTGTCGATTCTTCTTCAGCATGCCTGATCCAATGTCCAGCTTCCACATGCATTTGAGGCAACTGAAAAGCCCATGGCGTGGGGTAGTCCCAGCCCTCACAGTAACATGTTTGCTTTTCAGTATTTTAAAGAGGTCTTGTGCAGCAGAGTGATCAAGGCAACTCATCTTTTGATTTCTTGACTGCTGCTTCTGTGAGTATTGGTCATGGATCCAAGCAAGACAAAATCCTTGACAACTTCAATGTTTCCTCAATTTATCATGATGCTACCTATTGGCCCAGCTGTGATGGTTTTGGCCGTCTTTGCACTGAATTGTAATCTATAATGAAGACTGTAGTCCTTGATACATCAGCAAGTGCTTCAAGTCCTCCTCACTTTCACCAATCGTGGTGGTGTCATCTGCATATCACAGGTTGTTAGTAAACCTTTCTCCAATCCTGATATCTCATTCTTCTTCATATAATCCAGATTCTCTGGTATTTTTTTGCCCAGTATATCAGTTAAGTATGGTGAAAGACTACCACCTTGATGCACACCTTTCCTGACTTTAACCCAGGCAGTAGTCCCTTGTTCTGTTCTCACAACTGCCCCTTGAATCAGGTACAGTTTCCACACGTGCACTGTTTGTTAGGATCCACACAATTGAATACCTTTTCATAGTCAGTGAGGCACCCTTGAACATTGTTCTGATATTCTCTGCTCTTGAACCAAGATCCACCTGATATCAGCAATGGTATCTGTTGTTCTCCATCCTCTTCTGAATTTGGCCTGAATTTCTGTCAATGACTGCTCAATCCATTACGGAGATTGCTCAGATCATCTTCAGCAAAATTCCTCTTGCACGTGACGTCAATGACATTGTTGTATAATTTGCACATTCTCTTGGGTCACCTTCCTTTTGAATGCATATCGAAGGAAAAAGTCCAAGCTCTCCTGTAGGCGTTAGCCCCAAACAAGGCTACAGGAATGGATGGGACGATGGAAATGTTTCAAGCTGATGAAGTACTGGATGTACCCACTCATTGGTGCCAGGGAAATTGGAAGACAGCTACTTGGCCTCCCAACTGGAAGAGATCCATATTTGTATCTATTCCACAGAAGAGGCATAAGTGATGAATTTCACTTTAGCACAGTCACATTCACAGGTAGGAGCGTGAGGACTTAAACGTGTTTTTTTTTTTTGATAGATGCAATTCAATTGATAACAAGTCATCTCATTACTTTTTACATTACTCTTAATGTTTCTATTTGCCTGGGTAAGTTCTTCCTATGCCTGTTATCCAAAATGCCTACTGCAGTTTCCTGCTGCCTGAATTGCTTGCTATTGCTCAGATAGGTCTTAGGGACTGGCTATGGTTACAGTGATAAAAACCATTCTGACTTTTACCTGGAAGGGGCAATGTCTCCAATTGTCCCTAGTCTTTTAGTTAATTCTATTCCCTATAGGACAAGACCAGAAATCTCCTTTATTTGCAGCAGCCTAGGATGACTTTCCAGTGATTTCAGTTGACCATGTACTCCGTGAGTGGATTGTAACATTACATTGGGATTCCAAAATCGGTGTGTGCTATCATTCCTTTGGATGGACCACTGCAATTTAAATGGAAATGTTCACAACTACAAACGTATCTGTACATTTATCCTGCTGGGAATAAGATAAAAAAATCCCATGGCCATCGAGTTGATTCTGTCACCCCATGACCCTAAAACAACTCTGGTGGTGCTGTAGGTTAAACATTGGACCGTTAGCTTCAAGGTCAGTGATTCAAACCCACTAGCTACTCTCCAGGAGAAAGAAGAGGCTTTCTCCTCCTGAAAAGATTGGCTGTCTAGGATACCCTGTAAGGCAGTTCTATTCCATCCTTATAGGTTAGAGCATAATAGGATAGGTCTTTTATAAACTTGCAAGAGGATTTATATATTTAAAAAAACACTCCTTAATAGGTATGACTACATAAAAATATTTTCGTCTAACAAAACCAACAACAAATGAACCATAAGCAACATTTTCAGGTACATGCAAACCTTGGAAAAACAGTTATCACCTTGAATATGAATCCTAGCAAGTTCATTAGAAAAAAAATCACGTGTTCTTTGAGAAAATATTCAAAGAATCTGAGGAAGGAATAAACTAAAACAACACACACAAAAACAATATCACTAGATACTCAAAATATGAAAAACATTTAACTTTAAGAAAAGTTAAAGAAACAAAACTTATTATTAAAATAGCCTGATGGATAAAGTTACATATCTGAATTTATACCAATGAAGACAGAGATATATGGAAACTTACCAGCTGTCAGCAATGAATCGGTACCACTTGTTAAAGCATCATTCTGCCAAGAGTTCCAAATGACTACCTGTGATCTTGCCACTTCATATAGTAATTTTATAAATTGCAAGTCAGCTTGTCATAACAAACACTTAAAAATAATTTTAGTGTTCAGATGACAATAAAATGATTGTCAAGGAAATGATGTGGGAACATAAGAAAGAGTAATCTGCAGCAATTTCAAGACCATGTTTGAGAATAATATTTAATGATATAGGATAATTCTTTTCCTTGCAAGTGAGAAAAGACATTACAGGGTAGTATGTGCAATATAAAACTAATTGAGGGGCAATTATAACGTATGGTTGAATATGTACAGAACAGAAACGGGGGGATTCTCCAAACTATGACTAATGTGTAGTATTCTCTTTGTGGATTGTATAACAGTACAGTATATCAAGGTTAGCAGTTCTAGCCCTTTCCATGAGTCAGAGATGAGACTGTCTGGGATTAGCAAAGATGTTTAGTTTTTGCTTACTCATTTATAAGCTTTTCATTTCGATCAGTGACTATGGATATTTTGGGGGGAAAGATCACTGCATATTAAAACTAAAAATGTAAAGTCCATACGCTACCAAAATACTTCGGATGTAATTAACTTTAGAACAATAATTTCCTTAGGTGTTACTTATATATAGATATTTTCAGTGGCATTTTTAGCCATGCCTCTACTTGGTCCCAGAGTATTTTCATGAAATTCTATTTTCCACTCAGAACTCAGAGTAAAGCTTCCACGCAGTGATTGCCTGTTTCTCTTTTTACATGCAGCGAAATATGTTTTTAATGGTCTGCTATTAAGTCCTAGTTGTTAGAAATATTTATTTAACCTCTAACTCCTCTCTACTGAGATGTTTTGTTTACAACAAGTTGACCTTGACCTTCACAATCTCACACTCCGGAAATTCATTGCTGTAGTTGTTGTTGTTGTTCTTTTGAATAAGACTGGACTGAAATGGACTTGGCTGATTCATTTAGGTTTCGAAATAGCCAAAAGCAATTCTTCTTTGGACAATTTGGGGAAACTCGCCCCCCCCCCACTTACCGCCCCCCCCCCCAACAGACACCTCCTCTTCTAACATAGAAAGATTTCATTATAAAAGTAAAATTATCCAGGCAGTGAACAAAGAGTGTGTCAAAACTTTACACCCTTGTCTCAGCTCCCAGGCTTGAGTGGCACAATTCTAGACGGCCACTGCTTGCAGGTCCTCAGTTCTTGCCCATTTCCTTGGGGCATAATGGCTGGTGAAGCAGCGCTTCAAACAGGGACTTCACTGTCTTCCAGATGCCTTGATAGGATAAGGCACATTGTCTAGTTTTAGGCAATTTGCATCTGGTAGACTCCCACAGAACTACCCGTAAATATTTCTAGAAGACCTTAAAGAAGATGCAAGAACCTTTATTCATTTCCAAAGAATGGCATGAGTCGGTACACATGTTTGTTTACTTATTTCTTGGAATGTGAAAATGTTGTGAGAATAAAACCCCAGATAAGAAACTAACTACCATCAGGTGATTCAGACTCACAGGAAGCCTATGTAGGCCGTCCCAAAGTTGTAAGTCTTCATGGGAGCAGACAGTCTCACCTCTCTCTCATGGAAAGGGCTTAAACTGCTGACCTTGATATACTAGATTGTTATGTAGTCCACAAAGAGAAGGTTCTACATTCTATTCTGGTGTGTAGCAACTGGGGTCTTAAAAACTTATGGGCCACCATCCAAGAGGAAAGGAAACCGAAGGAAGGTGAAGACACATGGAAGCAATTAGTCTAACGCGTGCATGGACCACGCAACCATCAGTCTCCTACACCCGGAGACCAAAAGACCTAGATGGCGCCCAGCTACCCCAACCACGTTTTCTGAAAAGAATCATATTAGCTCCTGGATAGATGGGGAGAGAAATGTGGAACAACCTCAAAATCATGCAAAGGAGCAGGATCACTTCAAATCGAGACTGTTGGAACCTGAAAAGTATGGTCCTTAGTCCCCCTTTAGGTTGGAATTAAACGGATCTCCATGGTACAATTTTCAGCCAAACATAGACAGGCCTATAAAGAGAAGTATAACACTAGGGAGATATGCTCACCATAGAGTAATCAGCCATTTGATAAAAACCATCTCAATATAAAGTTGTTTGTGGGATGTAAAAAGACTTTTCCCCAGCTTTGTCTCCCCCAACTTTAGAGGCTGTTTGCCAGCATGGTGGTGGGGCAGTCAGATGCTTAGAGATATTCTCCCTGAAGGCATTCAGCCATCAGACTATGGTCTGGTCCACTATAGTTGGAGCTCACATCCTACTGATAAGGATAGTAATTGTTTCCATGGAGAGCCAGAGAACAGGTCAAACCTGCTCAGTGACATCCAAAGTCAGGCTGCCATCCTGAACCTAGGATCCGCCCACCTTGTCACATGTGTACCCCAATCCATCCCCTTCCTATTGCATGAATATCCCTAGATCATCCTCCTCTCATTACTGTATTACCTATAGTACAACCCCTTCCTGTGACGTATGTCTTTACCTGTAATTAGGGCGCATGTATGCCCCCAAAGATACATAAGCCTTGGTTAGCAATAACTCACCCACTCCTCTTCTCTCTCCTGCCCTGTACCATCAAAAGGAGCTGAGGTGAGCATGCTACCATGAAATATGTCTGACTCCTTCATTTTACTCTCTCTCCTATCTCTCTTATTCTCTATGACTTTACTATAATCTTTACTTATCACTGTACAATTGTGCCTACCAGGCCTGTGATGATTTGTAAGGGGCTGGCTCCCTTGACAGTTGTTGTTGTTATTAAAAAATAATGTTACATATTATCACTAAATAAAGCTTGGTGTGCATTTAATAAAAGTTAAGTATAAAAGCTTGGATTCTGTGAGTGCTGTCTTGAAATGTAATTGCATATAAATAAAACAGTACAACCAGAAAAAATAGTTAAGAGCAATTAAAAATCCTACTGGAGCTTCTCAGGCACATTAAAGCAGATTTAATTAGAAACCCAGGACACTTCATTTTAAATGGAAAAGGTTCTTTTTAAATCATTTTAAACCTATTATGCTTTAGATTAGTACAGGGAACGTTCATATCTTCTTCATCTCATCTGCTTCACCACTCATATATTTACATATTGCCATTAGTTTTTTCTTGAACCTTCTGAATGCAAACTACAAAAACGATTTCCTTCAATCCGGATACACTCCAGTGTGTATTTCTGAAGAACATTCTTCTACCTAACCAGCATACGTGCTCCAAGTCAGGGAATTCATATTGACACTACATGGTTGTCTAGCTAAGAGCCCTTTTAAATTTCAGCAACCATCCAAGCCACCGTCTTTTTTTTTTTCGGATTCAGGATTCTATCCAGAAATGGGTTTTGCATTTAATTATCATTCTGGTTAGGCTACTTCATTCTGGAACAGTTATTTAGCCCTTTTAGGTTTTCATTTAAAAGTCTGAACACTTTTAAAGAATACAGACCTTTCATTTGATATGTGACTATCTCGACCCTCTACCTGGATCCACGTGATATTTCCTCATGATCAGACATAGATCATACATTTTCATCACAAAGGCACAGAAAGATTTGCTCTGTTTATTACAATATCATAGGAAGCAAACAATTTCAACCCATCCCATCACTCATGATATTGTTAACCTTGCCAAGTCTTGTCACCTCAAATTCATTAATTTTCCCTCCATAATTGATTATGAATATATTGTGGATATATATATATATATATATATGAGATTTCACTAATCTTCTGCTTTCAACTCCAGGTTTAGCCTATAGGTAAATCAACTATCTCTGAGATGTTTCCCAAATGGTGATTCTCTTTCTCCATCATTCTTTCTAGTTTGTTAATTGCCTTTGTACTCCGTGGAAGAACTCTCTCTGCCTCCCCACCAGTGTATTTAGTCATGTATTTATATCTGTATATCCCTACCTATTAACATCATCATTTATTTTGATTCTCAAATTCTTCTTGGGTTAAGCTTCTTCCCTCTGCTTTCTATGTTCTCTGGATACGCATCTGCCATTCTCTGAGCATTTCCTTCTTTTCTGTTACAAGATGTTCCAGATTCATCTTGGAATTTTTTCCTGTCCCAGTCATGAACATTGCATTTCCTCAAAGGAAACTTGGTTATTTTGAGTGGAAATGGTATTTAGAAGTCAGGATCTAGATGCTAAGCAATTGGTGGAGAGCAAGTCAGTATATGTGTAGATATACCAATAAGTTTATATACTATATATATAATCCTCACAACATACATCTAATAATTTCTAGATATATTTTTGTATGTAGATAAAGTATTAGAAACAGATATATCATGAAATGGAATTTTTATTTTATACAATTAAAACTTAAATAAGAAAGATAAAAATAGGCACACCTGACTAGATTGTTATAAGAAAGTTTTAAACTATTAATAAAAATATTAAATAATACCTGACAAAAATAGCATTGTTTGAGTTATTTCCATATTGCTATTTGATTGGAATTCTCATTTGCAATATTCTTCAGTTTTAGCCAAGCATAATCAACTGTGTGATTTATCCTTAACCATCTTTTCACCATAGGAGTAGGATCTTATTCCTTTACAGGTAGGTCAATTAGACAATAGTCATTATTTGGGATATATTAGAAGTAGGAGACTTCTCTTCTCTGAACATACTTTGTTTATCTTTGTAAAACCCCTTTCTGCTTCTGCTGAACTTATAGCAATTGTACTGGCAATATTTTAAATTCTTTGAACATTTAAAAAATTACATTATTCTGGGAATTCTTTAGAACTTTTATGAGAAAATCTTGATAGCCGTTAATATTAATTTGGTATTTAAAATGTCATTAAATAGGAGCAATTCTTCAAGTTGCTTTCCTTGGAACTAATACTTCTTCAAAATTCCAGTGATCTGGCTAAACAAAAAATAAGAGAAATTGTCATTCATTCCTATATTGAAATTGGCTACAACTTGCTTTTATTATTTATTTATTATTTAACAGGGTTTTTTTGGGCACATTGTCCATGTCCTATAATTCAATAATTCGATCATATCAAGAAGAGTTGAGTAATCATTCTAGAACAATCAATTCTAGAACATTTACTGTTTCCTTGTACTTATTGTGTGGTAGTTACATAATCTGGTGTCAATTTGAGGATTCAGAGAGAAGGGGTGGAGTCTAACCTGTCAATCAAATCATAGCCAATGAGGTTTCTGTGTGGGCATGGCCTTCTCCTGAGGATTCTGGGAAATCCTGTCTTTCTCCTTGGAGGTGGGAGAAACAGTCTCTCTTTGCTCACTCTCTGCGAGACATCGCTTGGAGAAGACACATGAAGAGAGGATGATGGAGCCAGACCTCTAGAGCCAGAGGAGCCACGTGGAGACCCCTGTAAGCCACATGGAGACCCCTGAGATTCTGACAATGCCACTGGATCCACAAGACTCCCCACCCACTGGCCTGTGATCTTCCTGCATTCAGCGTCATTGCATGTGTTTCATGAGTCTGAAGAGGTGTCAGACATATGAGCTAATATCAGATTTATGGACTCAATCTAGACTGGGCTGGGATGTTTCTCAATATTCAACTGCTCTACAAGAACTCTTTTTTATACACATATGAGTCTCCCTGGATTTGTTTCTCTAGTCTACTCAGAATAACATACATTGTTATTCATGTATTTTTTTTAATTTTAGCAAAAATATACATAAAATATTCTCCAATCATTCAGTGACATTTATTATACTCTTTATGCTGTACAATAATTATTGTATAACTTGGTTTTAAATGTTTACAATCCATTAGAAGAAGCTGACAAATTGATGATGTTCTACAAATGTTATATTTTTGAAGATTTATGAAGTAATTAATTCATCACCTTTTTTTTTGGACATTTTTCCTTTTCAAACATTTGAAATATGTTAGTAAAGTTTATTATAAGTTTTCCAGTCTTTATTATGTCTATATTTCTTGCTTGAGTGCATTTGAAAGAAGAGAAATTTTATTTAAAATATCAATCATCAATGCCAAATCATTTAAAAATACATATTTCCAAGATGAGAAGCCATAACTAAGTATTTTTTTTCTTTGAAAAATAAAAATGAGAGAATGCTGGGTAAGTGCACCACATAGCTAGGGTGGACCTGAAACTACAGGGAGCCCATCTTTGTCCCAGCTCTACCAGTCTGTAGAATTTCTCTTCCAGGTAGTTGGGATATGTTGGGAAGTTCCATTTGGTTCTTGTTGGATTGATAAACAATAGTTCATATCAAATCAATAAATGTTTTCAACCAATTTACTTGCTTAATTTCCTTTATGGGATCATTTAAACAAAACAGGAGCAATGGTTTTAACAGTGTCATAATACTATGTTTGGGAACTCTTTGTCACTCTCCATGCTCTCTGCAGATTTTCTCACAGCTTCCACCCGAGGGAGCATCCTGAATACAAATGTCATTTAACAGCCTGGTTGTTGAGCTCAACCAAAAACCACGTGTCCCTTCAGCCCAACTGGTGTGGGCCTGCTAAATCCTATCACCGATGTGCATATAATTGTATTTGAGTGCTTGTGTACAATGAGTTCAGATCCCTTATATGCTTTTTCCTTCTTTTACTTGTAAATACATCTTGTCTAACAGCAAGACGGTGGACTTTCATTGGCCTCAATGTATTTAGAATGTGTTCAGTATATTTGCTTACTGACTTAATGTAACCAACTTCCAACTACCGTGGTTCTCTCCACCTGCCCTCTCTGCCACGTGGTGGCCTTCACTGCTTTGCTGGCCTGTGCCTTCAAACAGGAAGGGACAGTAATCTCTGTTTTCCTTTGCTCGCAGTATGTCTCATACCCTTCAACTGACCCAAACAACTGCCATCTTTATCTGAAGCACACAACAATGCATTGCTATCAATTTTGTTGGCCACTTAGTAAAGATATAACCTTTCAAAATAGTAGTGTGTCTCCTCCCACAGCTTAATCCTTATATGCATCCATCCCCATTCTCCACAACCCCCAGACCTCTTGCATTTTCAATAAAATAAAATAGCTATAAACAGCAGAATACGTCTTCATTTTATACTAAAATATGTTTAAAAGCCAGAGGTGCTAGAAAACCTTGATTATTCCTGGGAAGGTCTATATTTGTGAATGTAACTGTAGGTTTACATTCTTTTTTTTCTTTTTTGCTTTCACACTTCAAAGTGTGTGTGTGTGTGTGTATCCGTGTGTCTGTGTGAATGTGTGTGTGATTGCTCTTTTTTTTCTTCTTCTACCTGCATCTTCTATCCTCTGAAAAAAAATTGAAAATATCAATGCTAAAACAATTATGTTGTATAGAGAAGGTTGTGCATTATTTTCCTTATTCTAATCTAAATGGTTAACCTTTCTTCAAGAACTAAAATGTCCACCTTTCTAAAGGGCAAATTCTTTCCAAAGCGTTAACCAATACAACAAATTTTCAATGTAAAGCACTGTTAATAGACTGCATTCTTTTATTACCAGGTATGGATCTTGACTAAATTTCCCAGTCTCCCTTGTACTTAGAGGAAACCACAAGAATATGGGTGGAATTGTTCTGTACAATCTTTAAGCTCTAACTCTTGTTAGGGGCCTTTGAATCCTTTTAAATCATAGTTTCTCTGTCAGTCCAGGTTGGCTTGAGAAACAAATCCAGGGAGACATATATGTGTGTAAGAAAGACCTTGATATATAAGAGCAATTGAATATTGAGAAAATATCCCAGTCCAGTCCAGATCAAATCCTGTAAGTCCGATATTAGTCCATATGTTCAATCCCAATCTTTACATTCTTCTTCAGACTCACGAAACACATGCAGTGATGTTGGATGCAGGAAGATCACAGGCCAGTAGGTGGGAAGTCTTGTGGATCCTGTGGCATTCTAAGCAGCGCAGCGCTGACAGGGGTCTCCACGTGGTTCCCTCAACTCTTGGGCTCTAGTGTAGCTCCATGTGTCTCCTCCACACTGATGTCTCGCAGAGAGTGCGTGTGTGTCCCATCTCCAGTGAGCAAGCTATTTATCTCCTTCATGCCTTCAAATGAGGTCACGAAGCTGCAGCCTGATTGACAGGCTAACCTCTACCCCCTCACTGGTAAGTCTCAAATTGACAACAGATTATGTAACTACCGCAGTTGCCCACTGCCCAGCAGAATGAAACACTCCCTGGTCCTGCACTATTCTCACAATTGTTCTTATGTTTGAGCTCATCATTGTAACCATGTTGTCAATCCATCTTGTCTAGACTCTTCCTCTTTTCCACTGCCCCTCTGCTTCGCCAAACATGATGCCCTTCTCCAGAGATTGGGCTGTCCTGATAGGATGTCTAAAGCATCCTTCTTTCTAAGAAGAATTCTGGCTCTGCTTTTTCCAAAACAGACTCAGAGTCCCTTCTCCCACTGCACAGGACAGTGAGATAAGCCATAGATCTCAGTGGCTGACACTAGGTCTTGTTCATACAGTGGGTAGCCTACTTTGATGAACACAACCTTGAGAATAAGCTGCCATATGGGAATCTTCCAGGAATAACTCACAACATTCACCGATTTTCTGAAGTAGCAGTATACATCAAACCCGGCTGATCGAGCAAGTAGTCTTATTTTATCCATAGAAATGCCCCACAATTTCAGTGAGCAGTGTTGCAATATATTGTAAGGCTGTCACAGGCCCAGCTTCAAGGGCTTGTCTTTCTAGAGAGTGCGACATGGACTCTAGTGAGAAGGTTAGGGGGAAAACAGGTGATGTCTCTGAGTCTGCATTATGGATTGATCACGCTAGTTCATGATTTTTTGCTCAAGGTGCTGTAATTGGATCCCATTCACAGCGACCCCATGTGATAGAGTAATCCTGTCCCTCGGGGTTTCCTTGGCTGTAATCTTTATGGCAGCGGATTTGTCTCCCACAGAGCCCCTTGGTATGATTGTACCCCCACCTCTCAGTCCACGCTGAGCACTCAACAGTTTGTGCCAACAGGTTGGCTATGTCCAGGTTTGACTAAGTATGAATACTATTAATATTAGCACAGCACAGCTTGGAGTTGCATTAGGATTCACATTCTTTCTCGTGTGTCTAGCTCATGAGCAAAAGTGCCGAAATACTTGGAAGGCCTGCACTCAGGAAGTACGAAAGCATGTCCTTTCCTCAGGGGGAGCTGCGAGCTATGAAAGGTGGGCTTATTTACACTTGCGTGACCGTCTAAAGAGACAAGGCTAGTGACCAAGCCCATCACCTCTCTGAACACAGCCATCTTTTGTGTCGCTCTGCCCAGTTGGGATGCTCCTCGTTGCCTTTTAATCCCTGGTCCCTTTACCTCTTGCGTGGGCCCTGGGGATTTCTCTGTGGAGGGCCCTTCACACTGGAAAAGCCTCCTTTTGCTTGATCAAAGCTGGTGAGGCCTGACCCCACCCCAGGAAGTGGTGGCAGACACATCTGTTCCGTCTGGCTTCCTGCCAACAGGGGATTTACTCTCTGGTGAGTGGGGGAGAGGGACTTTTATGTCAGGAGGGGATTTATTGTTGGCTGATGGGGTGTGGCGAGTGTGAAGGGTGGGAACCACTTCAGCTCTGTGCCTGGATTGTCTGACTTTTTGTGTGGCAGAGTTTAATCTTTGTGGGTTCCAAGACTTTTTGTGAAGGGCCAGGGCTGAGTCGGTGAACTTTAACGGTAAACTGAGAAACGTTTACATATGTATTTTGAAGGACAGACTTTCCCAAAATGAGAGGAAGCAAATGAAGGCATGGTGACTGACTGAACACAGGAAGAGATTATTTAAAGCAAACCAATGGCCGATTCTGCCAGGGTTCAGTAGTTCCACAGCCCAGCCGCACAGACCAAGGAGAAGATGGAAACAGAGGGTGGGACACTGGTGTCTGAAGTTGGAGCTTGCACTTAGGGAAAGCCATCGGCTTCCCTCACACCCCAGAGTATCGGAGCAAAGCTGACAATGCTGCTAATATCACAGTCACGAAACATTGTTCCCCAGACTGTCATCACTTTGCATATTGAGAGAAGGGATATGTACCTTGGCTGAAGTACCAAAGGTGTGTCAAAAATGGTACTCAAATTGCTTCTGAGCACAACACTTCATCAAAGATTTAGTGTACAATAAGAAACAAATGTCCTGGACTTTAATTGAATTTGATTGTAGAATTTGATAAAAAAGCCAACATTTTGTACTTTAGAAAATCCTCTACCTTTCTTATCTCCAAGTAAAGCTACCAGGGACAGAGATTTTTGTGGCTCGGTGTAAACTAGCTGCAACCACCCCCCCCCCCCGGTCAAGTTCATCTAGTAAATATTGGAGTGGTTTCTATGTCCACGGAGAAGTCATTTCTTCTTCGGGGGCCATCAAGTTGACTCTGACTCGCGAAGAATTCATGGGTGTCAGAATTGGAATCACTTATTTTTAGGAAGTAGATTGCCAGGCCTTTCTTCTTAGGTGCTTTTGAGTGGGTTTGAATGTCGGACCTTTCGGTTCACAGCCAAGTGCATTAACCATTTGCACCACCCAGAGATTGCAGGCCATCTCCTGAAATATTTTTTTTTCTTCTTTCTTTTCCATTCTTAAATTTTTTTTATTTTAACAATTTATTGGGGCTGATACAATTCTTTTCACAGTTCATACATATACATACATCAATTGTATAAAGCACATCTGTACAGTCTTTGCCCTAATCATTTTTTTCTCTTTTCTTCTTTTACATTTTATTAGGGACTCAAACAACTCTTACCACAATCCATACATATACATACATCAATTGTATAAAGCACATCCATACATTCCCTGCCCCAATCATTCTCAAGGCATTTGCTCTCCACTTAAGCCCCTTGCATCAGGTCCTCTTTTTTTCCCCCCTCCCTCCCCATTCCCCCCTCCCTCATATGCCCTTGGTAATTTATACATCGTTATTTTGTCATATCTTGCCCTATCCGGGGTCTCCCTTCCCCCCTTCTCTGCTGTCCCTCTCCCAGGGAAGAGGTCACATGTGGATCCTTGTAATCAGTTCCCCCTTTCCAACCCACTCACCCTCCACTCTCCCAGCATCGTCCCTCACACCCTTGGTCCTGAAGGTATCATCCACCCTGGATTCCCTGTACCTCCAACCCTCATATGTACCAGTGTACAGCCTCTGTCCTATCCAGCCCTGCAAGGTAGAATTCGGAACATGGTAGTTGGGGGGAGGAAGCATCCAGGATCTGGGGGAAAGCTGTGTTCTTCATCGATACTACCTCACACCCTAATTAACCCATCTCCTCTCCTAAACCCCTCTATGAGGGGATCTCCATTGGCCGACACTTGGGCCTTGGGTCTCCACTCTGCACTTCCCCCTTCATTTAATATGATATATATATACATATATACACATACATACACACACTTATATCTTTTTTTTTTTTTGCATGATGCCTTATACCTGGTCCCTTGGGCACCTCGTGATCGCACTGGCCGGTGTGCTTCTTCCATGTGGGCTTATTTGCTTCTGAGCTAGATGGCCGCTTGTTCACCTTCAAGCCTTTAAGACCCCAGACACTATCTCTTTTGATAGCCGGGCACCATCAGCTTTCTTCACCACCTTTGCTTATGCACCCATTTGTCTTCAGCGATCCTATCATGGAGGTGTGCAGTCAATGATAGGATTTTTTGTTCTTTGATGCCTGGTAACTGATCCTTTTGGGACCACTCGATCACACAGGCTGGTGTGTTCTTCCATGTGGACTTTGTTGCTTCTGAGCTAGATGGCCGCTTGTTTATCTTCAAGCCTTTAAGACCCCAGTCACTATCTCTTTTGATAGCCGGGCACCATCAGCTTTCTTCACCACATTTACTTGTTCACCCACTTTGGCTCCAGCCGTTGTGTCGGGAGAGTGAGCATCATAGAGTTCCAATTTAATAAAAGAAGGTATTCATGCATTGAGGGAGTGTTTGAGTAGAGGTCCAAGGTCCTTCCGCCACCTTAATACTTGACCTATAAATATAGACACATAGATCTATTTCCCCATCCTCCTATATATATTTGCATGTACATGTCTTTGTCTAGACCTCCACGAATGCCCTTTGACTCCTAGCTCTTTCCTCCATCTCCCTTGACCTTCCTCCTGCCCTACTACCATGCTTCATCGCCACCTGGGCTAGAGTATACCTCTTCTCTAAGCAACCTTATCCTTGATTATTTCCTACCAGGCCTGCCACTCCCCCTTCTCTACCATTTGGGGTCCCATGTTTTTCCCTTGTCCCTGGGTTTGTTAACACCACTTCCTTGCCCCCCTACCCCCCCACCCCAAGTCCCCCCGGAACTGTCGGTCCCGTTGTTTTTCCTCCAGATAGTTCATCCAGCCTGTCCTATTCAGACAGACCTGTGGAGTCACTAACATGCACGAAAACTAGACAGAGGAAAACAAAGCAACAGTGTACAACCAGACAACAAACCAACAAGAACAAACCACTGAAAAAGAGCAGAACAAAACAGTTCACAAGAGAAAAGCTTGTAGTTAGTTCAGGGCTCCTGAAATATTTTAAGAATAAATGAAAAGTTATGATCCTGTTCTCCATAGAGAAGGAGTTCTTATTGAAGCTTAAATCTAAGAATTCAAGCCAAGCTGCACTTCATCTGTAAATGAGAGAGAGGTGTGTCCATGAAAGTGGACACAGTCATGGTTGCATAGAATGGTGAATGGAGGAAGGGCAGGAATGGGGGCCTCACTGGCCTTTTCCTCCATCGCTTGTGCATCTCTGTGTGTTTTATGCTTTTGTGAACCCGTGGATTGCATCTTCCAGGAATCTTAGCTGCAGGAGTGGCTAAAAAGCCTTGTGGTGAATAAATCATTCTAAGAGAAGCAAGGTTAGAAGCAGACCAAGTTAATCCCAGAGCAACATATCATCGTAAAGCCATCTGGGAGAGTCCAGAGACAGCATGGTATCTCTCTCCACATGGTTAGCCACTCTGTAAGAAACAAGCTAAAATAGTTATCTCAACCAAAATTCTCCAGGAAGCATTGGGACAAGGAAGTGCTTCCTTGGGCCCTCCAGAAAGTGATATGGAGTGGCGATGGGAAGGTGGCTGAGCGTGTGGCAGTTTTGCCTGGGAGAGGTTCCAGCTGGTTATATCTGTCAGTCCTTGGAACTTCAGGACAGAGCAGCTAGCAACAGTGATCAATCTGAGGTGCCCTTATAGTGATTGGGTGAAACCTCATCTAGCACTAGCGAGTGAGAGGGGCATCCAGGCATCCGCGTCTCTAGGGAATTCCAAAAGTACTTGGGAAAGAAGATTTAAATAAGGACTAAAGCTCCTGAATTCTCAGTGGAGGGAGAGTCAACAGCATCGAACTTGTTGCTGTTTCTGTGATATTATTTTTCATCCAATGAAGAAGTAAACTAGGAAAGGGAAAATGCACATGGTTGTATCAATTTGTGAGCCATTTACCAGGGAGTGGAGAGTGCAAGATGATGGATGAGGACATCACCACCATCCACGTGCTCCCTCATCTCTACCACGTGGAACACGCACAACTAGAGGCGACCTGCACTCGCCATCATGTTTAGGTTGGTTGCGATTTTCAATGTTATAGCTGGAGTAAACAGAACAAAACCAACCTAAAATAAACTCACTGCCGTTGAGTCAGTTCTGACTCATAGTGACACA
The DNA here is from genome assembly GCF_050624435.1 of Tenrec ecaudatus. NCBI lineage: Eukaryota > Metazoa > Chordata > Mammalia > Afrosoricida > Tenrecidae > Tenrec > Tenrec ecaudatus. The sequence continues at coordinate 14,142,354 of NC_134539.1, forward strand.
GTGATCCTGTACTCAACAACATGTCAGGTTTTTTTTAGATGTAAGGAGAATTGGATTTCTTTTAAGAATTATCTTCTCAGGGAAATAACTTATTCTATTTACTACCAACACATAGGCTGCTGAGGAACTTCTAATAATTAGTCATTGACCGTGTCCAAGAAAATGGACTTAAATTTCCATGGCAGTCCAGCGACACGGAGACTGAGAGAGTTAAGAGGAAGGGAGGAAAGGGGACGGGAGAACATGAAAGGGAGAAGCATGTGTTTTATGAGTATCAGGCTTGTGAAGGGCACTTCAGCGTAGACTAGGAGCCAGAGCCCTGGTTCTTCATCTGGCTGTGCTCCAACCTGCAGAGTGACAGTGGGAAAATCGGTGACCTTCACTGTGCTGCTAATTTCTCATCTGCTCAAAAGGAAGGGATTGAGATGGTCGACTTAGACTTCCTTCCTGAGGCTGATGCTCACAGTTCCCTGTGTGTAATTGTTGAAAAAGCAGCTTTGTCTACACACCCTGCAAATGAATGATTTGTGGCTTATTCCAGCAGAATAAGATTGTAACCACAGACCATTGTTTGCTTTCTGAAAAAGAAATGATTTCTAGAGTTTTTGGATCAGTGACTAATTCAAGGCGAGGCTCTACAATAAAGCAACATTTCTGCCCCATTGGCAGTACATGTTTTCCTTGCTCGCCCACCCCTCCGTCTTTCCTCTCTTGCTTCCTCCATGTCAGGTTCCTATTTCCCTTTGGGTCACAGTGTGAATGTGTAGGGACTTCTCCTAAGCCTATCAGATGGGCCAGGCCCTTAGTCTGTGTTTTTGCACCGCCTGCCAAAATAAGCTTGGTCATTTACCTCTGTTTATTTTTCCTTTCCAGACATCAGGCATTGTCTGCATTCCAGCGCCCACACAAAAATGATATCTCTCCAATTAAAGCTGAAGTGCCTCTGATTGTTGCTAAGTTTGGTGAACTTGGCCTTAGACCAGCCACAGGCACCCATCAAAGACAGCCAGTCATAGTCTCTTTCTCCAAGAGCTTTCCCATTTTCAATAACAGCAGAGCAAATACCATTTTAATGAGCAATCTTATGATAGGTGATTATGACAGGAGGGAGGGAGTGAAGTATGGACAGAGAGCTATTAAACTGTGAGGAATAGAACATGCACCCCCCCCCCAGTGAAAAACAGTTGAGCCTTTACCACATTTATGTCACCGCTTCTATTGGAATCTTTCCTCTTTACTGTGTAGAATGAATCAAGCCAGGTTTTGTTTTTTACCAAGAATATCATTTTAATATTTGAAACATTGAAATGAGGTTGGTTCTGGTGTGATGGTTCCAGTGTGAATGGCTGTAGTTACAAACACCCAAAACAAAAACACGCTCACTGACATTGAGTCAGTTCTGACTTACCATGAGCCTGCAGTTTAACAGATCTAAAGAGGAGCCCTGGTGGTGTGGTGGTTAGGCTCTGGGCTACAGTCTGCACAGTTAGCAAGCAGTTTGAAACCACCAGCAACCCCGGAGAAAGACTGGATTTTCTACTGCCATCAACAGTTCTAGTCTCCTGAAACTGCCGGGAGGTCGCTATGGGTCAGCACTGACTTGATGGCAGTTTTAAGGAGAGTTAGACTTATTTTAAGATTCATCCTTAAAATGTTTTAAAAATGATGAGGGCAACAAGTGTGCTTCACACAATGTATGGAGGATGGATGGTGATAAGAGTCATACAAGACCCCAAGAAAATGACTAAAAAACAAAACAACAAAAACCAACACCAAACCAAACAAATAAAAAGAAGCATCCTCTGACTAGAGGAAAGAACTAGGAGGCAACGGGTATTCAAAGAGGTCTAAATACAGGCATGTACATATGTAAGTATATTTTTATATAATAGTAGGGGAATAGATCCATGTCCATTATATTTATACATTACATGTTATATGTTTATATATAAAGTATTAAGGTAGCAGATGGGCATTGGGCTTTTACTCAAGTACTCCCGCAATGGAAGGACACTTTGCTCTAATAACCTGGCATTCCACGGTGCTCACCTTCCCAATCACTGAAAACAAAGCAGTGCATAAGCAAATGTGGTGAAGAAAGCTGATGGTATCTGGCTATCAAAAGATATAATGTCTGGGATCTTAAAGACTTGAAGATGAATAAGCGGTCATGTAGCTGAGAAGCAACAAAGTCCACATGGAAGAAACACCAGCCTGTGTGATCATGATGTGTCAAACGGATCAGGTATCAGGCATCAAAGACCCAGAACAAAAAAAAAATCATATCATTGTGAATGAGGGGGTAGTGCAGAGTGGAGACTATTGGACATCCCCTTACAGAAGGGTCACAAGGAAGAAACAAGCCAGTCAGGGTGCAGTATGGCACTGATGAAACATACAACTTTCCTGTAGTTTTTTAATGCTTCCTCCCCACCACTATCATGACCCTAATTCTACCTTACAAATATGGCTAGACAAGAGCATGTACAGGGGTCCAGGTAAGAGCTGGAAATAGGTACTCTAGGACAGATAAACCCCTCAAGACCAATATTGAGAGTAGTGACACCAGGAGGGGCAGGGGAAGGTGGGGGAGAAAGGGGAGCCAATCACAATGACATATAATCCTCTCCCAGGGGTCTAGACAACAGAAAAGAGGGTAAAGGAAGACATCAGTCAATGTAATACATAAGACACGATAATAATTAATAAATTATCAAGGATTCATAAGGAAGTGAGGGTGGGAAAAATGAGGAGCTGATACCAAGCAGAAAGAAAATGTTTTGAAAAATGATGATGGCAACCAATGTTCAAATGTGCTTGACACAGTGGATGTACGCATGGATTGTGATAAGAGCTATATGAGACCCCAACAAAATGATTAAAAAGAAGAAAAAGTTCATGTCTATGTAAATGAGGGGGGATGGTGGAGTGGAGACCCAAAGCCTGTCTGTAGATAATTGGACATCCCCCTACAGAACGGTCACTCGGAAGCGATGAGTCAGTCAGGGTGCCGTATAGCACTGATGAAACATACAAGTTTCCTCTAGTTCTTTAATGCTTCCCCTCCCCCACTATCATAACCCCAATTCTACCTTGCAATTCCGGCTGGATCGTAGCATGTACATGGGTGCAGACAAGAGCTGGAAACACAGGGAATCCGGAACAGATGAACCCCTCAGTACCAGTCATGAGAGCATTGATACCTGGAGGGGTGGGAGGAGAAAAGGGGAACCAAGCACAACATGAAGCCTCTCCCAGGGAGACGGATGACAGAAAAGTGGTTGAAGGGAGACACTGGTCAGTGTAAGACATGAAAAAATGATAATTATAAATTATCGAGGGTTCATGAGGGAATGAAGGTGGGAGAGGGAGGGAAACAATTGAGGAGCTGATACCAAGGGCTCAAGAGGAAAGAAAATGTTTTGAGAATGATGATGGCAACAAATGCACAAATGTGCTGGACACGATGGATGGAATGTGTGGATTGTGATAAGAGCTGTACGAACCCCTGACAAAATGATTTTTAAAAAGAATCATCCTCTGAAGGCAATACCCTTCTAAGGTATCCCCCCAAATAAAGAATTTTCATTGATTTCTCCTTACTAGACTCTTGATCTCAGTAATGAGTAGGTTTCAAAAAGTTCATGGACATTTTTCATTATCATTTAATTTCATTTTTTGCGTAAACATTCTGAAGCCCTGTGATATGCCTTTGTAGTGTCGAGTCCAACTGTTTTCTGTCTGTCTGCAACGACTTTCTGCTGTAGTTAATCCCTGGTACAAAGTCCGGAATTGCCTTCCATATTTTTGTTTTTGTCTGTCATCTAGTCTTCTCATGACAGTCCCTCACACGATGAAAATGACAATGGTGCTCGGTTCCTGAAGCAGATCATTGCTACCGACTCAAACCCTGAGCCTACTATTCCTATAGTTGGAATTTCACTTTAATTCCTCAGGCATAGGGAATTTAATTCTGAGTCCACATATTTCTCCAAGCAAAATGTTTTCCTAGTTGTCTGTCAACTACATGCCTCTGATATTCTATAGGGACCCCCGAACGCTCTGCTTGGAACACTGTGATTTCTCTGTTATTTTCATTTGGAGGTTGTTGTATAAAAACTACAGAGAGATGATGTGGTTTAAGCATCGATCGGACAACAACTGCACTGATGAGAGAGAGGAGAGAAAATGTGGTTGCAGGAAGGTCAAAGAACTTTTGTTCCACTGACTTGAGAATGCCAATGACAAGGAGGTCGTGGGATATTGTGTCCAGCTCATAAGTGTTGCGGAATGTGCTTTTCCAGACATCCTGTGTGTTATGATCATAAAAGATACATATAAAACTGCTTGAAATGATTTAGAGATGATTTAGATGTGGCTAGGGCTTAGGGTAAAATTTAATCAAGTTGATTTACTATTGTATATAAAATATAAGCAATCGACGTCAGAAACAAATGGTTGCAGATGATTGTTTTCTTTTTCCAGAGAAAGTTCATAAAGAGAAGGGAAAGGTGAACCAAAGGTAGTCCTGACCTCAACGCCAGGCAGAGTCTCTGGGTGGTGCCAACAGTTCATGTGCTAGGCAGCTAACTGTGAGGCTGGAGGTTCGAGTCCATCCTGAGGCAGCTGGCAAAGAACAAACAAGGCCTCAAATCAGTTCCTGTAAACCTTCGATTTGCAGGGTAGAACACAGTTCTATTCTAACGTACATGGGGTTGCCATGATTGAAAACCAACCCATGAGCAAGCGGGCTGTGGCAGTCATGTGCATGGCAGTTACCTCAAGTAATACGGACACAGTCATACTGCAGCCATCATTGCCTTCATTGTAGAGATCAGAAAACGTGCTGGGAAATGTAAAGTGTCTCATCTCAGGTCAACCTTCAGTTGAAAATGGCACAGGCGGGATTTTTGCTGAGATCAGCCTGACCTAAGTTCATGCTATTTCCACCATGAACTCCTGTGATTTGTTTTGTGTTTGAACACTCATTTCATTCCTTCTTGTTTTGAAGAAATTACATTTAGTTTGATTGCCATTGGAATAATTCCATAAAATATGGCAGCTTCCATTTTGAAATCATTTTAGCATTGAACATTGGACAATTTACTAGTTCACCAGGGGCCTCAGGATGGCATCTCCACTCTTCATATTATTTGAAATACAGAATATTCTTTTGCATTTGGGCATAGAGATGTTTAATGACTCAATTCCTTTCCACTGAGTTATGACTATCTCAATATTCCTGCTCAGCTCACATGGGACCGTGATATCCAAATATATATAGCAAGGCAATTTCTTGAAGAATCAATGGGTTATTCTCTTTTGGCTCTTATTAATATATTGGTCTTCGTGGCTGAGTATACCTCAAGATATATTTGTATCTATGGAAACCTCTTTGCTAGAGATTACCCCTTAGTAGACTAAACATGTCTAAAGAGAAGTGGAAAATGCTCAGTGCTGTGTCAATGTTAAATCAACTGAAAATGTAGCATGGGATGTAGCATGTGTATGTGCCATGCTCTGGAGAATGAGAAGTGGTGACAGCAAGTTATAAGGAGAGTATTCTAACTTCTAAAAGCCAGGGACTCTCTGTTAAGAGCAGCAGCTTCTGTGAGAGATATGGTTTGATACTATTGGACAATGGTGTTCTTGGCAGTTGTGAACAGTGCAAGACAAAGCACCAGCAGTAGTGATCTTCTATGTCTCAGGCACCTTCCAGCAAAAATATATCATCTTATAACTTCCAACTCAAAAGTCGAGGATAAACCAAACACTGCCATTAATGACTACCATTCTAGCACCCCACCAAGAATCCTTTTAGAAAGACAAAATCCCTAATGATTAATGGGTGTCTGAACCCTGGGTGATACTTCTCCTCTTGTTGAGCACACTGTGTAACATTTTAAAGACACTTTGGACAAAAATTGGGGACATGTACATATGAAATATTGATTCTCATCTCTGATGAGTAATCAGGTTAAGGTTATTGGTAGAAGGGGGTTGAAATAATGAAGAGGTGGGTGTGCCACAAGGAGTAAATGAATCCATTATAATCCCTTATGTCACAATCCTATCTCTGCTACTATCATTTAGGAATAAAAATAACATTTAACAAGTTCTGTGATGCAAAGTTGAAAATAGAAGGCTACAGAGTTGTCATTACTTCTTTCCTGGGAAGGATTGTGACTTACAAGATAACTATTGCCTAAACTATTTTAGTATGAGGAATTGGCACAGATAAATTCTCTGCTCTATGTACTAATTACTGTAATTTGATCATTATAATGATTATAATTTCATATTCACTTTATATGAGAGAGTCTCTTAACACTGCCTGTCACATCGCATTAAATTTACTTGTAACATTTTTTTGGAAAACTGTTCTATCTTATCAACAATGCCTTTAGTAGTTTAATTATGATACGCCTTCAGGATTTTATAACACCTTTTCTAAAGTCTGTTTCTTGAATGAGAATGTTATATTTCTAAGAGTTACATCAAGTTAATTTTTAAAATAAGTTGTCAGTTACACTTCTAATATTTTGATAAGAAAAAATGATTGGAAATAACCTAAAATAGCATCATGGAGGTACGTGCTAAATTAATGAAGGCTTATCCATATACTATGATATGTACAGGAAGATTGGGAAGACATAGTATATAATAAAAGCAGTAAAGTGCAAAAATAGTATATATAGAATATTTTCTTTATAAAACTTAAAAGCTCACTGCCATTGAATTGATTCAGATTCCTAGCAAGCCTACAGGACCAAGTAGAATGCCCCGTGGGTTTCCAAAGCTGTAAGAATTTACAGGAGTAGATAGTCTCATTTTTCTCCCTAGGAGTGGCTGGTGGGTTTGAACTGCCAACCATGTGGTTAGCAGCCCAACATGTAACCCATTGCATCACCATTCTTCCTTGTTATCTCTCTAAAGCATAGCATAAATAAAAATCTAACATTAGATGTTCTTGAAATCCTATAAATGAGCTGCAGTGGGATAAATAGGAACGTGAGTGGTTTCTTGCGCATGCAGTGGGTGGTACCTGCAAAACTGAGTGCGTGGAAGATGGGGAATGTGTGTATATAACTTCTTAGAATCTCTGTTCCCGGCGCCAAGAGAGTTGATATTTACGGGATTTACCAGATCGGTATTTACTTTATTCCTTTTGGAATTTAAGTCCTAGTTGTAAAAAAAACAAACAAAACCCTTTTTTTATTTGATCATATATTAGATATAGTTTTGACTCATTTGGAATTTAGGATTCTGAGTAATGGTGGTTATCCAGTTTCCCCCACACCATTTATTGTATAAGCCATCGTTTCACTATTGTTCACCAAATAAGTTGCCTCAATATATATGACTATCCTATGCCAGTCAATTGACTTATCCATCCATATGCTCTAGGATTCAAGACTTTATACTTTAAAACTCAAAGGTCTAGCTTATTGTCATCATTCTTCTCTTTTGGCAATTTCCTGGCTTAAAACAATGTTTTCCTTTATTTCTTTTTCAGTATAAATCTTTAATTGAGTCAGATTACTAACTTAAGAATGTTACCATTTTTATTAAGTTTGTTCTAAATTTATTAATTAATTCAAGGAAAACTAATCCACCTACAATGTCGACTTTTCCTCTTCTCAGACTTGCTAGATCTTGCTGACCACTCACGTCTTCCTTTGGTGTGGGGTTTCATTTTGGGGTGATGGTTTTATTGCTGTAGGGTGAGAGCCTTTTTATGAAGTATATTCCCAGGTACAGTTTTCTTCTTTTCAAAATAGATTCATCGTCCACACATTCAAACTTGTGATGCTTGTCTATGTGATAGCTAACAGTTTCAGAACATCTTTGCATTTCTCTATTTATCAGGAGGAATCGTGGTTGTGTAGTGGTTACACATCAAGCTGTGATTCTCAAGGTCTGAAGTTCGAAACCACCAGCCGCTCCCTTGCGACTCTACTCCCGTAAAGCGTTACAGTCTCAGAAATGCACAGGGCAGTTCTAACTCAGTTTTATAGGGTGGCTATGAGTGGAGATATAATCCAGCTTTTCTAATTATTTACTGTAATTAGCTTCTGTCTTGGTGTTAGTAACATCACCCTTCATATTTCTGAGATGACTGACAATCACAATTAATCTTGTAAGCACTCATTCCATTGTGGAGCGCATGATCCTATCAGTATCTTTCTCCACATTCTTACCCAGACTACCAGGAAAATATGAATGTCATTTGGTAGAAGTAAGGAAGATTGAGGCTAGATGAGTCTTCTTAAATAATAATTCACTGCATTGCAGTTCTCCACAAATCTTTAGGTATATAACAATATTATTTGCAAATAATGATAGATCTGTTGCCTCTTTTTCACTTCTCCCATCTCTAATTCGCCCCCCTCCCCAACCTATGTAACACAAGTGGTTTTAAGTGTTGGATGACTAACTTCAAGTTTGAGGTTCAAACCCACCAGCTCATGGGATGAAGGTAAAACCGTCTGCTTCTCTATATGTTCTTAAAAATCCAATAAGGGGTTCTTAAGAGTTGGAATCAATTCCGTAGCAGCGGGGTTTTTTTTGTAATAAAGCTTATTGTTGTTAGGCGCTGGCAAACTTGACCTGACTCATAGTGGCCCCATCTATAGCACAACTAAGCACTGCCTGCTTCTGCACCGTCCTCACAAATGTTTCCATATTTGAACTCATCTGTGTAGCCACTGGATCAATCCATCTTGTCAAGGGCCTAATTCTTTGTCACTGCCTCTCTCCTTTACTAAGCATGATGTCCTTCTCCAGGAACTGGTCTCTCTTCCTAACATGTCCAAGTAGATCGGCTTGTTCCTTTGGCAGGCTATGGTACTTTCAATACTTTACATGAGTACCATCATTCAAATGCATGGATTCCTCTTCAGTCTTCCTTATTCAATGTCCAACTTTCACATGCATAGGAAACTATTGAAAATACCATGGCTTGAGTCAGGTGTCCCTTAGTTCTCCAAGTAACCACCTTACATTTCAAAGAGGTTTTGTGTAGCAGATTTACCCAGTGCAATGCATAATTTGATCTCTTTATTGCTGCCTCCGTGAGATTTGATTGTGGATCCAAGCAGGACGGAAACTTTGATGCCTTCAATCTTTTCTCCATTTGTCATGGCCCACTTGTGAGGATTTTGGTTTTCTTTGCACTGAGTAAATAGTCCATACTGAAGGCTGAAATCAATAGTTAAATATATTTTTAAAAGAAAAAAATTCTACGAAGTTTAGATGGTGGGATGAAAATTTGGATGAAAGTCTCACTCTCTTGCTACCATGCATTATTTAAAGACAGTTCTGGAGATAAACACGTTCTACCAAGAGTCTTAGACTGATTATTTGACAGGGATTAGAATCAATAAGTTTTATGTATATTCCTTACAGTTCGGTCCAAAGATCCTCAAAAAGTATTGCAAGATGTGCTGAAAATTTAATAAGAATTCGTAGTCACCTTAGGCTCAGACGGCTAGTGATGACAAGGATTTTGGGTTGGGTGTTGTATTGGTAATAAGTATCTGTTTTATTCCTGTCTTATGAACTTGAGGCTTTAGTATGCCGTATCTTTACGGAAAGGCACCTGAGACCTAGAGGATTACTGTGGGTGGGGCTTTGCATTGTGTATTTCACACATTGTATGGTGTATTTCCTTGATAGCAAGGAAGATATTGCCCAGTAGCACATCTTACACAGAGTTATCATGAAAAGGCATTTAACGGTGTGGATTGTAACACATTTTAGAAAACATTGTGAAGAATGAGAATCCCAAAACACTTTATCGTGTTCTTGCGGAAACTCTACATAAATCAAGAGGCAGCCACTGGAATGGAACACGGAGCTACTGCCTGGCTTAAAATCAGGTTCTGTTCTTTCAACATGTTTATTTAGTCTGTGTACTGATCTAACAGCCTGAGAAGCTCTACTGTGTGACGTACAGCACAACACCCGGATTCTAAGAGACATTAACAACGTGTGACATGCAGATGGCATGAAGTTGCTTATTGTAAGCCAAGAAGGCTTGACGGATTTACTGATGAAGATCAATAACTCCAGTCATCAGTATGGATTACACCTCAACATAAAGAAAACAAATATCCTACCTACTGGACCAAGAAACAACATCATGAAAAATGGAGACATTTTGAAATGATCAGGGATTCATTTTACTTGGATCGGCAATCAGTGCTCATAGACACAACCGTCAGAAAACCAAATGAGGTCTTACACCAAGCACATCTGCTTTAGAAGACTTTTTACAGTTTTAAAAAGCAAAGATATTACTTTGGGGGCTAACGTGTTTCTGACCTATGTCATGATATTTTCGATTGCTTTTTAAAAAATCATTTTATTAGGGCTCAAACAACTCTTATCACAATCCATATATACATCAATTATGTAAAGCACATTTGTACATTCATTGCTCTCATCACTCTCAAAACTTTTTCTCTCCACTTAAGCCCCTGGCATCAGCTCCTCATTTTTCCCCCCTTCCCTCATGAACCCTTGATAATTTATAAATTATTATTATTTTGGCATGTCTTACGCTGTCCAAAGTCTCCTTCACCCACTTTTCTGTTGTCTCTCTTCCAGGGAGGAGGTCACATGTAGATCCTTGTAATCAGTTTTCCCTTACCACCCCACCTTCCCTCCATCCTCCCAGTATCACCACTCTCACCACTGGTCCTGAAGGGATCATCTCTCCTCGACTCTCTGTGTTTCCAGTTCCTGTCTGTATCAGTGTACATCCTCTGGTCTAGCTATATTTTTAAGGTAGAATTGGGATCATGATAGTGTCATGGAGGAAACATTCAAGAACTAGAGGAAAGTTGTATGTTTCATCATTGCTACACTGTACCCCAACTAGCTTGTCTTCTCCCCGTGACCTTTCTGTAAGGGGATGTCCAATTGATTTTTTTAATGTGTTTATTGTGAATTACATAATGGTTCACAGAACAGACCACTAGTGTTACATTCAATAATTCATACTCATTTTGTTTCAACTCAGGCATTGCCACCCCCAGAATGCACATCACCTATTCTGCTTTCTCCTCATGTTTTCCATTTCGATCGCTCCTTCTTTCCCAACCTAGGAACATGGTTACTGGATAAATGCTGTTCTTTTCATTTTAAATGGTTGATTTTTCTTCCACAGGGTTGGATTCTATTCCAGACTTGAAGAGTCACAAAGGGCCATGGTCCTGGGCATCGCCTTGTCTCTATCAGACCAGGAAACCTGGTCTTGGTGATTTTGAGTTTTGTTTCACATCTTTCCCTCCCATCCTATCCAGGATCTTCCAATGTGATCCTTTTCAGAGCATTTGATAGCGGTATCTGGGCTCTATCTGGTTTGTCTGTTTCCAGGGTTGTGGAGAGTGATGCTTGAGTGGACTAATTGTTTCCATATGTCTTTTAATTTTTATTCTTCCTCTTTCTTCTGTATGGCCAGAGACCAATAATTGCCCTTTCGATGGCTGCCCATGAGTGTTTTTCAGTGTGTTCATATGCATGAAAAAGCTTGTTAACTAATAAGAACACCCACAGAAGAGTTGGTGCATTTGAATATGGTGACGGTGAAGGATATTCCAAATACTATGGACTGCCAAAGAAGGACCAACTCTGTATCGGACAAAGCACAAAGCTTCTTAGAAGTGAGATGGCACAACTCTTCTCATATACTTTGACCATGTTATTGGGATGAATTAGTCCCTGTAGAACAGTGGTTCTCAATCTTCCTCATGCCATGACTTTTAATACAGTTCCTCAGGTTGTGGTGACCCCCCACCACCACAAAATTATTTCCATTGCTACTTCATAACTGGAATTTTGCTACTATTATGAATCGGGTGACCCATGTGAAAGGGTTGTTTGACCACCACAGGGGTCATGACCCACAGGCTGAGAATGGCTGCAAGTGTAGCAGGACCTCCTGCTTAGTGAACTAGAACCAGTGGAAACTAGGAGGGCTCTCAATGAGATGGATTGGCATCGTATTGCAGCCATGGGCTGAAGCAAAGCAACAATTTTGAGGATGATGCAGACTCGATCCGGGTCTCTTACATGCAGTAGGGTTACGATGAGTTTGAATGGACGCAATGACACCGAAGAAAGAAGAGGAAGTTGGCTTCCCATCGTATTTCTGTCAATCGGTCATCACTGTGGTCACTTGCACATCAGATGCTGGAAACTTTGCCACACTCACTGGGTCACCCCTCATGGATGAATTTCAGTGGAACCTCTGATCTAAGATGTATTAGGAAGAGACCTGGATATCTATTTCTGATCATTAAAGAAAACTTCATGGAGAAGAACAGAATAATGTCCAATATCGTGCTGGAAAATGAATCCTTCACGGTGGAAGGTCGTACACATGAGAGTCAACAAAGGACTCAAATGTAACCACAAGCACGACTAGGTCATACTGACTAGGTAATTGCAGACTAGGTCATACCGACTAGGTCATACCGACTAGGTAATTGCAGACAAGGTAATATTTTGTTCTCATATAGAAGGTCATCGTGAACTATCAGTAGATTGATGGCAGTGAGCAACAACAGCATCCACAGACCTTGCCAGAAAACAAGAAATCTCCGTATGGAACTTCCAAGTTGTAAGTCTTAGCGTACATGTTCAGCTCAGTGTATTTTCACAGCTCGTGAAGAGAAGGAGAAGTTGCCACCTGGGTAAATGAAGACAGTTTTCTGCTGGTTCAAAGCCCCCACATACAAACAAGCCACCACACACTAGCCAAAGGGGAACTACAGGAAGCAGAAAGGAACAGAGCATCCACTCAATCATGGACATCCACCAGCAGTCCCCATTGTCATTACAGCCTGCACGGAGGAGTGCTTCCTCCTCCTTAGGCCTACCGACTTGGTGACGTGCAGGCCATCTCTCAATATCAGAGGGTTTACATTTGAACCTTGTGCTCAGTGACTGCACATGATGAATTGAGGTTGATTTCTACCAGGTGAAAAGCTTATTTAACTGTCCTATGTTGAGGATAAAAATTCTGAATGAGAGCCAAACAACACATGAACTAGATTATATGTACTCGGAAGAATTTGTAAATCAAGTAACTGCTGATTTGTATGGAGGTTGTCTAGAGCTGTGTGTGTGCGCGCGCATATGGGTATGTTTTGTGTTTGATTTGTCGCCATCAATCCGGTACAGCGCCAGGCTTTGTAAATTATCAACTATATAGTCAGTACTTATTATTGAAAAGACTAAATATTGGCTTGGAGGCATTGGCTGAACTTTACCGTAGTTCTTTTTATAATTAGATTTTTTTTCAATTTCGCCCCACATGCTGCTGCTTTTAGCATGATGCAGGAGGGTCTGGTTCAGTTATGCTATATGCTTTTCAATTAAACCATAACTTTCACATGTGCATCTTGTTGTGCTCAGCAACATTAAATAAATGGATAACACCTGAATAAATTCAGCATCTCAGCGCACACACATGCTGGGAACAAATTTACCAGTGAGAGGTTTTTCATTTTGACTCACGCAAGAGTTTTGCTGAGCTGAGGTAAAGCAACAGTTACAACCTCTACCAACAGGTCCGAGTGAAATGGATAATAGTATTTATGACTGTTTGATCCACTTGGCAGCCTACTTAAATCTGGAAAGGTATGTAATAAATTCGGATCTAGTTTATGCAAAGAGAAAATTTCGTTCACAAAGCTTCTTATCAGGAATACAGCTTAGAAAGGAAAGGGAAATTCTGAACATGGAGACAGTGCATAAGATTGTCATTCTACCATTTTAAGCGGATCTCTCCTCATTTGTAATAAAAGACACAGCGACTGACAATGATGCTGCCCATGTGTGAAGCTGGCCAGATACCCATATATCACGAGCAACTCTTGGAATGCTAGGGACCCTGTGACCTCCTTGGATTGCTAGTTCCCTGTTCCTAGTAGCTTTTTCTTTGTAAAATGTAGTGACGATTATGATAATCTGGAACTTTCTCCTTGTCGAAAGTTTTAAAGCCTGATTCTAATTAGGTGTTTGATTAAGTCTTGGAGCCACGTACACAGAATGCACTTAGTAACGATTGGTTAATTGTGACCACTTCCTGCCAAATAATATTAAACGTTACACACATTGTAGCTCTTGATAAATTGGAGAGCGGCATGGAGTACGTTGGTAATGACCTACATCTGTGCTTAGAGAAGGAAATTCTGGGAACCATTGTCTTGTGGGGATAAAGGCAGCGCTCACTGCCATAGAGTTCATTCTGACTTACGCAATGAAAATTGGGAGGTGCTGCCCTGCCCTGTGATTTAGAAACTCACGTCATGGGGGTTTTAATGTTTTATGTTTTAACAATGCCTTTGGTGAGATTTCTACCCAGAGGCACCTTGAAATAAAGACACGGTCATCGACTTCTGCAAAGTAGCACAGTCCCTCTCGGACACACACGGGGTGGCTAAGGGTCCAACTCCCATCAACAGCAACGGGGTTCTGTGAGGAGGGGCAGGAGCTGTTTGCTCCATGTGTTCCTTTGTCTTAGTGATATTTTGGTACTCTGATTGTTGACACCATTCACCATCAAGTCTGTTATTCTGAAAACAATATTTGTATTATTTTCAGAAATTAAAAAGAAGATGATTTTCTGTTTTAGCTAAAAATACTAATCTGGTACATAAGGTCTTAGGCTAGGCTTATGTAATTATTAAAAATAGAACAGTGAAGAGTAATATTTCCAATGGCAGTTATTTGGCTTTGGGGAAGGACTTGATTTTATTCAACTAAAATTTTATAAGGACTTTTATATCATGAAATTTGGTGATGAATGCACAAAGGAACGATTCCAAGTTGATTCACTAATGTGGAGGTCCAGAAGAGAAAACACAGCTGGATAGGATGAAACCTTTAACTTATTTCACCATAATCGGTGGGAGATGCGTGAAGAATGCCACTGGAGAGCTTTGAGAATTCAGTGCATCCTATGGGGGTATCCTAGTAGTGCTTGTCATCTATAAAACGTAAAAGGAAGCCCATAAGGAAAAGGTCTGAGATGGAAGACCGAGTCTAGTGTAAAGGAGTTAAATGACCACACCTGGAATTAAATTCACTCTTGGAAGGAATTGATGTTGATTCCAGGTAAACACTAAACTGCTAAAGTCAAGGTCCGTGATTCAAACCCACCAGTCACTCAGTGGGAGAAAGATGAGGCTTTATGCTCCCATACAGATTTATAGCCTCCGAAATCGTATACAGGGTTACTGTGAGTTGGAATTGACTTGCTGGCAGTGTCAGTGGGTAAAAGGCATTGATGAACTGCAATGCATCAGGATGTATTGAAAATGGCTTCATGCGGCCCAGATTGCTTTGTCTGGGCTTGAGCTTTTATCAGAGGGTGGGAGTGATGAAGTCAGAGTGTGAGTCCAGGGCACAGACAGCGAATGGGAGGGGTAATCTCAGATCTGAACCAGTAGCTGTGCTCAAATACTTCAGGGGGTGATGGAAGAAGAGAGATTCCCCTTGTAGGCAGTTTGTGAATAAAGAACAGAGGACAAACATGGGAAGTAGAAGGAATAGTGGAAGCTGATGGATCTTTCTAAAAATCCATGGAAGCATTCCTATGAAACAACAGTATGTATATTAATGAGCTTCTATGTTCGAATCATTCAAGTAGAGACCAGATTAGCAATTGTGTGGATATTCTCAGAACAATATTCTGAGAATGTTATTGGGAAGAGCTTAAAAGTTTCACTAGACACTGACGGTTTTTGATGAGTGATGTGTGAAGCCGATGCTGCTGGCCCAGGAGGTTTGGGGTGAAACCTGGGGAGTCTTCTTTTGATCAAAGCCTCCAGGGGGAGCCGATGCTGCTGGCCCATGGAGGATACCCGGAAGAGCATGCTTCTATGGAATTCCCCAAATCCGAGAGTCCAAAACTCTTTGTGTTGTGTCTTTAGGGCTTTCTGTGTGATCATGGTTCATTTTCTTTTTCTCAGACTTTCTCATTTGTTAAAAGCAAGTAATAAGAGTCCTGGCAGTGTAGGGATGTTTAAAGAATTCAATGAATTAAGGCCTGAAAAACACTTCAAAGAGCTCCTGACACATACTCAGTACTCAATGGATGTGAGCTTTTGATAATTGCTATCATTAGTGCAAGATAAAAAATTATGAAATCCAGAGCACTTTGCTTGTTTTTTTCCTGAGCGACGTCACCAGATTGGGTTGATGGTCTCAACCGAGGCAAGCTGTCTGTAAGGCTATCCCGCCCACTTCCAGGTGCAGCCTGGAGTCATGTTTAGATTTTGTGAAATTCCACTTTGTTCTTCCAAGCCTGATAATCCTGCCATGTAGGAGATGATGTGTATCTTTTTACAGTGGGTACTGAAATTCCAGGGTGTTTTCCATGATTGAAGATTTAGTTGTGGGTTTTCCTGAACATCATGGCTGACACTAAGGACTCCATGCACTCCTCTGGACTCAAAGCTACCTGTGGTCCTCACATATTATCATGCCAACTTGAAGATATGAGTACAGGGGTGCAACTAGCCTGTTAATTAGGTCACAGTTTGATGGTACCTCCTTGTGGGCATGACCTTCTCATAAGGAGGGTCCTAGGAACCTCTCTCTCTCTCTCTCTTTCTCTCTGACTTCACCTTGTGGTTGTCGAGTCACTGGGAGACCTTCCAGAGCTATGCTGAGACATGCACCAGTCTTGTGATGATCTACCACCATTGGATCGACACAGCTCTGCACCCACCAGCCCAGGATATTCCTGAATCCTGCAGCACTGCATGTGGCTGCATGAGTCTGAAGAGGGGCTTAGGGACTGATATCAGACTTAGGGACTGGTGCTGGGTTTTATGGACTTGATCTGGACTGGGCTAGGATATTTTCTTGATATATAATTATTTCTTGATATAAAATTCTTTCCTCCACACAGGAGCATCACCAGATTTTTTTCTTGAGTCACCTAGCCTAAAACACTACCCTTACACACTGTCTTGTTGCTCTGGCTTCTGGCAAAAGCCCTGGTTCTTGTTAGGGCAGTTTGGACCCTCATTAGCATCTTCCCAAAAGGGGATAGGAACTCAAGTTCAGTGGTGATGGGCTTAATGGACACATCAAATTTACTTTATCTTTTGAGTCTTCAATGAAGTACCTACCCCTATTCTCCCACATATTTTTAATAATTAAGAAAAAAACAACCAAATAGAACGTACTGTCATCAAGTTGATTCTGACTCATAGTGACCCCGTAGGACAGAGTAGAACTCCCTCTTTGGGTTTCTGAGACTTTCAACCTTGGCAGGAGTATACAGCCTCATTTCTCCAACAGACTGGCTAGTGGGTTCAAACCTCTGACCTTGTGATTAGCAGCTCAATGCATAACCTACTACGCCACCACAACTCTTTTACGATGAGAATATAGTAAGCCACCAAATATCTATGGAGTTCCCTCTGTGATACTAGAACGTTGCTCATTATTCTGTTCTTGTTGTCAGGTGCCGTTGAGTTGGTTTGACTCATAGCGACCCAAGGTGCCACAGCAGGAAACACTGCCCAGTACTGCACGATCCTCAAAACAGTAAGTCTAAACCATAGTAGTTTAACATCCTGCTAAGAGAATAAGGTTCACAGACATGAGACTATGAGAGAGAATTTGATATTGAGATGGGCAGAATCATTGTTGTGTACAATAATTATACAGCACCTGCTCTTCTTCTCCCACCCTACCCAAGCTTTTGGCACCCCCTCCTTGATCTACTTTTGTCAGCCCATTTCTAATGTACACAAAGTTACTCAACTATTCCACTGATTGTTCATTCCGATTTTCCCACTGTGAGAATGAACACTCCACTACGGTGGAGTTTTTGTGTCTTTTGTGTATCACAAGCCCCCAGACGGTGCCTGGAAGCACAGTGCTCACCCCCCAACCATGCTCATTGCCATACCAAGGTTCAGAAACTGGAAATCTTTAGGCGAGCAGACAGCCTAAGCACTGTTCAATAAATATTCTTGATTGAGCCGGGCTTCATAAGTCACACCGCTTTGGCCTGGTGTGTTCCTAATACAGAAGGATTGCTCACAATCATTTAATCTAGTATGCTTTGAGATATTTACTAAATATTTACTAAAAGATAAGCAGAAAAGATTACATAGCTGACTGGCTTACATGGGCTAGACTAGGTTTCTGTTCTTTATAATATGCAAGGTGGCTTCCTTGTTCTTTTGAGACCTAAGCTTAGTCTTTTAATACGACCAACTGGCATAAAGTGATGGGAATAAACATTAAAGCATTATTGCACTGTCATTTCTCAAATAATGTATTTATATTATGCAAAGAACAGTAGAGTTGAATGGACCTGGGACTGAGTTTCTGAGGGCCTAGTTCCGAGTCTGACCTCCAACTGACCATGACAGCTAATAACATGCCATGGCCTCAAATTTCAATCTTTTCTCCCAAATGAAATATGAAGTATATAAGTGAGAGCCAACTCATCCTTAGCTTTGGTATGGAATTTTTGTAGCATCAACTTCATTTGTCTCCCCTCCATCACAATACCCTCTGATCTTATCAATGACTCAAGTTCAACTCACATTTAACTAAAAAAAGACATAGAAATAAAACATAGAGGAGGAGAATCATGGCTAGTTGAAAACTCTTACCGTTACTAAAACCAACCTGATAAATCCACACCACGTAAACAAGTACCCCGTTTAGCAAGACTGAGGTTTCTGGCAATTCCAACCTAATTCTTTTTCTCTACCCACCTCACAAAAATTCAAAAATTATAGTTTAAAGATGTCACGGAACAACAACAATGGTGTTATCAGATCCTTTTTGATCTACTCTATATCTCTATATTCATACTCCATTCACTCTCAATGCTTATTCCGTCCATGAGTCTGTTTGTCCCACAATCCAAAGTACAAGGAGCGTCGCGTTTTCCCAGAGTAGCCTTCAGGAGCCAAACCAGCTGATAGAATAGACAAGGCTCTGAGATGAAAGTTAATCAAGAGAAACGATCATATTTGAGAGTTGTACTTTATTAGCATAACTACATTTTAGTAAATCAGAGAATAATTTTCTCACACTGATCTTGACTTCATAAGAGTAAGTTAAGTTATACTGGTCACCGTGTGTTAGACAGAGGCCATGGATATGGTGCCTAGTGGAAGGATTTCAATTAGAAATAGGTAGGCTATCGATAATTTTGCTTGTTGAAGGTGGGAAAAATAATTCATACAAAACTTATATGATGTTAGATAGTGATGTTAGATCAGGAGACAGCACTGTGTTTTCTTTTTGCATTTCTGTTTTATTTACTAATAGAGATGATTTTGGTATTTGTCTCGTGTTGAGATTTGAGTAGGGTTTATTAACAACCTGTGTAGATGACACAGCCTTGCTTGCTAAAACCCAGGGTGTCTCGAAGCACTTGCTGGTGGAAATCAAAGATTCACGTATTTAGCATAGATTGCAACTAAATGTAAAGGAAACAAAATCCTCCTAACTAGACCAATCGGCGACATCATGATAAACACGAGAGTGGTTTAAATTGTCAAGACTTTAATTTTCCTTGGATCCGCAATCATCTCTTAGGGAAGCAGCACATTTTCTGCACAAGCCCAGTTTGCTTCACAAATGTTAATCAGCAAGGGTGTCCCTTTGAGAACAAAGCTGCAACTGAGGCAAGCCCTGGCATTTGCCATCACTCCATAGGCAAGTGGGAGCTGGGCCAGAAGTAGAGGCCACTGGAGAAGAACGGAAGCATGCTGGATGATGTTGAGGGGGAATATTGAAAGGAGCAGGGGCTGCCAGAAGAGCAAACAAATCTGTGTTGGAAGGACAGCCAGCGTGCTCCTGAGAGGTGAGGCGAGTTAGACTTCGTTTCATGTACTTTGGACATGTCGTCAGGAAAGACCAATCCCTGGAAAAGGACATGTCACTTAGGGAAGCAGAAGGTGTTAACAGCACTGCAGAGTTGGGGAGTGTTTCATTCTGCGGTGTTTAGGGTTGCTAGGAGCTGAGAGCAACTAGACTGCATCCAGTGGTAACTTGTGGCAACATCTTTCCTCTTACATCCGCTAGATGTTAAGAAGCCTGGAGTTTACAATGAAAATCATAGGTCTAGTTCTTGGGCAACTTAGAAAAAGATGACAAATCAGATTAAGGAGTAATTTTGATAAGGATACATATAAATTTAAGGCTTATTACTTAATATCTATGATTTTTAGATTTCTAATCCCTACTTTCAGATCTAATGAATATATAAAATATTATTTATGTCATGTATTTGCTGTTAGAGCAGCGGTTCTCAACCTGTGGGTCGCAACCCCTTTGGGGGTCAAATGACCCTTTCACAGGGGCTGCCCGATTCATCACAGTAGCAAAATTATAGTTGTGACATAGCAACAAAAATAATTTTATGGTTGGGGGGTCACCACAACAAGAAGAACTGTATTAAAGAGTCACAGCATTAGAGATGTTGAGAACCACTGCTTTGGAGCATGGACTGCAGGTTCTATACAAATATTTGTGGAACAGATAATAAACTACATGATCTTGAGCAAGTTATTCATGAGCTTCTGTTGCTTTATTCATAAAATGGGGGAAAGTAGCCTTTTGCGTCATAGAGTTGATGTTAAAAATAAATTAAACTGTATATATGAGTAGGAGGGTGTTCATGGAAAATTTCCATCATCTTTTAATTTCCTTATTCCATGAACATTTTGAAGCCACTTGTTATAATGCACTTATGTGCATGGGACATAATGTATCCTAGAATATAGTAAAAACTTAATACATTATAGTCCTTAGCAATATTATTTTCTCAATGATGAGAAAACACATACCGAGGTTCCTGGTAAAATATGAGTTCAATAGACAGCAGAGTAGTGGGAGGTGGGAGTGCAAGGGGAAGGGTTGATCTTGACGGTATGGTTCTATAACTGAATAGGCATCGTGCCATTAGCCTGTTGATCTCTGCTCGTGGGTTATTGGCAGATGCTTCATATCAAGCTGAAACACCAGGTGCCAGGCAGCACGTCCTTGACCAGTGAAGGAGGCACACCGAGAGAAGAGCTTCTGTGAGCTTCCGCATGGACCCCTGCGCTCTGTTGGCCAAGGTCAACACCACATGAAAGATCACCTTGCTTCTGTAGACATGCCTGAAAGGGGAGTCCATTGTGTCCTCAGGAATCCATTTGCTATGACTCTAAGAGACTTGAAGAGCGGCTGCCAGACAGATTAGAGCTGAGCAATCCCTCTGGAGCGGTTCTCCTCTGTCACACACGGGGCCTCATGAGTTGAAGTCAACTTGGACTTAGAGGGACAGGCTTCACCCTTGGGTCTTTGTTGTTGTTGCTGTTGTCGACTGCTTTCATTTTGTTTTATTTCCGACTGAATGCAAATATTTCTTCAATTAAGAACCTGAGGTCTTGGATTTCTTTCTTTCTTGAATTGAAAAATAGTTTTATGTTTCTTCTGATTCTGCAAATGGCAAACGGTCATTGTAATTAAGTCATTCAATCGAGAAAATTGGAGGAGAAAGTAAATACCTTTGGACACTCCTCTAAAGAATAACTTAAAGAGAAGCTGCAGAGCTTTCATGAAAAAATCAATGACAATTGACTTTGAGTCCCTACAGCTGCCGCTACGGGTAAGACTCCCGTCTGGCCAGGCCACGCTCCTGATTAAACTTTATTCGGATTGCTTGGCTTTCACAAGAACCCTAATGATTGGATTATTTTCTAATTTCAATTTTCCAACATACTTTTCCCACCAAGAACCCTATGTGCTGGTCAAAGAGGTGTATTTCAAGCTCCCCAAATGTATCTATCTTTCTTTGCAGTATTGTTCACTTGTAAATGTTGCATGATGGGAAACGATGCTAATAACCATCTCTATCACTCCCGATATAGAGGAATGCTGAGTGTAATATAATTAAAAATCATTGTAATGCCTGCTGCATTTGAGTGATAGCCATAGGTAAGCCGTTCAAATACACCTGAACTGCTGCTTCACAGGAAATAGAGGAAGCCATCTGCTCCCACACAGGTTTACAGCTGTGAAACCCACATAGGGTCCCTCAGAATTGACCAGACAACAGTGGATCTGGTTGGTTGGTCGATGCTTAAATGAAGACCAAGTGTAGGCCCCAAATGACAGATGTGGTATTATTCCACTCGTACGTGAAATGTCTAGAATAGACATAGACACAGAAAGTAGATCAGCTGTCATTGTTCGATTTTTTTTAAACCAGGGTGGTATTTACCTGAGTCTTTCCTTAAGTAAGATCCCAGATGGCTCAGTGAGCTAAGCATTGTGCTGCCACTTCGGGCAGTTCAAACCCACTAACTGCTCTGCAGGACGAAAATGAGGCTGTTCCCTTAATGTGGACAGTGTCAGAATCCCTGTGGGGCTTTTCTCTCCTGTCCTGTATGTCACCGTGAGAAGCGGGGAAACAAAACAACAGTGGCTTTTGCTTTATTGTTCTTCGTTTAAAAGGTATGTGTCCTGTACAGTTTTAGATGAGCTTATGTTACAATAAAATATGACATTGACTGCTCTCGAACTGGTTGCTGTCAAGCTTCACAGTGACCCGATAGTAAACAATAAATATCAACTCCCTCTTCACAGTACTGCCATTCGATTCTCTTCTCAAGCCCTCTTCAGGCGTTAGCAGAAGATGTGAAGGTTTGGTCACTCTTCCTACTCGAGTACCTGGAGTTCCCTTTTAAAGTCATTTCTTTTTAACTTTTTATTGTGAATTGGGAGAAAGGTTTCCAGAGCAGATCATCGTTTTGCATTCAAATATCTCTACACGTTCTGTTTCATCTCATCCATTCTGACACTTGCCATGTGGCATGCCCTCTCCCACTTCCTCCCTGCATTTCCTGTTTCCCTTCCTCCTACTTTCTTAAAGTTGACCTTGGGTCAGTGCTTTCCCTTTGATCTCAAATGATTCATTGTTCGGAGGCGTGCATAGCTCCCTCGGGTTATTGTTCTCTTTATAGATGGGCTCACTGTTCGGCTGAAAATTGAGCCAAGGAGGGAGTTCAGTCCTAAATTGTTAGGGTGACACGGACCCTTCAAGCAGCTCGTTGGGAGTGATTCGTGTTCCTCTAATACTGAATACTGTGGAGCGAATGAACAGATCATATGTATATTTTTTTCACCTGGAAAGAACATGAGATTCTCTCGGTTCCACTCACACTTTTATAGATGGGGAAACAGAGACCCAGGGCCACCAGACAGATATTTCATGTAAAACTATTTCCAATTATATTTTATCTATTGCACAATATTTCTACTTCCTGACATGCTATGAAATTGAGCAAATTGAAGTCTTCTTAAAGTGATGATTTACAATGCTGACAGTGAAAAGAGCCAGGAAATTGATAATACAGACGTGTACGTAGAAGCTAAGAGGATAATAAATACACGATGTTAAAATATTGATGGCACGCTACTTTTACTCATGATATATTCTCCTCATCTGGCTTTACAATATACATACCGACTTGATTAAAGATTATTTGGAAATAAAGGAATATACTAAAGATGGGCTATTTGAGAGTATTTAAGCTCACATCCTCAAAACTTAAATATAGCATATTTACATTTTATTTAAGCAAACCCTTGTCTATTTTGTATGTTTAGCAAAGAGTTATGTAACTTTTGACTTCACTTATCTCTTTCACAGAAGAAAAAAAAACCCGAATTGAATGACCCATTTCCTTTTGGAACCTTACCAGGAGAACCAGCGATTCTAATTCTATGTATCTTGGCTCGCCGGTGGCTTTGCCATTGGCTGTGGAAGTTCGACATTCTGTTTGTGTTCTCTCACTCTGAGAAGACTTCCTATTTTTTTCTACAATAGCTCCCTCCACACTTACCTCTCTCCCTTTGCTTGTGCAACTTCTTATGGAATTACAGCCTACCTATGAGGATGTTTCGATTACTGTCACAGCCAATATCTTTCTTTGATTAAGGTGATGTTCTTTAGGGGAAACCATTGAACAGAAACATAAAATAACCATCCAATTATCTGAACATAAAAATAATTGGCTACTTAAATATTTCCTGACCTGTTTGTAAGATGAAAGCATTGTTTCCATGAGGTAGTGTTGGCATTGTGTATTGTATCTGGGAAAGCAACTTGAGTGTAAAGAGAAAGTTTAAACACTTTAAGGAGCACTACCCCAATGCAATGAAAAGGTCTATTCATCAATGATTTAGTCTAAATCTTCAAAGCGTTCACAGGAATGTGTAGTGAAAATGAAGGGCTGAGTATGGTCACACTTGGTCAAACGCGCACGCACCGGTCATGCCTGGAAGGCGAGCCACAGATACAAGGTGGACTTAAAGGATCGAGGTTCCATCTCATTAGGCAGCTTTGTAGGAGAAAGAAATGACATTCTACTCCCCCCAAAATTGTTGTTGTTAAGTGCTATCAAGTTGACTCATAACACCTGAGTGTAGAAGAAAACAAAACATTCCTGAATCCTGCTCCATGCACACAATCATTGCTATGCATCAACTCATCTTGGCATGAGGTCCCCTCATTTTCAGAGACCCTCTGCTCTACCACGTGTGATGTCCTTGACTGGGAACTTGCCCTTGGATGGTCATATGCTCTAAGTGCACGAGACAAACGTTCGCCATGCTGGCTTCGAAGGAACTTACTGGCTGTCCTTCTTCCAAGACAGACCTGTTAGTTCGTTTAGCAGTTCATAAACCTGACAGCCTGGAAAGCTCCACGAGGCAGTTCCGCTCTATCACATGGGTCACGATGACTCAGAACAGACTCATTGTATCTATCAACAACAACAATCATCTGACTGTGAGTAGTAGTTTTAGTTTAAAAAAATTGGGGGGGGAGCAAAACATGAATTCATCTTCTCACCCAACAAACAGAAGGAGAAGGACCTCTTGCCTCAGCAAAGGACAAGGGGGCAGGAGTAATCATTGAAGAACTGTTTGTCAGTCTGTCCCATAGGAGAACTGATACTTTCCCCACTTCCTGTAATACAGAAAACTGTAGAAGCTGAGAGAGTCTACCCAGCTTTTAAAAAGGAATCTTCAATACATTGAGGATACAACTTAATAAGAATAGTTGGCATAAAAGCAATAACTGGTTGGTGATGATATAAAATTAAAAATATAAGAACTAAAAAATGTAAGCACATTCCTATATATAGAATATTGTGTGGACATTTTTCTTCAAGTATTCTAAAGGTCTATGCAGAGTATATAATAAATATGAATGCATAAATAATTAATTTAATCTCTCGTCCCGGCTTTTCCTCAACAGACAATCATTTTTCTTTAGATTTATCAACATAACTGCAAGCACCTAAAGAACACATTGAAAAACAAACAAAATCTTATTTTTCCAAATTAAGTATATGTTTGAATCTCCCCAGATTATCTTTGTTTTTTGAATTGTTTATGTAAAGTCAGAGAATAAAATAGAAAAGTACGTTTAGAAACAAGATCTTGCCAAATAAGAACTTTCTGAAAAAGGATTGAAAAACAAAACCAAAATAAAAGATGGGGGGGCATATTTACTAATGACTATGAGCCAGTATTGATACATTTATAACAGGGCATGAATGTATTTTTTTGGTGGAAAATAGAAATGGGTGGGATATTTCTTTCCCCTCTCTCTTTCATAGATTTCCAACAGAAGAATGATTATTTTTGGCTGGTATTCAAAATGTCCAAAATTAAAAGACTGGCTGGCAATACCAGTTTCATCATCTAGATTTTCCTTTAATAAGCTTTTGCCTGAGCTAGTATTTTGAAAAGATTTTTTTTTGCTGACTTATTGCTCTTTTGAGAGAAGTACAGCCAGAATGCTCCTCAGAGAGAAGGATGGTGAAACTTCCCCTCACGTACTTTGGACATGTTAGGAGAAACCAGTCCACAGAGGACATCATGCTTGATAAAGTGCAGGACAATGGAGAAGAAGAAGATCCTCTTGAAGATGGATGAACACAGGGCTACCCGGATGGGCTCAAACAGAAGAACACTTGTCTGACTGGCACAGGACTGGGCCATATCCCATTGTGTGGTTCACAGGGTCGTTGTGAATTGGTACCTCTTCCAATGCACCTAAAAATATGACTGATGGTGCAGGCGTCCTGGCGACACAGTGGGGCTGAGGGTTAGGTTGTTATCCAAAAGGTTAGGAGTTAGAACTTCACCAGCTGCTCCCTGGAAGGTAGAGATGCTGGTTTGCTTCTAGAAAGATGCACGGCCTTGGAAACCTTATGTGAAACAGTTCTACTCTATCCTGTAGTTCTGAGCCAGCTTCTGCTAGATGGCAGTGGGTTGCCTTGGTATTGCTGTTTGTGCTGTTCTTTCAGTTTACAGCCAAAGCTTGAATAATATATTTTTACTACTAATAGGAAATTACATCTAGAACAAATTTTCCATCCCTTTCCAAAGTTAAAATTATGCGTGTTTTAGACATTTTGTTGTGGAAAGCTTTTAAGTTAGACTCCCAATCCCGAGGAGCGGACATATTTTCTCATCTTCTAGGTTTTGAATAAAGGGGCATGTTATTCCCTCTGAGCTTTTCCACAAAGGTGTGGCACTCCTCTGCTGAACTTGGCCTACAGACCCGGGCTGCTGGAGGAGCACGTGCCTGTGACCTAGGCCGCTGACCCTCTGCTCTTTCCTTCATCTTTCTCCCCACTTCCTTCAAGGACTTTAGGGCTTGTTTCACCTCCTGTGTTGTTTGCTGTGCTGTTGACTTCTGGTTGTGCTTTGGCCCCTTTAATGGTACAGCCTCATGTTAAAAAAAACCAAAAAGGTGCCTTAAACTGGTGAACACGTCCTATCAGTAATAATAGCATACTAATGACAGAAGCTAGAGGAACCAGATTCATAGCTTCTTATATTTTCCTGTTTCACCCACAGAAGTAAAACACAGGCATACCAAAAAAAATTAAAAATCTTCCTCAGGGTGTGGTACAGGGACTGTGTGTCCTTGGGTCCAGGAAGAGACATGAACAGATATGGGTCTATTTAGAGTAATTAGAATAAGTAGTTCATTAAAAGCTTCCTGGCAATGAAACACAAGGAACAGGCTGAAATGGCTCTGCTGTTCTCGAGCTTGAAGTACTGCCAACGTGAACAGCCCAGGCAATTTTTGATGCAGGAAGATGGTCACACTGGGTTCTATTTAGGTCCAAGAAACAAAAATCACTTGCTTAATAGATCAAGCAAGAATTCATTTTTTCTTGAGTGAATGTGGTGTTCGAGGGGAGCTTCAAACTATTCATGGAAAATGAAGCGACAAGATATTGGACTTTGTCCACGGGCTCTCTGAAGCCTCTTCTTCTAGTTTGGATTTTCATTTCCTCCAATCCTACTCTACATTTTATTTTTTGAGTAATATCGAGCAAGTTCATTATTTCAGATGAAATTTAATTTATACCTAACGTCGATAGCCTAGAAAAATAAGCCCAATGTATTTCACTTTAAATGAGAGACGTTTGGCGTCTCATTAGCCTTCTTACTTAGAAAAGAGTCAATGAGTTAGGTTTGTTGGTAACGAGTGATTTTACAAAGGGCGATGAAGTTGGAAGAGTCAGTCTTGGCGAGTTGACCCTGACTCTGAATGGATGCAAACATCAAGTAAAAAGGGGAGAATCGAGCTATCAGTGGAAGATTCTTCCTCTTTTTGCTTAATTCTCTCTTTCTCTTTTGTGCTTACTTACGGATTCCATTGCGTTCCATTCTGCAGACTCTGGGGCTGCCTGCTGCCATTCCCATTTCCACACCTTCTGCTCTCATGACAGTTTGTGTGTGGTCAAGAGCCTTCTCCGGAGAGCTGGGCTAGATAGTGAGGAAAAGGTGGGGTAGGGGTGGGGTGGAGAAGTTTACCACTAGTGGATGTCTTGTCCTTAGTCTACCACTATGTTTTAATAACTTGGATATTCCTAAGTAACAGAGAAAGTCAGGTTTTTTTTTTTCACAAAGGATAGACAGTCTCCAGACTGAATGTGATCTTCCTAGAAGAAACCTACTTTTGAGGGAGAATTTTCCCTGAGATGAAGAATATAGGAGAAACATATTTCCAATAAGTCTGGGGAAACCTACTTGTAGGTTGCTACTGAGAAAAAGAAGAATGGTGACCAGCATAATCATATCAAACAAAATCCATCCCAGAGCAGGGATCCATAGCTGTGCTGAGAGTCTTGCCCCAGTCAATGAAGAAATATATCTATATTTACCAGGTACACTAGAAGGAGATTGTTTTAATAGTATTATGCCTGGTACTGAATGAGGTCTATAGTTATTGGCAGTAACATTGAAAAGGATAAGCCAAAGGCTAGCAGTTTGCTCAGCAACAAGACGATGAAAGGCATTGCACCTGCTAGGGAAAGAAACAGAATGTGAACATCACCAATTATACTGGAGGTTTGTCATCAGCATTCTTGCTCGCAGCCATCAAGTCAATTCTGACTCAACGTCAATCCTATTAGACAAGGTAGAACTGCCCCTGCAGGTTTCTGAGCCTGTAATAAGCCCCACCTTTTTTCCAATGAGTACCTAGTGGTTTTGAACTGCAGACTTTGTGGATTGCAGCCCAACCTGTAACCCCTGTGCCACCAGGGCTTCATCAGCATCTGAGTTACCTAACTTTCTTAGAGTTAAGGGCAGTAGTTGTTCAGTGTAGAATCCCCACCTTCTGTGCCCCAAATCCAGGGTCCATTTCTAGACAATTAATTTATTTAAAAAACCAAACAGCCGATGGAAATCCTATGGATCAAGATAGTTCATTTCCGTCGAGCCTGGTGTTGCCATCCTGTCTGGACCAGAGCTAAAAACAATGACATTTTTCTTAGAGAGAGCCACCAGACTGTTGTGTGTATATCCATGGGCTCAAGTCTGAGAGGTCTAGGTTCAAATCACAAATCCATCACTTACTAGCTCTTTGATCTTGCGTCTATTACCCTCTCAAGCTTTGGTATTATAGTTTGTTAAATGATGATAAATAATACCACCAAAAATATGGTGAGAATGAAATCCTATGCAATATACAGGGGCCTCATCACAGAGTCCTTGTAGTGTTGTGTAATAAGTATTATGTTGTTAACCTCAAGGTCAGTGGCTCAAGCCCACCCACCAGCCACTCTGCAGGGGAGAGGGGTGGCTGTCTATTCCCATAAAGATTTACAGTCTCAGGAACCCCAAGCTTTCTACTCCACCCTGTAGTGTTAATATGAGTCAGAATCAACTTGGGGACAGAGGGCCTCTCCTTTAGATCACTGATGTATTACCACATTCATATTATTGAATTTGTATCTCTACTATCTCTACTTACTGGTTGCAAGTGGAAAAAAGAAAAGGGCAGCCCAGCTGAGGGTCTGGCAGAAAGTGATTCCTGATGGATTGTCTCTTCTGCTGGCACCGCTCTAGGTGCAGGGGTGCAGCATGCAGTTTCTTGACTGCTGTTAATGGCTATTATGTTGGTTTAAACTCATAGGAAATCCACGGCCACAGAGAAGAATTGTTCCACAGGGCTTCCAAAGTTGTTACTTTTGGGGAACAGATCAACAGGCCTGTCTCTTGACATACCTTTGGGTGGATTTGAACTCACTAGCCTTTCAGCTAACGGCTGAGTGGTTAGTCATTTGTGCCACCCTGGGACTCGTAAATAAGGCTTAGCCTGTAATATAGTTCCCGGAGACTCCTCTATAAAAGTCCTCACGAAGAATAGGGCTTTCTATACAACTCTTACAAACCAATAATCAGTGAAACGTGTATTAGAATGGAAATTTGGCACCGATCGAATAAGACTTACGTAAAAGTAAATTAGAATCATATTTACCAAGTAATAACATACATTTGCATTCTGAGAATGCCTAGTACAGTGATTCCAAGAATTATGTTGAGCATTAAAGGGGACGGAAACATATGCAAGGAGCAAGGGTAGAAACAGTGCTCTTACTTCTTTTTTTACTAACCAGGTATGAACCAGGTGTTAAGCATCTACTAACAATTACAAAGCAGTTTGTATTTTACCCCAGAATATCCTAAGTTATGGTAGGCAAATCTTAGTTAAATAAATATAAACATACTCATCCTAACTAATGGTAGGTAAATCTTTGTTAAATAAACATAATGGTTTTTATAGCAAAAGACAGGAAAGAAAAGAGCTGTCAGAAGAGACTCGAACGTTCTCTTGAGAAGCTGCATGAAGTCACTGGAGGAAATGATGAAGGGAAAGAGCTGAACAAAAACTGTCGAATGGCAGGTAGAGAAGACAAGTGAAGTGTGGTGACACAATGTGCAAAGACCTGGAGCTAAAAAACCAAACAGGAAGAATGTGCTCAGTATTTCTCACCCTGAAAGCACTAAAGAACAAAATGCAGGTCTCAAGGTGACATATTGAAAGATTCTATGGAGAAAATATTGAATGATGCAGGAACCATCAAAAGTGCGAGATTACTTTGTTCTAATAACCTGACAGGCTGTGATGATCACTTTCCTGACATGATCATAAAAATCCACATGAGTGCATAAGCAAATGTGGTGAAGGAAGCTGATGGTGCCCAGCTATTACAAGATACAGCATCTGGGGTCTTAAAGGCTTGAAGTTAAGTAAGCGGCCATCTAGCAGGGAAGCAACAAAGCCCACATGGAAGAAGCACATCCACTCCTGTGATCATGAGGTGTCGACAAGATCAGGTATCACAGACCCAAAACAAACAACAATTTCAATGCTAATGAAGGGGGTAGGAATGGAGACCCAACACCCATCTGTAGACAATTGGACACCTATTACAGAAGGGGTCACAAGGAAGGGATGAGCCAGCCAGAGTACAGTATAGCACCGATGAAGCACACAACTTTCCTCTAGTTCTTTAATGCTCCCCCCAGGCCTCCACTAGAGTGACCCCAGTTCTGCCTTACAAATATTGCTGGACCAGAGCATGCATACTGGTATAGATAAGTGCTCTCACACAGAATGAAGGACAGATACCATACCCCCACCCAGGGCCAATAATGAGAATAGCAATCCTACAAGGCCTCTGCAGAAGGTGGGGGGAGAAGGAGGAGAAAGGGGAACCAATCACAATTATTGATGTATGACCTGCCTCCCCTCCACTGGGGGATGAGCAGCAGAAATGTAGGTTAAGGGAGACAGCAGAAAGTATAAAATATGAACATAAAAAATAAATTATCAAGGGTTCTTGAGAAGGGAGTGTGGAGGATTGGGAAAAAATAGCTGATACCAAGGTCTCAAGTAGAAAGAAAGTGTTTTGAAAATTATGATGGCAATATATGTTCAAATGTGCTTGATAACAATTGTTGTATGGATTGTTATAAGAACTGTAAGAGTCCCCAATAAAATGATCATTAGAGAGAGAGAGAGAGGGAGAGCGAGAGAGAGACCAAAAAGAACTGGTTAACATTCAACTATTTGAAGAGGTAGCATATTATTTTTTAAAATGATATCAAAGGAAGCCATCCAAGCTTTATTAAAGGCATTGGTGGGTGAAGGGAGATGTCGAACACTGTAGGATATGACAAAATAAGAATAATTTATAAATTATCAAGGATTCACGAGGGAGGGAGATAGTGCAGAAGGAGGGGGGAAATGGGGAGCTGATACCAAGGTCTCAAGTAGAAAGAAAATGTTTTGAGAACGATGATGGCAACAAATGTACAAGTGTGCTTGACACGATGGATGGATGGATTTTGATAAGAGTTGCATGAGCCCCCAATAAAATGATTTTTTAAAAATCACACAGAGATGATATGGGTTCTAGAAAAAAAAAACCCAACCATACCTCGAGGAATGTGTAGCACCCGCCCAATTTTGGCAAAGATGATGCAACAGTGGTTGCAGTGGTGAACCAACAGTGGAGCTCCCAGAAATCCAGGGAGATTCAGAAGAGGATGTGCTTCACGGAATGTGCCAGTTGATGCCAGAGGGATTCCAGAAAGATGCTCACTTGTTTTATCGGCTCTTCAAATCATTCAACCATAGGATCAGGACAAACTATAGATAAAATTGCAAAGAATAGGAATTCCAGTACACTTTTGTACATAGATCAAGAAGCGGTTGTTCAGACACAACCAAAGGATGCTAAATGATTTAAAATCAGGAAAGGGATGCGTCATGGTTCTTTTCTTTTTAATAATTGTTTTATTAGGGGCTCATACAACTCTTATCACAATCCATACACACATCAATTGTGTAAGGCACATTTGTACATTCATTGCCCTCATCATTCTCAAAACATTTGCTCTCCACCTAAGCCCCTGGCATTAGTTCCTCATTTCCCCTCCCTCCCTGTTCCCCCTCCCTCATGAACCCTTGATAATTTATAAATTATTATTTTGTCATATCTTTCCCTGTCTGACGTCTCCCTTCACCCACTTTTCTGTTGTCCGTCCCCCAGGGAGGAGGTCACATGTAGATCCTTGTATTCGGTTCCTCTTTTCCAACCCACCCTCCCTCCACCCTCCTAGTATCGCCACTCACACCCCTGGTCCTGAAGGATCATCGCCCTGGATTCCCTGTGCTTCCAGTTCCGATTTGTACCAGTGTACTTCCTCTGGTATAGACAGCTTAGTAAGGTAAAATTAGGATCATGATAGTGGTAGAGGGGGAGCAAGCATTTAGGAACTAGAGGAAAGTTGTATGTTTCATCGTTGCTACATCACACCCTGGCTGGCACATCTCCTCCCTGAGACCCTTCTGTAAGGGGATGTCCAGTGGCCTACAAATGGGCTTTGGGTTTCCACTCCACACTTCCCCCCTCATTTACTATGATATAATTTTTTGTTCTGATGATGTCTGATACCTGATCCCTTCGACACCTCTTGATCGCACAGGCTGGTATGCTTCTTCCATGTGGGCTTTGTTGCTTCTGAGCTATATAGCCACTTGTTTACCTTCAAGCCTTTAAGACCCCAGACACTATATCTTTTGATAGCCGGGCACCATCAGCTTTCTTTGCCACATTTTCTTATGCACCCATTTGTCTTCAGCAATCATATCATGAAGGTGAGCACACAATGATATGAATTTTTGTTCTTTGATGCCTGATAACTGATCCCTTCGGCACCTCATGATCACACAGGCTGGTGTGTTTCTTCCATGTGGGCTTTGTTGCTTCTGAGCTACATGGCCGCTTGTTTACCTTTAAGCCTTTAAGATCCCAGATGCTATATCAGGGTTATTTTCTTTCGCTGCACTGGCTCAGTCGGTCAAAACGGGGTCAAAAGGCAGCATCACGAGAAAGAGGGAATTGACTGTACGGGATTTCATTGTACTTGTGTTTACCATTTACCCCCATAGAATCTTCTGGTGGAATTCCAGTGGTGCCTTCCATTGGGAAACCCTGCTGCAAACAGCCTGTCTGTGGCGTGCAGAACGAAGCTATCACTAGGGGCACTTTCAAAGTGCACCTCTCCGACGGTAGTGTTTTCAGTCATCTCATTGTCATGTGAAAGGTTGACAGTGAATATGGGAGACCTGAAAAGCATATAAATTACGGTATTGGTGAATGCTATCGAATATTCCATAGACTACCAGCAGAATGGACAAATCTCTCTTGGAAAAAGGCATGGCCCTGGTGGTCCTTGGAAGCAAGAATGACCAGACTCCACCTCCTATGCTATAAAGATGTTGTCAGGGGAGATCAGACCTGAAGTGAATGGCCAGTGGAAAGGAAGAGGCCCCGCAACAATCACATGGCTACAGCAACGGGCTCAAGCACAGAAACACTTGTGAGGATGGCACGAGGCTGCTCCGCGTTTTGTTCTGTTGTTCCTTAGATTGCTGTGAGTTGGAACCAACTTGACAGCACCTCACAATCTGGACAGAATGATGTGAATTAGAGTGGGGGACGTCGGAGCTGAAATATATCTAAGTCTGTATTCTTCATGACTTTGGGGAAACTTGCTTCATGTCGCTGAAGCTCAGTTCCAAATCTGAGCAGGGGGTAGGCAAGCAGGAAGATGACCAAGTAAATTACACATGAAGAGTACAGTCTAGCACAAGGCCGGCAGCTGGCTCAGTTCCTGCTGCCCTTCCTCTTCCCTCTCCTTTCCTTTCCCTGTCTGACCCCTCATTTTTAACCCGCACTCTTTTACATCATGCCCACGTGAAATGGGACGGCCTGCTTCCCAACTACGTAGAAACAAAGGCAAAACATGATTAAGGCAGCATTTCCAGACCTAATATTTTTAGGCCATATTATAATCCTTATTTTTCACATTATGATAATCAAACCTGCCCAAGCTCAGAAACACACACACACACACACACACACACACAAATCCTCTTTGTGGTTAGCCTGTTTGTTTGCCAAATACACACAAGTGACCAGTCTAAAGAGAATCAGTTCTCTATCTTCTGGACATTAGCGTCTATGTGTAAAATGAAACACAAAGTAAATTAAAGTCAATATAAGAGTCAAGTGCACTTTCCAAATGTGTTCAACGGGCTTTCTAATATTAAAAATTGTTACTAGTGTGCCACCTGCGCTGTTCCTTCATTCTGACGTGGCTCTTGTTGTTACGGACTCAGAAACCCACAGGGGCGCTGCTCTGAGGCAGTGAGTTTGGTTTGGTTTGGTTGCTGTTGAGTGCTTTGCGGGTGTATTTCCACTCAGAGTGACCCCATGTGACAGAGTGGAACTTCAAGCCTTTCTTCCCGACAGAAGCACGCTGTGTCTTCTTTCTCCCTTGGAGTCACTGGGCCATTCAAACCGAGGACCCGTGTGCTTGCAGCTGAGTCACCGGGCTCCGGGCTCCGTGGTAATGCCTGTAGGACTTCATCCTTGAGGCCATTTCCCGCAAATCCTTCAAAGTATCGAGGCCATCTTCAGGAGACGTTGCACACGTTATAGGTCGTCTTTTTCTCTTCTACTTTTCCTTGTTTTCCTTTGGAAAGTCCCCAGATCAAACCTTGCTTTAGGGGGTTCGCTGTCTCTGGTTTGGGAAAGCCTCTTCCTAGCCTCGGCCAGATCTCTGTGACCTTTTCCGAGTAAGCTCTTCCACGTGAGGTTGCGATGAGTCAGAACCCACTGCACGGCCACTCTGGACAACAGCCCACTTCACTCGGATTTTGAAACACGCTGTTCGTTCCAACTCAAGATTTCTTGATGTCGAAAACGCCAAGTCTCCCTGCTAAGCGAACTAGGGTTTTTCCATGCTCCCTCTTTTTTGGCATCTGACCCTACCTATCTTCTTCTTTTTTTTACCCCCTTGTTGTTTGGATTTTAGCTCTTATCTATTTGGGGGGTTGGTCTTTCAACTTCCTTGTGGGTTTTAAGATTGGGCAATATCCAAGCCACTGTGGACAAAAGCAGCACGCCTTGGCTGGCCCTCTCTGGATTGACTGGATCCCACCCCACGTAGGAGGACAAGAGAGGAGCCCGACCCCACGGCCATCTGACGTTCTCAGGCCACACTGCTGACATCCAAGCGGCGGCGTCATCATTTTCAGAGCCTGAGCTCTCTCTAGTTTGTGCAGAATGTCTGGGATTCCGATGACCTTGGCTCTTTCTATCTTTTCTAAAAGCCTGTAAAAACAAACAAGGAGGCTTTATCTTTCCTCCCTGGCTTCGTGTCCCTTAGGACAGACCAGGGAGGGCATTTTCAGGCAAGCACAGGCTGCTTGCTCTCTCCTCTTGGTAAGCTCTGCTCTCCCTCCGTCGCAGTCGTGAGAAGGATGCAAGTGACAGTTATTTTGGTCCTCCGTCCTTGAATGGTGGCTTTTGCCTTCTGTAGTGTGGAAGGACAGGGCCTGGCAGGTCCACCCTGAGACTGGCACAGCTATGTGGGCCCCAGAGGTGGAAGAGACCCCTTATTCATTTTCAATTGTTAGTGTTCAAGCTTTGCTTCTTTCTCTGGGGACCCTAGATATCTCCTTTGATCTTCTTTTTTACAGTATTTTTTATTTTATTTATTCTTTTTTTTTATTAATAAATCTTTTTATTGGGTCTCATACAACTCTTATCACAATCCATACATACATCAATTGAGCAAAGCACCCTTATACATTCATTGCACTCGTCATTCTCAAAATTCACCTTCCACTTGGGTTCCTGGAATCAGCTTGGTTTCCCTTTTTTCCCCCCTCCCCTCCCCCTCCCTGCCCACTCCCCCCTTCCCCCTGGTCCCTTAATAGTTTATAGCTAATTATTATATCTGTTTTGATCTTCTTACTATTCTTTTGCGTATGCTGATTGTTGTTTGGGAACCCTGGTGGTGTAGTGGTTAGGCATTGGGCTGTGATCTGCATGGTTGGCAGTTCGAAATCAGCTCCACGGGTGGAAGACTGGGCTTTCTACTCCGGTAAACAGTTACAGTCTCGGAGCCCCATAGGGGTTGGGTCGCTACGAGTCAGCTTTGACTCGGTGGCAGTGGGTGTGTTCTCCTGGGTACTGTTGTTTGGGTTTGTGTGTTTGTGCTCCCTCGTGTCACTTGTGGACTTTGGTAGCACTATTACCGGAACGGGGAGCTTTTGAAGGCCTTGCACATCGCAGGCTGGACCGTGTCCCCTCTATTTTCTCACCGGACAACAGTGTTTTAGAGAACCGAACCGGCCCCAGCCCAGAATGAAGAAGGCGCGTCTGCCGCAGGCATAGCCGTGGTTCCCAGCCCAGGTCCCCTTCTGGAGAGGAGGGCTCCTCTGGGAGGGCCAGGCCGCTCTGAGAAGCAGATGCCCCTGCTTCTGAAGGCAAGCTGCTCCCACTGGACTTGAGCAACCCTGCAAACAACCCCCAGCTTTTCAGAGAGACAGACAAAACCCCGTCTCGGAGGCCAGTGCACAGATGTAAGACGCTCGTCTTCAGTGGGTGCGCCGGACTCCAGCGGGCTCAACATGTTATGCAGAGTGAAAGTGAGGCATTGTGTTGGTTTTCATGGAGGCGACCAATTTTTCACAACAGAGGTTCTGTTGCTGGATCCCCCCACCCAGCCCCCGACATTCAGGGCCTCTGCCCCTGCACCTGCTTTCCTTTCTGCCTTCTTGGCACTCATGCACACAGAGACATCAGCTGGCAGCGGCAAACTGCTCACAGCTCCCCTGCAACGCAGCTCTGCAAATGCCAGCCATTTATCCACTGGTGCATGCCAGCTTCACGCAAGGCCTCCCTTTCTCCCGCCAGTCCCAACCCCCTGAGCCCCCAAGTTTGCTTCCACAGGATAGTAAATGACACAAGCCAAGCAGTCGTCTGGCCCTTTGAGGATCCCTTAAGTGTGGCCACATCAATTGGCTGCATCTCCTTGTTGCCATGATAATATTTTGATCCAAAGATGTTGCCGAAAATTTAGACGACAATACAATTTCCTCTATTCAGGACCGCGCTTGGGTCCACACGCTCAATTCCCTCTCCTCGGCAGATGGCGGGGTAGTTTCTTGAGGTCTCTTTGACTTGAAACAGCCTTTTTTTGTTTTCGTTGCTTATTGAGAGCCAGTTGCCCCAAATTCACTGAATAAAGACATCCACTTTGCAGTGTGCACGCTAAGCCCTACCAGATAAATACTGACTTGAAGTCAGAGGCTGATAGATCAACTGGAAAGGCCAAGGCGCTGTTGGAGGTTAAGTATTCCGCAGGAGGCTTTGCCGATTGTGAGCGCCGTGGCTTTACGGCCTCCCACTCTCCCCAGCAATCCAGCCTTTATACCGAGGAAGTGTGAGAAATCTGTGAGAAATTTGACATATATTTATTTTTCTTGGAAATTAGAGAATATCTTCACAGTGTACACTCTGAAGGGCTTTTGTTTTGTTTTGTTGTGTTTTTAATGATCTAAACCATCTGGGGAGCTGATAAAGAATGTGATTTTTCACAAGCTGAGCTAGCAAAGCCTATTGCTAACTCCCAAACCTTTATCCAGCCTACAGATAAAACCAGGCAGGGAGGACTTCCCTTCCAGCACTGAAATGCGATGATCCCACGGATGCTAAATGCTCCCTATCTGGGTGGAAAGGGAAAAAAGACGTCTTAGTCAGGGAGGCTGGTCTCAGGACCCAGATATGTAAGGTGCTCGGTGTGTGTTTTGTTTTGTTTTTTGCCCCATGGGTTGGTGGAGGTCATAGATTTCTAGAATATATGCCATGAAACCAAGTCAGAATCATATTTTAATCTGTGGATTTATGTTTGTGGTTATTTTTTATTTTTCTGATTCAGGAACAGGAATTAGCACTTGCAAGAATGTATCTCGCGATCTCAAATCTGGAATCTCAAACCTGTCTTACTAGATAGAGCAGGCTCCCCCCCACAAGGCATCTCAGGGACTCCCTAAAATAACCACAATCTTATACAGAATGGAACCATGGTGCCTTTGGGGGTTAAACTTTGGCCCACCCATCGCCAGGGCAGTAGTTCAAGCACACTAGCTCCATGGGCGAAGGACAAGGATGTCCTCGCCATCAAAGATCTGTACTCTAAGAAACTCTATCCAGGGATTGCTGTGAGTTGGAATCAACTCGATGGCAGCAGGTTCCGTTTTGGTGGGTTTATCAGAATGTGTATCGGGGCGTCTCGCCTTATGGTTCTTAGGGTTTGCAATCAGCATTCAGTCCCAGCATGCGGATCAGATAGTTGTTGTGAGTCACTGTGCAGTTGGCCTCCGACTCATGGTGATGTGTGCCCAATGGAACAAAATGATGCCTGGCCCTATGCCATCTGCTGATTGTTTGGGAATTTGGAAGATTGGTGTGATCCATGGGGTTCTCCCTGACTGACTTTGCAAATTAGCTCACCAGGCCTTCCTAGTCTGTGTTAGTCTAGATGCTCTGCTGACACCTGGTTAGTGTCCTAGCATCAGGACACCTGACAGGCAGTTGGTGGGGCTGGGCATGAGGTACACTAGCTAAGGGTATTGGAGCTGGGTCACCTCCTTTGGAAGAGGACATTTTACCACTGGACTCTATTTCTGCCCCCAGAGGAGAGAGAGATGTCAGCAACTCGCGTTCCCGGGAAGAGGCCATAGCCTTCGACTCAACCCTGTCTTAATCCTGAGCTCAATTTCTTATGGTTGTCTGCTGTGGAGGAGCCAAGAATCAAAATGGAAATGTATGCCTTTGCAGTTAAATGCCTCCAATCTATGCTGTAAGGTATAATGTTCTTATGGTGTGAGTAAACATGTCTAGCCATAAGTCTGATAATGCTTCCAAGACTTGATCCTCACAGAATAGTTTCTATAAGCTCTGTGTATTAATCAATCATTCAATCAAGTTTTTATTTAATACTTAGCACATGCCACTCTCCTTTATTAAAAAGTCAGCAAATTGTGGCAGAAATGTCACTCTAATACTTCTGCTCCAGATTTTTATTAAATTAAGCCTCCAATTAAATGTCCTGCTAGATGGACCATTAATCTAGAAGACTGGGCACTAGTTAACCCTGGCAGAACCCAGGCAGCTGGAGCTAGGGGTGACTGTTGCAGGCAGTGCTCAGGAAATGATCACTGGCGAACACAATCGTAAGCAATGGGAAAGGCATCCGGTTATAATGCTTCTTTCAGCGGTGGCTTTTTCCCTCACCGTAATAAAGCAAAGCATTTCTTACTCTGGTCCTGCTGTGAGTGTGTCTCTAGAACCCGAGAAGTACAGTGGGAGACAGACCATCCGATAGCATCGGAACCAGTGGCCCACTCCCTCTTCCCCAAGGCATCTTTCTTTCTGTAAGTTCCTTCTAGGATCTTTAGTCTCTCTGAAGCGACCCAGGTTCATCTGCAACCTGGGAATTCAATTCTATTGGCCCCTGCTATGTTGGTAGGTGACAGCAAGTCAGTTCCGACTCATCGTGACCCTAAGCACTGCCTGGGCCTGTGCTTACAGTTGTTCCTATGTTTCAGCCCATTGTTACAGCCACTTTCCCCCTGATCCTCTACTTTACCAAGCAGGACTACGGCCTTCTTCTCCAGGAACTGGTTTCTCCTGACAACGTGTCCCAAGTACGTAAGGTGAAGTCTCCTCATCTCTTGGGAACACTCTGGCTGTGCTTCCTCCAAGACATATCTCTTCGCTCTCTCAGCCTTGTTGTATAAAAACAAACACTCTTTATACCACTATAAACTTAGAATCACTATACAAATGTTTATTATGGAACCTATTGCTTGCATTACAGTGCATTGTAATTCACAAAAGGCCATACAACTGTTAGTATAATCAATATTTACATTAAAGTTGTGGTCAGTGACTTTCCATACGTGGTTTTTGTGCTCTCTTCCCGATTTCAGAGCATGACAGCATCCACATCGTTGCATGAGACATGACAGCTCCTTCTTCCCTAGTGAGTTTCATGTCTATGAAACAAAGAAACTGAGAGCACTGCATTGTATACCACTGAGATTTGCCAGTAGTTCCTAGCTCAGCATTTGTTGAATGAAAACATTTAATTTATAAATATCTTATAGGGATTTTATACCCTACCTTATATTTTTTAAAGGATCTATGTAATTTACATTCCGGTTTTTTTAAGGGATGTAAGTCATTTATACCACGTCCTATTATTATTATATTTTAGAAAAAGGCTTTCTATGATACGTAAATAGAATACAACAAAACAGCATGTGTCAAAAGGTGAGAAAGACAAAAGAAAATGGTGGTAGGTGCCTAAAATGGGACCGAGGAGAATATAAATGAATGCAAATCTAATTGGAAATTTATTTGACCGAAACTGAGTGTGCATGACTAAAGCAAAATGACTCTTTAAGAGAAATGGATCTGCTCTAGAGATAATTAGTGAAGAGAAATCTCTGGAAAATCTAAAAAGTACATGGGGCAGCTTCATAGGGAAGGTTACTAATGATATTTTTACTAAAAAAACACAACTGTTTGACAGTGTCTTTATTTTAAACATCACGCGCACTTGGTGCTAGTCTTTAGGGATACAAAGAGTTTGCGGATATAGCCTATACTGAAGAGCAAGGATGTTGCTTTGAGGACTAGCATGCACCTGAGCAAAGCCATAACCTCATACGCCTGTGAAAGTTGGGCATTACGTAAGGGAAGAACAAAGAAGAAGTGGTGCATTTGAATTCTAGTGCCGGCAAAGAATATTGCGAGAACAACAGGCTGTCAAAGAACAAGCAAGCCCGTTGGGAGGACAGCCACATTGCCCCTTGGGGGGGAGAGGACGATGAGCCTTCATCTCACACAATTTGGGCATCTTTAGAAGAGACCAGCTCCTGGGAAAGACATCATGCTTGGTAACGTAGAAAGGCAGCAAAACTAAGAGGAAGGCACTCACTAAAATGCATTGACATGGGGCTTGCAATAATGGGCTCAAACATAATTGTAGTGACGAGGCCTGTGAGAGACTGGGTTGTGTTTATACATAGGGTTTGTATATTGATGGCACCTAACACTAACCATACTCCCCTACATTTAGGGGATTTGAACCTACTGAATACGGCTGTGGAAAAAGGCCTGGCAATGTGTTTTCATTAAAATTATAGCATGCAGCCAAGAAAACTCCATGGCGTAAACTCTACTGCATAACACATGGGGTCACTGTGCATCAGAATCCTGTGCTTGTTTTGTTGTTGTTTTGTATTTGCTATTAGAGATAATAAAGTATGTTTGGTAGTCCTTGCTACGAATGCACAAATGATTGAGATGATCTCTAGTAGATGAATTGGTGTCATTTATTAAAATAAATTAAGAAAAGGAGGATCCTGGGGCAGTAGGGCACAGAGGAGGAAATGCTAGTTCTACTGATTAGGCCCAAAAAGACTTCTTGGAAAAGATAACATCTGATCTCCTGTGTTTATTCAATCAATATTTATCAAGTGCCAACTATGTGGTTTGCGAAATGATGGGTGCAAAGATTACACTGAAAAATAATATTGCTGACTTAATTGGTAGATAGGGCTAGAGGGGCATTGATACAAAGGTTTTCCCTTGGTATGGAGTCATTGCCTCTTCCCAAATATGAATCCTTTAATCAAAGAAAGAATGATGCCCTTCACAACGATTTTTTTCCCCCTCTTGCCTTCTGAAAAGAACACAGAGCGATGTCAGGAACTGCATGCAAATTTCTAGCCACCGTGCAAAGTTTCCAGAGTCCTTGAGAAAGGAAGTAGATACAAAACATGCTTCCAGGAATGCATAGAACTTTGGACTGAGGGAGCAGTGTTTGAGGCAGGACAAAACTCGGTATTTGGCAGGCCGGTAAGTCTTATTCAACTCCCGTTCCAATAACATGCTGAGCAAGGGTCAGCAATCATCTTTTTAGAGTAAAGGAAACATATATACCACCTGGTTATTTTGCTTCTAAATAACTGACACGAACAAGTTAATCTTGACACATCAAGGCTAGAGATATTGGCTCTACATCTACCAAGCTTTGGAGATACAACCCCTGGGAGTGGAATATTAGAACTAAAGAAGCACTAGAGAAAAGAATTTTTTTTCTCCTGCTAACATGACTAATGCAATGCTATATTTCCTTTAATATAGCCCAATATAATCATTTGCTTTGTTTATGATGACTGATGACACGGACTGTCTCCATTAATCGATGCAGTCAATTTGATTTCTCTATGTACATGTAATCAGTGAGGTCCACCTGTATATCACCAGCTGTGCTGTGGAAGAAAAATATTTTCAAAGACCAGATCTTTGATCATGTGAAATTCTATCATGTGATCTCATTTCTATAGTTCCCCAATACTGAGTTCACTTTCCAATAACCAGTAATTAACAATGCTCTTGATTGCGTGCTTGACCAGGTTCAGATGGAAAGGTGGGTAAAACCTTCACTTTGTTCATTTTTGGCATTACTGTTTGGTATGTAAATTGGAAAAGTAACTATATTACTAATCATTATTGTATATGGGTATCCTATCATTGACAGTGCTGTACTACAGGATAGTTCTTGACATGTTAGTTTTACTAATGAATGTAACACTCCCAAAATAAGAAACACAAAAACTGCACTGTCCTTGAGTCAATTCTGACTCATAGTG
Organism: Tenrec ecaudatus; assembly: GCF_050624435.1. Lineage (NCBI taxonomy): Eukaryota > Metazoa > Chordata > Mammalia > Afrosoricida > Tenrecidae > Tenrec > Tenrec ecaudatus. Next base: position 14,185,312 of record NC_134539.1, read on the forward strand.
GCCCTATAGGATAGGGCAGAACTCTTGTGGATTTCTGAGATTGGAACTCTTTATGGGAGTAGAAAGCTTCATCTTTATCCTGTGAAGCAGCTGGTGATTTTTGAACTGCTTACCTTGTGATAAGAAGCCCAAAAGGCACCCCTCTTAAGCCACCAGGACTTCTTAATTGTGATATTATCCATCTTCAGTTTGTCAGACCTGGCATAGAAAGTTATTTGAGGGCTGATTTAAAATATGACCAATACCAGTATATGTCAGCTCACTAATAATAAAAGCCCTGGTGGGGTAGTGGTTATGAGTTGGACTGATAACTGCAAGGTCAGCATCTCAAAGGCACCCAGCCACTCTGAGGAAGACAGATGAGGCTTTCTATTCACAAGGTTACCGTCTCAACAACCACAGGGGCAGTGATCTAGGCCCCCATCCTAGAGGGTCACTATGAATCAGCATTGGCTCAGTGAGAGTGAATTTTGAGATCACATTATTTCTTGACTATCTGACACTCTCCTCTCCTCTTCCCTTTCCCACTCTCTCCCAGTGACATTCTCAGACTTCATTGTTTTGTCACTTCCGATGGCTCCTGTCACGAAACGGAACAACCAACCCTCTGTTGAAATGTTTAGTGCACCTTCATTGTGGCATTAGACAGCTACGGCTCCAATACTGTGATCCACTTTCTCAGCAAATCTTTAGTAACTAATAGAAGCATTTTCAGGTCTGGCAGAGGGATTAAAGAATAGAATATAAATGTTAAAAGAGACTATAGAATTAATATAACCATAGAGTATTATAAATGATAAATAACGACCACCGGCAGTCCGACAGATTGTCTTGCATGCGACTATGAGGTTAGAAGCTATGACACCAGAAATTTAACTATAAATAGAATTATTCAGGGCGGACGGGAATCAGTGATCATCCAGTCTAAGACGTAGTAGGAAGAATTACATGGGCTCTACTTCTGAACACTAGCCAGTAACATCATCAGGGGTCACAACAGGGATGTTCCAGTATAAAACTAGAAGATGAGCCCCACGTTGGAAAGCACACTCTGAGAGCTACACTTGGTCCAAGCATACCGGTGATCATGAAGGGCCGCAGGACGTGGCAGTGTGCTTTCACGTTTCCATGAATTGGAACTTACTTGAAGGCAAATGACAATATTGAGGCCTAAGGGGTTAATTTTTCCAAATCTGGGTGCTTCTAAGTGTCCTAAGTGAATTTGAGACCTAATCTAAATCCCCTACCCTTTCTCTGATACCTGCACAGATAAGTAGGATTGTGCCCTGCAGCCAAATTTGAGCTAGACTTTATAAATTTCTATGCTTCCTATCTTCATCAGGGCCAATCCCCAACTTCAACCTGGGGCCAAAATTTACCCAATTTACTTTCTCAAAGCAAGTAAAGACCAAATTGTCATATGCTAAGTGTTGGACAGCAATCACTTATATTCCATGAATTCATAATTATGAATCCATAATATGTTAACTAAGGAACGGGTTAGACTCAAATTTAGTAAGACTGAATTATAATTAGCAGGAAGGGTCATGCCCAAAATTGCATTAAAGATAATTGACAAAGTGAATTTCTATTTTAATGTACTTAGGAGCATGAATGTGTCAAGGAATTAATGAAACTTGCAGAGGATCTCTTTTTAGAAATAAATGGAAATAATACATCCCAAGTTACAAATGAGTACACTAGGAAAGGAAGGTTGGCAATGAATAAATATAGATAGATAAATAGATAAATAAGATACTACAAAGATTGCAAGAGTTAAGGCAACAGAGGCAAATACTGTTCAATATGCAATCTTGCAATATTGATGATCTTTGAGTAGATGCTTGAATAGAGATGCAGGCTGAACAGGTGTGTGGGAGAAAGGTAGTATACCTATGAATATATATGAATCTGACAGAGGATAAAGGTGTATGTGCACTTATCCTTGCTGCAAATATATCCAAGAATGTAACAGAGTATACAAGTGACAAAATTGTGAGAACTTTTTAGACATAACACCTTGAGGACACCAGTAGGTAGTCCTGGTGGCGCAGGTCTGTAGGAGGGGAACCCCGGATCGCTTGGCATAACAGAGTTCACAAAGACAATGTTTCACATTCTACTTCAGTGAGTATGGATTAAGGTCCAAGTGCAGCAATGTAAGGTGTAACTATTAGGCTCTCCCTGTCTGGAGCAACAAAGAGTGATGAAGGTCAAAGTCATTTGAAAACAGTGCAATGAACGAATGGATCATGCAAAGATTAACCTCCATAACTCCAAGAGTAGAAGTAGCTGGTTTCTGGCCACTACCAATTGCTCTGAAAAGGTCATTAGAGGCTCCTTGATATAGTGGAGCTGGAGTGTATGGAAATGACACTCAAAATCCTAAAAAAAGTTCAGGATTACTGTTTCAATAGATAAAAATAAACACTCACTGCCATTGAGTTCATTCAGATTTATAGCAACCCTATAAAACAGGGTAGAACTGCCCTGTGGTTTTCGGAGACTAATGCTTACAGGAGTAGAAAGCCTCAACTTTCTCCAGTGGAGCAGCTTGTAGTTTTAAACTGCTGACCTTGTGGTTCAATACAAACTGACCTTACCCCTAAGACTTGGCCCTTTGTGACCATCAGGTTCTGAAACAGAATTTACACACCTGCCCCAGTCATTTTCAACCAAATAATAGGCAGGCCCATTAAGGGAGCAATAACAACAGTGAGACATAGGCGCATTAAATATATAAGCATGTGAGATCAAAAGCGCCACATTTATTCAAAGACAACATTCAGAAGAGATGGGAAAGAAGTAGACGTAGAAACAGGAAACATGGATAAGAAGTGGGATAAATGATGTTACATTGAGAGGATTGAAAAGAATGAAATTAGACAAAATAAGTATGGGTTGTTGAATATGAAACTGATTAAATGCTCCATAAACCTCCCAATTCATAAAACAAAATTTTTTAAATTTAGTAGAGCAATGGAATGCGAAGATAATGGAATTTTTCCACAAGCGTTTTGAAGCCCCTTCTTATCTATAGAAATAGGTGTCTTTGGGTGCTCTAAAGTTGGTTCTAATTTGGTAACCATATGTACAACGTAATAAAAGATTGACTGGACCTGAACCAGCCTCATAATTGTTGATTTATTTGAGCCCATTGTTGTAGCTCTTGGGTCAATCCATCGAGTTGAAGTCCTCTTCTTTCTGTCGACCCTCTACCCGTCCTTATGTCCTTCCCAAGGCCTCGTTAGTTCCTCTTGATAATGTGTTCAAAATACATGAGACAAAATTTGGCCATCCTCGCTTGTAAGGAGCATGTTGACTGTACTTCTTTCACTACAGATGTGTTCATACTTCTGGTGGCATGTGGTACAGTTAGTATTCTTTGTCAACATCATGATTCTTATTCAGTTTGCCTTATTCATCGTCATTCATCTATAGGTGTGTAGCCTAAAGTACTACCAATATACAAAGTTAGATCTAGGGGGGCAGAAAAAGATCAAATTGATCGTTGTTGGTTTACAATGTGATTGATGCTGCTGAAAAGTGCACGTATCACATAGTTTTGAATGCAGATGAGAAAAGTCAGTGTTGAAACAAGAGCAAAGAGAGTGATGGCTATAAGTTGTGAACTAATGTACCTGAAATGCAACATGACTCTATAAAACACTATGGTCAAGAAATAAATAATTTACAATTGTGATCAACAGAAAGGGGGATGTACAAAGGTGGTGATTGTAAACGAAACTATGAGAAAAAGAGTGGTAGAATGGCTCCCAGTTGAAGATGTTTCTAAATATTCATTGAAATCCTGAGATTTCTACTTTGGGGAAGGATAACCTGATGGGCGTGATTATTATTATTATATTTATTCATTAAAAGAGTTTTATCACCACTCCCAGTGTTCCCCTATCATCCAAGAGGCAGAATGGATCGTAAAATCAATCTATCTATACAATCATCTCAATGAAACTAATGGGCAACACTTACTTTAGATAAAAGATGAGAAGGTAAGAAAGGATAGGGAAGGTAGGTGACTGGAAACAGGGAAGCTACCATGGAAATCATGAGGATGCTGATACGCTGTGCAAAGTATAGCCATTGCCACTTAATATGTGTGTGTGTTTGTTATTTTGTTGTGTGTGTTTCTGTGTGTGAGTGTATAAGGAGCAGCGGATAGCTTGTAAGTATAAGCCAGAGAATCCATACGTACACACTCCTGTCACGGTACAGAATGGAGCCTTGAATCTATTGAGAGTTGAAGACCCACTTGCTGCCATGTTACTCTGCCAAACCCCAATGAACTGAGACTGATCAATTTGAACCTCGTCTTCCACGTCACCCTACATATATTTTTATCAAGGCTCAACAATGGAGCATAATTAATTTATAAGCTGTTATATTGACAGGATTATTTGAAATATTGTGAAAAATTATAAATGACCTTGATCTAGGCTTGCAGATTTTTTTAATTAACTGGGCCCAGAAGATCCCCTCAGAAGCCACTGCTTTGGTCAAACCTTCTTTAGGACTGCACCTTACCAAGACTAAGACAGTATATTGCTGAGAAAACTTGTCTTTGACAATCCAGTGATCATAGAAATATGTTCAAACATCTTTCATTTGGATTAAATTCCTGTGTGTATGAATTGGACCTCTAATAGCAAACCATTTTCTCTGTTTCCCTCCTGTTTGGCAGATAAGGACTGCCCAGTACGTTTTTCTGGGCTATTCTCTCTATGGGAGCAAATCACCAAGTCTTTTTTACAGCCGAGCCACTGGGTGGATTTGAACCACTCACTTTTCAGTTAACAGCCAGGCACTTAAGCAGTATACTACGTATCCTGAAAAACAATGATAATTTTTTTCTCTTTAGGTGCTCTTTGCTTAGCAAATTGTGAGCTTGAACCAGGGTCATTAAGCTAGTAACAATTAGTAGCAACTTAATGAGTTGGAAGCATATTTATATTTGCTTGCTGTCAATTTATAAACCTGAGAATTCATTCCATTTTACAGTACTTATAGTCTGCTGTGGGAGAATGTTTTCATAATTCCATTGTACATCCCTTTATCTGTTGCTATAGGATCTTGATCAAATTAAGAAATTATCATTCTTGGTCACCGACCATCGAAAAGACCCCCAATTCATGACTTTACTTGTCGATTAGGTTTCAGACAGCTGTGAAGGCTCTTTGAGTCTCAGTTTCCTTTTCTGTAAATGGACAGTTCCATCTGTCTTATACAGTTCTGTGTGCATTTGATACTATTACTATGCTTGGCATAAATTTAAGGAAATTATGGTCTCCTTTATCTTCCATTCACTAATTCTCCCAGCAATTAACTTTTTCATCACACTAGGGATTACTACAACTCTACTTCTAAAGTTAAAGAACCAAACTTCAGTTCTCACAGCACACATTTTGTTTTTTAAGTGACACTCCCCACTGGCAACTGGTTTGATTATTCGGTTACTTGGAATTGTAGGGGAGAGGGAACAATAATATAGGCTATCATTTTTCCCTCTGCTTTTGTGAAAGAGAATGAGGAAGGCATTTCTTCTTTCTCTGTAGCAAGTGAGGATATTAATTAGAATCAGTTATAAATCCTCACCCTCAGTAGTCAAGTCCAACCAAGTGGGCAAACTAGATGGAAAATCTTGTAACCGGTGTGATGTTGCCCAACACAAACACAAACACCCGGTGTCTACCCCCAAATTAACCAATCAGTGCACAGGGAAAGAAAGAAAATCTAACATCGTGTTGTGTTTCTGCTGTAATCCATTTTAATAAATTGCAACATATCAGTGTAATCATCTGCTATTTAAATCCCCCCAGGAGACACGAACGTTGCATCACGTAGGTCACTTCCCAAATCAGTCCTATTGAAGGAAAATAGCCACTCTCTTGAAATTCCAGACGTTTTGCCTAAGTAAACTTTACCAAGAATACCAACTTATTTTCCCCAAAGATTTTAACATTAAGTTTATCTTGAAAATCAATTCTTGGGATGCATCCTATTTTGTAATGTTTCTCAACATATTCACATACAAAGTATAAGTCTTTTCAAGACCTAGATTGAAACATGTGCTTATCCTAACCCCAAATAATTTTATATGATTACAAGTAAAGAATAAGAGTGCGTTGGTTACATAATCTGTCAACTTAAGCAAAGGGGTGGAGTCTAGCCTGCCCATCAGGTCATAGCCAATGGTGCCTCTGTGTAGGCATGGCCTTCTCCTGATAATCTGGGAACTCCTGCCTTCCTCCACGGAGACAGGACAACCATTTTCTCTGCTTCTCCTTCCTGTTGCTAAGCCACATGCAGCCATGCTGATGCTGATGTTAGCCAGAGTCCTGGAGCTGGAGGAGTCACATGGAGACCCACACCAGCACTGAGATGCTTCCACTGTCACGGGATCCACAAGAGTTTCCACCCACTGGCCTGTGATCTTCCTGCATTCAGTGTCATTGCATATGTTGCATGAGTCTGAAGAGGAATTTATCGACTGGTATTGGACATATGGGCTAATATCAGACTTCACTGAAGTAATATGTTGTACTTATTTATACTTATTTACCAGAAATCATGGTAAGATTAGGAACTCAAATAAGAGCATAACAGTGAAATTTTTTGAAAGAATTATGAATGGTCTTACCTATCAGTATGCTGTACGTAGAGAAGGAGAGAATGGACAAATTAGGCTGTATACACACACACACACACACACATACATAACGTTTTATTGATATTGGGTCTTTGTTTCCTGGTGTGATGATAATGAAGAAATACCACAATTGGATACTTTTAGAGAATAGAAATTTATTTCTCATAGTCCTGGGGCTAGTTGTAGTTTTAGGAGAGGGTCTAGCCTTGTCAGTGTACCAGGCTCTCTGTCCTCGGCGTTTCCTGGCCTATAGACAATTCATCATAGGATTTCGACTCCGTTGTGTGTTATTCTCTGTGTCTGCTTTCCCTTTGATAAGACGCTGCTCAGAAGGGATTAGGTTTAGGGTCCATCTATTCTGGCATGACCTCATTAGAATAGCAAAATAAAATTCCTATTTCAAAAGAGGCTCATATTTACAGAAAAGTGGACTATCACTTCAGCATAACTTTTTTTGTGAAATGTAATTCAGTCCACAATAAAAAGCCATGTCCACACAATTATATGTTATGGATTAGTCAACAGCATGTTCAGTACTTGCTACAGTGACTTAAAGCAGATCAAAGTACTACTATTGAGTCCATTATGATTCCTAGAAACTGTTTATATAAGACAGAGTGGAACTCATCCTTAGGTTTTTTGAGACTGTAAATCTTTAGGGGAGCAAATAGACTCACATATGGCATGACTGGTGGGTTTGAACCACCGACCTTGTGATGAGCAGCCCAACCCTTAACCCATGGTACCACCACTGTTCCTGACAATATAAACTTTAAAATGTAGTTATTATTTGGCCCTTTACCATGTTTTATAGATTGAAATGATCTCCCTTCCCCACCCCCACCTCACCCCCCAAAATCTGTCAATTTGGCGAAGTCAGCGTGCTCAGTATTATGCAATAATCCTCGGTTTGGTCTCCTGACATAATCTCACCAGCCTTTGGCGTCATGCAATCATCTTCCGTTTGCGCTCTGATGTGATTATCTTCTGCCGGATGATCTGATGTGAGTACTCTGTGTTGGAAATCCCACCCTCTATGATATAAATGCGGCAGGATTCGATTCAGCCATGGCAAGGAGGCAGGGCACACGCTACAGGAGCAGGCTGTAGAGGTGTCCCTCACGTTGTTGTACTTCATAAATCACGTTTCTTTCTAAGTGGAAGGTTTGCAAAAACTCTTTGGTGCATAGGTGCCATTTCCCCATCAGAACACCCTCACTTTTGTCTCTCTGTTCATCTCACCAATTCTCACGACATCGCGAGCCTTTTCATAACGATAGCCATGGTGGCCAACTGGTCAGATGGGCTCATCACTGCAAGAGCAGCAGTCTGACATCACCATTTGTTCTTTGAAAGAAAGACAAGGCTTTCTACTCCCACATCTCTAATGTGAAACAGGGATATCATATATATAAATCATAAGAGATATGAATGGATTTGCTTTCACTTGATCACAGCCCTCATATAAGGGCTTTTGACATGGTCCCACTGGATATTCGCTGTCATGAGGCAATCACTGAAGATATGGGTGCTGAAGAAATCAGATGGTGTTTGGCTAGCAGACAAAATAGTCATTGGGATCAGAAAAAACTTATCTGAAAATAAGTAGCCATTGGAGGAGTCAGCTAATCCATATGGAAGAAGCACATCAGCCTGTGTGATCCAAGGATTGTAAATAATAAAATCTAACCTTGGGGGAGGAATGGTGCCAGAGCCTAAACTATAAATAGCCAGTTTGGGGAATGCTATGGATAAACCATTTGGAGGGACCTTATGCAGACTGAGTCTCTGGTGAACCCCCACTGACCATGGTTTAGGAAGGGGAATAGTCTTCATATAAGATAAAGTATATTTTAAAATAGGCTTTAGCAGATTTCACTAGGTACGCTGGAATGCAATGCAGTTTCAATAGATCTCTCTTTGGACTCATTCTGAATTTATTCTTTTTTTATTTTTATCTTCTGCTTTCCTTTTGATTGAGGTTGTTTCTCTCTTTTATTTGGCCATTGTTGCTGGACCCCTTTATGGTGCTGATTGTTGTTCTGGGTCTTTGTTTTATATGTTTTATAGGGAAGACAGGATGGATGAATCTATGAATGCAGCTACTGGATTAATAATCCCCTGAGGGAAACAGGATGTCAATAGCAAAGGGCACAAGAAGGAAGGAATGTTCCAAAGTTGATTGTGGTGGTGATTACTCACCTTTCTTAATATGATTGAACTATTGAATTATATGCTCATCATACCTCAGTAAAACATTTTTCTTTTTTAAGTTACAGTCTTAGAAACCCGCAGAGGCAGTCTACCATTCTATATTTGTATGACTAGTTGTGGTATAACATTTGTTTGACTTGGTGGTATGGAACTAAACGCCCAGAGTATCTGAGGTAGGTCTGTAACTTGGTTCAGTCTCTTTTGAAGGGCTATGAAATAAAGAGAGGAGTGAAGTGTGTCCTTTGCACCTGAGGTTTCTGCACTGGGAACTCCTTACACCCAAAGGAAAATCATGCCAAGACACATAGAAATCTCTAAAGGATGCCAAGCTGATTCCTAAACAGAGACAAGGCCGAGAGAGGAAGTCTTCTCACAGAGCGGGTACCATGAATCTGGACTTCCAGCCTCCTGCAACTGGGAGAGGATAAAAAATACCTGTTTGCAAAACCACCCACTTGTCAGAGCTCTGTTACAATTGCACTAGACAAGGGAGACTCCACACATGGCGGTCAATCCCTATAGAACTATCTTTATTGTGAAAACATTTCACATTCCCCCTAACGTCAAAGGCAAGTCCATACTTACATCAAGAGAAACACTGAGAAAATCAGAGTCTCTAACAAAACCAATCTATTAGCCACCATGATATAAGAAACCAGATCCAGAATTTCAGGAACTTCTGTTCATTGTGGTACATTTGCCCCAAGCAAATATTTTTGGCGGTACTAAGAGTGAATGGAACCCTGGGAGATTGGTTGCTGCTAACCGCAAGGTCAACAGCTGGAAACTACCAGCTACTTCTCTGGGGAAAAACCAGGCTTTCCGCGCCTGTAAAGAGCGGCCGTCTCAGAAACTATGAGGGCAGTTGTACCCTGCCTGAGTAATCATGGACTTGATGTCGGTCAGTTTGGTTTGGACACAGAAAATTAAAGAAGAGTCCTTGGGCACACGCTCAGCTGTTAACTGACGGACTCGAAGTTCAAGTTGAACCAGAAGCTCCTTGGAATAAAAGCCTGACTATCTACACACACTGAAAACCAGCCATTTAATCCAGAGGAAGCACATTTCTACATAGACACACATGAGGTCCTCGTGAGTCGACCCCCCCAACCCCCACCCCCGATTCCAAAAGTGAAAAATACACATCGAGGCCCCCTGCTAGTCTCATTACTTGGAAAAGAAAAATGGGGGAAAATGTTTTCTTCTAATCATCTTGCTCTGCAAGTGAATTGTTTGAGAGCGACTACAATAACCGGAGCATCTTGGAGAATCCAGCTTAAAAAACAAACCCAGCATGCTCAAAGTACAAAAGGTCTCCTGCATAGTCACAACCCATCTCCCTACACATATATTACTTAGCCCTCTGTAAATATTGTCATTGTAAAGTGCTGCGGACAGGCTAATGCACGGCGCTGTTTTGTTCATGGAGAGGGAGCCGATCGCGCAGGGGGTGGGGAGGGTGGTGGGGGGGAGGATGGTTTGGGGGGGGGGGCATGGGGAGAGGGCAGATGCAGGCAGGAACTGACTGCCGGAGGCCCGCGGAGCCTCTGGGAAAGGTGAGGCCCGCGCCCGCGCCGCACGGGGCTGACTTCTTCATTAGCAGAAGCTGGAGGAGAGCCAGAACATTCCACAGGCGGAGCTAAACTCCACTTTAGAAACTCAGCCCTTTTCCATCCCTCCACCACGCACCCTCCCCCCACTTGCTGTCTGTAACCGCGAAAAGAGAGCGCATCGTGTTGTTTTTCTTTTTCCACATTAGAACGCGCTCCTTTCCCGGAGAAGGCCCTAGGCAGAAATGGAAAGTCGCTTGACCTTGGCCTTGCTGGGGCCTCACTTTTCCTGCAAGTTCAGGCAGCCCCGCCTTTGCTCCAGGGGCTGGCAGGTTTGCTCCGCAGGCCCCGCCCCTCCCCCCGCGCCACCCCTGGGGTCTGGCTCCCTTCCTCTTTGTTGTCCTGTGTTTCCCACCGCATCACGGCCTGGGGCCGGCCATGCCGGCGGGCTCCCGTTTGTGGTGCAGGTGTGCGGAGCCCTAGGCCGTGTGGTCGCCACAGCAACTCTCCCCTCTAATCTGCTGAATATGAAAAGGGGGGGACCCAGAGAAAAGCCATGCACCCCCTTCAGCTCCATCCATGAGTCCCAAAGAGGGAAACAGGCTCCAGGCATTCCTGCTAACCCCCCAGCCATCGCCTGGGCAACAGTCACAGGGAGCTGGCGGCATGGCCTGGGGCAGGGGCCAAGGCTGGCCCAGTCTCAGCGTCAGCCTCCCCCTGTCTCAGTGTCCTGCGCCTCTTCTCCCACCCTGCGGCTCCCCAGAGGCCTGGACACAGCCCTGCCCACCGCACGCCCTGGGCTAGAACACACTTCTCCCCCAGACAGCTGTGTGTGTGTGTGTGTGTCCACTGAGGCCCAGACAGAGCTGTGTGTGTGTGTGTGTGTGTCCACTGAGGTCCAGACAGAGCTGTGTGTGTGTGTGTGTGTGTGTGTCCATTGAGGTCCAGACAGAGCTGTGTGTGTGTGTGTGTGTGTGTCCACTGAGGTCCAGACAGAGCTGTGTGTGTGTGTGTGTGTGTCCACTGAGGCCCAGACAGAGCTGTGTGTGTGTGTGTGTGTCCACTGAGGTCCAGACAGAGCTGTGTGTGTGTGTGTGTGTGTGTGTCCACTGAGGTCCAGACAGAGCTGTGTGTGTGTGTGTGTGTGTGTGTGTCCACTGAGGCCCAGACAGAGCTGTGTGTGTGTGTGTGTCCACTGAGGCCCAGACAGAGCTGTGTGTGTGTGTCCACTGAGGTCCAGACAGAGCTGTGTGTGTGTGTGTGTGTCCACTGAGGCCCAGACAGAGCTGTGTGTGTGTGTGTGTCCACTGAGGCCCAGACAGAGCTGTGTGTGTGTGTGTGTTTGTGTGTGTGTGTGTCCACTGAGGTCCAGACAGAGCTGTGTGTGTGTGTCCACTGAGGCCCAGACAGAGCTGTGTGTGTGTGTGTGTGTGTGTCCACTGAGGCCAAGACAGAGCTGTGTGTGAACCGATTTCCTCACCCAGAGTTGCATGTGTGCATGAGAGAGAGAGACAGACAGAGACAGATAGACACCTCCCCCCCCCCATTGATTCATTAGTTTGAGATTTTCCTGACTAGCAGCGTTTCAGATGCCCCGTGGGTGCTGTGTGCCACAGACGGGTTTTCTTATCAACCCTGGGTGTTTGGAAAAGAGCCCCTTGGCAGCTTGGGTGCCCTCAGCCTGTGGTGGCTCCAGGGTGCTCGCTCTCCAGACCCCGGGTGCACTGTAGCCTCCTACCCCGGCAGAGAAGACTCTCAGCCCTCATCCCAACACCATGTTGATGCAGCTGAGCTTGACACTGCTTACCTCAGCATTTTCCTTCCCTGTTTTTTCCCCCTTCTTTCTCTCTGTTTGGTTGAAAGACAGAAGGCTTCCTTGTGACCCCAGCCTTTTCCTATCAAATGACACTCAACCCTGGTTGGGGTGACTTATTTACTGGCGCTGTACCAGCAAAAACAAAAATGAACGTTCGCAACTCATAAATCCTTTGGCTGAGATAGCCACAGCGGCAGAGGTGGGATTCCGTGGAAATGTCCAGCCGACGCCTCGGGCTGCCTGGAAGCATGGGACCGAGTAAGTCAGGGGTACCAGAAGGGGGTCAGAGCAAGACAAGCAGCAGAGAAAGTGCTTGATATTCCAGGTGTTAGATGTGCCTTCTTCATTGGTGATTCTAAATAGCAGAAGAAAAAGAAGTTAATGAATCTGTGTCATTGGATTTGAAGACGGTACACTTGCCACACTCCATTCCCCCCCACCCCCCGCTGTCCCCCCCAGATTCATCTTGAAAATTAAACCATGCCCATCTTCAAGGTGCTGAAAGCCACCAGCCCAGAGAGACTGAACGGCAAAATCACAGCTTTCTCAGCTGCAGTGAAAGAAACTATTTTTACCGAGGACAAGAGGTCAAGAATGTTTAACAAACAAAATTGTATGTCATCCACTCCTAGATAATTCTCTAAGGACCTTCCTCCTTCCAGGCCCTCACTGAAAGTTAGGGCATGTCTCAGGCTACTGGGCCCTTGTTTTTATTTGTTTTGGAAATGAGCTGTTGGACATAAGCACTTAAAAAATTAATATAAACCCAGAAACACCTAACCACAGGCCCACTGCCTCTGGTTAACACTTCCCTACGTGACCACCTTGAAGTCAATAAGGAGCTATACTTTTTGAGATGACTAACTGTTAATTCAGCTTTTCTAGAGCAATCACCGAGCGTACAAGTTTCAGTCTCAGGGTGGAAATGAGGATTAGCAAGAAGTGATCAAATTAGGCATCAATCAAATATTTATGTATTGCCGAGTATTTGACTATTTGGGAAATGTTTGACTCTTTGACCACCATTGATTGTAGTGTTCCTTTAAATTTTTGTTTGGGTTACATAATCCTCAGAGAGATAATGAAGGACATTTATTTAATGACAAGTAGGTGGTGCTAACTGTTTACAAATGCTTGCTAATCTGAGGATTGAAAGGTCAAACCCACCCTGTAGGATCATGGAAGAAATGCTCTGCTCTGATGATCTGCTCCGATTAAGACAAACCACAAGGCCAGCGGTTCAAAACCACTAGCCTCTCCAAGGGAGAACGGTGAGGCTTTCTATAAAACTATGCAGTGCCTGGAACCTTGTAGTTCTACTCAGTCCTGTAGGCTCACTATGAGTAGACATCAACTTTGGTTTTTTGGTTTTGTTTTCAACACGTGGGGTTACCCTGAGTCAAGATCAACTCAAGCAATTAACAGCAACACACGTTTCTGTGATAATACAAAGAACGGGTTCATTTGTGTTTGTGTGCCTTATTTTTGCTGTTGTTTTTACTATTTTATCCTTTTCACTTGTATATAACTTGACCCTTGATGTCAACCAAGTCCACAGAAAAAAATGTCTTTGGGAAATAAGCAACATGATCGACTTGCTTTCTGAACTACCTGATAAAATGGGACCTTAGACTATTTTACAGAGCTCTGCATAATTGTCGTCTTGGAAAGCTGCTCCATTATCACACACTTTGAAATTCTTGCTGGGGATGAATTATACGGAAACAAATAGACAAAGATTAAGGCACTGTTTGCGAATGAAAGAGCTGCACAAAATGCGTTCACCTTGTTAATGTTGTTTGGTGCCATGGCATCTGTGCGGGCTCCTGGAGACCCAAGGTGCAATAGAGAGAATAGGGCCAGGGCCGTCAGCATCCACAAAGTTATCGCAATCTTTGAGCACACTGATGCAGTCACCGTGTTAATTACTTTTGTAACAAATAGTGCAAGAATCACCATAAACACAGAAAGTATTGAACCTCTGATTCACTTATCCTCTGTCAGTACTATGTCCTTCTCTTGGGGCCGGTTGCTACTGAGAACATGTCCAAAGTACATGAGATGAAGTCTTACTGTCCAGAGGAACATTCTGGCTCTGCGTTTCTTAGATAGATTTGTTTGTTCTTTTGGCAGCCCACGGTATGCTTGTATTCAATATTCTAATACCTCGATTAAAAGGCATTAACTCCCCTTTGGCCTGCCCTGTTTATTGTCCAGCTTCTGCATTCATATGAAACAACCGGAAAACCATTCGCTTGGGTCAAGTGCACCTGAGTCTTCAAAGTGACATCTTTCCTTTGGAACACTTTAAAGGATTCCTATGCTGGGTTCTGTGGAGAAGCAAAACTAGTTAAGTCAGTACAGGTGTATGTAGATGTCTAGTGAGCTTTATATCAAGGAAATAGTTCAGGTGCAGAGTTGACAAGTTCTAAGCCCATGGGTCAGATGCCAGACTGGAGGCTTCTCCTTCGTCGTGTAGCTCTAGGAGCTGATGAAACCCAGAATAGCAGGGTAAATGGCAGGTTGTGAAAATGAATACAGGCAAGGTCAGCAGGTAAGATAAGCTGCTGACCTACAGGTTGGAAGTTCATAATGACTTTCAGATTCAACAAACTCTAAGGTAGCTTTGCCAGAGCATTCTCATATATTGGAAACAGGCCACACCGCAAGGAAACTCAGTTTCAATTGATTAGATCCACAGCAGATCTCACCTTGAGGAACAACTACATCATAACTACTAAACAACTGAAAATCATGTTCCAGCTGAGAAGCCACACCACCTTAACACCCATCAACCCCAAACCAAACTCACTGCCATCCAGTCGATGTCTACTCACAGTGACAAGCTATTTGATTTCTTGTCAGCTCCGTCCATGGGCATTGATTGTGGATACAAACTTAATGAAGGTTTTCTCCATTTATAATGGTTCTTACACTAGTTCCCAATAAAGTAATGCAATCTCTGTGATTTAATCTAGCCAACATATTCTCTCTTGGATAGAAATACTGTCTTTAGTCATGATCTCCTCGGCGGTTCCAGTATGACATCAATGTTGTCTTCCAATCTCTACTGCTATGGATTATTACCTTGTGTCCCCTCCAGAAAGGTGTTGAAATCCTACCCACTGTGCCTGTGAGCATGACCCTATTTGGAAACAGAACAGTCTTTGATTATGCAGATGAGGTCATATCAGAATAATGTGATGTGGTAGTTACATAATCTGGTGTCAATTTGAGATTATTAAGAGTGAGGGGGTAGGGTTTAGTTTGTCAATCAGGTCACAGCTTGATGACCTCATTTAAAGGTGCAACAGAGATAAATAGCTCACTGGGGACCAGACCCACAGTCTCCCTGAAACACAGTCCTGTTGACAAGCCATATGGAACTACTGTGATGGAGCCAGAGCCCTGGAGCTGGAGGCGTCACGTGAATGACTTCCACCGCCACTGAGATCCACTACACTTTCCACCCACTGGCCTGTGATCTTCCTGCATTTGGTGTCATTGCATGTGCTGCTGGAGTCTGAAGAGGAATTTATAGACTGGTATTAGACATATGGACTACTATCAGACTTATGGACATGATCTAGACTAGGCTGGGATGTTAGCTTAACATACAATTACCCTTTGATATAAAATTATCTCTTACATCCATGCGAGTCTTTGTTTCTCTCGTCAACCCAAACTAACACATGCAGATTCAGCACTTGATCACTCACCAGTGTGAGAGAAAAAGAAAAGCAGAAGAGAGAGGACCCACACTGGAGTGAAGAAATCAGATCATGGAGATCTGTTAGGTCCCCTTGAGTTGGTTCTGACCCTGAGCAGCCCTATGCACAATAGAATGAAACACTACACAGACCTGCACTACTGTTCTTGCAATTGTTGCTTACCGTGCGAAGCCCATTGTTGCACCCATTGCGTCCATCCGTCGCATTGAAGGCCTTCCTCTTTTTCTCTGCCCCTCCGCTTTTCCCAGCGTGACGTCCTGCTCCAGGGAGTGATCTCTTCTCACAACATGTCTAAAATATGTAAGACAGAGCCTTGCCTTTCTTGCCTCCAAGGAGTACTCTGGGTCTACTTCTTCCGTGATAGACCAGTTTGTCCGTTTAGCAGTCCACGGCACTTTCAATATTCATCTCTAGCACCATAACTCAAATGCATTGATTCTTTTAAAGTCATCCTTATTCAGTGTCCAAGTTTGTCATGCATCTGAGGCAAGGGAAAATACCATGGCTTGGGTCAGACACAGCTGAGTCTTCAAAGTAAAATCTTTCCTTTTCAAAACTTTTAAGAAATCTTATGCACCAGATTTACCTGAAACAATGCGCCACCTAATGTCCCGACTGCTGCTTCCATGAGTATTGATTGCCCGCACAAGCAAAACAACATCCTCGACAGCTTCAACCTTTTCTCTGTTTATCATGTTACCTGTAGGTCCAGTTGTGAGGATTTTGGTTTTCTTTATATTGAGCTGTAATCTATACTGAAGTCTACAATCCTTGATCTTCATCAGCAAGTGCGTCAAGTCCTCATGTTCAGCACAGCAGGTGGTGTCATCTGCATATCTCTGGTTGTTAATAAGCCTTCCTCTGATCTTGATGTCACATTATTCATAATAGGAGGTACCCCCCCAAACCAGATTTTTTTTCAAAGCTATGTATTTCAAGTTCTTTAAAGCAAAAAAACCTTATCACCATCAAAGTACTCCCCATGACAATTCATTTGTCAAATCTGCAATCCCATTCCTGGAAACATTTTTCACACTCATCTGTTTGGATGACTGACAGCACCTCCCTCTTCTACATCATCAATTCATTGTCCTTTCATGTCCCGCTTCATTCACTGAAACAAAAAGAAGTTCATGAAGCGAGATCAGGTGAGTAAGGCATGTGGAGCAAGAGAGGCATGCTTCTTTTTGGCTGAACCTGTGCACTGAGATGACTGCATGAGCAGGTGTATTGTGGTGGCAGAACCAGTCTCGAGTCTGCCACAAAGCAGGCCTTTTTTGTCACACACTTCTATATAATCTTTACAAAACCTCTAAATAGAAAGCTTGATTAACAGTCTGACCTGGTGGAACAAAGTCACCAAATGAGCATAGTCTTCATTTTTTATTTCATTTGACAAGCTTGTCTTGGGTGAGTTGCTGATGGCATTTTCCACTGGCCTGATTGATGTTGCTTGGTGACAAGCCCTATTCCTTGTCACCAGTAACGATGCTGGGGAAAACGTCTGCTTGGCTTCATTGCTGTTGTTTCAAAGCATGCATGTTTCCCGTTGACACTCTTTTTGCCGGTCAGGCAGAACCCTAGCCGCAAAGCTTCCAGCAACATTTCTCACTCCCACATCTTCTTTTCAGTGGTCTGTCATCAATCTTGGAGCACAAAGTGCATGAATTTTGGCAACATTTTCATCAGTTCAGGAAGGTGATGGATGCCCAGAACAAGGTCCATCATTGATCGACATTTCCCCTTTTTTGAAACAAGAAAACCACTCATACACTTGAGTATTTTTTTTGCATAGCACTGTCCTTGTTAGCAGTGTTCTACATCACAACAGTTTCTGTGGCACTTTTCCCAAGCAGGAAACAAAATTTCACAGCTCCACGCTGTTCTTTTAAATTGGCCTTCACCAAAAAAAAAAAAAAAAAAAACAAGATTTAAGTGAAACTTCTATTACAAAAGAATTCACTGTGACCAGAGAGAACCTTCCCAGGTGATGCCACTGAGTGCGCTAACTAAGAGTGAGTTGCTTCATGCTTGCCTACCTGGAAAATGCACAGTACAAAAGCTCCACTCAGCAGAGCTTTTTTTCCTGTTTTTTTTTTGGGGGGGGGTTTAGTGGGGTGCCTTCTCTGATTATTTGCCCAGCATACAGATTGACAAGTATGTTGCCAGGACACAGCACTGACAAACTCTTCTCCAGATTGTAAGCTATGCAGTATTCCCTGATTCTCTTCTACTAAAAGCCTTTTGATCCATGTACAGCATCCTCACGAGTATATGAAGTGATCTGGGATGGAAATATATGCTTCTGTGAATCCAAAAATGTCAAGGAGTGCTATTAACACCAGGAGCCAAAATGAACACAGACTACCTCCCCTGACAGCCATGCCCTGAATCAGCCATGTAGTCTCCTAAATTATGGGAAAAGACAGTTGTGATATTTCTGTTATAACAGCCTTAGATCATTAGGACAATTCAGGGGGAAAAGAAGAGCAATAGGATTGTGTGTTGAAATAAGCTTCAAATTCTACTTAATTTCTGAATTCTTGTTTTTATTATTCTCTTATTCATTATTAAATCAATATTGTGGAAACACCTAAAATAACACATAAACTCCACAGATTCAAAGACTTTGTGGCTTTCAAGGGGAGACAGAAGTATAATAAATAATAGTGAGCTTTTATTGAGCTCTTTCTTTATGCCTGGTGCGGTGCTGCTACTCTTAAAACAACTTGATGACGTTGTTAATAGTATTTGTCTTATCTTTGAGAAAGATTTAAAATTCCTGACAAAAATTATAAGCCACCAATTTATAAAGCAATGTTTATAAAATTGACTGTGGATTCATGTCTCTAACCCATAAGTTCAATATTCATCTAAAATTCACTGTCATCAAGTCAACACTGAGTCTTAGAGACTTTATAGGATAGAATAGATTTGACTTGGGCTTTGGAGACTTCAGATCTTTCCAGGAGATGCAGCCTCCTCTTCCTCCTGGGGAGCAGCTGGTGGGTTTGAACTGCTAACAGTGGTGAGCAGCTCAGTGCATAACTCAGTACCTCAAGAGGGCTCTTTCACTAGGTGAAGACTGGGGCAAAGAACATAATAAATGAGGGGAACTAGATCCCCAAGATTATTCTAGAACCCTGAGATTATTCTAACCTCTTAGAGTTTCTAAGAACTTTAACTTATGTGGCAAATATAATTTGGAATAAAATACTTCAAAGACACTTCTGTGTGGTAGCCTTGAGGTGCTAAGTGAGTGGATGGGGGCTTGAATCCAGTTGCTCTGAGGGAGAAAGGGGAGGCAATGTGCCTCTGTAAAGGCCACAGTCTAGGACAGTGGTTCTCAACCTTCCTCATGCCACGATCCTTTTGTACAGTTCTTTGTGTTGTGGTGACCCCAACCATAAAATTATTTTCATTGCTACGCCATCACTGTGAGTTTTGCTACTGTTATAGATTGGGCGACCCCCATGAGAGCCGTTTGACCCCCAAAAGGGTCTCGATCCACAGGTTGAGAATCGCTGCTCTAGGAGAATCCTGTGGCGTAGTCTTGTTCTGTCCTACCAGGTGCATTGTCTTAAATCAAATCAAATAAATTAATTTAGCAGGTTCTGTCGATCAGCTGTGGCTCATGGTCACCTTATGTGGAACATAAGGAGAAACTATTGATTTCTGCACTGTGGTTCCCAACCTTCCTCATGCCACCACCCTTCAATAGAGTTCCTCATGTGTGGTGAATCCCCAACCATAGGATTATTTTTGTTGCTACTTCATAACTATAATTTTTTTGAATGGCAAAGGGGTTGCGACCCACAGGTTGAGAACTGCTGCTCTACATCCTCACCTGTTGTGACCATTATGTCTATCCAGCTCACTGAATGCTTCCCTTAATTTTGCCAGTCCTCCACTTTACCAAACACAACGTCTTTTTCTGGTGATTGATCTCTCCTGATGTCGTGTAAGTGAGTCAGCTATTTGCTATTCTTACTTTTGATTGAATTTCATGCAAGTAAATAAGCTTAACTGGGAAGACAAATAGTCGTTGGAAAACACTGTTAAAGGAAGAGATGTAGCGCAGGTGATACTGTAAGGCACTGCGGGAAGAAAGTACCCAATGTGAGAGTTGTGAAATATTAAGGGGCTTCCAAAAGTTCTTGGAAAGTGAAATTAAAAGATAATGGAACTTTTCCCCATAAACTTTATGAAGCTTCTTCATAATACTGGTGGCAAGAACATTTGCTCTCAAGTCATTAATAACCTCACAAAATATGAGAAGTCTACAAAAATCTTCTAGGGAAATATATATATATATATATATATATAATTTATTTTTTAACAGAAGATCCATCAAGATACTTTTGTAAGCAATGATATCAGTCAATCAGTTCATCCTTACAGAACTGAGTGTCCTGGGAATGTAACCATGTCAATGCAATCTTTTTTATATTATTACCTGCATAAAAGGAGCTCTTTCAAGTTTTTATTTTTTAAGATTAAGAAATGAAGAAGAGTTATAAAGAACCAAGCCAGGACTGTAACATAGATGCCTAATGATTTCCCATCTAATCGCTTGCAAAATTGGCCTTCTTTGATGAGAGGAATGAGCGGGATCATTGTCTTGGTGGAGAAATACTACGTGTAAAATTTTCTCAGGTGGTTTCTGTTCATTTTCTCAAAACACTCTAGCAATAAGCATATGTTATCAATTGAAGTCAACAAAGAAGATGCCTTGAGCACCCCAAAACACCTTTGCCACGGCCTTTGCTCTTAACTCGTCCACTCTTGCTTTTGACCCACTTCCACTTGTTGGTAGCTGTTGCTTTTATTGTGCTTTGTCTTTAGGATCATGCTGTTAAAAAACCGGTGTTTTGTATCCTATTAAAACTACTCCAGGATATGCATCAAGCTCTTGGTCCACATGTTTAAAATTTCCACAGAAAGTGCTGCTCTTGTTGGTAGCAGATCTGTATACAGCACTTTGGCACCCATTGAGTGGAAAGTTTCCTCAACTTTAATATTTCAGCTATAATTTTGTAAGCTGAACAGATTGAGATGTATGTGCAATTAGCTATCACTTCTGCTTCTAATTGCTGCTCTTCTTTAATTAGGGCATGAACAGGATTTTTTCCCCTCAGAAATTGATATGGATGTCCCACAGGTTTCATCTTCAACATCACCTTGTTCCTTTGTAAGATGAGTCATCCATTTGTAAGCTTGTGATTTCTTTGGGAATTCCTGCCACAAACATTTGTACAGCATCGAAGACTTCAGCATTCATTTATGCACAGTCACCAGCAATTTGTTATTTTTTTCTTGCTTCACTTTTACTAGAACTCATGTTGCTATGAGAGAGACTCTT
Source organism: Tenrec ecaudatus (assembly GCF_050624435.1). Taxonomy (NCBI): domain Eukaryota; kingdom Metazoa; phylum Chordata; class Mammalia; order Afrosoricida; family Tenrecidae; genus Tenrec; species Tenrec ecaudatus. The sequence continues at coordinate 14,206,649 of NC_134539.1, forward strand.
TGCAAGCTGATACCTTATCCTTGGGAAAGCTTCACACTAGACCCTGTTCAGGCAACTTGTACCAAGTTAGTTCACGTTGATTTTGGTGTAACATGTTTTGAAATTTTTGTGTTTTTTGCCATCATACACATTTTTCATCAGCTTTTGGATGATGCCTTGTGTATGGGGCAGTTGTCCATGGAGACTATTAGTTCATTGCTTCCCTCGACCATGCTTCCTTTTGCCAGGGGACCCAAAGAATTGAAATAGTGCCTTCCCCTGACTGATGTTACTGAATATTTTGAACAAAAATTCCATAGAAGCATCCTGATCCAAAGAGGGGACATACATGGCCGAATCTCACATTTTCCCAGATCCTAGACTTCTTGAAGCCATGGAAAAAGGGTAAGCCCTGACACGATTGCCCTGAGATAATCTTTAAACCTTCAACCAAAAATAACTCGCAAAGTCTTCTTAACCAAAAGAGAGTTTAGCTTTCTAGTTAAAAAAAAAAGGGGGGAAAAAAAAAGGATCTTCCTTGAACATTCGGCTCTTTTAAAAACAATTTGTATGGAATCAAAGTCACTACCGCACATGGGAATATCAGATAGAGACCTTCTGGTTAGTGAACTTGTTAGTGAGGGAGGGAAAACTAAGAAAAGAAAGGGAAGAAGGTTTATTCCTTGTTACCCTACATGTAGAAACTACTGAATTGATGTATCATTTGTTGTGAATATTATCAACAATAGTAACATAAATGAAATCTGTGTGTCTGTGTGTTTCTACTGGGCCTGTGGGTTAAGCATTGCACTGCAAACCTCAAGGTCACCAGGTCAAACCCTACAGCTGTTCTGTGAGTGAAAAATGATGTTGTGTGCTCCCCTAAAGGTTTAATCTCAGAAAAACTATCGAGCAGCTCTGCTCTGCGCGTTAGGGTCACGACAAGTCACTAACAACTAGAACTGACTCAGTGGTAGCAATATAAAATGAACACATGAGGAAGACTCCCAGACTTCCCTGAAAATTCTATTACCCTTTTATTCCATCTTTCCAGGAGAGAAGGGATAGCTAGATTGGTGATTTACTGTATCCTTGGAAATATGAAAGATTGGCTGTAACATGATTATATCTGTTTAATTTAGCAAGGTAATTTCAAAAACAAGGCAAAGGATAAAAGAAGAGGTTAGGTATTCATGGCAGATACACTAATTTCATTGTCAAATCCAGACAAGAGATGATGACAGTTCTGATTAGGTGGCATTTGGATTGAGGATGTCTGGCCTGTACAGAACAGTGTAAAGGAAATCATAACCATAGAGAATGGATCCTGATTGAATAAGAAAACACTGTCTAGTGTAAGACATGACAAAATAATCAAAATTTATAAACTGAGATGGGACTTGGAGGGAGGGGGGAAAATGAGGAGTTGATACCAAGGGCTCAAGTAGAAAGAACATGTCTTGAGAAAGATGATGGCAACAAATGTACAAACATGCTTGACACGAGGGATGTCTGTATGGATTGTGATAAGAGTTGTACGAGCCCCCAATAAAATGATTTATAAAAGAAAAAAAAACAGAAAGAAAGCACTGCCCCTTGGTTATCAATGATACAGAGTCCCCAATAAAATACAGAAGGGAATGAATCCTAAATTGGGGGCATGGATGACATTCACAGAGAAGAAAATTTTTGGAAGTGCAGATATTGGCTTAGTTTTCGGCATATCTGGGTTAAGATATAGACTATCCAAAGGGGATGCAGGAAGTAGTTAAAGGCACTTCCACCTTCCCACCCCCCACCCCAGGAAAGAAGTTTGAACCCAAGAGATAAAATTTTGAGTCATGCTTCCAAGGGAAGTTCTTTTCAGATATGTGAGCATATGGAACTCCAAGGGGAAAGAGTGATGGAAGGAAAAGATATGGAAGACAAGGACAGCCTTTGGAAACTCAGGGGAAATCCCGGGGGATCATTCAAAGAAGGCTGCAGACAATAAAAGAGGCTCAGTCAGTTTGCTAAGAACAGAGCCAGTCTTTCATAGCTCAGACACTCATTTTCTCCATAATTTCTCCCTGCAGCTTCCAATCCATCATCAGAACTAATCTACATTTTGAAACCATCAACCCATTCACTGATAACATTGGTCTTAAAAGTTCACACACCAAAGACACCTTGGCACTGTCAAGCTTTGGAAGCATTGCTCAGTTCCTCAGCTCAGCAGAGGTCACTGAGAACATGTTCCTGCCTGAAAGCTGCGGGTGCAGTCAAACACCGATTAGAAATGACATCTCTTGCAAAGACTTGCTCAGCCGAGGAGCTGAGCACAATCTTGATGAGGACGGAACATGAATTCTAATTACTACCCTTTGTTTGCTTATATTTGGTTTCAAGAAACACTTACTTTTACTTATTCAGCTGTTACAAGAGGGCAGGGGGTAGACCGCAAGAAGCAATACACACCCTTTTCTAGTAGTAAGCATTGAGAATTGTATTCAATCTTCTAAGGCACAATATTAAAAATCAAATTTTAAAGTGCAGTGTCTATGAGACTCATAGTTACTTATTTTCCATCAGTTTTTTAAAAAACATTTTATTAGGGACTCATACAACTCTTATCACAATCCATGCATACATCAATTGTGTAAAGCACATCTGTGCATTCTTTGCCCTCATCATTTTCAAAGCATTTGCTCTCCACGTAAGCCCTTTGTATCAGGTCCTCTTTTTACCCCCTCTCTCCCTGCTCCCCCCTCCCTCATGAGCCCTTGGTAAATTATAAATTATTATTTTGTCATATCTTGCCCTGTCCCATGTCTCCCTTCACCCCCTTTTTTGTTGTCCGTCCCCCAGGGAAGAGGTCACATGAGATCCTTGTAATCAGTTCCCTCTTTCCAACATTTTCCATGAGTTTTATCAGCATATGATCCATACAAATCAATAGTTCAATCATGTCAAGGAGAGTCGTACAATCATCAGCAAATCAGTTTCAGAACGTTTTCTTCATTCTTGTACATGTCGCTATTAGCTCTCATTCCCCCAGCCTCTCCTACCATTCTTCCAAGGGACCATTAAGCCAGTTACTGTCCTTTTAGATTTACCTATCCTGAATTTCATATGCAGAAAAACACTAAAATGCAAACACAAAGCTAATGAGAACAACAAAGTGAACTAGATAAAAACCTTAATAGAAAATAAAACAGAAAATATTAAAAATTAGAACAAATTTAAATGGATCCTAAGTGAAATCAAATTTAACTTAGCTGTATCTCGAACAATCTACTTTCCAATACAGTCTGCATGATAGTAAAGCTATTTAACTGGCTTATTTTTTTTTTCAGTGAAATTATTTGAAGATGATACTCAATAAAAATTGCAATGAAACAAGGAACACTACTGAAGCTTTCTTAGCTTTCTTTTTTCCTCACTAATATACGCCATAATGTGTTCTGGGTTAAAGTTGTGTTAACCTAGATATTAAGTGGTCCCTCTTAGGTCTGTAAATGTAAAGAAAGTGGATCCTTGCCCCTGGGGAAAAGATGTCCATCTCCTTTTGTTTGACTTAGCACAGGAGACTTTCTTATTGATGGTCGCTGCTTGGGAGGAAATAGCAACCTTAAACAAGAAGGCTGACACAATAAATCCTCGATTTCATTTCCTGAGACGGGCCTTACAAAGACCTATGCGTGGCTTTCACCTAGACTCTGACATAGCTACCCTTAGGCGGTGGGTCTCTCTGAGATGGATTTTGATCCCCAGAAGATGTTGGGTGACGTGTCTAGAGACATCTGGGGTTGCCACATCCAGGACGTGTGTCCTGGCACCTAGAGGACAGAGACCAGTAAAGTTTCAAATACACAGAAGAACCTCAAAAACAAAGACGTATTGATCCAAAGAGCCAATGGCGCTGAAGGTTAAAGTTTTACGTTAAAGGTCGAGAGTCACAGAGTCAAAGACTAGTATTGTCAGGAGAAGTAAAGGTAAATGATGGCTTTGATCTACTAGAAGCATTCTCTGAAACCAGTTTCCCCCCCCAGATGTTGTGGTTGATGGGTGCCACAAGAAGCAGCCCATTGGGGGAACAGAAACAAATGCTGACTAAGGGCTGTCACAGATATATGTATGTGTATATGTATGTATGTATGTATGTATGTATGTATGTAGCATAGATCAAACCCAAAGGATCGTACTGTGTATTCTCCACACATGGTTTGAAGATAACACTGAGTCTTCATCATGAGACCCAAACCACACTGAAATCACCCTAAGAAAGTTACTGGATGACAAAAGTTGCAATTTTGTGCCCTTGGTAAGCTGGTGGGCACTCTCTTTCACTAAATGTAACTATAGAAAGTAGGCTCTGCTCACCAGAAAAAAGATAAGATGCTGTCCAATAGCTATAAAGAAGACGCTGCTTCAGGCACTGCCTGTGAGGCCACTAATGGTCAGCAGTCACTTCCCCTCTTACACTGGGCTCACTAAGAAAGGACTGAACCAGTCAAGGTCTCTGCCTCTCATTTATCCACTGTAAGTCCTAACAAGCACACTGAATATGTTTAAGCACCTTGAACTTATGTAAGCACCTTGAATGTATGTAAGCATATTGAACATATATGAGGTCTCGCAGTAAAATGGCTATCATTTTCACTAATGTCTGCGTACCTATGGGGACTCACCCCCTATGCACTGTGACATGATTGGGACATATCATTTCCCCCTCAGAAATATTAAAAATATCAGGACAGCTATAATAGGCATGACGTAGACTGATTTTTCATTTTTTGTTTGTTTTGCCTTTTCATAAGAGGCCTTTGAAACACCTTGGTCCATTCAACATTAAATTTCCCACCCTGAAAGAGATTTTAGGTGGCATATTGATATGACTCTAAATAGCATTAAAATTAAATTTAGTGGTTCTCAACCTGTGGGTTGTTACCCCTTTGGGGATTGAACGACCCTTTCACAGGGGTCGCCTAAGACCATGGGAAAACACATTTCTGATGGTCTTAGGAACGAAGACACAGCTCCTCTATCCGTCTCCAGGCGGGTCCGCCCACATGCAGATACGCCCACATACAGGGTCCCCACCACATGACCTGTATGAAAGGGTCGCGGCGTCAGGAAGGTTGAGGACCGCTGCTCTGGAGAGTGAAGCGATGAACAGTAAGAAACTGTTGCTGTTAGCTGGTGTGCAGTTGGACTCCACTCACGAAACACTATCAAGTCTTGGGTGCCTGCATGATGAGCTGCAGAAACAACCTTTATGATCCTGAGGGCTGATCACGAGCTGATTTCTTATACGAATTGCTAGCTGTTCTAAATAGTCTGACACTGGTTGTTGTCAGCACTCTCCTGTCAGTCTGACTCCCTGCACGCATCAGTACTGCACCCTGGCCGGCACTGTGCCGGGCCACCATGGTTCTTGTGTGTGAGCCATGGATGCAGCCACTGTGTCCATCCTTCTTGGTCAGGGACTTCCTCTTTGCTCTGCCTTGCTACATTCCCAAGTAAGATATCCTTCCCCATGCAATGGACTCTTCTGATCACGTGCCCAAAGTAGGTGAGATGAAAGAAAGCTCGCCATCCTGGCATTCGACTGTACATCTTCTCAGACAGATCTGTTTGTTCTTCGGCAAGTTCATGGTACCTTCAATCTTCTCCCCCCACCTCATACTTCAAATGCATCCATTCTTCTTTGGTCTTCCTTACTCAATGCCCAACTTTCGCTTGCATAGGAGGCAATTGAAAATACCATGGCTAGGATCAGGAGCAACTTGGTCCTCAAAGCAGCATCCTTGCTCTTCAATACTGTAACGAGGTCTTGTGCAGCTGATTTACCCAATGCAACATGTCTTTTGCAATAAGTCTAGCTTCTTGGGTCTGTAAAAGTAGCTTCCCAATTAAATGCCTGGAGACCATTTGTTCCACGAGTGAGCCTACTGTCCAAAATTTTCGTGCTCCTCGGGCTGGGAATCCCACCACTCTATCATATGCTCTTGGTGCTGCTGCATCTGCTGTCATATGTCTCTGTGTCCTGCTTCAAGGGCGTTCAACATACAAGGACCAAAGGGTTCTAATGGCTTACTCTCTTCTTGTCTCTTCTATCTTGACGGTAGTGAGATTACCCGCATTCTGCTTCTGAGAGTTCACTGGAATGGCCAGGCTGACTAACCCCATTTCAGAGACCCATAGATCCTAGTCATAGTCCCACTTGGTCATGTGGTATGTTTTACCAAGACTTTGGCTGGAAGAACTATATAAAGTAATTTTGTATACCACAGATTCTATAAGCAAAGCATTGAACTATACAGGAAGCAGCAAAAGAATATAAAAGGAACATCCAGAGTTATTGGAACAAAAAAGAATTGTTCATTATGCAACCATTTCAAGAGATAATATGTGTTCAGGAACTGGCGGCACCAAATGAAAATGTGAAGCTTCAGGCATGGTTGGAAAACAAGTTTCCAGGAACTGACAGCATACCAGCTGAAGATGTTATGGAAAACAGATGCAACATTGGAAACATTCACTTGGAATATGCAAATTGGTTACCTGTCCAATCAACTGGAAGAGATCCATATAGGACTATCCAAATAATGGTTGTTCAGTATCATGTGAAAATCATTGAACAATGTCAATAATATCATATGCAAATACTAGCACATGCAAGTAAACTTAAGCTAAAGATAATTCAAAAATGGTTGTAGCTTTGCATCAACTTGAAAATGTCAGAAATTCAAGATTAAGCACAATGGTCAATTGTTAGACTGTGATACGAAAGGTGAGCAGTTCAAAACCACCAGCTGCTCCTTGGGAGAAAGACGGGGCTTCCAACAGTAATGAGTTGTAGTCTCAGAAACTCACAAGTGCAGTTCTACACTGTCCTATAAGATTGCTATGAGTCAACATCAACTTCATGGCAGTGAGATTTTTTTTTTTTGAGGGGAGAGGGGTTGGTGAAATAAGGAGTATTATTGCCAATGTCAGATAATACTGGGCTCAAAGCAGAGAATATCACAGAGATGTTTACTTGTATTTTTTTATAATACAGATCCATTTGATTGGATCATAACAAACTATGGTATCATTTGAAGAAAGGACTTCCAAACCTCTTGATTGTGCTCTTTGCGAATCTTTACACAGACTAAGTCGGTTTTTTGAACAAAACACAAGGGTTCTGCATGGTTTGAAATCGAGGAAGTTGTGCAACAGGAGTGTATCCTTTCACCAAACTGTTTGCTAGCCCAATAACGTAACAACTTGGACTATATAAACAAGAACAAGACATCAAGGCTGGAGGAAGATTCATTAACACCCTGTAATGTGCAGTATGCACAACTTGGCTTGCTGAAAATAGAGGACTTGAAGCACTCACTGATGAAAATAAACTATTACCACGTCAGTGTGCTTTATCTCAACATGAAGAAAACAAAAGTCTTACAATCGATATTTGGATCAATAATTGAAATGATAAACAGAGAAAATATTGACTTTATCAAGGATTTCATTTTATTTGTATTCCCAATAATTGTCAAGGGAAGCAGTAGTCAAGATTCCAAATGATTATATTTGATACATGTGCTACAAAAAGACCCCTTTAAACTGCTTAAAGGAAGAGATATCACTTTGAAAATTAAGGTATGTGTGATCTAAAATGTTTTCAATCTCGTATGCATGTTAAAACTGGACAAAGAGTAAGGAAGACTAAATAATTGATTAATTTGAATTATTATGCTATTGCAAAGTATTGGATGTATTATGGGTTGTCAGAGAAATAGACAAGCCTGAGAAATCAATCCCAGGAGAAGGACACCACGCTTGGTAAAATAGAGGGGCAATGAAAAAGAGGAAGACCTTCAACAAGATGAATTGACACTATGGCTCCAAAGATGGGCTCAAACAAAACCAAAAAAATGTGAAGATGGTACAAAACCAGGTATTGTTTCCTTCTGTTGTACATAAGGTCACTGTGAGTCAGAACCAATTCGATGGCATCTAACAACATAGCATCTTGCCAGACACTCATTAGAAGAAAGAATTCTAAGACTCAGTCTCATGTACTTGGGACATGTTTTTAGGAAAGACAAGTCCCTGGTAATGGAGACTAGGTTGGATAAAGCAGAGGGGTTATTGGGGAACAAAAAGGAAGTCCCCTAGATTGCCACAGTGGCTGCAACAATGGTCTCGTCCAAAATATTGATCGTCTGAGTAGCTGGAGACTGAGTTGTATTTTACTTATTTATTTGTAAGGTTAGTCAGAAGGCTCAGAAAGATGAAGAAGCCCTCACAGCATGACTGAGATGTTATCTTTATACGAGTTTAGAATCAGTTAGCCAATTTTAATAAAAGATACTGTTGTGGGTTTGATTGAGATTGTGTAGAATACAGAGATCAATTTAAAGAGATGAAGAAATTTTAATTTACTCAGAAATATTTATAAACTGGAAATCAGTCCATCCCTCCTATGTTTCTGCCTGTCAGTCTGGGTAGACTAGAGAAACAAATTCACAGACACTCATGTGTATAGGAAAAAGCTTTATATGCAAGAACAGTTGAATATTAAGAAAACATACCAGCCCAGTCCAGATCAAGTCCATAAGTCCAATATTAGCCTATATGTCCGACCCCAACGTATAAAGTCTTCTTCAGACTCACAAATCACATGCAATGATGCCAAATGCAGGAAGATCACAGACTAGTGGGTGGTCAGTCTTGTTGATCCAGTGGCATTGTTAGCATCTCAGCACTGGCAGGGGTCTCCATGTGGCTTCTCCAACTTCCCGGGCTCTGGCTGAATTAGGTTTATCTTCATATGGCTTCTTGTCAGAAATGTCTTTCAGGGTGTGAGCAGAGAGAGAGTGTGTCTCCCACCTCCAAAGAGGAATACAGGAATTCCCAGAATCCTCAGGAGAAGGCCATGCTCACACAGAGGCCTCACTGGCTAGGACCTGATTGACAGGCTAGACTCCACCCCTTCACTCTGAATCCTCAAATTGACCCCCAGATTATATAACTGCCACAATGCCCAAACTTCTTATCACTACTGAGTCAATTCTGACTCATAGCAACCCTCTGCATGGTTTCCATGGCTTTAACTTTTTTACAGGAATAGACTATCTCATTCCCTTCTCCTGTAGCAGTTGTCCAGGCTTGAAACACTGACATTATGCTGAGCAATTTGAATCTTACATGACAGTACCATCACGGATAATGAGGAAGAGATGAGGAAACTTGTGTAGAACATTTAGACCAACGTGTAGCATTGGATACATTCTGAATTAATGATCCCACCCGCCCTTTCTTTAATCCTTGAGCATGTGCCCCATTTCTTAAGGAATAACATCCCAAAGCCTCCACGTGCTCTTCTTTTCCATCTGCCATCTCCTCTGCCATCACTCCAACCACTCCAACTCCTTGCTTGACCTTAGACCATACGGCTGTCTAGTCTCCACACATTCCTACCATTCTGGGAATCTGTACCTTGATGTGAGGAACTCCATTGACACAGAGGTAAAAGTGTTTGGTTGATAACTGAAAGGTGAGTTGTTGAAGTCCAACAGCTACTCTGAAGGATGAAGATGTGACATCTGATTCTATAAAGATGTGGAAACCCAATGGAGGCAATTCTACTTTGTCCTATTGGTCATGATAAGCAGGAATTGAGTCGGTGGGTTGGAGTTCCGGGGACTTTTTGTCCATTTATGCAGTCAGGGTGGTGCAGCAGTGATGAGCTGGGCTGTAACCCACAAGGCCAGCAGTTCAAACCCACACACTGCACTGCAGGAGAAAGACCAGGCTTTCTACTCCCTTAAAGAGTTGCAGTCTTGAAAACTCACTGGGCCAGTTCTATTTTGTCCTGTAGGGTACCTATGGGTTTGAATCGACGAGATGGTAATGCGTAATCAGAGCATTTGTACACATTGTCCTCATTTCCTAGAAAGAGGGATTTTCTCTTTTCTTGTCAGTCCTTGTTATCTAACCTCCTAAACCCACACCAACAAAACAAAACAAACAAGAAAAAACAGCTCTCAAGTCAAGTTGTTTTAAGGTGTGGTAGTAAAGCTCACTGTTTTTCTAAGCTTTAATGGCATATGCATGAGATTATAATTCTATGCTTACGTATCTGTCTCCTCCTTACCGTGAGTTCCCAAGGCAGGTGTGTGTGTGTGTGTGTGTGTGTGTGTGTGTGTGTGTGTGAATATTTTCAAAGTAGGACCAAGTGTTATTTACTTTCATGGTCTTTGTGTCTAACACAGCAGCTAATGCATTGTATAAGCACAATAAGTAGCATATCAAAGATTTCATTTCATACACAGCACAATTGACATTTATATTTGGTAGGTAATTCTACTTGCTCTCTGCCTTGGGCATAACATTTTCTAAAAGGAGACAACACCCCATTTCAGTAATATGTATTTTTTTCTGTTTTTGTTTTTGCCTGTAAAGTTTGAGCTTGCAAAGAATTACTTTGAGACAATAAAAACTGACAATTCCTGCCCGGTTCCAAAAACAATCCAGAACTGTGAATGCTCTGGGCACAAAGCTAAAAGGGAATCCCTGTCTTCTGCTGCCTTGGCTGCTGCATGCATGGGGGTCTGGGAAGGAGCAGCAATAGCTCCCCTAAGGCATTGCCAAAGAAAGTCTTTATAGAGAATGGGCTCCTTGTTACAGCAACGCTGAGGGGATGTGAGCGACACTGAAAGGAGGCACCCAAATAATTCCCTGGGCAACCTCAAAGGACCACCACAATTCCCCTGTGTTCAAGAGGAACCCCCCCCCCATCTAGTTTGAGGAAACAACCCCTGACCAAAAGCATAAGGCTCCCCATGGGAGGACCCCACAGGAAATGCCTCTTTGCTTCACTGGGGAGCACAACCCTTCAAGTTTCCAGAGAGATGTGTTTGTGGTTTACCTAAAGGTAGAGATATTCGCCCTTGAACCCACACGTGAAATAATTAGCTTCCCCAGTGGTCAAGTTTGCCTTTAGACCAAAATGTTTATAGTCAAGAACGGCATACAGATTTGACAAGGGAAAATCTCCATAATTCAGGTCTAGAAAAATTATCCCTAATCCAGATGCGAGAGAAAATAAATTGAGAACATAAAATATTTTAAGTCTACTCCCATGATAGGCCAAACCCAATATTATGGTGAGCCAAGGCCCCTCTAAAGAGCAAAGTATTTTCCTGAGCGAAGTAAATAACTTCTTCCTAAGCATGAAATGTTACTCCCCAGAGGCTATTTTAGTTGCCTGGAGTTTCTGTAAGATTGAGATTGTTTCATAAGTTTGAGCTGAATCTTGTTTCTTTTTCCATCTCCCAGCCTCTTGTCCAAATAGTACTTTCCCGAAGGATTTTTGTTGGGTGGTTGTTGCTTTTTATAACAAATTACATCCAGTTGGAGTCTTCATAAATACATGATTTGATTAAAATTTAAAAATGATAAGGTCCAAAAGACAGACATGAGTTAAGAGAAAAGAAACCAAAAACATCCAAAGTTAAAAGCAGATACTATAAACAGAAATCTGTTTTAACACTTGAGTAGCTTGGTTTTCTTTCTAGCTATTGCTTCTCACTGGCAAGCAGAACGAGGAACTTACAGCCCCGAGGGCAAGAAGCACTGTGCTAGAATTCTGCCTTTGCAGAGGGTGCTTATCGACCCCCTAGACGACATTACTCAACTCTTTCATTTGTGCTGGTGTCGTAAATAAGGACTACCCAAAGTGAGCTGCCAGTTTGCAATCAAACTTCATTTTTATGTGCACTATAAGCCATAATATGCACAACTTCGGCCAAATAAAATATGGATTTTTATAATGTGTGCATAGAATGAAAGGAAACAGAAATGTCGAGGTTTGGTTTCATTGTGGTTCCTCAAATACAGCTAAAACCTAAGAAACAAGGAAACCTAGGAAAAGACCATCCCAGTTTTCTGAGTCACATAAAGCATGCAATCTAGTAGGCTGTTTTTATATTTGTACAGCGACTGAGAAGTCAGAATCAAATTCAAAGTTTATTAAAGGCATGTTAATTACATTGATTTATTCAGATTTGGGGTTTTTTATATGACATTCTTTTACTCTCTTATCATAGGAAATACTTCACAAATGCCTTTATTATTGTTATTATTATTCACTTCTATTATGTTGCAATTTTTTAAAATTTAGGGACATTGAAATGGTTTTTTAATCATTTTATTGGGGGCTCATACAACTCATCACATTCTATACATCATCCCTTGTGTCAAGCACTTTTGTACATTTGTTTCCCTCAACACTCTCAAAACATTTGCTTTCTACTTGAGCCCTTGGTATCAGCTCCTCATTTTTCCCCTCGCTCCCCTCTTCCCCATGAACCCTTGATAATTTATAAATTATTATTTTGTCATATCTCACACCATCTGATATCTCCCTTCACCCGCTTATCCACTGTCTGTCCCCCAGGTAGGAGATTATATGTAGATCCTTGTAATCTGTTCTCCCTCCCTCCCTCACCTCAACATTCTCTTGCATAAATAATGAGGCGTGAAATGAGTTCGTGAATTAGGTGGTAGGTGTATGCTCGCTTTTAAAGAAACTTCTCAACCATTTCTGGAATGCTTCTCTTGCTATTGTTTTGTTGCTGTCGATCAGCTGTCTCTCATGATGACCGTAGGTAAAACAGAACGAAATGCTCTCCTGTCTTGTGCCATCTTCCCCATACTTGTGATCTCGGAATCCATTGTCTTGCTATTGTGTCACTCCATCTCATTGAATGTTTCCCTTATTTTTCTTGGATCTCGACCATATACAAAGCTCATTTCCTAGGGATTAGTCAGTCATGGGGGCATGCCCAATGAAAGTGAGTCGGAGCGGTACCACACTCACTGCTGAGGCTCATCCCGGGTGGATTGCCTCTAACACTGGTTGGTTCATTCTTTTGGAAGTCCATGGTATACTCAACATTCTCTATGAAAGCCAGTTCTACTCTCCCTTTGAAGTTCCACATTGCTTCATTCTCACAGTTCTGTATACCACGTTTCTGGATATTTACAAGTCTTTTATGGTGTCTCACAGTGATTTTGATTTCCCTAATGACAGTGGCAAGCATCTTTTCAGCATAATTTGCCAATTTATTTACCATCTCATCCTGCTCTGTTCAATTGCTTTTTCAAATATTTCCCTCATTAAAAAATTGTTTCATTGCTTGTATTATCAACTTGCAACCATTATTGTGGCTATAAGTTTTCTATAAGATGTATATTGTGCAAATATCTAGTCCTTATGCAAATCTTGTATATTCATTTTGTTATCAGTATCTTTGAAGAGCAGAAGTTTTCTGATTTAAATGAAATTCCATTTGTCAGTACTTTTCTTTAACGGTTTGCGCCTTGTGTGTTCTCTATAAGAAATCTTTGTCCGCAGATGGACATTGGGCCTTTACTCAAGTACTTCCTCAATGCAAGAACACGTTGTTCATTAAATTGGCATTCCATGATGCACACCTTCCTGACACAATCGCTAAAGACAAATGTGTGCACAAGCAAATGTGGTGAAGAAGCTGATGGTGCCCAGCTATTAAAAGATATAGCATCTGGGTCTTAAAGGCTTGAAAGTAAACAAGTGGTCTTCTAGCTCAGAAGCAACAAAGCCCACATGGAAGAAACACACCAACCCATGTGATCACAAGGTATCAAAGGGATCAGGTATCAGGCATCAAAGAACAAAAAATCATATCATTGTAAATGAGAGGGGGTACAGATTAGGGACCCAAAGTCCATCTGTAGGTAACAGGATATCCCTTACAGAAGGGTTGCGGGGAGGAGACCAGCCAGTCAGGGTATAGTGTAGCAACAATGAAACATACAACTTTCCTCTAATTTTTAAATGCTTCTTCCACCCCTCCCCACCATCATGATCCCAATTCTACCTTAAAAATCCAGCTAGACCAGAGGATGTACACTGGTACAATTAGGAACGGGAAACACAGGGAATCCAGGACATATGATCCCTTCAGGACTAGTGGTGAGAGTGGCAATACCAGAGAGTGAAGGTAGGATGGGGTAGAAAGGGGGAACTGATTATAAGGATCTACATATAACCTCCTCCCTGGGGGACAGACAACAGAAAAGTCGGTGAAGGGAGGGATATGTCAGGCAGTGTAAGGCATGACAAAATAATAATAATTTATAAATCATCAAGATTTCATCAGGGAAGAGGAAGCAGGGAGGGAGGGAAAAATGAGAATCTGAACCCAAGGGCTTAAGTGGAGAGCAACTGTTTGAAAATGATGTGGGCAACAAATGTACAAATGTGCTTGACACATGGATGGATGTAAGGATTGTGATAAGAGTGGTATGATCCCCCAATAAAATGATTTTTAAAAAAGCAGAAATCTCTGCCCATTCCCAAATCACAATGTTTTCTTCTATTTTTCTAGGTATTTTATAGTTAACATTTACTCTGAGGTTGTTTTTTAAATATATATATACATATATATGATGTGAAAGAAAAGATGATAGACTTTAGTTATAGCTAAGACTTTGGAGGTTCAAGTGTTTTAAAATATTTTTTGATTCAAATAATGCCTAGAAATAAAGAGGAAAAAATGAAAGAAAGGGAGGTAGGGAATTTAGAACCTATCTGAAAAATGGATTAGCTGCATTGATCACTAATGATCAAAGACCAGATAATTGTGCCGTGTGGGTCCTTTACCTAGGCAATGGTTTGAACAAAATAAAGGGCTACTGCATGGTTTAAAATTAGGAACAGTGTGCATTTCACTCGCACCCTTTCACCACACTATTTAATCACTATTCTGAGCAAATAATCAAAAAGATTGGACAATATGATGACAAACATGCTGTGTTAGTCTGGGTACTTTAGAGAAACAAATTCACAGAAACTCATGTATAAGAGAGAGTTTATATAAAGGTTAAGTGCACATCAAGCAAATATCTCACCCCAGTGCTGCCCAAGCCCATAAATCCAACAATCCAAAAAGTCCTCCTCCATCTCACAAAACACACACTATGACATCAACTGCAGGAGGAAAGCCAAATAAGTGAACATGTAAGCATCTTAGCACTGGCAGGGGTCCCATGTGGCTGCTCCAGCACCCAGGGCTGCATCAGGGTAGGCCCATGCAACTTCTCCTTGGGGATGTCTTACAGGAAGTGAGCTTTGCCAGCTGAAGCAGGGAACTAGCTAAGGCAGCTGCACCCTGGTCCGACTATCACAAAGCAAGATACCCGAGAACTAGAAAGGTGAGGCTCACTGAGCCATTTATCTCTCGACCCCACATCTGTTTATCAGCAAGGTTGGCACAATAAACTTGAACTGACTCACATGGCATCAGGATCGGAAGAAGACTCGTTAATAATCTACATTATGTAGAATGATACAACCTTGCTTATTGAAACCCAAGAGGACTTGAAGCATTTACTGATGAAGATCAAAGACCATACCTTTCCATATGGATTTCATCTCAACCTTAAGAAAACAAAAACATCACATGGGAACCAATCAGTAACATCATAATAAATGGTTTCACTTAATTTTACTTGGGGCTATAATAAACAGCCATGGAAGCAGGAGTCAGGAAACCAAAGGCATGCTACAGCATTGGGGAAATCAACTGAAGAAGACCTCTAAGTTCTCTAACAGTGTTCATAAGTACAGAAGTCACTTTGAGGACTAGGGTGCCCTCGACTCAAGCCATACTATTTTCAATTGATTCTTATGATGTATATGAAAGCTGGACAATTAATAAGAAAAACCAAAGAAGAAGTAATACCTTTGAAATTTGGTGTAAGGGATGAACACTCAGTATATTATGGATTGCCAGCAGAATGGACAAATTTGTGTTGGACAAAGTGCAGGCAGCATGTTTCTTAGAAGGGAAAATGGTGAAACCGTTTGTCACATATTTTGGGAAGGTTTTCAGGAGATACCAGTTCCTGGAGAAGGACAGTATGCCCGGTAGAGCAGAGAGGCAACTCAATTAGGAAGTTCCTAAGAAAATGGATTGACACAGTGGTTGCACCAATGGACTCAAACTTCTCAATAGTTGTAAGAATGGTTTATTCTGTCATCCCTAAATTCAGAATGGGGGCACCAACACAAACTTTGAGCAGGTGAATATGTAATGTATAGCAGATTTAAGTTAATTAATCTAGAGGTGGAAATTAGGATACCTTGGTGGAAAAGATGGTGGAAAGTTATTAGTGCCAATGGCAGAGTTCTGATATGGTAATAATTTGACCAGATGTGGTAGAAAAAAATTTTTTTTTTCAGAGAAAAGGGCCAGGGAAATTTTAAGGAGAACTGACTTTAGATTCATTTAAAATTAAGTATTTATATAAATGTAGGTGTGTGTGTGTGTGTGTACAGCAAGGAAGCAGATGGACTTTGGGCCTCTACTTAAATCTTACATCAGTACAAGAATGGTAACTTCTGACAATGTGGCATTGTAGGCTACTTACCCTCCAGACATGATTGCTGAAGACAAAATGGGTGCATAAGCAAGTAGGGTGAAGAAAGCTGAAGGTGCCCAGCTATTAAAAGATATAGGGTCTGGGGTCTTAAAGGCTTGCAGTTAAATAAGCTGCCATCTAGCAGGGAAGCAACAAAGCCCACATAGAAGAAGCACACCGGCCTGTGTGATCATGAGACGTCGATGGGAATAGATATCCGAAGGCAAAAATTAAGCAACCAAATTGATGGGAAGGAGCATGGATGTAGTGGGACCCAAAACCTACTTGTAAAATAATTGGACAGTCCACCCCAGAAGGGCCAAAAGGAAGGGATGATAAATCCAGGGTGAATTCTGATGAAACACATAACTCCTCTAGTTCTTTAATATTTCCTCCCCCTGCTACCATGGTTTCAGTTCTGCCTAATTAACCTTGTTAGATGTGTGTATGCTCTTTGATAAAATTAAGAGTATTCAATGCATGAAAGTTAACGTAGATAACCCCTCAGAAAAAGGAATGGGAGTAACATTTTCCTGAGGGTACAAGGAGAGAGGTGGGAGGGAGGAGCTGATAGTGATGATGATGGTAAAACCTCCCCCAAGGGGAGGGAACAATAGCATTATAGGTGAATGGATATATTGGATAGTGTAAGATACAGAAAAATATATATGTATATATAATAGTAATAAGGATTTGGGGGAGAGGGTTAGTGATAAAGGGAAGCTGATATCAGCTAATTGTGGTAACAAGAGTCAAATACTGCTTGATGTGACTGCACTATGGAATGTTATGATATCTATAAGAGTGTCCGATAAAATTATTATAAAAAAAAACTTAAGTGTTTGATTGATTAAAAACTTTGGAGCTGGTTGTCAATATGAACTTTGTACTTACTAGTCGATCCCTTGACGCCTCTGTCACCCTCGCATTATTTTTTGTAAATTGACATAAGACATTCAAATGTATCCATTGGATCACTTTTTTTTAAGTGCCCAAAGTGACAGTGCCCAGAAAGACAACTCTCCAAGTGAACACAATTCAAAGCAAAGATGATTTTAACCCTTTCCTACCATGTTCACCGTGGCTTGAATTCAGCTCACTCAAATGCAGTAATTTAAGCTCCAGAAGGACATTTTAAAAAGCAGTCAATTTCATCTAGATTGCCAAAAAGAGAGACACTTAAAGAACTCAGAGGGTTGTCTGGTCAGTTTCATCTTGGCCCAATGATAGATTTTCTATCATGTTTATCATTGAGAACACTAGGCTCTGGGTATTGTAGGGTCAGGTATTGAAAGGGCTTCTAGCTGTACTGTACTGGGCTCGGGCTTCTGGCAGAGAATATGAGCATTCCCACTTGGCACAGAATTCCCGTCATGCCTCCTTCCTCTTCTCCCCACTCTTTAGTCATTAGAATGTCAGGTAAGCTTATTTTCTCCTGGCATTTCAAAAGGCAACAGTTAATTTCCTTTCAGGTGGGACTCGCCCACCCCCCCTTCTTCTTCCTTGGTTTGGTTTTGTTTTAACAGCAAGTTTTGCTGAAAGTGCTTTTATGCTTGTACAAATCTAGACAAAGAAAACTTTTATGCAAAATAAACAAAATAGAATGTCCTGAGCCAGGATTTCTTTGTGGGACATGTTCCTTAGGCTATTTCTGAGAGGGTATTTATGGATGTCTGTTTATCCCCTGGAGTCTGACTTCATCTCTGGAAGAAATGAAACGGCTCTGTGTTTAGTACACTGGTCTACCACCGCTGGGAATGGCGGGATGTCAAATATTTACCCCTGTAGGATCGAATAGAAATCAGAGATGCATAGTGCAAGGAACTGTCAAATACAGGGCCTGTAGAAATTAGCAACATTTCACAAAGAAAGTGCAGCCTTTGAGAAAAACCCCTTGCAACCCAATGGAGCTGCATTAGAAGGGGAAGAAATTGCTGCAAAATACGCAGAGCCTTGAATCAGAAGTGCACCTTACATCTCAGGCCTGCCTCAGCGACCACACTCGTCCGTGTCTTCACCGAGCGTAGTACCAGCCCTAGAAGGAGAGAGTCTGATACTTTTGCTTTCTTTCTTTGGATTGTAAAGGGGTGCTGCACCTTGTCTTTCCCTCCTGTATGCTTCCTTCGCTGGGAGGGAAAGAGGGCAGAAGCTAGGAGGGCAAACAGAGAGAGCCGGAGTCAGGTCAAGGACCTCTTTGTACCTCTGCAGACGCACACAACCAGGGAATCAAAACTAGATGTTTCTCATAGATGTCACATTGGGAAATATAAAATACCCCCAGGACGTTTTGTTTTAAATCGCCAGTGCTCCCCATGTCAACCTCCGCCCCACCCCATGGCGCCTTCCTTTTGGCACGATGCTTCCTTCACCGTCCAGGCATAAAGCTACGCTAAAAAGGTGAAGTCCAATAAACCCCACTACAATCAGGGCTTGTAAAATAATCGTGGTCGTGAACAGCGAGGAACGGGGCCAGCCACTAAGCTCCCAAGGGCATGCAGCGGGGAGGGGGTGCTGTAAATACGATTCGAGTGGGCTGTGTAACCTTAGCTGCGCTTGACAATCCACAGGGCCTGGGGCAGGCAGTGGGGTGTGCGCTCTCTCTCACTTGACAGGCCTTTTTAATGAGGTCGGGGCTGGATAACCTCCTTAGCCACTTGGGGTCTCTGCTTGGGTGGAGGCTTTCCCACTCTCAAAGGCTGGCATTATCGAGAAGCAAGGACAATCCTATCTCCACGTAAGGGCTAGAGTGACGCGAAATTCCGGCCGGCTCTGCTCAGTCTCAGGGCCAGCCTCTGTCTGAGCGTCCCAGCGACAGACGGACTCAGGGCTTGGGAACGCGGTCCTCCTTGGCTCCCGCGGCCTGGGTGACAATGACAGCATTTGAAAGGCAGCTCTGCGCCGCACAAAGTTTAAAAGTAAACGTTTGGCAGATTGGGCCCTCCTCGAGTTTGGCAGCAAGAGTATCATCAACAAAGGAGCATTACTTATAATTGTATTTAAAATTTAAGTCCCTACAGACAAGAGCTGCATTTGGCTGAGAGGCCCCAATGCTGTTTGTCCCTTTGCACGAAAGGGGACCCAGCTTAAACAACCAGGGTTTGTTTTAATTAGTGCTGCAAGCAGCGTCTCTCCACCACCACCACTCGGTCCCCCGCCCTATCTCTCCTTTCATTCCTTCCCCCTTTACAATAGTCGGTAACCCCCTCGGCTAAAAATTGTTACTTAAAAAAAAAAACCCCACAGAAATGAAAAGAAAAGAGCCAGGCAGAGACACTACTTTGAAAGAGCTTTTCCAGACTCACCCGAGCTGTCTGCAGGGAGTGAGGGGTGGGGGGCTATTATTACTTGAATAGGTTTCAACTCCAGGGATGTCCCCCAAGGTTAACAAGATAGTTCAGTTAAAAATAACATTAAATTCTTCTCCCCACCCTTTGCCCCAAAGGATTAAAAAAAAAAGAAAGAAAGAAAAGAAAAAAACACCCACATTTAAATAACATCAAGGATCTAGTTTAAAGTGACAAAAGCCAGGAAACTCAAACTTAAGGGAAATCAAAGTTCTATCTTCAAGCCATGTCTTGGAGGGTGGGGGAGGAAAGCGACTCAAAGGAGAGAGTCACAGATGGAGTGGGAGGGAGAGGGTGTGAGTTCTGAGGCAGCTGGGAGGAGCACAGTTTGTTTCGTCGTCCTGTTCACAGGGAGAACCAAGTTCAGGTGGGAAGAGAGGTTGGTCCGTGTGGAAGTCTGCCGTTGCGATGTGGCAGAGGGAAGCCTTTGACTCTGACAGTCAGCCAGTCTTTGTCATCTGATTGCATGTGTCCGGGGTTTTATGTGCCCCATTCTTTTACCCTTTGTGGTCAGATCCGCACATTGCACACACAGGGGGAAGAAAATCAGTCTTCATTTTCATTGAAATCATGTTAAACTGGAGTTTTCTTTTAAAATGAAATAAAATAAATTAGAAACCAACAGCAAACACAAAAGCAAGCCGCTCCAAAACAGTTGCCCACAAAAACCAGTTTCAAGTCAGGGCAACTTGTGTGCTGCAGAGTAGAGAGGCGCCCCAAGGTTTTCCAAGGCTGGACGAGTCGTTTTTCCTGAAGCACCTCTGGGTGTAATTAAACTGCTAACCATGGGTTAGTAGTCAAATGATTAACCAGTTGTGCCGCTGAGGGACTCCTCTAGTTAAAGAGACAGAAAGAGAGAGGTGCTCAAATGGAATGCAATATTCATAAAGCATGTGACATCCATGGCTCATTAGACCTATCGTGTGACAGCCATGGTGACATCAGAGGCTGGCAGTACAAGACCAGTGGTGGAGGCTGGCCGGGGACCTATATACGCACTGGCCTTCAAGTTGTACACTTCTTTAAACTAATTACTACTCAAATATAGGTAGTGGAAATATTTTTTTAACTTAAAACTTGCAAAACCTTTACAATACCAAACCACTTTAATCTGTTATTTTGGTGCATACTTTTCAAACATCAGATGCAAGAATTTTACACGTGTTTTGAGAAGAAATGTTGAGTGAGTTATTTTGTTCGTGTGATCTGCATTCATGGGAAATAGCAAATAAGCTTTATCTATTTAGCTAGTTATTTTTCCATTTTGGAAAACAATGTGATATTCAACCAGTCACCAGTGTCACTTTATCTCCCTATAAGTCAAGAGAGAACATTTCTATTTGTTGTTTTCCTCATCCTAAGATGAACTAGTTATAAACACCTCAAAAGAACCTTTTAAACTCTCACATCTTCTGTTAGATATATTTCCATATGCTCAACACTGATGAAATAATCATGGAGCTAAAGAAAAGGAAGAAAAACAGCAACAAAACACTGACTGCCTACTATTTGCTGGTGGAAACTTTAAGAAGCCCTCCCATTTCCTTCCATGTGTGATCTAGCATCTTCGCAGAGAATCTTTGGGACCGACATCTACAGTAGGTAAAATGGGGCTATGGGATAGCCACAGAAACTGTTGTCACCTCTCATGGCTCCAGTATAGACCGAGAGCTCTGCGTCCAGCCCACTGGGTGCCTGAGGAACTCCTTCATGTAGAGATCCTATATGACCCTGTTCGATGGCATTGACCACCAACAGCAGAACTTTATTCTTGGTAGTTTTGGGTATCATTATAATGGATTTCATAAATATTCCCATACTGCTTTGCTACCTTGTCTCTTAACTTCACCTCCCACCCCCAAACTCACAGCCATCGAGTTGATTCTGACCCACAGCCACCCTATAGGACAGGGTAAGACTGCCCCTGCGAGTTTTCGAGACTGTAACTCTTTATGAGAGTAGAATCCCTAAGTTTCTTACCAGCAAATCGTAGACAGTGGCCAGCTGGCTAGAAGAATCCCTCAATCTATGGCCAAAGAAAAAAAATTAAGAGGCCCACACAAGAACTAGAGCTCTGATATCTGCCTTCTTGTATACCATTACCATTTGAATTAACCAGCATTATCGGTGGGAAACATGCTGCAATATTCCCTTTGCTTTTTTTATTTAAAAAAATCTTCTTTATTTGGGGGTCATACCAAATTACATCCTTATTTTTAAAGCCTAGCTTTTTCTATTCAGAAATATATATTTTCCCTCTTGCTTTTTGAGAAGAAGGTCTCACCCTAAAGTTCTGGGACTGATTAACTGGAATATCCCTTGAGTGGGTTTTGGAGGGAGGGGACATGTGGGCGTTGCTAGCTCTGAGATCTAACTACTTAACTACTTTTAAGCCTTATTTTTGTCTGTTTTTTTAAGTGGGGATGACTAGGTTCCTGCGAGCTCTACATATAATAGTGAAAACATCTTTATTATGGTGACTTGAAAATCATATGCACTCAGTAAACAGCAGGTACCGTGACTGTGCTTATTATCTTGTTTTGTTTATTCTCCCTATGAATTTTCTCTGTCCCTAATTTTTAGCAGTATTCAGACTTTACGTTTCTGTTTCGAGTCATTTAGCCTTTCTGAATGTTACAAAGTCAAAATTCGTTCAGGAATCTTGGGGGGTGGGGTGGGGGCGAGGCGGTATGTGAACAGTTCAAATGCTCACCACAGACTAAAAGGTGGGACGTTCACATCTATGCAGAGGCATCGCGAGAACAAAAAGATGAGACAATCTATTTCTGAAAAATCAGCTATTGAAAACAACTTGGGCGCTGTGTCTAATGGTTTTAAAAGCCAGGAAATCTTTCAGGCGTCCCCCTAAGAGGACGTCTAGAAGAAGATCCCAGTCAGTGGAGTTATCAAAAGAGGGTCTGAGGGCTCTGGAAGTGGTGGGTCCTACATGGCTCAGCGCCCACCCCGCCTCCAAATTGGAAAGACACCAACAGAATAGTGGTTTCATATCGGTATGGGGTGAAAGATATCCTGGTTATAGAGAGTTTCCTGGTTAGACCATAGTATTTGGATCTGCTTATGGTAGAATAATAAATCTTCACTTGGAAATGAAATATTAGTCAAATTCTGATCCCAATGACCGTAGAACACAATGGGATTTTGGAGAGCTGGTCTGAGTTCTGAATCTGCAGTGGCTGTCGTGGGGTTTGGAGCTTAGAAGGGTGGAAGATGAGCTCAAATGACACAAGTAGTTGACCCTCAACTTCAAAACCAGCAGTAGCTCTGCAGGGAACGACTGGCCTTTTGATTCATGTGAATATAGAGTGCCGGAAAACCACAGAGGGGTGCTATGAGTCAGAATTGATTCGATGTCACCGAGTTTTGAGCTTCTTTCTAGGCTAAAGGTTGATGGTTTGATCTCACCTAGGCCCACAGAAGAAAGACTTGGCAGTCTACTCCGTAAATATTAAAACCATGAAAACCCTGTAGAGTGATTCTACTCTTTCATACTCGCATTCACCTGATTGGCATCGGAACAGGTTGGGTTATTGTTTTATGGTTGTAGACCAGAGTAGAGAGCTGAGAATGAAAGATTCAGAGGCAGGCTAATGCCGCTCACCTCCAATTCTTCTTCAGAGAAGAGTCAAGATATCTTGGATGAAGACTAAGTATATCTATGTGTCTGTGAGCAGGTAGCTTCACATTATTTGGGTTCTACTTGAAAAATGGAGTTGACCATGCTCAACTCTCTAACGACACACTAAGCATTAAAGCTTTTCCCATGTTGCTCTGCTTCTTTATTAATAATGTAGGCAAACAAAGATGGACTACCAGTACATTTCAAGTTACCACCCTCTCCAAGGCATACTCTGCTCACCTTCACGGAATAACCTGGAAACATTTTCAGTCTACCAGTTAGCCCTATGAGCACATATTGCTGCTCTTGGTGCCATTGAGTGGACTCTGATGCAGTGACTTCATGTGACAGAGTAAACCTGTCCTATAGGGTTGGTTTCCTAGGCTGAAATATATATGCAGATAAATCACATGGTCTTTCTCCCACGGACCCCAGTATGGATTAGAACTACCAACCTTTCACTCAGCACTTGAACACCATATCCACCACCAGAAAACAAAAAAACCAAACCCACTGCCATCGAATGGGCTCCCACTCAGAGATACCCTACAGGACAGAGTAGTACTGCTCCTTTGAGTTTCTGAGACTAGAAATCTTTATGGGAGCAGGTGACCCAAATGCCTCACCACTCCACTGCCCGAGAAAATGCAATATGACACCTTTGAGACTTGGGTTGGTAATAAGAACACAGGGAGACTATCAGGTTAGAGTTGCATTCTAGTTTCCATTTGCAAAAGTTTAATCATTCTGAATTTTTTTCCAAAGCATTTTGGGTTTCTAAAAACATTCGTTATGTGTTTGTCATTCCCAAATGTATATTTATCCTACATAACATGTCTCATGAAACTCTGATTCTGAAGAATGTTAAAAATATGTGAAGTCAAACAAACAAAAGTGCGTTCTTTGGTCAGTTTGGTATATTTGGGGAGAAAAAAAATTCAGTTTATTTTTCTTCTATTTTAATATTGTCCTTGGAACTTTAGCATTTTGATATGCATCATGAACTCAGAAGAAGTGGCACCATGGAGAATTTTGGAACTCTATTTTATCTCGGAAATATCTTCAAGACATTTTGTCTTTCAATCTATTTTGAGATATAATTGTCAGGGAGCATCTCCTTGAAACCCAGTGGGATGTGCTGTCGGAAACCCTGGTTTGGTCTGAAGCATTTTTCCTAATCTGAATTCTTAGCCTGAATGGGCGATTTACCTTCTGCTGTATAAAGCCGTCAGGTCTGTTGTTAATCTGTGTGGTCTTTGGACACAAATATGTCAGCTCCCTGAGAATGGGAATTCTGGGGTGTACAAAGAGCACAAGTTCTTAGATGACAAAGATGTGGCATCAGGCCAAAGAAGATGGTTTTGAAGCCAGAGTCGAAGATGGAGTTCTGAAATCACATGTAAGAGTTGGAAGCAGGCAGAATCCACATACCCAGTTAGCAAGGAGAGTGATACATTCTAGTTAGTCCCTTCTTTGGTTGCTATGGTTGGGTACCATCGAATTCATTTCGACGCAGAGCAACAGCATGTGACAGAGTAGAACTGCACCATAGGGTTTTCTAGGCTGTCATTTGCTTGGGGGCAGATGCCCTGCTTCCCCTTCCCCCTTGTCCTGCCCAGAGGCTCTGGGTAGGTTTGAACTCCCAACATTTGGGTGAGAGCTGAGTGGTTGATTATTTGTACCACTGGAATGCTTTCAGATGATATTTTATGAAAAAGACCTGAAGAGTTCAACAAAAAAGAGCAAAATACCAATATCCCCAAACTCCCACCTTCCCTCCCTCTGTCAAAGGGAACTGCCCAGGGACAGCCAAATACTTATGTTTCCCCCCAGCCCCGACATATGAAATAAAAGTTCTGATGTTAGAAAATTTGAAAACACATGCAACATAAAGAAAATAAAAACAATCTCTCCTTGCATGACACAAGAGTTCAGGAGTGTAGTGGGCTACAAATTAAAATACTACCCCACTAGCTTCTCCTCAGGACAAAGCTGAGGCTGTCTCTTCCTGTACAGGATTTTATAAACCAGTCTTGTAACCCTCTGGGGCCATTCTACTGTGTCCTTACAGGGTCATGATGAGTGGGAATTGGCTCAATAGCAGTGAGGGGGTTTTATTGGTGGTGGTTTTAGTTTTTCTTTACACAGCTCTCTGGTGCATATTCTAGTAACCTTTTCTCCGTGATATGTATAAATATATGTGCTTCTGTGTATTTTGTATTTATACATTTTCAACTGCTTTCTTATTTAATGCTCATCCATACAATTCTCCTCTCTTATGAAAAATACTTGAGATTGCATTTTACAATGGCCATAAAACATTCCACCACATCAACAGATGTACAGTAATTTCTGTTTTGGACATTTAGGCCGTTATTAATTTTTCACTATTATAAACCTTTCGTAGACCTTTTAAAATTATTACCGCATATTAATCTTTGTAGTTGTTTATTTCCTTAGGGTGGATTCCTAGAAGTGGAATTATTGTGTCTAATGACATGGATTTTTTAAAGACTCTTTATATATTAAAACCTAATGGCTTGCCAGAATATTTTATATAAATCTACACTCTTCAGGTAGATGAAAATAGACACTAGAATATTGACTCTGTTATCTTAAGTAACTGTGCCCAAAGGAATGTTTAACTTGAATTTATGTTAAGATTAAGTTTTCATCATGAATTAAGTATATCCTTAATCTTTATTAAGAATGCTATATAATTTTATCACAATAAGATATATAGTTTGTAAGTCATCCATATGAAAAATTTGTTAATAACGTCCAAGTCACAAACATGAGTAACTAGTTTTTCTTCTGGTCTTTCCATCTTTGTGGAAGGAAAATTGGTCTTCCTAGGATTTACTCTAAACTTGGATTTCATGTCCCTCTTTGAGGACCTTATTATTAACTTTGGGGTTTTAAATGTGTATTTCCATGAATTATAGTCTTTATATATTATTCCTAATTTGAACTGCTACTTGAAAGGTTGGTTGTTCAAAACCACCAGCTGCTGGATGAGAGCAAGATGAGGCTACCTGTTCCCATAAAGATTTGTAGTTAGTCCTTGGAAGCTCCATAAAAGGTCAGGAGGAGTCAGGACTGACTCTGTGGTAATGGCATGATCACTTTTGAGGACTTGTAATAAGGAGTCGTTGTGCACACTCTGGATATTCTTGCTTTTTCCAGAACACACTTTAGTCCTTGTTTTGATTTTCCCCTTTTTCCCTCTGCATTCTGCTAGTCTCTCATTAATTTAGATCTCTGGTAAAAATTCCTACTAAAAGAATCTTCTTTCTTTTTCACTCCTTCTTTATACAGCTTTTATTTATTCTTAAGTATTGTCAAGTAACTTCATATCTATTTATATATTTTTGTACTGGTGGTCTTTCCCCCACCCCCCCAGCAAGACTTAAAAAGTCCCTCCATGGGGGCAGAGATTGCATCAGCTTCAACTAGCAATATATTCTTAACATGCTGATCAATGCCAGGTACATAGTAGGTATACAGTAAATATTTGATAAAGTATTAGATAAAAGAATTATTCCAATATTTCTTCTATCTCCAACATCTTATTTTACTGTAGTTTTTAAAGTTTTATTGGCATTTCTTCCACATATCATAAAATAGATCAATTGTATCATGAAGTGTTACACAATCATTACCACAATCAATTTCAGAACATTTTATTATTTCTTGTACTCATTATTAGCATAATATTCTTTTAACTGTGACAAAAATATACACAATGAAACATCCAGTTCAATATGGCCTACATGTATAATTCAGTGCCATTGATTATACTATATTTTGAAACCACTATTGATATCCTTTTCCAAATTATTCTACCACTATTAACAAAAACTCAATGGCCCCTAAGCAAAAACACTTCCTCTTTCACCCATGGCATCAGTGGTAGTTAAATAACTTCATGTCAACTTGATAAACAAGTATAGGGATGGATCTGGCCTGTCAATCAAATCACAGTCTGATGATGCCTCCATGTGGGCGTCGCCTTTTCAAGAGGACTCTGGGAACTTCCTCTTTTTCTCCCAAGAGGTGGGCCATACTCTCTCTCTGCTTCGCCTTCCAGCTGAGGAGCCACATGAGACTCTTGCCTAGGCTGAGATGCTTCCACTGGCATTGTGTCCTCAAGACTGTCCACCCACTGGCCTGTGATCTCCCTGCGTTTGCCATCATTGCAGGTGCCATCATTGCATTGCTGTGTGAGTCTGAAGAGTAATTTATGCACAGTATCGGACATATGGGCTAATCTCGGACTTACGGACCGGGCTGGCATGCTTACTCAATATACGATTACTCTTACACACATGTGTCTCTGCATTTGTTTTCCTAGTCAACCTAAAGAAAAAGATTCCATTGGTCAATTTTTGTTTCTCTTTTCTTTAATAGTTTTCTTGATATAAAATTCACATTTTATACACTTCCATTGTTAAGTCACTTTTTAAGAGCGTTGCAAATACATCGTCACAATCGGCTCTAGTGCTCCCCTCCCTGTTCCACATTCACAGTTTGCTCCCCACTCTCCTCATGCTCCCCACCCAAGTCCCAGACAAACCACTGAATTGTGTTTATAAGCTGGGAAACAACATAACAACAGCAAAACAAAACTAAAATTAAACAGAAGGAAAATAACAATAACAGCACAAGATAAAAAGCAAGATAAGGAGTAGAAAAGAAAAGACCACCAACAATCCTTAAAAAGCCCGAGAAGAAATTTCTATTGGGGAGCACGTGAGAAATATTTCAGCCCACAGCACATTGTTGGGTCAAGCGGGAGTTCAACTGGCCAAGTATCATATTATGCCATGACTCAATCCAACATAATCAAGTTTCCAATAGTCTGTCTGACAGTAAAGCTGCTCCAGTCTCCCACCATTGGCCAGAGGGGACTCGGCCAGAGGCTTAATCAGACTAGACACTCTGCAGATGGGTTTTGGACTCCCACCGTCTTCTGTAGTCTTCTACAAATTGGGTGGTCCTGATTTAAGCTCTGAAACCATTCCCTTCATCGCATTTGGATTTTGTTACCGCCATCTTTGGATCTCACAGGCTGGTGTGCTCTGCAAGGTGGGCTTAGTTGAGGCCTCACTTAGCTGTCTGCTTGTTTGAATACAAGCCTTGAAGACCCCAGACACTATCCCAGTTGAGAGCCAGGCACCATCTGCTTTCTTCACCACACTTTGCTGTAGCACCCTGATCTTCAGCCATCTCTTCATGAAGGTGAGTAGACCACAGGGCTCTGTTATAAGAACTAACTGTTCTTTGATTGAGACTAGAATTAAGAATCCTCAGCATCTTTGACAAGAGTGGGCTGCCTGTTTAATTCGCTAACATGAGCAAAGCAAAATCTGTATGATTGTATAGCTGCACCTTTTGTTAGCTCAGCATTCTGTGTCTGCCTTCTTCCTGGAAAGAGCTCCCCGCACCCCTCCTATAGGACCAGAACTTCCTCTGAAAGGAGGAATACTTGAACCCCATTTCCTGTTTAACATCTAATATGTAAATTGATCTCCCACTGAGCAGAACAACAGAGATTACAATGCTTTCTGTCCAATCCTCTTTTACATCTACCTGAGATCAGGAATCCTATTGTTTCCTTAGGTTCTATCTGATATCATGAAACTGAGATGCCAGCTCTAGGGCTGTGTTGTGTAGACTAGAGCAAAGGTGTGGGCAATGGTATCCATGTTCTCAAGTTTTGGCAACTGATATCTTTCTCTCTCACTTACACTCAAGGACTGATCATTTTCTTCCAGGTAGATTTGGTGAGCTGATTCAATGGTCAACTGCCCCCATCTTTTATTATTAAAAATTGTGAAGAAATACAGTATGAAGTAGTGGTGAAATTTATGAGTGCCTGATTCCATTCTGGCTATACTTTGCAGAGTTGTTGGAAAAACAGCATGGGGACAGAAAACTCAGACTTCAAAAGATCGAACTACACATCAGTCCAAGTCCATTTCTATGAGGCAGGGATCAGGCATGCCTCTCCCTCCTACCTTCTTACTAATTCTGACACTAGCCATCCTCTCATGGTATTCTCTATAGTTTTTAAAACACATCACAATGACCACACAAAACTCAAGATGATGGTGGTTTTAGGTAAGCTAACAGATTACAATTTAGGATCCGAAATGTTCAAGATACAGTGTTTCGGTTAGGATAGCATTTTCTCTATCATGCCCTTGCCAACAGACCAACCTCTCTCAGGT
This sequence comes from Tenrec ecaudatus, assembly GCF_050624435.1. NCBI lineage: Eukaryota > Metazoa > Chordata > Mammalia > Afrosoricida > Tenrecidae > Tenrec > Tenrec ecaudatus. The sequence continues at coordinate 14,236,288 of NC_134539.1, forward strand.
CAACATCCACTTGGCCTAGACTCTCCCCTCCTTGTACAATGTTATGAAACTTTCTTAGCACCGAAATGACTCATTTTATGACCAGCAGGATGGCAACATTGACCATCCCCACGTTAGAGTTCCCGGCTCTCACAATCACAATTATCTCACACTGCTGAATTACATAATCCACCTTCCCTTACCCAGCCCATCAGGAAAAGAGGAAATACACCCAGTCATTTGGTGGGGATTACAAAGATTAGGACAAGAAGAGCCATATCAAGAAAATCACTGCAGCATCAAGCAAATCAATAGTAAAATTACTCAAACCTTCAGAAGTTTTGTTACTTCACCGTGAAATGAGAAATTGGAGTAGATTGCTTCTGAGTATTTATACACCAGATATTCCATGGTTATGATTTATGGCAGAGATTCTGAAAATGTTTCCTATGGAATAATTAGTTCTGCAAGTTGCTCTGGACTATAGAAGTGTCAGAGGTCCCAAAGGACAAAGACAAATAGGGAAATATGGCTTATCATAACCCCTTAAGAAATGCAGATAGAAAATTAACATGTTAAACACTAATTAATGGCCACATCCTTCATCTAATTTATAGACTGATGATATAATATTTTATATTTCCAAGGGAGAAAGACTGGGCTTTCTGCTCCCATCAACAGTTTCGGTCTCCAAAATCTTCAGGGGACTTCTATGATTCAGCATTGACTCCATGGCAGTGCATTTATTTGAACTTGGTTTGATCCCTCAAAAGGAGTAATTTCAGGAGCTCTGTCACCACGTGGTGAACATGTCTACAAAAACAAAACCAAATTCACTGCCATGGAGTCAAAGCATGCCACATTGCATGACTTGGCTAGAGGTATTTAGGGCTTACTGTCCTTAGACTGGGTTTAAGTTCTCCAATGCGCCCCATCTCTGATATCCTCTATGGTGTTGCCTGTCTTGTCGTCACCTGCCGGGTTGTGTTTATCGTCAGGCTTACACTGATTTTTTGTTTCTAATAATAGAGAAGTGTTTTCTATTCTCATGCTATTTTGACTACTTGTGTTCATGGCCAGCATTGTATAAGCACTTAGATGGACAACCTCTGCTTTAGCCTTTGCCCAAATAACATGGTTTGCAATCCCCTAACTTAAGATTCTCTATTTTGAATGAGCTTTTCACCTGTTGGTCTTCTATGGGGTTTCAATTCGTGCATAGAGAGCTTCTGAGGGGGCCTTGTCAAAGGATAGAAAAGCAATCATCATCACCCTCTTGACATGTGCCCTTCCTAATATAATCTAAGATGATTTGCAGGATTTTCAGCTGAGCATGAGACAATCAACCGGCTTTGAGGGGCTCAATGGCTAAGTGCTTGTTCGCTAACCAAACAGCTGCCATGTTGAACCCACCCAAAAGCTCTGTGGGAAAGCACCCGGGTGATTTGGTCCCATAAAGGTAGAGCTTAGGAAATGCAGGACAATTCTGTTCCGTCACATGCAGTTGCTTTGCGTGAAAACTTGATTTACTGGCAAGCCGCACTAAAAACCTGGGACAATAAAATGATAAGACTGCTAAAAAAGCTGAGTTATTTTCCACCATGCTGCCCGTAAGTCTCTTAAGTGAGGCCTCCACCACTTCTTCAGTTGATCTGTAGTCCTAACACCACCAGACGTCTCATAAGCCACTTGGTAAGATGTTCTTTCAAGCAGTGGGAGAGCAAAGGATTGGAGTTAAGATCTAGGATATGGTCTTGGCTCTTCTACTTTATTAGCTGCCTGCTTGCGACTCTGTCATTATTCTATGGGTTTTATTTTCCGTCTCTTTAAATAAAATCTTACCCCAAAGTCAATAGTTGTATTCTATAAAGCTTCTTTCGGCCCAACAATTAATCTTATTGCTTTGAAATGTCTGGTTTTGTTATGTTTGATTCTGTTAGTTCTGTTTGTTCCAAACACATTTCTGAACCTGCCTGACACGATGCCATCGCAAAAGTTTTCACTAGTGAGAATTCCTTCTGGACGTCTTCTGCATATCTTCTTCTTCCTCTAGTTCAAACTCACCAGAGAAATCCTCTGCTTTGTAAACCCCTACTCTTCTTCCTCCCGGAAAGAGTCCAAACCAAAGCCGCTACCATTGAGTCAATTCTAACTCACAGGCTTTCAGAGTCCATACACCTCCACAGAAGCCTCGTCTTTCTCCATCAGAGGGGTGGTGAGTTTGAACCATGGGTCTTGCTGTTAACAATCCAGCACCTACTGGACAGCACAAGGGTCTCCACTTCACTGAGATAAGATGCGAATATTTACTTAAACCCTCATTTTTGTTATCTTTCCTGCTATGGTCTGAGTTTTTATTTCAAGATTTTATATAGGCTTTGAAGTAGCTGTTTTTCATGCCTGTGTGTTTGTTTCGACCTTTTTGACATCCACCTTCCTAGTATCTAGTGTGCCCTGGGAGATTAGGCTTAGACTTCCTCCCCTAATTATCAGGCTCTGAATATTATGAAGTCACAACCTCTACCAATAAGAAGAGCTGCACATGAACTTGGGATCAGAATACTTTCTCTACCTTTGGGGGATCTAGAAATTTTAAGCTAAAGAATCCAGGAAGTTGCTGGCCGCTTTGCTTTTAGCGAAATGAGCTTTCCAGTAAATACTTCTAATCCTTCCTAGATATCCTTATTTTAATGAAATGCTATCATATACTCAATGGTGGATCAATAGAAGCTTTAATAATAGTTAAAAGAAAGGGTCATTAGAGTCTGAAATCATAAGCCAAAGGCCTTCGTTTAAAGAAGCGATGCAGCGTGTGGGGAAGCGGCATGTCCACTTTCTTTGCGATCATTCATTCTAAGCTGTTGTCAGAGTAACAGCCATTGAAATTTTGTCTGACACTGGATGCAAGAGAAGATGCCTGATTACACTGTGGATTTCGCGTTGGGCTATTCACCACCACGCTGGCAATTCAAATTCCACCAGCTGGTCTAAGGACAAAAGATAAATTTGCCAGTTCCTAAATAGATTTTTTTAAGTCCCTGTAACCCTCTCACCATATGTCAGACCACAAACTCAGGAAAGGTGGGCGTTGGGGTTGTATCCCCCCACTGTGCTTGTTCAATCTGTCTGTCTGCTGAGCAAATCCTCAGAGACATTGGATGATATGAGGAAGACTGGTGCATGAGGATGTGAAGAAGGCTCTGAGCAGCCCTCGAGGCTGATGGCACTACCTTGCTGAGAGAGGGCGGAGAGCCCGAAGTGTTTGCTAAGGAAGAGCACGGATTGCAGCCTGCCATGTGCATTTCTGCTCAATCTAAATCAAACCCCACTCCTCAAAACTGGACCAATGGGTAACATGAGAAATGGAGAAAAGGCTGATGTTGTCAAGGATTTTGTCTTGCTGGTATCCCCAAACCAAACCATGCTCATGGACGTAGAGTCGAGAAGTCAAACTACACATCAATTTGGGGAAAACTGATGCACATAAGTTTTTTTTTTTTCTCTGAAGTGGTCAAAGCAGATGCGTTATTTGAGGACTAAGGTGCACCTGACCCAAACCATGGTATTTTCCAGTTGCCTCATATGCATGTGAAAGTTGGACATTGAATAAGAAAGCCTGAAGAAAAGCCGATGCATTTGAATTAGGGAAGGATATTGAAAGTACCCTGGACCACAGAAAGAACAAACCTAGCTGTCTTGGGAGAAGTACAGCCAGAATGCTGCTTAGCAACCAGAAGGCAAGACTTCGCCTCTTATATGTTGGACATGCTACCAGGAATGATCAGTCTCTGGTAAGGGCATCATGCTCGGTAAAGTGGAGGGGCCATGACAAAGAGAAGAAGCCCGCTACCTGTTGAATTGACCCAGTGGCTGCAACGATGGCCGCAAACATAAGAACAATTGTGAGGACAGCACAGGAGCGGGCGGCGCTTCGTCCTGTGGTTACATAGCGTCGCTAAGCGCTGGAACAGACTGCCTGTCCCCGAACAACAACGAAAGCCAGAATCGACTCTGTAGCAGTAAGTTTCAGGGATCCAAGAAGGACTCTCTTTCATGGAACCAACCAAGAAGGACCCCTGGGGCTGCAACCTTAGGTGCTCAGCTGCTTACGGAAAGATTAGGAGTTCCATCCACCCCGTGGTCCTCCTGGGGAAAAATGCACCATGTTTTTCTGGAAAGTGACAACCTGGAAAACGCCACCGAGAAGATCTGCTGTGTCACATGGCATCCCCATGAGCCAGCATCGACTTGAGGCCACCACTATCAGCAACTGTCAGATGGAAGTGTTGGTTACATGAAACGTTGAGATGACAACTCCCTCCGTGACATAGTGCTACCGTCACCCACAGACCAAAGAGGGTGGGGATTAAAGAGCATGGATTTATGTTCTCACTGTTCAGAATGCTACAAGTCTTAGCCAAAGGCTTGGTTGTATCCACCCCACCCCCACTCTACAGTCCCCCCCTTTTTGTGGTAGCTAAGGACATTCTTGGCAGTTACACACACCACTCGGCTTTTCTTCTATGGATCTCTGTATCTATTCATGTCTTTTTATAACTCAGAAGTAAATGAGTTTAGGACGCACACCACATTGGTATGATAATATTAATATAACAAAATTAATTGCTTCCAAGAAGATTCTCATTCACTGGTCCAAGGTTGATGATGGTAACACGGGGGCATTGGCAGAGGGGGCGCAGTTCAATCGACAAGAACCCATAAGCATCTGGTTTGACCTTGTCGCCATTGTTTCTTATCCTGATGTACTGTTTGCTCTTTTCTATGCCAATGGAGGAGCCATAGTCTGGTGCTTCCTAGGAAGTAATTTAAAGTGACAGCTGCCGTAGCAGAAGCACAAAGGCCTGGACCTCATGTAAGAAGGCACGGAATCAGTGCTCTACTTCTGCAAACTCAGATGGCTGGCTCTTGGACATTTGTGTTGTGCTTCGAGGTGACTATGTGCCCCTGTCCAGCCCCATGGAGGCTGTGAGCAGTCTGCAGCCACTAGAAAGGGTCCTGTAAACGAAGCTCCATTCTCCAACTCTGACATCTGTGAGTGTAAAGCCAAAGAAACCTAGCATAGTATTGATTCTTAGCCTTGCTTTTCTGGTACACAAGCATTTGCACGGTGCGAAATCCGTCTGTGCCAGGTAAGAGTAAAATAAGTATGCTTAGGTCGCTTTCTGGCTCCAGTGTGGATTAATGGTTTATGCTCCGCTACAAACCTAAGGGAAGGCAGTCTGTATTCATTCAGTGGAAGAAAGGCCTAGAGATTTGTTCCAAGAAGATCACAGACAAGAGAGTGACGGAGCTCTGTTCTACTCGAGAGCTCACGGCGTCATCAAGAGTGGTGTTTGACTCAATGGTCATCAGTGTTTACTGGACTTGACTGAGTTGCTACTCCACGTTTAAATGAATCCTTATTCCACATGCATGTTCTCTGCCAGGATGATATTCTAGTTGGTTCTTTTTATGAGCAAATGGAAATTAGCCTAAATCATACATGTATAGAAATGTTCAATGACGTGGTACTATAACTTTCTACAATCTGATGAGTTTTAAAACATTGTATCCAAAAAATAGATTAAAGACATTTTAACCTGCACCCTGATTAGAACATGATAAATGTGATGAACTGTTAAATATGTGTTTTTAGATTTTAAGGCCAGAATCACTTGAGCTGATTTCAGAGTTTAACAAAGCCTTCAGCGTTTGTGCCTCTAACTCAAACAGACCCACTTTCACACCGGATCAATAGGTCATTTGTTGCTTAATGATGTCAAGTTCCAGTAAAACCGTGGCTCGTGGAACCTTAAAACATACTTAACACAACATTTTGAAAGGTAGAAATCTTATTTTGCTTCCTGGGCACTTAGAAATTATAGTTGAACAAGTGTGACTATAAATAGAACTTGTTCTCCTGACTCGAGGTGTTGCCTTCTATCTGGCTAACTTCCCACTCAGGTAATTATACCAGGCCTTTGATATTACCCCTGAAGTTCTAATTAGACACACTCTTCTTTGCTTCCCCTTGCAAACTGCTTGCTCCGTGTGGGTTTCCCACCCACCCCTCTTCCCTATCTTCCTGGCGGTCCTTGTGACTCTGATCATCCATGCCCATGATAATAGGAGAGGATTGTGTGTCCTGGAAGGGGCCCTGGAAGTGCAGCATATTTGTCCCCTTCACCAGGGGCATTTTCCAAGAACAGCTGCAGTTCAGCAAAACAAGCTTGAACTGTGGTACACGCCATCAGTGATCTTGCTTTCTTTCCTTCCCCCTGCTCCGGAATAACGCTCCCGTGCCAAGCAGACCCTCTAGAAAGAGCCGCTTGGAACCAGATGCTGAATCCCTTTGCAATCCTGAGTGATTATGGTGCTCGCAGCACACCGTCGACGAGCAACACCTGCAGCAGTGAATGATCTTAATCAGCTTAATGGAATATTTTTAAAATTAACTCAATGAGCCCCGAAGCCAAAAGAGAACTTCCCTGGGAATGTGAGGAAGTAGAACAAAATCATGAAACGTGTTTTAAAATTTTTTCCTTATTAAAAATACTCTGAAAATGTGACAATTGGAGTAATGTCATCTCGAGGTGATGTGACAGCGCAAGGAAATATGGCGTCCTGCAAAATTCCACGTGGCAGAGAAGCAAAACTGAGGGGAGCTGAGCTAGGACATGTTTCGTTCGACGAGATCTCTTTAAGATTTTTAGAAATGGTCGAAAATTATAGGGCTGAGATAGGTCAGGAGAGGAATCTTTTTAAAAAGTGTTCTCTATTTTGGGTAACTGGCTAGGGTTCCCATTGTTTTCAACCACTGCTGAATACATTTTGAGTTTTTGGAGCCTGAACCCTTTGACATAACATAACTGATGGAATTAAACAAACACGCCCCAGAAGGAGGCAATTTAGCAATTTAAAACCCTTTCACAGGGGTAATGAAGTGAGAGTCTTTGGGAAAAATATCTTGTGGACTATTTCTTTTCCATATATCTCCCCTTGCTTGGAGAAAGTTCTAAACTATTTGTGGTTTTGATTTTTCATTCAAGTGCATTATGTGATCACTTTTTCCAATTTTCTGCGGGGGGAAAACTCGTGGGGATGCCCTTTGGTCTGCAGAGGTGGTTGATATCGAACGGAAGCATGACACGGCCACCGCTCATCCGGAGGCGTGAAGAGAGCGGCAAGGTGGATGCAGAGACTTGCGTCGGGCAGCACAATGAGCTACTCTTCATATTCTCTTCCAGAAGTTGAAAACGCTGGTGGCGGGGATCGGGGTGAAGAACTTTCTGAGCCACCTTTTCATCCAACATTGGAAATGTTCTTGACTTTCATCCTCTGTCTCCAGTCCAGTCGCTGGAATTCCAAAACCAGCAGGAGAACAGGGACGGTTACTCTGGTGATCTGCCACATGCTCTGTAAATATTTACATGATGCCCTTTAAAGTGCTGCTGCTGACACTCCAGCGCGACACTTCCTGAAAGCCCCTCAGTTGGGATCAGAAAAGTGACTTAAAAAATAGAAAACTATTTGAAGGAACAATAAGCGAGAGAAACATAATTATAATGAATTCAAGATTTCCCAAATACCTACACCCAACAGACTTTTAATGTGTTCTACGAAAATAGCTAGGCAGTTCAGGATCACACATTCTCATAAAGAATGAACATACTCTCTACTTGGGAAGCAGCATGAGGTAGTGGAAATGACATGGTTTCGTCGCAGAGAACTGAAGTCTCATCCTAGCTCCTACACTTTTTAATAGCTCCATAATTTTAGGCCAGTTACTTATTTTCTCAGGGTTTCAGCCCTTCTTATATTAAAAACATCTACCCTGTAGTGTCTTGTGATGTTTTCAAGCAGTGTCTAGCAAATAGCTGGCAGAGTGCTTCTAATTTTAAGGGAAATCCAAGTTGACAGCAACCTGGTTGCTTAATTTTCACGTAAATGACTTCGCGTAACGATGGCAACAACTTAACCTAGTGCTGGTCACGTGTGTGGGGTGTTCAATGTCACAGCTGTGCGAGAGCACAAGTCGGTACTTCTAGTGTTTTGTCTTGTTACCTCCCAGCCTACTTCCTCCCTCTACCCCTGGCTCAGAGTCTCGAAGGAGGGCCATGTAGCGATAGTGGTCCAAGAGAAGCAAAAGCATTACAAGGGCAATGTTATGCCTACTTACCAGGGTCCAGTTAATGAATATTTTAGAATAGGAAAATATGAATAAAAATTTCTTATCATTGCTACATAAAATATTCACCTCATATTATTGACAATAGGGAAGGGCTTCAAAGGTTTGTGGGAAAATCGAACTAAAGGAGAATGGGAAATTTTCCACGACTTTTTTGAAGCACCCATGTATCTACCAGAGAAGAACTACTTAGGAGGTAAAGATGAATTTTCAAGACTCTATGAAGAATAGAATACATTGATTAATTCATTTCTCTTCACCGCGGTCACGCCCCTCCAAGAAATCAGCTCCTATTCAGTCACACTTCCAGCACCCTCAACCTGAGGGCCCACCCTCTGGGAGGTCCTCTCACAATGCTCTGCTTCCTTTCTTGGGGTCATCAGTGAGTGACGCACAAGGTTTCCAACAGCTCCTTCCTCCAAAGTGGGGCATCTGCCTGTCACTTTGTCTACTGTGGAGGCTTGTGTGTGGTTGTGATGCTTTCAGCTCTGTCCCTGGTGTTTCAAATGGGGAGCCTAGTTCTTCTTCCTTGTCTGTTCTTAGTCTGGAAGCCCTGCTGACACCTGCTCATTTTGAGTGACTGCTGGCATTTGAAACGACAGTGAAAGCCCCAATTCATTTGTAGTGTCCCCGTATGTATTAAGCCATGGGCTCCCTCTAACCATAGCCCGGGTGTGATTAGTCTCGCCACCATACAGAGAGCGTGGAAAAGTTGATCATAGCGGATGCAGTTAGAGGAAAATGTCATGTTACAATTTTGCCTCCCTTCTGATCCATTTTAAATTGGTTTCAGTTGTCAAGATTTTTTATCTGTCCCATTGACATTTTCCACTATTGTATTTTTCATTGTTATTCATTTTGTTTGTTTCTTAATTTTGTTTTGTATGATCTTCTGCATATGAGAGCTAGGAGAGGTATAGCTATTGAGACAGTAACTAGATTAATAATTACCTAGGAACATGGTAAGGGAGGTTGGGGAGGGAGAAATGGGGAGCTAATAAAAATAACTACAATAAAGCAGGAAAATAACCTAAAGTTGAGTGTGGTGGTGATTGTACAACCCTCTGAATATGGTTGGACTATTGATTTGTATGCTATGTGAATTATATGCCAATTAAAAAAGAAAAAGGTGTATATATTGTTATTGGGGGGGGGTCCTACAACTCATCACAATCCATCTATACATCCATGTGTCAACTTCATTTGTACATTTGTTGCCATTATCATTCTCAAAACATTTTCTTTCTACTTGAGCCGTTGGTATCAGCTCCTCATTTTCCCCTCCCTCCGTAAACCCCCTCCCTCACTAACTTTTGATAATTTTAAAATCATTATTATTTTGTCATATCTTACACTGTCCAACATCTCCCTTTTCTGTTGTCCGTCCCCCTAAGAGGGGGAATATGTAGATCCTTGTGATCAGTTACCCCTTTCTACCCCAACTTCCTCTTAACCTCCTGGTATCACTACTCTCATTATTGGTCCTGAGGGGTTTATCTGTCCTGGATTCCCTGTGTTTCCAGTTCCTATCTGTACCAGTGTACATCCTCTGGTTTAGCCAGATCTGTAAGATAGAATTGGGATAATGATAGTGTAGGGAAGGAAGCATTAAAGAACTAGAGAAGAGTTGTATGTTTCATCATTGCTATACTGCACCCTGACAGCTCATTTCCTCCCCTTGACCCTTCTGTAAGAGGATGTCCAGTTGCCTACAGATCGGCTTTGGATCCCCACTCTGCACTCCCTCTCATTCACAATGATAGGCTTTAGACTTTTTTTGTTCTTTGATGCCTGAGACCTGATTCTATCAATACCTTGTGACCACACAAGCTAGTGTGCTTCTTCCATGTGGGCTTTGTTGCTTCTCAGCTAGATGGCTGCATGTTTATCTTCAAGCCTTTAAGACTCCAGGATCTATATCTTTTGATAACTGGACACCATCAGTTAAAAAAAAATAATATTAAGCACACAATAATACAATCGACTTGAGAATAAAGCAATAAAAAATGAAGTTCAGACTCTAGAACTTAGTTAATTGAAATAGCTTATATATATTATAACTATATTAAAACAATTAAAGATACAAATTTGAAAATTGGGAAAGCAACTTGCTGAAGTCACTCTATAGAGTAAGCCAAGAAAGGGAATACATGACTTTGAGACCAGCATTGGGTAGCACGGGGGTGGTAATTGAGGATTTTGAAGAATTAATATCAAACAAGAATTCTCATGCTTAAGAAGAACTGTAAGTTACAGAGAGTAAATAAGAATAAACCCACACCCTGATTCATTTTATTAAAACTACTAACCACCAGAGACAGAAAATTCTAACAATAACCAGAGAAAAAGATAATTTCCAGAAGAATACAAAGGAAAGAAATAGGTTTTGAACAGCAACAATAGATCCCATACGGCGAAGAATTGACTTTATTATTGTACTGAGAGAAAAGAATTGTCAACCAAGCATATTAGCTCTACCTAAACCATCATTCAAGGGATAGAGTAAAATAAGGATAATTTCATGTAAAAAACAACCTATGAGGTGTCGATAGCATCAGGTAACAGGCATCAAAGAAAGAAACAAAGGAAAAAAAATGACTTTTGAGAATGAGGGGGGTCGGAGCAGAGAACCCAAACCCATCTGTAGACAGAAGGATGAGTCAACCAGAGTGTCGTGTAACACTGATGAAGCTTACAGTATTCTCCTGGTTCCTTCAGGCTTGCTCACCCCCCACTATCATGACCCTAGTCCTGCCTTTCACTGTGGGCAAGACCAGAGCATGTGCACAGGTACTGATAAGAGATAAGAGCGCATGGAATCTAGGGACAGGAATGGGAGTAGGGATATCAGGGGAAGTTGGGGAGAAGAGGAGGGAAGAAACCACAGGGAAGTGATACATTGGTCAGTGTAAGATATGAAAATAATCCTTTATAATTTATTGAGGGATCACAAGGGTGGGAGGGGGGAGGGAGGATAAAAAGAGGAACTGATACCAAGAACTCAAATAGAAAGCAAATGTTTAGAAAATATTTATGGCAACATATGTACAAATATGCTTGATAGAATTGATGAATAAATTGTTATAAGATCTGTAAGAGTCCCCAGTAAGGGCCTCTAACTGAAGTACTCCCTCAATGCAAGAAAATTTTGTTTTAATAACCTGGCATTCCATGATGCTCAGCTTCCTGACACGGTCACTGAAGACAAAATGGGTACAAAGTAAATGTGGTGAAGAAAGCTGATGGTGCCTGGCCATCAAAAAATATAGCATCTGGTGTCTTAAAAGCTTGAACATAAGCAAGCAGCCATCTAGCTGAGAAGCAACAAAGTCCATGTGGAAGAAGCACACAAACCTGTGTGATTTTGAGGTGTCGTTGGGATCAGGTCAAGGACCCAGAACAAAAAATCCTATCAATGTGAATGAGGGGGAATGTGGAGTGGAGACCCAAAGTCAGTCTGTAGACGATTGGACATCCCCTTACTGAAGGACCATAAGGAAAAACAAGCCAGTCAGGGAGCAGTGCAGCACTGAGGAAACAGAACTTTCCTCTGGTTCTTTAGTGCCCCCACCTCCAATATCATGACCCCAAGTCTCCCTTACAAACCTGGCTACACCAGAGAATGTACACAGGTACAGATAAGAGCTGGAAACACAGGTAATCCAGGACAGATAAACCCTTCAGAACCAATAATGAGAGTAGTAATACCAGGAGGGTAAGGGTAAACTGGGAGGAGAAAGGGGGCGGGTGGACAACAGAAAAGTGGGCGAAGGGAGACATCAGTCAGTATAAGACATGAAAAAAAATAATTTATAAACTATAAAGGGTTCATGAGGGAGGGGAGGTCTAGGAAGGAGGGGAAAAATGAGGAGTCGATACCAAGGGTTCAAGTAGAAAGAAAAGGTTTTGAAAATGATGATGGAAATAAATGTACAAATGTGCTCGGCACCATAGAGGTATGTATGGATTATGATACAAGCTGTGTGAGCCCTCAGTAAAATGACTTAAAAAAACCCCAGAATATACAACAAATATATAACATGCAATGCACAAAAACAAAAGAAAGCTATACCTGGAAAGAAGGTCTGTGTGTTAGTTTCCTGAGACTGCTGTAACCAAACTGAACTCAGTCTGTTGTCACTGAGTTGATCGTGGTTTTGTTGAGTCGAAATGTTCCATTCTGTTTCCTTGGCTGTAGCCTTTACAGAAGCAAGTGACTGCGTCTTTCTTCTGTGGCACAGCTGGGTGGGACTGAACAGCCCACTTTTAGGTTAGTTTGGTGTTGTTGCCAACTACTTTTGAATTGGTTCTGACTCAGAGCACCCCTGTGTGCATCCTCACAATTAAAAAAAAAATTTTGAGCCCATTGTCACATCCACTGTGTCAATCCATCTTGTCTAGGATCTTCCTCCTTTGGGGATGTCCCTCTATTTTCCCAAACACAGTGTCCTTTCGCCGGGGCTGGTCTCTCCTGACAACATGTCCAAAGTCCATGAGACAAAGTCTCACCATCCTTACTTGGAAAGAGCATGCTGACTATTTTTCTTCCAAGACAAGAAGTAATAGAGAGTAAATCATCTATGAACAGGTGTTGTAATCAAGGACTGCATTTAATTTTCATGCCCCAACACATTGAGAGGCTTAAAACAACAAAAATGGACTGCCTCGCAGTTCTAGGGCATGCCAGACTGTCCCAAATTTCTACTGGAACAGAAAGAGACAGAGTCTCGAGTCAGGGCAAATTAGGTCTACCAGCCTTCACAAAGTCTAAAATAAATCTTCATCAAGGTCTGCAAACTATGTCTGAGGCAGGAGTTGGAGGTGCGGGGAGGAAACCCAGCTAGCCATCTGTTTTTGTACGTAAGTGTTGTTGGATCTCAGCCACACCCAATGGTTTGTGTAGTGTCTACGACTACTTTCACACTATTGGGGCAGAGTTGAGTACTTGCAGGCCCAGTAAGACTGAAATATTTACTGTTGGACACGTTTTCCAATCATGTGTCTACAGGATCTAGGAGCTCCATTGAGGGTTTATTTGCCAGCGGGAGAAGTAATGTGCATTTGAATTAACTTGCATCTCTAAGCGCCTCTACAATTTCTCATCCACATTGACATTCCCTCAAAAATTATATAAAGTGTGTTAAAAATAGGGGGGAAAACTGCCAAGAAACCAAGAAAAACAATTAACAAGAGACAGATCTTGTTTCTGTTTTGATTTAGATATTTTAAGTAGAAGACAAGAACTTTATTTTTAAAGACTTTTTAAAATATCATACATTTAGAAAAAAGTTATAAAGACTTCAAAATTTTCATATCTTTTTCACTCTTCTTTCCACATTGTGCCCATCTTATATAATCAGAGTACATTGTTTATTTTTTTTCTACATCAGAAAATTATCTTCGAAGGAGTAATACTAACTGATCTCAGAACTTATTTGAAGGTCACCTTGGTGGCGCTGTTGGGTTAATGTTGGACTGCTAGCTTCATGTTTGGAGGTTCAAACCTGCTGCTTTGCAGGAGAATTATGAAGCTACTTGGCTCATCTGGGAGGGTCTGGGAAATCCTAAATAAGGACACTTTGATTTAGAATTGATGTGTGGCAGGGAGTTTGGTTTAGAACTGTTCTTATTTTCTGGTACACAATTCAACCAGGGTTTTTCATTGCATGTACTTTCCTCTAATTTCCTCGAACCTGGGACAATTTTGTCAGTATTTGACACCTTTGTGTTTCAAGAAATTAATTTTTTTAACTGGCTTATTTATTTAGTAATATGCCCTTCCATTTGTTTTTCTGATATTTCCTCATGGCTGAAGTGAGGTTATTCATTTCTGGCAAAAAAATACCGTAGAGGGGTGCGTCCCCCTTCATGTGCATCACATCAGTAGGGATATGATGTCAGTTTGCCTTTTATTTTTCTATGTTAACTTTGATCACTTGATTAGGACAGTGTCTTCCAGGTTTCTCCACTGTGAAATGACTGCATCTTTTCCTTTGTCATTAATGAGTATCAGGTGGGGAAATGCTTTGACAGTATGCATATGCCCGTTTATTATGATACTTTGACTTACTAATTTTAACATCCATTGATGATATGTTTTATGGTAGTGTTTGCCAAATGGGGATTTCCTGTTCCTATCATTTAATCTCAGCACTCATCTGTCAGGCTTGTCATAGTGTGGTTGCTTGCCTGTGGACGTGATGCTGGAAACCCATACCACTGATGTTTTAAACCAGTAGGTTCACCCATGGAGAATGGGATTCAGTGGAGCATCCAGGTAAGAAAGAGTAAAAAGAAGAATTGGTCCATTTCTTAAGGAATAACCAGTGAAAACTGAAGCCACTGGACATTGTCTGAGACAGTGCCTAAAGATGACCCCTCGTGTAGGACGGGATTCCAAATACCACTGAGAAAGCTGCCTCCTCAGAGCAGTGTGGACACTAATGATGTACAGAGAGCAAACCTTTCAGAATGGTGATCTGTTGATGGGGCATGGCTAACATCAGAGGGTGCATCTGCAATCGGCCCTGAATAATCAGGAAGTGGAATGGGTCAAGTGTGAATCTATGAAGTTGTAAAAAATGAAATGGAACCCCTACAGATGTCTATTCTAGGCATTAGTGAGCGGTAGTAGATTTAGATTGGCAATTTTGAATAGGGCACTCATATGGATTACCATACTGGGGATGATGAATTCAGGGAAATGCCATCATATTGATCATTAAAAAGAATACTTCAATATCAATCGTGGTATACAAGGGAAATCAGTTAATACAACTATTATTTAATTGTATGTACCAATCACAAAAAATAATGAAGAAATGTGCAGAATTTTACCAACATCTCTATTCTGATATTGAGCAAACATATAATCTAGAAGCACTGACAATTCCTAGCAATTATAATGTAAAATATGGACGCAAAAGAGAAGAATCAGTGGGCGGACAATATTGCCTGGGTGATAGAAATGAAGCTGGAGATCTTGTGGCAGAATTTTGCAAGAACAACAAATTCTTCCTAGTAAATGTATTTTTTAATAACATAAATGGTGAGTATACACGTGAATCTCTACAGAAGGCATGCCTAGGAATAGAACTAATTATTTCTATAGGAAGAGACCATGGAGAAGCTCAATATTATCCGATAAAAGCAGAACAGGACTGAATATGGAACAGAACATCAGTTTATTTTGAAATTCAGTTTGAAGCTTAAGAAAATTAAGACAAGTCCATGAGAACCAAAATCCCACCTTGACTATATAACACCTGAATTTAAAAATCATCTCAAGAACAGATTTGACATATTAAACACTTATGAATGAGACAAGGTGTGGGATATTATCATGAATATCATACCTGAAGAAAGCAAAAGGGCTTTCAAGACAGGAGAGAGAAAGAAGCAAATGGGAAAGGGGACTTTGAAAGTTGGTCTTGAATAAGTAGTGTAGCTAAGATGAATGGAAGATTATGAAATAAAGGATTAAACAGAATTTTTCAAATGGCAAAAATACTTTACACAGTAAAGTATCACAATGAAATGTGACAAGACTTGGAGAAAACCAATAGGGGAGAACATCATACTCAACCTGAAAGAACAGAAGAAAAATCCAAGTCTCTAGTTGTAATACTGAAGGATTCTGTTGGAAAAATATTGAATATTGTAGGAAGCACCAAAAAACATATAGAAAAGTACACAGAATCACTGTACCAATAAGAATTGGTCAATATTCAACCATTTTAATTGGTATCATATGATCATGGTAAAGGGACCCAACAGAATGTGGAAATCATCCAAAAAATCATTAATATCACATGCAAGTGAATTTTTGCTGATGATCATTTATAAATGGGTACAATAGTACATTGACAGGAAGCTCCCAGACATGCCAGCTGTTTTCAGATGAGGACATGGAATGAGGAGTATCATTGGAGACACCTGATGGATTTGGGCTGAAAGTAGAGGAAATCAGAAATATGTTTACTTGTGCTTTATTGATTATGCAAAGACATTCAACTACATGGATCATAACAAACTATGGAAATCATTTCAAAGAAAAGTAATAGAACACCTCATTATTCTCCTGAGGAAGCAATGTCTAGACCAAGAGATACTTGTTCCAACATGGAAAGGGAATGTTGTGGTTGAAATCAGAAAAGATGCCTATCAGTATGACCTCCTGTCACAATATTTTTTCACTATGGATGTTGAGCAAATAATCCAGGTCAGTAGACTATCCAAAGTAGGATGAAATATTAGAATTGGAAGACACCTCACCTGTAACCTGTGGGATGCAGATGACATAATCTTATTTGCAGAAAATAACAAGGATCTGCAGTGCTGATCGATAAAGATCACAGCCTACAGCCTTCAGTGTGAGTTACAACTCCGTGTGGAAAAAAAAAAAAATCTTAACACCTGAACCAATAGGCAGAATCATGGTAAACAGAAAAAAGATTGACATTTTCAAGGATTTCACTCAACTTGTTTCAATAGTAAGCACTCTTGGAAGCAGCAGTCAAGAAATCAAATATTGAACAAATCCAATGGACAAGACCTCTGTAAAATATTAAGGAGCAAAGATGGTCACTTTAAGGACTAAGGTGTGCCTAACTCAAGACATAGTATTTTCAATCGTCACATATGTGCTTGCATCCTGGACAATGAATAAAGGAGGTCAGATAATAATCAATACTTTCTAATTATTATTTTGGTGAAAAACATTGAAAGTACTATGGACTCCCATAGGGACAAACACATCTCGTATAGCCAGATTCTCCTTCTAAGCAAGGATGATTAGTCTTAGTGCTGCTCACTTTGAGCATGTTATTAAGACAGAGCAGGCTCTGTAAAAGGACTTCATGCTTCATAAAGTAAAGAACAGCAAAAAAAATAGGAAGATCCTTGCAAGATGAATTTTGACACATGGTTGCAATGATGGACTCAAACATAATTACGAAGATGGTTTAGGACAAGCAGTGCTCCTCCCTGTTGTACAATTGGGTCACTCTGAGGCAGAACCTCTTGATGGTACCCGGCAAGAGCAGCAGAATTCTTCAAAGTTGGTTCAGTATAGTTGTCCTCTAGGACTAAGCAGTATTTCTTTCTGTTGTCCGTGGAGTCAGTATGGGTTGGAATAGACTTGATGATACCTAATAACAGTATCAAGAATAAGAGCAAGTAATATCTGGATCATTATTTGTTTATCTAATGAGCTATTTATTTATATCCACATAATCTCTAGAATACACATTTGATTTATTAGTTGTAATCCATCATTGTCATTACATATTTTGTTGTTTAAATGATCTCATACTTGGTCACTGGGAGTTCATGATGATTTGAGATGTCACACCAATTTTAACACTTCCTTACTTTCTGGAATACAGTATAGCCCAAACACAACTGAATTCAAGTACCGAGAAAATAGCCAAATTGAGAGACAAGAAAACAAAACAAAGAGCCCAGCAGTACATAGTGTAAGAGACATGGAAGTAGGCACAAATGACATGGCTATGGAACTTGAAATCTAAAAAAAGAGGCCAGAAGATGGAGCAGAAGCAATATTTAAAAGCAATAGTAGCTACAGATTTTCCTAAACAGATGACAGAAATCAGACTACAGATTCGGGAGAGTTTATGTGGTTGCCGCTGTAGAGTTGGTTCTGACTCGTAGTGACAATGGAACAGAACACTACCCGGTCCTGCCTCATCCTCACGATTTTTCTTATGTTTGAGCCTATTGTTGCGGCCATGGCGTCAATGCAACTTGCCAAAGACCTTCCTCTTTTCGGTTGCCCCTCTACTCAGCATGATGTCCCTCTCCAAGGACTGGTCTCTCCTGACAACATGTCCAAAGTATGGGAGACTCCTTACCTCTAAGGAACATTCTAGCTGTACCTCTTCCAAGACAGATTAGAGAGTCTAACCCTAAGGTTTTGTTGTTTATGTTCCTTCAAAATATTTGATGACTCACACTCACATTACTGAGGGTAATATGCTTTACTTATGGCCAACTGATTTTATCAGACAAGAATGTAGAGGATTGTTTGGCTAAACAACTGGGCACCATAGTCTAGCCAAGTTGACACATAAAATACACCCTCACAAAAACATGGGAAGACATTTTATAACCTTAGGAAATTAAATATATTTTAAATAGCTTATAAAAAGCACCGATTATAGAAGTTTTAAAAATGATGAATTGGGTTTACACATATCAAGTTACATGAAAAATTTCATTACGAAATGAAAATATAAACAACAAACCACAAGCGACATTAACAATTCATATGTATATCAAAGGACTAATAACTGAAGGACAGAAATTATACAATTCAATTAGAAACTATGTGAATAAGTAAACTTTTAAGGTGCAAGAACTTGAATAGAAAATCAACATGAGTGATGTCCAAGTAGCCAATAAAAACAAAAAAATATGTCTTGAGCATCATTACTCCTCAGAGAGGCTAAATTAAATCATAATGTGATAGAATTTCTAACATATTGACCAGTATGTGAGTTAACTGGAGTTCTCATTCATCCTTCTACACGTGAGAAATGGTAGAAGGACTTTAGAAATCTCACCAAGCCAAACTAAACCCAGTGCTGTCGAGTCAATTCTGACTTACAATGACGCTGTGGGACAGGACAGAACTGCCCCTGTGAATTTTGAGACTATAACTATGAATGCGAGTAGAAAGTCTCTCCTTTCTCACGGAGGGGGGGTGGGGGCTGGCAGCCCAGTGTGTAACCACAACACTACCAGCACTCCCAGGAAATCTGGCAATTTCTATTAAATGCAATTGTGGATGTTTTCTATGGCTCAGAAATTCATTTCTCAGGTATATACCCAAGATAAATAAGCATTTGTATCCATCAAAGACACGTAGAAAAATGCCCATAGCAGTTTGATTCTGAAAGGCCCTGTATTGGAAACAACCCAAATTCCCATCAATAACACAATGAACAAATACATTGTGGTATAGCCATACAGTGAAATACTACAAAGTATTTTAACAAAACAAACTACAGGTACATGGCACGACATGGTAAAATCCCACAGATATTATATTGAATGAAGTAAATGGAGTAAAACAGAACAATATGAACTGTGTAGTGTTACATACATGAATTTAAGAGCGGTGAAACTAATTGATGATGCTAGCTATTGGATTAGTGGTTAGCACTAGAGGGAGGCATAGGCTTGGATTAGGTGAAAGAAATGTTCCATGTCTTTGGAATTTCAAAGTAGAGTTATAGGTTACATAATTAAAATTCATCAAACTTTACACTGAAAATGACATGCCATATCCCAGTTTTTAAAAAAGGAACAGATAATCACAATAAATGTACATGGATAAAATTTATCAGTTAACATCTATTCTTAAGTTGAAATGTAACAGAGAGGTAAAGATTCATCATACAAAAGAGTCGAGATAAAAGGCAGTCTTCACAAAGAAGGTAGAAGATATGGAGGAACCAGGAGTATTTGATCTATCACACGATTTACTATAAAGTTATGGTACTATAGTTATTAAGATACTATGGTATAGGTACAGGGAAAAATAGCTTCATTGCCCAGAATCAGAAACCTATATACACATATATGCAAAATTTAAATTATATGAGAACCTCCTATATACCCAGGAGCTTAAATTTTCTGTATTAAGTTGATCGTCTGTATTAAAAGTATATATGCTATTTCTAACTCACACTATATAACTATATATGTAGATTAAAAGCAAAATTTCACAGTTCATGAAAGGAAAAATACATATTTAAATATCCTAGACATATATTAAATAAGCTATAAAGAGCAGAAATCACAAAGAAAAAAATTATGAATGAGTATCTTAAAAATTACAATAGGATTAAATGAATGATACTAATGAAATTTTCAGTCACAATGGGGAAATATATTTGAAACCATTATACCTAACAAAGGATTAATTTCTAAGTTTTATATATATTGAAAACAAATCAGTAACAATAAGTCCAACCGCAACATTACTGTGTTTGGGTCGATTCTAACTCATAACAACCCTACAGAACAGAGTAACCTTGTTCCCTAAGATGGCTGAGGCTGTACATCGGTACTGAGCAGACAGGCCCAACTTTCTCCAGCCTAACAGCTGGTGGGTTTGAACTGATAACCTTTCATTATAGCAGTCCACAACCCAACCCCCTACACTACCCTCCTCCAAAGGAACGGCAAATTCATGACAAAAATCCAAAGATGATAATAAAATTAATATATATGAAAATAAGGTAACTTCACTAGCAGAATAAAATGTAAATTAAAGTAGTGAGAATTCATTTACATGTATTAACTAGGCAAAATTAGAGATTTTGTTAATGTGGAGTGTGGGAAGAGCACATATGCATTTTTAGAGTGAGAATAATTAGAACAACAGTTTGTAAAGAAAGTTAGCCATGTTCAGTAAAGTTGAATATGTACATATGCTATGAGCAATGTGGGAGGTGGAACAATAGAATCTCAAAATGCCCATGCCCTCACCCTTGGAATTTGTAAATATGTTAATTTTATAGGCTTATGAGGAGTCTTGGGGATGCAACTGTAAATACTATTATTTCAAAATAGAGGGGGACTCCCTAGAGTTCATGGGAAAACTGGAATGGAAAAATAATAACATTTTAAAATAAATTTTTGAAGCCCCTTGGTTTAACTGCTATGACATGCCTCCTGATCTTTATTGACACTCATTTTAGATTGGGGTGGAGAATCTGTCTTTGTCAACTCTTTCAGGCCAAACTGTATGGCGCACTACCATTTTGGGTTGTAGGTGACCATGTAAAAGCACCACGTAGACAAAGCACTGTTTTGTCATAGATTTCAGTGTGTATATTTCTGAGAGTTATTTCTGAAATGAAACACAAATAAGTCAACTTCCATATTCTGAATTTTTTTCTTTGAGGTTCTCTAATGTTCTTGTGGTAGTATGCAAAACACAACTGACAATTAAACTTGGTACTTGACCTCGATGTAACAAGTAGCACCAACTCCCAGCCTAGGATACTCAAACCTAGCTCTCACTGAGTGGATTCCAACTCACAGCACTCCTGTAGGACAAGGTACAACCGCCCCTGTGGCTTTCTGATACTATAACTCTTTACGGGACCAGGAAGTCTCCTCTTCCTTCCACAAAGCGGGTGGTAGTTTTGAACTGCTGACATTGTTGTTAGCAACTCAACTATAACCACTACCCCACCAGGACTAGGATACTAGACCCCTCAATATAGTCTAACCCCATCTCCAGGTCAAACAGCCAAGTTTACACATTACTTGTCCCAAGTCCTCTTCTGAATCCAACCTGAACCTCTGGCTGCTCCCTGTTAGGTACTGCTGCAATCATGTTAAACCATCTTCAGCAAAATTTTAGTTGCCTGTGTTATCAGTGATGTTGTTCTATAATTTAAGGATGATCTTGTGTCACCTTTCTTTGGTGACACATGGGTACAAATATGGACCTCTTCCAGGCAGTTCGTCGTCCAAGTGGCTGTCTTCCAAATTCCCTGACATAGACGACGAGTGAGTGCTTCCAGTACACATCAGCTTGTTGAAAATTGTCAATTAGTATTCCATCAATTCCTGGAGCCTTGTTTTTGGCTAATGCTTTCAGTGTAGCTTGGGCTTCTTGCCTGAGTACAATTGGTTCTTGCTCATAAGCTCCCTCCTGAAACTGTTGAATGTAGAAAAATTCTTTTTAAAATAGTGATTCTATATATTCTTTCCATCTTCTTTTGATGCCTCGTATATAATTCAATATTTGCCCATAGAATCTTTCAGTATTGCCATTCAAGGCTTGGATTTTTCTTGAGTTCCTTCAGTATAAGATATGCTGAATGTGTTCTTCTCTTTTAGTTGTCTAACTCTAGATCTTTGAATAGTTCACTACAATATTTTAGTTTGTTTCCTTGAGCTGTCCTTTGAAATTTTCTGCTCCGCTGTTTGACTTCATCATTTCTTCCATGCGCCTTAGTTACACTAGGAGTAAGAGCAAGTTTCAGAGACTCTTTTGACATCCACTTTGATCTTTTCTATCTTTTCAGTGACCTTTTGCTTTCTTCAGGAATAACATATCTGATTTCACCCCACAGCTCATTAGGTTTTTTCTCATTAGTATATAATTCATCAAATGAATTCTTCATATGATCTTGAAAATCTCATAGGGTTTAGTCAAGGTTGTATTTTGGCTCTAGTGGACTTGTTTTTGTTTTCTTCAAATTCAGCCTAAACTTACATATGAGCAATTGATGGTTTGTTTCACGGTTGGCCGCTGGTCTAGTTTTAGCTGCTGTTATTGAGCTTCTCCATTGCCTCTTCCCACAGATGTACTCAATTTGATTTCTGTGTCTTTGATCTGGAGAAGTCCAGGTGTATAGTTGACTTTTGTGTTATTAGAAAAAGTATTTGCTATGAATGGGTTGTTGGTCTTGTGAAATCCTATCATATGATCTCCAGCTTCATTTCTATTACCAAGGCTATATTTTTCCAGTACTGTTTTTTCTTCTTTGTTTCCAACTTTTGCATTAATTATCAATGCACCTTGATTGCATGTTTGATCAATTTCCAACCAAAGGCATTGGTAGAATTTTTCAATTTCTTAATCACTGGCTTTAGTGGTTGGTACATAAATTTGAATAATGGTTGTATTGATTGAATTTCCTTGCATGTCTGCAGGCATCCTATAATAGACAGTGTTCAAGATAGATCTTGAAATGCCTCTTTTGACAATGAGTGCAGTGTTACTTCTCTTGAGTGTGTCATTTTCAGGATAGTAAACAATAGTGTTTTCTGATTCAAAATTCTCAATATCAGTCCATTTCAGCTCACTGATGCCTAGAATATGAGTCTTTGTGCATTCCATTCCATTTGGGGCAAGTTCCTACTTTCTTAGACCATATTTTTGTACCTGACAAGTTCCAATTACGAACAGATGTTCGCAACTGCTTCTTCTCACTCTGAGTTCTGCCCGATCAGCACATGAAGGTCCCCACGACTTTCCGCCATAAAGACTTTCCTCTATCCACGCCATTATGGTCTCCTTGACTTTGAGCAGTCAGCTCTTCCTCAGTCATATTTTGAGTGTCCTGAGGGGCTTATCTTCTGGGGCTCTCTCCGACCATGTCTGGTTCTGTTCAGTAGGCTTTCAGTACCTGGCAATGTAAAGATGAAATTGATAGAATTTTTAATGGCTAATTCCTCAGCAGTGCACAGCTTCTTCCTTCTCCAGAGACTGCTCTTTGTCTAGAGCAGGCATCCTCAAACTATGGCCCCTGGGCCACATATGACCCACCGAGGACATTTATCTGGCCCGCCGGGTGATTTTGCCCCGTTTTGTTTTTTCACTTCAAAATAAGATATGTACAGTGTGCATAGGAATTTGTTCATAGTTTTTTTTAAAACTAGAGTCCAGCCCTCCAATGGGTCTGAGGGACAGTGAACTGGCCCCCTGTTTAAAGTCTGAGAACCCCTGGACTCTAGAGCATCTGTTGAAACCTGTTCACTTTGAGTGACCCAGGTGTCACAGCTTTCAGCATCACAGCAACACACAAGCCACCACAGCATGACAAACTGACCCACCAAAACACCACGGAGAAGCCACACAAGCCACCATGGCATGACAAACTGACCCACCAAAATACCACGGAGAATCCACACAAGCCACCACAGCATGACAAACGGACCCACCAAAATACCATGGAGAATCCACATAAGCCATCATGGCATGACAAACTGACCAACCCACCAAAACACCATGGAGAAGCCACACAAGCCACCATGACATGACAAACTGACTGACCCACCAAAACACCATGGAGAAGCCACACAAGCCACCGCGGCATGACAAACTGACCGACCCAGCAAAATACCACCGAGAATCTGCATTGTCGATGAAAAGTCAAGGGACCATGCAATGACAGGTATTGATTAGGTCATTGGCATAATCTTTCAGTTGATTTTGTCAGGAACATTTATGGAGAATGAAAGTGTTATTCAGACGTTAAAGCCTTCAATGCATTGGGCTAAGGAGGAAATAAAGTTAGACAGATGGAAGCGCCATCCATTGATTCACAGACTACCAGACTGAAAGGTCACTTTGGGTGATAAATCTCTGAGCCCAGCTTTGACTGCACCAAGTCTGAGGTGCTTGGGCCACGTCCAAAGAAGACAGAAGCCACATAAATTGGAAATTCAGAAAAATAACCTATACATTAAGAAAATATTTTGAGACTGATGATGGCAACAAATGTACAAATGTGCTTGCCACAATGGATGGATGTGTGGATTGTGATGAGAGTTGTACAAGCCCCCAATAAAATGATTTTTAAAAGAAATTATAATTAGTGATATAAGTGAAGGAACCCTGGCGTCTCAGTGGTTAAATGCTAGGCTGCAGGGGAAAACCATGGCCGTGGTTCAAACCATCCATCACCACTCAGGAAACACCCGGCAGTCTGCTCCCATGGCAATGTGTAATTTTGAAAATCCCATAGAGCAGTCTGCTCTGTCCTACAGGGTCACTGTGATTTGAAATTGAGCCAAGTCATCACATTTTACTGTAAATACAAGAACTAGAGTGAGGTAAACCAAGTGGATTGTACTGATTGTTTAAATTCAGTAAGAAAACCTCTAAGTATCAAGGTTTCTTAAATTTATAGAACTTGATGTGTGCTCATCACTTATCTTTTCCTTATGTGTTATAGACACATTCATGGAAATATATCCAACTCCTTCAACTGAATGATAAGTTGGGAGTTTTTTTGGTTTTTAAAGTTCAGCCCATATTTTATCATTGATTTTGTTACTATAGTGCTTAGTAGAAGACTGTGGACATCATACTCCACTTTTTTCACCTACTCAACGTGTGTAGCTGTTTCATGTTTTGAAAGTTGGTAACATTTGCTGTGCGATTTCATTCTTTCCTCTCCTTCCATCTCTCTCATTGAGCTATAGTCTGAGGCAATTGGCATATGCACCTTGTCTATAAGTGCACTCCCTTTCCTCTTCTTACTGAATGAAAGAAAAAGCAAGACCAGTTGGGAATGTGATTCTGACTTAGGATGATGGCAGTACTGAATTCTACCAGGCTTCCAAGGCTGTAACCTTTTAAATTGTCAGGGTTTTGTGAATCTCCTCTAGATAGGTTCAAACTTCCAACCTTTCCATGGTCAAGTCCTTAAATGCTTGAGCCACCACACATTCCTCTCCTGCATCCCAGTGGAGCATGAATTATTCTGTTGGTCATATAATACATGTGGATCAACAAGCAGGCTTATGAAGTCAGCAATGTCATTAGCAAGGAGGGATGATGAGCTGATCCATTTGTGTTTAGAAATGGACTTTCAAACTTACGTGTCCTGACCTTTGACTAAGTAAATAAGAATGAGCCTGAATTTCCACAAGCATGATGAAATCAGTATATTCATTTTCTCACTGTACGTAAGAGCCATGCCTATGGAACCAGCAATGAACTTGAACTCAGAAAAACTTGTTATCAAGTAGCAGTACTTCATAGTTACATGATTTCTGTCAAATCCCTGCCTTCTTACTTTGAAAAAAAAGAAAATAAAGAAAGAAAATGAAATTAAGTGAAAAATACTAAACTAGATTACTTGGCTTACTAAGATGTTTACTTGCATTCATTTACACTGTGAAGGCATTTGAGATTGTGGAGACCCTTGAAAAGAATGGACTTCCGGAACACTTCCTTGTTATCACTCCAAACTTGTATCTAGATCAAGAGGCAGTTGTGAGGACAGAGCCAGGGAATTCCACAGGGGTTGAAATCAGGAAATTTGTGCACGAGGGTTTTATCCTCTCAACAGACTTGTTCAATCTGTATATTGAGCAAATCATCAGAGAAGCTAGCTTATATGAAGAAGAGTGTGGCATCAGGATTGGAGGAAGACTTATTAGCACCCTGAGATATGCAAATGATGCAAGATTGCTTTCTGGAAGGAAGGAGGATTTGAAGCACTTGCTGAGGAAGATCAAGGTTGCAGCCTTCAGGATGGATTGCAACTCAGATAAAGAAGACCCAAATCCTCACAACTGGACCAATAGATGACATCATGATAAATGGTGAAAAGGTTGAAGTTGTCCAAAGTTGTGTCTTACTGGGATCCACAATGGATGCTCATCGAAGCAGCCATCAAGCAATCAAAAGACGTGTTGCAAATCTGGAGCACAAGCCCTCATTAGGGTTTTTAAGAGCCATGGCGTGATTTTGAGAGCTGAGGTTCACTTGACTCAAGCCATGGGATTCTCCATTGCATCATTTGAATGTGGAAGTTGGGCATTGAAGAAGGAAAACTGTAGAACTGATTCATTTGCATTGTGGTGCCGGAGAAGAATATTGAAAATACCATGGACTGCTAAAAGGATTCACCAATTTGTTTGGAAAGAAATAAGGCCAGAGTACACTTTAAGGTAAAGGATTACAAGGCATGATCTTATATATTTTGGACATAGTGTCAGGCGAGACCAGTCCCTGGAGAAGGACATCATGTTTGGTAAAGTGAAAGGGTGGTGTCAACGAGGAAGGTGCTCAAGGAGTGGACTCAGGCAGGGGAACGCTTTTGAGGAGGGAACAAAACTGAGCAAGGTTTTGTTCTGTTGTGCAGAGGGTTGGTATGGGTCAGATCTCACTTGCTGGTGACTAACAACAAAAACAGGTTGCGTGGGGAATTGTTTTGCTAGAGGGTAAGCATGGTTAGAATGAAGGAGCGCAGAACAGTAAGTTTCTTCTGTGTCCTCACAACTGAATGGTGATCTTCATCAACATGTGAGTGCATGTTAAAGATCTTCGTTGCTTCCAGGAGCACTGACAGCCAAGCAAAATTCACCATCGCTGAGTCATTTCTGACGTATAGCCACCCTATAAAACAGCTATGCCCCATTGGGTTGTTAAGAGTTAAATCTTTGTGGGAACAGACTGATTCAACTGTCTCCCTCCGATCAATTGATGGATTTGAACCACTGATCTTATTATTAGCAGTTCAATGTATAGCATGCTATGCCATCAAGTTGATTCCAACTTATTGTGATAGATACCTTAGATATGTTAATAAGAGACTCCAGCAGTGAGAAAGCTAACAGCTCACTCAATAAACCAGCAGGAAGAGAGAATGTTCAGTAAGTGTCCTTCCCCATCAGTGTTTAAAATAAGCTCCGCGCCTCAAATAGCGGCCACTCAACGCTTGTTGTGGTGAGCTGAGATAATTAGTGACCCGGCTCTTCTTACAAAACACTCTGGGTCTCATTGCCCTAAAAATTAGTCCTGCTCTTTCTCTAGTGTTTGGTCAAGACTAGGTCTGCTCTTAGCTTGAAGTCTGCTACATGCAAATGGTTTTAGCATTGCTAATTTAGGAGCAAAAAACTTGAAGTGGAACCTTTGAGAAAACTTCAATACCCACACCTGAATTCCCACATCAACACCAAAAGCAAACAAGCTCATTGTCATCAAGCAGATTTTGATTCATAGCAACCCTACAAGACTGAGTGAAACTGCCCCTGTGCGTTTTCATGTTGGTAAATCTTTACCGGAGCAGAGAAGCTCACCTTCCTCTCCTGAGCAGCCATGGGTTCTCACTGCTGATGTCACTGTCAGCAGTCCGACTTGTAGCCCCTTGTGTCATCAAGGGTCCTTGAATTCCTACGTGGCTTGTCTGTGACTGACTGCAGTGCATTTTCTAAATCAAGGGGTTGTTACAAGCAGGATGGATCCATAATTCTGGGCCAGAAGGACTGATATAAAAATGCATACAGTTTTTCACTCATTTATGACAGTCATATTTATCAAAGCGGTTCTAAAACGTGGGAGCCCCTGAAATACGAGCTATGCAGATCAGCGTGAGATCTAACAAGAAAACCTGTGCCTTCATTTTTATTCATTTTTAAAGTTTCATTTATTTTGAGTTAATGCAACAATTCATATCAAGATTTTGAAACGTTTTCTAAGGGGAGAACTTACTTAATTGGAACATCCAACAATTTGTGATGGGCATAGCTCTATTCAAGATCCCTCGCCAATCTAAAGTTCTACGTAAGGGAAGACCTCATAGAATAAGTCTATTCCCTTTGGCATTTCAGACAGTCTCCTTCTGATTTTAAGTATTTGTCTGATTTTGTTATTTTATCCAAAGGAGTGCACATTCGTTAAAAAATATTTTAAAGTCAACCTGGGTAATATTCATATAAGCTTCAATTTGATATTTCTAAGTCAGAGAACATCAAAGATTTGTTTCCTTCAACATTAAGAGTCATAATTTCCCCATAAGCTTTAAAGGCCTCTAATTAGTCTATATTACACCTACTGGTCTGCTCAAGCTAAGTTTCTCATTTGTCTACTCTTCTTTATTTATTTATTTATTTTAAAATTGTAGTGGGCATATAGTTCACATATCCTACAACTTAATCATTCAATTATACTAAAGAGAATTGTGCAATCATCACCGCAATAAATTTCAGACCAGTTTGTTCTCATAGTCATTGTTACAGCACCCAATTTCCCCCCAACTTCCCCTGCCATGCACCTAGGTAAGTATTAACCCAGTTACTAGCCTTATAGATTCACCTATCTTGGATTTCATATTGAGAAAACCATGCAAAATGCAGAGAGTGAACTGAACCCAACCAAACAACAACAACAAGTCAACAATGACTAGACCAGAGAAAAATCTCAAGCAAAAGGAAAGAAGAAAATATTTAAAACTAAAACAATTTTAAGATGGGTCAAAAGGAGATCACATGAGAAGGCATTACCTTTGAACCTAACTACATCTGCCCCGTTCACTTCATCATGCCCTCTGTCTGAGAGCACAGCTGTGTGCTTCCCTGGGCTATTGTCAGAGGGAATTCACAGACGCCTTAATTGTGGGTGGACTCTATGGATGGACTTTGGCCGTTGACGATCATTCCCTGCTTTCTGCAAGCTGGGTGCTCATCATTTAAACTCTCGTCCCATTCCCTCCTTTGGCTTTGGAGTTTGGGTCACACAGGTCAGTGTGCTTCTTGATCATGGACTTGGTTGATGCCTCCCTTAGATAGATACTTGTTTTAGGACAAGTCTCTAAGACTAAGATGCTGCTTTATTTTGTAAATGGTCATACAAACCTGTGCCTTTAAGTGAAGGGTTTAGGTTGATTTCGTTAGAGGGTTTGTGAGTGGTTAGATTTCCCAGAGGGGCCAGGGGCTTTGTTTTCCTGTTTGGATAACAACGGGAAGAAGCTTGTTTTCCCCACGCTGAAGGTACTCCGGATATAAGAAGTGCTCTGTGTTCTGGAGGCGGGCAAGGACGGGGAGAGGGAGGCAAGCGGGGGAGTTTTGCCGGTGTGCTCTTCAGGAAGTTGCACTTCACATAGATGCAGGCTTTACTGTGTTCCTTACTTTTAGCTTGGGACACGTCTTTCGAGCAGAGAGGGTGAAATTACGCTCCCCCTTCCACAACACCCCGCTTCCCCTACAGGTTACAATCATTGTTGTTCATTAAATTAGACAAAAATTGTTTGCAGACTCCTATGGATGACCCAAGGAGCCATGCTGGCCCAATGGTCAAACAGTTGACTGGTAATCGAAAGGCTTGTGGTTGCAACCCACCTAGTGGCTCCAGGGGAGAAACTCCTGAGGAGCGGCATTCCTGAAACTGACAGCCCGGGAAACTGTATGGGTCCAGTTCGGCCCTGCCACACAGTCTTCATGTGCGGGAATCAACAATGGCAACGGGGATTCACTTCCGGAGAAAATATCCGTCCTTTGAGTGTTCTGATTGAGTTGAAAAAGGCTCAGTGTTACAGTGTATATCGATATTTGTTTCTGGATTGGATAAAGACATCGATTGAAACTTCAAGATTGAGAAATGTTCCCTTTAGCATGCAGTGGAGTTGGAGGGAACATTGATTGTCTCGGCTTTGACAGTGATGTGGACAGGTGAGACATAGGACAGTAGAAGAGATACTGAAAAATTGAAAGGGGCAGTATGCTATTCTCAGTTCTTCTCAATAATCGTATCAGCAGAAGCCACTCATGTATCTGCATACAATTGAATTACTTGCTTATACAATTCCACAGTAATGTGCATTATGCTAGTGTGGCACCTTGGAAAAGTCACTTGACCATCCTAAACCTGTACGCTCAAATTCATAAGATGATACTCATAATACCACTCTGCTGGGAGTATGAGGAGATTGAATGAGGATGTGTATGAATGCATGTGTGTGTGTGTGTGTATATAGAGAGAGAACGTTAAATGAGGATCACATGTATATAGATATATATGTAGAAAGCCTTTCATAAGAACCTGGTACAAGGTAACTGTCATTTGAAGATTGTTAATTGTAATGATAAATAATGCAATATAAGTCTTTATGATATGAATGTTCTAGTAGCTATTTCAATCTCAAATTAATTTATTAGTGGGTCACAGAAACTATTTAACTATGTCACAAAACAAAATGTGTGTGAATGGTTAAATGGGAAGTGAATTTACTTGGTACACTTTCACCAAAACTATAAGAAAATGTGTGTGTGTGTTTTAAGGAACGATGGGGAGAAGGAAGAAATAAGTGGGAATCAAAATTAAATAAAATGCTACTTCTCAATGGATCTGCCTAGTTTAACTGTCAACCATATCAGACTTTTCTTTCTCAACTAAAAGTTGCTAGCGTGATTTGCATGGGGAAGTAGAAAGCATTAACACGAAGCATTTACGGCACTCATGATGTTGCACTTCCTTTTGAGCACAAGTCCTGGATGTAGCACGGACCCAAGGAAATTAGTGCAGGCAGGATTGAATTAAATGATTCACCGCAGATAATCTTTTCACTTTTCTATTGTGTGTGGAAAGAGAAAATTCAGTATTAGAAAGAACATGGCTTTCAGGGGGCGACAATACAAACATGGGAGTGCTTCTTTTTCAGTTAAATGCAGATGACACCTTGGTCAGCACACGGTGGAGAAGATCATGTTGTACCCCAGTCCCAGTGCTTGTCTTGACGCATTTAATTTGTAGGGAGTTCCTGCCCCACGCCACCCTTCTTTCACCAGGTGTGTTTTTGGCACATGAAAGAAAAGAAACAGAGAGAAAAGCACTTTTCCTAAAGCTGAGAAGTTATGTGCCTTTGGGGTAATTAGGCCATGATACTGTGACTCTCTCAATATGGATTATTAAACTTGAAGTCTTTCAAGCCTGTACCAGAGGCTTTGAAAGGCAAAGCTAATATTTCACTGTTTTCCTACCTGGAGACGTCCCTACCTCAAAAGAGAGAAAGAAGGAAGAAGCACTTCCACTTCAATTGTTGATGAGCCTCTTCATATGGTCTATCTGGAAAGCAAAACATACACACTGCTAAAGAATGAAACACAGGCAGTGTGGGAAGGCCCCATCTAGCTCACACAGGCATATTTTTACATATTTGTTTCCAAATGTACAAACAGGATCTGCTCTACAAAATGCTCCGGGATAGTATCTGTTTCCAGTTCCCATAATCAGCCAGGCTGCAAGATGGCATTCAAAGAGAAACCTAAAGAGGTGTGCGATTCGACTCTCCTAACTAACATCCTCTCTCTCTCCCTATGGGCCGATGAATAATAGAGATGAAAAACGCCTCACGTCAGACAATGCAGCAAGATGCGGAAATGTCTTCGTGTTTGAAAGCATGGTCATGACTAAAAGATAAGCCCCAGCTTGGGAAAGAACCTTTTTGTATTAAGAGGAGCGCACAGCTAAAGTGCACGAGTTTCTTTCTGGCTGTTGTGTAGAGCTTCAAACCTGTAAGCAGGTTTCCACATGGTGACTCACGCAAACTATCACTGGGGTTCCATTCCTTAAAGTCCACTTGTTGATCAGGATCAATTTCTCAAAACCACCTCACTCGTACGTATTCATTTCTATGGTCGGTTGGCAGGCTGGGTCTTGTCCTAAATACAGGCGTCACCCTTCAACACGTGACTATTTGAATCCCAAACTGGCACGTGCAAGCCAAGAAATGTGTCTTTGTGGGAAACCAGTGCTTGCCAAATGAGTGGCTGGCATGGTCGCCCACTTGCAATCAGACCACAGTTCTTTTATTTACAAAACAGAGCTGGGGGAAATAAAATAAGATCCCCCCAAACTAGATTATTACAGGACTTCCACTCTCATAGTGTAGTGCAAAGGGTCCCAGCAATTCTAAACATAAATGTGTCTCATTAATATGATTTAACATTTCCAAAGATAGAGATTCTTCCAAAATAATAAAACTCCTTGGCTGGGCTGAGGACCACTGACTCATCTTTTATTAGGGAGCTCTAGTCTTTCCTGAGTTACTGAAGTTGTTACATATAGTCACAATTAGCACCGTTGCTGGCTCCAGTCTCAGAGAGGTAAGAGCAAACACCTGACAGAGCAAGACAGATGGGATATAGTGATAGAGCAAATTATCCTGGTGGGGTGGTGCATTTATAGCTAAGGTGTGAATGCACTGCCTTCCTACCTGTGCCGACCAATTACTTTTCTCTTTGTTCTTCCTGGCAGAGAGGGAGTTTTCCTGTTTAGTTTTTTGTGGTTGTCTTGTTTTAAAACATTTGATTGCAAGTTGACACTGTAGATCAGTGTCCCATATGCATTTTGTTTTGTGACCCTCTCGATGCAACAGCACCTGTCCCACTTCCTCCCATTTTTCCCAACCCTTCTTGCTTTCTGAACTTCGTTTTTGGGCAAATGTTGCCCTTTGTAATCTTGCGTAGCTGGTTGGTCTGAGAAGCACATTTTTCACGGCTATTGTTCACCTTCTAGGCCTCTATAGTTTGGCAGAACCGTCATCCCCAGGAATGAGTTCCTTTCCAGGCTTGAAGAGTGTCTACGGGTCCTAGTCTTGGGCGTTCCGCTAGTCTGTATCAGATCACAAGTCTGGTTTCTCTGAATTTGGAGTTGGTTCTACATTTCACTCCCCCTCTGTCTGGGCCCTTCTATGTGTTCCTGAGCAGAGCCATCGGCAGTAGTAGCTGGGTACCATCTAGTGATTCTGATCTCAAGCTAGTCAAGCGTGTGATGGTTCGTGTGGCCTATTAGTTCTTTGGCCACATTTTCTCTCGTGTTTGGTTCCAGACTGGGAGAGATCAATCGTTATGTCTTAGATAACCACTTGCAAACATTTAAGAAACATAAAGAGGTGGGATATCATCTTTATGGACTATGCCCTCTGAGACTATGCTCTTAAATGCCAAACCTAGTGACACAGCCTCTCTGTGGTTCTGGCCTTCATCTGTCCCCAGTGTGTTTGACTGAGTATATTTGCAGCATATACAGATATATGTGTAGACATATACTCTGACAAATTTATATATGCTCCTGAGTGTTCTTCCATACCTGTTCAATTTGCCTATGTGTGCATTCATAGATGATTGGTTGTTATTAGTATTTGTAATGTAATTATATTTACCAACGTCACCTTTTATTTTTACATACCTGCTAGTATTTTCCTTTGCCCAGTTCGTATTGTACTCATTGGGAATTGACTTTCCTTTCATCTAAATCAATGCATGCTCAGCTAAAATTTGGACTGCTAACTCCAAGGTTAGTGATTCAAAGCCATCAACGCCTCAGGAGAAATATGAGGCTAGCAGCTTGCATGAAGGCTATGCAGGCTCACTATGAGTCAGAATAGACACTGGCAATGGGCTGGTTATTTTGTAGTTAGTGATTTTCCCTCTCTCGTTTTGAATTCTTGGTAACTATCAAAAGATGTTCTTTTCTGTGGCTAAATATTTTCATGACTTTTAATTACAATGGTTTATACACTATTCTTTGGTGATTGACTTAGTTTACTTGCATAACATCTGCCAAGTACATCCCAAGTTCATTTACAGATTCATCATTATTCTCTATCGCTGTATATTATTCCATCTTTGTATGGATGGGTTTTGTATGTATTTCTCTATGCTTGTTCATCCTTCCATCCACTGATGGTCACTTCATCTGTTGGCATATTCATAGTTTTAATAGGCTTCTTGCTCACATGTAAAAATCCCTTGCTGATATGACTTTCATGAGAAAATTACTAAGATTTCTTCACATCAAAGGACAATGCAATATGGGATATCTTTCAAAGAGAATAATTAATAAAATAAGAAAGGTCATGCTAATAATGGAGGAAATATATTAAATACCCAAATTATTTTACATTAGTTTTCATGTTTGGTGAAAATTCTGCTCTATAATTGTCTGCTTTCTGATCACAACCTAGTCTCCAAATATCCATCATGGGGTAGTATTTGTCTTTTCTTTTTTTTAATTAAATACTTTTATTGGGGGCTCTTACATCTCTTATCACAATCCATACAATTATTCATTGTGTCAAGCACATTTGTACATATGTTGCTATCATCATTTTCAAAGCATTTTGTTTCTACTTGAGTTCTTGGTATCAGCTCCTCATTTCTCCCCCCCTCCCCCACCTTCCCTCCCTCATATACACTTGATAAATTATAGATTATTATTTTCATATCTTACATCATCCTCTGTCACCCTTCACCCATTTTTCTGTTGTTTGTCCCCCTTAGAGTGGGTTATATGTCAATCCTTGTGATAGATTCCCCCTTTCTCCCCCCACCTTCCCCTTATCCTCCTGGTATCTCTATTCTCATTATTGGTCCTGCGAAGTTTATCTATCCTGGATTCCCTGTGTTGGGGCTCTTATCAGTAGCAGTGTACATGTTCTGGTCTAGTCTGATTTGTAAAGTAGAATTGAGGTCATGATAGTGGGGGAGAGGGGGAAGGAAGCATGAAAGAACTAGAAGAAAGTTGTATGTTTCATCGATGTTATACTGCACCCTGACTGGCTCTTCTCTTCCTTGTGACCCTTCTTTAAGGGGATGTCCAATTGTCTACAGATGAGCTTTGGGTCTCCACTCTGAACCCCCACCCACCCCCTTCACATTTTGCTCTGGGCCTTAGATGCCTGATACCTGATCCATCAATACCTCATGATCACACAGGCTGCTGTGCTTCTTCCATGTGGTCCTTGTTGCATCTCAGCCAGATGACCGCTTGTTTATCTTCAAGCTTTTAAGACCCCAGATGCTGTATCTTTTGATAGCTGGGCACCATCAGCTTTCTTCACCACATTTGCTTATGCACCCATTTTGTTTTCAGTGATTGTGCCATGAAGGTGAGCACCACAGAATGCCGAATTATTAGAACAAAGTGTTCTTGTGTTGAGGGAGTACTTGAGTCGAGGCCCAATGTCCATCTGCTACCTTAATTCTTAACATATATAGATATAGGTACATACATCTATTTCCCTCTCATTATGTATAAATATATTTACATATGTACATGCCTGTATTTAGACCTTTATAAATGTCCTTTGCCTCCTGGATCTTTCCTCTATTTCCTTTTACTTTCCTCTTATCTCACCATCATGTTTGGAACTTCATTTGCGTTTAGTTATTCCTCGCTGTTATATTGCCTTTGTTTAAGCCCCACTAGGCATTTTATGCCCTTCTCTCCATTGATTTTAGTTCACTTGTTGTTCCCTTATCCCTGGGTTGGTTGCCCTACCCCACACCCTGCCTTTCTCCCACCTCCCTTTTTCCTGTATTCCCTGGAACCATA
The DNA here is from genome assembly GCF_050624435.1 of Tenrec ecaudatus. Lineage (NCBI taxonomy): Eukaryota > Metazoa > Chordata > Mammalia > Afrosoricida > Tenrecidae > Tenrec > Tenrec ecaudatus. The sequence continues at coordinate 14,272,071 of NC_134539.1, forward strand.
GGTTCTGTTGCTTTTGTCTCCAACTTCTTTATCTGACCTATCTTATCTTGATAGACATGCAGAGATATTAATAAACACAAAACCTAGGCAAAGCCAATAAAACAACAAAGGAATACAAAACAATACCAACAACAACAAAATCAAAAGAACAACAACAAAGAGAAAACCAGTGACAAAAAAAGGAAAAACATAAATAGATCCGATTTGTTTTTTGACCTTTAGGAGTGTTTTCCAGTCGAGCTTAATATGGTGTCACACTCTGTCTCCAAAGTCTCTTTTTGGTATTCCCCAGGGATTTCATCGCTTTGCTCCCTTTGTTGCTCTGTTGCATGCCCTTAGTGTTTCACCCCAGTGTGATGGAGTCAGACTGGGCACAGTTCCCACAATGTGTCTCCTCCTGTGTTGTCCCTTGTAGCTCTATGGTTCAGTGAGAGATGTCATGTCTTGTGGTGGGGCTGGCCCTATGTGTACTGTCTTCTCTGAGCAGGAATATTGTTCTTGGGGTATTGTTTTTCACAACTCTGAAACCTTTCTTTCATGCTTAGATAGCTTTTAAAATTCCTATGACTTGAATTATGAGACAGGATTTTCTCAAATGTATTTGAAAAAGAATAAGACAAAATTTAATTGGCCTAGAAAGAGATATAGTATATAAAATCCATTCTACCAGCAAAATAGATAAGCTAGCATTACAGTCTCAGAAATCTACAACAGCAGTTCTAGTCGGTCTCATAGCGTCATTGTGAGTTAAGACTGAATCGATGGCAGTGAGTAGCGAGTAAGCATCACTGTAAACAAGAGATTAAAAAAATATATATGAACCATGACCTATTTTGTGTTGTCATTAAGCCAAGTGTAGTTCTTATATTTGTACAAGGTTGTCACAAAACAAAGCACAAAGCCAAAGAAGTATGCAACAGAGACCATATGTGACCCACAAGTCTCAAATATGTATTATCTGTTCCTTTGCAGACACGGTTTGCAATCTCATGTCTAAGAATTTCATAGGCAGCGAGTATCTGAACTCCTCTTACTTCAGAGAGAGGAAAAATCAAACTCAATGTCAGATGAAGGCTGATTCCTATGAAGCAGAGATGAGATATGCCGCCACCATCTAACCTCCTTTACCACTTCTGATACCCTCCATCCTGGATAGGCTATCCTATCTTGTATCTTATATAAGATAAGATAGCCTATCTTATCCATGTATTATACTGACCATACAGAACACACACACCATACTCACAATCATAGGGTTCATTAGAGATGTTAACAGGTTGTAATTCGGGATCATAAATGCCCAGAATATAATTCTTCATGGGTCAGGACATCCTCTTCTCAGCTATGCTAGCAGGCATACTTCTTTCTGGTTATCCACTTCTTAGCCCTGAGACCTCTTGGTCTCTACCCTGTTTAGGCAAGGTGGCAAAACTCTTTTAGTACTTGAGATAAATGCCCAATGGGTACAACTTCCCTATAAGCATCAAGTTAAAAAATAATCAAAGTTCACCGATGACTTTAAAAAGTAACCATATGAGGGGAGGGAATCTAAAATATTAAAAAGCTCTGTCAGATATGATTGAACTATAGAATGATATGTCTGTTTTGGGGGGGAAAGCATCGTGAATGCATCTCCTAATAGAATTTGTAATGTGCCTACATTGCCAATTAAAGCAAAATGTAATATCATTTTAAAAGTTATGTTACAGCCCAACTATGTTTTCTGATGATCTGGCATTCAGGATTTCTGATGGATTTTGATGAGCTAAAATTTTTGGTTTCCTGCAAACAACATCACTCTTCTAATGATCCAAGTGACTTTTAACAAGACCTTACTTTCTTATGCCTCACTGACGATATTTTCTGTCCACCTTTAGTTTCCTACAAAACCCACCAAAAGAGAAAGCAAATTATTCTCCCTTGCAGGCAATTTCGAAATAAATCTTTGACATGTGCTCACAAGCAATCCATCTGAGAAGCTGCTTTAAAAACAGGCATGTATCTATTTTTCATTGTAAGAAAACATACGGCAGGATTTATTTTATGATTGAAGCTACCTTCTTGTAGTCAAATCCAACTCTCTAATTAGAAAAGGTAACAGAGCACTGGAGAAGTAGGAGGGGATAGATGGCTAAGCCTACAGCCATGGAAGACTAGAATTTCACTTGAGTAGTTGGTCTTCGCAGACCTGTCTGTGAGATTTCAAGTCTCAGCCTGTCCACTAGTTAACATAGGCAGGGAAGGTCTACAGCCAACTTGGTGATGGAAAGTTTTGTGGGGTCCTCTGAAAATGGGGAATGTCAACCCCATATTTGAAGAGCCCCTTGCACACAATCAAAAACCACCTAAAATATTTTAAGGATATCAAACCTAAATAAAAAGATTTTCTTTAGAGTTTATCAACTGCAGGAGTGTTCAGCTGAGAGTAAGTTGACACCCACCAGGGGACATTTGGTCCTGTCTGCAGACATTTTAAAAAATGATTATTATGAAGAGTCTGGACACCCTACTGACATGCAGTGAGTGGAGGCCAGCCGTGCTCGTAAAGTGCTACAAGACAGGACAGCTCTTCAGAAACACGAATTCCCTAGATCACATGTAAGAAGGACCCAGGTCAAAGAACCCTGAACTGAAAAATTAGAGGCACTGTTTACTGATCACAGTGACAGAGCTGGCTTGGTTGAGTGTGTGGAATAGGATGAGTGTGGCTAAAAGGAGTGACTCATAAAAGAACTAATTTATGAATTTTAAGGATGTGCCAAGAAAAGCCTTAAGGAAATTATGTCATCCAAACTCAAACGGGACTTCAAAAATATCTCCGTTAATTAGTGATGCTGCAGCAAACATACAAGTGTGTGGCTTTAAAGAACAGGAATTTATTGGCTCACTGCTTCACAGGCTGGAAGGCCAAATCAAGACAGTAGCTCTAGGAAAGGATTGTTCCTTATCAGGAGCCCTGGGAGATTCTTGGTGGTCTTTGGCAACCCTTGGCAATGTGTGTGTATGTGTGTGTGTGTGTGTGTGTGTGTGTGTGTGTGTGTGTCGGGGTGGGGTGGGAGAGTGTGGGGGGTGTTTGTATAGGTGGGTATTTTCGATGGTTTTCTACAAAGCACTTCTCAGATGTGATTAAGTTCAGGAACCTCCCTAGTCTGTTATAGACTCATTAATATACAAAAAATCCCATCCCCCCCAAAGGTCACATGTATAGATACAGAGGTAGGATTTCAACAAATATATGGGGGTATAAGGGGGGGGGGGTAGTGTAATGTTTAACAAAAAGACCTAATTGTCAGATCATGTTTGTTAGCCAACGAGGGAGTCAAACCCTCAACTTAGCATCAAATGGACCCCCAAAGAGGTATCACATTTGGTTCAAGAGGATGAATTGCTAAAGCCCCCCCACCCCCACATTTTAAGGATTACGAAGTGTCGAAGGACTCACAGAGAGTTTGAGCAGGACTGGGATTAAGTCAAGTGGTTAAACGATAGAGTGAGAGGGAGAAACTCGAACAAATAATAATACACAGAGGAGTTCGGCAGGTCGATTCTGGCTGTCTGGGGGAAAAGGCCTTTCCCTAGTGGAGGAGACCAGTGAGCAGGTTCAGGAGAGTGTCGAATGAAAGTTGGATTTGACACTGGAGGGGCTGTGAGTGGGAGCCAGGGTATCAGTTTAAGGAAGTTGAGGGCAGAGATGCCAAGATAGCTGGCTGACAGTAAAAGATGCTAAAGCAAAGCCAGGATAAGCAGAGAGTCACATGGAAAGATTCAGCACAGGAACCAAGTGGTACATTTGGCAAGGGTGTGAGAATCCCAGGAGAAACTCTCTGTGGCTAAGTCTGTGGGCACAGCCACATTCTGGAGCTTGTGCCCAGGGCCCTCAACCACTCTCCCCTGGCTCATCAGCGCTAGTCTAATTTTATCCCAATGAAAATGGAAAGATCTCCTTTGACATTCCCTTGGACGTCCTTGTGTAATGTGTAATGAACCCAGACAGGAATAAACCTTGTTAAGGTTCAGTTCTCCCTGGAAACAGCTACCTGCTATACTCATTCTGAGCCCCAGCTTTTTAATGCAAATATATGGTGGGTCCTTCAGTGCAGCCCTTTCTCTACTGCAGTACCTTGAGAATTGTTTTATCCAGGTACTTATTAAAGCAACACAAGGATTGATTGAAAATGACGGGACCAGAGGATTTCACTCTTCATTGATTTCCCTCCTAGAATCATCCAGGCTACCCTTATAAGGAAAAGGAAAACGAAACAAAACTCCAAGAAAGTTTAAGAAAATAACTGCCATTAGTAAACCTCAAATCTAAACAGAACAATGGGCATTTTGGTTGTACTAGATCTTTAACAGATAAAATTGAATTGAAGCAGTAGCATGGGCCTTGAAGGGTGCACATTATAGGCCTTTTCTATTTTAATTGACCTTCCAAACCATCAAGGTCAGAAAAATAAATAATTTTTTTTCCGTGAGCAAACAAAATTACAAATCCTGTAAGTGGGCACTAGGGCAGCAAAGCACCCGGCAGAGCAGTGTATTCCATGTACAGGTGTTATCATTTGGGGGCAGGGAGAGAACTTCCGGTGGGTGTCAGCTTTAAATAAAAGGATGAGTATTTTGCTGTGATGCTGAGATAATTGAACAATGCAGAGAGGATAAGCTACCTTCTCAGTTCAAAGGCTCTGTTTAGTACAAACACTTAAGGCACGCATTTCCTGCCCTTGCGAGGGACTAGAACTTTTTTCTTGGACCTTTGTTAGGTGCTATTCAGTTGGTTCTGACCCAGAGCCACCCCATTCCCCAACAGAATGAAACACTCCCTCGTCCTGTACCATCCTCACAATTGTTTCCATGCCTGAACCCATTGTTTCAGCCACAGTGTCAATCCATCTCCTTGAGGGCTTTTTGCTGCCCCTCTACTTTACCAAACAGGATGTCTTCCTCCAGAGATGCGTCTCTCCTAACAACATGTCCAAAGTAGCGAAGTCCTGTCACCTTTGCCTCCAACGGGCACTCTGGCTGGAATCCACAGTGCCCTCCATATTCTCCGGAACCACCATTGAAGTGCCTCAATTCTTCTTCAGGTTTCCGAAGCCATTAAAAACACCCTGGCTTGGGCCAGTTTCACCTTAGTCCTCAAACTAACAGCTTTCCTAGGGTGACTGTGAGTCAGCGTAGACTCAATGGCAGTGACAGTTGCGAAGGAATGTCTTGAGCAGCACATTTAACTAATACAAGGTGTCTTTTGATCTCTTGACTGCTGCTTCCAGGAGTATTGATTATGGATCCAAGCAAGACCAAATCCTTGACAACTTCAACTTGTTCTCCATGATTGTGATATGTTTCATTGATGCAAGAGGCCGGGTGGCATAGTGGTTATGGAAAACACCAGCTGCTCCTCTGGAGAAAGACTTGGTTTTCTTCTCCCATAGTTACAATCTCTTAGAAACCTATTCAGGGGCAGTGAGTCTTCCCCCGCCCCCCCTCCCTTATTGGTCCAGTTGTGAGGATTTTGGTTTTCTTTACATTGAATTGTAATATAATACATACTGAAGTCTGCAATCCTCGATCTTCATCTGCAAGTGCTTCATATTCTTTTCCCACTCAGTAAGCAAGTGTGTGTCATGTGCATATTGCAGGCTCTGTTAAGAAGCTTTCCTCGGATCCTGAAACCACGTGTATCATTATATCACCCAGCTTCTTGGCCTCTTCTGTAATGAAAAAGTTGAATTTGTTCTTTAAGGCACTTAATTTGGGAGATCAATTTAATATAAACAATAGTAACTTCACCTTCCCTAACTAATACATTTCTCACCTACCAAATCGATAAACTTACTTCTACCTAGCAATTTAATAAACTTACTGCTTTATTCATGCAAGGGGACAAGGTAGTTGAATAAATTAAGAAAGAGAAGGACCCAGATGAGAAAACACACGAACAAAACCAAGACTGGGAGAAACACGGGTGAAGATAATTCAGGAGAAAGGCTGAGTGGCATGTGTTGCTGGGCTGAAGACTAAATAATGGCTGAGAAATCCTCCTGAGAGGAATCTGTGAAATGATGATTACTACAAAATCCAGCAATTGTCTCTAATAGGCTTTTTTTGGGAGGGGAGGTGTTTACAGAACTTACTGAATTAGCAATTATTGCTTATTTGTATGAATTTATTAAATAGCTGTCTCCTCTTCAGATTTATAAATGGCGTGAAGGCAGGAAACAAGTCATTGCCTAATGCAGGACCTGGTGACTTATAAGGAAATTTGTTTCAAAGCAGAATTCTGGGGGACAGAAGGGAAAACAAAGGCAAGGGCCTAGACCAGAAATCTGCTGGCTGACTCTTATGACTTGTTCTATTTGATTACATTCATCTCTTCTCAACCGCATTGGTAGACTTAGGTACGGCTATATTTTTCTGCTAAAACCATGAATTGTGTATCCCCCATCCTGCAGAATCTGTTGCTAAACATTGGCAGAGCACTACTGAAAATTGTACACCTGGCTAGGAAGGCTGGATATTATTTTTTATTTCTAAGTTCATTTTCAGGCTTCAATTCAACATTAAAAAGTCCAGAAAGTTTTATTTAATATTATGATTATCTTTCTAAAGCAACACTTCCAGAGTCATTGATAAGAATAATCAAGGGATTTTTTTTTAAGAATCATTGTGTACAGGAATAACCTACCCCATAACCTATTGAGTCAATTCCGACTCTTAACAATCCTATGGGATAAAGTAGAACTACCCCATCTTGTTTCCAAAGACTGCAATCTTTATGAGATGCAACCTCTTTCTCTTCGGGGATAGCTGGTGAATGAGTTAATCACTGCACCACTGGGGGCACTTGAAGATACCTAAGTACTAGCTATTTCAAAAATAATATGGGATGCTAAATAAATATAGACCTGGTTACATATGTTGAAACAAGAGCATTAAGTAGAAGCTCAAGTACTACTATATTTGCTGAATTCTTGATAAGTAGAATAATGTTATTGAGACTCTCAATCCTTAGTCACAGAGGCCATCATGCCATTATGTTTGTCGAAAATTCTTACCACTGCAAACTATTCCCAGGCCCTTCCTCAAAAGTGCAGACTCTTCTGAAGTACCCTGTCACGGGAGGTTAGCTATGTGAGAATCTGCCCAAACATGACTATTCTTGCCTCTGCTATTTGGCTTTTGTGACATATGGGCTTATGATTGTACTTTTGTAAATACATCCTTGTGAGTTTGGCAATGAGGGAGAGGTAGGGAGGGGGAATTACCCAGAAAGAGCATTTGCTTAAGCTAGATGTCTTATTTGTCCAAATTATATTACAACTCAATGTAATGTTGACGGGTGCCATCCCATTGTTTCCAACTCATAGTGACCCTACTTACAATAGAATGAAACACTTCCTGTTCCTGTGCCATTCCCTCCATTGTATCTTGTGTGCGCCAATTTTGAAGCCGCTGTGTAATTAGATATTACTAGATGCCGTCAACTCAGTTATAAGTCACAGTGACCCAGGAGGAGACATTGCTCCAGCCTGTCTATCTGCAGAAGTGTTGGGAAACTGAAGCCCGTGTTGTGGACAAAGCCAATTCACTGTATTAATGAGCTTCCTCTTTTTGGCCGACCCTATACTTTAACAAAAGAGATGAGATGATATCACATATCAGATAATACATATGGTCTATGACATAACACCATACCTTCTCACACTTTTATTTTAAATCCATTGCTTTCCTGTTAATGAAGTTAATTTTCAGGCAGACAAAATTCTCATGCAAATGTACATAAGCCAGTCAGAAGAAACTTAAATTCATAAAACATATTATATATTTTATTTTTTTAATCATTTTATTAGAGGCTCACACATCTCTTATCACAATCCATACATACATCAGTTGTGTAAAGCACATTTGTACATTCATTGCCCTCATCATTCTCAAAACACGTGCTCTCCACTTAAGCCCCTGGCATCAGGTCCTCATTTTTCTGCTCCCCACCACCCTCATGAATGCTCGATAATTTATAAATTATTATTTTGTCATATCTTGCCCTGTCTGATATCTCCCTTCAAACACGTTTATTTTGTCCATCCCCCAGGAAAGAGGTCACATGTAGATCCTTGTAATCGGTTCCCCCTTTCCAACCCACCTTCCCTCTACCTCCCAATATCACCGATCACACTACTGGTCCTGAAGGGATCATCGGCCCTGGGTTCCCTGTGTTTCCAGTTCCTATCTGTACCAGTGTATATCTTCTGGTCTAGCCAGACTTGCAAGGTAGAATTGGGATCATGGTAGTATTGGGAGCGGGGGAGGGAAGGAGGGGAGCAGGAGGAAGCATTTAGGAACTAGAGTAAAGTATTTTTCATCATTGCAATATCGCACCCTGACTGACTCATTTCCTCCCCGAGACCCTTCTGTAAGGAGGCGTCCAGTGGCCTACAAATGGGCTTTGGGTTGCCACTCCGCACTCCCCCCCTCATTCACTATAGTAAGACTTTTTGGTTCTGATGATGCCTGATACCTAATCCCTTTGACACCTCCTGTTCGCACAGGCTGGTGTGCTTCCTCCATGTGGGCTTTGTTGCTTAGGAGCTAGATGGCCACTTGTTTACCTTCAAGTCTTTAAAACCCCAGACACTATCTCTCTCTTTTTTTTTTTGACTGAAAACAGTGCCACGTGGGTTTATTTGTACAACAAACAGCACAAGAAGACACTATCTCTTTTGATAGCTGGGCACCATCAGCTTTCTTCGCCACATTTTCTTATGCACCCATTTGTGTTCAGGGATCATATCAGGGAGGTGAGCACACAATGATATGATTTTTTGTTCTTTGATGCCTGATAACTGATCCCTTCGGCACCTTATGATCACAAAGGCTGGTGTGCTTCTTCCATGTGGGCTTTTTTGTTTCTGAGCTAGATGGCCGCTTGTTTACCTTCAATCTTTAAGACCCCAGATGCTATCTCTTTTGATAGCCAGGCACCATCAACTTTCTTCACCACATTTGTTTATTCACTCGTTTTGTCTTCAGCCATTGTGTCGGGAAGGTGAGCATCATAGAATGCCAATTTAAAGGAAGAAAGTATTCTTGCATTGAGGAAGTACTTGAGTAGAAGCCCAATGTCCTTCTGCTACCTTAATACTAAACCTATAAATATATGCACATAGATCTATTTCCCAATCCTCATATATAAATATATTTACATATGTACATGTTTTTATCTAGACCTCTATAAATGCCCTTTGCCTCTCAGCTCTTTGCTCTATTTCCTTTGACTTTCCTCCTGTCCCACTATCATGCTCAGTCCCCACCAGGGTTTCAGCAATTCTTCTTGGTTACAGTACCCTTGATCATGCCCTACTAGTCCTCCCACACCCTCCTCACAACCGATTTGGGTCCCTTATTATTCCCTTGTTGCTGGGTTTGTGAACACCACTATCTTTCCCACTACCTCCCCTCTCCCATGTCCCCCTGAAACTGTCGGTCCTGTTGTTTTCTCCTCCAGGTTGTTCATCCAGCCTATCTTATTTAGACAGACCTGAGGAGATAACATGCACAAAAACAAGACAGAGCAAAACCAAGCAATAACATACAACAAAACAGCAACAAACTAATGACAAAAAAACACACACAATAGGAAAAAGAGCTTATAGTTATTTCAAGGACTGTTTGTTGGCCTTTAGGAGTGTTTTAAAGTCCAGTATTTCTCTCTTTTTCCATTTCTTAATTATTATTGTTATTATTTTTCCTTCCCCACCTCCTTTTCAGTTGTCTACCGTGTGTATCCCTGTATGTGGTCTGGTCCCTGCCATATTACCTGGTCCTCATCCCAGGAATGTTTGTATACAGTAGCTTTTTCCCTGTGCCACTTTTGCATTTTTTTTAAGCTTACCTCAACAGACTCATGTTGTACTTGTCCTTTTGTGCTTGTCTTACTTCGCTTAGCATGATTTTCTCCAGTTCTTCCCATGCAGCAATGTGCTTCATACGTTCATCACTGCTTTTTAACTATGCGTAGTACTCCATTGTATGTATATACCACAGCATTTTAATCCAATCCTCAGTTGATGGAAATTTTGGTTGTTTCCAACTCTTTGCAATTGTGAACTATGCTGCAATGAACTTTAGAGCACAAATGTCTGGCCGTGGTTTGTTTCTTGCCTCTTCTGAGTGTATGTCCAGTAGGAGGATTGCTGGGTCATATGGTAACTCAATTTCCGTCTGTTTTAGATATCGCCAGACCGATTTCCATAGTGGCTGTACATACTTATTGGTCCACCAGCAGTGGATGAGAGTTCCTGTCTCCCACAGTCCCTCCAACATTTGTGGCTTTCTGAGTTTTTGAATTGGACTACTTTTGAGGGTGTTATGTGGTACCTCATTGTTGCTTTAATTTGCATTTCTCTTATGGCTGAAGATCGGGAACATTTTCTCATGTTTGTTGACCATTCAGATTTCTGGCCCTGTGAAACCTCTGTTCAGGTCCTTTGTCCACTTCCTCGGAGGGCAATTAGTTTTTTTCTTTTTGGAAGCTAGCAGAGTATTGTAGATTTTAGTAAATAAGGCCTTTTTCTGATGTGTCATTGCTAAAGATGTTTTCTCAGTCCGTGGACTCCCTTATTACTCTCTTGGTGAATTCTTTCAATGTACACAGGTTCTTTGTCTTCAGTATATCCCATTTGTCAATTTGTGTCTCATCTGTGTTCATGTCCTTCCCTATTTCTGATAGCCTATGTATTCCCTGTGCCAAAGTTATCAAGTTGGTCCCAATTCCCTCATTGATGACCTTAATAGTTTGGGGTTTAACTTCAAGATCTGTGATCCACCTTGAGTTTATTTTTGTGTAATGGAGTGAGTTAAGGGTCTTGCTTTATTTTTCTGCAGATAAATATCCATTTTTTTTCCAGTACCACCTGTTAAAGAGGGCATCTGCTTCCCATTGGATATTTTTGGGGGCCTTATCAAAGATCAGTTGTCTGTATGCTGATTATTTTATTTCTGGGTTTTCAGTTCTTTTCCATTGGTCTGAGTTTCTGTCATTGTACCAATACCATGCAGTTTTGACAACTGTGGCTGTATAGTATGTGCTCAATCCAGGTAAAGCAAGCCCTCCCATTGTGTCCTTCTTGAGTAGTTCTCTGTTAATTCTGGGCATCCTCCCTCTCCATATGAAGTTGATAATCAGTTTTTCCATTTCCTTGAAAAAATATGAGGGTAATTGTATCGGGATTGCATTATTTTTATATAGTGCCTTTGGCAGAACTGACATCTTGACTTTATTGAGTCTTCCAATCCACAAGCTTGGGATATCCTTCCATTTGTTGAGGTCACTCTTGGTTTCTTGTAATAGTGTTCTGTAGTTTTCCCCATATAGATCTTTTGTTCTTTTAATCAGGTATATCCCTAGATATTTTAATTTGTGCTTGGCTATTGAGAAGGGTACCACCTTTTTTATTTCTTCTTCTGTGATCTTATCCGATGTGTATAACAGTCTGATAGACTACTGTTTGTTGATCTTGTATCCTGCCACTCTGCCAAACTCCTCTATTGGTTCCAGTACTTCTCCTATAGAGATTTTGGGATTTTCCATATATAAAATCATATCATCTGCAAATAGCTAGAGTTTCACCTCTTCCTTCCCCAGATGAATACCTTTGATGTCTTTTCTTTGCCTTATGTAGTTAGCTAAAACCTCCAGCACGATATTAAGTAAAAGAGGGGATGAGGGGCATCCTTGTCTGATCTCCTTGTTCAGTGGGATTGTGTTAGTCTTTTCTCCATTGACTACCACGTTGGCTGTTGGTTTTTCATATATAACTTGTATTGTCTTGAGCAATTTTCCTTCCAGTCCTATTTTCTCACATGTCTTAAACAGGAATTGGTGTTGGATGCTGTCGAATGCTTTTTCTGCATCTATTGATATTATCATGTAGTTCGTATAGATTTTCATGTCAATGTGATGAATAATACTAATTGTCTTTCCTATGTTGAACCATTTCTGCATCCCTGGTATGAATCCCACTTGGTCATGGTGAATTATTTGTTTTATATACTTTTATATTCTTTTGGCTAATATTTTGTTAAGGATTTGTGCATCGATGTTCATTAGGGATATTTGCCTGTAGCTCTTGATTCTTGCGGGATCCTTGCCAGGTTTTGGTATCAGAGTTATACTAGCTTTATAGAAGGAGTTCGCGAGTTTGCCATCTTTTTCTATGTTCTGGAAAAGTTTGTGTAGGATTGGTGTTAGTTCTTCCCTAAATGCTTAGTAGAATTCTCCAGTGAAGCCATCTGGTCGAGGGGATTTTTTTCTTGGTAATCCCTTGATAACCTTGTATATTTCTTCTATTGCTATGTGTTTGCTGAGATTCTTGACGTTCATTGAGGATAGTCTAGGGAGGGATTATTTTTCCAAGAATTTGTCCATGTCTTCCAAGTTGTTGAATTCATTGGAGTACAATCCTTCATAGTTCTATGTAATTATCCTTTTCCTATCCTTAGAGTCTGTTGTAATGTCCCCTCTTTCATCCCTTATTCTTGCTATTGAAATTTGTTCCTTTCTTTGGTTAGGTTTGCCAGTGGTCTGTCGATTCTGTTTATCCTTTCAAAGAATAAACTTTTAGTAGCATTACTTTTTTCCATAGTTTTATTTTCCCTTTCCTGAATCTCAGCCCTTGTTTTTATAATTTCTTTTGCTATTAGTAGGATTGTCCTGCTGACTCTGTCCTAGTTGTTGTAAATTGTGTGCCAGTGTATCAATCATGAGTCTATCTTCCTTTCTCAGGTATGCATGTATTGCTATGATACTTCCTCTGATAACTGCCTTTGCTCTGTCCATAAGTTTTAGTACGTTGTGTGTTCATTCTCATTGGTTTCTAGAAAATTCCTAATTTCATCACTGATCTGTGCCGGTATGCACGCCTCTTGCAGTAGAGAGTTATTCATCTTCCAATTGTTTGCTCTTGTTTTATTCCTCTTCTTTATATTGATTTCTAGCCTTATGGCACAGTGGTCAGAGAGAGAGGTCTGTATGATATCAATGTGCTTAAATGAATGTAAATTCACCTTATGCCCCAGCATGTGGTCTATTTTTGAATATGTGTGATATGAGCTTGAGAAGAATGTGAATTTTTTGTATTTGGATGAAAAGCTCTGTAAATATCTATCAGGTCAAATTGTCTAATTGTCGTGTTTAGATATCTAGCCTCCTTGGTGAGTTTCTTTTCCTGTGCTCTATTTTTCTCAGAGAGTGGTATGTTGAAGTCACCCACTATAATAGTTAGGCTGTGATTTCTTTTTCATCTTTTGGAGTGTTTGGTATTCAGCGGGTCTCTCATTTGGGGAATATATGTTTACAATGCTTAGTGGTTAGTGGTTCTTTATCTACCATTCCCTTGAACATTATATAGTGTCCCTCCTTATCTCTTTTTATGGTTTGCACTTTGAGGTCAATTTTATCTGAGATTAAGAGAGAAACTCCTGCTTTGTTTGAATTGTTATTTCCTTGATATACCTTTCTCCAGACTTTGATTCTCAACCTATTTTTGTCTATAGCCTTGAGATGTGTCTCCTGTAGGCAGCAGATTGATGGGTTGTGTTTTCTAAGCCAGTCTGCTAGCCTCAGTCTTAATGTTCAGGTGATTGATATTCAGGGTTATTATCTCCATCTGTGAACTCTGTGATGTCATCTTACACCTTTTGTTTGGGTGTTTGCCTTCTTTTCTTTCTCATTAGTGTGTTGTGCATGTGTGTGAGTGTATCATTCTTCACTTCTTTCCATCCTTAAGTCAATGCTATCTTGGTGTCTGTTTTCTCTTTGTTGCCCTCTGAGTGAGGTTGTTCTATGTGGTGGTCTCTTATGGTGAATGTTGTTCTTCTCCCGATACTGGGTCAGCAAGGATAAGTTTGTAGGGCTGGGTTTCTTCTAATGTATTCTTAGAGTGTTTCCTTGTCAGGGAAGACTCTTACTTCTCCATCTATCTTGAGCGATAATTTGGCTGGGTAGAGTATTCTTGGGTTTGCATTGTTTTCCTTCTATTTTTGGAATGTTACTCCACTCTCTCCTCTTCTTCATAGTTTCTGCTGATAGGTCTGAGCATATTCTTATTTGGGAACCTCTATATGTGATTGCTTGTTTTTCCCTAGCTGCTCTCATGATTTTCTCCTTTTCCTCAAAGTTGGATAGTTTAACTTTTATGTGCCTTTGTCACTTCTTCTTGGGATTCAGTATAGCTGGTGTTCTTTTAGCCTCCTGAATGGATGCTGGTTTTCATTCATTAAGCTGGGGAAATTTTCCCCCAAGAATTCTCTCACTATTGTTGCAGATGACTTCTTTGTTGTATCTTCCTCCGGTAAGCCAAAAGTTCTAATGTTGTTCTGCGTCATAGCATCAGACATTTCTCTTAAGTTTTCTTCAGCTTCTCAGATAATCTTATTAGATTTTTGTTCACGTTTGTTAAAGTCTGCTTGGTTGTCCTCCAAGTTACCGATGCGGTTCTCTCCTTCCTCCAGTTGATTCTTGATGTCTGTGTTTATGCTACTAGTTTTTGTTATCTCCTCCCTAAGCTCTTGTATTTCCCTTTGGTGTGTGGCTTTAACTCCTCTGTCATTTCACCCTCTTTCTGCATTGTTTCCCTCATATCCTGTATGACTCCAAGCAGCATTCTGAAAAATTCTTTCTGTGGTAGCTCAATGTCTGCTCCTTCAATGTATGTCGTTATGTTCAGGACATCTTCTGCCATTGCCTTTTGTTCTCCTGTGTTTTCGTTGAGGTCTTTGGGCCTGATGGCTGTTTGCGATGCGTTGTTTTAAAGGAGTCAGGTGCCATCTTCCAGGGAGTCGAAGAGCACTGGCTCTCTCTGGGAGACTTGTAGGAATGCTTCGTCGGACTGCCTACAGCTAATTTCACTATGGAATTAACCTACTACTTTATCCTTCTGTGGCTTCCCTCGCAGGGGAGTGCCACAGAAGGCTGGTGGCTTGCCTGTTTTGGTGTTATGGAGGTTGGGTAGAGGTTCCTGCAGCAGCCTGGAATGTTGATGAGTGTAGGCCAAGCTGCCATAGAGCCCCAGGCACACAGGCAGGAATTCCCCAGTTAGAATTTGGGCAGAGTATTCCCTGGTGGAGGTCAGCTGGGTTTCTCCCAACCTCAGGCTATCTATACAGGGTGGAGCTCACCTAGCTAGGTGTGGCACAGGCATAAATGTCCTAGGCTATAGGGAGTGGTCTGGAGGTCAGCAGTGGAGTGTGAGAGAACTTGAAAGAGACAAAGATGAGAAAATAAAATTAAAAAGTAAACCCGCTGATCCTGTGCAGGGATATAGTGAAGAGAGGGAAACAAAAGCAACAATGTAGTTGAGTCCTGATCCCTGCCCATGGAGCTGAAAGGGTTTAGTCCCTTCCCAAGGAGGTGGTGGTGACAAGGCAGGCAGGGGCAAACTGGCTGTGTTGAGACCAAGTCCCCCTACGGGCTCCAAATGGTTCCAGTTTCTGCAATGACAGTGGTGGGGCCAAGGTCAAGCTCTAGCCGGCCTCCACTGAGCTAAGCCAAAAGCCCCCAGCCCCGCAAAACCCCATGGATCTGTGCCTACTTATCTTTATGATGCTCCTCCTGCATTCCAATAGTGTTAAATTTCCCTCCAAGCAACTCTCCTGGGCTGAATTCTGTGGAATCCCTCTGGTATGTGTCACTCTGTCGTCATCTTCCCGGAAGTCAACATATTATATATTTTCATAGATGCAATTGCACATTGTTGCTGTGTGCTGTTGAGTCTATTTCATATGTAATCATGCTACACATACGTTTTAGAATAGCTGTTATCTCTGGGGAATAACATGGGGGAAAGATGGAGTCAGTTTTAGTTCTATCTGCATTATTTTATTTTATTTTCAAAAATAGGATCTGAAGCAAATATAACAAAATGTTAACATCTGCTAAATCTGGGTGGTCAGCATTTTGTCTGCGATATCATGCTCTGACCTTTTCAGTGTAGGCCAAATAGTTTATAATTCAAAATAAAGGGGGAAAATTAAAAGAGCTCTTATCAGAGAATTTTGGCCAATGTTGTTTAGGCAGCTAAATAAATTTAATTTGCTGATTTTCCCCCCTCAGGATTTATTTTCCCAGTCATACAATCCAGTAGATTAATCTGAGATGATTTCTATTATTTTAAAATTTCTCCCCTTTTTCATGCACATAAGTTGTAGGAGTATGTTGAGAATTTTACAATAGATGACACATATCTAAATTTCAAACCCCTCATCAAGGGAGTGGAGGCATATTGGGCAATTAAAAACCAATGAGTCAAGTTCTTGGTTCCTGACAGCTGCCATTTATCCTCTCCCTCCTCTAGTTAGCATATATTTCCATCACACCTATTCCTTGCCATCACTGGGACACTCCCAGTTTGTGAGGACAGACTTGTCTGCTCCAGTGATCCTGTTAGCCAATCATAGGCTCCCTCACATTGACTCAACAGTTAACCTTCCTCTGCATCTTGTAGCCAGCCAGCCACCCGATCTTCCCATTCGCGATTTGACATGCCATTTATAGAGACCATGCAGGGTCAGAAGTTGAGTTCAGTGTTTCATTGCAGTTCTGACTTGCAAAAATAGTGAATAAGTCTTCAGGGCAATAACCTCAGAACTTGTAGCCCACAAATTTAGCTTGTGAAACCTGGGGAAGAGAGGAAGTAATCTGAGATAGTTACGGTTTATTTTGCCAACTTGGCCCATAAACACATGTAAGGTTAATTGAAGGGAAGAGAGATAAATGGCTCTCTGAGCCACCCCTTTCTAGTTCTTGGGTCTCTTGCTTTCTGATGGTTAGAGCAGGGTGCATGCAGCTGCCTTAGCCAGTTCCCTGCTTCAGCCGGCAAGGCTCACTTTCTGCAAGACACCCCTGAGGAGAAGTCACATGGACCTACCTCTGATGTAGCCCTGGGCACTGGAGCAGCTGAGTGGAGACCCCTGCCCGAGCTGAAATGCTTACATGCTCAGTGATTCACATTTCCTCCTGCAGTTGGCGTTATTGTGTGTGTTTTGTGAGATTGAGGAGGACTTTGTAGATCAGTGTTGGACATATGGGCTAATGCTGGACTTAGGGCTTGGGCAACACTGCGTTGGGGTGCTTTCTTAATGTATACTTACCCTTTATCTAAAACTCTCTCTTGTACATATGCGTTTCTGTGGAATTGTTTCCCTAGTTTACCCAGACTAGCACACAGCCCTCAGAGTAGTCTTCTATATTGACCTGAACATAAACCTTAGTCAATGATGCTGTCATATTTAGATGAATGCTGTTTGGCCTAACACCTTGCTAAGGAACCCTACAACTCAAACAATCAGCTGCTTATAGGTGGGTAGTTCAAACCCAACCTGGTAGTAGCATGGTAGAAAGACCTAGGTTGGTTTTTTTTTACCATTAAGATGATTGCCAAGGAAACCCTATGAGGAGTTGTACTGTGTTACATGGTCTTCCAGCCACAAGGCATGCAACAACAGCAGCATCACCTGGATTAGCTTCCACCAATTTTCCAGATACAAAAAATAAATAAATAAAATTCTGAATTACCATTGTGTAAGTCTTACCTCTGACTTTCTTCAAAATGATCCAGCATGCTGTTGTACAAATGATCTAAGCACAGTTTGCCCATTCACTTCGGCACATCTTGCGCTTTTGGCATGATTTGTCTTCTTCCATTTCACCTGACTCTGCCAAAAGTCTATGTTCAAGTGAAGGATGTCTTAAAGTCTTCCGAAAGAATGACTGAGGCCAAGAATTGATTGAGTCTCTGTGCTAACTTCTTCATCATTGTGTGATGGATCTCTTTCACCATTTCCATATCATTGGTATTTAGCTGAATTCCTCACTTTAAATTCTTGAAAGGACGGCATATCATGGTTTTTGCTGTGGCTTGACAAGTACCTCTAGAATTCTTTTTGAAACAATTTAATTTTGAGTTTTCATCTCACCCTCCAGGTTCCCTGGGCTCTCTTGGGAAATCCTTTTGCATTTGAAAAGATCATTCCTCAGAATAACTTCTTGAGTCCTTCTAGGAAAGCACACCGCCTGTTGTTTGATAGCTGCACCTTGAAATGCAAGGTGGCATCTCTCTTTCTCATCCTGCTAATGCCTAAGAGGTATTCTAAGAATCCTCCACATTTTCTGCAGGTGTTTGAATTATAATGTAGATTACCAAAACAATATTCTCTATATTATTATAATTATATAGGTAATATATTACTATGTTAGTCTGGATAGACTAGAGAAACAAATCCATGGACACACCTATGTGTATAAGAAAGATATATTATACACACACACACACAAGAGAAATTGAACATTGAGAAAACATCCCAGCCCATTCCAGATCAAGTCCATAAGTCTGACATTAGCTCATATATCTGACAGCAATTCATAAAGTCCTCCTCAGACTTATGAAACACATGCAATGATGCCTAACACAGGACAATCACAAGCCAGTGGGCAGAAAGTCTTTGGGTCCAGTGGCATTGTAAGCATCTCAGTGCTGGCAGGGGTCTCTCTGTGGCTTCTCCGGCTTCAAAGGTCAGGTTGCATCCATGTGACTTGTCTTCTGCAGATATCTCCCAGGGAGTGGCAGAGAAAGAGAAGTGTCTTTCACTTCCAAGGAGGAAGTACCAGATTTCCCAGAATTCTCAGGAGAAGGTCATGCCCACACAGAAGTCTCATTGGCTATCTCCAGACTGACAGCCTAGACTCCACCTCTACTCTCTTAATCCTTAACTTGACACCAAATTAGGTGACTCCCACAATTACCATTCAAACATACACACAGATTATTAAATTTCTATGATAGCTTCTACTTCTAAAACTGAGCAAACATTCAATGGTTTCACTGTTGTAGTTTTTTTTCCCTCTCTCTGACATATTGAAGAATTTGTGAGAACCTTTAGAAGCCCATCCCAGCAGTTTGTGAACTGTTCTTTTTCAGTACTTAGACCCTAATCTGGTTGAGGGACCAGTTAGTTGTTGATGAGGCTTCAAATAATACTCAGAGGCTTCAAATAATAAGCCTACTTAATACTCAGAGGCTTCAAATAATAAGATTACGAGTCTCAGGCCAACTGAATACTTTTGGTCTATGGTCAACTGCATATTGAGTAGGTAGCACTAGGTACGGCTCTGTCAGTTATTTGGAGGTAAACCAGTTGTCAACTGGTCTAGGATGATCTTGGCTAAGACAATTGGAAGTGTGTTATGCGGTCTCTCTTCCACCAGCAAGCTAACCTCAGCTTACTTAAATAGTGGTCAGAGAGTTTCAAGAGAGAAGAAAGAATGAAATGTATTTTGTGGCTTTGTGACTCAGAACTGGCAAAGAGTCACTTCAGCCACATTCTGTTGGTGAAAGCAACCTCAAGGCCAGCCAAAATTCCGGAGGTAGGTACATAGCCTCCGGAGAAATGTTATAAGAGCATATTGTAAGACGTGAAGCTACGCAACCATAGCTAATTTATTTTCTTCTTGATTCTAAAATTCAAAGTCAACCAACCAATATTTATTGACACTTACTATGAGCAAGACACCTTACCGAGCACTAGTAAGGTCCCTATCCTCAGATAGAATATAGATAGAATATAAGAAGATGAAAAGTTAAGCAATATCAGCAGTCTTGATTTATGGGTAGACTGTGATTAAAATTTTCTTTGTCCAAGTTGATTATTTCTTTTCCAAGCTGAGTATCTGGAATGTATTTTCCCATAAAACTATACATGGTAATTGGAGATGAAGAAAAAGCCATTTGTAAGCCTTAATTTATGATATATAATATAGTACTCCATGATACCATAAATATTATAGAAAATAATTACCTTTGTGAGAGGTTATATTTAAACATTTGTTCCTTAATTAGAGCTGAGAAAACCACACTGAGTGTCAGCATCCTGCTCATTCCATAATTGGGGGGTGAAGTCAAAAAATGACTCACTCTGAAGGTAGAAGAACTTTATTGCATATCTTCTGCTGAGAACTTTTATGTCTTATTTTCTAACTGTTAACACTATGCTTTGCAGTATTAGCATACACCTTTTTAAAAAATAATTTCATTGGGGGCTCACACAACTCTTACCACAATCCACCCATCCATTCTAGGCTTTCAATTCCTATAGAGTTAACAGTCTTAGAAACCCAATTCTAACCTGTTGTTTATAGTGCTGGTGCTGTCCACTTACGAGTGGCACATTGAGCAGAGTCATCAGTCAACCAAGCATGAATTTTCTGTCCCTCAGTCAGCTTGCCATAAGGAACTCCCCAGGGGCCGTAGGTGCAGACTGGGAGCAGGAAGGTACTGTGACAGGACTGGAGACTGTGGACATTTGGTCACTTCTTCACGCTGCTCACTTGTCCCTTCAGGTCCTGCTCTAGCCTGATCTCGGATATCCCACTTCCATTTAACAATGGAGTGTTGCTGTGCATGTCCAACTTTATGACTCTGTGGGCCAGACAATGCCCAGTTCATGATGGGCAGCTCAGGCCTCGTGGTGACATGGTGGCCCATAGTGAGACGTTCAGTTTCCACTAAGGCCCAGTAACAGGCCAACAGCTGTTTTTCACAAGGGAAGTAGCTGTCTACCGAGGAAGGCAGACTTTACTCCAAATTCCCAAGGGTCTATACTGTGATTTGTCAATAGGGGCTTACCAAAGACTTAACACTGTGTCTCTATCTATGACTGACACCTCTCACACCATCGGGTCAGCTGGATCATATGATCCCAGTGGCAAAGCAGCTTGCAAGGCAGCCTTAACCTGTTGCTGAGCCTTTTCTTGTTCTGGGCCCCACTAAAATTGAAGGCCTTTCATGTCACTTGATAAGTAGGTTGAAGTACAATACCCAAATGAAGGCTATGTTGCCTCCAAAATCCAAGGAAGGTCCACTAGGTTTTGTGCCTCCTGTTTAGTTGTTGGTCGGGGCCAGATGCAATTGATTATCCTTCACTTTAGTAGGAATGTCTCAACATACTCCACATCATCTGCCCCCTAAACATTTTACTGAAGTTGAGGGTTCCTGAGTCTTCATTGGGTTGACTTCCCACCCTCTTGCATGCAGATGTTGTTCCAATGAATCTAGAATCTCTGACACATCTTCCTTAGTGGGCCCAATCAGCATAATGTCAGCAATATAATGGACAACCAGTGTGACATTTTGTGGAAGAGACAGGAGATCCAGGTCCCTTCAGACTACATTAGCACAGGGTGGAAGGGTTGATGTACCTCTAGAGCAGTTGTAAAAGTGTATTGTTGCCCCTGCCAGCTGAAGGCAAACTGCTTCCAATGGTCTTTTGAGACTGGTATCGAGAAGAAGGCATTGGTCAGATCAATAGCTGTATATCAAGTCCCAGGAGAAGTATTCCTTTTCTCAAGCAGCAGGGTGGGTCAGCTCATGAGCTGAGCAAATCAGGCCTGGATGGGAGATGAAACTCAAGCAATGGAAGGGGACAGGACCCACCAGCCTCAAGGTCAAGCAATGGATGCATCAGTAGGGTGGTGAAGCAGGTCTCAAAGGAGCCTCATGTTCTAGCAACAAGATCCATGGGTTGGCTTGTCCCACAGGTGGTGTATCACACAGGTAATAGGCAGAGAACTAGCTAAAGCAACAGCATGCTCGTCCAATCACCAGAGAGCAAGAGAGATGGGAGCGGGCTTTGTAGAGCCATTTTATCTCTTTGCCCTCCATTCAAACTGTGACGTCATTGATCCCACATGTTGTTATTAGCCAGGTTGGCACAATAAACCTAACTATCACAGCACCTAACAACAATTCAGAATTAAAAGTCAGTTCTTGCAAAATTGAACGTCATGGTCAAAATGAGTGATCTCAGCAAGGTGCTTTTCTCATCTTTATGACTGTAACTGCCCTGACAGCACTGGAAAGCAAACTGGAAGTGGAAGGCAACCGTTTCCTTGTAAAGAGACGAAAGAGAAATTCTACAATTCAGTTTCACTCCTATTTCATTAACAAGCATTTAGTCACGTGGTCATGTTTGGCTGCAATCTAGCAAATACGTTTTAAATGAGTAGTCAGAGCCCCAGTTAAAATTCCAGAGGTTTAATTATGAAACGAACATTGGATGTTGGAAGACGTTTCCCAGTCTTCTGCATACCATTCCAGTGAGGCCAGCAACACCCCTTCCCTTCTAAAGATGTCTGCAGAAATCCTCTGCCCAGACTTACAGCGTTCACACTTGGTGCTGAACGTCCCAGTCTCCAGGCAGTAGCTGGCGTTGCACTTGAAGAGCATAGCTTACCCCGAGGCAGCCTATGTGGGAAAGAACAAGTTCCGATTGGTTTTACTGAATGAGGTTATTTATTATTAAGATCCCTCAAATTTCACTGACTTTTGGAGCTATGGTATATATATATATATATGAATTTTTCAAAGTTTCCTTCCCAAATTTCAAATTATTTGGTATTATCCAAACATACCCATAATTGGTGCCATAATAATTAGATTTTATTTGTGTACTTTCATTTTTTAATCCATTTCTATATCTTTCTGTCAAGGCAACTCATAAAGGCCAGAGTAGAACTGCTTCCTGGTGTTTCCTTCTGGCTGAAGCCCGCTGTATCTTTCTCCCACAGACCAGCTAATGCCTTCAAACTATTGGCCTTTCAGTTCATCAGCACAGTGCTCCACCACAATACCACCAGAACTCATTTCTGGGTTTTTGTTTTTGTTATGCAGCTGTTACCCACTGGACTACTAACCTCAGGTCACTGGTTCGCAACTACCAACCACGCTGTGGGAGAGAGATGGGCTTTCTACTTCTGTAAGGATTTAGAGTCTCAGAAACCCCCAGGGACAATTTTACCATGTCCTGGGAGTTGGACTTGACTCGATAGCAGAGAGTTTATCTTGAATTTAGAATTTAGATGCTGAAACTGTTACAATTGTGTTTCCAGATCCTGTTATTTAAATGTTTATTAGCAGATTTGAAATGGCACTGGAAATCATTTAAATTTTACAAATAACATTCTTCATTGCACAAGATTTTATGAAAGTATATTTAGAACTAGCTACAGAGCCAGTTGGAAGAATGTTGGAGGAACAAGCGCGGAGGTGGGGAGTAGATTCTTTCAGTACATGATTGGACTAGGGGTCTATTTTCATATGCCGTGGGTGTACCAGTTAAAAGACTAATTGTTAGCAAGGGAGAAAAAATGGAGACAAGTTGAAAAACAACAAGATGAGAATCATTGATTAGTTCTCTTTTTCAGTAGCAGCAAGTGTGATTTAGGTGTTCAAACCTTGAAGCAGAGAACACACTTATTAAAAGTTCTCAGTAGATATTCTTTTACCTCTACTATATTTAGTATAAAATCAGTCACTATTCTTAGCATAATTGTTCCATTCTGCTCCATATAATTTCATTGCTCTTGGTCTGAACAGTGACAAACTAATTTCTACCCAGATTTTCGAGGCTTATCCACTCAATGGATGAACATCTTTTTTACAGGTTACAGCCCATCACCCAATATTGAGAAGTATAGACTCTCCAGGATTGAGGGACAAGCAGGCTTCAGTTTAAGCTGCTTTAGTCTATGGGTGAAAATGGAGTCGAACTGATCTCCAGATCTCTATATTTGAATCTCAGGCTCATTTGGCCCAAATTTTAGAACTATAAGACCTAAGCAGCTCTCTGAAGGTGCCTTCTTACAGATGTGTGACTCTCCAGATCACATCCGGCATGAGCTATTTTTCAGTGGTGTCATGGCTCAGCTGATGCTGGGTTTCTGGGTTCAACGGTTAAACCGCAGTTCTGTTCAAACAGTTGGTAGTTGAATGACTACTGTGTGAAAGCCCTACAAATACAACTGGGGATATGCAATTGTTGTCCAACAAATAAGTAATATAATTATAAAGGATGTTCAGTACCTTGACTATGGGTCAAGGGAAGGGAAAGTGAATAAGGGTAATCAGGTCACCTTGAGGTAGTGACATTTTGACCTTGACCAGAAGGAGAAAGGAAAGCAGAGCATTTCTTATACCAGGCAGATGGCATAGTACATGCAAAGACCCTCAGGTCGGGAAGAGCGTGGTCTATGGACTGAGTTGAAGTGTGTTTCCCCTGGAAACAAGTTCAACTCCTAATGCCTGATACTCACGAATGTGAGCTTTTTTGGAAATAGGCCTTTGCAGATGCAATTAAGCTAATGATCTAAAGAGGAGATCATTCTAGATTTGGAAATAATATGCGTTGCTTATGGTGTTCTAGCTGTCATCCATAATTCATCTAGTCTTCTGTCTTTAATGTTCAGTGTGGCAGATGATTGACCTAAGCTGCTGAGCAGAGAACACACCATCCCTCCCATTAAACTTGGGAGCCATCAGCACTTTTTGCAGCTCTTTCTAGGGCTATTTTATCTCACATCTCTCGGTCTTGCTCATGGTGTTACCTTGTGCTGGGTTCAGTTTTCGTAAAGTCTTGCAAATCCTTTAAAAGACCATTGAAGTGCTTCCTCTTCTATGACGCTTTTCCAGCACCTCTTGGCTGGGCTGCATACCGTCTCTGGCGTTCCCATCGGCAGATCATATACCCGGCGTCAGCATCTTGCTCAGTTTATGGGTTGTCTTGAAGGTAGAAACTGTTTTCTTCATTTTATACTTGCCCAGTGCCATGCCTGAGTCACAGAGGATGTTCAACAAGTTTACACTAAGTATGGGGATGAATGCCACTTCCAAGATTCCTTAAACATAAACCTTCTACATTCGTAGCTATCATGGGTCTGTCAGTGAATTGAGCCTCCATTTTCTTCTGGTTCATTTTCTTTTGTACTTAAAATTTGTTTCTATACCAGTACCTCCTAAGACTCAGAAGTCATTCCAATCTAACTCGACTTTCTGGATCCACCAGTCTAGAAGATTTAAATTTCAATCTGTCAATCATTGATCACTGACTTCCAACTCAGCTTGTACCCAGCTATTTTACCTAAAATGGCTCAAGGAAATCAGAACCTTTCTCAATCTCTAGCAGATAGTTTGTACCAAATAGTACACCGAAGCTTTGTTTTAGCCTGGATGCCTTAGATTGATGCCCAAGTGTATCTTCCTGAAGCACCACAGTAATATCCAGGTGTCTTTAGTTATAAGGTTCCGTGATTATGGTTCCTAATATAGTTTACAATATGTAAAACAGGTGTTGTCTATACTGTGCACACCTCTGCCTCTCTCTATTCAGTTCTGTGCAAGCAATGACATTGGGAATGTATAAATAGACTTGGTCAAACTAGCAGGCTCAGGAATCTATTCGTGTTTGGAGTCTGTGACAGGAGCTTTCTTCCCAGCACAGCATATGTTCAGGATGATGTGCTTGGAGAGAAGAGGCGGCTCCTTAGACTAAAGGATGACACTGTACAGCCTGTTCTGTTCTGAGATAGGACCCAGCAAGGTGTGTCCATTCCTCTGCTACCCTCTGTGGATATTTGGGGGACAAGAGTCAGGGCAGGCTTCATCAACAAAGGGTAGTCTCTTTGTGCCAGTATTTGAAGAGGAACAAAAATAGGTGTTGGAAGAAAAATAACTAAGTAAAAATGAGATTCTTAAACCAACTTCAGAAAGGCTTTTTTGGATGTCTCTCTGAACACAGCCAAGCAATGCTACCAAGTCAGGTTTACTGAGAACATGGGATTTCAAACACAGATCAGTCCTCTTGTGGTTGGGAGGTGCTTTGGAACTGGTTCCAATTCAGAGTGACATTAGCAGAAACTTAACAAAGTAATTCCTGGCCCTGCACTCTCTTCACAGTCATTGCCAGGTGAGTGTCCATGGGGGCTGTCATTGTATCCATCCTTCTAGTGGATGGATTTCCTCTTTTTCACCGACCCTGTGTTTCACCAAATACACTATCCTTTTGCAGGGACCAGTTCCTCTTGACATCCTGTGCAGAGTATGGGAGATGAAGTCGTGCCAACCTCACTTCCAGGCGATTCTGTAAGTACTTCTTCTAAATGCAGTCTTACTTCTAGCAGTCCCGTTTAGATTGGAATCAGGTCATGGAACAAGTTGGTCTTCAGGTGACTTGTTAAACATGGAAATGATCTTGCTTACTAAGCTTACAGGAACGTGTGTTTAGGGTGGAGGGTAGATCCTGATTTCATTTTGAAAGATGAAAGACAAAGATCACTAGTACTGGGCTTGGATTCTTCATGCTGTATAATCACGAGAAGGGGGTCTTTCCTAGAGCTGTGAGTGGTGAGCATCTTCCTAGTGGACTGCGGTTCTGCGTCTCTCCATTGCTTTTATTTCTTCTATCTGCATAGTCACTGTATGACTTCTTAGATTACTAAAAATATCATTTCTTTTAGAAGGATTGGGATAAGCCTGGTCCCAATAGGTGGAAGTTAAAGATGCCCCAAATGTCGGATTTTTCCTAAATGCTATACCATTCCATTATTTTTTATAGCAAACACTACTTATTCTCTCACGTATCTCCCTCATATCCCAGGATTATTCTATTTGCTTCCACATCTCACAGAACTTACACATCATCCTGGAAGTGGGTCACATGATTGTAAAGACTCTCAAGGCCCTAATCTGAAGTACGGGTGTCCTTCTGGTGAATTCTCCTCATTCCAGGGGCAGGATTTTGACTCATAAGCCTGTGAAAGCTGGTGATCCAGTCAGGCAATACATAGGGGACTGGCTCAAGTCCTGAAAACACAGAGGTCAGCTGGAGGCAAACCAGGCACAAGAGCCAGAGAAAGAAAGCAAACTTTTTCAAAGTTGCTCAGCACACATCAAGATGGCAACCTAGGTCTATGAGCAGTAGGTTTCTGAGTAGAGTAACTGGCATTTGATTGGTGTTCACCACTGGGTGTGTCAGCAATCGTCTCCTGAGCATGTTCAGTTGGGAGCTGGAAGCCAGGGGGTGGTCAGAAAGTTGCCATCTTGTCCACATCCAGGACTTTGATAATCCTTTCAGACTCACTGCCATCAATTAGATGGGGACTCACAGTGAACATAGAGGACTGAGTAGAACTGTCTCTGTGAGTTTCCTAGACTATACCTCCCACAGAGCTGTCGGTGAGTTCAAACCACTGACTGTGTGGTTAGCAGCCCCGTGATGCACCAGGACTTCGGGAGAGGGGTGAATCTTGCTTTCTGGCATCAAAAACGTATTTAGGTAGAGGACAGACACGCCAATCACTTGTGTGCATCTTACTTACGTAAGCCACGTCTGGTCTCAGCTAGTGAGATGTTTCCAATCTCCTGCATTTTCTCAATTAAGCAGACAGCTGGTAGTTTGTCTATTAAATGCACAACTAAAAACTGGAAGTTAGTTCTGAATTTTTAACTCAGATATCAAAGATGAAGGCTAATCTACATACCATGTCTTCCAGACAACAAAGGGTATGGCTGAAATCCTACTTTCCAGTAAGGCAGTAGCTCAAAACATAGTTAACTTTAACCCTGCATCACTCGCTTATTAGACAGCTCATTCCCAAGGGGACTGCCGCCAAAGGTGTTCAGGCCATGGAAGACTGGGACTAGAAAACCCAGAACAAGTACTTAGCTACCCTGCTGCCCGTGTCAACGCTCTTATGACTGCGAACATTAACCTGGTGATCCACATGGCTGCCCACACTGATAGGGTCGTTTTCATTGAGCTTTCTGCAAGATGGGGAAAGGCTTCGTCGCTATAAAACTATAAATCTAAGGATTTTATCCTCATAAAAATATAGGGTTATTTAATTCATGTTAGAAGACTCTTGATATTTCTTGTATTGCCAGGGTGGAAATTGGGCATGAAGGAGATGGCCCTGTCTGGTATGACAGGTACAAACTTTCCATCTTCAGGGAGAAGGTTGTAGAGCTGACTTAAGAATGGGTTTGGGGAGGAAGGATCCTGCACCCCTTGAAAGATCCAAAGTAACATTCTGAGACCTTCTGCCAGTTTATACTCTGATATATTTTAAAACATATAATTTTCATATGATAAAATACATATCAATATAGAGGTTAAGTTGTAAAAGTATTGCTACAAATCCAGACACATTTATTAAATTAAAAAATGTTTCTTGACATTGTCCATCTAGGCCTCTACACTTCTGAAGACAATATTTCCATCTTTCTAAGCCTCCCTTGAATACTACTTTGATTTATACCACATCAAAGCGAAAGCTTGGACATTCTCAAAGAATTCAAATGATAATTCTTCCCAATGTTATTTAAGCTTGGGAAACAAAAGAACTTGGAAGGGACAATATCTGGGCTGAAAGGCTGATGGGGTAAGGCTTCCCAACAAAATGATCAGAGGACAGCTCTTACCGTCCTAGAATAATAAGCGGTATCTTGTCAGAATGAGAAGAAACATGCCGCAGTATAACCTTCCTGTCTCTTTGCTCACCAGGGCAGTTTTTAATTTTCCCGAACTTCTTCCTATTAACTCCAGCATCCTGTGAACTGACCTACCTGCCTTAAAAGTAACTGGTCCACCAATGCCCTCAGGAGCCACTGTTTTGATTGGGCCTTTCTTTGAAAGTACCTTAATGAGAGAAGTGTTTAGCTGAGAGAAAGTATCTGTAGTCATCCACAGATCTTAGAGACATGCTTAACCCATTTTCTTTGGAATCAGTCCATGCATGCATGAACTAGAACCCTAGCAGTAATACCTTTTAGTTACCTTTGAATAATACATATATGCATTTTATAAATTCATATACTTATAGTCATTTTAACCTGTCCTTTGATTTGCCTTTTTATTAAATAAAAAAAGGGCCTTACCATCAAAATTGCGGGAGAAGCCAGAAGCGTAGTTCACACATAAATGGGAATTGCAGAGTTTAAATCCTAACCACTAGGCTTTTGCACACAGAAGGAGCACTGGAGAGTGTGACAATGGCTGTTACTGCATGCCAGTGGACAATGCATTATGTCATCCAAAGCATGAGTCCTAAAAGACTGTCTTGGAACATGTTTATGAATGCATTAAAAACAGGATGAACAGTGAAATAACTCGGGGAAATTCTTGGTCAAATTACACTAAACATTTTTTAATCACCTTTTTGGGGGCTCGTACAACTCTTATCACAACCCATATATCCATCCATGTGTTGAGCACATTTGTACATCTGTTGCCATCATCATTCTTAAAACATTTGCTTTCTACTTGAGCCCTTGGTATCAGCTCCTCATTTTGTCCCCTCCTTCCCTGCTCCCCTAAACATTTTTAATCTGAAAATATCCATAGAACTTTTATTTTGATGATATGTGTTAGAACTTTCTAAGAAAATAATATATTTTAAGGTCTTTATATCATATTTATAAACAAATTGTTTCATGGAGACCTGTAGCAGTTACACACTGGGCTCCAATCGTCAAGGTCAGCAGTTCGAAATCACCAGCCACTCCTCAGGAGGAAAATGAGCTTTTGACTCCTATAAAGAGATAGAGTCTCAGAATTCTACCCTGTCCTGAGGGTCTCTAGGAGTCAACATTGACTTGATGGCAGTGAATTTAGGGGATTTTGTTTTAGTAGTAGTAACAGTTTTTTTTATAAAGAAGGAAAAAAACAATTTGGAGAAGTGCTGTCAGAGAAAACTAGTTTTGGTGGAGAGGTAAGTAGGGAGGGAGGGAGGCATAGTCAAATTGGCCCACGCTTGACAGGTCTTGGGGCCAGCATAACATGATTTGGTTATCTCAAAAGCAAAGAACAAATAAAAACAAAGGGAGACAAGAAGTGGACTTAGTTCACGAAAGTGTGCCCAAGGTCAAAGCCAGAGAAAAACAATATGTCATCAGGCTCAAAGATTCGGGGTCTGAACCTAAAAAATGAGGAGTTAGCCAAGATAAGGACAGTAACAAGTGCTGCATAAGGTAGAAATTAAATGAATGGGTCAAAGCTTTTTACCATAAACAGAGGTACAGGCACAACATTTCCTTATATTTAGTCATAGTCATTTGGTATATGAATGCATTGCCTTGAATGAAAGGAACCAGGTGAAAGAAAGGATGTCTTGATCTCTTCCCAGCGTAGAAGTTGTATTTTACCCAGATCAGAAGCTGTTTTCTATCCCACTTACAACCAGGGTGGTGTAGAAAGCCCCACCCGCCATAGCCTTCACTGAGATAGGACATCACTCCAGGGGATGGGCAGGCAGCTGCCATCAGTCATTGGCACAGAACCACACCTTCTTAAGTTCCAGAACACATGGAACTAAGCTTGAGCAATTAGAAACCGAAATAGCCAGAATTATATAAACACAGACGTTGTACTTTAAAATCTGAACTTTAAGCGACTGCCGCCAAGGAGAGAGTAAACTTTCTGCTTCTGGTGGAAGGGGACCAGGGTTGACAAGCGAAGGGAACCAGGCCCAGGAAAGAGGCATTTCCCTTTGCTGTTCTTGGCTAAGGATTGTACCCGTTCCCAAGTAAGGAAGGACTGGCGTTAACAACAGAACCTTTCTCTACTGAGATAAATTTATGCTTAACCACTTAAGGAAGACAGAGATTATTCCAGAGAGTGAAGTCAGTCATTTCCAAGTATTTCCTCCATTTTATAGGATTCATGTCCACAGACACAATTACCATGCCAGTTGACTTCAGGTCAATGTTAAATACTCTCAATTGCCATCGGGATTCTGACAAGAGTTGAGAAGCCAAGTTAATTAATTAGAATGAGAAACCCAGACAAGGTCTCCCTCTTGCTTTACTTCATGACAGTGGACTTGGCTTTGGTGGTCTTTGCACATACTATTCTTCTACCGGGAGCACTTTTTTGTAGCCAGTTCACACGGGCCATTTCTTAGGTCTCACATCTTCAAGGATCTTTGATCTTAGATCACCTTTCCTATAGTCTCCTCTCATAATATCATTTTTATGTTTCCTTCACCTGGCTTATCAGGATTTCTAGCAATATCTCTATGTTGTCGAGTAACTCATTTGAAGTCTTTTTTCCTTGGAAGCAGGGCCTCTATTTCCATTACTCACCAGTCCATACCTCATGGTAGTCTCGGGTTAGTGCAACAAGTTAACGCATTCAGCTGCCAGCTGAAGGATTGAAATTACAAGTCCATCCAGAGGTGCCTTGAAAGAGAGGTTCATTGACCCACTTTTCATGAGCATCATCCATAGAAAACACTGTGGGCCCTGTTGCAGTCTGTCACCTCTGTGGTGGCCATGGGTTGGCGTTTATTGGACAATAACCTGTGATCTGGTAGCACATTTGGAGTCCTGCGTAGTCCCTGGTGCACGCAGGGCTTTAAAGCACTTTGTGCAATCAATGTGTACACTGCTACTTATCCCACACTCACATCAAGAGCCACATGAAGAAAATCTATGGGGACGTGACCAAGCATTGGTAAGACTGGAAAGGGTACATCATGTAAGAGTTTGAGTTCATTTCCTTGCCATGACTGTAGTGGTTGTTCAACAAATGTTGACTTGTTCTTTCATCTGTTATTTATTTATCTATTTATTTAACTTATCCTCCCAAGTGCAATGTTCATAGGATTAATTTTTTTAAAGACACTATATTTCTCATAATAAAATGTTAGCCAAGGAGCAAAAACTTTCCCATTGGCAATTGGAAGCGTTCTCAAAGAACAAGAATATCGTATTATATAAATAACCTATGCACTCAAGTATAAGGCAGACCGAATATAAGCCGAGGCACCTAATTTTCCCTCCCAAACTGGGAAAAAGTATTGACTCGAATATAAGTCTAGGGTGGGAAATGCAGCAGCAACTGGTAAATTTCAAACTAAAAATGCATATCAATAAAATTACATTAACTGAGGCATCAGTAGGTCAAATGTTTTTGAATATTTATCTCAAAGAAAAACAGAAAACTAGCTCTATAAGTGGAAAACAGGGTCAACAAAAACAATATGGTATCAACAATAACTTTAAAAGTATAAAAACCTTAGCTCAATCAGCAACCAAGCTGAAACACAAGAGTTAAAATCCTTCAAAACTGGATTCCTCCTCCTCATCTGTCTGTCCAAACAGAACTTCAGCCTTAGCTGGTGTGAGGTTATCAGCACAGACATGGTCATCCTCACCGAGACCACAGTCACCACCATCCCTGCTGTCCTTATTCACTGCCATCCATAGCCTTACTGATGCCGCATTTCTTGAAGGCGCGTTGCATCATGTCCTCTGGAATCTCTTCCTAAGCATCACAAACCTACTTTGTTATCAGTTCTATGTTGGGCTTCATCAGATTTCCAACTTTTGTCATTTGGGCTTGGCCAGATGACATCCATGCATGCCACATCTTTCACACACGGTCTTTGAAAGGTTTATTTAAATGCAATCTAGGGACTGCAATACAGATGTAAGCCCACCTAGAATAATGGCCAAAGTCAGAAGCAAGCGGGAGAAGAAGAGCGGCTGTATCCGATATTCATCTGAAAGGATGCGGTGCGCCCCAGGTGCCAGCACACAGAAGTGGGCAGGTTCTTGCCCAGGATGGCACGGGCAACACAGAGGCCGCTGGTGTGCAGGAGAAAAGAAGAGTGGTGATATCAGCAGTCGTGGGACCACCCAGAGGCTGCAGGGCCCACAGATGAGCGGGGGAGACCAGAGAATACCTGTACTGCACAGGAGAATAGATGAGTGGGACCCTCACTGGAGTTTAAGCCAAGGGGGGCTTTTTTAGCATAAAAATGTGCTGAAAAACTCAGCTTATACACAAGTATATATGGTACATAATAATCCCCCCAAACAAGCCTTGGTCCAATGTTGGCATTAGTGCCAGCTACCAGGCCATCTTTGTAATGTAAAAATCAGATGAGGAACAGAAGCCAAGGTATCTTGTACTAAGAAAACCATTAACCGCGCGCTCTGACAAACTAAGAATTAGAGTCAGCTCTCTGACTCTCCAGTCCAAGCTAGTGATTGTTTTACCTAATGAAAATATAAAATTAATTTTGTTCAGATGAATTTTAATTCCACTGGACCTGAGACACAAATTTTGCTTCCCTCACCTCCTTTTAGGATATGTCCTACAAAATGCCATTTTTTTCTCCAACTTACTACCAACAAACGTTCTGCCAAGGAAGATCTTGACTAGGATCTTTCTGTGCCGGTGGGACCTCCTGCTACCCGATCAGTTATAAGAATTGCAGGACAAACTATTAGTATTACTAATGTCCTTGGTAGCCGTCCATAAATCTAGAAGAGTTGTCTTGTCCTTAAGGGGAAAAATGTGATAATAAATTACAATATTGTTAATTATGCGGTTATCCTATCATCAGAGAAATAAATACAAAATAAAAAATCAGAGATGTTTCTTTTGAAAAAGCCAGAAGCGACCACAAGGATATTGTACAATCCCTCAATTTGCAATAGAGGAAACTGAGGTGTCAAGAAATAATGTGAATTTCTCCAAAATCAAACAACAGTTGAGCAACTACTCCTGTCCAACCCAAAGTCGCCAAATCTACAGGTCTTCTGCCTACACGATTTCTTCTCTTCCCTGTCACCTACGTTTCCACGTGAATGACTTTCCCAAACTCCTTGCCATCTAGTTTCTTCTCTGGGACCAGAGTCATTACCAGATGGTCCGGGGAGTAAAGACTAAAATAAATGAAAATCATTCTTGAAAAGTGGGTATTATTCATTTCCATTATTGCAAATAGTGCCTTTTCTTTCTGATGTACATGCTATGGGGACAGTCACGCTAAAATCAATCCTCAATCAAGACTATTCTCACAGCGTCCAGGAATAAGAAGCCTCGAGGCACAGAGAGAGAGAGAGTCTTCTCATTTCCTGCACAGATTTCTTTTTAGCAAGAAGGTCAAGTTAGATGGAAAATAATGAGATTGTGGAACCTTGGGCTGTCAAGTGGTCCCTCGTTACCCAGCGCAACGTATTCCTCCACAAATTCTCCCATAAAGTCAAGAATCAAAGAGCAACCCACAAGGAATTCTGTGGTGGGAAAGCTTATAATTGAGACCAAATTTATCAACTTTTAGTGAAACCGCTCTGTAGGGCAGTTTCTTATTTTTTCCTGCTCTTTTACAAGGCAGAGAAAGAGTAGCAATGGAATCCTAGTCAAAGAAATGATGTCCAATGATATTAGGGCAATTTTGCTAGCCTGATTTCCAAACTTAATTCCAAGTTGATATTCCATCAAGTTGAGATTGTGATGGATCTGAAAAGACTTCAGCTGCTAAGTCAACAGATACATGTTTAGTACCCATAATACATTTGGTCCGTACAGGGACTCAAGACCCAGAGATCAATAGGAGAGACAACTTTAACCTCTACCTGAGGACTCCCCATGGCTGCAAGCACGTTCTCTCAGCATTACACTTGTGCTAGTCTCCTTGAAGTGGCGCCATCAGTGAGAAGCCTTTCCTCGCCCACCCTACACCCCTTCAAACTTCTTTTCATTCCCCACATTCAAAGAATAGTTCAAGGGTACACTGTTTGAGTCTCTGGAGGCTGCTAAAGTTTTGGTTTGATATGGTGTGAACAGAAGAGCACAGAATACTCATTCTCATACATTTATAAGTATTCAAATTACATGTGAGCAGACTGGAAAAATTAACATAAAATATATTATTTTACTAAGTGCTCGAAGTGCCCTGGCACTTAACATTTGTGTAATTTTTAATTAATGAAAAGTATCATATGTTTAATGTATACACACACACACACACACACACACACGGAGAAACTTCAAAAACGTTCCTGCAAAAATTCCATTTATTCAGAACTGTTTTGAAGTTTCTCTGTTAGTGTGTGTGTGTGTGTGTGCGTGTGTGTGTACATACTGGAGAAAAATGAGACTTTCTTCCTCTGTAAAGACTTAGAGCCTCAGAAACACATAGGGGCAATTCTACTCTGCCCTCTGAGTTGGAATTGCCTCGATGTCATTGAGTGATATAGACATAGAGTATATATGTGTGTGTATATGTGTATTTATATATATATAAAATGTTTTTATAAAGATGTGTTAAACAACCAGATTATAACATAAATAAAGGGGGAAATAATAGAGGGAGAAAAATAAAGACATTAAGTAAAACAAGGAAATCAAAGCTAAGATACTATTTTCCAAGCACAGGCGATTTAAATCTTGTTAGTTGCAGTGGGCTACAATTCTGGCTCAGAGCCTACAAAAAGACGGAGACATGAGTCATAATGACCACAAGATAAAAACAAACTAACAGCCCAGGAGAAGTCCAGCTATTCTTGGTTTTGGGCACTGAGAGATATTTTTCCCATGGGTCCATATGTAAAAGACCCAGAGAAGTATGCTGAACCCTATCTCTAATAATACCATACAGTAAACTAGACTCTGCTTTGTGTTGGGTGGTTGCTTATGTTTTTCATGTGGGGATAATAAGAAAGCACAGTTCTGTAGAAGCGATTATAAAAGGGTCCAGCATGATATAGACCAGACGAGGCAATGTCATATGAGTAGAATAGATATTCTCATCATTTCAAAGCAGAGGAACAGGGCTGTGGTCTGGAAGAATTCAGAAAGACTTCATGGAGAAGGGTATTTAGCTGGGCTTGAACAAAGATCAGAGAGCATCAGTTCAATTGGCAGGAATAGGAAGCTAGTCCTTGTTGTAAAGGGACCAGTGCAAGCCAAGGAGTAGAAAGGAAGTACGTGAAAGGAAATTTTATGGAAACTGTAAATAAGCCAGGCTGGTTCGAGATGAAAGAATGAGCAAGGAAGCTGAAATAGACTAGCAGAAGGCAGACCATGGAAGTATGAAAAATGTAAGCTAGGAAGTTAGGTCTTTATCTTAGAGACAAAGTGCAGGGGGTGGGGGGGCAGTGGTGGAGGGTGAGACGCTGAAAACAGAGGAGCATTATGATCAAAGATAGGCTTTAGGGAAATTAACCTGGCTGTTTGGAGACTGAAATATTCGCAAAGAAGGAAAACCAGTTTCAAGCTTCTTCCAGAAGGGCTCTGTAGACAATGGCTCATTTTACCTGTACACAACATTAACGACTGACTGAAGGTAGGCAACAACGAAACCACACCCAGAACCACAAGTCCATTTCCTCAACTGGGCGAGGTTGAAAATGGAGGCTGTGGTGAGAAACAGCAACAAAAAAGCAGCAGCAAGGGACACTGGGGAGGAAGTTTTGGACTTTTCTCAAAGGAACATGGAAACGAAGAGCGAGATGGAAAACAAAATATTTTGGAAGAGCGTGGAAATGATTACCCACTTGTGTGGCTACACGCAAGAAAGGCTTGGACGTAAAAACCTGAGAACAGGACTGCCTGGCTCGCCAACATGCTGAAAGGTGAGATATTGTGCAAACTAGTAAAAAAGGCAAGTCCCTCCCTCACATAGCTTAAATTTCTGCTTACCAGAAGAACACTCAAGATCTCGATTATCTTCCTACAGAGAAAAAGCCTCCCTCCGTGTACTTCTGAATCTAATGCCAGTTGCCAGCAGTCATAAGCACATAGCACCCCAGGTCCTCTTTGGTCTTTTGCCATGTTGACAAAGACAGTTTGCCTCGCTGAGCATATTCCCGGGACTATACCTTGAACTGGACCATACGCCACTACCCAGTGGTTATTCGGTCATACTGTGATAAATTACATGTTTCTGTGATGCTATAAGTGATGCTGCTGGAATTTCAGGGTCACCCCAATGGACACATTTCAGTCAAGTTTCCAGACTAAGAAGGAGTAGGGTGAGTGACTGATGATGCAATTCCAAAATGTTGTCCAGAAAAACCCCATGCAGAAAAACAGAGTACTGTGTGATATAAGATGAGGAGAAAGCCCAGTAGGTTGGCAAACGTGCAGAAAACAAAATGGCCTGAACACAGACCTGGATGATCGCTGATGGTGCAGGAACCGCTAGTGTTTCCTTGTGGGCCCACGAGGCTCACCAGGAGTTGCAGCTGACTCAACAACAAAGAACAACAGATTCAACACAAGATTCTTGGAGAAAGGTAGGCAATAAGGAAATGATTATTGAAATCATCACATAATTGTATCACACGTACTCTGTGAATACTCCAACTCCAAGGCCAGTGATCATGACCTTCCCACTTAGCGATTGAGGAAAGGTGAGACCAGGAGTAGGGCCTTAAAAGAAGCCTTACTTCTGCTCTTTTTACTCTGAGTTGTTGATTAATAATATTTATATTGCAAAAAGAAAGACCAAAAAAAAAAGCTTTTCTCACTTTTGGAAATGGCCATGACAAGAGGCTTCACTGGGTGTGGTATAGGGACTTTTCAAAAGCTGAGATCCATCACGGAAGACAGGAAGGACCATCCATTCCAAATCTTCCTGGCTGTAAGTTTTCTGCCCCCTAAGCCACCTACTACTAAGTCAATTCACACTCACAATGACCCTGTAGAATGGAGTCGAATCACCCTACGATGTCTCAGAGTCTCTACATCTTCATGGGAGTAAGCTGCTTCATCTTTCTCCCTACAAACGAGGGGTGGGTTTAGCTTCACAGCCCAGTGTATAACCTGCTATGCTATCAAAGGGGGTCTGGATGGCACAACGGGGTAAGTGACCAGCTGCCAGTTGAAGAGTTGGTGATTTGAACCCACCTGGGCACCCCAGGGATGAAGGCCTAGTGACCTGCTCCTGTGAAGACTACAGCCAAGAACACCCAATAGAGTATGAAGCAGGTTTCCCCTGAAAGATAACATGTGCCATGGTACCCAAAACATGGCTTAGTTTCTCTAGTTCTCCACCTGGTCGAATGGTTTAAAGGCCAGATACTTCTGGTTCTATGGAAAGAGCTCTTGACTAAGAATCCAGACCATTAATTCTCTCAAACTATCTCTTCCCATTGGGCAAATGCTTTCAAGTTTTTCAACTTTACGTTGGGAGTTACAGTCCTTTTCATTTGCACCTTGCAAGCTGGTGTTAGGATTTACCAGGACCATGATGAAGAATACGCATGGATTCCTGACTAACCATGAAGCCCAAACACACCAACCAGAGAAGCAGACTTTTAGCCACATGGAGTTTGGTTTTGGAGAGGGAGTTTTAGGAAGATCTCTTATTAGAGGTAAGTTCTATAGGGTTTGGGAACTTTGTCTACATACAGAGATTCGTCAAGTCACGGCCTCAGTGCGCCTTGAACCCCATTCTCAATGGAGGCGATTCCGACTCATGGTGACCCTACAGGACAGAGTAGAATGATTCTTACTGCTCTTGTGGGTTCTGGGGCTGTAACTGTGTAGAGCAGTCAAGAGCCTCACTTTTCCCCTGATGAGCAGTTGGTGGTTTTGAACTGCTGACCCTGTGGTGACCGCCACACATCAGCACTCCTCACTGTGAGCACTAGCAGGGAGAAATGAGCTGAGGATTTGCTGCTGAAGAAACCCTCCAGGAAATTCTCCCTGTGGGTTTTCAGTCCTTTGTTGAGATAAAGGAAGAAAAGGGACCCATTCTCCTAAAGTTGTATATTGACCTTTTCCCATCGGGCCTGTCATGCAGATCTGAGAATTTAGAGGGCATTTAGAGGTGTTGGAAGATTGAGGCTGACTTAAAGGATGAGCCGAGAGCAGTTCTGAGTTTAAAGACCTCCCTCACAGTTGCAAAGATGGCCAATTGAACTAGTAGAGTTCTAGCGGTCAAAGACATCTCGATCTAAACTTAGCTGCACTCGGGGGACTCTGGGTAGTTCTGAGAAGTTACTCACCTTCCAATGACTTTGTTTACTCATCCAAAAATAGATATGAAAAATGATCCTACCTCAAAGGACTCTCGGGTAGTCTGGGGAAAAAGAGAAAGTGCTTTGCCAATATATCTCTCATTGAAATAAAACATTAATTTCTCTAAAAGGAAGAAGGCACTTTTGCATTAAAGCCAATGTTTTTAGATAGTTACTTTTAGTAATATATTTAATTTAATAATATATTAATGTGCTATAGTGCAAGTATAATACACTTACAAAATATCATAATTAGTGTTATGTATATTGGTATCTGAGGATATAAGGAGACCTGGGGTGCAGTGGGTAAGCATGGCTGCTACCTAAAAGGTCCCAGTTTTAACCCACCGGCCACTCGGTGGACAAAAGATGAGACAACCTGCTTCTGTAACCCTTGGCAGCCTCAGAACTCATCTGTAACTATTGACAGCCTCAGCAATTCTCTCGTCGGTCTGCAGGGGCGCTGGGAGCTGGAACCAACTCAGCGGCAGTAGGTTTCTTTGGTTTATCTGACTATGTAGCCTACGTATATGAAAATTGAATGTTTTTGAGAAATCCTTTATAGGAGTACACACTTAGGTGTATCTATATAAACTTGAACCTATGGACAATGTGCAATAGGCATGAAATACAAGACTATTTACTAATAGTTCACCACCAACTCAGACAGGACTGATTTTCAATAATGATGAAGCATGCTAGGAGCTCCCAGAAATCATTGCTTTTGAGAAGGAAGTTCCAGTAGCTCCTATTATTTCAGCTCCAAAAGCATCAATGGTGCAAAGTGGCGGGTAATGGAAATTGCATTTGCTTCTCTAGTCACAACCTACCAATAGATATTCTATGAACATTACAGTGCTCTGCTTGCCCATATTCCTAAGGGTCCAGTTCCTGGACATTTTCAAGTCTGATCAGATCCATGATTCAGCATGTCAAGAAATGGCTAGACAACTCTGCCCATCATGAACCAGTACTCACAGGGATGGTTCCTTCATCTCTACTCCAACCTTGAACTTTTGTATCTCATATTAGAGTGCCCTCAGTCCCCAAATACTATATAATCATTGGTATTTGATTAAACGGTGCTTCAATACTATGTAATCATTGGTAGTTGATTGGTCGGTGCTTCCCATCCACTCCTGAGGTCTTCGACAATGAATCTATTCATCCTCAAGTCTCTAGCATTCAACCCGGTGAAACTCAAAGTTCGGTTTAAATCTCAAAACAGTATAAAGTGTGAATTACTCTTCCTAATCTACCAGCCAGGACACCAAGATTCAGAGGGTTTGTTGTGTCCACAAAGATTGGGGGAAGAGGGGGATTTGAAGTTGGGTCTGTCTGGTTCAGTGGCGGCCTAGTAACTGGTGTGCCACCAGTTCTCCGGGAAGCAGAAGACCTGCTCGATGACATCTACTGATTCTCATCTCATTGGTTCATATTCTCACTTGTATGTCCATTTTAATTTACCAGCAACCCAGCAACGAACGTAATATCACCCAGCTCACAATGAAACAGCGACGTGCTCAAAATTCCTAAACGTTAAAATATTATCCTTTTCAAGTTGGCATCAGCACACAACTGTTTTGACTGCAACTAAGTCTTGGTGTCTGGATCTCTGGTTTGGTATCTGAGACTGTACACTGAAGTGCAATTGGCCTGTGTAACCTCTAACTGTCGGCGACCCTCTACTCCAGACTTCAGCCACTGGTCTGTCTTCCTTCCCCAAAGGTCAGCCACCCACTGCTACTTGAAGACATCCATTAAGCACAAGGCTTGCAAATAATGATCCCCAAATAGTTGATTCTCTGGATTTTTCCTTACTTAAAAAAACAAACGAGCATACAAATAAGCTATCAAAAGTGACACCCATTTGAGAATTGACCAGGGAGGCCTTTGTTGGCCTGCACCATCATTTTGTGATGGGAACAGCCTGTAAGAAGTTGTGTTCATAGTCAAACAGCAATGCTATTTTGTGAAGTCATTTATCTTTCACGTCTTCAGTCTGCGGGGGAAACCGGTTTAGAACACCTCCGCGAGTCCCCCAAGTTTTCTCGGGACTGTCTGGGGCGCCTTGGAATGCTCATGGAATCCATGCAGGATGATTAGTGGGGAAGCTGTCGGCACTCTGAAAAACTCTCACGTTATTTTCTCCCTGGGGATGCAGCTGGAGAACATGCCGTCTGGGGAGTGCAAAGCCGCGAGGTCAGTGGAATCATTTCTCTGTGACTTGGGGGTTTCACAGCGCCAGAAATGTTCTCTGAGCTTCATCTCTGTGACTGAGGAAAATTGCATCAGCTGCTCACGGGATCACAGACCTCAGGGTGCGATCCGTTTCAGCAGTGCCCTGGATGGCAGATGTTGACGCCCGAGTACAGGATGTACGTGTGGCTAAGTGTACTGAAGCCGGGGTACTAGCAAACATTTCCAAAAGTATTTGGGGAATGGCCATCTGAGAATAATATGATTTTCAGGAGGAAAGTAGCACTATATAAGTATGCCTGTGAATATACAAGCTAGTACCTGTGCCATCTGGGTAAACATGTATGTGACTTAAAAGCAACCAAGATAGGCAAGGGGTGATGTGGAGCTTTCCATTTAAGATCAGAGACCCCGTTTATTCTTGAGCTGCTCGCCTAGCCAACTCTATGTCCCGGAATTATTACTTATCGTTTCTTGTTCTTCATTTTCTTGTATGGAAAGGGGGAGATTTTGGCAAGTATGAAATGGTTGTGGTTCTTTTTTCTAATTCCTACATTCCCGTAGAAAAAAATGAAATATGCCTTTGTTATCCAAGGTAGATTAGACAAGAAATATTGCAAATGAAACAAGCAAGCCAAGGATTTTTGAGTCATATCATTTTACAAAAAGCCACGAATGCAGTATTTAAGGAAAAAAAACGATGATAATTTTTCTTTGACCAAAGCTGTGTCGTCATACATCTGGATAAAAGTGGGGAACACATGCCAGTCATCAGGTGGCGCCGAGGGTTTGATATCTGTCATCATACAGGCCAAACACCTGGATGCTTGCATTAATTTTCACTCTGTAGCCAGATGTTTGGGAACCATGAAGGTATGGCCTACGTAACAATGGAATGCTTTTCAAATCAACTAGGCCGAATGGGATACAGTCAGAGGTAGATGGGGAAGAAAATGAATAATTTTTTGAGTCTTATTATCTGCCAGACAATATCCCTCCTCATACTTTTAATTTAATCTTCAGAAGAACTCCATGATATGCTGTCCCCAATTTACAGATATGGGAGCTGAGACTTGGGTCCCTTAGCTTCTTTGCAAGTGTTACATAACGAAGAAGTAGAAACAGTAGGATCTAAACTTACCTCTGATGGAAAGAACTATTAGACACAAATGTCACTAAGTTACAAGTAGTGAAAGCTAAGACCTGAAGAAGATGGGATTTCTACCAAATGAATAGAAACATAAATGTCGGTATGGGAAGCACCATAACTACTGCTGCTGTTGTTTATATTAAAGATTTTTTAACTCAAACCTGGATTGGGCTCTGGGAGTAAGTGAAAAACAGCAACAAAAACAGCATCCAGGAGAATCAGTCCATTGCGGCATAGATGTCTTGGACGTGCCATATATTTCTTTGGCTCTGACCACGTGATAGACTGCACCCAATAGTCTCATTAGCTGCTTTACCTCCTTGGAGTTAGGGATTTTGGATGATTTTATAGAAATAATGTATTTCTGTATACAAAATTAATGCAAAATATCATGCAAATGTGAGAATTATTTACAAAGGGGCAACATTTTTTAAGATTGAATTGCATGCCTCTTTATAAATATCCTGGGGGGTAAACTTTCCCTGCACACAGTAGAAGGCAAGTTGGCCCATCCCAAGGTTCTTAACAATGGCTTGATCTTTGGGGAAACAATGAATCAGATTATTTCCCCTTTAGATGCCAAGGAACATACATCTCTGAGCCCACGTGGAAAGAGAATCCAGGGCACCTTGTTTAAGACTCCACTCTGCTGTGAGGTGGAATTGGTGACTCATAGCTACTGGCAGCTTATTCTGATCAGAGAGGCATTGCTCAGAGACCAAGTCATTAACCTCTTAGAGAAGTGTCCATGGCAAATATGCCCTACTCTTTCCCACACAGTAAGCACAGTCGAGAAGATACTACCTGGCGAGCTTACTTCCCTATGGCAGGGAGAAAAGATGATTGTGAAATTCGACAAGGGTGGGCTGGTCCTGAATTTGAAATACCCTAGTTGTGGATCTGCAGGTTAGAGCTCTGGTAAGAATATCCACTTTCCAAATACATTGTAAAAGGAGATTTTACAGAGAAAGGCAATGGGGGTGGTAAAGGACAGATGAAAGACAAGTGTATAAATGTTCGTTCCAGAAAATGATTGAATAGGCTGGAGATAATGCATCCTTTGGAAATAACAAATACTGAAGAAGGGTTTCAGAGAAGGAAATAAATCATTAAAGAACTTGGAATGCTTTTCATGTGCTGAAATAGAAAGAAATTGAATATCTTCAATAAAATGCTGGGGAAATTTTTTGTGTAATTGCATTACTTCATTGTTAGGGTAAAAATAATCAAATCAACCAAAATTCAAAATGGAGCTATCCCTTTGGAAAACTTACTACAAATGTATTTACAAATACTTCATGGACAACTAAAGACTGTGGAGAAAGAACCTATGTGAATTATTTAATATGGTTTTTCTAGCCATAGCCTTTGTTAGCTGCTCCCACCGAGCAGCCATCATTTTCCTGAAGGGTCTGGGAAAGAAGATGGAAGATCCTGATTGAATGTTGTGATTCAATCAGGGAAGATACTGAACAAACGATGTGAACCAGCTGTAAGTGTGA
Organism: Tenrec ecaudatus; assembly: GCF_050624435.1. Taxonomy (NCBI): domain Eukaryota; kingdom Metazoa; phylum Chordata; class Mammalia; order Afrosoricida; family Tenrecidae; genus Tenrec; species Tenrec ecaudatus. The sequence goes on from NC_134539.1 coordinate 14,315,567, forward strand.
TCAGGGTTCATTGTGATTGCTGTTCTGCTGACCAAATGAGCCAGCTCTGAAGGACTTCACTACTAGCAAGGGCGAAGAGGCTGGAGTGGAGTGTGTCCTCTGGATCCCAAGGCTTTCTTGATCCAAAGGAACAGCAGAGGAGGAGCATCAGCAGAACTGGAAGACAGAGTGACGGAGCAAATCGAGTGAGTCTTTTGGTGCAAGTGGTTGACTTGTGGAATGGGGTGTCTCTGGGCACTTCACTAGTGGAGCGGGGTTTGCTCGCCCTTGGAGTTGAATGTTTGGGGGTGGATGTGTGAGTCAAGTGCCACGCCCTTTGAAGATTTATTGGCAACCCAAAAAGAGCTCTGTCACATAGTCTGAGTAGCACAGGGGGCAGGCCAAAAAAGGAAGAGTACTGCAAAGAAGACACTGCCTGAAGGAATAACTGTATGCTGTGCAGTTCCCACGTGAAGTCTACCCTGTTAACTTACAAGTAACTTACAAGTAAGGTCCCTAATTGTAAGCATTTGTCTGTCAGTTCCATGTGGCTATAAAAACAAGTCACTGAAACCCTGTCTAGAAGGACAGTGTCATTAAGAAGGATGGAGGGTGGAGGCATGTCTGACCTGAACCTCATAATATCAGCCTTGAACTTCCTTCTCCTTTGTGTAGTTGGAAAAGGTGAGAGCCATGCCCAAGCTATTTTTAGGTTTTCTTTATGACCTAGCTCCCCTCTGAGACACATGCTGACATTTTTTTTAACATCCAAGCCCGTCTCTGGCTTGAATCAATGCAAACAAAACCCGTGTGCCATTCTGTGGCTGCTCTAACATCAGTATCTGATATTTCGGGAGTTGTCCTAAGTATTAAAACTGGCTGAGGGTGTAAGGCACTCAGCGTGTGTCAGGTATTTCGCTAAGTACGCATTATCTCATTGGAACGCCTCGCACAATGCCTTCATCTCTCTTACAGAGGAATAAAGTGTGACACCAACTAATTTAGGCAACTTGTTCCAGGACAACCAGGGACAGAAGCTCCAAGTCACCACCACACAGGACTGCAGACATGGCTGCACATGCCATGACCACACTACACACACTCAGAATTTTCTAGCTATTTATGGCTTAGTCTACCAAAAAGTTTGAAACTCAGTCCTGACGTGGCTCTTCTACAATAGGGCTCTTTGATCTTGTCATGGTACTACTTAACCACCCACTGCTTACAAGCCCAGAGTCCATTAAGTGGGCTTGGATTCCGAGAGACCTGATAGGACAGAGAAGAACTGCCCCAGAGGGGGTTCGAGGCTGTACATCTTCATGTGTTCGAACTGCCAGGCTTTCTGTCAGCAGCTGTGCACTTACCCGCTACACCAACCAGGAAATGATGCAATGCGAACACTTTATTTATTTTAGCTTTTTTCAGCCAACATAAAGTTTCTGTGATTCATCCATTGATCTTGTAGGTCACTATAGTACCATTTAGCATTTTCTGAAGAGTAGTATATCTGACTATATAGTTTGTTTATAAATTCTATTGTAGTTGGGTCTTCATTCATTTCAGAATGCTGGATATACAATAGAATTAAAAAAATCAGCTTAGGAGAAATATAACCAGAATTTTCCTTCGAAGTGAGGGTGGCAAGACTTCAGCTCACTTACTTTTGTCAGAAACACCAATCATTAGAAAAGTAAATCATGTTTGGCATAGAGCTAACAAAAACTAGGGAAGCCTGAGGTTATATGGACTGGCAAAATAACCACACACTAGACTCAGACACACCAACAACCATGAACATGATGCAGGACTGGGTCACATTTCCTGCTGGGATGAAACAGTTGCCACGAGTCAATGTCCATGGTGGTAGCAAATGGCAGCAGCACTGTTGACGGGCCCTTGATTGTTCATAATGATAACTCCCATCTATGCACAATAAATGTTCCCGTCTTTATCGAACATATATATCAATTATATGTAATCTATATATAATAGGTATGTTATACATGTTATAGAACATAGATGGATCGATAGATTGTGCTATTTTTCCCAGTAAATTATGCTCACACAATTAGTTATAAAATTTCTTCTCATTTGCTTTGAATTGTGCATCCAATAATGATATGACAATTTTGTGTGGTATCTTAACTCTGAACATTGTAGCACTGGCGACTTTTTTAGTCTGCTTTATCTACAACTTTAAAAATAAATTTCCTCAGTTTTCTGTCAAATCACTCTGGAACATTAAATATTTTTATGTCTACTATAAAATATTATATTAGCTTAGTCCACCCTCTCGCCCTAGGAGGAATGTGGGAGGTACTAAACATCGTCCTTACTGCCAAGAGGCCAGCACTGTAGGAGCAACCCTTTCCCAGTGGTCAGTTCTTAGCTGTACTCGTTCAATCCCCTTTGCATCATTTCCTTAAGCTCACCCAGATTCTTTGTTTTAGGAGAAAAGTAGATATGGCATATTCTAGTGAGTTTGGTTTATATCTTACCCCTCTTGGGCAAATTTGCATTAAAAAAACAAACTGCGGTTCAAGAAACTCTCCCAAAAAGTAATTCATTGTTGGTGGAAATTTCAGCCACAGTGATGTGCATTAAGTAGATGTGGGGGTGCAGCAGAGACTTCCCAGACACGCCAACTCCGTGAGGCTGGCACGTAAGTTACATTTATAACCACCCTGGAACTGCTCCATTGTGTATGATTTTTAAAACAACTCCATACATACTTGAGAGTTATTCAAGATTTATGACAAATGACTTTCAATTTGAAGATTTCCTAGGAATAGTTTTACTGGAGCTGGGGGGACCAGTGGCTGAAGGAATAACCGAGGGAGGGAAACAGACTAGAAAAACGAGTCTGTGTCTTTCTCCCTCTCTAAAGGCTGGATCCTTGCCCTGGACAATGGGTCCCTTTATATCATATTACCATTCCGTGATGTCATTTGAATGAGAACGTCTAGCACAAACTAAGACTTCAAATCAGGCAGAGAAGTCTTCTTGTATCCTTCCCCTATTGTTTCTCCATCCAAAAAACAAAACACTGCCACTGAATCAATTCTTACTCATAGCAACTCTGTAGGGCAGGGTGGAATGGTCCTTTGGGGATTTCTAAGACTTTAAGTCTTTTCAGGAGCAGACAACCTTGTCTTACTCTGGCAGAGTGGCTGGTGAATTTGAACTGCTGACCTGATAGTTAACAGCTCAGCCCATTATCCCTAAACAAACTAAGGTCATTTAATAGATGAAATTTCCCCCCTGTGATACAAGAAGATGGATTAGGTTAAGTTGATAGCATACAGAAATAAAGTCAAACATTAGTACATCTTTTAAACGTTGGCTAAGTTTGTGACTTATTTGCTAAAATCTTCAATGGTAGTGAATTTATTTTTGTTTAGTGGCTGATAGATAAGACTCTCATTAGGAGGTGGCATTTGGCATTTTATCCCTTCAATACCAGGAATCTCATAGTTTATCTGTCATATAATTTCTTCCCCATGAGCTCAGGCATGTTCTTAGAATCCTTCTTATTGCAGCTCTATCGGTGACCCCAATAATGAGTGGAAGTAGGTCCATAAAACAAAATTTATTGTCCATTCTTATTCAAGCTAACCCAGGAACCCTAAACACAGGTGATAAAAACAGTCCTGGTACCCTAGACGACTCAGTGTATATATAAAGTTCATATGTGTGTCCTCTTTAATTGGTGCTATCAGATCTATTTGAGAAGAGGAGATTGTGGGAACCCAAAGTTGACGATTGGTGCTCTCGACAACAAGGGAGATATTGTGGACAGGGAAAAACTAAGAGCAGTTAGTGATTAAAGTGAACAGCTATGATGTGGTGAAGAGGTTATTACCCTCTGCATATATAGCAAAGCAGATAAATTAGATACCTTGGAAAGGACTCGGGACAGTCTTAGTTGAAAGGAAAGTACTTGAGCCAGCAGTAAGGAGAGCAAAATTAAAAGAACTAAATTGTTTTCATTGGTTGTATGGGATATTTTCCTTCCTTTAACATCTTTATTAATACTTGAATTTCAAAGCTATACATGAAAACACATAATATATATGTGTTACATTTGGTTGGTGACTTACAGTGTCAAGATAGAACACCAGATAAATATCAAACTTTAATCTAAAGGAATTGTCTGAAAGCAATAGCTTTCCAAATAATTTGTGCATGTACCCTGGACTCAAGGAGGTGGAGTGTGAACTTCCCGCCTTACACGTGAGCTTTTGTAGACTTCCTCCCCACAAGTTCAGCATGAAAAGGGAAAAACAGAGAAACTTTACTTGGGAGAAACCTGCAAACACAGTGATAAGCCAGGAGATCAAGGCAGATATCAACAGTGCCCATCACGTTGGGAGTAATTACTTTGAAATGGTACTTCATCAAAGACAATGGTAGTTGTCTTTCCCCAAACCCTAAAGCACATTCTAGTCCTGAGAAAAGCATCCCAGTTGAGAGACATTGTACAAGCACCTGGCCAGTAATACTCAGCACTGTCAAGGTCATCACAAATCAAGGAAAATCTGAGAGGTCTAAGGAGACATAATGACCAGATGGAAAATGGAATCTTGGAACAGAAAAAGGGGCCTTAGCTACAAACTAAAGAAATCTGAATAAATATGAACTTCACTTAAAGTAATATGTCACTATTGCTCCATTAATTGTGAGAACAGACCATACAATGTAACATGAACAGAGGAGAAACTCATGCCATGATATATGAGAACTTTCTGTACTATTGTCCCCAGTTTACACCAGTTTCAAGTTGTTTTTTTTGTTGTTGTTAAATAAAGCTTTATTAAAACAAGAAACATGACTCAATAGAAAGCACTTTTTGGGCAATGTAAACATCATAGTTGCATGTGAGGACAACAAAATAGGGAGCTATGAATTATTGGAAAAGCTTAATGTAGATTCTTGTATTCTCTTTCTTCTTAAAAAAATCTCAAAGATAATTAAGCCATCTTGCCTCTAGGAATTGTCTGGATAGAATGGAATCAATAAGCTCTGGCTTCCCCCGCCTTCATTGTTGTAGGATTCTCTCATGTAGCATGAGAGATCAGTTACCTATGAGCCATCTTTTCCATTCTGGCTAACGTTATCACAGAACCTTAATTTCTTTCCGACTTGGGCCGAGTCATACATTTGCATGAAAATAGCATAAGGAGCATGAGTCTCATCTTGGCAAACCAAAATTTAACTTCCCCCGACAATACAAGAATTTGACTTCACCCGACAATACAAGAATTTGACTTCACCCGACAATACAAGAATTTGAGTTCGCCCGACAATACAAGAATTTGACTTCACCCGACAATACAAGAATTTGACTTCACCCGACAATACAAGAATTTGACTTCATACAACAATACAAGAATTTAACTTCACCCAACAATACAAGAATTTGCTGAAGCTTACTTAGGTTTCTTTCTTTATATCGACTGCTTCACATTACTCAGTTGTTTTTTAAGTGCCAGAAAATTAATATTAATGTTTTCACAAAGTTCTTCTCAGCAAAAGTATGGTTATACCAATATGAGGGAAGAATGATGAGTGTTTACATATATATGTACATATGTATGTATACATATAGGTATGTATATATATGTTTTCCCTAAATTTAGAAGGTCTGGTGTTTATCAATAACTGTCGCTAGTGTAACATTCTTTTGTTAAGTCTCTGAACAAGATTTTTTAAGTGGACGGAAAAATTATCTATCTCTTTTGGAGCCTTAAATGAAAGATGGGAACTCAGTTATAAAAATAAATCAAAGCAGGCATTTTTCCCAGTATCTGGAACTTAATGGGCTTTTCCTCCATATCAACTTCTGCATTTGTTCCTTCCCACACCCTCAATAGCTCCACTTCATTTTTCAATGTACATGTGTGTCACTGCATATCTATAATATATAAAATCATATATATATAATCATATATATATAATCATATTAACCCTTGTCTTCAAACAAAAGTCCTCAGTCTTTAAAACCATGCTGCTTCTAGGGAAAAGTCATGATTCATACCTTCATACTGTGTTGAATCCATCTTGAATGCTTAATAAATTTTACATAATAAGGGCAGTCTAATTCACCCAAGGAATTAGTAGGTGAACTATGAAAAGATTTCTCTAACTGCAGTAAACTAAGGTCCCCATGGTCCTCATACTTCTTCCTGTGTTTTCTTTGACCACTGTTACGCTTCCTTTTTGAGTGGACTGGCCAGACTGGTTTTCAAGGCTGTAAATGAATCCTTTCCTTGCCCTTGAACCTGTTAAACTCCTCAGCTTCTACTACTTTGTCTGGCAAGCTGCTCCCCATCCTAATGACTTTGTGCAAGAAACAGAACTTCCTGATATCTAGCATGCTGTCCTGTCAGCTGCTATTAGGAAAACCTGCTTCTGCAGCTAATGGCTCGAGACTTCTCCGACTACTTCTCTTTTGCTAGACCTTTCAGCCCATTGTAAGTGGAAGATGGTGGGAGGTCGGGGAGGGGAAAGAGAAAATTGAGGGAAGGAAGGAGAGTCAGAGACAGGAGAAACCCTGTCAAGATGGGCCAGTACCTAATTATAATTCAAGACACCAGCAATTGAATAAAAACAGCTCCAGAATGCAGCCATAAGAAAAGCGTTACCACAATCTGTTCATCTGCATAATTAGTGATTGAGGACCTGGGAACAGTTGGAACATTGCTGAGGAAGGCCCAGGTCACATTATTGATAACATAAATAACAAAGATACAGATTTGCCCGAACTACAAACATCAGAATGTAACTAACAACAACCTAATAGGAGCGCCGAAAACAAACAGAAAGCAGATAAACTCTGGAGCCGGGCAGGCAGAAGCCTGGAGTCAGCCACGTCACCCATCCATCCAAATACCCTCAGCTTCCTGAGAGATGCCTAAAAATAAGAAAAAGGGAAATCCTCACTGGTGGTCCTATCTGCAAGGATGCATGAGGATCACCCATTATGCGCACGGCCAGCGAGGAAGACATCATCTTTATGTATTTACCCACAGGAACATCCCTCATTTTGAAAGCTAATTTGCATTGCTAAACTTCGTTATTTAATACTAACAGGGCAGCATGGCGAGGAAGCGCTGAAGCCATGGCCTGCCGGTGAGAACTCAGACGTATTCTGTGTCAGGAACTGATGCGTATATTTAATCCCTTGGGCACCGAGTGCTCATCTCCATTATAAAATGGTGTGCATACATGGCCAGTTTGGAAAGAAGCACAAATCGCCGGGGTCTCTGGGTGATGCAAATGCTTCAGCGCGTGGCTACTTCCGGAAAGGTTGGCATGCTAGATCCATCCATATGTGTCTCTGGTCCAGAAGACCAGCGCCATTCAGAACCCAATGGTGCCCAGTTCTACGCCAAAACACCTGGAGTCAAGCCAGCGATACAACAGACCCAATGACAACTGGCTTTTTTTTGGATTTATCAGTACCACAAAAGCAGGAATCACGTGTCGTGTCATGTTATTGTGTTCCCAGCTCTAGGCATAGGGCTGAAAAGATACTATACTCAGTACACATGGGTTGGCAGACTGGCTACAGACAAGGCAAATTAAAAATGATAGGAGGCAAGGAACTGCCACTCAAAAAAATATCGTTGTTTTGCAAGTCTTGAGCGTAACCTCTTTTGCAGATGGAGCCAAGACTTCCAAATCATGGTTTTCAACTCAAGTATCAGCTACAAATAGGTGGTCGCTACACAGACTGTGCAAGATCTACCAGCCCCAGCTAAAACAGGAGTTTGATGTGTGGGTACGTAAGCCATCAACTCTGGCAAGTCGGAACCCTCTGCATATGGGACCAGGAAAGAGTTTCCATTACATGTTCCTGTTCAGGGGGTAAATACCTGAAGAGTTTCAACTTTTAACAATGGGAAGAAAAATAGTGATGATTTTCAAAAGTATATGTGGCTTGGTTTGGGAATATCTTTAAGATACCGGAGAGAACGATCCTGGGTGACTGAGACAACAAGAAGGCCTGTTGCCCCAATGGGAAATTTATGTATTCTTGCCCAGCTGTCAGCATGGTCCACTTGGTCATAGGACTGAAGGACCTTGATATCCAGGTCCACAATTATTAAAAAGAGAAACCAAAATCAGCTGCTGTTGGGTTGGTGTTGGCTCATGGAGACCTCACATGTGTTAAAGTAAAACTATATGTCCATAAGGTATTCAATGGATTTTTGGGGGTGGGAGTTGGGGGGGATAGATAGCCAGCCCCGCCACCCCCCGCAAAATTCTTTCTTAAGGGTGGGTTGAACCATCAACCTTTCACTTAGTAATTGAGTGCGTTAACCATTTTGACCAGACTGTTATTCAAAGTTAGGAAAGCAATTATCATATACTGAAATAAAGAATTCACTCTTATAAATCCAGTATATCATTAGCAACACATTAGACACATAGATTTCATTTGCTTGTCCAGCCAATATGTACTGAGTTCTTATTCGTGTATCACATACTATACCGAGTCCTGGAGTCAGGACTCAGTCAACCAGGCAGACTCAAAGTTTTATGTACTTATTGAGCTAAAATCCCTACCAGAGAAAAACACACAGACAACTGTTATTCCTAAGGAAAATTTTCGTACCTTCAAGATGAGTTCCCTGATTTTCACATCATGGCTCTCCCTGGCTGGGCCCCTTTCCCTGCTGGCTGACTCAGCACAATTGGCAGAAACCATTGTGTGAACTCTCGCAGGTGCTGAGAAGTGAAATGCAGGACCGCTCCTAGGACTGTCCAAAAGCGAAGCCTTTTTATTGCCTAGAGCGCAGGAGAAGGTTAGATGTCATAGATGCCCACAACCATTCATTATGGAAGCATTTGGCTGTAATGGACTAAGGTCAGTGTATCGAGGAAACCTGGGCCTGACTTTGCCTTATCCTGATATGCCATGGAACCTGGCTTCAAGTAGTGGCTCTAGTCTTCTGAAATTTCACAGACTAATAGCATTTAAAACCAAGACCAACTAAGAAAGGAAGGCAAATGCCACAGAGATGCCACCTTTAGAACTGAAGCAAGGACGTCCAAAGATATTTAAATTCTTTTTTAAAGAGGAGAAATACCTAATTAAATTAAAACAATTCCTAACAAAGTACAGCTCACATTTCTATCAGCACGCATCACCAGTGAGGTTAGGTTCAGTGTAACAAAGGTCCTAAGGTAACTCCCTAAATCTCAGCAGATTTAAACCCACAGAGGCTTAGTTCTCACCCACGTAGTAGTCCTTTAGAGACCCAGATTGACAAGACGGTTCAAACACTACCAAACCCAAACCAAATTGACTCACTGCCATTGAGTCCATTCTGGTTTCATAGCAACCCCATGGGACGGGGTAGAACTTCGTTGTGGGGTTCCTAGACTGTAACTCTTTATAGGAGTAGAGACCCCCCTCTTTCTTCCATGGAGGGGCTGGTGGTTTAGGACTGCTGATCTTGCCCCAATACTACAGGGCTCCAAAAATTTCATGGAACAATACCATTGTCTTTTCACCCTATTTTCCCACAAACTTTTCGAAGCCCCTTTGTTTGGCTCTGAACCATCTACCTCAGCAATGCATGATCCAGGTCAGAAACAACACGCCATTTCACGCGTACACACGAGTCATTGGTGGCCAGAATCAGTCACATGACCCCGTCGATCAAAGGAAACCCTGAAAGGGTCAATGTACCATGTGCCAGGGGAGTTGGGTGAATTTGCCATGCAATACCTATCTGGCAAGCTAGATATGGAATGGTTGATTGTTGTTGTGATTGTTTTAATTTCAGTATGAACTGTTGAGAGCTAACATTGTATAGATTTAAGAGCACTTGATAACAAAGTTAAAAATAAATAAAAAGCAGTAGGGAGAGAGGGAAGAGGGATAGAAGGAAGGAAGAGAGGAGGTAAAGAAGGAATAAACAAAACTAAAAGCATCTCCAAGACAAATTTTTCTCCAGAAATTGAGAATTTTCTTGCTATTGGTGCAAATCATCCCTGCGACTTCACAATAGAGGGATTACTAGCAAATGTGACCCTTATGGTCAGTGGTGAGCAGTCCTGAGAGCCAGTTAGGAGCAACAGCGAACACACAGCCTGCCCAGCAACACAGGGTTCATGCTCTGGAACTGAAAGACAGTTTGCTTTAGCTGTCAACAACTTCATGCTTTAAAACTCATTCTTAATCCACCCCCTCTAGGATGATTAGTTCACTGCTAACTCTGCTTCCAAACACCTGGACAGGTCTGAGTCGGCCCAGCAGAACCCAGCACCATCATGTCGACCCTAGAGGTTATGTGAGTGATAAGAAAGAAGCTTAGTTTCCTGGTTGGGGTGCTGTTCAGTTGTGGTTGTTTTGCTCTTTGTGGTCGCCTTTGTCACTGGTAATACACGCGGCAAAAACAACCATTCAAATTGAGTCCAGTCTTGTTGCTCAGCCATTCTACTGAGCTACCAGGCAGAGATGTTTTATGCTACTTTATAGAAAATCTGATTTTCAAAGTCATAGACAAATCTCAAAGGACCCGAAAGGAGTTCCTGGAGCCGTGCCGCACGCTCTGTGTGGGCTCAAGAAACTGGTTTTGACGACGGCAAATTTCCTTTTCCAAACTACCCCAAACAAAGCTTAAGCCCCAGAAATGTTTCCTTGGCCAGACTTGTAGTGAATTTCCCTCGGAGGACCTTATGCAAGACGGACAAATGGAACTACGATTCATACAACAGTGAGGGCACCGGGTCATTTACACGAACGTGTCTGATTACTAGAAGACACTGCGAGCCTTTGGTACGATGATTGATCTAAACTGCAATCCATTTGGTGTGTTTGTGGGGATCAGTGTTGCCATAGATGTTTCTTGAACAAAGTAAGTTAACTTTTTTTAATTCATGAAAAAAATTCTAAAACCCAAGATCATATAAAATGAAGTGTTGATCTCTTTTCTCATGAGCTCTGAGTTCCACCCAACTGTAGCGTTCACAGTTTCTAATATATCCTTCCTGGAAATTGCCGACACTAGCATGTCTGTTCATCTACTCTTTCTCATCTAGCAGTGTTCCCAGTACCATACTCAATGCAGCCTGAGCAGATGTTTATTCTCCCTCCTATTAGAACTTCAGAAACACCAAGCTGCTTTGCCTTGGAAACCACTGAGAAGCTGTAAATGAGGGACCCAAGCATTTTGTGTAGGGTTTTACCCTGGGGACAAAAGATCCCATAGAATGGAAATATTTTAGAATTCAATTTTAGTTAGACCTTAACAAGGTTATGACGTGCTGCTGAAACAAATGCTTTCAGGCATGACACGTAGCATTGTGATTGTGATCAGCCCTAAGAACTATCTGTTAACTTCCCTCTCTTAAAGGCTTCCGCCCCGCCCTTCCTCTTCCATGGAGTCTCTTCTGACTCATGTCTACCCTGCGCAGGCACTCCGAGGCTGGTGGGTTTGAATGGCCAACCACGAGGTTAGCAGGCCAACAGTGACCCTCCAGCAATACCCGAGCTCCTTTGTAAAGAGAAGGAAGTGCAATTTTTGTTCATCCTATCCGAATCCTCCCTTGGATTCCTGAAAAGATGTCAATTATGTAAAACCATGAAACCCAGAAACTTCCTCTTCATCAAAGTATTTGGAACATTCCTCGGAATGGGAAAGAGGACCACCATGAAACAAATTTGATGAGGAATCTTGAAAGTGCCCTGGAGTTCCAGAACCGCCAGCAAGTCCGTACAGCCAGAACCACTGGAGGAAGCACGGTGAGAGCACATCTTGCTCACATTGGACACGCCGTCGTGGAAAACGCTTTTCTAGAAAAGCTCGTCATGCGTGGTGAAGTCCAGTACTAGCGAATAAAAAGGGGACCCCAAGTGACATGTGACGATGGTCGCAACAAGGTCCTCAAACCTATCAAAAATTGCCAGGATGGCCCAAGACCTAGCCATGCTGTGTGCTGTTGCACATAACGTCACCACAAGTTATAATCAACTCCAGGGCAACGGACAAGAGCAGGCGAGAAACACCAGTGCAGTCCTCCCTCTGGCTGCCCAGCAGTCCCAGCACAGCAACTTCAAGGTCACTCTCCGTGCACAGGGTCAATGTAGAGCATTTAGTAGGGTTGGCTCTGCTATTTACAGCTGCATGTATCTATTACTGAGACAAATTATTAGAATGTAGCCAGCCAGAGAGGCATGAGTATAATGAAAATTACTTAAAGGGAGGGAAATAACTTATTGAGCACCTATTTTATGTCAGATACTACCCAACTCTTGACCTAAACATTCTGATTTAATAAATATATCTAGAAAGTTCTCTTCCAACCAATAGAGGGAAGCAGATAGATAAATGACTGATAGATATATGTATACATAGAGACATCTGTTCACATTCTTACATCAAAGAAGATAAGTCACTCACCCAAGTCACAAACAATGAATCTGGGCAAGGATTCAAATATAAGTCTCTGACTACAAAGACAGCCTTCTTCCCACTGTACCACAAATCCTCTTCCAAAATTATCTGTTCACTAAAAAATGCACCAGGCCCAGATGGTTTTACAGCTGACTTCTATCTAACTTTCAATGAGTGGATAATCCGTACGCTATTCAAAAAATTTCTGACCATAGCAAAAGATGGAAAACTTCACAATTCAATTTAGAAAGCTAGCATAACCTTACTTCCCAGGCCTGGTGGAACTAGGGGTGGGGGAAGAACTACAGAGTTCACTTCTGGATACAGATTCAGTGCACTATGTCTATTGTGTATAAAAATGAGCAAATTACATCCAGGTACATGTTGAAAGAACAGGAGACTGTGACCAAGCAGTTTGTACTGCAGGAATGCAGGGATAGTTTAACATTAGGGAACACAACAACACAATTCATCAGATCGTTAACTTGAAATTGAAATATGATTTAAATACAATAATGAATGCTAAGAAACACCTTTTTTAAAGTAGATGACAGCTATAATATAGAAATTAAAATGTGAAGTTCAAAATAACACAATGGACCTGAAAAAACTATTTAGTTAACACCCGTAATAAATGTCATGTTGAAAAGAAATAGCAAAACCATTGGCATTGAGAAGCAGAGGCGTATGGGACCAGTGATCACAATTTAAACTCAGTGCTGCTTGAAGAATTATAAGCTAATGAAATAACAGTTAAAGTAACTTGTAGAAATATAATTTATTCTAAAATTAAATCCTCTCATTGTAACAGAGACACAATGAATTTCAACCATAAGTTCAATTAGGTTTTTTTTTCTTAGAACTATACAACATAATGAAAGGTTGACTCAGAAAAGAAATGTATGATAGTTTTCAAGAAACTGAAAAAAGCAGGAACTCTTTCCATACAACCTACTAAATCTTTTCGAATATGAGGCTCCAGGAGGGTAACTATGTGTGTCTGGTTGTTTTTCTGAACCTCCATGATTCTGGAAATATAATTTACACTCCATAATTACTGTTTAATACGTGAATTTGTAAAGCCGATGTGATCTAAAGATCATGATTTTTGCCCATGAGTATGCAGATAGGTCAAGAAACTGATTTATCACATGATGAAAGTAAAGTTTGAATTTGTGGGAAGAAGTCTGATGCTTAATCAATGGCATTAAGAGTCTTGACTGTACTTCCAAAGGGCAAGTAAAGGTGGATCTCCAGTTTAGCAAACACAGAACAAAAAACTAAGAGTAACTAAGTTTAGAATTTAAATATATTTCACCTAGGTACATTATGTGCTATATCTATAAACATAATCATAACTGTGTATTTACCTAGCTCTGTGTCCCCCTATTCAAATGTATATTACCTACAACTTTCCTTCTTGTAAATATCCCTGACTCTCCTGCCTGAATTCCTTGGTCCCTAACGTTCACAGGCCTGCGGGATTTCTTTGTCTAGATTAAACTTGGCTCTCTTTCGCCCTCTCTTCACCATCCAGCACCTGCTCCTGCTTTCTGGTGTGGGTGATTATTATCCAGTTCCCCACTCCAGTGGGATTAAATGTTCTTAGAAGGAATTTGCTTTCCAGATGTGTCCTCATGACAGTGTATTTGCATCCTGGTTTGGAAGCTGGAATTTGACAGGATATTAAGTGAGAACAAATTGGTGTGATTGTAGCATTAAGCTTTTATTGTATAATTGTGTCTTGAAATCATCTGGGCAGGATAGGTGATTATTAGCGAAGCTGAAAAAGAATAAACTTCCAGTTCATGAGCTATTGCAAACAATGCTGCAAGGTAGGCTTCGAGAGCATAGAGAGTTAGCTAATGATTCATAAAGAAGGCAAGGAAAATTGGAATAAATTTGTTATGCAATTTTGAAACAAACAAACAACCATTTCAGAAGCAAATGTCTTTTAGTAGTGTAAACTCACTGGGATTTTGGATAAAGCCCTGAGAACCATGCCTCCTTTACATATCTACGGCAGGGAGCTGTGAAGCTGACTTGGGTGTGGGAGCAAACATCACTTAGGGAGGAGTGTTTTGTGTTTCCTTATCATTTCTGGCAACAAAGAAACTTCCAAAGTTGTAAACAATATCTTCACTATAAGAGCAATAGACGGACCAGTCCCCCACATCCTTTGACTGATGAATAGGACCTGTTGTCCAGAGCAAGATTCTTGTTTTTGTTATTAGTTGTTCCAGAGCCATTGTCAGAGGACCAGCCTCTCCCTCGTGGTGACCCCGCACACAATGGAACAAAATCCAGCCAGGTCCTGCACCATCCCCAAGATCAGTTCCAAATCAGACCATTGGGATCCACAGATTTTCCTTGACTGACTTTCAGAAGGTCACCAGGAATCCTGCCTGGTCTATCTTATTCTGGAAGCTCCACTGACATCTATTCAGCTCCATAGCAACATACAAATCTGCCTTTACCAATGGATGGGGAACGTACATGAGGTACGCGGGCCATGGATGAAGCCCTGGCCCCCTGAGTGGGAGCTGAGAACCTTGGGCCAACAGAATGAGGAAACTAGACACCAAAGGGACGTAACAAGCAAGAAGAAGCGAGTATGGTGGAAGAAGTATGGACTTGGAAGCCAGGTCGGAGTTTGGGTACTTGCTTCATCTCCTGGGGAATTCACCTAATTTCCCAGAGATTCTGTTTTTCATCTGTAAAACAGGGGTAATGAATAACCTGCTCACTGTGAGGCCAGTGCCTAGGACTGTTTGCCTTGGGTTCTTTCAAATCTCTTATCCAATTTCAGAATAGTTCAGAAAGAATATTTCCAAAAACCCATCTCTAATTGAAAGAAAATGCATATCCAATTTGCTGTTAGATAAGGCTCATTCAAAGCACCAGCTTCATCCAAAGGCAAGTATCCCAACGACCGCAGACTGGTTTTATTCTACTCAGGCTCTCAGAGGATTCAAGCATTTGTTGAGATGTGGGATTGCATGTTTGGCATGAGTTTGGTTTGATGAAATGTTGCATTCATAGTTTGCATGACTGTTGCGTCTCCACGGAGGAGCAGATGCAAAGCCTTGGCTCTCTTCTTGCCCTTTTCCTGATGTGGCCACAGCTTGGAGGCGACTGTACAAGCCCCTCACAAAACTGACAGCTATACGAGAATACAGTAAGTGTATCCTCCATCTCTCAGCATGGTGAGCATTCAATGCCCACCTTCATAAAACAAATATATATATATATATATATATATATATATATATATATGAGAGAGAGAGAGAGATTCACTATTAGTTCATTATTGTCCTCTTTACTATGAGATCAGCACTGGCATTCTGGTGAGCTTACTGAACTTCACCAGAAATGACTTGTCTGTATGCTGTTAATGGTGAGTAGGCACCTAGTTTCCCCTTCGGAAGCCAGCATCTACATCGTACAGTATGGTATGGTAGGGGGAAAAGGCTCTTTAGGCAAAACCCTTTATTTAGTGAGATCTCCCATACAGGCTGGTGATTCTTATTTAGTAACTGGTCAAAGATTATTTTATTTGATAGTAATATTATTAGGAGAGCATGAATGGAGGATACTTGGATACCACAACCATGATTGTATTATTCCATAATTCCCAACATGCCTAATAACTTAATATAACCTCGCCATTCTAATCATTCTTGCAATAGATACTTGTCGTGATGTGCCTGGGCTTCCAATCCGAAATCGGTGCTAATGCGGAAAACAATAAGGACCATAGCACAGCTGCTGCCTCGGGGGAATGATGCAGCAGAACACAGGCCACTGCCACCTCGCATGGCAAGAACTGCAGTAGCCCTCAAAGCAAGCTGCCGTGTGAGCACCGGCACGGGACGCTAAAGGCCAGCCTTGGCTGGGAAAGTCATCAAGTTTCCCCTCTCTATTCCTCAAGGAGGAAGTGAGATGATGTCTTTTTGGAGATGACTGTTATGTTCAAATATAAAGCATTTAATAACTCATTATACATGAGCGTTTGCCATGAGCTAGGCATTATGTTAAGCACTGTGAATGGATTATCTCATGGGTAATCGAGCCTGAGTCCCCCTGTTTACTATATGAGGAAACCGAGATGTAGATTCTGTAACTTGCTCCACCAACGTCACACAGCCAGCAATAGGGAGGCTGAGGGTCAAAGTCAGTCTGTGCTTTCATCCATTTAGCTGCTTCCAAATAGTGTTTCCAAATATCCACTTAGTCTAAGTAGGCTTGGTTTCTGAAGACTCCATCCAAAATGCTTTCATACGACTCCATCTTATCGTATTATTTTTCGTTCATTTTCTCTTATTGAATTCCAAAAGGACCAGAAGTATCATTAAAAAGACAAAAGGATCTAGTGCACGCATAGACGATTTTTTAATATTGAATTTATAGAGACGTGGGTATATAGAAGAACATGGATGTGCATGTATTGTAAGGGCTGAGGGGCACAGTGGCTCGGTGCTTGGCAGCTAACTGAAAAGTGGCTTCGACCCAGCAGCAGCACTGCAGGAGAAAGATGTCACAATCTGCTTCCATAAGGAAATGAAAAACCTCCGGGGCAGTTCCACTCTATCCAATCGGGTCACTATGCGTTGCAACTGATTTGACAGAAAGTCAAACAAACAAATACATCTATGAGTCAGCTTCCACTCATGGTGACCTGACACAGAGTTTCAGAGACTCTTTTTTTTTTTTTTTTGAAGCAGACAGCCTCGTCTTTCTCTGATAGAGCAGCTGGTGAATTTGAACAGGCAACTTTGAGGTTAGCAGCCTAACACCCCACCCACTGGGTGCCCCTGGGACTCCTTAAACATACATTGGAAGGCTTAAAATGTTTGTGGGAACAGGAATTTAAAAGGTAACAGAAGAAATATTCCCCCCACAAAATTTTTGAAGCCCCCTCTTATATGTGTGTGGGTGGGGGAGATACATATCTATATATATAGTTTTTAGAGTGTGATATAGTGCTTAATCTTTATATGTATATATATATATATCTTTCATATATATTTTAGACAAAATATATACTTTTAATAGTTGCCAAAAACAGAGGAGGAACCATCTCATCAAAATCATCCCAAATCAGAGAGGGAAAACTTTTGATTTCTCATGCGTATTCCCAGTTCCATTCCTTCCCCGCCTTGGGACCCAAGGAGAGGGCATAGGAGATGTTCAGGTTCTTCCGAGCGCTGAGTCCACTCAGTCTCTTGATGCCTGCCCCGAGGGAACCTGTGCTAGGGACAGATATTCTGCTCCAGAATGCCCAAGGAGTGGCAAACAGGGCAGTGACTGGTAGAACATCTCTACCATGGCCACCGGGCTCTCTCTCACTGCTGTCCGGGTGGTTTATTGCGTGATAAAATGAGAACTTTCACAACATATTTGCTATGTGTATCCTGGTAAGATTCTGACCATCGGATTGGGGAAGACGGGGGGGCAGAGTCATTGCTGTTTGTCCATGCAGCAGTGACAATGTACACATTCCCTCTGATTCTCTTTTCTTGTCTGTAGACAAAACAGACTCAGAAATGTCTGAGGTGAGGATAGCTTTGTGAGTCGCTGTGTTTGGTCCCCAACACAGCAAGAGCTGAATAAAAAATACACATTATTATTATCAGTGGGTTTGCAATTCTAAACCCTGGAGGGCGGGGAGTGACAGTCTAAGTGATTTATGAATTACAAAATTTCAGAACTGATACATCCATCCTCTATAATATCGGTCGCTTGCTTCAGTTGTTTTCAGATGGAAATGTTTTTAAGATCTCTTCATAGTTTTATTCTTGAGATCATACTAACTTCCATGCTTTATCCACAAAAAGAATCTCTGCTATTTGGTCAAATATATCCGACTTGGGAATCGGAGTGGTAAAAGAATTGGGGGCTAAGTGGAAGAAAGGCACAGCCCAGAACCTAAACCGATTTGTGCAACCAAATAACAGCCTCTCCTTCTCCCTCTGCTCATTCAGGGGATGAATTGCTCCTTCTCTTCCTCCTTCATCCCCCACATCCTAAACAGATTTCCTGAAAGACCTTCTGGTTAAGTTCTCATCCCCTTGGCAAGGCAACTTGTCTGCTGAGCCAGTCAGCTGTCTCACGGAGACTCACTGCCAGGTGGACAGCTTTGATGGCAAGGAGGTGGCGTTTCGCCCAGTTAAGCAGCTTTCAAGCCTCAAGCCATAAAGATGAGCTCCTGGCCCTCCTTCCTCCAGGAGGATTCTGTAGACATATTGCCTGCCCTTGGAAGTATGGTTTTCCTGTGGTGCAAGTTATTGAGCTGTGCAGAGCGCTTTACTTACTGCTCTTCCCTCAGAGCATTTGAGACACAGGCCTTGTCCAGTTTTCTGTGTCAGCTTTTCTCCATTAAAGGTGCTGTTCAGGTCATTGGCTTGAGTTGGAAGCAAGAAGTGGGTTAGCTGGGTAGGTGGTTTTCACTAGAAAAAGAAAATGTCTTGCTATCAGAAATGGAGGTAATGAGAGATCCCAGGCTTCTGAATGAGACTGCTTCTGCGCAGTAGACCTTGCGCTCGAAGCACACCAAGAGCTCTCGTACCTGGAGTCTGTGTTCTACCCCCCAGTTTTTGTAATAATGTGCACATTGGAAACAAAAGGCAGCCCAGGACCCAAAGAAACGCCCATTTAAAAACCATATCAGAATCATTCAAGTATTCTCCTTATGGTGTATTTAATAGTGGAGCAGTGAGAGCGAGGGAAACGGAGTGAGAAAGGTTGACAGGCTGGTCCACAATGGACTTGAACACACAACACCGCGAAGATGAGACAGGACTAGGTAAGATTCATTCTGTTAGAACCAACTCAATAACAACGCACCACGATTTCAGTGATGAGGAAGTTACTCCCATTAAAGCACTAACCAAGGAGAAACAAGCTGCACGGGCCCTGTGTTGCTGACGACATACAAAGAAAAGAGGCTTGAGAGCCTGTGAGGGGACTTCGTTTGGATGGGGCTGGGCCCCCGGCTCTCAAGTGTTGTTGAAGGAAAGAATTTCGCTCATGCTATGTAATTGTGAGAGTTAGTCTAGGACCTTCCAGGAGGCCTTAGCTCCGTCACGCAGGAGTTTGGTGGCTGAAGTACATCGAAGTTCAGTATCACCCAGAAAATCAGAAAGGCAGAGATGAGGCATCTGGCTGTTCATCTAGTGGCACACAAAAGGAATTGCTGTCACACTGGGGTCCACAGCACCCTAGGGAGTCAAACTGAATGGTGCATAAATGTGGACTGTAGGACAGGCGAGGGATGAAGCCAACCTTGAAACATTTTAAATCTTGCCCAAAGAAACAAGGACTATGAAACAGAGAGAGAGAGAGATTGTGTGAAAGCAAGAGGGGCAGCAGCTAAAGGAAAGAAATCATCTCCATCACAAGATGCACCATTAGATTTGGGCTCTGGGAGCACACAAAACAGGAACACAAACGTGTCTGACTGTAAGTTTACCAAGCCATTTACCAGAGCACCAGTCAAGCGCAAATGTTTATTTTCTTCATTTCCAATCTTCCCGTACTCTGCATCTCTTTTATCCCCCACTCTTTCCAGAGTTGACTAGGAATCGGAGGCTCTGGACTTCATTTTGACCAGGGCGTTCCTATAGAACCGTGTTCGATAGAGTTTTCAATGGCTGGCTTTTCAGAAGTTGATCCCACGTCTTTCTTCCAATGAACATCTGGAGGGACCTGAACCTCCAAACTTTGGGTTAGCAGCCAAGGGTGCTAACTGTATATACCTCCAAGTTCCTCCTCCTCAGGGCTGTCACGATAGAAAGGAAGGGTGGAGATCAAAAGTTGAGCAAGAGGAATGAATGGCGCTTTCAGCTAATGCCACTCATAAGCAACTCAGCTACGATGATCCTAGCTGTTTGGGTGAATCAGAGAGGGAATATTATTCTTTTGCGTGTACAATGGTGTATCGATTGGTCTTATTTTTTTAAGTATACACTATGTATTGTGATTTAAAGGCACTATAAGACTTTATCCGCATAATGGGCAAAACTATCATGGGAATCCAGAAGCAGAGAAAAAACTTAAATAAATAGTAAAAGGATAGCTGAGAGGGAAAAAAAATGACCCTACATTTTCTGTCACTCTTGCTCAACTGTGTGCTGTGGCTCCAAAGCAGGGATAAGACATATGCACATCTGCTTGGGATGGTGGGTCACAGTCTATCTTCAAACCTTGTGGGGAAAAAATGCTGCAAATTGTCCTCAAAAACATTGTACCATTTCCCCCTTTCAGTGGCGTGAGAGAGAAGTGGAAAACTCTGCACACACATTCCATGCATTTCAAAACGAAGGCGTGGAAGCTAGGAGAGAGTATGTGTCTACAGGACTTTGTAGCTACAACCTTTGGTCTAGAAGACAGTGAGGTGGACTTCTCCCTACTGCATGGGGCTGCTTCTTAGAGCCCCACTGAGAACAGATCGTTTTTCACCTCTCAGTTCTCTGGCTACTGATCGGCCCCACGTCTCCTTGATGCTGCTTTCCTAGGCTGACCCTATTCCAAGCAGTGTGAACCAGTTAACCAATAAGAGAGTGGGCACACGCAGTCAATGGACACCTCAGACGATTTCTTCTAAGAAGAATGTGGCAGCGCCCTCCCGGGAGAGGCAGAGACTATCAGATTCCACTCCTCCCTCCAAATATCAAGCGTCAGAGAAAAGAGTTCTTGACATTTTGGAGGGAACTGATCATCCCTGGTGGTGCATCCCAAGTGGTGAAGCACTTGGCTAGTCCCTGAAAGGGGAATGTTTAGAATCCAGCAGCCGCTCTGGGGAAATGACCTGGCAGTCTACTTCCATAAAGATTGACAACCTTGGAAACCCTCAAAGGCAGGTGTCCTCTGGCCTGTAGAAGCATTATGAGCCGGAATCGACTGGATGCTAATGAGTGTTTGGTGTGTTTCATAGGACGAGAAGAGGGGCACAGATTGTCCATGTAGAGATCAAACAAAACAAGTCAGGGAATCTGACTGACTTACTGCTTTTTATATAATTTGGGGCATCAACCCAGTTGCTGAATCTGATCATGACCTAAGAAAATCTCCTTCATTCTACCAGACAATCTACAAGAATAGACTCCTCCCCTGCTTCTCATTGCTTAGAGGAACCAGTCCACAGAGGAACACACATTAGCATCCTGCAAAGAGCTGCTACAGGCGCTAGTGCTGTGCTGCCAGAATTACCCAAGCCGCCTCCATATTTTACTTGCTGCTTCTTGCTCTTCCTTTACCCTCTGACAGCCATTTGGCTTCCCACCCCAGCTTCTAGTTGGCTACTCTAACTCTTCTGTTGGCATCTGTGCCAGTACAGATTACGCCATGACTCCTTTCTCCTACTTTTGTCACTCTTCCTTAGGCCCCACCCACTGTAACCTTCCACTCAACTTCACAGGGAGGCCTCTCCCTCAACTTCTCCCCACTAAATTGTCATGTTGTATGTGGCCTGACAACCACCTCCATTGATGACACTACAGCTTGGGGACTATTGCCTTTAAAACAACCTCTTTAGGAAACTGCAATTAAATTATCATCTTTATAATATCTGGAATAAACCCAGGCAGTTTGATCCCATCCCTCTACCGGACCTATCCATTTAATGATTTCTCAATATCCTTAGGGATTCTCCAAAGTCACCACCTGAGTTCATGTTATGATTTTGGTTATTTCAATAGCCTCCCACCGGAAATAACATCACACAATTTCCACATACCCCAATCCATGTGCTAGACACATTTAGTCATCTCATACCATTTTTCTGAAATGCTCAGTGACTCCCTAGCCCTATCATTTATTAAAGAAATGCCATTCTCTTTAACAAAAGGTTAAATACCCTCAAAAAGTGATACCAGTCCTTCACAGAAAAAGCTTCAAACATGGCCAATGAAAACACAAAAATAGGTTCAAAGCATAAGTCATTAGAATATGCGCATTGGAACCACACAAACGGGTTGACAATACCATGACCTTAAATAGTTTTGCTATGTCCGCCACAAAATGCATCTCTTCATAATTTATAAAACTTGAGTCAAACTATATTGCTCAAACTTCTGAGGATCGCTCTACCTTGTTCATTTCTATCTGAAATGCCTTCGTGTTGCGCAGAGTAGTGTGCACCCTGCCACAAGGGATGTTTGTGTCCTCCTTCTGATGGCGGATTACATTATATGGCTAAAGGGACTTGAGGGACCAGACAGAATTAAAGTTGTTAAACCAGCCAACCTTGAAGTAAGGAGATTATTCTGATAGGCACAGTACAATTATCTGGGTCCTTAAATGTGAAATGGGAAGAAAATGAAGCTGTCAGAATTCGATATAATAAGAACTCAACATGGCTGCTGCTAGATTTGAAGATGGAGCCCTGAATCAAGGATGTGAATGGACCCTAGAAGCTGGGAAAAGTAAGGAAATGGGTCCCTCCATAGAGTCTCAAGAAACATATGCAGCCTTGCTGATGCCTTGGTTTTATTCTGGGGAGTGCTGTTTCAGAACTTAACTTGCAGAGCTGGAAGATCAAAAATAGGAGTGTTTTAAGACACTACCTTGGGTTATTTGTTACAATAGTAATAAGAAATGAATATATGTTATTGTTAGGTGCTGGAGAGCCAGTTTTGATATGTCACTGCACTATGGCACACTGCCCAGTCCTGTGCCACCTTAACAACTGTTGTTATGGTTGAGCCCATTGTTGCAGCCACTGTGTCAATCCAGGGCATTGAGGAGCTTCCTCATTTTCGCTAATGCTCTCCTTTACTGATGCTGTTCTTCTCCAGAGACTGGTCTCTACTGACACATGCCCAAAGTACATGACTCAAAGACTCACCGTCTTTGAGTCTAAGGAGAATTCTGCCTGTACTTCTTCCAAGACATATTTTTCTGGAAATGCAAGGCACGTCACTATTCTTTGCTAACGTCATGTTCAACTGCATCAATTCTTATCTGGTCCTCTTTTTTCATTGTCCAACTTTCCCATGTATATGATGGGATAGAAAATACCATAGTTTAGGTCAGCTGCACCTTAGACCTCCAAATGGCATCCTGGCTCTCCAATACTTTAGCTAAACCTTGTGCAAATCCACCAAGTGCAATATGTTCTTCCATATTACTAACATAACTCTCCTCATAAACAGCTGCCCATGGAAACACTTTTAAGAAAGTTCTCCCACCAGATGTGACTTCTCTCTGTCTGTCAAACACATAATTTGCCCAGGATTCCTTCTCTCTTTTATATGATCAATCCCTTCCTAGTGTACTTTTTCTCTAGCTATATTTCATAGGTGTGTGTGCTTCCAGAGCCCCTTTCTGTCTCTACATCGCTACTCTGTACCACGTGACTACTTTACTTCCCCAATCAGTTAGAGGTGAGCACCCTGAGAGAAGACACCTGACTCAAAGGCAGCCAACCTGCAGGCTGCCGAGGGCAAGTCTAATGTGGAAAGTTAAAGTGAACCAATGAGATGAGCTTCCCTGTGGAACGTGGGAGTTACACATCTGTTAGTTACAACCATCAGTGTAGACAAGTCTCACCAAGCTGGGCTGTCAGTCATTCTGGATAATGTGCAAATTGAATGAGGGAAATACCAAGAGAAAGAGGAGAGCGAAATAAAGAGAGGTAGAGGTGTCATGAGCTAGAAAGAAAGAGAAGACAAAGACAGAAAAAACAATAGCATCCTCCAGTCCCAACGCTTTGCTGAAGTTCCTATATTTTTCTTATGGAAGTCAGTCCAATTGAAATTAATGTTCTTACGTTTTTTGGTGGATTTATCCTTAGGTATCCGAGTGAGGATTGTTCTTGCAATCGTACTAACCTACCACAAACAACAGCGCACTTTCAAAATATCTCCTGAATATTCAGTGAGACTGAATATTCCTCTTCAGCCTCACTGAAGCCAATGCCAGTGTCAGTGATCCATACTCTTTTATTTTGACGCTCATATCACTTACTCAGAATGCCTCTGTGGGACAGGTTAGAACAGCACCTCTGGGCTTTTGAGACTATAACTCTTTATAGGAGTAGAAACCCCTGCTTTCTCTGAGGAGCGGCTGGCCATTTTGAACTGTGGACTTTGCAGCCCAACTTGTAACCACTATGCCAATTCATTTTTATTTAAGAATAAGAAATAGATTGGATGTCAATAGAAGTATGTTATAGAAAAAAAAGTGATAAGAAATGAGTGTCTGCAATTGGAAGACTTGAGGAACCAGGTAGTTTGTCTCTTTATCAAGCAGACTAGACCACCCTTGTACTTTCTTAAACCTCCCCCATCATTCTCTTCGATGAACCAAGATTACTCCCACCTCAGTTTCTCAACCTGATCATCTCTTGCACATGTTGTTTCAAATCCTCTGTGCAGCCTCAGTCTCTTCTCATTTATATTCTGTATTTCTACTTCACCAGGCTGTTTTTGTAAAATGTGAATCAGAAAATCTCAAATTATCCAGTGGTAAACAAAATTCCAAATTGGTTTCCAACAGTTTTTCTCCTTGGTGTATATGAGCTGGATCATTCCCTTATCTTGAGGATGAATAGGACCTTCTAACCTAGTGGAATAGCACCCCAGTAAAAACAAAAACAACCAATAAAACTCCCATTGCATTGTAAGGGAAAGGTCAGGAGAGACTAGGCTTACTGTGGGTGCCAGTCAACTCAGTGGTAGTGGGTAGTAATAGAAGTCACTAATCAGTTGATTTTGAGTTAATCAAAATGGAGATGATCCTGGATGGGCCTGACCTTCTCAGGTGAGCTCTTGCAGCAGGTTTTACGGGCAGACACAGATGGCATTGGAGAGATGTGCTCTTGTTGCTCTCAAAGTAGATAAGTGACCCCGTGTTCCACAGTTCCAAAGGACTGGATGCTGCCAGCAACCTGAAGGAGCTTTGAAAAGGGCTTCAAGTATCAGATAAAAATGGATAGTGTTCTCACTGATGGCTCGATTGTGGCTTTGGGAGAGCTAAGCAGAGAAGTACCAGTTCCCTGATCCGAGGATACGCTGAGAGAATAAATGACTGTTTTAAGGAAAAGAAAACCAAAGTTGCTGGTCTAAAACCTCTCAGTGGCTGCCCAGGCCTTCCGGGGCAAGTCCAATTTCCCTGGCAGCCCAATCAGCTCTGCCGTCTTTATCGAATCATCTTGTTTTACCTGCGTGCATTTCACTCATCCTTCTCTTTTAGTTGCCGCCTCCGTTCCAAGTGCCACTTAGCCCACATTCTAGATCTTGGCCAGAAATTTTGAATCCAGTTTGTGTTTCAGAAACACCTGGGAGTGTTTTAAAATCTGTAAGGTCACGAGGTGCCACCCACCCCTGAAGGTTTTTGGAAGGTGATTGTGATTCCAGCTGGATAGTGACGCTTCTCTGTGTCCAGGGTTGAGACCACTGCTTGGCCCATGTTGACAGGTTAAGGACGCCCTCTGAGATACAGAGAAATCCCTGCTTCCATGATGTGGCTCAAACGCCAGCTTCTGGCATCTGGCTTTTCATACACCAAGATTTAGTTCAGACGTTGCTCTTTTGTGAAATCCTCCCTCCATTCCAGATGGAACACGTGATTCTTTCCACACCATTCTCCTCTCTGTCTGGAGGCACTTCTTCCATGGGCTATGTCACAGTGTGACATTGGTTTCCCTCACGCATCCCCTAGATGTGCCTCTGCGTGTCGGAGGAGAAGCAGTGTCTCCTTTCTCTCTGCAGTCTACACTGTTGGAGACCAATGCCACGTGAGCTGTAGACCTTATAATCTTCCAGTGAGAGATACCCAATATCTTTTTAGTGAATAATTAAATATTAATTATTTATTGAGTATAATATTCATTTAATAAATAAATAGATGCATGGAAAATAGTTAAGAATTTGGATGTGTTGGTTCAGTTCTCAGAGCAATAGAATCCTCTCTAGGCCAACGTTTTCAACAAGTAGAAACAGGTATGTGCATCACTCATTTTACCCAAGAGTGAAGTAATTTGTTTTCCATTTAGCTTGTTTCAAACGAGAACAGTGGTTTGTTCCCTCCCATTTACTAAAAGAGCATCAATGCTCCAGTCTCTGATGTTAAGAATATAATCAGTCTTCCCAAAGCGTTTCATCTATTTTGAACTAATATAATTCAAAATTCTTCAGAATCATGCTTTAGAACCTTCGCCCCAGCCCACTCATGAGTTCTCTAATTTATAAAATTTGTACAAGTTGCATATTACCTGTATCACAGGATCTCTGATCATTCTTGACCACTACCTTCTGTTTAATTGAAAATTCTGAGCACAACTAATTTATCTTCGTCTTTCTCGTGGGAGTCACCTTCCTTGGGGGGTGCTTGGTCACAAACCTTAAAAATTTCAGAATGTTTGTGTAAGTGTTGTCGTTCATAGTTCACAAGAAGCCAGCAGTTGAGCCAGCTGAGGCAGAATCAACTGCTACGATAGCCGTGACTGAATGTTCTCCTGGAACCAGCTCTGGAGTTTCCATCACCCTTCCAATTGACTTCCAATGCTTCTGCTATCTAGCAAGTGATCAGAGTAGAACTACATCAGTAAACTTTAATCCATACAAGAACACTGTGAGAGGTACATCATCTGGTGTCACTTTGAGGATTCAGAGTGAAGGGGTGGAGTCTAGCCTGTCATTCAGGTAGTATCTTGATGACCTCATTTGGAGGCACTAAGGAGATAAATAGCTCGCTGGAGGTGAGGCAGGGCACATGCTCACTCCCGGAAAGACATCCCTGTGGAGAAGACACATCGAAAGAGGCTGATGGAGCCAGACCTCTGGAGCCAGAGAATCCACATGCAGACCCCTGCCAGCGCTGAGATGCTTACACCACCATTAGATTCATAACACTTCCCACCTACTGGCCTGTGATCTTCCTGCATTCGGCCTCACTTCATGCGTTTCATGAGTCGGAAGAGGACTTTATAGATTGGTATCAGACATATGGGCTAATATCAGACTTATGGACTTGATCTGGACTGGGCTGGGATGTTTTCTCAATATTCAATTGCTCTTGTATAGAAAGCTCTTTCTTATACACACAGGCATATGTTTATGAATTTGTTTCTCTAGTCTACCTAGATTAACACACCACCAAGCACCCACCACAAAAACTGGAAGATGAACGGAGCCACAAGAGAACAGTAGGGAAAAGTAGGTCTGTCTTTTCAATGCCTAGAGATATGACTTAATCCAACATGGAACAAGTTCAGAAAGTTGTCACCGATCTCTGGAGGTCCATAAAGTGCACACTTATTGAACAGATGCTTTTTAAACTCCAATACTAATATTTTATTATTGTAAAGCATTTGGATTTATAAATAATTTCCCTTTCCATCATCTTATTTGATCATGAAACCAGCCCTGTGCAGGAGGTCGGAGGAGGGTAAGTCAGCAAGCCTGGCAGCTAGACTTCCAGTTTGAGCATGTATGCGTTTGTTCCCAACAAAATGTGTCTAATCATATCCCTGATCAGGGTAGCTGTCCTCAAGTCAATTCTGACGGAGAGAGACCCTCTGTATAACCTATGTAGACATGAAGAAAACACTGTCTGGTCCTGTGGCATCCTCACAGCCTCACAATTGTTTTTATGTTTGAGCCCATTGTTGCAGTCAGTGTCAAGTCCTCTGGCTGAAAAGCTCCCTCTTTTTCACTTCCTGATACTTTGCCAACCAGGATGCCCTTCTCCAGGGATTGGTATCTCCTGACATGTCCAAAGTACACGAGACAGAGTCTCACCATTCTTGTCATTAATATGTCATTCTTGACATATTCTGAGTATATGTCTTCCAAAGCAGATTTCTCAATCTCCTTATAATGTCTTTGTTTATTGATTTATTTTTATGATATATTGGTGGGGGGGTGGGGAAGAGACACATTTAAAACAGTGGTTTCCAAGGAGATATGCTGTGTCAGGAAAATTCAAGGTGGAGCGCTCAGCTCACCAGGTGAGAGCACTTATATGTTGGGATTTCAGTGGGTGGTGATCTTGACAGATCCACCTGCAGGACACAGGAGGATCACAGGGGTTCCTTGAGAAGGAGTTTTAAGAACAGGGAAGACTATTTTGGTGAGAACAGGGCTGCACCAAGGAGTTTGGTTTTCCATCGTGACAAATGGACTCTCATTCTTTGAGGGCAGCAAAGGCTGCCGTAGGAGAAATCTGCTGGAAAACTTTATCCCGATCCCTATGCAGTGCAGCTCTTTCTCCTTTAGACTTCTTTTTATCCCCAAACTCAAAGAAGGTTGAAAAGGAGCACAGTGCGAGCAAAATGGAAGCGTAGAGAATTCTTCCAGGAAGGGTTAGAGATGAAGAAACCCCACCTGCAGAAGTGTCTAGAGGCAGATGAAGGATTGTCAAGAAACAATAGCTTCATCTTTAGTTAAGAAAAGGGTTCGACAAATATGTAGATTATCCTACATGGATTTAACTCAATGTAAAGAAGACTGAAATCTTCACAACTGGGCCAATAGGTAGCATCATGATACATGGAGAAAAGGTTGATCTTGTCATAGACGTTCTCTTACTTGGATCCACAATCAATGCTCATGGAAGCAGCAGTCAAGAGATCAAAAGATATATTGCATTAGGTAAATGCGCTGTTCAGAACTTCTTTAGAGTGTTGAAGGGTGTTACTTTGAGGACCAAGAGGCACCTGACCTAAGCCGTAGTATTCCCAATTGCGTCATAAGCCTGTAAAAGTTGGACATTGAGTAAAGAAGACCGTAGAGGAATTGATGCATTTGAATTGTGGTGCTGGAGAAGAATATTGAGAATACCATGGGCTGCTAAAAGGACACACCACTGAGAAATCTACGGCATATTTATGGCATGGTTTGCTGATGATGTGTCTGCTATGCCAGGCCGGGGTGTCCTAGTGTTTGTTCAAACAGTTGTCTAGGTGTTGCTATGCAAGTATTCATGTGTGATCAACACTGAAATCAGTGAATCATGGGTAAAGCAGATTACCTTCCATAAAATGAGTGACCCTCAAAAAAAAAAGTGAGTGAGTGAGCCTTATTCAATCCATGGAAGGTCTTAAAAACAAATAATTGAAGTTTCTTGAAAATGAAATATTTTGCCAGAATTTCTACCCTGTCTATTGACCTTGGGGGTTTAGACATAGAATAATGGATTTTACAGGCTTTCACCTGGCCTGCAAATTGTGGGGTTTCCAGCTGTTGTGGTTTAGCTATTCTGTCCATGATCTTTGTAAACCCCATTAAATGACTGGGACTCTTATTTGGGGATTAGGTAGTTTGGCCCTTCCCCTGGGTTTAAAGAAGCAGGAAGAGAGAATCTCAGGACCATCAAGAAAGAAGAGCCCCCAGTGGAGAGCGTTGGAGGTCTTGTGTGAAGGCCACAGGACCTAGACCCAGAGATGAGCAGTTGACTTCCTGGCCTATTGAGTGAGGGCAGCGGAATGCCCTCAGGGCCTCCAGGCACCAGGGAACAATAAAGGGGCTTGGATAGATGCAAACTGTACCAAAGTATCTAATCCCATAATTCCCCTTAAGCTGCCCTAAAGGGTATACGGCAGTGGGTCAACGTGGCACAAAGAGCCACGGACAGGGAAGGGGATTCAGTTGTGACATGGAGACAGCACCGTGGAAAACTGTTTGCCTCTTGCAGTAGCCTAATGTCTTGAAAGCAGCAGAGAAGTCTCAGAAGATGCCACCCACTTGGCAGGACCATGCATTTTGCTCCACTTCAACACACACCAATAAACATAGATTAGAGAGAGCGCCTACCACAACCACAATGACTTCGTAAGACAACTCAGGCAGCCATCCGGAACATGGGAGGCCTAGCGGGCAGAGAAGGAATGCAGTGGGGAAAGAAGTTCCGAAGTGACTGCATTGACCTCCAAGGACTAAATTGGCCCACGTTGGGCTAAAAGCATGTTTTCTGCTTTTATGTAGGATCAAGATCAAAACTGCAATTGGGTAAGTGAAAAATAAAGTCATCTTTTTGCAGACTTTAATCCACCCCCTAGTGTATTCACAGCGATCAGACATCTCATCGTGAACGTGGCTCTGTGGGAACAAACGCACATGCAGCCATGGCGAGTTGTGGAACCGCAATCCGTCCCACGGGCCATCACGGAAGATTGCTCTGGTTTAAAAATCACTGAGAACAATTTCATCTCACTGACAGGTTTTTAAAGGTTATTATAAAATGAGTTTGACCATTAGGGTAAAGATAACTTGATGGAATGTGAAGTAGGACACAAAATTCAGAAATAATGAACGACTGATCCCTTCAACTACATGAAACAAAAGCATTTCTTCTCTGGGGAAAAAAACAACCAAAAAAGGCTACTTAAAAAGAGAAAATTCAAATGCCAATCTAAAAAAACCTTGTAATTCATATCAAAGAAAATAACTGATCTTCTTAAGATATAGAACCTCTGCAAATAGACAAGACAAAGGCAACCCAATAAGAAAACGAACAAAGGGCAGAAAAGACAGAATGTGGGAAAGAAAAAGCAGCTAGTTCTTAAACATATGACCAAGTACACAGGGTTCTTTATCATTTTAAAAGGTAAATTAAAGCTCAAATGAAGTATTTTTCATCTGTTAGGTAGGCAAAAATCAAAATGTTTGATAACATCCTGTATTGAAGGAGGTCTGCGGAATCAAGTGCTATTTTGTGTTGCGGGTGGGACTGTGATTCATGGAAATCTTTCTGATGTGCACATGCAGCATTTCCCCCAACTTAACATCCACCTGCTTTGCAGAAATTACCAAAAAGAGTCCCTGTTTACCATAGACCAGCATTGCTTTTATATGTATATCTATTAAAATGGAAACAACCTACATGTTAGTCATTAAAGATTTAGTTACATATATTAAGGACCATCCCGGGTGCTGTGGGTTACATGTTGGGTGGCTGACCACCAGCTCCATGGTTCATTAACCAGCTGCTCTTGTCTGTCTGTCTGTCCCTCTATAGGTCTGTCATCTCAGAAACCCTCTGGGCCGCTCTGAGTTGGAACCCATTCAATGGCATTGGGTGAGTGCTTTATATTTTGGTTTGTATTTGTTTTTGTTTTAAGAAGAGCTATGGAATGATCCCATACATATGCATGCAAGTGATCAAGAGCACGGTAGAGCAGTGTGTATGCCGGGTAATAAGCGTTTCTACACCAGAAGATTAAGTATAGACCTAGGAATACAGAGCATCTCTTGAAAGACACATGAGCAAGCGGTCGCCGTGGTTGTCCCTGAAAGGGCAACTGGTGTAGGAAGGACCCTAAGGGGAGAGATTTGATTTTCAAAACCTCAATTTTTGGAAACTTTGAATTTCACAATCTACAAACATAGGAAGAATTGGCCCACAGACAGCAACTTGCCAATCAATAGTATGACTTTATGCCTGCGATGATCCAATTTGCATTATATCAGCACAGTTTGACTGTTCTTCCTTGAGGAGAACCTTGGACTTTCTGCAGGTTTCCGTCGGCTCTCTCATCTTCATAGGATGCTATCAAGACTTCTTTGGATACCGTTGACTGTTATAGGGACGAATGGCAACCTCAACGTCATTGCTTATTAATTGTTGTCAATGTTCAAATCTCAGTTGCATATATTGTCTTAAGGATTTAAAGCATTTAAAATATATTAATACGATGGCTCAAACTATTGCTAAAGTAACTCAGCCCAAGATATATGAGATCACATTAATCTAAAAATCCCTCCTTCTTCTCCCTCCCCTGCTTCTCCCTGCTGATTCTAACCTTCACACACAACACTCCTTCCTCCATAAAATGCTTTTAGAGTACTTATGCCTTTGTAAGATGCTATAAAACTATACTGAGAGATTAAAAAAAGACTCCTTCATTATCAATCTGCTAGTGAATAAATGGTGTTGAGGACAGTGTGCATTAAATCATACTCCATCCTTGTATGAAGATGATCCTTGTTTCAGTCATAGAAATAATTCAATTTAGCCTTTTTTTGGCTCGTGTGTGTGTGTGTATGTGTGCATGTGTGTGTGTGTTTGAGAGAGAGAGAGAGAGTGAGCACTCCAAACCTGCTATGTTCCCTCATTACCTCTTTCTTTGCTTTCTCTTTGATTAGCTTTACATATATTTTTGTTTGGCTCCATTCGGTCAATTCCACCTCACAGAGGACTCATGAGATGGTGTGGAGCTTTCTTGGTTGCAATATTTACAGAAGAGATTTACAAGTCTTCATCCCACAGAACCCTTGTATTTCAGTTAAGTGCAGAGAGCTTAACCAATGAGCCACTTAACTCTCCTTGTACATAGGTTATTTATTTCTCCATGGGACATCATTGTATGTTGCTTTTTAAGCTGATCTTTTCCTCTTACTTGCTCTCTATCATTTTACATTTTTTAATTGTAAGTTGGGTAAAGATCTCCAAAGATGTTAACCCATTTTATATTCAGTACCTATGCATGTCAGTTTATCCCATTTATTTCAGTCCTTTCAATGTACCACGGCTTACCTCTCTTCCTCCTTGTACTTCCTGTTTCCGTCCCTCCTTCTTCCCTAAACACTCTGAGCTTCATCCCTGAGTAAATGTTGCCTGATGACCTTAACTGGCTGATTACTCTAAGGTGTGTGTAACACATCAGTGGTCTTGTTCCCTTAAAGCTCAACCATTTGTCTAAAAGTTGAGCCACGGGGAAGTTCAGTCCTAGATCTGAGGGTGCTAAGGGTCATAGTCTTGGGGGTTCCTCCAGTCTCTATCTGACGTCAGTGAGTCTCCTTCCACATTCTTGTCTCACAGTATCCAGGGCTTTCTCATGTGATCCTTCCCAGAGCATGGGATCGTGGTAGCAGGCCACCGTCTGTGCTTTTGCTCTCAGGCTGTGGAGCCTGCGGGTCGCATGGCCCATCAGATCAGTGAACTCCTTGTTTTCCAGGTGTCCTCCTACTTCTCAGAGGAGAGTTGAATTTTTTTGAAAATTAAAAATGGAGGTTTGCTTGAGGAGTCCCTGAGTGTGGCAAACATTTAATCAGCTCAGTTGCTAACCAAAGGTTTGGAGGGTTGAGTCTGTCAACCCACAGGCACCTCCGTAGATAGGTCTGGCAATCCACTTCTGAAAAACTAGTCACTGCAAACCCTATGGAGTAGTACATCAGAGGTTGCCATGCGTCAGAATGGCCGGCCTATGCATCACCAGCCTCTATTTCAGGGGTCCTCAAACTTTTTAAACAGGGGGCCAGTTCACTGTCCCTCAGACCCATTGGAGGGCCGGACTATAGTTTAAAAAAAAACAATGAACAAATTCCTATGTACACTGTACATATCTTATTATGAAGTAAATAAACAAACGGGGCAAAAACACCCGATGGGCAGGATAAATGTCCTCGGTGGGCCGCATGTGGCCCCGGCCATAGTTTGAGGATGCCTGCTCTCTGCTCTATTTGATGAATGTGGGTTAGGGGTGGGCTTCAGCCTCCCAGGGAGCCATTCTGCTTGCTTTTCTAGGCCTGGAGTCTCCTTCCTGGGTGTAATACAGCAGGGCCAATCCGAAGAAAATTCAACGCTGAGATTGGACTTTGTTCCGCTTTGTGCCTCCTGCTTATTTTAAGGAACCCCTCTGCCCCGGAGCCCAGGCGTGGATTCTCCACATGGTCTGGCCCCTCGACCAGGAAGTTCTGAGGTCAGAGCTGGGCCAGGAGGTTGGCCAGTGAGGCTGCCTTGGGGGCTTATCTGCTGGCTTGTCAGGAGTGACAGCAAAGAGCCAGGCTGCTTGATGAATCCAACGAGCAGAAAAATCTGTCAAAACACACAGAACATTCGTTGCAGGGATCATGGCAACATTGCCTATTTGTTTGGAGCGCGTTTAATTATTTTTAAACATATGCAGTCTGTAGTTCAGTGAACATGTCAGAGATAATAGAGGAAGAAAAGCAAATGAGGGGAGGGGGGCAGTCATCCTGGAGCGACCCCTCTCTGCAGCTGGCTGATGGGCGAAGCAGTTGATTGCTGCAAACGTGTGGCTCCCTGTCTGTCACCTAATGAAACTCAGTAGGGGGATTAATGTCATTAAGCGCCAGGCCAGCATGCTGCGCAGTAAACAGATATACATCCTGCCTCGTTGGGGCAGTGTTTCTCGGCCCCTGCCCGCTAGCCTGCAAAGGTCACTCTCCCAGCCGGTCATTATTTAAATGGAGAAGCAGTGACAGTGGCCTCTGGGAGTCTAGCATGTAACTTCCCGCCTCTTTCCCTACAGTTGTCCTAATGGGGTCTTCGATGTCTTCTTTGGGAGACATCTCAGCACCCAGAGAAGATAAAAGCTCCACACACGGCTACTCTAGAGAAGAGAACAGCTTTTTAAGTTAAGAACCAAATGGAAATTGATAGAAGTGTGGGAGAAATTGGGGGGCTACTGTCAGATACCATAACTCATCAATCTGGAGCCCCTGGAGCTCTCCCCCACCTCCCAGCCAGAAATGCTGTATCCACTTTCCCCTGACCCATGGCTTGTGGACAACAAACAGCTCCACGTGAGGAAAAAAAAAGGAGTTTGGGAATCATAGGAAACACAGAAATCCTGATTTTAAAGTAAATGATGGAAAATAATAGCAGGTGGGAGGAAAAGGTCAAGAAGGATGCAGGAGTGAGGGGTTGGGGGGCATGGAAGAAAACATCTGGAGAAAAACAATGGTCAATATTCAGACACAAACAGAAAACTAATCAAATATCAGAGTAACCACAAGAAGAGAGAATTTGGGGGAAGAATAGAAGCAAAGATCAAAGACCAGGAGACAGAGAGAGAGAGAGAGAGAGAGAATGAACCAGAAGAATATATAAGGGAAATGTGGCAAGGGTAATCCAGAGTTGGCTTCACCTTACACAAATACTAGTTAAAGTCAAGACAAACAGAAGTGATGCCTTATAAGAATTCCCATCAATTTTCCTTAACAAGGAAACCCCTCTGTTTTATACTAAAAGTGGTAAGTTGGGCTGTCATGTGGTATGTGGTAAAATATTTTGTACCAACAACTATGACTGTCCAAGATTGACAAAGGATAAGACACTTCGAGAGCATTTCTGTTTGTATGGCAAAATCTTGGCCTTTGTCCCCAACTCTCCAGCCTTCTGAGAGTAACATGGAGAAATATTTCTGGAAGGCAGTTATGGCTGAGTTTATTTTCTCTCCAGTTATTAACAGGCTAGTAAAGATAAGAAGGGATGAAGAGGGAGAGTATTAAGTAAATAAATTTCAAATAAATAAATAAGATCCTGGAAAGAGTTGAGGTCAAATTTAAACAATTTTATCTTTTAAAACTATCTCCAAACAGAAGGCCTCCCCAGCATAAGAGGAGAAATGGAATCTAAGAACATCACTCTGATTTTCAGTCTTAGACTCACTCATCAATATAGGGCCTCAAGCCCTCCCTTGCCTCAATGTCTGTACCATAAATATTCTAAAAGGAGGGAGTCACTCCTCTGGTCTATTTGAAGAGTCGGCTCCCTAGGACATCTCCAGCCCCGGTGGGCTGGCTCACAGTCTCCCACTGTACATGGTGATCCCAATGCAGAGAGATCACCATCCCAGCCAACTTTCAGTTTCCTGACCCTCTAAAGGTCCTTGCACTTCTCCCCGAGGCATGCTTTATCCAGAAAGAGAGAGTCGCCATTGATCATGGTGGGCAGAGTTGAGTCACAACCCACACTGGGGAGCTTTATCCTGGATTCAGCTCCTTCACTTGTCTCTTCTGCTCCCAGATTCAGTGCCTGGTAGTGCTTTCTGGTGGGGTCCTATCAGTGGATGCTGCTGGTGGAGACGAGGTCAGTTTTCATTGACTGGGGACGGTGAGGTCCGCCCTCTCCAAAGTGTGAATGGCAAAGCTTAGAGACCACCTTGAGAAGAAACCCTGGTGCACTTGGGTACCAACCGAAAGCTTGATGGTTGGAACCCACCTTCAACTCTGGGAGAAAAGACCTGGGGATCTGTTCCCAGGAAGACTGCACCCTGGGAAAATCCAGGGGTTGCTCAGCCATATGGGGTGCTCAGTGGCACGCAGCCACAGCAACAAGAGGGATTAAGAGGATTGAAGTGAAAGGTTTCTTTTTGAGCGAGGTACAAATGAGACAAAGTATCTAGCATCCAGATGGTTACAGAAATGGAGTTGCACCCAATAGGGAAGAGGTGTCCCTGAAGTTTAATTATCACCAGGATCGGGCCTCTGGTTCAATATAACTGACTGGTGACTGAGACTTTGTGGCTCTTTTTGGTTTTTGCTTTTTGGCTAAAAAATATGTCCTAGGAGACTACCTCTTGCCCGGCCAAATCTAACAGTTCTCACGTCGGATCACATAAGCTCTCCCAGCTGTAGGATCCTGGGGTTATCTCTTTTATCTCTCGCGTCTGGTGACTATATAAACTATAAGAACAAAGCTTGAGTGATTTATACGTGTCATTAGACACTTAAGATTTTTTTAAGGGTTCATAAACATGCGCAGTATGGAACATATTAGATATAGTGCTTACATAACAGGAAACATTCAGAACAATGTCTCATAGTTACACATTTGATCCCAAGAATAATGTGGCAATGGCTTCCTGTCATCCTTTGTGGACGCCTTATGGACACTGAATCTCGTGTGGCTGCTGGGTCGCATGGCTTATGGTACGACAGAAGAAGAAATCCCTGGTGTGTGGTGTTGGACATGGTTTGGGAGCAGACAAAAGGAACAGAGTGCTGCCCTTTGGATGTTAGTGTCATCTGGAGTGACCCAGAGAGCTGGTTAAAAACAGAACCACCAGATTCACCCCCAGAGAGTCTGATGTCCTCAGTATTTTATGTAGCCCATGAATCTTCAGTTTAATAAGTGCCTCCCCACCCCACTATCATGAAGAATTGTAGTTTTGAAACATTAATTTCGATCTCACCATCACAGTAACACTCTCAAGAGCAGTGCATTTGGGGCACCATCAATTAGGAAGATGTGAAGCGCAGCACTTAGGGTGCATTCAGAGGTCAGAACATCTTTGGTCAAACCAGCCACTGTTGAGTAAAAGTCGACTTCTGGGACGCTCTGTGTGTCAGAGCCTGGCTTTCAAGGGGTGATTTGTCTTAGAAATGGATTGCCAGACATTTCTTCTGTGGAGACTCAGGTGGTCTTGAACCTCCAAATTCTCCATTAGGAGTTTGCTGAGAGTTTGCACCACCCAGCGATTCCTTATATGCCATAAGCATGGCATTGGGGATGCTATTGTCATCTTGGTCATAGTGTTTTGTGTACATCAGAGCTGGATGACTTACTCTATCCCCTCCAGCACCGTCTGTAGCTGGAACCAACCGACCACAAAATATTACAGCAAATTTGGAAGTGATTCACTTTAGCTCCTCATTTAGGGCCCCATAACAAGGGAAAATCGTGTGGGGCTTTTATGGCCATGTGTGTATGATTACCTTCATATGTGCAACTCAGAGATGGGTCTTGAACAAGAAAGGGCATCTTTTTCATAGAAACCAACCTAGTGGGCAGTACCTTGTAAGTAGCTTAACATAAAACACATACACACACAATGGGGAACCAAAAGCTTCCTGGAAAAGTAGAATGAAAAGATATGGAATCATCCCCCAAATTATATAATTTTTGTTCTCACAAAATTATATGTATATACAATTGTTGTTATATATCTTTAATAAAACATACCGACACATCTACATGTTGTATTAAAGATATATAACAACATTTCATGGGGTTGATTCCTATTCATAGTGACTACTTGGACATAGCAGAACAGTCCCATCAGGTTTCCAAAGCTGTCAGCATTTACAAAGCAAGGTGCCACATCTTTCTACAGCAGATTGGCTAGTAAGTTCAAAGTGCTGAACTTTGGGTTAGTATTTGAGCCACCCAGGCTCCTCCAGACAGACAGACAGACAGGGAGATGATAGATAGATAGATAGATAGATAGATAGATAGATAGATAGATAGATAGATAGACAGAAAGTGGATAAATACCGAGAAATACTACTTTCTTTCTTTCTTTAATGCTGGTTGTGTCATTTGGCACTTAACAGTTTGGATCCATCCCAAAGTCAAAACAACTGGAAAAGCCATCTTGCCATTTCAAGGACCCCATAAGGTGACACAATCTCCTCTAGAAAACCTTCTCCAGCCAGCTGGTCACTGGTTCCAACCCAACAAACCGCACATTCACAAACACATCTAGGAAAAAGGAGGGGATGAGTAATACCAAGCTGTGCCCGTACGAAGACCAGGACTAAGTCTTTGAAATTGTACACAATAGAATAGATGCCTTTTATCCATTCACCCCACTAAGCAAGCAACACCAGGAAAATCATTTTCCAATTAGTCAGCAGGTTTCTGCGTCATTACCTCTGAGATCAGATTTGCTACCATTCAAAAGTGCAGCAGAGGCAGATAGGAGGAGCTGGGCATCCTTCCTGGCACCGGCAGTGTGGGAGGAGGTGAAATGAGATTGGCTGCAGGGAAAAGGGGAGGGCTTACATTTCCAGAGGGGCTCTACCTGGCTCCAGGCTTCACAGTGAACAACGCTTTCAGCATATGGCACGACAATGGATTAGTGATCAAGTACGATTAATCCTGATAGATCGTCTTTTGAACCTCCGTGGCTTGTTAGGTGAGAAAAAAATTGTCCCCAAAGTGTCAGGTGAAACTCTCATTTGAGGTAAGACTAGCATGTGGAGATGGGTCTCCATCTGGTGGCTTCCTTTTGTGAAACTCCACCAGAAGGTGTTTTAATGAGGCTTTTATAGCAGGCGCCACCTGCCACTAATCTTCCCCTCTAAAAGGTGTAATTGAGGGTTGGTTTTACAGTATGGCTCACAGCCTAACCTTGGGAATTCATCAAGAAATGCAAATCTGGGTGGGATGGTGTAATCATGAAATGCCATTTTGGCTTTGGGTTTAGACTGAAGTGGTTAGAGAAATTTGTGGTTGGTTAATTACAACCAGCTATATAGTAGCTTCCCCTTTTCAGTTGATTAATACGTGTGTCATCTCAGAATTAAATCACCAACTTGATGGTGACCATATGTCTTCATTCAATTCTTTGCACATGTAAAGAGTTGC
Organism: Tenrec ecaudatus; assembly: GCF_050624435.1. Taxonomy (NCBI): domain Eukaryota; kingdom Metazoa; phylum Chordata; class Mammalia; order Afrosoricida; family Tenrecidae; genus Tenrec; species Tenrec ecaudatus. The sequence goes on from NC_134539.1 coordinate 14,355,016, forward strand.
AAGGCTGCTAGTGGTCCGCACGACTTAAAGGTTTCATTTACACTATGGAGGTTGAGCTGACTCGGATTCACTGCACGTGCCCCTCGTCCGAGACCCGGCCGTTCCATGAGGGATTGCTTCAGAGACAGAGGAACAGATGATAAAATCACCAAAATGTTTTCTATTTGTGGGACTGGAAGGAAAGTCTCGCTCACTCTCTCTCTTTCTTAATTAAAGACAGATTGTATCACTCTTCTACCCAGACAGATTGGTAATTGATTACACCGACATTTTTACCCAGGACTCCTTTTGAGATGAAGGATGCAGGAGAGAGTATGAGAGAGTAACATTTTTTTAAAATCAATGAACTTGTATCGTGCTCTGTACAAAGTGTGTTGTCATAGAGTAGAAGAAAATAACAAGAGCAAAAACAATTCATTGTGGGCTCGGACACTCAGCATTTTACCATTCTCTCCTGTGCCATGCAGAATATGTGTGAAAGACAGGGTCCTTGGCTGCTGTCCCCCAGAATATTATGTGAAAACCTATAAAGGAAATCCATAAAATAATACATATAGATAGGTAAAGTATAGTTTTTGTTTTTTTAATTTCAGTTTAGAAGTCAAAGAAAAGCATAATTCCTGGTTTGCTGGTCTCGCCATACCTAGTTTAATCTTGGAGTACCCCAAGAAGGGTAGTCAGCTGACTGAAACACACTGACTGCCAGCAAGTCAATAGAGGACGATTTCCCTGCTGGGTGTTTGAGGTTGTAACTCTTGATGGGATAAAACCCACCAGCCGCTGACTTCAGAATTTCAACTGGGATGAAGACTGGGTTTAAAGCTATGCTTATAATTATGAAACATGACTTTAAAGCGGGTGTCATAAACTAGTGCCCCAAACATTATCCTCAACCTATTGAAAGCGAAACCAAATCAGTTTGCCTTCCAGTCATTGCCTGCTCATAAAAGCCCTGTAGGACAGAGTAGGACTGCCGCATAAAGGGGCCCGGGACCATAGTCCTTGCAAAAGCAGATTGCCACGCAGGCTCCCTAGGAGGAGCTGGTGGGCTGGACCCAACCGGCGGTCTTCTGGTTAGCAGCTGAGTTCTTAACCGCAGTAAGACTCACAACACAAACCGGACTCACTGCCAGCAAATTGATTCCGACTCACAGCCATGCTAGAGACAGGGTGGAATCGTCCATGTGGGTTTGTGAAGTTGTAATTTTTCCTTCTCCCGTGGAGCTGCTGATGGTTTCAAACTGCTGCCCTTGAAGTTAGGGACCCCACTCATAACCACTCTGCTACCAGGGATCCTTACAGTTCCACTAGACTCCTACTGATTTGGGCACAGAATTTCATATGTGAGGCTCTGGTGCCGTTATTGTGACTCTTTTCATTTGGAGGTCTGATCTTTCCTGTGCAGGTTTCTTTTTTAATAAAAGGGGATTTCACAAATTCTCTAGAAAAAATCTATTTCTCCCATGAACTTTTTGAAGCCCCTGGGTACAAATACGAAAGCATTAAGAACAATATATATTCTGTCCAGTACTGACCATATTCACAAAACTCAATCCCAAGTGTAAAGTAATGGGACTGATTTTTGCACGTGTTTGTAGACATCTGTCCCGTTACTTCAGACTCAGCCCTTTAGCATCTATCCCCATATGTGTGTGTCAAAGCCCTTTGGGATGGATCAATGAGGAAGAAGGCACACACCCACCTAATTAGCAGGATTGAAGGAGCCAAGTCTTCTCTCCATAGAGCTAAATAATTTAAAACCATTTTTGCTTCCCCATTCAATTGCCCTCAGTGAACAAATGTGAGCCAGAGACTGGAGAGATCAGATAGGTGGGGGGAAGACAACCTGAATATATTATTTAACCTATTTTCCACTTAGCGAACAGGTTTCTAATCCAAGTTTAAAAATCTGTGATTATAACTTGAACTTTCATGATGATTTTCCCCAGGAAATTCAGTTATCACGAACATGATTCTTGAGAACTAGCCCTGCCAAAGAAAATGAGAGTAGAATTTTGTTCTCTCAGGGATAGGTAAGAGAAGAAGGTCATTTGTGATTTCCTCTAGCCTTTGACAAATTAAATTCATGGTTCTTCCCTTGTCACCTCTCCCCTAAATAATCCATCCATGTTGGGTTCATGTAGAGAACATAACAACTGACTAAGTGCCCACCACACCCACCTGCATCATCTCACTGTGGCTGGTGTTGCCCGGGCCTTGTATTAAACACGCACCTACTTTGTTGTTAGTTGCTATTGTGTTGGCTCCGGTTCATGGGGACCTTTTGAGTCAGTGTAATGAGCCTGATCGTTTGCCACCTTCACAATCAGTAGTCTATTTAAGCCCATTGTTGTGGCTGGAGTTTGAGTTCCTTCCAAGCTGGGGAACACATTGTCCAGCACTAGATTGGACAAGGTTTGTTGTGACGCTTTCATTGTCTGATTCTTGACAGTGGAGGGCCAAGACTCTCTCGTCTGTCTGTACATGGAAACTTTGCTGAAACCTGGCCCTGCTAGGTGACCCTGCTGGTATTTGAAATACCGGTAACGTAGCTTCCAGCATTACAGCAACCTAGAAGTTATCACAGCCCGCCAAGCTGAAAAGTGGTGTTTGACATCTGTTTTACTCATCCCCAGAACTCATCCCAACTCATTCTGAATCACAGTGACCCCATAGAGGGTTTCTGAGGCTGTCAATCTTCACAGGAGCACATAGCCTTGACTTTGTCCTGTGGAGCAGCTGCTGGATTTGAACAGTTGACCTTGTGGTTTGCAGTCCATTGCTCATTTGAAAAATGCCATTTGGCTCGGTTTTGAGCTCACCAACAAGGAATTATCATGGGGTCAGAAAATATCTTTGGTGTTTCTTCACTTGTGGATTCCTGACCCTTTCGTTTGTGGACTCATGGTGCCTCCTGAGTATTACAGCACCCCCCTCCCCCACCTAAGGCATCTCCTGTGCCCTTCTCAAATCCCATCCCAGTGCTCCATCGCTCATCTTCCAAATCAAACTCTCTGCGCCATAACATTTTCCCCGCCTCTCATGTCCCCCAGGAACTTTCGGTCCATTGTTTTCTTCTCCAGATTTTTTATCTCACCTATTTTATGTACATAGACATGCAGAGACAAAATTATGCACAAAAACAAGACAGAGCAAAACAAAGCAACAAAAGAAAAGAAAACAACAACCAAAAAGAAAAGCCTATAGATAGTTCAAGGTCTATTTGTTGACCTTTAGGAATGTTTTCCAGTCAAGTCTGCTGGAGTGCCATAACCTAGCCCCAAAGTCTATTTTTGGTATTCCATGGGGACTTCATTGCTCTGTTCTCCTTGCTGTTCTGTTGCACACCCTTAGTGTTTCTCCTCGATGTGGTGGGGTCAGATTGGGCACAATTCCTGCACTGTGTCTCCAGTGTTGTCGCCCATAGTACTATGGGTCAGTGAGGGACGTGTCTCATAGTGGCGCTGGTCCTATGGTCCTCTCTGCATTGGCTGCTCAGAACAGGAATATTGTCCTCAAGGATTGGTGGGCCAGGATGTGCTCCACTCTTTCTTATTCCCCTTTCATTTGCTCCTGTGTGCTTTGATCAGACATGTCCCTCTCCCTGAGCTGTAGCTTCAGTGCTATCCTCTGAAGTGAATTCTTCTGGGGGAGGGCCCAGCCCTATTTCTATGTAGAATTTGCATACCCAGTTAGCTCCAGTTCACTGCCACTTGCCCTCACATCTGTTTCTTGCTTCAGCATCCTGTGCTCCGCCTCTCCTATGATCTCCCTGAGAACCTTGGGGTGTGCTATCCTCCCCCTGGAGAATCCACCTGTAAATCACCTTCTTCCTCTCAGCCTTTCTACTTGCATCTCAGAAAGAAGGTTGGCTCATCTTGGCATTTTATTATCATCTGGCATCATGCTCTGTATCTTCCTTGGTGTGCCACATATGCTTATCATGGAGACCAGGGAAGGCGTAGGAGAAGAGAAGAAGGACTGAGTAAGCAGAGTGAGGAGACAGGAAGGAAGAGACAAATCCATGTTCCTATTTTAGATACATCATCAAATGATGACCCATATCCCCAGAATAATGTACGTGATCCTTGTGGGTTGGTGTTTTCTAGTCCATTTGGACTCCTGGTGACCCGTGCGACAGAGCAGAACTGTCCCCTGGGTTTACTCGGCTGTAAGCTTCATGGGAGTCAGATCTTTCTTTCGTGGTGTTACTGGGTGGGTTTAAAACGCAAGCGTTTTGTTTTACAGCTGGGTGCTTAACCATTGCAGTACTCTCTCTAAAAAAAAAAGAAACAAAAACCACACTGCCAGCAAGTTGATTTCAACTCAGTGACCTGATAGCGTCATCATGGTTACTCACTGGGCTGCTAACCACAAGGTCAGCATATTGAAACCACCAGCTGCCCTGCAGGAGAAAGAAGAGGCTTTCTACTCCCGTAATGAGTTTCAGTCTCACAACAGGGGACAGTTGTACATTGTTTTATAGGGTCACTCGGAGTCAGAATGAATTGCAATATGAAGACTCCCATATCAAAGGCAGGAAATCACCCGATCCACACTACTAGGTAGAGCATACATCCTGAAGACAAGTTAGGGTCTTCTGGCAAAGTCCTAGATCAGTGCTTATCAGACTGTGTGCACAGCATATTTCTGACTCCATGCTAGGGACTCTGATTCACTATACTTCCGTGGAATTCCAGGGATCTCCATTTTTAACAGTCATCCAAAGCAATTCTGCCACTGCTAAAGGGAAGGGATATTTCAAAGTTGTGGTCAAGCTCATCACAATCTGCATTACTCAGCTTGCTCCTTGGGGAATCCCAAGTGAGAAGTTTCAGAGATGAATTTGTCCACAAAAAAAGACATGGCTGCATAGAGAAACAGTAAATCTTATGACAGATTTTTTTTAATTTAAGCAAGAGCTATCTTGGACTAGTCAAACACCATAAATAAAGCACACTTCAAGAATTAAAACAACAAGAAGAGAATCCAGCCTCTTAAGTAGTTATTGTCCACACACCAAAGGAACTGAAATGATTATAGGCAGTCCTGGCCAGATATGCAATGTGGGTGTTAAGACTCTGTTTACAAAACCAATGTGGGAAGGCATGGAATTTCCAGGCTGGGAGCCATTTGTGTATACAGATCCTCAATTTGCATTCTAGAGAAACCAGAAGTTTGTTTGCTACAGGTGCAAATTTTACATTGCAGCAAACTAGTACATTCCATGGCCCTCAACCCTATGGATGGCCTTGCTGGACACAAGCCTCCTTCATTTTCTAATGTTAGCCCTTGAGAAGTGTGTGATTCAGATGAGTTGTAACTGTTTAGACCATTGTTGCATATAGACCTCGTGCTATGATTGTCCTTTGTTACTTGAGTATAGCATCCACAAATAGTCCATATGTAAAACATCTTTGTGTTTGTGGGCGGGGCAAAAATTCTTTTTTCTTCTTCTTCCCAGAATATTCTCTGATTTAGCTTCCTAAGGATGCTTCAGTAAAACAAACTGTACTGTCTTGACGTCTGAAACATTAACTAATTGAGAGTGTCGGTATGGCTGGTGCTTCTCCTTTAAGGGAATGTCTTTCCTCATCATTTCTAGCTTATCATAGCCTGAGACTTCTCTTGGAGTTTTGAACTAGTAGATGTATCCTGATGTGGCATCTTCTCCAGATATGATTCTGCCTCCCTGTCTGCTTTCTAAGTGATAGTAACTCCACTCAGAAGGGATTAGGATATACTCTACTACAGTAGTACCTCATGAATGTAACTGATAACATCTTCAATGAACTAATTTCCAAGCAAGATCACATTCACAAGAACACAAGTTAGGACTTCAACATATCTTTACTCACTACTCACTCACTCACTCACTCACTCACTCACTCACTCACTCACTCACTTACTCACTCACTCATTGTCATCTATCCAGTTATGACTCATAGCGACCCTATAGGACAGATTAGAACTCCTCCTTTGAGTTTCCAAGACTGTAAATCTTTACAGAAGCAGAAAGCCCCATCTCCCTTCTACAGAGCCAATGGTGGGTTCAAACTCCCGTCTGGTGGTTCCTAGCCAAACATGTAACCCACTACCCCATCAGAGTACCCCAACTTTGGGAGGACACAATGCATTCTCTTTCCATTTTCTTCGTGTCTATGGCCAATGTAGCTCATACCCTCAATATTTCTAAGTGGCCTAAGCAAAAGTATTCATACAAGAGCTGCAATGCCCATGGCACAGCCTTTGGCCAACAGAAAGACTCAAGCAAGTCATCTGGGGCTGGGCCAACCAGCCCTTGGACTTTAAATTTCAATACAACCTATCTTCCTATCCTGGTGAGAAACTGTTGCCAGCAGAAAGGAACTGCTGATATATAATACAAATTGGCAATTTTGTCCCAGAGGTTCAAGTTCCAGAGTTTTGCTTCCGAACATCAGCCATTGAAATCCTGATGAAACATGGTTCTACTCGGCCATGTGTTCCCCTGAAGCACGTGCGTTACCATGAGTCAGAATCAACTCAACAACTATTTTTTTTTACTCTTTGAACTTAGATATAAATTCCTCCTGAAGCTTATATTTTATGGATGAAGCCTGCCAACTTGATGCCATATTAACCTTTAGCAACCCGGTCTGGTCGGGAGGGAGAAAGAACGACCCTTCCTGTCCTTTCATATATAGGACTTCCTAGTCTGACTGTATTTGACTTCATTCCTGGTGGATCTTGAGTTGGAGTGGATTTAAAGTTCCTCCCCAAGTGAGAAGGTCATAGAAAGAGGCATCTTTTATCTATGGAGGCAAAGGGGCCCGTGCCCAATGGGGTGTCTATTCCTTTGATCAGCATTTACTTGCTCAGATTCAGACACTGAGTCGGCGTACCAGGCATAGCAGTACAAGAGAGCAGCCAGTATCCCAATGGAACCAACACTAAGCCATGATTGGGAATTCCCATCAGAGCATCTTAATCCACTCGCTTGAGTTGTCACCATGAGCTCCACAAGCCCCATTAAAATGACTTCAGGTCACCTCCTCTGAGCCTGCCCATTCACTCCAAAACAATTATCCTAATCCCCTTAGCCAACCCAATCCCTTAACACTTATGAAGTGCCCTTCTATGCAGGGTGCTGACATTTCCCAACAACACTGGCCTCTTTGAAATGCCAATCAAAAGTCCTTCTTGTTAAAATACACGACCTTCTCTGCAAGTATAAACAGACCTTCATACATCATCACCACCACCATCATTAAAAACCACTTAAGGAACACCCACCTGTGCATGATGCTGTGCTGCCGGGCCCAGACCGGGCAAGTGCAGCAAGTGCTGACCTCAGGAAGGAGTAGTTACAAACCTGCCACTTCAAGGTTCTTCTGCTGCTTATTTAGTGCTGACAGTGCCCGGGGGCACGGGCCTACAGCAGACCATTTCTAGTGCCTGCATAATTGCCCCAGGAGAATTAATTAGCTGTAGAAAGGAGCAGATCTTGGAACAATAGTAAATGTCAAAGCTCACCATTAAAGTTTTACCAAAATGCTACTTCCCAAACTTTAGTTACTGCACCCTAGTACTCTCTGGCTCTTTGAGTCCGAATTGACCGGACACTGTGCAACAACTTCAACAACAAAAGTAGTGTCAGGAGTCACCGGCGATACAAATGGTTAAAGGGCTCAGCTGCTAACCCAAAGGTTGGAGGTTCAAGTCCCAGAGATCAGTTTCTGAAGATGAGTCATTGAAAAAATACATGAAACTCAGTCTACGCTGACACACACGAGGTTACCAGGAGTCCCGATCAGCTCAGCAACCACCTTTGCACTGGTAGTACGCAACTACTTGACTCTGCAGGGGATCTCAGCACCTTTGCATGGTTTCGCCCATCAGTGCATTCTATCTTGGTTAGACCGCTCAGCGTTAAGAAGGAAAACAGTGAATACAGTTGAGGTGGCCTAACTTCATGTCGCTACCTCCACACTCAGTTTAGAGGTCTTTAGGCTTGTTGACCACTCTGCCTTGAGTAGCTGAGCTACCTTACAGAGGTTATTCAAGGCTCTGAGCTTCAATTCCCCCCAGTTTCAAAATAGAATCCATACTAGAAATCAAGGGTTGATTTGGAGGTTAAGTGAAATCATATATAATGAAAACACAATATTAGAATGCAGTTGTATGAAATAAACCTTGCGTAAGTCATAGATGAGATTAACACTATTTACTAAATCTGGGTAGGCTTCTGAAAAGTGGAGCTTTGAAAACATCTCGGTGGAATCAGAATCCTGGATGGGAAGAGAGAGACCCAGGAGAGGAACTATCATGAGAGGAGGCATGTAAAGCTAACACAATAATGCAGGGAAAATGGAAAGAAAAGAAAAAGAGAGAGAGGCAGAAGCACAGGAGCTTTCTGGGGAAGTAGTAAGAATGCAGAGGCATGAGACAGTGTGCGAGAACCAGTGACAGAAGGCATCTGTTCCATCATGCAGCCATTCCTTTGTTGCCTGGACCACGTGCTGATACTTTTTTACCCTATTCTGTGTCTGACACTATGCTTGGCAACTTTACATGATTCCTCGTCTGAAAAGCAATATGGCAAGCTTAGAGAGCAATGACAACGTAGATGTGAGCATGAATCCTGGCTCTTACCTATCTGATTTTAGGCCTCAGTTGAGAAACGTGTTCATTCTTTGTTAGCTGCATCCATCTTACGGGTCCAAGGGAAAGAGAGCCATCTATCTCGAGTAAATACGAAACGGCACGAAGGCAGGAGATGGGGAGATCTTCAAAGCTAGCTCAAAACAAATCTAGGTGGACAAAGATTTATATGATTTCATTTCTTTCTCCCTCACAATTCAAGTTTAATGTATATCATATACCTAAACTATGTAGATCATGACAAATGATAAGTGTTTATAGATACATGAAAAGAATGGATATGAACATGTGTGTTTTAGTACAATTAAAAATGTTTTTCTGAAGCAGTTGCTCTAAAAATAGTTCTTGATGTTAGCCTCCCCCCCTTTCTGAAATAGATCCCCCTCTCAGAAGTGCTAGAAATATCTGAGGCTTGAAGTGGGTACAGATCTACTCATACATAAGATTCAGTCATGGATGTTTTATATTTACTGTGTCTTCCCCAGTATTCAGCAAGGATTGGGGCAAAAAACGAGCCCACATCCAGCAAGGTGGTTTCCACTGAGGGTGACTGTATTGGTAATAAATCTTTATGGGAACAGTGAAACTTATCTTTCTCCCTCAGAGAGGCTCCTGGGCTTGAACTGGCAACCTTTCAGTGAGCAGTCCAAAGAGATATTTTAATTATTTTCACAGAGCAGGAAATTGTATTATCTTGAACACTGGTGTGTAACAAATAAAAAGTTTAATTTTAGAAGGAAGCAGAGAAGGAAATGATCAGATACTGATGTTTAACATCTCTAGGAAGACTTTTAACAAGTTGATAGCATAATTATTCAGAGTGTGTTTTAGATGTTTAGCTTTCCTTTCATGCGACAATTTTCATAAACAGTTTCATAATATGAAGTTCAAGTAAAGTGAAAACAGAGGAGCCAAGTTCCCCGGTCTATGACTATATTAAATATTGTTCTCAATCATTTTATCTATTTGTAAAGTATGGACCATTACAATGTTCTATGACACTGCTTCTCAGCCTTCCTAATGCCGCGACCCTTTCATACAGTTCCTCATGTTGTGGTGACCCAGCCCCCCCACCATAAAACTATTTTTGTTGCTACTTCATCACTGTCATTTTGCTCCTGGTATGAATTGGTGACCCCTGTGAAAGGGTCATTCGACCCCCAAAGGGGTCTTAACCCACAGGTGGAGAACCACTGTTATATGGTGTTATTGGTTTCTTGTCACGGAGCTAGAGAGGGGCAATCTTAGAACTGAAGTCACATACTTTGATTCCAAGGTTGTTTCCTCGGTGACAGCACACCTGCAGATCCGTCTTCAAAGTACCACAGGCTTAAGCCACATTTCATCAACTCTCTGGCAGCCAGAGGTCCAAAATCAAGATCAGGCAGAGCCATGCCTTCGTGGAAGGTTCTAAGGGGGGATTTCAATTTGCCCCTTTTAGCTCCTGGCGGTCACTGACATTCCTTCGTTTGTGGCCGTGTGACTCCAATCACTGTCTCTCATCCCCTTTTCTTATAAGGATATCGGTCTTAGTAGATTAAATAAAAATGCCAATGTGTCCATTTCAATCCATAGCAATTCAATCGAGTAGGATGGCTTCTGAGTTCCTCCGGCTGTAAATCTTTACAAATGCCTACTTCCTCATCTTACTCTCGAAGAGCAGATGGCAGGTTTGAACTTTAAACCTTTCACTAACAACATAACATTTAACCAGCTCCACCACAGGGCGCTTTCTTATTGGAGAAGAGCCCATCACACCCCCGTCTAACTCTTAAAAATATTATCTGTGAGGACTATTTCCAAGTAAGTTCGTATGCGAAGGTCCTGGGGGTTAGGACTTGCGTACATGCTATCAGTGAACACAACTCAGCTCATAGCACTTGGCATTCCACTATCACGCTCTTCTTCTTGAGAAACGGTTTCTATTTTTCTTGCCAGACCCTGTCTTACAGCCTCTCCTATTGGTAGGTTCCGGTGAATCAGTTCCAATTTATGGCAACCCTGTACACAACAGCGTGAAGCGTGGTTCCATCTGGTACCATCCCCACAATCGTCCCTATCACACGTTGCGTCCTTTAGAGCCGCCATCGCATCAATTCATGTCATTGAAGATGTCCTTCTCCAGGGATTGGCCCCTTTGGAGGATGGTCCAAAAGCAGAGCAGACAAAGTCTTGGCATCCTTGCTTCTAAGGAGTATCCAGGTTGTGCTTCTTCCCAGATGTATGTGTTCTTCGGATAGATCTTGGTATCGTCAATATTTCTCACCAACAACTTAACCAAAGGCATCCGGCCTCCTCTGGTCCTCCTCATGCGCTCGCCAGCTTTTGCATGCCTAATAGGCGAGTGGAAATTCCACAGCTAGGCTCAGGCCCAGCTTTGTCCTCAAAGTGTTATCTGTGCCTGTTAATGACTGAAAAGAATCTTTTTTTTTTTTTTTGCATTAGATTTGCCCAGTGCAATACACTGGTGTAGATTCTTTACTTCTTTTTTTTACCCAGCTTTTCGGCAACCCCACAGCCCCCTCTCCAGCCCACAGTTGGTCAAGTCCATATGTCCATGCCAGAGGCAGCCATATGTGATCCTCCAGCTTTGACCTTGTTAAACAACAATCTCAATGCTATCACTTCTCAAAAGTGCCTGCTCAGCATCCTGAGTCCCTCGCTCTAATTGCTGACTTAAAAAGCAGCTACTCAAGGCCTGCAGAGTAACAAGGCTAAAGCCCCCCTGCTCCGAAGGAGAAGGGCTATGGATTTCCTTATACGCCACGGAAGAATCTGAGCACGCCTCTGCGCCAACCACTGATGGGCTCACACCCCAGCTGTGTCGTTGAAGGGTGACTGTACCTGGGCAACTGCTTCCAAATCGAGCTGCTGAAATGTGGCCTCACACGGCTCTGACAGTGTTAATTACGGACTCCTCCTGGCCTGCCAGCCAGCCTGCTCCACGGAAGGCCCCGCCATGTGGAACTTGCTCCCGGTGGCACTCCCTTGGAGCTCGAATTTGGCAGCAAACAGGCGGCATTTTAAAAGATGTTTTTATTTGCTTTAGCATTTGCTTCATTCTTCCCCCACTGCCCTGGTCTCTCTGACTCTCTGAGGTTGAAATATGTTTCTTTGGCAGTTGTGACAGAGTTCCACCAGGTTCCCGAATCCTGAGTCTAATTAGACAGTAGCCAGAGGGTCGCTCAAGTTGCCTGGACCTTGACCTGGGTTTTCTATCCAGGGCGCACTGTGCACACAGACCTCCCTAGTGAGATGGGACAGGGCAGGTATGAGGCAGTCTCTCTCTCTCTCTCTCTCTCTCTCTCTCTCTCTCTCTCTCTTTCTCCAGTCTCTGGATAACTTCAGTTCTAGAATCATGGCAGTCAGTGCATGCTCCACATCGGTATATAATACTTGACTTTCCTTTTAGAATCCATACAAAAGGGAGCTTTTGGGGGGACAAGCGTACTCTGGTGAAAGGGTCCCTGAAAGGAAAGACTCCATATCACTTTTATGCCTGACTTGACTTGATCCTTCGTAGCTAGCGAGGCAATGAAGCAATCGCGACCTCATTCACAAGGTCTGTAATGCGCCATTCATTACGATGGCTCACTTGGCTTCCTCTGTGGGTGTCCTCGTGCTCCGCCCTAAGACCCAAGGGGATGAAAAAAGAGCCAAGCCACGGAAATAGCTGCAGTAGAAAGCACTGTGGTCGTAGGGCCAACGCCAACCCCAAAGGCATGTACCCACCAAAGTGCAGATGTTCCATTTGGCAAGGCGCACGGCATGTGGGTCTTTCAGAGTCACTGAACCAAACAGGATGATGAGGTTTTTCATCTTCCAGAACCACTGCTCATAAGTCTGATTGTTAGATTTAATTCCCCCTCGCCAAAAGATTAACTCTGACCAGTTTCGACGGAATCATGCAAAGAGGACACTTGATTCTTTTTTTTTGGTGCTGGTACCATAAAGTTTTCAGATAGATCAAAGAGGGCAGCTACCCTCCAGGATATATGTAGAGTTCTTTGTGTTTGGGGAATTTGTCTAAGGTGTCATCCCTGAGGGGAAATTTCCCCAGCTGGCAAAAAGAACATAATTTTGTCTTGCAAATAGTGATCTATATTTCTCATTTTCAAACGTATCCTGACAAGGCCATTATTTCTAGACTTTACATTCACTACCATTTTACTTCTATACGAAATTCACCTCTCGTTCCAAAACGGAGCAATCCTCTTTGCAAAACTCCTCAATGGTTTCTTTTGTATGTACATGTGACCTTCAAAATAAAAATGTTTATGCAGAATTCGTTTATTTTTACCAGTTTTCCACTAGAGGTCTGCCTTAGTAATTGAAAGTGCATGTTCAAGATGAAAAGTTCTACTCTATGTTGTTTGAGTCATCATATTCTTGTGAGGGGGGGGACCTGCACCCGACACATTATCCATCACCTCACGTCCACGGGAAAGCTGGGCATCATCTAAGGAAGCCCAAGGAATAATCATTGATGCATTTGAATTAAGGTGCCGGTGAAGAACAGTCAAAGTACCAAGCACCACCAAAAGATCAGACGCAGGTCTTGGGAGAAGGACAGCCAAAATATTCCTGAAGAATCAAAGCTCACCAGACTTCATTTCACAGTCTTTGGACACATGACCAGGAGAGAGCAGTCCCTGGTGAAGGGCAGCATGCTTGGTAAAGCAGAGAGTCAGAGCAAAAGAGGAAGCCCTCAAAGCAGTGGATTGGCACAGTGTCTGCAATAGATACGTGAAGCATAACAATCATGAAGAGGGCGCAGGACTAGGTAGTGTTTGGTTTTGTTGTTCCCCGGGTCTTTATGAGTCGGTACCGAACTGACATCACTTCACAAAAATACACTTCCTAGAAGTCACCGGGAAGTTCTGTTCTATCATCAAGGTGTTCCGGCCGTTCTGAGGAAAGGTGAAACTGAGATGTGGTTTCCCTGGAAACCAGGGTCTGTGGTAGAGATTTGCATTGGGAGTTGATCTCAGAAATACTACTAGTCAGGAGAGAACAGAGCAGGAATGGGCAGGACAAGAGGTGGACCATAATATACTTACAGTAATATCCTCATCACACACCAGTCATTCCCAGGGGACCACACTGAGATGACAGGGCTAAGCTTGTCCTGACCTCCCTCGACTGGACACTGGCTATGGGCTGTCTCCTGGGATAAGTGCTTTCTTGTGGGAGCTAGTTCTCTTCAACTGAAGGCAACACTGAGAGAGACTCAGCTATGAGCTGCCAGCAGCTGTCAGTCCCTGTGACTGACTGACTGACTGACTGTCAATATTCTAAAGACGGATTGGTTGACAAGTCCTGTGTCGCCCAAAATCTGCTCCTTGCCATGTTTGTATGCCTATTCTTTATGGAAGTTTCACCTACCTAGGAAGAGCTCCTTCAGAATTCAAGTTGGTTTCTTTTCTTAAGAGAAATTGCAAACAGAAAATGAATGACATAAACGGATTGCCTGTGGCTGCTGCTAGTTTTGGAACTGCATCTGGTCTTCATTTTATCAGTCTGATTTTATCTCCTTTGGGTGCACCTCGCAAGTCACCATGGGCACCCAGTTGTTTCTTTATGAGGGATCAGAGCACTTCGCATCTCCAAGTTTCTATGAAAACTGCATTATGTTAATTCAGAACTCTTGTTGGGTTATGTTGTAGCTTAAAAGTAATTACTGTTTTGGTGACCAGTGGGAAAATATAGTAGATTCTGAGAGGAGTATGCGCAGAAAGGGCCTCTGCAGCTCTTCAAAATACGTGAGCTCAGCTACTAAAATACTAGTGGGAATATATGTGTGTGTATATCTGTAAATAAAGTATCTCATATGTATAAGTATTATATGACTAATTATTATGTTTGCATATATAATTTAATAAATATAAATATAACACCCCCCAAAATTAGCTCACTGCCATCAAGTCAATGAAGACTCATAATGACTCTATGGGACAGGGTAGAACTGCCCTGTGGGTTTATGAGGCTGCAATGTATCCCTGGAGTAGAAAGCCTTCTCTTTCTCCCTGAGGGCAGCTGGTGGTTTTGAACTGCTGATGTTTTGGTTAGCAACCCAATGCATAATCACTATGCCATTGGCTTTACTTCACTGACCTAGATTTGCCTCTCAAATTTCAGGGTAATATCTGTTGCTAATTAAGGACTTGGTGTAAGATTGTAGACCCCTTTCCCAGGGGTCACCTGATTCATAACAGTAGCAAAATTACAGTTATGAAGTAGCAACGGAAATAATTTTATGGTTGGGGGGTCACCACAACATGAGGAACTGCATTAAAGGGTGACAGCATTGGGAAGGTTAAGGACCACTGAGCTAGAGGAAAGAACTAGGAGGCAGAGGGTATTTATAGAGGTCTAAATACAGGCACATACATATGTAAATATATTTATATTTAATGATAGGGAAGTAGATCTATGTACATATATTTATATGTTAAGTATCAAGGTAGCAGACAGACATTGGGCCTCTACTCAAGTATTCCCTCAACACAAGAAAACTTTGTTCTAATAACCTGGCATTCTGTGATGCTCACCTTCCTGACACAATCGCTGAAGACAAAATGCGTGCATAGCAAATGTGGTGACGAAAGCTGATGGTGCTGACTATCAAAAGATGGAGAGTCTGTGGTCTTAAAGGTCTGAAGATAAACAAGTGGCCATCTAGCTGAGAAGCAACAAAGTCCACATGTAAGAAGCACACAGCCTGTGTGCTCATGAAATGTCGATGGGATCAGTTATCAGGCATCAAAGACCCAGAGCAAAAAGTCATATCAATGTGAATGAGGGGGAATACAGAGTGGAGACCCAAAACATCTCTATACAATTGAACATTCCATTACAGAAGAGTCACAAGGAAAAGAAGAGACAGTCAGGGTGCAGTATACTATTGATGAAATATACAATTCCTCTAGGTCTTTAATGCTTCCTCCCTGCCGCCTTCCCCCCACGATCATGATCCCAATTCTACCTTACAAATCCAGCTAGACCAGAGCATGTATGTGGGTACAGGTAAGAGCTGTAAACACAGGGAATCCAGGACAGATAAGCCCCTCAGGACCAATAATGAGAGTAGCGATACCTGTAGGGTAAAGAGAAGGTGGGAGAACAAAGGGGGAACAGACCACAATGATCTACATATAACCCCCTCCCTGAAGGCCGGACAACCAGAAAAGTGGGTGAAGAGAGACATCGGTCAGTGTAGGACATGAAAAAAATTATCAAGGATTCATGAGGGCGGGGAAAAATGAGGAGCTGATACTACCAAGGGCTCAAGTAGAAAGAAAATGGTTTGAAATGATAATGGCAACAAATGTACAAATATGCTTGACGCAATGGATGGATGGATGGATGGATAGTGATGAGAGCTGAATGAGCCCCCAATAAAATGATTAAAAGCAAATGATTACAAAGGAGTTGTGCATCCAGCACCACAGTCAATTCCAGGACATTTCTTCTTCCTTGTACTCACTGTTGTTTGCTCCCTATTTCCCAGCAGCTTCTTCCACCATATCCTTTTGAATCTATTAATCTATTAATCCAGTAGTTGTCTCTATAGGTTGACCTAATCTGGGTTTCATATACAAATAACATACAAAATCAAGACAAAATACAAAGAGCCCAGCAACAATGAAAGAATGAATCAGAGAAAGATCTCAGTAGAAAACAAACAGAAAATGAGAGCAATTGTACACTGGAGGGAGACCCATGACAGGGTGTCACATTTTCACCCAACCACAACTGTAGTAACCCATCCTACAATGTACAAGGCCTTTCCCATCTTTAGTCCATAGTCATAGGCTTAATCCACATGGGGGATGCTGCTGATGGGTTTGGGACTTTCACAGTCATCCATAGCCTTCAGCCATTGGTGTTCAGAACTGAAAGTCTACTACTAGTCCCTCCTCCATGTTTGGATTTTACTAATTAAAATTTTTGGATCACACAGGTTTGGTGTGCTGCTTCCATTTGACTTAGCAAACATTTCATTTAGACAGCTACTCCTTGTTTGAAGACACACTTTCAAGACCACAGACACGATTCTTTCCGATAGCCAGGCACCATCTGATTTCCTTACCACACTTTGTTAGAGCACTCATCTCCTCAGGGATCACTTCGTGGAGGTAGGTATTGAGCAGGACCATGTCTTAAGAATTAATTGTTCTTAGGTTAGGGCTACAATTAAGTGCAAGCTCAAAACCCATTTATATATCCGTGGCTTACATGTGTCCCTGGTTGAGTTTAAAGACATCATCATTATTTTGTTAAAGAACACTATGTTATTAATCTGCGACATATGATAGTTCTCTTAGTATCACCCTTAATTCAGCCAGTGGTATAGGATTTAAAACACTCTTAACAAAAAGAAGTTATACTGAATGTTGAGTATTTTTCCCAATGGGATGCTACCTCACTTGGTTCATGATCGCTAGGCAAGCAGGCTACCATGTTGCCTGGGAAATGGGCATTAAAGATTACGTAACTGGAGAACAGAAACCCACCTCTGTCTTGGTTTCTGTGTTTGTAGTAGTGGCCTCATATAACATTAGTCCTTTGTGATTGACTCATTTCACTCAACATAATGGTTTCCAGTTTCATCCATGTCATGAGGTGCTTCATGGCTTCATCATTGTTTTTTAGGATGCATAGTCTTCCATTGCATGTATGCACCAGAGTTTTGTCTTCCATTCTTCTATTGATGGCGATTTGGACTGTTTCCACCTTCTTGCTATTAGGAATTGTGGTGCAATGAACATACTAGAGCACACATCTGTTTGCTTTCTCTTTCTTAGTTTGGGTGTATGCCTAGTAACAGTATTGCTGCATCATCTGGTATTTCTATTCTGAGTTGTTTTAGGTAGCACCATATCACCCCCCCACGTCCCCCCTCCGTGGTTGTACTGGTTGATGAGCCCACCAGCAGTGTCTATGAGTTCCAATTCCCGCACATACTCTCCAGTGTTTGTTGTTGTCTGTGTATTGGGCTTTCACTCTGGGTCTAAGGTAATATCACATCATAGCTTTGATTTGCAGTTCCCAGATGGCTAGTGATTGGGAGCATTTTTTCATATGTTTGGTAGCCACTTAAGTGTATTTTTTGTGAACTGTCGGTTCATGTCATTTTGATCACTTTTATAATTGGGTCATTTGTTATTTTCCTATTTAAGTGTAGAATTCTACACTAAGAATTTGGTAATTAAACCTTTCTCCATTGTTTCATGGATTTAAAAAAAAATCTGTAGGCTCTCATTTTACTCTTTTAATGGGGTCTTACTAATTTATCGTGATGGTCAAATTGTGAGGATTTCTGTTTCTCTCTTTTAAATTGTAATCCACACTGAAAGCTGCCATCCTGCTGCTTCAAGTCCTCCTTGTCTTCTACAAGCAAGGTTGTGTCGGCTCATCTGTAGCCGAATAATGAGTATCATTCACAAATACTTTTATCTTTTTAAAAAAATCACCTATAAGAGACCAAATGGTCAGAAATTACTTTAAAGCTAAGATAAGAATGTAAGGAACAGGGAAATCAGATGAATGACATGACCAGAATTGAAATAATAATATTCAAGTATTGTGAAGAATATAAGCCATATCACTGAACAAAGTGTGTAAAGAACATTAATGAGAACCTAGACTTCTTTGTAAGCATTTACCCCAAACAAAATCAATTGTTATTTTAGTATTTTAATTTTTTATTTCTAGAGCTATGCATTTGTCAAATGAAAGAACTACTGTATTCTTTTTACTCATTCGCCACAACTTTAAAATGCTCTTTCAGTAGGACATTCTACTTCCGCTCAAATATGAGATGTGCAAGCATTGTATATGCTATCATAAATATAGCTTACTGCTGACTCATTTAATGTGCCTGGGACCTTTACCAATAGCTTTAATTATACATATTAATCATTCCAAAGTGGGTCTTTAGGGGAGAATAGTTTTGTCTGTCTATAAGAAATCTCTATGAAACACAGCAGTAGTTTCATGACTTTATATTTTCAAAAAGAATAAGAAACTCAATATATAGCAAAACTATGCTGTAAATTAAAGCTCGCGAGCCAACCTTAGCCATAATTATTTAGCCAAAACTAAGTTGTCATTAAGTCTCTTGCATGGTTTTGTCTTTTTCCTAAACTGTGTTCTATTTTTTATCCAGTATTATGACACCATTCTTATAAATTTAGAAAAGAATTTGACTTCAGCCTCTTCTCCTAGCTTTTTTCTTATTCACACTCCTAGATCTATACTTGCAGCCCAGATTTCTTTTCTGAGTTTCTGATCCACATCTCTAACTGCCCATTGTGTCTGGCCTAGTCTCCTTTTATTTTACAAATCAAATAAGCATTAAGCCTTGATTAACTATCAGGAATTTGTGAAAAAATAATTTATTTTTAAAAGCATTTTTACTGGCATGCCGTTCACACATCGTATAATTCAGTGGGTCAGTAGCATCAAGAAGAGTTGTAACATCATCATCACAATCAGTTTTAGATCATTTCATCATTCTTGTACTTGTTATTAGCTCCTCATTCACCCCCACACCTCTCCTGCCATACCCCATGGAACTATTAATTCAATTACTGTAGCTATGGATTTACCTATCTTGGATTTCACATACTGAAAAACATCTTTTTTAAGTAACAACAATAACAGAGTAAAACAGATAAAAACTTCAGTCAAAAAGAAAGCATAAAATATTAAAATCAGGGCACATTGGAAATGGATCAAAAGGGAGATCAAATGATAAGGTGCTACAATTTAACCTTACAGCATCTGCAACAATCCACTTTCCAATGCGTTCTGCATGATGCCAAGGCTATGCATCTCTGTCTCCACGGCTTCACACATTTAGTGATCAAACAAGAGGCCCATAGCATCTGCTCTTTGGGTTATTATGACAGTTTCCAATCTCATCTGCCTAACTAAAGTTTAAATCTCTACTCCTCTGTTCTGTACATTACTGCTATGTGGTGTTGGTAAAGTGCAAATCTAACGAGGTCAACGTTTTGACTAAAAATAATTGCCCACAGGAAAAGCATAAGGTCCTATGGCAGAAAATACTAATCATCACCTGGTCTCTGATTTGTTCCACAAGCCTTACTAGCTTACCCCTCTACGACATGACACAGCCATAGCAGTGACATCAGATTGATCCCATTCTTCCACCATCTATAACAACTGACTTCTTGACTGATGCTGTACCTATGGGAAACCATATTATTGTTCTGCCTGAACCGGTACCCCTTGGAGAATGGGAATACACTTTCCCCAATGACACTACAGGAAAAACCATAAACCAGCACTTTTTTAGGCCCGTTGGGATGTATGATGCTTCTTCCACAGGTAGGATTGGCTATTCCCCTTCTTCGGTGTTTTCTTTCATCTTTACTCCTCTAAAAGTTATTCCTAACCCCCTACCTTTGTCAACTGGAAGAAGTGCTTCAACTATAAGGGGGTTTCAAAAAAGTTCATGGAGAAATGGAATGAAAAAATGTTCTCCACGAACTTCTAAGGCCCCTCATATCTGAGATAACCCCTAACTTAGCACTTCTTATATTGTATTGAAGTGGATTACATCTCCTGTGTCAATGACAGTGGGAGCTAGGCCCTTGAAGCTTAGATTTTGGACCTATTCTTGTTTTTTTGGTGTGTTTTTTCAATCATTTTATTAGGAGCTCATACAACTCTTATCACCATCTATATATGCATCCATGTATCAAGCACATTTGTACATTTGTTGCCCTCATCATTCTCAAAACATTTGCTTTCTACTTGAGCCCTTGGTATCAGCTCATTTAAAAAAATCATTTTATTAGGGGCTCATACAACTCCTATCACAATCCATACATACATCCATTGTGTAAACCACATTTGTACATTTGTTGCTCTCATCATTCTCAAAACATTTTCTTTCCACCCAAGCCCCTGACATCAGGTCCTCATTTTTCCCCTCCCTCCCCCCTCCCTCATGAACCCTTGATAATTTATAAATTATTTTGTCATACCTTTCCCTGTCTGATGTCTCCCTTCACCAACTTTTCTGTTGTCCGTCTCCCAGGGAGGAGGTCACATGTAAACCCTAGAAATTGGTTCTCCCTTTCCAATCCACCCTCCCTATGCCTTCCCAGTATCGGCACTCACTCCACTGGTCCTGAGGGGATCATCGCCCTGGCTTCCTGTGTTTCCAGTTCCCATCTGTACCAGTGTGCATTCGCTGGTCTAGTCAGACTTGCAAGGTAGGATTTGGATCATGACAATGGGAGGGGTGGGGGAGAGGAAGCATTTAGGAACTAGAGGAAAATTGTATTTTTCATCGTTGCTACATCGCAACCTGACTGTCTCATCTCCTCCCCAAGACCCTTCTGTAAGGGGATGTCCAGTGGCTAACAAATGGGCTTTGGGTCTCCACTCTGCTCTCTCCCACTCGTTCACTATGGTAAGATTTTTTGTCCTGATGATGCCTGATACCTGATCCCTTGACACTTTGTGATCGGTGATTGCAAAGGCTGATGTGCTTCTTCCATGTGGGCTTTGTTGCTTCTGAGCTACATGGTTCAGGGATTATTTCTATAGTTTGCTACTCTTGTTTTTTATACCCAATGGACACAGCAAGCTTGAGCAGGTCATCAATATTTGGAAGATAGTTTCTGGTGGTGGTTGTGTTGATTTCAACCCCATGTGCGTAAGGGTGGAATGGTGCATTAGAAAGTTTCCAAGGGCTGGGTTTTTTTGGGAAGTAGATCAGGTTTCCTTTGGAGGGACTCTAGATGACCTTGAACCCCTCACTTTTCAGGAAACAACCAAGTATGTTCATTGTTTGCACTACCAAGGGACTGCATGATATCTGGTAGAAGCTCTTTAGGTATATCAAACAAATAAAGGAATCGGTCAATCAAGCTGATGTGCCAATGCCAGACCCCTCAAATGTATATGGCTATTGAATTGGTGTTAAAGAAAGACATTTCATAGGCTCACTCAGGATCATGCATGGAACCAGGCTTTGGAGACAGTGTGAGCATCCAGAATCAGGAGCATGTAGGTATGTTTGACAAACACTGTGAAGATGAGATGGAAGTCTGATGCAGATGAATTAGGAATGAAGGCAACAAAGAGGTTCACAACTCTGAAGGGAGAGTCAAAACCAACCTCATGTCACACAGATGACACAGACATCTGAAACGTGTGTTGATGTAACCAGTCAGTCCGAATTTTCAGATGGAGCTTGGCTATGGAGCCAGGAATAAGAAAATACCTCAAATAAGTAGACTGAGTCAGCGCCAAATGATCTGACATGCATCCGGTACATTCATTCCTTAATGAAGTTCAAAGACACACACGTAAGCATTCATGAAAATGTTATCTTACCCATTTCAAAGTGTGGGTGACATGCTACTAATAATTCACTGCCATCTGTCGATTCTGACTCATAGTGATCTTTTATAAGATTTCCCAAACTTCAAATCTTTATGGCAACAGACAACCTCCTCTTTCTACTCTGGAGCAGCAGATGAGTTTGAACTACTGATCCTGAGGTTCGTACCCCAACACATCACCTACAGTGTGCCAGCAGGCTCCTTATGTAATGTATAAACAATATATCGCTTTCATTTTACTCATTGATTTAACTGCTATAGAATTTGGGTCCCATTAAATATGCAATATAAAAATTAGCTTGTTTCTATAAATTTATTAAGTCAAATACAGTGCATTCTATTTTTATTGTTAGGTAAAACTCTCTTTTAATTAATGAATTTATCTATTTAAAATTTTTTATTGTGAATTATGTGAATGTTTCCAGAGCAAAGCACTTTTCCACTGACCCATTCATGCACATTTTATAACATGTCATTGGTTGCACCCCTCACACTTTAACAGCATTCATGCCACACATCTACACCATGTGTCCTGTTCCCATTCCCTCTTCATTCCCAACCCTTCCTGCCTTTAGAATGCCCTTGGTTCTGCCTTTTTTGCTGCCTTTTCAATCTCCAATAGTTTATGGTTCTCAGGAATGTTTACTGTTCTCCTTGATGTTATTGTTCAAGGTATAGCCTTATCTTCTGTTCATCTTCAGCCTTTGCCTGAAGATCCAGTCAATTGGGTAAGCTCTAGGGTAGGCCTGCAGGGTGACTCATGCCATAGACCAAGGGATTCCACCAGTCTCTATCCAGTCAGTAATCCTAGTCTTTGGGTGGTTTTGAGGGTTGTGTTTTTCTCCCATAACTTTCTCCTACTCTCTCCAAGATGTCCTGGTTTGATCCTTATCAGAGCAGTTGGGCGGAGTAGGCAGAAACCATCTAGGTTTTTGGCACCAGAGATATAGAACGGCCAGGATGCCCTTGAATGCACTGACTCTGTTAAATAAATTATTTCCATTGTATCGTTTCCATTTAAAGATGTTTTTGTGTGTCGGTGATTCATTCTCTAAGAAACATTACTGGCTTTTCCCTGGGTATTTTGGCTTTTGGAAGCTTGGTCTGGCCATCCTTTCTCCCACTTCTGTCATTTCTTTGTTAATAGTGAAGCCACCATCTGCCTGACAATGAGCTTCCTTTAATGGGACTCTGGGTGCTAACAGTGCTGCCTGAGGCAAGGTCTGAAGTTAGAAGTTGGCGCTCAACCATCTTTGCTTTCAGCACCAGTGTAGCCTGCTCCCCTGGGTGCCCAGCATTCCCTTGGGGTCTCTGTTTATATTTATACACATCCCTGGTAGCTCTTGCTATGCAGACAGTATTGAGCTTCCCCTCGGTCAAAATCTACTCTGTCCCATTCCATCTAAGGCAGCTGTGTTCTGGAAATCAACACTGTGCAAAAATCCATGCTAAACATGCTGCTAATGTGCCCCATACATTGACAAGACTCTTCAACAGAGGGAGCAGGATCCATCTCTACAGTGCAATTTCTGGCCCTATATCACACATATTGATCACTCAACAAGTCAGGTCACATGAGTCACTGCCAACCCTACCTAGGTATGACTTGGGCTGAAGTGAAGTCATTATTTGACTTTAATTTTCACAGAATTGCTTCTTCACAATACTATTTTACAGCATGTCGCCAAATGTTTGTCAATATAACCTGCACATAAATAAATAGGCATGAGGCAGCAAACACCTAACTCCAGAGAGTATGGTTGGGTGCCATTGACAATTGAAGACAGCTAACATCCAAAGTGAGAAACTTTGGAGAAATACAGGGTGGGGCAGGGAGTGCTCTGCCTAAAAGATACATACTTTTCACTCTAATCCAGTTTGGTCTACCAAAACTCTCCCCTGGCAGCTGCAACAGGAGTTTGCAAATGGAATTCTATAAGAGGCATTTTGTGGAGGACATTTTGCAGTGCACATTAGCAGAATATATTTCCGTTTTCCATGAATTTGCAAATTAGCAGATTGAGATAATGGCAGCCCTCTCAGTAGAACTACAGTTAATGAAGAAATTCTAATTGAGGTAGAAAAGGCTCTGTTCTTTGAGAAATTGTACCCACAAACAATGCAGACTTTCTGAAATCAGTACAATGAAAGACTAAAGCCAACACGAATGAAGATGGCATGAAGTCAGAAACGAATCAGAGCAGGAAACACTGGAACCAGTGAGACAATAACGTGAAATTAGTATTATAATGGATTATAATTTCTTAGAAGAGAGTGAGCGGGTGGTGATGACCAGAGCCAGGCACTATAATTTCACTTACATAAGGAGGGAGATGTGTGTGCCTGCGTGAATCACAAAGGCGATTCGGTGACAGAATTTGTTTATTGAAAAAGAGGAAGACCCTCCATGAGAGGCATTGACACAGTAGCTGCAATGATGAGCGCAGACACGAGTACCGCTAGGACGACACAAATGGGTCAGCGCCAACACAATTGCACCTAACACAACACATACAGGAAGGCAATGTTCCATTTCTGGCCTTAATTTCTCATGTGCAACCCTCTTCTCATCCCCGAGACCCCCTACACCTCCCTCTCCTGCTAGCAATGTAAGCGTACATGCTGCTCCAGTGCTTGTCGGGTGTTGGTAAAACGTCCAGACTGAGTAAATGAAAACCCTAAGGGCCACAATATTCTGATATTGTGCATGGGATTCCCTTGAGCTGTGGGCGGATGTGACAACAATTAACAACACATCTGAGGGTACATCAAAATATATTACAATCATTCCACTGAAAACTTGATTGAACAAAAATATCAACAGGCTAAGCTATTGTTTCTCCACATCTTGCACCTAGGGCTGTACATTCCCAAAGTCTGGTGTTTCCATTGCTCTGACCTTTCCCTGCAGAATGTGTTCTATCTATCTATCTATCTATCTATCTATCTATCTATCTATCTATCTATCTATCTATCTATCTATCTATCTAGCTCCTTTGGGTACAAAAAGAAGTCTGAATTGACAAAACCGGGACTAGTGGATAGATAAGGTAAATTATCTCATGAAATTCTCTTAGGACATTCCTTGCTACCTCCCGGAGATGAGCAGGCACGTTGTTATGATTTGGGGAAAATATCCTGCCCACAACATTCTGGTGTTTTTTCACACCGATGCAGTTTTCAGTGTTGTTAACCCCTTTTCATAATAAGCCCCTGTTCTTGTCCTGGTCCTTTATGAAATTCTATCAAGATTATCACTTTGGAGTCCCCCCAAAAGGGTCACCATATCCTTCGGAGCGCACCTCGCGTCTTTGAACTTAATTGGCCCAGCAGATCCCTTCTGGATGACAGTTTTCACTGGAGATTTGTGTGAAGGCACTCTAGCTAGACAAGCTAGGGCGCTTGTCTATAGCCATCCACTGATCAAAGTCATATGTAAACCCGTTTTGTTTAGAAGAAACTCACATATGAATGAACTTTCAGAAATAGTTTACCTATCCTAGTATATATAAACACTGATGCTTATGTTAATTCAAAATACATATTATAAAATTTAATGCCATGTCCTTCCTCCTATACTTCTTTGACATCATGGGTTACCAGTTGGGCCGCTAACCACAAGAGCAGCAGTTTGAGGCCATCAGTCTGTTCCAAGAGCGAGCTGAGCCTTTCTGCCCTTGGAAGGATTTATAGTCTCAGACACCCAGAGAAGGTCATTCTGCTCTGTCCTCCAGGGCTGCGATGACTTGGAATTGACTTGATGGCAGAAGGTTTGGGTTGTTTTTTGTTGTTATTTTATTCTTAGTAGCAAGTAAATGGTATTATTCAAATTATTGAAAGGGAAACTGGAATTTGAATGGTAACCACTATTCTAGTGCATTCCATTGTAACACCTGGCCTTGAAGAATTGGAAAATGCAACCTTTTGAAGTAGTCTGCAAAGTCTGAACCATCTTACTCTCACATCTTCCCCAGCCTCAGGTCACTCACTCTTCTTGCTTATAATACTCTAACCAACCGCCTTTCCCACGAGTGCCCCCAAGCTGGCTTTGTGAACCTGCTGTGAACATGCTGACTACGTGTATTCTAGAGCGGAGGGTTCTCTTTTCTCTGCTCTTGTAGTAGCTGAACTCTTCGTGTTCTTGTCGCTCACATCTTCATACTTACCTTTATCTCACTGTTGCTCCCCCACCCCACCCCTGCTCCACTCCACTACTATTTTCTAAAGTCAGTCTCTTCTTTTATAGCACTTACACCAAATTATGGGAGCTCGAGTGGCGTAGCGATTACACATAACGATGCTGACTGCAAGGTCAGCAGTTTGAAACCACCAGCCTCTCTTTGGGAGAAAGATGAGGCTTGCTACTCCTACAAAGAGGTACAGTCTCAGACACCCATCTAGGCAGCTCTAACCTGTCCATTGGGGTCACTGTAAGTCAGAATTGACTATATGGCAGTGAGTTTGATTTTAGTTATCCTAAACTGTGTTGGTTTTATCTCTATTCTCGCTCAGCAGTCCATTTGGGGATTTCTGCCTCTGTACTGAAAGCTATATAAGGGCAGGGTCCATGCCTGCCTTGTGTCCCATGCCTAACATGTTATCTGATTTGTATTAACTGCTTGTCTTGGCTTGAGTGTGTTCCCTAGAAAAAAGGCCCAAGGCACCACATAAGTGTTAATAGGTTACTGGGGAAGTCCAATCCCAGGACAAGACTGAGGGAAAAAAGGAAGTAAAGTCAGGAAGAAGAATAAACAAAGAGAAGGTTATCGTCAGGGCTCGCTTACACGGAGCTAGCTGCAGCTTCTCAAGGGCCACTGTCGATGTGACCGCCGGGAAGGGGGTTTCCTGAAACACTCAGCAGCAACTCTCTTCTTTAGAAAGGTGTACTGGAGGGAAGGAGGAACCTAATCTCTGTGTTTGTTCCTCTATTGATTGACATGAGGAAATAATAACAACAACTAGAGAATTACTACCACGATGTCCCTCCCAACTCACAAAGACGCAATGGGACAGAATAGAACTGTCCTTTTAGATTTCTGAGGCTGTAAATCTTTACAGGGGTAGACAGCCTCATTTTCTGTTGCTTATTGATCAAAGTTCCCTAGTAATCAACAAACTATATCCTTGAGCCCTGCCCCCGGTTCCCTCATCTTGGGGAGACGCTGGGGGCACCAGATTGCATGTTCCAGATTATAGTGCTCCATTTTTGTTACAAAGTGGTAAGAGAAAGAGGAGCTCCAACGGGTCAGAACAAGCCTGAATTCCAGATCTGTGGGGCCTGTGTCACAGCCCAAGCCCATTACTCACCTGGGGAAGCTGACAAAGCCAGTGGTCCCTGTAACGGAGCTGTCACAGATGCAGTCGGGTCAGTTTCAGCATGAGCCAGAGCTCTCCATGACCAAGAGGCCCCAGGCCTGGGAAACTAGTGAGGCCAAGACCAGTGGAGGAGTTACATAAGTTGGTGCTCAGTCAAAGAAGGAGTGACTCTGAGTAGGTTGGCTTAAGAAGTGAGGAAATTCAGAGCCTGCTGAAAAACCATTCCTGAATGTGATATGTTTTCTCTTTCACATGCTGTGCTGTTGTTAGGTGACCTCGAGTTTTTTGGACTCATAGCAACCTGATATACAACAGCACAAAGCAGGGCCAGGTTTTGCTGTCCTCATAATAACCACTCTGCTTGACCTCACTGTCCCCTATCTCTATCTCTGATCCTCTGCTTTCCCAAGCATGATGCCCTTGTCTACAAACTTCTCTTTCTTAATAGCAGGTCTAAGCATATGATAAATGAAGTCCCTCTCTTCTCAATTCTAAACAATGTTCTGGTTAGGCTGCTTGCAAGATGGGTTTCCTTGTTCTTGGAATCTGGTTCCTTCAGTATTCTTTACCAACATCATAGTTCATGTGCATACATTTTTATTTGATCATCCTTATTCATTCAGCCCTTGTGGTGTAGTGGTTGTGCATTGAACTGCTAACTGCAAGGTCAGCAGTTCAAAACCACCATCCACTCTGAAGGAAAAAGAAACAAGCACCCCCCCCCCACCTGCATGAGCTTTCTACTCCCGTAAAGAGTTAAAGTCCCAGAAACCCACTGGAGAAGTTTTCCCCTGCCTTCAGGGTGACTGTGAGTATGTGTTGACTCGATAGCAGTGAGTTTGGATTTGGATATTCATTGTCAGGCTTCCATACATGTATGAGATAATTGAAAATACATATTGGATCAGGTGCACCTTCATACCTCAGAGTGACATATTTTGAAGAGGTCTTTTTACACCAAATTTGTCCAGTGCAATATGTTCTTTGAGTTCCTGACTACTGCTTCCAAAGGTGTTGACGGTAGACCCAAGTCAAAGAAAATCCTTGACAACTTCAATAGTATTTTCATTTAGTGTTGATTTTGCTGATTGGCCCAATTGGGAAGATTTTTGTTTTCTTTATGTTGAGATATAATCCATATTGAGTGCAATAGTGTGGGATATTTATCAGTGCATGCTTCAAATCTTCTCTGATTTCAGCAAGCAAGGTTGTGCCATCTACATACCAGGCTGTTCATGAGCCTTCCTCCAATCCTGATGCCTCCCTTCTGGAAGGATTTTATCTTTACCCATCATTTACTGGTACATTGTGAGAATTATACACGTAATTACCGTCCTCTAGGAGGAAATGAAAATACCCACAAAATTGTTATTCGCCACACTTGTTAGGATGTGGTGACTGTGTATGAGTTTGTCACATCCTGACATGATAGAAGGCAGATCCAGAGGGGTCATGGGAACGGGCAAGCAAGAACTGGGCTGCGAGGTGGAGGAAGGGATCTGGAGCAGAGGGTGGGCAGTGTCCATGGATATTGCAGGTTTTCCTTAGGACCACATAATATTTCCATGGCCTTGTCAGCCTCGCCTAATTTTTTGGGTATAGGAAATCAGACACAAGGAAACACACAGACATACAGAATATAACCCGCCATTACTTGTAATTTGTCTTCTTTGTCCACCTGCTCAAGTAAAGGGAAAGTTACTGCTTTTCCCGTCTCCCAACCCGGATGTCCCACTACTTAATAACACAGTGCTCCTCTCCTTGCCTTCCCCTCCTTCCTGTGTGCAAAGTAAAGGAAGGGAAGACTGAAAAGAAAACCTTTTCTTTTTTTTTCCTTCAAATTATATGTGTTCCGGTATCACATATTTAGAATATTTCCTGTTCTATTGATTTGAAACAAAAACAAAGAAATCAATAGCACATCAAGAAGGCAGAACCCACACTAAAGACAAAGAATTGAAGATGCACTAGAGTAATAGAAATAGCACTCGTAGCTGAGCAGGTAATTCTTAAAATGACACCCAGACTTCATACAGGAAACAAGGTTCCATTTACTCAGAAGTTTCCTACCCATGCTTATCTTAATCCTCAAAGTGGCAGCTTTATTGTTTAATACTTAGAACAAATCTTGGGCAGCAGATTTCCCATGCAAGTACAATATGGCATTTGATGATGTTACTACTGCTTCCATGAGCATTGACTATGGATCCAAGTGACATGGAATATTTGACAATGTCAACCTTTTCACACCATGCTTGGCAAAGTATGGTCACTTCCTTCGAGTCAGTTCTGACTCATAGCAACCCTGTAGACCTGCTCCTGTAGGTTACTGAGATAATACATTTTTAGGGGAGGAGAAACCCCACCTTTCTCCTGTAGAGCTGTTGGTGGATTTGAACTGCTGACCTTGCAGTTAACAGACCAACGAGCACTCCTCTGTGCCAATAGGTCTTCTGGATAAAGTATACAAAAACAGCAACCAAAAAAAAAGGAACGCATGACTTGTATGCAGGTCAGTAACTTGACGGTGCCTAACCATAGAAACAATATGTGCACACTCACACACATCTCTACAATCCCCTACCAGTTGCTGCCCAGTCTATTCCAATTTCTGGTGTTCCCAGGTGTGTCCGAGTAGAACTGCGCTCCGTAGGGGCTTCAACACCCTCTGGCACAGGAGAATGCCAGGCTTTTCTTCTGAGGCATCTCTAAGTGGATTTGAGTCTTGAGTCTTTTGGTTAACAGGCAAGACAGATAAGCTTGGGGTCACCCCAGGAATCACTAAGAGCCAATGTCTAAATATTGTTACAGAAAACATTCCAAACAAGAGCAGGTTAAATTGACTCAAGCCTCAAGCCATTCATTTAATGGAATGGTTTTATTTCTTGATTGACTATGCCTATGTGTGTGTGTGTGTGTGTGTGTGTGTGTGTGTATGTGTGTGTGTTTAAAAATATGCAAAACACATACTGTATATACTTGAGGGTAAACTGACCAAAATATCAGCCAAGGCATCGAATTTTACCACAAAACTGCATCAAAAATGTGCTGAAAAACTCAACTTGTGCACGAGTGTATACGGTAAATACCTAGCAACTTGCTGTCGTGTAAGCCTTATTACAGAGCTGATGCTCAAGAGGAGTTTTTATACTTTCTAGGCATATTTTACTGAACATCCTTTATTCGCTCCTATCATAAATAATACTTACGTTGCTGTTATTCAATGCCATCAGGTCGGTTCTGACCCATAGTGACCCTTTGAGCAACCAAACACCTCCTCGCCCTTCACTGCTGGCAGGGTTTGCCGTGAGTTGGAATTGACTCGCTAACAGTGGGAAAGCACGCACAGAGTACTGCATTTGTGCAACGCTGTCGCCTCAGGGCTTACTCGGGCCCTGATCTTGAAGTAGCCTTGATTGTGATCACCTTTGACTGTCCTCCACCCCTATTCATTTGCAGTTTTCAGAAGGTAGGGATTACGTCTCATCCATATGTAGAATCTTTGGTTCAAGTGACAGAGTTGCCCTTTGCTAGCTTGCCCTTTGGTGACTTCCTTTCCCATCTTGGTGACCTTGGTTGAGTAGAATCAACATGGTGTTATTTATTACTGAGATTAAAATGAGGGTTAATTGAACAGGAGGAGGCAGACTAAGTCCGGACCCAGTGAATATAAGGCTCTGAAGGGCAGTCAAGGATGTGTA
The DNA here is from genome assembly GCF_050624435.1 of Tenrec ecaudatus. Lineage (NCBI taxonomy): Eukaryota > Metazoa > Chordata > Mammalia > Afrosoricida > Tenrecidae > Tenrec > Tenrec ecaudatus. Next base: position 14,386,064 of record NC_134539.1, read on the forward strand.
ATCAAAGCTTTAAATAGACATGTCCACTAAACTCCTAAGACCCTGGCAATAACCAGATGGAGGAAATATAGCTGAGAAAACACATCCTGTCCATGCTCACTCTTATGACCAGGCCTGCATCTTGCTGAAGGACAGGGATGGACTGAGAACCTCAACCTTTGTGTTTGCTAATCTGTACATCATAAATACTTAGCACTGAATCAACTTGGTGTCAGCAGCAGGGCAGCTGAGCCAGCATGAGGCTGGGGCTGAGTTTAATTTGGAATCCTAAGTGAGCCGCCTCAGCAGGATGCATGAGCTCACATCACCTGCCCTTGTCAATCATTTTGCCTTTCCTTCCAATTGTATTCCAGATGAGACTCCTAAGGAACCATGGGAAACTGTGCTGTCCTCTTGAAGCTGTTCAAGTTCAGCCTCATCTGAAGTCCAAATTCTCTTAAGAGCATCTTTAAAAAAAATAAGCTTTTGAAGATATTTGATACTTTCTTCTCTAATGATGTATTTTACAAGGGGATGGATGTTTATACACAATTAGCTGCCCATATGAAGATCTTATTCATAAGCATAAATTTACCGTATATGCTCAAGTATAAGCCAACCTGAATATCAGCCGAAGCACCTCAGTTTACCACAAAACCTACATGGGTAGATTGTCATGCAACCCGGGGTGTGTGGAAAAGACGAGAGGTTCACAAGCCACAGTGCAGACGGAGCCTGGGCAAGGTGTGCAGGCAGCATCTCTCCATTCATTCTCAGGTGAGACCTGGGATCATCTGTACAGCCCAGTGTTTTATGCCCCGATCAAGACTCTCCCAAACATCACGACTTGCTCACCATGCAGATGTCAATATCTATGAAAGTTATGAACCAATAAGGAAGCATGGGCAGGTAAGGCACAGGAAGCTGTCATGCAGAGTGCTGCAAGGAGCATCCCACGACTATACCTCTATGCACATCTCTAACTGTCCCCTTGCAGCAAGTGACCAAGAGCTATTTTAGGAGAATTAGAACCAGAGTTCTGATGAGAAGGACAGCCATGGAAACCAGACCAAGCCCTCTCTCCTACACCCATGAGTCTAAGTGTACTCTTGATCAGTGTTCTAAGACTTTATTGTACTCTATTTATAAAATAGTATAATGTACTCTTTTATTTCATTTTTATTTAAAGGAAAAGAAGTAGATCAGTATATAGATAGATAAATAAATAGGAAACTGTGTATATGTATCTACGGAACCTTGGTTGCGCTATCAGATCCGCATTGGAGTGCTAATCACAGGGCTAATGCCATGGGTTTGGTTTGGTTGATGTATATTTATGTTAATGGAAAGTGCATATAAAATTCCCCTTGTCTTTCTTTCAATTCCTTTCTTTACAAACACACACACACACACACACACACACACACGGGCTTTAAAACTCTCTTTAAATATATAGGTTTTTATCAGTTTCCTTAAACAAACAAAACAAAAAACACCTGTCCAGCTCACTCTCATTTCATAGGTGCTGACTCCTAGTAACCCTGTAGGCCAGAGCAGAACTGCCCCTGCGGGTTCTGAGGCCTTCATTCTTGATGGGAGCTAAAGGCCTCTCCCATGGAGCAGCTGGAGGATTCGAACCACCCACCTTGTGATGAGCAGACCACTGCTACACCAACTAAAGCAGATATGAGTTTCCTAGACATCTGGAAGTATAACATCAGAAACAGGGGTCATGTATTCTAGTGATCGATGCATCCCAGCCGTGATCTGCGAAAGGCAGTGTTCACTCCGCCTCATTGTTGCAGACTCCGTGCTCCATCTACAGGACCCAAGTCTGCCCGGACCTTGATGAGTTCTCACACGGAGCCTACTAGCCTTTAGTAACACATTGTTGTTGTTAACATTCACTCGGACATGAACTTTTAGCTGACTTCTACCTGGAACTTCTCCATCTGAACATAGCTCCTTCCCGTGATCTCAACTGAAGAACCAAAACTGGCCCCAGAGAGTCACAGAATGCCTTGGATTCCAAAGAGGAGCCCCGTGTGGTGTAATGGTTATGCGTTGGACTGCTAACTATGAGGTCAGCAGTTCAAACCTGCCAGCCACTCCATAAGTGAAAGATGAGGCTTTTAACTCCCATAAAGAGTTACAGGATCTCTGTGAGTCTGCATCGAACTCGATGAAGTGTGAGGGTTTGTTTTTTTTTTTTAATGTTTTAAAGAGGCACAAGAAGCAGTTCAGGGTTTTTCTGGAGCCAGCCCCCAAACCCTCGAGGGTAACACTCTGAGTGAATGCTGATGCAGCCAGCGAGGCTTTCGCTGGTGCTGGGCTGGTGGACAGTGCCGGGGTGCCTGCCTTGTATTTGCGCTCTTGTCTGCAGGTAGCAGCAATGTCTCATGCTAATAGCTGTTCGATTATTCGGACACAAGTCAATGGATTTCTTTTCCCAGAGAAAAATATTGTCCTGCTCCCCCCAGTGCCTGGTAGAGTACTTCCTTCGCCTATCACAGGCTCAAACCTGGTGGGGGCACCCCCACAGCTCCCCACAATGAAACGAGGAGCTTCCTCTGCGTGGCCTGCATGGTCTATTGTCACCATATGCTGCTGGGATGCCTCTTCTGAAAGTCAAGTGATAAACTTGCACTTCTGTTTCCAGTGGCACCGCTCCAGCCCCGGGCGAGACGGGCAGCTGTTAGGAGTGCCTCTCCACTGGGTCGCCAAGTACAGTCATGCAGCTGGAAAGTGTTCTCCCACTGCTGTGCCCCAAGACTGCGGTTAGGCTCAGATGCCCATGAATGTGACTCAAAAATGTTTGCGTTTGAGCCCACAATCACTAACAAATTATGCTCAGCTATTCGACGCAGAGACCAAAAGAGAGCCTGACCCCATTATCAAAACTCAAACCCAGATGGTGAGGAGTCCCCGCCTAATGAGGGCCTCTCAGTCATCTCAAACAAATTTCTTGTCAATCAGGCCGCATTGCACATGGGGGCCCCTTTCCGAGGCATCCGGAGTTGGGGGATTCAGAGGTCATCCAGAGCAAACCAATGCCTTCCTCCAAAAATCACTTGTTTTTAAAGGGCCTTGAGAAAATTTTCTTCCTTTCTCCTCCTCTTCTTCCTGCCCCTCGCCAAGTGGGGGTGGGAGGTGCTTGGGCAAATGTTAGGCTGTTTTTGTAAGTGAGACAACTGTTATGAGGCTAAAATCTTAAGTTGAAGCATTGAAGGAGTTTAGAACTAGATTCTTGGTTCATGACTGAGAAAGAAAGGGAGGGAGGGAAGGAAGGAAGGAAGGTAAAATATTTAAAGGGGAAGGAGAATATGAAAAAGCTTTATTAAATGGTTTGTATCTCTGTGTTCAGAAGGATTTCCCAGTAACTGTAATTCCTAGACCCTGCCTTCTCTTTGGTATCCTAGGATGGTGTAAATAGTTAACATGCTCAGTTTCTAACTGAAAGGTTGGAGCTTAGAGGCTACACAGAGGTGCCTCCAGAGAAAGGCCTGGTGATCCACTTCCCCCAAATTGGTGATGGAAAACCCTAGCGAGTGCAATTCTTTACTGGCACACAAGGTTCCTGTCATTGGAGTTCGCTCTGTTCAACTCTTGTATTTTAGCATTGATTAAGGTTTCCTGGTAGCACAACTGGTTAAGAATCAGGCTGCTAACCACAAGGTCAGTGGTTCAAGCTCACCAACCGTGCAGCCGGAAAAAAGACAAAGCTGTCTGCTCCAATACAGATGGGCTGCCTTGGAAACCATTTTCTCGTCACTACAAGTCAGAATCCATCCAACAGGAATGGGTTTGGTTTGAGGTTCATTTTTTTTCTTTGGGTCCATTGGTGCAGTGTTTAAAGTACTCAATGGCTCACCAAAGAGTAGAGAGTTCAAACCCACCAGCCTCTCTGCTGTGGGGGACACATATGTAGCAGTCTGCTCTGTAAAGGTTTATAACCCTCTAGAGCAGTTTGGGCCGCAGTCAACATGATGGGCAGTTCAGAACCACCAGCAGCTCCGCAGAAGAAAGATTGGGCTTTCTACTCCCATAAACAGTTACAGTCTCGGAAAGCTACAGGGGCTCACTGTTAGCCAGCATGGGCTGGATGACAGCGAGTTTGGTTTGGAGTTTTATACAATGTTTTTGGTTTTATAGAATTACAGATGACCCCCGGTGGCACCCACGTTTAAACATACCATAGTTAACCACAAGGTTGGCTGTTCAGAGCCATCAGCCGCTCCCATAAAGGTTTCCGGCCTCAGAAATCTTCCGCAGCATCTGTGAGTTAAAGTCAGCTAGATGACAGTGGGTTTAGGCTTGTTTTGCTTTGTTTTTATAGGACCTGAATGAGTCGGCATCACCTCTATTTCCACGGGACTTTTCTTTTTTTTGGAGGTGGAGGGTGTTGTGATAGCAAGAGCCTGGTGGTGGAGTAGGTGAGACTGCTAATCACCCTGAAACCACCAGCCACTCCTGTGAGAACGATCAGGCTCTGTGCAGGCCTGGAAACCCACAGAGGGCAGTTCTGCTCTGGCCCAAAAGCTCACAAGGAGGGAGAGAGAGTGGGTTGTCAGGAACAATTAGAGAGACAACCACACTGCTGCCTGCAAGGACATCCTTCAAGGTCCCCGCCGTCTAGGGAAGAGGACTCCTGCCCCAGAGGGCTGACCTCCCACAATGCCCGTGTCATGTCCACAGTCGCTGGCTGTTGCTTCGCCCTGGCCCCCTCCCTGCTGGCTTCCTCTCCTCTCTGCACCCCTCACACGCTCCCCTGACTCCCAAGTGTCGCCCCTGATGTGCTCTCGGGCATCCCTCCAGCCGGGCTGAACTCCACAGCAGCTGTGTGGCCAATGGAAGGACCCTGGCGCTGGCTGCACCCCTAGCAAGCAGAGGAAAACCGGTGGAAATTGCCGCCCTAATGGCCCCTGTGGGGGCTTTCCGGAGAAGGGAGTGGAAAAATGGGAAAGCTGTGAGCAGAAGCCGAGACCAGGGCGCCGGGGAAAGCCAGCCACCGCATCAGGAAGTGCTGAACACGGTCCTTGTCCCGCATGTGGCCGCTGGGGGGCGGGGGGGGGGGGCAGGAGGACTTTCGCGTGGGACACGAGGGCGATGGTGTGCGGCCTGTACTCCATTTTCTGTGCGAGTCGGAGGAAAGAGAAAGATAAACAGAACCTTTCACCAACAGGCATGTTTCAGAGTTCAAGTGTGACATGACGGGTCCAAAATAGATTCCACATGATTGGAGCCGATCCAGATTCCTGGTCCCTGAATAGCAATCAATGTTGGAAGCTAAGAGCCGGGATCCACTATCATTACATAAAACATGGCAGAAACGCAAATCCCGCACAGCTGTCGGTAAGCACGGACAATCCAGACGTGGGGTTTGCGGCTCCGGGCACATTTTCTTAAATGACCCAGCTTAGTTTAAATGGAGGGCCGCTTGGTTTTGTTTTGTTTTGTTGCGTTTTGCCTGTCTCTTATGGAATGCCCAGAACCTCACAATAACTTTTTCTTTTATCCGTTTTCCTTGCAAAGCAGTAGTGTCATGCTCTTCCCAACACTCAATCCAGCCAGAATGAATGACCCCAGGGCTTCACGGCAATTTATCGCCATGGAAAGTTCCTCAGAATTTGAGATCATATAGGCTCCTAAGCTGCTCACAAAGTCCCAGATGCTGGACTGCATGGTGAGTGAGGTGGATCCCTGGACCAGTGCTTCGGTCAGGACCAAGGGAGCGGTTCTATGGGCCAGATTACTGCACCCTGGCAGATCCAATCCAATTCAGACAGAGAGAGAGAGATTAGAGAAATGGAGACAGGGAGTGAGAAAATGAAAAACAAACATAGTTGGGGGTGTGGGGGCGGCAGAAAGAGACAAAGGGGGCGATAGGGTCTGGCGACCCCAGCCCTCTCTCTTCTGGGTAAGGACTCTGTAGGAGGGCTGGGTTTTCTTTTCACTTCCTTCCTCCCTGTTGCTCCACTATTAACCCAAAGCTTGGTGGTTCTAACCCGCCCAGTCTACATGGTGTTGCCGGCAGTTGGATTTGAGTTGACGTCAACGAGTTTCTTATACTCCTTTAAAACAGCCACCAGAAGGCCTTTAAGGATGAGACCTTCCCCATTTGGCTAATGATGAGCACGTTTAACATCACTTTAAAACTTTTATCATTGGTGAGGGTCAGCTGAAGTTCAATCTTCAGACCACAAACGCGATCCAAAGGGCGCCTGTTTGTTGCTCAGTGGATCTTGGCAAGATTCCCATCGATGAATACTCCCGTCTGCCCTTATGAAATCCCTGGGTGGGTTGGGCAGTTAACAGACTGGGCTGTTTGAGTCTACCCAAAGGCCTCTCAAAGAGAGACCCGGCGATCCACTTTCAAGAAAAGCCACGGGTCATCCCAGGAAACACAGTTTTACCTGCACACGTGGGTCACCCACGACCCACGAGTTGGCTGATGGTTCTGCATTTGGGGGAACCATATTGCTTTGAAAATAAGACAAAGGACAATACATGGAGTAGCAAGTACCTGTAGGAAGAGCTGGTCCTCTTTGTATCTAAGATTCTTTAACTCCAATTGCAGATCGGTTCCTCAGACATGTTCTGTCAGGGATACTAATAGAAATTGTCTTTCTGCAACTGACCGTCTTGCAGGTCAGCACTTCTGTCGTTTAGATTTCTAATGGACTCCTAGATGTCACAAAAGGTTTACATTCAGCTGCTGACCTGAAAGTGGGCTGTGGAAACCCGACCGATGGTGACACAGAAGAAAAATCTGTCTGCATCGGTAAAGCAACAACCTCTAGCGCTCAGTAACCTGTGGTACCGCCAGGGGTCAGAATGGACTCTATGGAACTGGATTTTGAGTTTTGTTTTTATTAGTCCAGCAGGGGTGGAGGTGGGGGGACAGAGGCGACAGAATGACAAGCCCCCTCTCTCCTCAGTTCAGAGCATTACCAAAAAAGACCTTAATAACGCAAAGAAAGAGTACAGTCAGAAATACGTCTCTCCACTCGGTAGGGTTGCTTTTCCACTCTGCTTTAGAGTGTGGGCAAGCACAATAGTATATTTTCTTAAATGGAGGCCTGTGATGACCTGCTAGAGTTTAATTACTAAGGTTACAAAGAAATAACGCTTTGGTTAAGGTATTACAAAGCATCAATTCATGATTTTAAAAATACCATGAAATGACATAATCAACCAGCTTACAGGTCAATGCAACCTTTAGTGATCATCTGTTCGTGCCTTATGCCTTCATAGAAACCAAGTATGATTAAAAGCATTGAAAGTTCCAAGCACTAAACCTTCTCGGCCAATTTCACCAAGCTAATAAACAAGTATTCATGGAATCAGACCTCATGTCTTCTCTACCTGGTACAATTCTTGTGTAGGATGAAAATCTAGCAAACCTTAAATCTTAAAAAGCAGATGAATGGTTTCCTGGGTCTGGGAGGGGTAAGGAGAAGAGGGACTGACTGACTGCTTAATGGGTGCAAGGCTTCTTTGGGGGGCAATTCTAATGTTCTAGACCTAGATAGTGGTTAATGGTTGCATAGCATTGTGAATATACTAAATGCCACTGAATTATATACTTTTAAATGCTAAAAATGATTAATTTTATATAATGTGAATTTTACTTCAATTAAGGACAGAAAATAACTTAAAAATAAGTATTATAGTTGAGGTCATAATACAAGACTAACATATTGCAATGAACTGTTCATCTTTTCTTTACTTCCAATCAATTCCTTGGTGCCAGGAGCTATACCGTATGCATCCATGGCTCTCCATTACCCAGTCCTATGCCAAATAAATGCTACTGAATCCACAAAGCAACTAAGCAACCTTAATAATAAACATCTCCTGAAGTAGCACACATTTCTTTGATTGGGGAATTTATAAAATTACTGCAACTTTTAGTCTAGCCTAATTTATTTGGCAATTGGGTCATGGTTAATTGAGATAGAGCTCATTGACCACATTTTAGGGATTGTGTCCAAGAGATTTCCTAGCACAACGTCCTAGCCAGAGCAGATACCCATTCAATGCCTGTCTAAGGAGTGCTGGATGCAGCTTCTGGAACCCCAACAGAGAGCAAAGGGTGTTTCTACACCATGGCAGAATGACCGACCTGTCCACAGGACCAATGCAACAGCCAGTTTGAAGACTCTAGCCCTGTTATGTAACGAAAACAACCACTTGCCTGACAGTACTCAGGCTATCCTTAGAGTAGCCTGTCACTTACCACCCAGCCAGGGGAAGTGGTTGGGAGAAGCTCTGTGTTAGTCCAGGTAGACTAGAAAACTAAATCCAGGGATACTCATATGGATACAGGTAAGAGCTTTATATACAAGAGCAATTGATATCACATCCATAAGTCCAATATAGCCCATATGTCTGATACCAATCTATAAACTCCTCTTCAGACTCACACATGCAATGACACCGAATGTAGGAAGAATGTAGGTGGGAATTCTTGTGTATCCAGTGGTTCTGTAAGCATCTCAGCGCATGCATGGATCTCTGTGTGGCTCCTCCAGTTCCCAGGCTTCTAGCTGCATCAGGGTAGCTTCACGTGGCTTCGCATCAGAAATGTCTCCTAGGGAGTGAGCTAGTGTCTCGCCTCCACCAAGCTATTTTTCTCCTGAGCGCCTCCAAATAAGGTCATCCAGCTGCGACCTGATTGACGGCTAAACCCCACCCCTTCACTCATCAATCTCAAATTGACAACAGATACACAATGCCCAGTCTCTCCCTCATTCATTTGACCGACATACTGTGAGCCTCTGCTGTGTACCGGGCATAGCAGTGCTGAAGACAAACACCAATTAGCCTCTGCTTTTGTGGTGCTGACCGTCTAGCAATGTTGCCTGCCATGGACTGCCCGGCCCTCCCTACCAGAAGTGGGACCCCATAGGGGTCTCCTTCCTTCACTCATCTGAGAGTTCATGCATCATGACCAGCCATGTCTCCACCTTGACATTCACTAACCCAGTGATTGTGGAGCTGCTTCTGCATGCAAAGCATGAGAATTTTGAAAATTAATGAATTATTCCAGGAGGGGTAGGAACATTGAACAGGTACTAGTACCTGCTATGTATAGTACATTATTCTTAGAGTCCGCATATTCCTCATCCCAGCTCATTGCACAATGACAGTGTGCAGGAGTGTGCTTACTCCCATCTCAGAGATGAGGAAACTGAGCCTGTAAGACACATTGTCTCATTTGATGAGGGGTTTTTCTCCTTCACATTGTCCTTAAAACTGGCAAGGAGCAATGAACTTTATTCTCTTGATGGCCGAACAAAACAATGTCAAAGTACTTACTGAATAATACTTTAGATTTTTTCAAAGTCGGCATGATATTTGATAGAAATGCACTAGGGAATATGTCAGTGTTTTTAAAACCCTTCATTTTTTCCCTAGAAATATAATAAATGTACATTTTCATGTTAAAATAAAAATACTTTTAAGTTATGCTTTTTAACCCCAGCATGATGGATAAGAGATCTAATGCAACACCGAGATGGGCAAAAGAAAGGTTGCGCAAGCATTTATTATCCGGAAGAAATGGCAGAGGAGACCAAGAGGCAGATGTCCTCTGTGATAAACATGAAGCCTTATTTTTATCTCCTTTATTGAAAATGTCAGTCACCAATGAACCTTTATTATTAGAGAAAAGCAGTATTAAGGTTTATTATGTAAGACCATGAAACAGACTTATATTCCTGTAAAGAGTTACAGTTTCTGAAACTCACAAGGGCAGTTCTTCTCCACTCATAGGGTCATATGAGTCAGAATTGACTCGGCTGTAGTAAGACTGTTTGGCTTTATCCTACATATACATGCACACCCATAGAGGAATGTCTTCACTGATGGAGAATGGTAGTAGCAGTTAATCTGAGTAAGTAATCAGATTGTAAGGTTATCTTTAAGGTTATTGAACACTATATACTACAAATGGAGCTTATGCATTGGGATTTTTTTTGTGTGCAGGGATTGGCATTAGGCCACAAAGCAAGTTACAATAAATTACAAAGGGAACAAATAGTAAAGCTACACCATCTAAACATAATTCAAGACGTCTAAAAGTGAATATAAGATGCTAGCCAGTCTGATGCTTCCTCACTCTTTCCTAAGGCTGCCTCCTCACTGGACCACTAGAAAACGTTTCTAAGAACTATGACAAAGCAAAGAACCACACCGAGGATATTTTGTATTAAAACGAGTGGAAAACCCAAAGGGTCCCTGGGGCAGTCCAGAGCCACTGATTCTTGAAGAGGCAAAGGGCAAAGCAATCAACATGAAATTACTCTCTTAATTCAAGAAGTTAGAAAAAATAACACAAAGAGAAAAAACACATATTAGAAAATAAGAAACAATGGAACCATTTGGAAAATGGAAATAAAGAGAAAAATAATAGGTTAAATCAAAGCATCTCATACCAGATTTTTTTAAGTAACAAAATATAAAAACTTGGAGAAAAATCTCATTCAGAAGAAATCTCATTCAGAGAGAAAGGAGATGCATTTATCATATTAGGCGGAAGTAGAAGATAGAACAGATTCCAGGGTGTTTAATGTTACTGATGAAATCGACAAATACACAAGAGAGTAAGATGTACTCAAAAAGGTGTAAGGCCTAACCGATGTAATGGGAATATGCGGTGATTTCCCCCTAACCATGATTAAGGGAGGGAATAAACTGGTTATCAAATCTAGAGGAGTAGAGTGTTGACTACGGATATTCTAAATGTTTTTCCTGGCTTGAATGGTTAAAACCTTGTAGGTTGATCTCCCCTCTGATACACTTTGGACCTGATCTGGTTTTCAATTTTCTCTGTGTCTGTGTGTTTTGGGGTTTAGCTCTCATGTGTTTTGTCACTCTGGGTAGCCTTCTTGAATCTTTGTTGTATGTTTTCCTGTTTTTCAGTATATGAAACCTAGGCTATATGAACCTATAGAGACAACAGTCGAATATGGGCTGCCTCCTGAGGCTACAGTGGGGGAGGTGGGTCAAGGGGAGCTGATATCAAGGAGTTCAAAAAGGAAGAAACTGTTTTGAAACAGATTGTGGTAGCAATTGTACTATACTGCTAGGTGTGATTGAACTATGGAATGGTCTCTCTGGATTAGCTCCCAATGAAACGGTCTTTAAAAAGTAAGAAACAACCACCTACAAGAGAATGGAAATATAGCAAAGAATTTCCTCTAAAATGTTTCCAAAGCCAGATGTTTTTTCCATGAGAATTTTCACATTTTCAAGAAACAGGTAATTCCCATACTGTATAAACTCTGTTTCAACTCATAGGAACAGATGGAAAGTTTTCAAATTAATTTTGAAGAGCTAGTGTAATCTTGAAAGCAGTATCTTATCAGAAAAAGAAAACAATTCATAGCAAGACCAATCTCAATTTAAAAAGAGGATAGTTTATAAAAATAAAATTTAATAAAAGAAAGAAAATACTTTCTTATACCTAGTTCTAGAAAATGTCAGCAATGAAATGTAGTCATATATAACATCCCATCAGTAGACCAAAAGGGAAAAAAAGAATCATTATCTCCAAAGAGGACCAATAGGAAATTGATAAAATGCAACATCCATGTCTCATGAATAGCAGTTATACCGTTTCCCAGTAAATTAGAAATAGAAGAATCTTTTCTTAATATGATTTACAATCGTCCTCTCAAACACCAGGGGGTACTGCTATTGCTTAGAACAGTTCAGCCGTGATCCTCCAGCTGTGGCTCCAGATCCTGCAAACACAGTGTCACCCGGGAGCTTGTTGTACTGCTTGTTGTGAGATGCCCTTACGCTGGTTCAGGCACATAGTGACCGGATGTACACAGGTCAAAACACCGCCCGGCCCTGTGCTATCCCCATAGTTACAGCCACTGACGTCAGTCAATCCATCTCCTTGAGGGCTTCCTCGTTTTCGCTGCCCCTTCACTTTATCGAGCATGGTGCCCTTCTCCAAGGACTGGTCTCTCCTGACAACATGTCCACAGTGTGTCAGACTTACGCTCACCATCCTTCCCTCTAAGGAGCATCCCGTCTCTGCTTCTTCCAAGATAGATTTGTTTTGTTTTTTAATTTTGGCAGTCCATGGTACTTTCGATAGTCTTCTCCAGCACCATAGTTCAAGCGCATCCATTGTCCCTCCGTCTTCTTTATTCAATGTCCAACTTTCATATGCATATGCAAAAATGGAAAATACTCTCGCTTGTCAGAGCTTGTTAGAGGTGCATATTCTCTATTCCAGTCAGCGTGAAGCAGAGACTCTGGGTATGGGACTCTTCACTTCGTGTTGTGAGAAAACCTTTCAGGAAAATGCTGTCCTAGAACTGGCTCTTCCTGGCTCCCACAAGAGGCTGACAATTAAAATTCTAGAAACCAGTGGTTAAATGCAGTCAGCATTCAAAAACGAGCTGTTGACTTGTAAGCTTGGCACCAAGGTAGCAGTTCAAACCCACCAAGCTCTCTGTGGCCAATGATGAGGCAATCTGCTCCCAGATCACTGTGGGCCAGAATTGGCTCCACGGCAGTGGGTATTGTTTATGATTTAGACAGTGTGAGAAGAGAGAGACGAGAAATAAAAGCTAGGACTCTAGGTGAGAGGAGAGAAAAGAACTGGAATTGGTGTTGTTTTTAGGTTCAGTTAAGTCAGATCCGACAGAACAAAACACTGCCGACTTTTTGCAAGTATTGTTATGTTTGAGTCCACATGTCAGGCCTCATGTCAATCCATCTCCTTGAGGATCTTCTGGCCTTTCACATGACCAAGCATGGTATCCTTTTCCAGGACTAGGCACACCTGATAACCTGCCCAAAGTGTATGTAACTCGGTCTGTGCATCCTTGATCCTAAAGAGCATCTGGCAGTCCTTCGTCCAAGACACATCGTTTTGTTCCTTTGACAACTCATGTACTTTAAATATTGCTCTCCAGAACCATAATTCAAGCACATCAATTCTTCTCCAGTCTTCCTTAATTATTGTCCAACTTTCACAAGCATATGAGGCAAATTAAAGCATCCTACCTTGGTTCAGGCATACCTTAGTCTTCAAAGCAACATTCTTGCTCTTTATGATTTAAAAATGACTATGTTTTCTGCAATGAAAATCTAAGACAACTGAAACTATAAGAATGAACTATCTAAGAACTAAAACTAGCTAATCAACTGGAAAGTATAAGAATTAACAAGGAAGCTCAATAAAATGATCACACTCAAAAGAAATAATAAATAAAACACAATAAAGTCTGTGTTTATAATGGAAAACTATAAAAATCAAATGAAAAAATTTCAATATTGGAAACCACAAAAATATGGTATAAATACTTGCACATAAATGTTAAGAAATGTGCAAGACTTTCCTTACAGAGTTCAACAGTCATTAAAATTCTTGTAAATTGAGGATAAATGAAAAGCTTTAGAGATAATTCTTTTAAGAGCATATTAGTTTATTAATCTTTGAATGTATCTATAAATGTTTAGGGGAATATGCCAGAAGAGGAGCTCAGTAAATGGTGGCATATTCATTATAGGGTATTATGATAATGTTTCATGAGAAAATGTAACAACATGAGAAATACTCATCTAAAAGCAGGAAAAAAGTAAGTGCTCTGATTATATATGGATATGTGTGTGTGTGTAGACATATATTTTTCATCAACATATTAAAAATGTTTGTTCTGGGCATTGAATTTATAAGTGGCTTTATTCTCATTTCAATTTTCCCCCCTGATGCCTAACTTCTGTACTCTCAAAATTTTTAAGTAGCATTATTTGAATATGTTTCAGTGAACATACAATTTACTCATTTAAAAAAAATTGTGCAATCATCACCGTGATCAATTTCAGGACATCTTATTCCTGAATTTATTGTTGTTAGTCAATTTTAATATATTATTTTGTATGCCTAATTTGTATAATACACTATTACCATCATAATTACACTTTCAGCAAGAGAAGACACATTCCAGAGAAAATTTTTTGAATGATTTGTAGAATTAGAATTAAGGTCCAAACTCCAAGTTCACTACCATCAAGTAGATTCCAACTCTTATCAACCCGATCAAGCAGGAGGCACCAGCCCTAGGGGTTTCTGAGACTGTGACTCATCTTTCTCCCACAGAGCAACAGATAGTTTCAAATTGCTGGCCTTGCACTTGGCATAGCCCCTGTCCACCAGGGCATCTTGGAAATAAGGTAAGAGGTATAAAGTACACACACACACACACACACACACACACACACACACACTGCTTTGAACAACCTAAGTGAATCTCTCTCTCTCTCTCTCTCTCTCTCTCTCTCTCTCTCTCTCTCTCTCTCTCTCTCTCTCTTTTCCTGCCTCCATACTAAGTTACGAATGATTTTGGTCCTTTTTCGCACCTGGTACCACTCCACCCCTCTCTGAGAACATCCCCACTCGATGATAAAGAAGACAACCCCTAGGCTGGAATGCCCTGAGGTAAACCTTGCTCTGAACCAATTTTACCACTGCCTTCATGAATAATTTGTTGCCATCGAGTCAATTCTGACTCAGAGTGACCCTCTGGACAGAGTGGAATTGGCCCCTGTGGGTTTCAGAGGCTGTAAATCTTAACAGGAACAGAAAGCCTCGTCTTTCGCACATAGAACAGCTGGTGAGTCCAAACTGCTGACCTTGCAACCTAGCAGTCCAACACTTAACCTGCGGTGCCACCAGGCCGATAGGGTTGCATATTGCTTACTTTTGCTGGGTTTGGACCCTACATTTTTTTCATTGTCCAACCACGAGTTCTTTGGACTTGGGTCAGCAGGCTGTGTGATTGCCTACAGATCCTGGGAGGGTCAGTATGCTGCCTGCGTTGAAGGTAGTCTTCCATCCCTGCAGTCAGAAGCCTGCCAGGAGACCTGCCAATCTTGACATCATTAGGTCTTGCAGTCCCAAGAGCCAAAGGAAGTATGCAGCCTGACATCTGACCCACCAAGTTGGAATTGGCCTGTCTCTAGAATTATGTGAACCATTTCTTTGATATAAACCTCTCTCTCTCGTTAGATATATATATTTATTATATGTATAAATTACATCTATATAAAATTTCCCATGTAAAATAGTCAAGGACACCCCCCTACCCTCACACAAACACCCACACACAGGTTTACAACAACTTCAGACTCGATCTATAGATAGAGCGAGCCCTGGTGGAGTTGTCAGGTTATGTTGGACTGCTAACCACAGGTTGGTGGTTCAAAACCACAAGATGCTCCAAAGAAAAGATCAATGAGACGATTTGC
Organism: Tenrec ecaudatus; assembly: GCF_050624435.1. NCBI lineage: Eukaryota > Metazoa > Chordata > Mammalia > Afrosoricida > Tenrecidae > Tenrec > Tenrec ecaudatus. The sequence continues at coordinate 14,401,319 of NC_134539.1, forward strand.
TCCTATAGAAGTGTATAGCATCACAAACCCTATTTTGGACAGATGAAAGTCAGATTCTATTCAATGATAGTAGGTTTGTAGATAGACATATATAATTTTCACTGATTTTGCTTCTCTAGAGAACCCAGCCTAAGACAATCCATTTGCCTTGGACTTTCTAGAGCAGGGTCAGTAAAGTATAGCCTCGGGGCCATATGCAGCCCATTGACAATAAAGTTTTATTGGAACATAGCCAGGTTCATTTATTTGCACATCCCCTATCAATGCTTTCACGTTATAAGGGCAGAGTTGAGTAATTTTTGGCCTTACTGCAAAGCTGAAAATACTTACTGTTTGACATTTTACCAAGGCAAAGTTTGCTAGCCCCTGCTTTAGACAATCGTCACCAGAAATATTTATTTTCCTCCCCAGGAGAATTTGTTAACAAAGTAAGCTGTCACTTTTAGATGATGAATCTGATATTTTGAGGCTCCACCAGCTCAGCAAAGTGACCATAATGCAATCTACCCCAAAATAGTAAGAATCCGGCACAAAAAGGCTTTTAAGGGATGAAATAAATGTTAAAATCAGGCTTAGCAACAAAACCAAGGGGAGGCAATATCGGTGCCATGCTGAAAGGCAACGGAATAACTGCAAGAATAACAGAGACACATTCTAGAGCTGTTCCCTTTATACAGTGTTGATAAAATTTATTAATACCATATGTTAGTCGTATGGAGGGAGGCATGGTCTGACTATGAATTTTGGAATGTTACCAGCAAACTTGTAAGAGCCGGAGTCGCAGATTTGCTGAACTGCTCAGCTCTGTACAGGCTGTGGGTGAGGCTTTGAGGAGAAGAGGGGGGGAGAAGTCAAGCTGTTCTCTGAGAAACTTGAGTTGAGTGAGGCTGGACAGGACACGCTCTTGTCAGTCTCACTCTGCTCTACGTGTCAGCGTCCACATGGAAGGAAAGGCTGCCGCTTCCTTCATTAAAAACGAAGAACAAGAAGAGTTGGATAAATTGGATTTTAACAAAGAGCCATCTGATTGGCTGTCAAGCTAGCCAGCTGTGAGACTAACACGTCCATATTAACTAATGGGGACTCTTTGGGTACAACATCTTTCATTAAATCAGTACAGCCATGAAAGGGAAAGAAAGCTTTAGGGAAATCTCTCCCTGGGTCTAATTCTCCACCCACTTTTTTGCTGTGGCTTCCTTGTAGCTCGGGCAGGATGTCCTTGGTGCTTCAGTTCAAGCCAATGACTGTGGAATTAGGCCTTCATTGGTGTTTCATTTCTGACACCAAAAGTCAACCAGAATTCAATGGAGAGCAAGGGGTTGATGGGTCACAATCCCTAGTTAACTGGGCCCATCTCTCATGACCCATGGCTTATGATTTCAGAAGATTTATTTGATGAGCTATTTTCCCATTTCAGCCAAAATGGACCCCGTAAGTTGCTAACGTTGCAATTAAGTGCCCACGCATAGGGCAAGGCATTTTAATTACTGTGGCAGCGGCCTTAGCTCAAAGGCATCCCAGGCACATGGGAACAAAATGCTTCCCGAGTCATCCACCATGCTTGTAGATTTGACGCTGTACTAGGCTCTGCATTGGGAGACTGTGTCTTCTCAAAGCTGTGAGAAAGAATTTAAGTCTCTTTATTTCTCAAAAAATGCAGTTTTTGCACAAGCATCTATAGTCCTAAACGGTGTGTCCGTGTCATCCCGCATCGTGGCTGGACATCCGTTTCTGTCCTTGGTTTTCTTTTCTTCCCTCCTCCTGTTTCCTTGGAAAACTCCGGGGCTTGAGTTATTGTAGCATAATTCATGGCCAGATGCTGTCGGGGTACTTGGCCTTCAGGTTTGTGCCAAGCTACACCAAAGGCATGAGTTATTACACACTAATTCACATCATGTCATGTCTTATTGCTTAATTAACTTTCCTATCAGGGTAAGGCACTTTTGCATCAGCAAATGCAAGGCCCTCATATGACTTAAAAGCGTTCCTTGATTACATGATGGGGGTGGGGGGGTGGTCAAGAAGTCTGTGGGGCAATTCATTAAAGGTGGGTTGAATCTCGGGCTGGAACAAAAACCATCATCCTTTGTATAAATAGAGTGTGGAAACTGCTCTCTAGATGCGGCGGTAACTGAGTCAGGATTGCTAATCTTCATGTCGTAGTAAGAAGAGCCAGCCACTTCCTGGCCTGGGTACCAATAAAGGAATATGGAATTAGTTTATTTTTGTTATTGTTGTTTTTCTTGTCCAATCACATAGCTGTTCCAATTTCCAAACATCTGGTATCTCGGGGGGGTGTGTGTGTGTGTGTGTGTGTGTGTGTGTGTGTGTGTGTGTGTGTGTGTGTGTGTGTGTGTGTGTGTGTGTGTGTGTGTGTGTCTGGTTTTAGGTTTGCAGGTGTAATCGCAAGGGATATAACATCTGTAGTATGCCTTGGAAAATGGAGAGACGTATATGCACACCTGGCAGATGATTTCAGCTGCCACAAAGTAACAACTGTCACAGCGTTTATTACAGAGGCTCAGAAACTCACTAAGTGGGAGTCTCTAGTTTATGAATTAGCAGGTTGGCTGAGTGGCATGGCTCATGAGCAGACTCTCTTTCTGGGTCAAAAGCGAAGTTCACGTTTATTTTTGGATCCTCTGACTCACCTAACTTGCTGCTCCTCAGGAAAATACCCATCAGTTCCCCCCGCCCCAGCACATAGGACTAGTTCCATCTTCCACTCTGTGGACAATGCTGATCCAGGAACAATGGGGGCAGAGAAGGTGGATCGTTCCTCTTCTCAGCCACCATCAGGAGAAAGCTGAGGGCTGAGGCAAGCCAGTGGGTCAGTCACAGGGAGACCAGGCCACACTCAAGGGTCCTTCCTTGACCAACTGTGAGCAATGGCATGAGTTAGGAGTACAGTTCCCATTAGTCACCGGGACAGCCTTCACCTTCAGGGATAAGAACATCAATATTCTATTCATCATGACATTATCCCTGGTCAGAATAGCTTAGGGGGAGGAACATGGAATTGGATAGACTTTTATCTTACCCTTTAAACAACCACTTGTTGACTGAGTCTTTGGGCCAATTTTGTTTTCATGTCTTTAAAGCTCGTTTTCTCCAGCCAACATACATAGGGGGACTAATGACCATTTTTCAGGGCCCTGAGTGCCAAAATAATAAGATATGTATTTGAAGTACATAGAGAAATCAGATGTCCTTATTAAAACGACCAAGAATCTCCAATAAAAGAGCATACATGTTTTCCTGTAAGTTATTTTGCCAGGTATACGCCGGAAAAGTGGATTATGACCAGTGCTGTCTATCAACCTGAATAATTAGGAGCAAACAGCTTTGTGCTACGAACAAGCAACACAGGCACCGTGAACCAAGAAGAGCTTGTTGGAAAGGCAGAGTCCCCTTTGCACACCCCCCAATATTGGTAAGTTAGGGATACCAGGTCGCGGGCCAGTGGGGAAGACTTCCTAAGGTTGAGCTCCAAGAAAAGAGGCCGTGTCCACCTTGCGGAAGAGGTCAAGAGTGGTTTCATTTCCTGGAAAGGGTCAGAGTTCTGTGAACGAAGGAAAGGCAAACCAAACCAAACCAAAAATGCTGACACTGAAAGACCAAGGGCTTATTAGGCTCCTTAGTGATGAAAACTCTGGCCGAGAATCTTCTCATTCCTCAGGTAGATCAGAAATAAGCCTCCTTCCAGTTAAATACTTCTTCCAGAAGGCCACACCTTCGATGATCTCCTAGCACTTTAGCATGACTGCTTACTTTCAAATGGTGTCTTCCAAGCAGCATCTTATGAGAGGACGGATTTTGATGGGAGGGAGGTACTGAAAGAGGAATGCCTTTTCCATCCAAATTATACTTTTTAAGCTCCATCTCTTTCTCCCTGAAAGGAAGCAACTTCTGGGAAACTAGGATTTCTGGCTGCCGAGAGCAGATACATTCAGTTTATAGATTTATCCCTTGGGAATATGGAGGGTGAAGTCAAGCAGAAAAGGGCAGCTGCTTCGGAGGAGACAGCCAAGGAGACGTGAAATCAAAGAAATGTCTAAACCTAGCGGCTGAGACAACCGGGAAGGAAGTCAGCTGGGCTGTGGGGTAGAGGAGGCAAAGGGTAGTAAGCAATCAAGAAGTGAGACCTGCGTGCCCAAGACCAACAAGCTTACCCAGCAATTCATTTTTAATGACAAATCCTGTAACCTTCCACAGTCACAGCCAGACCCAGTAGTCCTACAGGTGACAGCTGGCTGTCCAGGAAACTACAACAGGAAGAATGTTCTGGAGCGTTCTCTGTCCTGAGGCCTGCCTGCGAGAGAGCTTCCAGAGGGACCCTGAGGAGTAGAGTTCCTAGACATGAAGGATAAGGTGGTGTGGAGGGAGAAGATGCAAAAAGTTCAAATAGGAGTTTAAAAGTCGGTATAGACTAATAACTGATTTACTCATTTTAAAAATAAATTAGCCAGACGTGAAAGCCCGTGGGTGTAAAGTTGCTGTTTAATGACCAAGCCTGGTTCATTTTGTCAGCCAACCTGAATATCAGCCAAGGCACCTAATTTTACCACAAAAATGGCATTAAAATTGTACAGAACAACTCAGCTTATAGATGGTATGTCCAAAAAAGTAGAAGAGCACATGATCTCACTGGCTTCCTTCTCAGGTGGCTGAGAATAAGTAAGTAGAGAAAGAGGAAAACTTTGCGGGAGGGGTGAGACTCTCGCTCTACCAGGATCTCCTTCCCGCTCACTGAGAGGGCTGGGTTCTTCCTGGTGATGAGAAGACTGGCATTGGTGTCAAGGAAGGATGGCTGCTGCGTGTGAGGGCCTCAGAAACCCTTAGCTGACAGACACCTGCCACCTCTCAAATATCCCCACCGGTTAGGAAACTTGACCTTTACCCCAAAAGGCCGTGGTCTATGTGTGAATGTGTCAACACATATGTGCAAGAGAAAATGTGGCCCCTCACATATATGATCACTCTCTGAAACTCAATGACAAAAATACACAGCACACGTTGCCCACACCCTCGGACAGGAGTCCTTAGCAAAGGGAGGGGAGAGCCAGCCGCTCATCCATTGCCCAGTGGCCCTGAAGCAGGGCCCACATTCCAGGGATGAGTCAGCCCTGTCCTCACAGCAGCTGTTGCCTCCCAAGCTCAGCTCTAACCTCACATTGTCCTTACTTCAGCAGCTGATCAACACCTCAGGTCCTCTCAGATGGGGATGGGGCTGGGAGCAGGGAGCATCCAGCTCCTTCTTGAAGTGACAGCACCTGTGCCTCTTTCTCTTCTGGCTCTGCCCCCATGTTCTACCTGCACCCCAAAGCTGCTCACGCAGCCATCTCTACCCTCTCTTCGAAGCAAGTCCTGTCCAAGTTTCTGACCACAGCTGACCCCCAACAGTGTAGTTGGTAGGTCAGAGAAGGATCTAAAACAGCTGCATCATTCAAGACAGGGTGAAAGAAGGAAGTATCAAATCCAGGGTTCAACAGAGAGGTATTTTCAAATGCATCTTGGTGGTGATCTGTAGGTATCTTTGCATTGACGATGTGTGTGGTCATGTGAGGGTATGTGTGTGCATATCTGGTGATGAAGGATATCAGTGGAGGATAAGATGATGAAAATGTGTGCCATTGGCATTGATGTAATGTGTGTGCATTAGCTGTGTCTTTTGAACATTTGGCAAGCCAGATTAAGTATAGCTGTATCTATCTAGAATATATATCTATATACAGCTAGAGTATAGCTCTATATATCTAAAGTATTATGATTTACTCAAATACCTTGTCTATATGGTCTCGACATGTGAAGTGAGCAATTTCAAGAACATGCAAAGCTTCACTCACATAGAACAGAACATTTTTTGCTTAGCCAAAGTCTTCAAGTATAGCTCAGAGATTCCGGAAGCCCACTGTCTAAAGCTGCCCTTGAAGCTGAAGTTTCTCCAGAAGCTCTGCTTTATTAGAAGTCAGATGCCCAGACACCGGATGGCACCAGCCGCATGACTGTGCATGGCAGGGCATACAAGCTGCCAACAGACATCCGTACGCACCCCGTTTCCCTACCAGCATCTGGCCCTGAACACCTCCACTTCTCCTCGCTCACCACCGCACAGCTGAAATCAGGGAGCCCCCAGCGTGAGTCCTGGCATCTCGCATGGTGCTCATTTCTAGGGGATATCCACACTGGGTCTCCTCTTAGACTGCCAGCCCCACTAGTTGATTGCATTTTCGATTCAAAGCTTTTGATTTTTTAAAAAAATCATTTTATTAGGGGCTCATACAACTCTTATCACAATCCATACATACATCAGTTGTGTAAAGCACATTTGTACATTCATTGGCCTCATCATTCTCAAAATATTTGCTCTCCACTGAAGCCCCTGGCATCAGGTCCTCATTTTTCCCTCCCTCCCCACTTTCCTCTCCCTCATGAATCTTTGATAATTTATAAATTATTATTTTGTCATATCTTGCTCTGTCCCACATCTCCCTTCCCCCACTTTTCTGTTGTATGTCCCCCAGGGAAGAGGTCACATGTAGATCCTTGAAATCGGTTCCCCCTTTCCAACCCACCCTCTCTATTCCCTCCCAGTATCGCCACTCACACCACAGGTCCTGAGGGGATCGTCCACCCTGGATTCCCTGTGTTTCCAGTTCCCACCTGTACCAGTGTACATCCTCTGGTCCAGCCAGACTTGCAAGGTAGGATTGGGATCATGATAGTGGCGGGGGTGTGTGTGTGTGTGTGTGTGTGTGAAGGAGCAATCATTTAGGAACTAGAGGAAAGTTGTATTTTTCATCGTTGCTACATCGCACCCTGACTACCTCGTCTCCTGCCTGAGACTCTTCTGTAAGGGGATGTCCAGTGGCCTACAAATGGGCTTTGGGTCTCCACTCTGCACTCCCTTACCTCATTCACTATGGTAAGATTTTTTGTTCTGATGATGCCTGATACCGGATCCCTTCACACCTTGTGATCCCACAGGCTGATAAGCTTCTTTAATGTGGGCTTTGTTGCTTCTGAGCTAGATGGCCGCTTGTTTGTCTTCAAGCCTTTAAGACCCCAGACACTATATCTTTTGATAGCCGGGCACCATCAGCTTTCTTCACATTTGGTTATTCACCAGCTTTGTCTTCAGCGAAGGGAAGGTGAGCATCATAGAATGCCAATTTAATAAAGAAAGTATTCTTTCATTGAGGGAGTACTTGAGTGGAGGCCCAATGTCCTTCTGCTACCTTAATACTAAATCTATAAATATATGCACATAGATCTATTTCCCCATCCTCTTATGTAAATGTATTTTCATATGTATATGTCTTTATCTAGACCTCTATAAATACCCTTTGCCTCCCAGCTCTTTCCTCTATTTCCTTGGACTTTCCTCCTGTCCCACTATCATGCTCAGTTCCCACCAGGGTTTCAGTAATCCTCTTGGTTACATTACCCTTGATCATGCCCTACCCGGACTCCCACACCCTCCTCACCACCGATTTGGATCAGTCGTTGTTCCCTTGTCCCTGGGTTTGTTAACATCACTACCACTACCAAAGTGGTGCCCTCTAGGTTTGGGCAAGCAGCGATTGTCCTACCAGGCAGGCAGGCAAAAATTCAAAGCCAAATTCGTGCTATGCCCAGCTTTTCTGTTTGCTTTAGTTAATTTGCTAATTTAGTTAATTCAGTTAAGTTTGCTTATGGGTTAATGCAATGGGTACATTGTTTGACTGGCAAAAGGGGAATAACCCTATTCTCTTTCCCCAAATCTTTAGGGGATACCAGAAACAGTTGCTAGTAACAAGTGACCTAGGCATGTTAGGCTTTCTCGTAATCTTTTTTTAAAAACATTTTATTAGGGGCTCATACAACTCTTATCACAATCTGTACATATACATACATCAATTGTATAAATCACATCTGTACATTCTTTCCCTCATCATTTTCAAAGCATTTGCTCTCCACTTAAGCCCCTTGCATCAGGTCCTCTTTTTTTCCCCCTCCCTCCCCACTCCCCCTCCCTCATGAGCCCTTGATAATTCATAGATTATTATTTTGTCATATCTTGCCCTACCCGGCGTCTCCCTTCACCCCCTTTTCTGTTGTCCGTCCCCCAGGGAGGAGGTCACATGTAGATCCTTATAATCAGTTCCCCCTTTCCAAACCACTCACCCTCTACCCTCCCAGTATCACCCCTCACACCCTGGTTCTGAAGGTATCATCCACCCTGGATTCCCTGTGCCTCCAGCTCCTATATGCACCAGTGTACAACCTCTGCTCTATCCAAACTTGCAAGGTAGAATTCGGATCATGGGTGTGGGGGGGTCTCATAATCTTACCTCACCATCATTTCAGTCTAACACATGACTGTTGAATATTTTCAGCAGCAAAGCCACCTTCAGTCCCATCATGAGAAAGTGACAATGAAGGTCTAGATTAAGACTTCAGTGCAGTTTACTATCCTCCCATGTGAAAGGTCAGAGCAAGTCAGTGCCAAGAGTGGCATTGTTGTTTTTGTTAGGTGCCACCAAGATGGTTCCAACTCATAGTGATGTTATGCACAACAGAGCAGAACTGCCCAGTCCTATGCCACCCTCTCAAATGTGGCAGCATAAAAGGTATCTATTCCCCATTCCTATGGAATACATTAATTAAATTAAACACAATAAGCCGACAAGTGAATCATCTCTCAGTGGAGACCTCAAACCTGTATCATAACCCAAAATTCACTTGTAACTTTCCAACCTGTTTATTCAACATTTCCATCTGTAGGATAGCCGCAGTGTCTCCAAACAAGAAATTTAAAATATAACCATCATCTTTTCCCCAAACTTGCTCTTCCTGTATTATCTCCTAACTCATAAAAATAACTGTCCACCCTACCCAGTGGTTAAAATTAAAATCCCCTGGTTTACCTTGACCATTCTCATTGCCCCCAAGGGCAACCGAATACCAACTGAGGTTGTCTTTGCCTCCACTTTTTTCAGCCTCGACATCGTTTCCCACAAGTAGCATTGTATCAACTTCCAGTGTGGTCTCCTGGAATGTTTTTAAACTATTTCAGCTTAAAACAAAATTATCAAAATTAAAAAGTTGATCCTCCCATTTTGCTATCACGGCCCTTACGACGCAATCCACGTCACCTTCCTGAGTCATGTGGCAGCTCCACATCTGGCCCCTGGTTATTTTCTACCGTCATGTCCGTTTTCCCCCTTGCTTTAGCTTCACACACAGCACCACCCACCTACACGTAAATCACAGTTCTTTCCATCATTGCTGATTTTGTCTATTTTGTTGTGTCTACCATCCTTACTCTTGCTTTTACCAATTACCGTCTAACCATTCTCTTGATCTCAAATTAGAAATGACTTCCACAGGAAAGCTTTTGGGCCTTCCTCTGTGGGTGTTTTAGATGCTTCTATGACCACCAGCTCTTTATAGACCTATGTCTCTCTGGAGACTGAGAGTTTCTTGAGAGTAAGATTGGTATTCTACTCAGTCTCATTTCTCTAAGACACAGTACCGTGTCTATAATGGAGAAAGTGCTCAAAGGTGTTTTTGAATGAAAAATTAGTGAATGAATCAGCAGAAAAAGGAAATAGGAAAAGCAGGTCATAATGGGAAAAGGAAGCAAGCTTAGCCACAATGTATATTGTCATTTTCTCTTTCTTGGGAAACACTGCATACTCACTGTTTTTACACCTTTGTTCTTACTTCTCCTTTGCCCTTCAGTAGTTGCCTAACTCTTATACACCCACAATTATTTCTTCTCTCAACTCCTTTGAAACATGCACATTTTAAAATATGGTATTCGGGTGACCTTATAATTTCTTTAATATTTTCACTTGAATACATTTATTTCTCTATCTTGAGGTAAGATTAATATTTCACATTTAACATAAAGGTATTTTACTTTTGTCATCAAACCTATCATACCCTTATTACTTAGTGACATGCTGGGAAAATGCCTGTTGATGAATTAACAATACTAGCAGTCATCCATTTCTTTCGATTTAATAACCACCCTGATGAACTTTTCATGGTCATTTCATTTCCCATCTAAGAGTGAAGCAGGGACCCCAACAACCCGAGGGGGAGCCAATTACAGGGATCTACATATAACCTCCTCTCTGGGGGATGGACAACAGAAAAGTGGGTGAAGGGAGACATCGGACAGTATAAGATATGACAAAATAATAATTTATAAAGTATCAAGGGTTCATGAGGGAAGGGGGAGCAGGGAGGGAGGGGGAAAATGAGGAGCTGATGCCAGGGGCTTAAGTGGAGAGTAAATGTTTTGATTATGATTAGTACAAAGAGTGTACAAATGTGCCTTACACAATGGATGTATATGTATGGATTGTGATAAGAGTTGTATGAGCCCACAATAAAATGATTAAAAAAAAACTAAAATTTTCATGGTAGCCATACCACTTTCAATCCAAGCATCCAACTGAAAAATCCATTTCTTCAAGACACAGTTATGATAGGGAACGTATGTACAAACAAGGAGCCCTGGAGGCATAGTGGTTATCGGTTGGGCTGCTAACTTCAAGGTTAGCTGTTCAAAAACATCGGGCACTCCTTGAGAAAGACCAGGCTTTCAGCTCCAGTAAAGAATTACAATCCCAAAACCTTACAGGGGAGGTTCCACTCTCTCCTACAAGGTGGCAGAGTCCGAACCAATTCCAGGGCAGATGAGTCTGGGTTTCTGGTGTTGAGACCAGGGAGGTGCCCTTGTGCACCAACCACAAGCCCAGCAGTGTCGGCCCACTGGAGTTGACTCACTGGCTGCATTGCGTCCTAAATAGGGATAAGGCAATTCTACAAAAAATTCAATTCTGTTTTTAATAAAAACGAAAAGTGTAGAAATTTGGGAAGATGATTTAAGATGTGCTAGGTGTCAAACTAACCAAAACGATTCCAGATTTATACATGGCCTTTATTGCCATTCATGCTGTCTCAGGTATCCTTGAGCTTCCAAGAGAATCTGTCTCCATGAGACAATGGTTTCAGTTTGTTTTAATGCTGATAATTTTCTATCATTTCTTCCATCACATAGTTAAGCGACACAAGCCATAATGATTGTTTTTTGAAAAACCACCTTTACACTTTGGGTTTGTTTTGAGAAAAGGAATTTATTCTCATATATATATATATATATATATATAGATAGATAGATAGATAGAGAGAGAGAGAGAGAGAGAGAATCATTGATGGCTGAAAGCAGAGAGGCAGTCACTTGTCACAATCTAGTTGGCTTTGGTCTCCATGCCTGATGCTCAGAACTGACTTTGACATAAGGAAACTGGCCTGATATTGTTTTGTTTTGTTAAAGGCTGTCCACATGCATGTCCCTGGCAGGTGATAGTCTCCTTTGTGGAACTGCAGATCGTGCAGTAGCTCCTTTCACAATCCTGGCTGACAAGTCCCCCCCGGGTTCATACTGGCATGACACAGCCATCTATCCAATCCGGGGTGTGGCAGGATTATGTTGCCTGAGACCAGGTTTCTGCTAAGCTTCCTCAGGCCCCTGCTTGCCAACCAAACACTTTGTAGGCTCAGAAAGAAATGTTCCAAGCACTAAGAGATAGACAGCAGTCATTGCCCCGAAATTATAACAAAGAGCATGCCATTAAAAATGTCTCTAGCTGGCTTATGGATAATGCGGGGCAATTAGCAATCAATTGGCATTTTAATGGCCCAGGATACAGAAGGAATGATAAGAGCAAATTTTATCATTTGTTGTTTTAAAGAAAAAAATAGAAATAGTCTCCCTAAGCTGCTCTCTAAAGCTGAACTTTTAAATTGTCTCAAGGCTAGATGTGAAACATCTAACAAATAACCACGTGCGTTTCCATGCACCTAGCTGGCAATGCAAGAGGAAAGCACAGGGATTACATAAATTCCAGGATAACGTGATATGCAGAGACATGTCATGTTTGCTTCTGTTAATTCAATTCCTGTGGAGGCTGGTATAAAGCAGGCACTCAATAAACACTTGCTGAATGGAGCAATTGTTTGACAGGTCCACTTTCCAAATTTCCCAGGGACATAATGGATTAGCACAGCCCCATTCTAGGTTATCAGAGCTTCAAAAACTCATAGAGATGCCCAGTTTAATCCAACCTTGTGACAGTTTATGTGGTTCTTCATATAACCATAGGAGTTTTCTTCAAATGTTGGAACTTTTATTCATACAAAACTGAGAGCTTTCCTCTTTGGGGGATCTTGGGACTGAAAGTCCTGATGAGTCTGCTAGTTAGACCACAACTCATACCTGATTAGCAAGTAAAGTTTAAGAAAGACTTGCTAAGACACTTGATTGACTGAAGAGAAAACCTTTCCAGAAAATATATTCATTTTAAAAGCTTATCATTATTCACATGACGCTAACTAAAATAATTAATAAAACTAATCTTTGTAATGAAAAAAACATGGGTTAAAAACTATTTTCTCTTTATCAAAATGGCAGTTAAATCATTCTCACTGAATTGATAAAGATCTTTTGATGGACATCTAGAAGACCAGAATAGATCTCGATCTGTCTGGCAATAATCTAGAGGATTGAAATTTTCCTATTAAGTTAAAATCTTAATTTTAACAAGTTTTAAGTTCTATAAATATAATAAGACCATAGCAGCACAATAATCAGTGACTTCTTCCTTGTAAATATTTTCTGGATTAAGAACCTTAGATAAGCTATTGGTTTTAATTGACCTGATTTGTACAGACTAGGAGAAAGAATCCTAATGTTAAAATCAGGAGACTAGGATTTGGATTCTGATTTGGCCTTTAACCATCTACACAGATTTGAATTTTTCTTAATTTCCCTGAGACTTACTAGGAGATAGCAAAATAAGAGAATCAGATAGCCTAATGATATGAAACCTTATCAATAACATACCATTACTGCTCAATGTGCGTGTGTTGGCTAAATCAATGAACAAATACATCAATCAATGACTAAAACCTTTGATTTACCTTCAGAAAAGCATGTGTAAATGTCTTGCCCCAGGGCTGACCCATTACCACTGGCCCCCTTGCCACAGCCGGCATGTAATCGTCAAAATCGCAGCCAAGTTGGTCAGTTCCAGAAGTTGCCTCAAAGATTCTGGACACAGCACAATTAAGTGACCCACACAGTTATGAAATCCATGACTTTTACTTCATTAACATCATTTTCTAATCAGCTAGGTTAATCTTAACTCAGAAAAAATTTTTATTGTCATATAAATCATTTTCTGGATTTGATTGGTAAACTGAGATCTTTCACCTCTGCAAGTGAACTCAATTGCTTTCAGATGACACTAAGTTTCATAACTGTGAACTGGCCCTATAAAGTTTATGAAATATTAATATGGTGTTTTATACAGAAATTAATACCAATTTTTCACTTTATAGGTTTTCAGGGAAAGGCTCACTCTACCAGATTGTGGAGGTCTTTTTGGAGTTTGAATCCGAGTGTATTAAAATAGGTCACTTTTATTTCATTTTGGTAATAATAGAGCTAGCTATACTAAGAAATCAGTGCAATTCAGCTCCAAATGAAGATGGCGTTTCAATTGCAAACAACAAATATATTATCTGTGTGTGCCACAACGCCCCTCCCATCTGTTACTCATAGTGTGGTAGCTTGTGTGCTATGGCAATGCTGCAACCCATTCTGTGTGTTTTTGAGATACCAGCAGGCTCACTCTCAGTAGACATGTTTCAGTGGACCTGCTATAAGAGGCTAGGAAGAAAGGGAAATATAATTCTGAATAACAGAAAAATAAATCCCATTGGATCACAGATCAGATACACTAATGGTCACGTGGATGACATTGCTTGATTGTGTTGATGTCACCAGAGGAGCCCTGGGGCATACTAGTTATTTGTTAGGCTGCTAAGCTTAAGGTCAGAAGTTTGAAACCACCCGCCTCTCCTCAGAAGAAGATAAGGCTTTCTACTCCCATGAGGATACAGCCTTGGCTCCCCCTGGGGACAATTCTAACCCATGCAATCGGTTGTTATGAGTTGGCAGTAACACGGGGTTTTTTTGTTGTTGTTTGTTTTGTTTTGTGGGGGAACCAAGGCTCACTACAAGGCAGCTAACAACAACAACAACAATTCAGTTTGGGGTCAGGAAAGAAGCAGGGTCTCTTTGTGAAGCAATCTAGGCTCAGGCAACTCCAGGGCTTCTCTTTATGTTTATGGGAAAGAATCCCCATTTCCTAAATCAGAAAAGACAGAACAATCCCCACTCCAATTTTACTTAAATTAAAAAAAACATTATAATGTATAGGACCCAGTTAATGTAGCTGGTTCATAATACACTATAGTGTACTGTACTTTCCTCTTCTGATGGACCCCCCATTAGATTCACTGGGAAAGTGACAAGTGCTGAGACGATTTAGCCCTTGGTTGCTGGTTCTTCTTTAGTTTCCTCAACTGCTGACTTGTTTGCATTTGAGGCATAGGAGAGGAGCCACTCGTCATTGCTTGGAAAATATGTATCTATTTTTATGCAAATAATCTGTAAAATAAATTTTAAAGAACTCTTATTTAGACTTACTTGTAATTATTCTTATTTCATTTCCTATGTTTTGCCAGGGTAAAATAAAATTTTTTTATAGCTACTAAGTTTATTTATTTGTTGTTATTTGTGCTTTATTGATGGTGAAGGGCATAACAAACTATGGATAGCCTGGAGAAGCACAGGAATGCCAGAGCACTTCATTGTGGTTGTGTGGACCTTGTACAAATATCAAGAGGCAGTTGTGCAAACAAGATAAGAGAACGCTGCATGTGTGAAAGTCAGGAAAGGCGTGCACCAGGGTTGTATCCTCTCACCATGCTTATTCAATCTGTATGTTGAGGAAATAGAGGAACTGGATTATATGAAGAAGAATGTGACATCAGGATTGCAGGAAAGATTATTAACTACTTGCCAGATGCAGATGACACAACCTTGCTTGCTAAAGATGAGGGAAATTTGAAACCCATTCAGAAGAAGATCAAGGATTGCAGTCTTCAGTATGCACCACGGCTCAATGTAAAGAAGACCCAAATCCTCACAACGGAACTAGGTAGCATCATGCTAAATGGAGAAAAGATTAAATTTCCAAGGATTTTATCTTGCTTGCATCCACAACCAATGCGCTTGGAAACAGCAGTCATGAGATCAAAAGATGCATTGTAATGCTCAAATAAGCTGCACAAGACCTCACTAGAGTATTGAAAATCAAGGTTGGTACTTCGAGGACTAAGGTGCACCAGACCCAAGCCATGGTATTTTCAATCCCTCACATACACGTGAACATTGGACACTGAGTAAGGAAGTATGAAGAAGAATGGACCATTTGAATTGTGGTGCTGGCTAAGAGTATAGAAAATCGCACAGACTTCTCAAAGAGCAGACACATCTGTCTTGGAAGATGTGAGGCCAGAGGACTCCTGAGAGGCAAAGATGGCAACTCTAGGTTTTACGTACGTTGGATTTGTTGTCAAAAGAGACCAGTCCGTGGAGAGGGACATCGTGCTCGGTAGAAGGTTAGTGAAAACGAGGAATGCCCTCAGCAGGATGTATCAGTACAGTGGTTGCAGCTATGGGCTCAAGCACAGGAACCATTGACGGATGGTGTGGGACTGGACAGTGTTTCCTTCTGTGGTGCGCTATGATTCGGAACCAACCCCTTGGCACCTAACAGCAACAACAATAGGGTTTCCGTTCACATATGCTTGCATTTGTTCCAAAGCATGTTTCAACACATCTCTGCGATCAGCAGATGACTAAAGACAAATGTTCTCAGTAACACAGTTGTCTTAGTCTCAGAAGGGAGCTATCAAAGGAATACTAACAACAACAAAATTCTGTAATGATCAGCTAATTCAAAGACATGAACTGTCCCTCAATCCTTTAAGTAAGACCCAGCCTAGTGAATATGATTTTAAGGAATGAGTCATAACTTGACTAAGTCTTAGATTTACCAATACCGTGGAGAGAACCAAATCTAATCTGAACAGTGGCTTCCCGGGGAATCTGCTGGTCCAGGTAAATTCCAGGCAAAGAAGTCAACTCAGAGGGTTCTAGGCGTTGTTGTTTATTCTCAAGAGGTGGCGTGGATAGATTTTCTCAAAGACATAGGATGATAGCAGAGGCTTATTCTAAAGAAACTTACAGGAAACTGAACATTGCCTTGGTGAGAAACAACAACAATGGCAACAGGAAGTGTGCATTGAGAAATTTTTTGCCCTATCGCGATGATACCTTCTCGTTTTGTGAGAAAAACAAAGGCTCACCTTTTAGAATTTCCTTGGGAAACCTTATCCCATTCACACTTAATCCCTAATCTTGCCCCTTCAGATTTTCTTTGCACCTCAAAGTTAAAGAACCTTTAAAATTCGGTAGCATGTACAAGGCACAGTTGGCATGAGCATATGTGTCCACACAGCTCTATCAGGTGTGTAGGGTTCACCTATGTCCATCTGTCCTTCCGCATGGCTCCAACAAAGGGCTCAAACATAAGGACAATTGTGAGGTTGGTGCAGGACGGTGAGCTGTTCCGTTCTCTTGTCCATATGACTAAGAACAGATTCAATGGCACCTCACAACAACAACAAGGTTTGAACTACAGACTAAATTTCCAAAGTTCCTCTGTCTAGTCAGATGTGTTTCATGATTCTATTTTCTATGAAAGTGTTCAATTCCTCTTATCTTTTCAGAGTCTTATCATAAATCGCGAAAGTTTGTTTAGAACCACACCCTTTGCTTTGCACTACACCCACCTTTGCCCCGAATGTTTGTGATTTTGCACCCCTCTCTTCCCACTCAATCTTTCCTGGCTTATTTATGCTTGTAGATTTTTCAAAGTAGCTCTTCTTTTTTTTTTTAATTTGTTTATTTTAGTTATTACGTCTTTTTTGTTTTAATTAATTTCTGCCTTTAAATTTTCCTTCATGCTTTTTATATAAGTAAATTCTGTTGTTTTTCTTTAAACTCAACTTATTAAGCTGCATGCATAGCTCATTAATTTTCATTATTTATTTTTTCGAAGATAAGTATTTTGTGTCGAAAATTTCTTCAGCATTGTAATTTAGATGCATCCCACAAGTTTAATGTGCAGTTTTTCCTCATTACCATTCAGTTCTAAAAATATCCTAATTTCCTTTTTTGTTTGTTCTTTTTTTCCCTGCTCATTTTTGCTTTCCCTCCTTTGGTTGTACTTGGAAACTTTCAAATATAGAGAGCTTGAGAAGTAGTCTTTTGGTTACTGATATATCAATTGTTACTCTCAGATAAGACAACCTGTACAATTCCAGTTGTCTATTATTTGCTGAGATTTCTTTTAGGGCCTAATGCATGATAGATGTAGAGAAATATCTCATGCGATTAAGGAAAATGTTTATTCCTGAATTATTTTAATGATTCTGAGAACAAAAACTTCTTAGTTAATTTTTCCCTATTTCCTTACCATTGTTTTCTAGTTTACCTGCAAATTAATGACATATATGGGAATTTTCTCAAATGCTTCCAGTGTGATTGTGGATTTATCAAACTCTGTGGACTTCTTCACCTCTTGCTTTATGCGCTTTTGAGGCTGCATGATTGGTTCATTTTTATCATATATTTGTGGTGATTGTTGTTGTTGCCAGGTGCTGTGGAGTCATTTCTGACCTATATCAATCCTACGTTCAACAGAAGAGGTCGGATCTCATTTGCCATCTTCTTTTACAGCTCGGTGGCTCAGCCTGCTCTGTGTAGGCTTCTTTCTTCTCTCCTCTTGTACCTCACTGTGAACGGATTTAAAGTTTTATTTCATATGCCCCTCAAGCATTGTGTGAGCACTATTCAATAGTGTTCCTATTTTAGGGGTTAGCTGAACAATTGAACATGCATGTAGTTAGTCCCTAGATGATCAATGAGAGCTGTTCCTAAGTGAGTCTTTAAGTCTAATATGTATGTAAGTCAGATCATGTGACTTCCATTCTTCCGTAGCCAGAGCTCTTGTGATGCTGTTCATTCAGTGCTAGCCTAATAACCACAAGGTCAGTTGTTCATATCCACGAGAAAGATGTGAATATGTGTCTGTAAAGATTTACAGTCCTGGAAACCCTGTATCGAGTCACTGTGCGTCAGAATCAACTGCAAGTCATGGATATTCTTAGCGTAAGAAATGGAACTCTGGTGACATAATGTTAATGGACTTAACTCAACATCAGGTCAGCTGTTTGAGCCCACCAACTGATCTATGGGATAAATATATCCCACTCTGCTTTTGTTACGATCGATAGCCTGGGAAGCCAATGGAACAGTTCGATTGTCTTAAAGGATTCCTATGAGTCAGAATCTGACTAGCAGGGCTGCGATTTGGGGGTTGGGTTTGGCCAGTAAAAGAAAAGGTTCAAAGCCTTCTCAATAATTTAAGCAACACATAGCAGCAAGTGATGGTGAGTGTGCTGCAGAATTTTTGCAATTATGAGTTGGTTCGATTTTTTAAAAGTGAGGGCAAATGTACCTAATAATCAAGGGCAAGTAGGAGTTTTATTAAGTTCATAACCCTGGGACTGCCTACATGTATGTACCAGTCTCTCTTTCATCGCAGCTAGAAGATCTAAGTACAGTCTTTGATCTCTCCTGCTTATCTTACATTTTAAGTCTGATTTTGAAGTTCCAACTTGTTTTTTAATTTCATAATTGGTCACTCTTCTGGTTTTAAGGAGTCTGAGTGGCACACTGCTAGGGGGCCTTGACTGCCATGTAGCGTTTTCATCGTTGAAAGACTCTGAGCCTTTTCTTGCACTAGCTAAACCACAAACCACACCCACAGCTTACTGAGAGGTTGCTGGTGCTAAACCACCAGCCACTTCTTCAAACAGAAATGTGGCAGCCCACTTCCACAGATGGGATCACCTTGGAAACCCTGGGGAGCACTTCCACGCTGTCCGCCAAGGTCACTGTGAGTCAGAATCAATTCCATGGCAACTCTTGGGTTTCTGTTGGGATTTTATGGTTGTGGCTGTTCCCTTCCACCCGACCCCTAGACATTTGTGAATAGATTTACACACGTGACATACCAATTTTTTGTTTAATTATCTCAGTTTGGATACCATCTTTGTGTAGTTGTCTGTGGAACCAATCTCCTTCTTGTTGTGCCATATATGCTACAAACATTTCATTTCTTGGTCTAAAAAAAGTCGATTGAATCTCCTTTGTGAACGATGTGGTTAAGCTTACACTCAATCCTTGATACTCTTTTGAAAACAGAATTCTGTCTTCCATGGTTAATTTTCATAAGGTTCATCTTAATTTTACTCCTATTTTTGTATAATTAATTTGTCCTTTTTCTGTAAGTCCCTTCACTCATTTCTTATGTGCTCTAGTCAGCTTCTGTTTTATTGATCCTATGTGGCATTTTTTAGAGAGTGTCTTTCACTAATTCTGAAAAATTTTAATCATTGACTCTTGAGATAGTATCTTTTTTCATTCTAAATGTTGGTTTGATAGACATTGGACCGCCTCACTTTTTCCTCCATATATCTATTCTTTTCATCATGTTTCCCTCCCCTTGTCGAATGTTTCTCTCCCTCTGCATATGTGCCCTGTTTCATATATTCTGCAACTTTTGGTCCTTAATATATTTTCTATTTTACTGTTTGGTGAGCATTGGTATGCGCCTGAGCAAATGATTCTGATGTTTTAACATTTATTTCTAGGACACTTGAGATGATCTAGTTTGCCATACTTTCAAGCAGAGGGCATCTTTTCATTGATTTTATTCACTCTCCATGCTGGATGCCATAATCCACATTCATCTTTAGTTAGCGTTTCCTTCCCTTTCCTCATCAACCCTTCCCAGCTAAGACAGCAGTCACCACACCAGCCACTCACCCTTCCCTCAAGGAGTATCTATCTTCTCTCGGAGAAGGTCTCTGCAGTCCCTTCACGAGAACACAGTCTTTACTCAGAGGAAAACAGAATCGTGGCCATCATGCCGCTGCAATACTCATCTGTATTTTACCTGATTCCTGTCCACCTGAAGATGTTCCCAAATTCACAGAAGAGTATGCAAAGGAAGGGAGAGGGGTATCGACAGCTTCAAAATAGTATCCCCCCCAATCAATTCTGCTTCAAATCAGCTAATTTACCTGAAATGTAATAAGTGTAATAAATGCTCTCAATCTTGATGAACTCCAGTGTGATCGGTAACCGAATAAGTAGTTGAAATGTGCTTGAAATAATCAAATAGTAGAGAAAACTGATTTTTAAATTAAACATATATGCATTCTAAAACCTTGCTCCGGACACTGAAAGCTGTTAAAGGGAAAAAAATTCTAATCATGGAGAAAAAAATTAACATAGTTTTCTTGACAGCTTGTCTCAAATTCATATTTTAATTTGTCCATCAATGGTAGGCCATCACTAATCACTCAAAGTTATGCTTCTAAAAGTTGGCAAAGATCTAATGAATTAATGGTACATAATTAACTTGAAAATTTGCGCAAACACATACCAAAACATCCCTTCTAATGTCCACAAACATACACGACTGTCATCCACATAAAAATCCCTGCTCATTATGGGTACTTAGTTGACCAATGGAATAAATTTACATGCATGCTCTCATACAGATTTACTCAAAATTCTTAACAGTGAATGACAAGTTCACAAACTTTCAACAAAATGACTTAAAAGTATGAGGGAATACCACCCCCTCAAAAAAACCAGCAATAGACAAAAGCTCCACTTGGTGGAGACGTCACATTATGTGCATTTTTCCCACTACTTGAGCATCAGGCAACTTACTCTTAGTTAATGCACCTAGGAAGGTTTTCTCTGGGCACAGTGCATTTTTTCGTGAAAGCAGTTTTGATCAAACCTTGGGTTTTTTTGTGATAGCTGATTTAAGAGAACAGCAAGAGGCTGTGAAATTTTGTTTCCTGCTCAGGGAAAATGCTCCAGAAACTGGTGTGATGTTGAACACAGCTTACAAGGACAGCGCTATGGGAAAATTTCATGTCCAACTGGTTTCTTCTTTTCAAAAGAGGTGAAATGTGGATTGAGGACAAACCTTTCTCAACATCCATCAACTTCTGGAACAGACAAAAATGTGAACGTGTAGTGCACTTGGAGTTTGTTCCACCAGGTCAGACTGTTAATCGAGCTTTCTATTTAGAGGTTCTGAAAAGATAGCCTAACTGTGTGTGACAAAAAGGGCCTGATTGGTGGCAGATGGGAGACTCGTCTTATATGGGTACACCCTTATATTCACATCAGTTTTGAAAACACGCTCACCAGCAAAACCTAAGACCTGCAGAGCTATATTGGCCTTGCTGAAGGGAAAGGAACTAGAGTCCTAAATATGCACACCCAAACAAAATCTACTGTCACGGAGTCGATTTCTACTCATTGCCATTTTATATAGGGTTCTTGGGGCTGCAGATCTTTGTAGGCGATGACAGCCTCATCTTTCTATCCCAGAGTAGCTGGTGGATTTGAACCCTGACCTTGAAGCTAACAGCCTCACACATATCCTATGGGCACCACGGGGGCTCATTAAATGTAGACACTCCCCTCCCCCTCAAAACATCCTATTTTCTACTCAAGAGTTCAGAAGTGCTGACATAGTTGAGGGTTTTTTTTTTTTTGGAGGGGGGTTGTTTTTTGTCGTCTTGGCTCGGAAAGGATTCTTAATGGTTTGGCAGTTGATGATGTCCCTTAGAAGGTTATAATCTCAAGTTCAGTGAGTCCCATCATGCAACTGTTCCAAGAGAGAAAGACAAGACGTTCTGCTCCCATAAAGATTTACAGCCTCTAGGATGACAGTTGAAGTCCCACATCCATCTGCGGGGTCCGCACATGGATTAAGCCTCTGGTGACTCTCTCGTGACCATGGTTGAGGGATGTGAAGAGCCTTGTTCTCAGTCAGAGAGCATTGTAGAGTCCATTATGGCAGCCATGGTGAGGACAAAATGTAATATCTTGTCACTGCTCTCACTGTTGACCTATTTTAAAACTGTTACAGTGTTTTTTGTTTCATTTTGGTTTTAGGTGAAGGAAAAAGAAACATAGATTAAGCCCCTGGTGAATCTCCTCTGATCATTGACCAGGAATAGAAATGTCCTGGCTAACATGCAGAGTGCATCGGAAAGTGGATTGTTGCAGATCCAGTTGGGTTCAAATGTATCGCTCTACCATTTGATCTCCTTTGTGAGTCCTTTAAATTTATTCTAGTTTTTGATATTTTCTGCTGCCTTGTCTTTCTTGGATTAAAATACAAGATTTTTTAGCTTTATAATTTGGGGGTAGAGGGTGTGCAGCTGATGCTCCAATTGGGTAAACCACATCTAAGAAGCGACTGCAAGATTTTTGCTTCCACCTGATGTTTTCCATTGAGGTTTTTATCTGTCTTACTTTGTTATTCTTGTTAGTTTTTGTTTGTTTGTTTTGATTTGATTTGTTTGTTTTTAGTGTTTTTCTGGATATGAAATCCAGGATAGGCAAATCAATAGAGATAGTAACTATATTCATGGTTCCGGCAGGTATGGCAGGGGAGATTAGGGGGAAATGGAGAGCTAATAGTGATGAGTACAAGAATCATGAAAATTATCTAAACCTGATGGTGATGATGATTGTACAACTCTTCCCAATATGACCGAACTACTGATTTGTATGATATATGAAGTATATGCCAATAAAACTGTTGTTTTTTTAAAAAATATTTACATAGCAGGACATCCTACTGGAATCCTGTAAGTCATTTTGCGCCAGAATTGACTCCACGGAAATGAATTTGGGTTTTGAGGTTTAATTCCCCATGATTTGGCCTGACACATTTTAATCAGTTTCCTAGTCAGATTTGCTATGTCTTGAGAAAATTAAGGTGGAATGCACATCCTTACTCAGATCATAGTCTTGATCCAGCATTGGAAAGGACAGATTCCTAGGCCGTGGTCCGTCTCCAATAGGAGCAGACACTGTGGAAAATCTTGCTTGCTTTTTTTGACTGGGTCTGGGCTATACATCTGGCACGAGCATCAGCCTTCAGTTCTGTGGATTTGAGCTAGCCTAGCCTATCCCAGGAATCATCCTGGGATGACTGACATCTTACCTGCGAGCCTTGTGCTCATTCACCTCTGCAGCCACAAGCCTGTGATCTTCCTGCCAATCTTGGTTTCGTCATGTTCACCCCCAACCTCTGGGTCTGTGAGTCAGGAGACACCGCCAGCTTAACCTCTCACCCATGGATTTGGAATGTGCCACTTCTGCAACCGTGTGAGCTATTTTACGGATAGGTCTCTGTCTACATACACACACATAAAAGGCCACTGATTTTGCTTCTCGAGAGAACCAGTCTAAGACAAATATGGAATCCCCAAAGCTTCTAAAAAGAGTTACTCGGATTTGTTTTTGCTTATTTCCGACTTTATCCTCAACCTAAAACTATGCTTTCTATCTTTCGTATTCCTCTGACACTTCCTTGGCTAAGTCAACCATGATGGCTTTGCCAAACCAGTGAGTGTATAAAGTGCTGTCTTCATTGATGTCGGCTTGCCAACGTTTTCTCCCTGATTTCAATCATGCTCAGTTCTTTCTTTGATTCTCCCATCCTCCTCTACCCAGCCTCCCTTTCCTCTGTGTCTCTCTTAAATGCTGCTGCTGCTTATCTGAGCTCTGTCTTCTGCTCATCTCAGCCTACGTGATCTACCTGATCAATTACAGAGTCTTAACACACATGTACACACTGAACTGGCTGTCTCCAGATCAATTCTGACTCATGCTGACCCCTTGTGTGCTCTCTGGATTGTCATACTTATAGAAAAAGAGAAATTGATTTCATGGTATGAATGGATGGGTTTGAACCATCAACCCTTAGCTTAACAGTCAGTTACAAACTGCTTGCGCTGCCCTGGTGTCTGTCCTCTAGACACGTCTCTCTCTTTATGCCCCCACAAGCACCTTGACCAAGAAAAGATCCTGAGAACTCAATATTTCACACCTGAATTCTGAAGTCCTTGCCTGAAAGTAACCAATGACATTGTCTTACCACCCAGCACGTCAGACATATAAAAGAGAATCATTTTTTTTTTTACCTTCTTGATGCAATTATTCACTGGATCCCAATGGTTTGTCCACATCCTTTCCTCTCAATCGCTATTGCTGGGGTCATCGTTTAGGGGCTCATTTTGCCTCCGATAGACTCTTACAATTGCTATCTGATTCATCTTCCTACCTGTCGCTTTGCTCACCGGACTTTTTGTCAATCTAACCTCTCCTCTGCTACCAGTTTGGTCTTTCAATTCTGAAAACCTGGTCACATCACACCTTTGCTTAAAGTTCTTCCATAGCTCCTTTGATCATATTTCCTCAAATTGCTTCCCCCTTAGAGATTCCGATTCATTAGGTCAAGGCTAGGGTTCAGGATTGAATGATTCTTATTATTAGACAAAACAACACCATCCAAAGACTTACAAATAAACTTTAAAACAATGTATATGTCCAGCTCCATCTCTCCTACTTTCTATCTCTATTACACTTCTATGGACACACCCCGGACTTGCCATTTACTATACTAAGTCATGTGTAATTCATAAACTATCTGTAGTAACACACTAACTCATATGCAGTTCTCCCAAACTTTCTAGAATACAATGTTCCCTCTCTTCTCCATGCCATTGCACATACTGCTTCCTCTGCATATGCTAGAGAACGATCATATGGTGTGGGCCTAAGGACAGGAAAGTTCAAATGGAAAAGAACTTAGTAGCAGATTCACACATACCATCTACGAACTTTTGACAAAGACACCAAGATAAATAAAGAAGAATGCTTCCACTAGAAAATGGCGCTGAAGCCAGCACATTCTTTTTCTCGATGGAGAGAAATGAAACCCACGTCTGTCTTTGCATCATATATAAAGAGTAATTTGAACAGGATTATGAATCTAAACCCAAGAACGAAAACCACAAAACTTATAAAAGGAAAAAATATACATACAGGAGAAAAATGTTTGTGCCATTGAGTAAGACAAATGTTTCTGGAACCACACACACAAAAGCGCAAATTATAAAGAAAAAAATTGATTAAATGTACTACACCTAAATTGAAAACATGTGTGCCTTGAAAACAGAATTAAGAAAGCAAAGTGGCCAAACAGACTTGGAGACAATGCTTATACTGCATAAAGCTTGCCTCCCAAGTACACAAAGATCATTTGCTGCTCAGTAATAAGACAAGTCGAAGGTGGAGGGGGGTGAGGTGGAGGGGGGAGCCAGTAAAATATATGAACAGACCCTACACAAAATAAACAAATGAAGAGCTCCTCAGCCATGTTCATCACTGTGCTGTCCACAACGGCATCACTGCACTACTCACAACGGCAAAATGATGGGAACTTCTTCAGTGTTCATCTCATCTATTCAACGGGCCAAAGCGTGGCACAGACCCATAATGGAATGAACGGTACCCAAGGATAAGGAATAATGAAGCACCCGTGCCAAACTTCATACCATGGATAAACTCAGAAGACTGTAGCCAGTCACAAGGGACAAATACTGCACGAGACCACTATTATCAAAGCGAATAAAAGATTCCCACTCAGAAAGAACCTTGCTTTGAGGGTTACCTGTGGTGGAAAGGACACGGAGGATACGTAGTGAGTAGGCACATGTTAATTTGGATGAAGGTGGAGGCAATATGCAATCATGGAGGAAAGAAGTATATTCAGCATCATTAGGCAATAGGAGAACATAAATGTGGGACACAATGAGAAGCTATTACATACCTAGGAGAAATACTGAAATGAAAACGAATGCCAAGTGCTGATGGGAACATGGAGTCACTGGTACTCAAATACCTTGCTGGGTCAAATGCACAGCTGTGCAGAACACTGTGAAAGCATCTTCTAAAGTGACATATATACTTACCTTATGATTTATCACCTCTCATTAGGAGACACTTATCCAAGAACAAAGGGTACATATGTTCAAAAAATTCATATACATTGATGTTTATGTTATTGTCACCAGGTGCCATTGAATCTGTGCCAACCTACAGCAGACATATGTACAACAGAATGAAGCATGGATCACTGGTCCACTTCTGCACTCTCGTCCCAATTATTCCTGTGTTTCCATGAATGTTTATGGCAGCAATAGGAATAACCTGAAACTGGAAATAACCTCAACTTTTGCCAACCGGTGCACATCTAAAGAAATTGTGGCAGATCTATGCTGTGAGAAATAACCAAGAGCAAAAAGTAACAAAACTGAAGGTATGTGCACCAATATAAATGGACCCCCAATGCCTTACACTACATGAAGTTAGACAGACACAATAGTAACATGGCAAATCAATACCATGAGCTAGTGGTTGGGTGGGACAACTGACTACATGAAGATGAAGATAAGCTATTACTTGATTGTGATATCAGCTACACAACTCCGGACAGTTGCCAGAGCACATTGAAATGAACACTTAAAATAGTATCATAGATTGTACATAAAGTATACCTCAAAAAGGGTACAGCATTTTAACAAATTTCCAGACAATATCAGTAGTAAAATCCTCTAATGCAGCAAAGACTATATTGTAAGGGGAGATTAATGAATGAATGTGCATGAGTCCCATCCACGCCTTCTCCTAACTGGAAATAAATATAATCAGCTTGTGTGAAATATTCATGAGAAACGACGCCATGCTCAAAGTGCTCATAAGTAGAAGACTAATTAAAGCTATTTATATCTAAAATTTCCTTCCAATGTTGCAAATGTTTCACAGGAAAAAAAGTAGACAAAACCATGTGAGACTCAATAGCGTCTAGTTTTGGTTCTTCCACTGTAGTTCTCTTTGTTATCTTAGTTCGCAGTGAAGTGTGTTTTGTCTTACTCTGTTTTTTTCAAACCCTGAGTCACCCCATGCACAGTTCCCATCTCGTTTTCCAGTACGTCGCCACGACCTGTGGAAATGGACGTGGTAAATGAGGAACACAAGACATTGTAACTCCTTTACCAATATGAAGCAGCTGCTTCCCCTACCCTAGTTAATTAAAAAAATATGAACTGTGTGCATGCCATGGACATCATGAGGCCTGAGGCTGTAGCTTGAAGGTTTATTCAAGCAAGTAACAAAGGACACAGTGAGATTTATGAGCATATGTATACCGGCTACCTTCCATATCAGCTGCATAGGCCAGCCTATTCAGCACTGACTAACTGATGGACATCATTCTTACTGCTTCATAGAAATGACCAGATTCACAAAACTAAGAAGTAGGAGCTATGGGTTGCATTATGTGTTGAATTATGAATTATGCGTCTTCCCAAATATGTGTTGAAAACCTAGCCACTGTACCTGGGATTATGATCCTGTTAGAAATGGGATGTTTCCTTCTATTAATGAGTTCTTAACACTGTGCAGTGTGTCCACCTCATCATTTCAGAGGTATAGAAAGACCAAAATAGACACAGGGACGCACATTACAGGGAGAGGAAGGCAGATGCATCTGTGAGCCCAGGAATCATAAGGCTGGCTCAAAGCTAGCATCACTGAGACAGACCAGTCAGTAACTGCTGCTAGCTACGCGCTCTGACTCCAGACGGCCGGTCTCCCGAATTGTAAGAAAATGGATTTCTGTTGTTGAAAACTCCCAGCATGCGATAGTTCTCTGACAGGAACACTAGGTTACTAATTCAATCGCTCTATTATTGTTACCCCCATCATCCAGATGGGGAAGCTGGGCTTCAAAGAAGTTTAAAAGTGCAGGTGTTGTCTATGCTAGGCAGCACCCACTGCCATTGAGCCAGTTCTGACTCGCAGTGAGGACCCTGTGGGACAGAGGAGAACTGCCTGCCAGGCTTCTGAGACTGTACGTTTTCACTGGCACTGACAGCCCCATATGTTTCCCACAGAGAGCCGGGTGGCTTTGAACCGCTTTCCTTGTGGTTCGCAGCCCAACATGTAACCCACTACACTACCAACGCTCCTTGCTGGGTATTGGAAGAACACCCACAATAAAGAATTAGTTATATTAAGAATATATAAGTAAATGGGGTGAAATAAGAAGCGTGTTTCTGCTTTCAAATTGTTCTCTGCTGGGAGGCTTTTTGAATTGCCATCTCCTATATTTCTGCATATGACATGCCCTGCAATTGTGTTCAGAAATATATCACACACAGTCCTCATAGGAAATCAGTGTGCAGGGAGTTGCATGGTTTGCAAAAAGTACACCACACATACATGACTTGTGTAACTATACGGTACATAGCAAAAATCTGATTAGAGTTGGTTTTGCTTTATTTTCAAAATCTTCCATGTATTTATTCTATTACAAATGCCATATAATTACTTTCAAAATGTTTAAATGCTAATTGAATGTATGAGCATGGTCAATTGTTAAGAAACAGAAATAAGCAGGCATTTTGGTTTTCATCCTTAATAGCCCCTTAATAACCTTAATCTAATTTTGGTGTGCCCTTCCCTAACACCCATATTCTAATTAAATCCACACTAAAGTTTTACATTCGTAAGACTTGGAGCTCTGAAAACAATGGTGTGTTTGTCACATAGGTGGCTTCATGGAGAATCATTTCAATCTAAAGCCAAAGACATTGGTCTGGGACTCAAGAAAATTAAGAGAGAGAGGGAAGGAGGGCGAGAGGGGAGTGAGAGAGGGAGGGAGGAGGGAGGAGAAAGAAGAAGGGGAGGGAGAGAGAACACAGAGAAAAAGTGAGCGGAGGGGAGCGAGCGGAGCCGAAGGGAGGGGAGGTAAAGAAAAGAAGCATTTTACTACTTCGGGGACGGAGTGTCTTGGGAACAGAAGTTCTAACCTGAGATTTGCTTCTTACCCATCAACACATCTTTCCTTATTCTTGACAGTGAACTCATAGTGAAGTCATTAACCTGAGCCCTAATTTTCTCTTCTGTGAATGGTGAATGACTGTAGTAATCCCAGTCTTCCTGGACTGGCGCAAAGCATAATTGTGTCAATATGTGTGAAAGCCATTGGAAACCTCTAAAATATCTTACAAATATTCACCTATTATGAGGATTGCGTTTAAATAGCATTGGAATAGCCCCATGCACAGGGAATCAATGTAGAGCTGTATCCCCTGCAAAACCTAATCCCGCTTGCATGCTCCTTTGACGGGGTCTGAAAGTTGGGCGCTGCAGCAGGAAAGGAAGAGACCCTAAGGATCGAGAGAGGGAATGAATGTCAAAGATGGAAGGCGGGTGGAAACAAGGAGAGCCCCGGTGAGAGACTGTTGAATGTTGGAAACCAGTGCCAAGCTAAATAAGAACTACGAGGCCATATACCTGCACCTTACCTCATCAGTATATAATTTGTAACCTGAGATCCTGTCACAGGAGTAAAACTAGCAAGGCCCTGCAACAGACTGTTTCTCCGCTGAGTGCAATGCACCGAGCAGGGGAGGGCCAACAGGGGAACGATGGAAGGACCCAGCAGTGAATGCCAAGCATACCATCTTGGCAGAGAGCTCGTCCTCCTGCCCTAGGTGGTGGCAGAGAGAATATCACCAAGAGAGGTTATCAAAGGTCGGACAAGAAAATGTCTACTGGGAAGCAAGCCTGTTGTTTTGGTCATAGACCCGAGGAGTGTTCTTCATCGAGTGAGTGAAATCTCCAGGGATCAGTGGGTGGCCTTGTGTTAGGGCAGAGTCTGGTCCCTTTCACATCACCTCTAGGCCATGTGTTGCCAGCAAAAGTCCAAGAGCATGAGAAGAGCTTCGTCCTGGATGAATTCCTACTCTGTGGGATATGGGAGCTCCTAGATCAATGAACTTGGTTACTAACAAAATGGCCCTAGACTCAAGTTCACCCAGAAGTACCTTAGAACAAAAGGCCTGGAGACCTGCTTGTGAACTACCAGCTGTTGAAAACCCTAAGCAGCCCAGCTCTACCTTGACCCACATGGGGTGGCCCTGAGTCAGAAGCAACCAGATGTGTTTTGATGTTTTACAAGGAAAAAGTGATCACTCTCAGCTCTTAACACAAACCAAAATCAAACCAAAAATATTTAGCTGAATGATTCTGGACCTTTGGCTAAGGACATGTCACTTTTGTATTTCAAATCGTCTTACTTTGTAAATATTTGGTTTTTAAAATGGACTGATCTACAAATACGAGGATGGTGAAGCACCAGGACTCCGAATTGGAACTGATTCAATGACACCTGACAACAACACAGTTGCTTTTTAAAATATATTTACATGGAATTATAACATCATTCCTAAATCCAAATTAGCTGCCATCGAGTCAATTCAAACAGAGTGTAACTAGCCCCTCAGGTCCCCAAGGCTGTCCAGATTGAAGGAAGCTGATTACACATCACTCTCCAGAGGAGCGGCAGGTGACCTTTCAGTTGGCACCAGAGCACTTACCTGCTGCGCCACCAGAGCTCTTGAAACACTGTTGGTGAGCAGTAGTCTTCAAACAACTCCCCCCTTTTTCATTAACTGGTACTTTTTCCTTAATTCAAAAGTTACTGACAGGTTCACAACACTAAAGGCTACAATGCTCACCCAATGCCGTTGAGTTGGTGTTAACCCAAAGGGGTGCTACATTGGATTTCTGAGACAGTAAATCTTTATGGACCAGATGGTCTCAGGGTTCAAACTACTAACCTTGCAGTTGGCCATCTAACACAGAACCCTAGCACCACTAGGGTATTAAATGGCCACCATATTGTAGCTAAATCATTAGAAAAGTTGACAAACTCAGAGACTATAAAAGTACAGGCAGTCATGGAAACAACTCGTGTCTGTACCTTGAGCAAGCAAAATCATGTGATTCAAACCATCATTGTAATTGGGCAATCATGACCAGAGAGTAGAAGTTATGCATTGGCCTGCTAATGACAAAGTCAGCAGTTCAAAATCAACAGCCACTCCATGGGAGACAGAGTTTTCCCCTAAAGATTTGCAGTCTCAAAAACTCACAAGGGCAGTTTTACCCTGTCTTACAGGGTCACTATGGGTTAGAGCCAACTCAATGGCAGGGAGTTGTGTTGTTGTTGTTGTTTAGGCCAGAGTGCACTAACCCACTGCCTTCAAGTCTATTCTAACTCATAAGAAAGAATCCCCTAGGACAAAGTAGAAATGTAAATCTCTACTAAAGCACACAGTCTCATTTTCCCACCCACCGCCTCAGAACTGATGGGATGTTTGAACCACCAACCTGTGGTTGGTAGCACAACACTGAAGCTACTGAGCCACCAGGCCTCCTAGAGTACATTACAAGGTCCAAAGAGTAAGCAAGCATGGGGCTTTGCAGACACACACACACACACACACACACACACACACACACACACACACACACACACACATAAGCTGGGCTTTTGAAAAATGCTGGGCTTTTGAAAAATACTTCAGGGTTGCTTTTACAACAAAATAGTAGATTTCTGGTGAAACACTGTCCATCAATTAGATCGACAGTCCTTTTGTTGTCAGTCCCTGTGATGCTGCCACAAGTGTAATCCACGCACTTTGGTCCAGCCCAGTGAGGCCACGAACATTGAATATCTAGAACTCTAATGTTCTTCCTGCTACCATTTGAAATGATAGAAAGTTAGTTTCAATTTTCCTTTTGCCCTCCATAAAGAAACTCAAACTTTTATTTACATACTTATCTATTTTTCATGAAAAAGAAAGAGGGGAAGGCTTGTAAGATCTCCCTGGCAAGAGGGAACCACTGGGGAGCAGGAGATAATCCATACAGGACTGGATTTAGCTCCTGCACTATCTGTTGTGCTCCAACACACACAAAATATTTAAACACATTTTGCCGCCATTCCTGCTAAAGTACGAAGGCTGCTTACAGCTTTGGATTATTTTAACCATTTAGTTACATGATAGTAAGTTTAGTAAAAAATCCCAGGGGTGGAACCATTCATTGGGAATAACACGTGTAATTTAAAGTTTTCAAGTACTCACATTAAAAAAATTAAGGTAGAAAGACATTTCTTAGATTAATATAATAACATTTTATTTAATTCAATGTTCTCAAAATATTATTACTTTAAGATATAATCAGGAGGAAAAATAATGAAATATCTTACCCTTTTCTCTTGCTAAGTGTCCAAAACCCAGTGTGTATTTTAGACTTACAACACCTCACAGTTTGGACACTGATTTTTTTATTGGAAATATTCTCTATATTTAGATTGATTTAAAGTTGTGGGTAAAAAAGTAGATTCAAAGAACCAAAAATACTCAATTGTCTAGTAACTAAAGTATGCATGTTTTTAATTTAAAGATAATTAATATATTATATTTTAATCTACCCCTCCATAATATTAGTTCCATTTTAAGTGCTCAATACCCGATGTGCCCAGTGGCCATTTCATTGGACAAGGTAGTCCAGGGCAATGCCTAGGACTTGGAAGGCACTAAATAAATGAAACATTATTTCCAATCCAGTAATATTTCATCTGCATCTGAAGTTTGTCTTTGGTTAGAGTTGAAGTCTCAATTTGGGGGTGTCACATGGATTGAGAATTAAAGATCAGAAAGGCATCATTTCACTGACTTTCCACCCTACATATTACCCAAGCTGGCCCTCTGAAGCCATAGCTATTAAACTATGTTAGTTTGGGAACATATTTCAGTCTCCTTCACTCTCACGCTGCCCCACAGTTCCTGCATGTCCCGTCTCAGGTGGCAGGGCAGGGGACCTCCCTGGCATGCACCACCATATCAGACAAGCAGGAAAATCAACTTCATCAGCTACACACCACTGTCCGAAAATCCATGATTTCTTGGGCTAACAAAAATATCCACATGTTAATTTAAGAATCGGTCACTCAATATTTTTAAAACACACCCCTTATTAGAATTTTATCAAATGCTTGTTGAATGCCACGGCTATACTTTTAAAGTTGTCCGCCTCATAAATACATGCTTGTCTTTCCAGAGAGCAGGACATTAACAGGATTAAAGTCCGCTTTGCTTCAATATTCAGCTTGGAGAAATTTGAGGAAACAAAAAGAAGAAAAGAAAGATTCAAGGGTTTGGGAAAGATTATTAGAGCATTCTTCCGTCACAGTTTGTGGTCCTTGAAAAGTCTCAGGACCTCAAGTCATGAGGTTCTTCCCTATCCAGCATCCTTTCCACATACTGCGGGTAAAATATGCCTAGTAAGCCTTTGGAGAAACGAATAGTCCATTGCATGCAGCCTTGTGGAGTCTTCATTAAATTGCCCCACCCTCTAAATCAAGGAGTGTGTTTGATCTAAACTAAACCAATCAGCTTCTCTCTTTGATATTTGAATCTGGAGCAAAGATTCACAAGAACTGAAGGTGCCTTCATTCTCTTTCTCCTGACATCTTGTCTCTGAAGGGTTTTTCTATGTGTTCTGCCATGAAAGCACAAAAGTGACTAATTCCCTTAATTTGTCCTCATACCAAGAAGAGGTCTTTGTCCTGGGCTTTTCCCCTTTAATACCAAAGTTCCATAGTCTTCAGAAAATTCCTTTTTGTTGTCCTGAGTCTGTTGCTTGAACTCAATCATTTCAAACTGAAATAGTAGATAGGCAACATTCTCTTATCAAATATGAAGTCTGTCGGGTTCATGCCTGTTTGATCCAGTGAACTTGCTACTCTTTCTCCCATCATGCAGACAGAAAGATGCTCATTAAAGATACTCCTGAAGTGAGTAATAATCTCAGACAATTGCTTTATAGTCTCCCAAGAGTCCTAATTAGAATCCTTTGTCTCCAACCTGGGCAACCTTAGTTTGGAGAAGAAGGCAGACGCTTGAAGGACATGGAGAGAAACTTCAGATTATTTTGACCTCAGATAAACCCTTTGGAGTGATTCTAATTGACAACATTGTAAAAACATAGCCATATTGCCAAACTAAATATAACTGAACAAGATCCCAAACAAATATGATTCCATAGTCAGTGTAAAGTATCCTTCATGTGGAACTTCTGACTCATATTTTCACCTCCATACTAATATTCATTTCTCTTTTATCAAGTCGCATGGCCGTTTTGTGATTCTACCCCAACAGTTACTTTGGGAAGTCACAGAAGCTTCTGTCTGTGTGCTGTATTTGAGGATTTTTTTAAGGGCTACAATGAAATGGAAATAGTGAGGACAGTCAAAATATTTACTAGTACTGGTCTCAGTGCATAGACTAACCGTATGACTGTTAATGATGGAAAGATATTTGTGTGCTCAGAGGAAAACAGGCCTAATTGTTCTGCACAGCATGGCACAAAACTTCTGCCAAAACTTCCACGTGGTGCAGGGTGAAAATCATATTTCTGACAGCCTGTATTACTGGGATCGTTTTAAAATTAAATCTCCTAATTCTACAGCTATCCCCTCCCCCCTGTCCTTACTTTTCCAGGACTATTTGTATCCTTTGCTCCCCTATGTCAGCCCCAACGTTCACATTGAGACCAAACCCCAGGCCCTTCTTTTTCCTCATTAGCAGGAAGAGTTGTTTGATATAAACCACGCTTTGCCACATTCTCCCAGCGAATTATCTATGACTGTGTGAATAAGAAATATGCATTTGGAAGTTCCCTAAATTCTTTGAGGACATTCAGGTCCCGTTTGAAACCCGAATGCTATAATTTGCAGAGCCAAAGTCCGGTGGGCTGTAAAGGTGCCGTCACCTTGAGCTCTTCGCCCTGGAGAATAGCAGCCAGACAGGCCTGGCTTAGACAATGGAAGAACCCTGCCCCTTAAGTGTCTTATTACCTCCATGCATTTCATGCATTTGTCCCATTCTGGGGGACTAATGTGAAATGACATTTTCCTGTTGGTGGGGAGGGACATTCTGGGATTGTCTGTCTAGAACTTTAGATAAAGTACCCTGGCACTCACCCTGGAAAAAGGAGTAGTTGCTTCATTATTCCTTGTCAAAAACTGTGAAGGGTCTAAGATTTTATTCTACTTGCAAGCTAACAAATTAGCCTGCCACAGTTCCGTGTATGCTGGCAGAAAACACAAGACTCCTGGGTCGGAGACAAAGGATCTTATTACAGATCCTCGTAGCACAGCAAGGAGCATGAAC
Organism: Tenrec ecaudatus; assembly: GCF_050624435.1. NCBI lineage: Eukaryota > Metazoa > Chordata > Mammalia > Afrosoricida > Tenrecidae > Tenrec > Tenrec ecaudatus. The sequence goes on from NC_134539.1 coordinate 14,436,341, forward strand.
AGTGTATTTTCATCTGTTCCCCTTGCCCTCAAGTCTCCCAGGAGTGAAGCAGATGGGCCCTGTGGGTTGTGTTATAGAAGATGAACGCCGAGTTAAAGAAACCCACCGCTTCCATGATGGGCAGTAGGCATGCTGCCTTTTCTCAAAAGTGACCGTCATCTTTATTATACTGAATCCTAAGAAAATACGTTTGTTGCTAAGGAAGGAAATATGATCTCTATATTCCAAGACTGTTTATTATGAGAACATCTTTGAAAAAATTATCTGGAATAAAGGTGGTCAGTATCTCTGTAGGAAGACATGCAGAAACCTGAGGAACCCAGGAAGAATAATCTCCCAACATTGCTGATCTATGAGTTTCTACAAATGGGTAGTTTTCACATAAATGGTTGCCAAAAGTATGCAAGAATGAATCCAGATTTGTTCTGAGCATCCTAATCTTAGCTAGAGCTGTGAGTAGGGTAGACCTGGCTCAGGAATTTCTCTTGAGAAATAATGAAAATTTCAACATTCGTCTTTTTTTTGTTTTACTTGTAAAGTAGGCTCAACCATTCACACAAGTATATGTAATTTATTGAATTAAAAAAACATCATGATCCACAGAGAATAGCTTAAACATGTCAAGGGTTTCATATGACTTGGAATTGCGCTGAAAGCTCAAGGAAGCAGCAATCAAGACATCAAACAATAGAAAAGCAATGGGAAATCTGCTGAGAAGACCTCTTTAATGTGTTAAAGAACTAACTTGGCACTATGCTGATTTAATCATTTACAATACATTAAACTCTACTAAAGCCTGTGGATGTTGTTATCTCCAATGTTGATATGAAAAATGAAGCCTCGTTCATAAGTACATTTTCACAGACACCTAGTAAATGGTAAAACCAAGCTATGAGGAGAAATGCCCCCAAATAAAACCCAATTCCAAATTCATCGCTATCTTTGTAGTTTGCAGCCCAATGCATAGAGATATAGAGCCACCTGAAATTAAGTGCTATGAAACCAGCTGCTATGTTATACTTCCTCTCCAAAGAGATAAGGAGAGCTTCGATGTGTGTGGACACCTGGAACCCCTCTAACCAAAAGCTATCAATACAGAGAACTTCTGTGTGTCATTCTGTTGACGATGGGGTCACTGTGAATCAGAACCAACTTGACCGCGCCTAACAAGAAGATCAAGATATTAGTCAAACCCTTAGATCAGGTTCAGTAAGCATTAGATCTTCGCTCTAATTAAAGATTGCTATTTTCACCTTATTGTTTGAACTGTCAAGAACTCTAACCAGGAAGATTGGCCGAATCAAAAGTGTTACGATGTCCTAGACCACAGAAAGTAAGAATGAGGTTCCTCAAATTATTGAGTGAAGTCAACTTGATGCTCTTTCTTGTAACTAAACCAAAAACCAAACTCACTTCCATCAAGTGTATGCTGACTCAGAGCCACCCTAAAGGACAGGGTAGAATGTCCCCTCTGGGTTTCTGAGACTATAACTCTACAGGAGTAGAAAGTTCTTTCTCCCATAGAGTGGCTGGTGGTTTTCAACTGCTGATCGTATGGTTAGCAGCCCAATGCATAACCACTACACCACCAGGGCTCCATTTCTTGTATATAGATCAGATATAATAATTCTGTCCAGTAACACGATTATACAACCTAGGGAAGATATATGTTGATTGTTTTTTACCGACATATTCATGTTTCTTTCTGATCTACACTGATCCCTTAGAACCAATTGACTTTGTGTTTGTGGGTGTGTGTTTATAAGAAGCAATAAATCAAATATAAAAATTTATGTTGTATTAGCCTAGTATGGGAACTAACATCACAAAAATATTCTACATCACAAGAATTTAAAGGACTCTGGATCTACACTTTGGTAAACAGAGAAATTGGCCATTAATGTTCTTTTTTTTTTTTTTACAATAACACTCAAATCATTCCAGTTCTTCAAGAATGAAGTAAACATTGCTCTGGGTAAAAATTGAAGACCATTGTTTCTAAGAATGGGACCTATGCACTAGCGAGAGGAGAAATGTTCTTTCATCGATGTTAATTAGATGACTTTTGTATTCAAAGGTAATAAAGTTAAATTTACCTTTGAGAAAAGTTTTGATTTCATAGCTGAAATAGTAAATGAACCAGCGTGTCATTGCTGGGAAGCTTGACATGAAACTCAAGTTGCTATTTATGTTTACCCTCACTCAAGACCTGAAGTCCATCCTTTTTCTCTATCCTGTCCTCTTTCTGGGAACAGTAGTGCCTTTCTGGTTAAAGACCAGGATGCAACCCAATGAGGCCAGATTCAGAAAGATGCAAGACTGTCAGATGGAAGCGCTCCCAATTTCCCTTGCGAATCATTAGGTTGTTAGACTAAGAGACTTCAAAAGGGAGCACCTGGGCGGTGGATGCAAACTTCAGAACATGAGAGACTAGTTGGAATGGATAAAGACCCTGTGGCGGGCAACCTCCTTGATAAAAATGCACAATTTCTGAGGGGTGGGAGTGGCGGGGGTTCTTTGAGTTGAAATATAAAATGGAGTTGGTTGAACCCAGAATCTGTGTTTCTTCTATATTAGAATTTCCCTCTGAAATTGTTCGAGCCCATAAACAAAGAAATTCGTACGTGCCCGTGTACCTGCTGAGTAAGACTTTTGGAAACTTGAATAGCAAGACTCTATTCCATTTCTTCCCAGACTTGAATTCAGAGAATTGTACCCCTCAGGTGATGCCAAGTCATAGTTGACAGGCGAAAGACCTGGGGTCTTGCAGGTTTCTTGAGTGGGGAAGAACCTATGTTTATTCCCCAGCTCAAACCTTCTAGAGCATAGTTCTGTTCTGCCAGACATGAGGTAACCATGAGTCATTATTGTCCGGAGGCAACCGATGGTAGCAAAGGAAGCTTTGTGTACTCGTATGTCACTGAGTGCTAGGCGATACCTCCAGGACTCAAACATCCAGCTTTCTAAATGCATAGAACACGGTTCTGGCTATAGTGGTTACTACGTCCATCATTTGCCATTGCATTTACTTGGGCCAGTGCTGGAGTTTCAAGGGGGTGAGAATTAGAAAGGATTTTTTTAAGTTTATTTGTTTGTTTTTAAAAGCCCCTGACTTCAATAGAAGACACTTGATAGACCTTTCACCAGGAAGAAAACAACTCTGCCGAATATTTTCGCTCATCTCTTTTCTTTTATTTCACAGTGTGCACGTGTGTGCATGTGGGTTTTAAGTTAGAATGAATTAGTGAGGAACGCGCTTGAGAAAGGGAGAGAAGAGGGAGCTAATACTTAATATCTTTTGCTCTTTTGCCCGAAGTTTGATCTCTGAGCTGACTCAGCATTCAGTTCAATCAAGCATTTACAATACCAACGAGAAAAAAGCAAACCAAAGCAACCCCAGGCCCAGAGACAAAGCAACCTCAGGCGCTAAAGTGTCCACATTCATTTAACTATTTAGAGAAAACCCAGGATTTAAACTGAAGCCCAAGCACAAACCTGATTCTATTACCGCAGCTCTATGTACGTGTGTTCTGTAAGCCTTAGACATAAACGATTTCACAGGGTGGGACCCTCGTGAATCTATCACTGGGAGTTTTTCAGGAAACCTACAAGAGAAAGTTGAAGCTGGCTTAAAGAATAGTGATTTTTATTTTGGACAGATATATAGCTACCCCAGCCTCCCGACAGAAAAAGGAGCCCATGAACGCGAAAACATATGCATTTTCCAAAAGTATTTCAGATAGAGCAGGCCTCCCTCTCCTGCAAACTCAATGTACTCCATGAACTGGTCGCGTGACCTGACATTTCTAACTCCAGACAGGTAACATCAGCAAAACGTTGTGCCAAGGGCAGGTCAGGTAGTGTCTGGGGCAGTATTGTTCACAGATCTTTTCAATGGGCACCGAAGGTGTCAGGGGCTCCACAGTTAACAATATTTAATTACTAGCTTCCAGACTTTGGGGGATCATTAACATACAGATAATTGTTTGGATGTTCTTGTCGAGAGTAAAGGGCTTGAAAAGAAGCAGAAATGATGAGAAGCAAGAAGACAATGAACCCGGTTTCTAAATAAAAGCAGGGAAGGGAAGAGGGGAGTGGGGTGGGCGGCCAGCAATCTGGGGAGAAGCAGAGGGAGGCGCGATGATATTTTCTTTTTCCCCCAGAGTGCAACTTAAGATGTCAGCAGAACACTGCCCGTGATCCCCCAGCCTCGCTCTGCTATTCATTGCCTGACTTTCCACAGACTGAGCCCAGAGATCAGGGAGGTTATTAAGGAAAAGTGATGCTGGCAGGCCAAGGCGCCACGCCAGTCTGGAAAGCAAGCCAGGAGGTTGCTCTGTCCAATGGTTCTGCGGTAAGATTATGGATCCCTATAGGGCAATGTTCTCCAAACACCGGTGAGGGGATTACAAAATGTGCATACCACGAAACGTGTCCCCTGATTTCAAGTCTCTAGTTCGGGATATTTATTGAGTACTTACTGTGTACCAGGCATCCTGCGAGGGGCTTCTTACAGGAAAGTACCTGATCTGCGCAATGAGCCCGCCTACAAAGTACCACCAGTACCGCGTAGTAGGTAGCAGAACTGAACGGCAGAGGGGTTATGAATAGGGCAAAGAAGCATTTAGGGAAGCAAACGGATTTCAAACACAGGTTGGTTGGATGACAAAATTAGTAGGTGTTCCACGCATGCTCCATTAAATGACCAGCTTTATTTTGTTGTTGTTGTTGTTTTCTTTTGCTAGTGGGAGGGGAAGAGGAGGGAGGGACAGGAGAATTGGGTGACATTTACGTTTTGTTGAAAGCTCCTTAAAGCACAGGAAATCACAAGCACATTTCTACTGATGTAATTTCAAGTTTCAATAGTCAGATCCAAGCATATTATCAAGGACAGCAAGGAATCTCTCTTACTAGCCTGGATGTGAGTCAGTCAGGTTGGGAGCTGAAGCCACTTGGAATATCTTAGTGTCACCCAGAAAGCAAGGCCCTGTGAGCCAACAGTTGCCCCATACCCCATTGTCGCTCCGTGGTTTCTGCCTCAGGGCAACATCATGGGGTTTCCAAGGCTGCGAATTGTTCAGAACCACACTGCCACACTGTGCTCCTAAATTGCGGCAGCCAAGTCCTTGCACCGTTCTGCAGAAAGGTATGTTTTGTCCTTGCAAAGCCTCTGTTCCAACACTGATCAGCAAATTAGCAGCAGTTCTCTCCTCAGGGAAAGTGGCAAGGACTCACTCCAGGAACCGAGAGGTGTCTCCACCCACTTGTTAGAGATATCCTTTGATCGAGCACTCTACCCATTCAACATGGGCCTCTCTCCATGGGAATTCATGTCTGTGCTCAGCAGTTATTGGCTCATGTGGCCGGGCCACTCAAGTATCCTACCCTGAATCAAACGGTATTCCAAGCATTTCCCAGAATGGTTGCTCTGGGAAGCACTGTCCTCTATCCTCTGGGACACTGGTGGAGTCTTTGAAGGACCAATCTTGACTTGACTTTCCAATTGCGCCAGCTCAACCAGATTTCTCTCCAGGTCTCCTCCGTCCTTCCCACGTTTCAGTCACGCAGGTTTGGTGAGGAATTGTTTCCTACCACTGGAGGAGCACATCCTTGATCTTCCTAGGATGGAATGAAAGCTCATTTGGGTCCCCAGCTTTCCACATTACCATGGCAACCAGCTACCTCATAATTGTGAGTATCAAATTATTTGTGAGTTCTGTTTGACCATTGCAATGGGGTGTTAGATTCAGCAAAGATGTGTCACAAAGAGATGGTTGATGTCAGAATAGGGTAAGAGTTGAAGGGGGAAGACATGTTAAGGCCTACCTCGTATAAACTGGCTTTGGGCTGATGTGCACTTGGATTATATTTCCCCTTTGTGTAGCCAAAGGAAGTTAGAGATGTCAAATGCCATTTTTCTACCACCCTGGGATGGCTCCAGGAGGGGGGAGGCCTGTCAGGCTGCCTGCCCAGTAAGAGCAGCCAGCACCACCATCTCCTTCTATGTGCCTTGCTTGTAACCCACTGAGGATTGCCCACGACTGAAAGCCTGTCTCCATCTCCCTTAGCTTCTCATAGTCTGTCTGTGATGCTTATAGCCCTTCATGAGCTTTGTCTTCAATTTTGACTTTTTGTATGATTTTTCCTAATGCTTTATTTAAAGTATCTTCAACTGATGTTAAATTGAATCAAAACAAGTGAAAAATGAAAAAAGAAATTTTCCTTCTACTTATACATTCTGTGGCAGGAGTAATGAGATGATTTAATTTTAGAATTGGATTTTCTTTGATAACCAGAGACTGGGCTCATTTTCAAGCTGGTTTCTCTCTGTATGTTCAAACTTAGAAATGCAGTAGCATGGTGTGCTCACTAATCTATGTGTGTTTGTGTGCGTGTGTGTGCATACTTGGTGTGTTAGGCTGGGTTGATAGAAAAACAACTCCAGTGACACTCATATGTATAAGAAAGAGCTGTATATTGGAAAGTAATTATGTATCAAGAAAGCATCTCAGCCCACTCCAACATAGGTCCATACATCCCATATGAGTCCTCAAGTCTCTCTTCAGACTCATGCAGGTGGTTGCAAAGTCATACGGATCCGAGGTTGGTTTTAAAATGGCAGGGCTTCTGTAACTCTCAGGGTAGCCAAAAAGCAGGAAGGTGAAAGGGGAAGAGTAAGAAGGAAGTTCCCAGGATCCTCCTTATGAGAAGGCCTCACACCCAAGGAGGCACCATCAGGCTGATTGACAGGTTGGATGCCACCCCTACACTCTCAAACATCGCCTAGTTGACACTGAATCATCTCACTACCACACTTGGGAATCCATTATTTTGACTCATTGTCTTATGACCTTAGGAAAAATATCTAAAAAATAAATACATAGATGTTATAGTAAGGGTGGATAACAGACACTGAATGCCATATAAATAAATATGTAAATTGTCTCCAAAAGGAAACAATAGACCGCATCTCTTTAGCACTGCCTAAAGGCGATTTTTCTCTATATTTCAAAGAGATTATTTCATTCATTCTTCCTAAAGCCTCTGAAGTTGAGGTTGTGACTATTCTCCTTTTGTAGAGTAGGGAACAAGTCTGGCCATCAGATCTCAGATGGTTTACTCTTAACAAAGTAGGACTGAAGTATTCTCTTTCTAGATTCTCTAAATTTACACTATTAATTCTGCTCAGTGAGTTAGTGGTAGAATTTGTACCTTCTGTGTAGGAGACCAGGTTCAACGACTGGCCAATGTACCCCAAGCTCAGCCACCCACGAGCTATCAGTGGAGGGAGACGTATAGGGTGTGATGCAGCTGAGGTTTTGATAGAGTGGTCAGACTAAGACAGATGAGGAAGAATGTCTACCAGTCTACTTCCAAAAAAAACACACCAGTCCATGAAAACCCTACTGTGCATTCCAATGTGCATGGGTCAAGAAGAGTCAAGAATTGAGGAAGTAGCTAAAGTCAATAGCAATTTTTAATTATCTTATGATTCCCAAGTCAATTCATTCCTACAGGTCAAGGGAGATTTACATTCTGTCATTCCATTAATATGTATCCACTCTGCTAAGAGCTGGCACCTTTGTGTCAGGAAGTGAGAGAAAGAAATGAGTAAAATAAAGTCTTGATCTCCAAGGAACTTGGAGTTACGCCACAAGGAGTCTGAAGTGTATTTCTTGTGGCTTCATTCTGCTCATTTTCTTCCTGTACCACCCTGCCTACCACCTCTCCACCCTTATGACTTCCTACTTTAACATCGTGGCAGTAAGATTTCTGAGCATTTAGTATTGTTAGTAATGATAGAACCATGTAACTTCATAGCAATAGACCCTACGGACACTTATTACTATTATACAGTTAACTTTAATGCAATTTCTCATCCAGTCCCTCGTTTACCTGCCAGTCATTGGAGCTTGATTTTGCATTGTGAAGTCTATTCATAACACCAAGTCAGGAAGGCACCATTGGCCACCAGTTTTCAGAGAACGGCACCCAGTGAGGAGCAAGACCATGCGGTGACTTTTCCAGTCCACAACACAGCACCAGTGCCGGAAGTTCTTTGACAGCAAAATCCAGAGCGCTTCTTCTTTACCTAATCTGGATGTGTCCGACTTTCTCAACTACGGCTTTAGCTTCAAATTCCCACTTCCTACCAAGATGCGGTGAGCAAACTCCTCTTGTAATTTATACACATCATTGGACTCAATTGACCTAGGAGGAAATTGGAAGGCTTCCTTTGCTGGCCTCCCTGATGAGGCTGGAGCCTGTCTGCAGCAGCCAGATCCCTGGTTCTCTCATCTGAGTCCCATCCTGCCGGCGCAGCACCCCCACCCCCACCCAAGAGATTTCCAGAGCCAAACATACCTCCCAAGCAGCAGACAGTCTCAGCCAAAAGCTGAGTCTGGGTTAAGAGTGGGTCCCCATGTGGGAAGGCTGTAGGACAATCCTTCTTGCCCTAGTATGGGATTTGGCCCTATATTCTCTCAACTCTTGGCTCGGGACCTCTGCAGCCAAGGTTGGCTCCCCACATTGTCTTTTCCTCTGTCTATATATGTTGGACATGCTTGTGGCCGCAGATCCCTCCTTAAGAAGGGTAGGGCCAAGAAGATGGGATGAAGCCAACCTATCCCACCCACTTCCCCTCTCAGGTACAATTACATAGTTCTAGCTTTTCTGTTTGGGCTACTCATTAACAATTCCGTGTCATTTCCTATTTCAACATCTTTAATCTAATGCTGGAATGCAGTCAGAAAATATTACCCTTGCTCAAGCTCCCCACTTCAAGTGAAAGGATTGGGTTGGAATCCTCTTTGGACTGGGATTCTTTCAGCCACATCCTTAACTGCACTTAGATTAATCATAAATTGGAAGGCATCAGAGTCGAGCACTGGATGTCCAAAGTACAGGACTGCCTCTGGAAGGGAAAAGACACACAGCTTCTCACTCCAACAAAAGGAAGAGGAATTATTTCTTCACCTCCTAGTCTGGGCCTGATTCCAGAATGTAGAATTCTGCCTTTCCCCTGAATCCAGAACTCTGAATTCCAGAGGGGTACTTACCATTTCTAGCCCCTGCCGTTCAGTTTTGTTGCACTGGGATGACTGACACGTCCCTGTGATGCTGAAAACTGTGCTGCCCAAGATTTCAATAACGGAAATGTCTTCCATCGGGGACCGGTTTTAGCAGAGCTTCCTGACCAAGATGGATTATTGGTTATCTACTTCCAAAACTCAGCCGATGAGGACCTTACAGTTCAAAGCGGAATATTGTATGACAGAGTGCAGTCAGTAGTGTTCTATGGTTACACATTTTTTTTGTTGTATAAAACCAAAACCCAGACTCACTGCCATCAAGTCAATACTGAACCATAGGAACCCTATAGGACAGGGTAGAACTGCCCTTGTAAGTTTCCAACTCTAACCATTTTGGAGAATAGAAAGCCTCATCTTTCTCCGGAGGGGCTGTTGGCTTCCAATTGTTGACTTCGCTATTAGCAGGCTAATGCTAATGGTTTCAAACTGCCGACCCTGAGGATCACAGCCCGACAGGTAACCGCTACGCCATCAGGATTCCAACCTAGAGATGCTGTTCCCCAGGTTCTTACTGCTTTTATATTAGAAATTCCCTTTCCCATCACCCTGCAGACCCTAGCCCATGTCCGCACTGGATCTGGTTTTAATAGTGTCTCTTTCTTGGTTTGCTCTTTTGTAGCTCGAAAGCAGTATGGATCAAAAGGGAATATTGCATGATATAATGCTATCAGTAGTATTCTCTGATTATATATTTTTTCTTGTATAGCTTTTTATTTTCTGTGTGGTTAACAATTGCCTTATATAAATGGTCCTATTCTTTCAACTGTTTCATTAGTTCTGTGCTTTCTTCTCAAAAAATTTGGAAGATGCCCATTACACATTAGCTTTGCACATGTTCATATCTAATAGATATTTCAACTCTTATCGTTCCATTTTTAGATAGTCTCCCTCATTTTCTTCATCTGCCTATTCCAACCTATATATGGTGCTCTTGAGGTTTTTGCTTGTTGTATGTTGGAAACACCCTTTGCTCTCACCCTGCGGATGGTAGCCTCATCTGTCTGCACTGAAGCTGCCTCAGATATGTGTTTAGTTGTTGACTTACTCTTTGGTAGTTATATCTGTTCTACACTTCTTGACTATCTTGTTATCTGCTATTTTACATTCACACCAAGAGGAAAAATCTACTCTCCAATAGTTTTGCACATTTAGCATAAACACATGGTATAAAGCAAGGATACTGCTGGCTGACATGGTTAAGGTTATGTATCAACTTGGTGAGCCCATGATTCTCAGTGGTTTGGCAATTATGTAATAATCTAATTTGACAATTATAGAATATCATCATCTGCCACTATATGTTCTGATGTTCACACAACACCAAATTTTACACACAATGTGGTCTTTAGAGCCTATAAATGTCTGTAAGTGAAGGGTGGCTGTATTAGCTGATTATTGGGCATCAATGGGGCACCCCCACAAGTGGAACAAAGCTCTGCTGGGCATAGCTTTCATAGTATGCGTGCACTCTGAGTAGGTGCACCCAGTGAGGTCGCCTGGGAAGGTTCTCTCTAGTCACAATGAATTTTTTCATAACAGCAGCTTTGCTCAAACTTCATGTTTTGTGATGGCTGATTTAGAAGAACAGCATGTGGCTGTAAAATTTTGTTTCTTGCTCAGGAAAAAAATGCCACAGACACTGTTGTGACGTTGAGCACAGCTTACAAGGACAGCGCTATGGGAAGCACTCAAGTGTATGAGTGGTTTTCTCATTTCAAAAAAGGTGAAATGTTGATGGATGATAAACTTTGTTCTGGACATCTGTCAATTTCCCAAATGGCTGAAAATGATGACAATATGTGTGCCCTTATACTTGAAGACCGACAAACCACCGAAGAGATGGGGAAGTTATCTGGACTATCTTGGAGCTCGGCCCAGCACCTTTTCATGGAAGATTGGGAATAAAAAGGGTCGTTTTGAAATTTGTGCCTCTGGTTCTGACTGACCGAGAGAAAGAGCGTCGAATGGAAACTTGCTGTGCTTTGAAAGAAGAGCTCCAAAGCAACCCAACTTTCCCCCCAAGGTCATTACTGTCTCCAAGAATGGAATCGCTGATTTGACCAATTTGACAAGTGTGTTAAGTGTCAAGTGTTAAATGACGAGACACAGTGCTATTCTGATGGCCCTGAAAGCAAACATCAATCAAGCCAGTGGAAGACGTCATCTTCACCTCGCCCCCCCCCCAAAAAAAATAAAAGCTCGTCAAGTGAAATCAAAGATTAAGACGATGCTCATTTGTTTTTTTATGTGAGGGGACCGTCATTTGGAGTTCAGTCTACTAGATAGACTGTTAATAAAGCTTTCTATTTAGAGGTTATGAAGAGTTTGCATAACAGTGTTGGGGGGCAGAAGGCCTGATTTGTGGCAGATGGGGGACTGGTTTTGCCACCACGACAATGCACCTGCTCATGCAGCCATGTCAGTGAGCCAGTTTTTGAAAAACACAACCTGCTTCTCTTGCCCCATGTGCCTTATTCCCCTCACCTTGCTTCATGCAACTCCTTTTTGTTTCCTCGAATGAAAGGAGGCATGAAAGGACAGTGTTTTTATGAAGTAGAAGTGAACAAAAAAATGTGAGGGAGGTGCTGTCAGCCATCCAAACAGATGAGTTTGGAAACTGTTTCCAAGAATTGAGTCACAGATTGACAAATTTGACAAATGTATTAAGTGTAATGGAGAGTACTTTGAAGGTGATAAAGTTGTTTTGTTAAAAAAAAAAGTTTAAATACATAGCTTTGGGGAAAAAACTGTTTTTGGGGGGTACTCCCTTGTACATTGGAGCAAGAGTACATTGGGGTCTTATGTGTCCGAACACATCTTTACTCTACCATGGCATTTGGTTTGTGGCTTTGTTAAACATAATTGTACATTAAAAATCATTTCAAAATGAAAGCATCTTTGTATTTAGTTTCCAATGAAGCTTCTAGGAATCAACTATCATTCTTGTAGCATTCTTATATCTGATACATTTGTGTGTGTATGTGTGTGTCAATCTGTTCTTTTCTCTTTTTAGACATCTTTAGAAACTTAAATTTATTCCAGATATGTTTTGGCGTGGGTTCTCAGTGGACACTTTCTGCTTGAAGATGTTTGTCCTTTGTTTTTTTCTCATGTTACTTCTTTATATGTTTCTTTTCTCTTGTTACAATTTCTGTCATATTTACACTCTAACTCTCATATGGTTTGTATCCTTGTATTCATCTTTCTGTTTGTGTTTATTGGTGGAGCATATTACTGGCCAAACATTTTAGCACTTTGCTTTTCATTTACTTCTTATATTTTTATTTTGCAAGAGCTCGCTATCATTCTCAGATTATGTTTATATCAAAAGCATTCATAGTCAGACTGCAGATATCACCCTAGTTTTTCATTCTTTCATTTTTTTTCTTTCTGTCTTCCATCTTCTTTTTTCTTAAAGATGGGCTACGCATTACTTTTGCTTGGTTTTCTTATTGTGTTGGGAGATTTTTAGGAAATATCTCAACCTTCAGTTTTTGTCGTAAAGATTTTAAGTCCCAGCTTTAAAACAAGATCAAGTGGTTTAAAAGAAAACACATTGTCACATTTATATATGACTCATTTTCACAAGCATAATCATATCAACCTTCATGACATGCTGGAAGAGAAAAAGAGGAACCATTCCTCTATTATTCTGGAAAGCTGAAGTGGTTCCCATTGAATGACTCTGGCAATAGGTGGCAGTTTGGGCACTGGTAACTTCATTACACAAAAGATTCCCTAAGAAGTTTTATTAGTTTATTCACCTGAAGAGGTCCAAGAACTCATGGACCTCACCCCACATCTATTGAGTTTGGAATCATTTAAGGCGGTGGTTCTCAACCTTCCTAAAGCCACGACCTATAATACAGTTCCTCATGTTGTGGTGGCCCCCCCAACCATAAAATTATTTTCATTGTTATTTCATCACTGTCATTTTGCTACTGTTTTGAATCGGTGACCCCTGTGAAAGGGTCGTTTGACCCCTAAAGAGGTTGTGACCCACAAGTTGTGAACTGCTGCCTTAGGGTAAGAGTAAGCAATCTGATGTTTTGTTTTCAAGGATTCCCAGATGACTGAGAGCCATGTTGTCAAACTACTGCATGGATGCATTGTTGTTCCCTTTACCCTCCTCAGGAGATGGTGACTAAAGTTACTATCTCTTTCTCACGACGGGATTCCCTCCAGACCAGCTCGTTTGCAATGGCACAGAAGGGAAAGATTGCAGCTATGTCAGAGGTCTATTGCATCATTTTATTGTTAACTTACCCATAAAACAGGACCAGTCTCCTTTGCCTTATATCCTATTTGTCACAGGCCAAGGATAACGATCTTGTTCTGGGTCAATGACCATTTTAATTCTTTGTCCTACCTCTTCTGACAGCATTATTTTGTGTACTATTTGTTCCTATAAAAGTCTACCCAACATACATTTACAGTGCATGCTCTATTTTCCTGTCATAGTAGTCTTCTTGCTGTCACCCACCACAACATACACTATCGCAATAGGTAGGTTTATTGTGCCAACCCGGCCAATGAACACATGTGGGATTAATTGAAGTGCAGAGAGATAAATGGCTTGGCAAGCCTCGCCTTTATTGTCTCTTGCTCTTTGATGATTGGACCATCTCTGCCTCAGTTTGCAAGCTACACTCCCTGTAGGACACCTAGCCCATGGACTGTTTTGCTGCAGTTTGAGGTTCCTTCAAGACCTTCTTCGCCACACTACTGGAGTACAGCTTGCTTGAGCTGGGGACAGTCGGACTCTGTCATCTGGCTGACTGTAGGTGACCTGCCTTGCTGTTTGCTGCCTGGGCCAGATAGCCTGAATTGCTCTATAGAGGACTACCGGCAGCCCTTAAGTCTTAAAGGACTACCAGTGTATCAGCTGTCTCACAGAAGCGAGTTGCACTGAGCCATTTGTACTTCTTTATAGATTAATTAACTCTTTATTTCTAAGGTTTTATACATATGCATGTAAAATCATTAGTGCCCGGGTTTGTTTTGTTTCCCTGGAGAACCCTGTCTAACATAAGTATTATATCTCCTTGTCTTTCCACATGCTGCCACAATCAATCATATTAGTTTTATATTCTTCTTTGCTGTTTCTCTCCTAAAAATCCAGAACCGTGTCTTGAATAAATCAGAGCCAGAAACTCCAGTGAGCCATGCAGTTTTAGCTTCTAGGAAGAGGTTCCCTTCTCCTGCGGTTCTATTGCCTCGTCTCCAAACAAATTTACCTTTCCTCTCCCTGCAAACAGATTTAGAAGTGTACTTGTAATCTAGGGCCAGCCCTTGTGCTCCACCCCACTCCACAGGCAAAATTCCAAACACGCTGAGTCAAAGCTGTCATCGTGTGATACACGACTGAATTATACTGTCCTTTGCCACAATGAGACAATATCAGTTTAAGGAACTTGAATTAGAACATTGAAAGGGCACTTTCACTGACCAATTCAGAACCCAGACCCAACTGAATTCACTGCCATGAGGTCGATGCCTACTCAGAGTGACCTCCCTTGTGGGTGGCGGAGACCAAAACTGTTTACAGTGGCAGACAGCTCAGTGTTTGTCCCGCAGAGGCGGGTGGTTTCCAGCTGCCGGCCATGTGATCACAGTCCTAAGATTAACCACTCTACTACCAGGCGTCCTCTACCGATTCAGAGCCAGTGAAACTACCAGACAGTGTGTGGAAGCTGGGGCCTCATGAAATGCATTCTAAAGAAACTTCCAATGGTGTTGATGGTTGCATATTCATTTGTTTTCAGAAATTCAAGCCACTTCTCTTTGCGTGCATCTTTAAGTACTCAGTACTAGTAAAGGATGCCACAAAGCCCGGAGAACCAAGAACAGAACGTACAGTTGTGCTCGTGGGCAAAATTCCAAGTCTCAGACACTCCTAGAACTTGTCTAAAGCTTCTAGCTTCTGTGAAGAGAAGCCTTTAGAAAAAGGGGTGGCAAAGCCTACAGGTTGGCTATGTAAGTACTCTAGGCTCCTGGACAAGTATCAGAGACTGCCTAACAGAGCCTCAGTGAGCAAGGGGCTCTTGGATGGGAGATTAATTCATCTGGAAAAGTTTAGAGCGTGTTAGAGATAAGTTAACCTAAACGTTAGCCCACAAGCTTAATTACAAGCATAAATAATTGCTATGAAGTAAGTACCAGACTCAATTTGATCTACTTGGTTTTCACAGCACCTTGCCATGGTAATGGTACAATGGAGCACAGTAGGGGGTAGACATGTCCTGCTCCTCTGTGGGATTAATGCTACCTGAGAACCAGATGTGCCATGGGAAGGTGAGTGAGCGTTGGCTTTGAGGAGCTCAACAAGTGCTGCGAGCTTCCAATGAGTGTTGTTGTAGGTGGCGTTCGGTGCCATGAGACACTTGTATTTATTGTTATCCCGTGTGATAGAGTAGAACTGCTCCATAGGGTCTTCTAAGGTTGTAATCTTTTTGGAAATGGGGCTGAATTGCTTTTTCAGCTTCTCAGCAGCTGGGTCCTTAAACACTGTGTTGACAGGGCTCCTTGAACATTTGCCTATTTGAGTTCCCAAACCAATACTTAATCATCTGTTTGTCCAACACGTCATAAAAGTATCCTACTTGAACTTCATACCATGTAACCTGAGCAGGAACTTTATTTCCATTTTATAGATAAGAAAGTTGAGGCTCAAGAAAGCTAAAGGACTCACCCCAAATCACCCAAGTACTGGAGCTGAGATTCCAAACTAAGTTCTCTGATGACGAAGACAAAGTGTTTTGTTCTTCAACTAACAACATGGAAATAATTCACTTGTTTTGAACCAAATCTAAAATTTCACAAGGCTTTCCTTGCTTTCAGACCCCATCTCCTAATCCCTTCACACAAGGATAAGTCAGTGGTTTAAATCTAGAGGAACCCTGGATGGGACAAATGGTTAAGTGCTTGATTATTAACATCAACTTCAGTAGCTCTCACCTACCTAAAGGGACATTGGAGCAACGACCTACTAATCTGCATCCAAGAGGTCACAGCCTTGAAAATCCTACTGAGCACAGTTCTACTCTGACATCCTTGGGGACACCATGAGTCGGAATCAACTCAAGGGCAATGAAAGAAGACTGAAGAAACCATCTACTCAACTGGGTACCAGCATCACCAGCATCATGTTGGGATGTGGCAAACGGAGGCACTCGGTCTGTTCCAGACTTCCCCACTTCCTGTGTGCACATGTACAGGAGGTGACACCTTACAAAATGCACAATGCTTCAAAACGCCGCCCCTCATCAGTTCCACACCCCACACTTTGAAACCCTTATCCAAAAATAAATAAATAAACACACAAAATCACCAGGCTGACCTTTACGGTGAAATTCCCACTGAAGCCCCCATCAGCAGCAAGTGGCCTTTGGATACCTGAACTAAAACATGAGGTGGTGATGGTGAAGGGCCCACAGACTGGCCTTTCTTGGCCCCGGGAACCAGAGGCGCTGCTTCCCTGGTGAGCCCGTGTGCAGCACCGAGAGCATGAATCTTGGATGCTGTTTCACAAGGAACCATGAGCCATTTATTCTCAGTCTGAAATTGGCAGCCCTTGGGTTCTGGGGAATTTTTAATAGGACTAGCAGAGGAACCAACATTAGGGATTATTTTCTCAGTGTGGGGCTAGATGTGTAATGCATATGTTTGCCCCGAGGACCCTAAGCCACAAACTTTGTTAAAATGCCTTTCCCCTCCACTGTTCACATGTTCCTGTGCAGAGTGTTCATTTGCCGCAGTCCCAGCCAAAGTTTATGAAGCTATGCTCCCCCACAGACCATTATTTTTGTGCTAATTAATTAGCGAAACCAATATCGCAGATATGAAATTCCAAGCTCCAGTTACTCTGTTTGGCTGAAAATCTGTTTTTCTAATTATTGACTACTTGCTGCTACTTTAAGTCCACCACCTAAGTTCTTGGACTCAGCTAGCTTGGGGAGCTGGGGAAGTCTCCAATGGCAACGCAGCCCCACACTGAATGGAGAGGCGGGAGGGAGGGATTGCAGCTGTCGAGCCACTGAGGATTTGAGAGGAAGTCAGAGGAAGAGAAAGAGGAGATTTGTAGGACAGACATAAAAAGGAAAAAGGGGAAGATGCTCTGTCAGAATTTCAGTGAAGTGCATTCCTCTAACAATTACCAAGGCACGTTCACACTCATACGCAACATAGTCTTTAAAGCTAAATAGCACTGACTTAGAATCCTCCAGGAAACTAAAAACTATCTGCAATTTCACTTATATTTTTGTTGTGTTCTTAGGCTTTTGATTGATTGGTCCAGGTTTGACTCTAAATTATTGGAGTTGGCTGATGCTTTTTTCTAATTTAGCAGCAACTTAGGCAACTGATTTTTTTCATTTCTTTTCACATTTATACTGCAAAGCTGTTTGTTTATACCTGAGACTATAGGTATAAATTCTATTACATGCCATATATAACCCATATGATTTGTATCTATACATATACATAGGAATGGTAAATTTCCATGTTAATTTCATTTCTGATTTTCATGCTAAGAGGAAAGGGAACAGGCCACTAACTTTCCTTAAGTATAAGCATAACACAGATGCTGGACTCTGTGTTCCCCTATTTTGTCATCATCTTAACTACGTAACAATCAGATCCATAAGAATGATGATTGCTGATCGTAAGGTGGCACGTTCAAATGTTGAAGCTCAGCCACTTTGCTTGGCATGAGACAAAAGTCAAATTCCTAGGCCGTGTTGGCGAGAGGACTTGAACTCACACTTCTCTAAAGGCAAGCTCAGCGGTTGTGTTTTTTGTTTTGTTTTGTTGATTCTTTTTTTTTCTCCTAAGCCAACTTTCTTTACACTTGGAAAAACAGTTCTACAGTACATATATGCATTCAAATTTTGTTCTCAAAATGAAATTTCTGTTTTTAATCCCTTATTATGCATAGTGATTTTTTAACTCCTGAAGATCAGGCTCTGAGTTTATACAAAAGTATTTTTGTCATAGGCATTTTTATCCCTGACAAGTGGAGAGGCCATCTCTAAGTAACAGCCAGCTACAAGGCAGGAGCTTTTAAATTCAAAAGAATAGCTTTCTTTGGTGTGGGAGCCAATGAAGAAGAGGGGAAACTAGAGGCAACAGCGTCTGAACAAGAAGAGGCAGGGAGCAGCGCCACAGTACTTTATCACAAAGAGCATTTCCCCAGGAATTCATCTCTCCAGTGATTCATGCCCAACTTTGCACACATCAGCTCGCCACTTGGCAACCAGGCTCTAGACCACTCTATATTTCCTAAATTCAGACATGCAATTTATCACAGTCAACCATCATTATGGAATGGCTTCTCGAAATGGAATAATCCTTTTTGAATGATTATTGATGGCTTAGTGAAAGCCACTTTGCTTTCATTTGTTGTTGTCTCTGGTTGATGGTGACCTAGTCTGCCATAGAAGAAAATGGTACCGGGTCTCGTGTCCTCTTCATTATCTTTGACATATTTGATCCACTGTTGTGGCCACTTTGTATTTTAAGTGCGTTTCAACCTATGCGGTTCATCAAATAGAATCCTCCTGTGATTCCGAGTTTCCACTGGTGATTTTGCAAAAGAAGGTATCCCTTCCAAGACTGTTTTAGTCTGGACACTCTACTGAACTCTGTCCCTAACAGGTGACCAGCCTCTTATTTGAAAAATATGAAGCACAGATTCCAGAAGCATGTTGGGTTGGAGTGCCCTTGAGGAACTCCATTCACGAAACACCGCCTAGTCTTGCACCATCCACACAATGATTACGTGTCAGTTTGTTGTTGAACCCTTGTGTCAGTCCATGTCATGGAGGGTCATCCTCTTTTTTGTCGGTCCTCTAACTCACCAAGCATGAAGAAGTTGTTGGTCTTGCAAAATAATGCCATGTGATCTCCAGCATTGTTTCCATCACCAAAGCTATATTTTCCAACTGCTGACCCTTTGTTTCCAATTTTCACATTCCCATCACTAATAATTATCAAAGTGTCCTAATTGGATATTTGGTTAATTTCAGACTGCTGAGTTGATGAAAATGTTCACTTTCCTTATCTTTAGCTTTAGTGGTTGATGTACAAGTGTGAATAATAGTTGTATGAGCTGATCTTCACTGTAGGTGGGGGCGTATTATTCTATTATCCTAAAATACAACTTTTGTGTTTGAGGATAGATCTTGGAAAGTTGTGTAGAATGATGAATGGCATGGTGTTCTTCTTCAACTTTTCATTAGTGGACTGTTAGACCATATGATTATCTGGTTCCAAATGACCAAAACCAGTTTATGTCAGCTGTCGATGGAGCCCTGGCACCATCAGGCAAGGGTGGGCTCACTAACAACAAGGTCACTTGTTCAAACTCACCAGTCATTCCACAGAAGAAATATGAGGCTACCTACATCCATAAATATTTTCAGCCTCAGTAACCTTTTATAGGGTCACTATGGGTCAAAAAAAATGTGTCTTGGAAGACGTATAGCCAGAATGCTCCTTAGAAAAAATGTTGGTAGAC
This sequence comes from Tenrec ecaudatus, assembly GCF_050624435.1. NCBI lineage: Eukaryota > Metazoa > Chordata > Mammalia > Afrosoricida > Tenrecidae > Tenrec > Tenrec ecaudatus. Next base: position 14,455,949 of record NC_134539.1, read on the forward strand.
TTAGAGATCAGCCCCTGGAAAGAACAATAGCTTTAGTAAAGCAGGGGGCACTGAAAAGGAAGACCATTGGCAAGACCAGATGAAGTAAAATAACGGCTACAATAATGGGCTCAACCCTGAGAACAGCAGTGAGGATAGCACAGGACTTGGTGGCATGTTCGTCGGTTGTACGTAGAGTCTACATGGGTCAGGACAGGTTCAATGGCAGTTGATCTATAGAATGCCTAAGATACCGATCTTTGTATGTTCTATGTCATTTTTTATGGTTCCCAATTTTCTTGGATTTATATTTCATAAATTCCACAGTCTGATTATTAATGGATGTGCAGCTGTTTCTTTTCATTTTGAGAAGTGTCACATCAGAAAAGACAGGGTCCTCAAAGTTTTTCTCCATCCATGCTTGTAAGGTTGACTTCATTTTTGAGGAGACAGCTCTTCTCTGGATGTATTTTGAGTGTTTCCCAACTTTACAGATTCATCTTTTGGCACCATATGAGACAAGATTCCGATACTGCTAGGAAATTTTTCAATGGCTAACTTTTCAGACGTGGCCCACTCCTTCCTTCTTCTTAGTATGCCTTAGTGTAGAAGGTCCACTGAAACCATGAGTGACCATGAGGACTTTGAAAACACTATTGGCATAGCTTCCAACATCACAGCAACATATAAGCCACCACAGTGTAACAACCTGACAGATGGGTGGTAAAAATAACTAGCTGTTCATTAGAGTGTAATACCTTCCTCCCCTCACTCTCAGATGATATATTTAGCTTCTCGTAGAACCTTGAATACCTTAGCCAAAAAGAATAAATCCACCGGCATCATGGTAGAAGTTTTTGTCATCACTTAAGTTTTAACATTGTCTCAATTTTAATTATCTTCATACTAACTGTGTGACTGCCATATCTATCAAAAATTTGTATTTTTATTTCATACTTTAGTTGAAAATTATTTTTCACTTAAAGATTTAAATGGGCTGTGGTTTCCCCTCCCTGTAATAGGCAAGTGGTTCATTGAATTGTCTCAGCTCCATGAGGTTGTTTTGGTTTACTGAGTTCCATCAATATGAGGTTAGGACCTCATGAGGTTCCATGAGATTTATTGAGTTCCAGCAATAAACCTGATACAATTTTAATTTCCTCATCCTTTGTGTTCTGTTCTGTAGGTAGATGACTGAACCACCTTTGGGTCACAATTCAAACTGTCCCCAGCATTTCTAATTATTAAAGGTATAAGTTTCCATTTTCAGGAATTGTTCATTTAAAGCTTCTCCTTCTACCCCTTTGATTCATATTGATTTTCTCACTATATCCCTGGTGAACTCAGGGACCTGAAGAAGATGAACAAGTTTGCTCTTTATCCCCTCCTAGCCTTTGTTTGGAATGTGGACTGGTTCCTGGTCTACCCTTGGACACACCCTCCACTGTCCACTCCCAAGGTCTCCTTCTGCCAGTGTTCCCTCGGGGTTGGCTGTTGTGAATCTCTATATGCAGGTTCCAAGTACCTCCTGCTCTGTCTTTCCAAAACCTTTCTAGCTCCAGCCCCAGCCCCAGTAAATTATTACACCGTGTATTTTTGTTAGTTAGTTTTCAGTGTCTCATATTTTCTTGTACTTTAGTAGTTTTGTAATATATGAGGGGGTGCCCCCACCAAAAATGGGAAAAGGCTCTGCTGGGCGGAACTTTCATAGTATGCATTTCCCCTGCTAGGCGAGCCTCAAACAACTCGCTCTGAGTCAGTGTACCTAGTGAGGTCGCCTGGGAAGGTGCTCTCTGGTCACAATGATTTCTTTTTTTTTTTTTTAAAGTAGTTTTGCTGGAACCTCGTGTTTTGTGAGGACTGATTTAAGAGAAGAGTGTGTGGCTATGAAATTTTGTTTCCTGCTCTGGGAAAATGCCACAGAAACTGCTGTGATGTTGAACACAGCTCACAAGGACAACGCTGTGGAAAAACGCAAGCATCTGTGTGGTTTTCTCATTCCAAAAAAGGTGGAATGTCGATTGATGACAAACCTCAATCTGGACATCCGTCAACTTCCTGAATGGATGAAAATATTGACAAAATCCGTGCACTTGTGCTTGAAGACCTAAGACAGACCATTGAAGAGATGGGGAAGTTATCTGGATTATCTTGAAGCTCGGTTCAGTGAATTTTAAAGGAAGATTTGGGAATGAGAAGGGTCTCTGTGAAATTTGTGCCTTAGGTTCTGACTGACAAAGAATAAAAGCTTGGAGTGAACACTTGCCATGCTTTGAAAGAACAGCTCCAAAGTGACCCAACCTTTTTACCCAAGGTCATTACTGGTGACAAGACGTGATGCTACCCATATTCTTATGACCCCCCAAAGCAAACATCAATCAAGTCAGTAGAAGATACCATCCTAACCTTCCCCCCCAAAAGCTCATCAAGTGAAATCAAAATCAAGATGATGCTCATTTGTTTTTTGTTTTTTTGGATGTGAGGGGGATCGTGGATTTGTAGTTCAGTCTACCAGGTCAGACTGTTAATTAAGCTTTCTATTTGAAGGTTCTGAAAAGACACATAACAGTGTGACCAAACAGGCCTGATTTGCGGCAGATGGGGAACTGGTTTTGCCACCAAGACAATGCGCCTGTTCATACGGCCATCTCTTCAGTGCGCTACTTTTTGACAAAAAACAGCATGCCTCTCTTGCCCCTCATACCTGACTCACCTGCTCCCCTCACTTTGTGCAACTTCTTTATTTCTGCAAAAGCAGGAGGAAAGGGAAGGACAGCGGTTTGCCTAAAGATAAAATGAGGGGGGTGCTGTCAGCCATCCAAACAGATGAGTTTGAAAACTGCTTCCAAGGATGGAATCACCAATTTGACAAAAGTATTACTTGTAATGGAGAGTACTTTGTAGGTAGATGATAAGATTGTATTGTTAAAAAATGTAAATGCATAGCTTTGGGGGGAAAATCCATTTGGGGTGGGGGTGGGTGTACGGTCACACACTCACCGTATTGTGCAGCCATCACAATAATGTGTATATTTGGCGTTTTAAAAAGAACCACTAAATAAATAATGTCTGTCATAATTAAAAGATAATAGGGGAAAGCATTGCAATAAACACAAAACCATGGTACCCATTTCTTGTTCGAGGGATGCCCACTGAAGGTTTGAACTGAGAGCCATTCTCCTTGCTAAGAAAAAACAAACAACTCACCCAGGTTTAGGCAGGACTTGAGGATGTCCAAGTACAAATTGAGATTGCGCCCTTTCCTTTAGACCATCAGAAGGAGTAAAAAGGTGAAAGTAGAAAAGAGACTTTCAGCCATGTGATTCAATATTAGCATTATCGAACACTGCATGCACCTAAAACATCACTAAGAACACCATTGTGATCCAGGGTAGACATGTTTGGTGATGTTGCATTAGATATTTCCAGAGGGGCGTAAGCCTCTCCTGTATCCCCTACTTTTCCTTTGCTCTTTTTATGTGCGATTTCCCCCCACTACCCATTGCAGCCATGCCAAAGTTGCCTGGAGAATAACGGAGCAACCAGAGGACTAACAGAACCAAGGCCCTCCACAGAGGGTCCAGTGGAGTGACCCCAGCGTGTTCTGTCACTATGTGCATGCCAGGCAACGTCTCGGCCCTGTGGCACAATGACACACTGACGAGAAGCTGTGCCTGAATTACTGACTCAAAAAATAATGTAAATATCATGAAATGGTTATTGCTTTACAGGAATTAATTATGGGGTGATGTCTTAGATAGCAATAGATAGCAAAAACACAGATATACAGGGTAACGATTTGCCTCAACTTGCCCTCGATTGTCCCAGTGTCTGCCTGTGGCTCAAGATAGTTATGAATAGCTTTGGTTTCAGCCTCTAGGCTTGTACCACCCAGGGAGTCATAATAATTAATTCTGAGTCATAATAATTAATTTTGAAATAGACCTGTGGACCATGTGCAATTCTACCTAGAGGCAGCTTGAAAGAAAAATCTGATGATTTATTTTTGAAAACCAGCTGCTGAATATCCTATGGAGCACAATTCAACTCTTACTTTGAGTCAGGATTGACAGCAACAAATTAACTAATTATTATAACTTGAACAGATCTATAGAACAAGCATTCCTGCATACATTATTTTATTTAGTCCTTAAACCCTTTGAGAAACGTGCTATTTTAATCCCCATTTTACAGAGGGGGAAAGTGAGGCTCAAAAGTGAAATAATCTTCCCCAAAACCAACAACAACAGAGTTTATGAGCAGTCCGCCTCATTGCAGAGCCTGTGCACTTCGTTTTTAACATACGATGTCTCTCTATTAAAATGTACCTACAAAGTGGACCTCTAAGTACCTAGACTGTCATGGGATACTATACATAACTATCTGTCATTTCGTGAAGGAAAGAAATTCCTATTTTTCTTCTGCAGCACTGGTAGGTAAATTCAAACATCAGCCTTTCAGTTAGCAGCTAAAGATGCTAATGATTTCACCACCAAGGAAGTCCTTGAAGAAGAAGAAACCAAAATCACTGTTATCGAGTTGATTCTGACCCACAGGGAACCTTTTTAGTAGAAGATAATTGTCCCTGTGAGTTTCAGAAGATTGTAAACCTCTCTGTGAGTAGAAAGCCTCATCTTCCTGCCTCGGAGCAACTGATGGCTTCAAACTGCTGAATTTGTGGTTTGTAGCCCAAGGCATAACCCACTATGCCACCAGGACTCATATAAGCAATAATAGCTAATATTAAAATAGAATCTATTTTGGACTTTGTATTCCAAAGTACTCAAAAAATAGTAATCTATTGTATCTTCTTATAACACTATAAGTTAGACGGATTTGATAGATTAAGAAACTGAAACAGAAGATATCAATAAATTGTCCAAAATCACCAAGTGAATCAGTGAAAGCCTAGATTTAAATTTTGTAATTCTGTGTTCATAATTCCAGTGCTATATTGTTGGTCAGAGGAAAACATGTATTTTAAGTCAAATTTGAGCAGAATATGAAACCTCAGTAGACATAAGGAGAAAGCATGAGCCAGGTAAAACATACAGAACAAAATCAACAGAGCTTAAACAAAGAAAGCAGAGAGACTGAGAAAAAAAGAATACAGCTATCAGTTAAATATGTGTTAGGGGTTTTTTGGTTTTGCTTTTGTTTTTTAGTTCCTCTATGGGGAGAGTGTAGCATAGAGGGAAAGGAGACTGGAAGGAACAGCTTAGAAGTCAATGTCATAACCCCACAAAGTAGAATAAAACACATCTTGTAGAAGTATGTTCAAATAAATCATATTTTATGTCATCCATAGTGTGAATGTCATTACTCCCAATAAATCCTCTTTTTAAACAACAACAAAAAAACCCAAAATGCCAAGATACAATTTAAATATGGCAGTAACTGTATCCTTAGAGGGGCAGACTCAGCAGTCCACATGGAAAAGTCCAGTGTTCACCAGCACCCATTTGGGAGTGCTTCCTTAACAGGGTTCGTTCTCGTTCTCTCTCATTCTCTCTCTCTCTCTCTCTCTCTCTCTCTCTCTCTCTCTCTCTCTCTCTCTCTCTCTCTCTCAGAAAAGTTGCAATCTTAATAATAATGAAATCCATTATCAACCAATTAATTCTGATTCATAGGAACCCTATAGGACAGCACAGAGCTGTCCCATAGACTTTGTCAGGCTGTAATCTTCGGGGATTGAATAAGTCTGGTGAGAGGACGCAACTCAGAAGCACGGATTTTAAATGACTCCCTCTCCTCTCATTCTTTCCATGGATAGATTCCACATGAGCATCATTAAGTGGTCTGGACTCCCCATCCTTCGCCATGTTATCCACAGTTAGTTAGTATCTGCAGAAGTGAATGGCTTTGCCTAGTCAATGGAACTCAAGTTTAGACCATTCACATATGTGTACCACAGACCCCGGTGCTGAGCAATTAATTTGAGAAGCTAGACACTATGAAGAAAATTCGCCTTTATCAATCTGAGGCATACAGATGACACTCCTTGCTGCTTGCTGCAAGTGCAGAGGACTTGATTTACTTACAGAAGAAGAAGAAAGACTTCAGCCCTCAGTGTGAATTATATTTCACTGTTAGGAAAACAAAAATATTCACACTGGAGCCAATAAACAATGGCATGGCACATGGAGAGATGGCTGAAGTTGTTACGGATGTCATTTTCCTTAGATCCACAATCACCAGTCACGGAAGCAGCAGTCAAGATACAAAAGGACACATTGCATTTGTCAAATCTTCTTCCAAAAACCTCTTTATTAAAAGCGAAGATATCCCTTTGATGATTAAGGGCCTTCTTACCCAAGTCATGGTGCTTTGAATCACTTATTATGTGTGGGTAAACTGGACAGTGAACAAGGAAGGCGGATGAAGAGTTGGCGCATTTGGATTATGGCATTGGCCAAGAATACCAAGTATGATAAAAAGAAAAAAGAGCAAGAAGAATGAACCATCTGTCTCAGGGGAAGTACAGTCAGGACATGCTTTAGAAACAAGGAGGATAAGACTTCATCTCTTATACTTTGGACATGTCCAAAGTCCCAGAGGAAGGACAGCATGCTCAGGAAAATAGAAGGCCAGTGACGAAGACTCATGATACCACGTGGTTGACACCACGGCAGAAACACGGGACCCAAGCCTCGGCGTGATTGTGAGGCTGGCACAGGACGAGGCAGTGTTTCCTTCTATCGTACATGGGGTCGCTAAGTTGGTCCCCATTGAGCAGCCCCTAACAGTTGGAACGCATGTTTTTAATAGACACAGGTTACCACGCTGTTCCTCTACAGTGGATGGATGCGTTCTCATCTTTGCGTTAGCAGCCCAGCACTTTCTCTGCTCCACCAGGAGGGATCCCCTACGTGTCATCGAAGCCAACTATACATTGTGGCTTGCTTTTAATACTGGACAGGTATGCAGCACCAGCGCCTAGGATGAAAGGGTCTTTTTATTCATTTTAGTTCTTGCTGTGATAATGAAGTTATAACATCTCAAAGGTGCCAGGAGAGAACTCTCAGTGTCATAAACAATGATTTCACAGAGCCTCGAAAGAAAGGAGAAGAACCAGGCTTTCTGAACAGGAGAACAGAAGGCTACAGAGAAACAGTCTTCAAGTGTGAGCGCAAATATTATACACACACTCGTGACAAGACAAAAAGGTAACAGACTGAAATTGCAGGCGGATGCACTGAAATCCAACTTTGGAATGAATTCTTCACTCCAGGTTTGGCAAAGCATTGAAATGCCTTCCAAAAATAGGATGTACAATCCTCAGGTTGGTGACTTCTTATTTTTTCATCTGTTACGGGAGAAAATGCACAGGCCTGGAGCCGGTTGGATGCAGGCTTTCTTGGGGACTGAGATCCAATCGTGATGTAGGATCCTAAGGATATTGAAAAAGACTGCATCTCCATAATTCCTACAGAACTACCTCCTTGTAGGTAGGAGAGCTGACAGTTTTTCACACGGCTGCCCCGGGCCCCAGGGGCTCCAAGGACCATTATCGAAACCCTAAGCCGAGCCCCAAAAGATATATTTTTTCTGTTGTTATTGTCACTGGCAAGGAGTTCTGCATCCTGTAAATGTAAACTAGGTTTAATTTGGGCTTTTATTTCGAAAAGACCATGTTGATTCTTCAGGGAAAAGACTCCTACGGCTGCCTTTAATACTGTATAGCAAAAACACAGACCAAGCCATATGAACCCCGCTTGGGAAATTGAAATAAGGAGCCTTAGAAACACTACGTGATTTGGCAAGAGCGTGATTTGAATGTGGTGGTGAGGTCCCCACCAGCAACATATGCTTTTACTAAGCTGCACGATTCTTTACTTTCACAGTCTGAGGTTGAAAAGCGCTGCTTTATATTTTTTAAGATTATCATTCTGAACCCAAACCAAAACAGTTAACTCTGAATAAAGCGATCCTATTAGGAAATTAGAGCTCATCCTGAGGAAGAGAGGGGGAAAGGATGTTTAACTCTGACCCCTTTCCCTTCTCTCTCCACCCCCTGCAACTACACTCACACAAACTAAAGAAGTGGGAGGGGGGAATGGAAGAGAAATCTGCTTATGATTATGAATTGAACTTTGAACTGTTCCTATTGTTCCTGCCAAGGATTTTTAATGCTAATGTAAATATATATATGCACACACACGCACACACACATATACACATAGAAATAGATGTGGTATTTTAGGAGTCTACTGTCAGACACCAACCTTCTTTTTTTCTCTTTCTCCTTGCTTCATTGTTAAAGATAATATGCCTTTCTAACAAAAATGCTTTCAAGATGTAACCATATTTTGAAACACATATCATAATACATCCTTTGCAAGCCTGGAATTTGGAAACAAAGGACTTGCTTTAATCTGTTTTTCTTCCTACCTGATGAGCAGGGTGACAGAGAGGCTGGAGGAGGTTCAGACATGCCCCCAAATCTCATTTGCTTTTCTTCATCATGGGAGCCCTGACAACCTTCTTTCTGAAACGCCATGCATGAAACAAGGTGAGGAAGATGAGCTCTCCCCCGAGCTCCCAAACAAGCCAAGACAAGAAAGGCTCCTCCAGTTGACAGCCGGACATCCAGGATTTCTGCTAAACCGGTAGAGCAGTAAACTCTCCAAGCTTTCCTCTTTCTTGAAAGAGGAAGTGATGGGACCGTGGGCTTTTGTTGACTATTCTCCCTGTTACATAGCTAAAGGGATACTTCAATAATGAATGTGTGTCTTTAAGTCAGCCATGTTTATTGTATCGTTGGTTGTTAACACCCACGCACTTTCACCAGCTAGTTGCTTGGGTGAAAGGCTTATCCAAGAATCCTCAGTATCATGAACCTGGAGGTGGTTTTGGTGGCTGAAATGGGTTGAAGACATTGATGAGGTGAACTGATGAGATCTGGATCAGAAAAAAAATAATTTTTAATGTTTCCAGTAGTTACACAAAGAGTGTCAGTCTAAGAAAAAGGATGTTGCTATAAGGCACTTTTCAGTTCTCCCCGAATCATAGTGAATCAATTCAGCAAAACACTGCCCGGTCCTGTGTCATCTTCGAAATTGTTTGAGTTCATTCTTGCAGCTACTGTGTCAATCCATCGCATCAGGGGATTTCTTATTCTCTGCCCTTCTACTTCACCAAGTATACTGGCCTTTTCCAGGGACTGTTCTCTCCTGATACTATGTACAAAGTACAGGAAACCAGTCTGACAAGCCTTCCTTCTAAGGAGCAGGATGGCTGTACCTTTCCCAAGACAGAATTGCTAGTCTGATCCAAATGCATCTCTTGCCCTTTGGTCTTACTACTCACTGTCTCACTTTCACAACTGAAAATGCCATGGCTCAGGGCAGGTTCACCTTAGTGCAAAAAGCAATATGGCTGCTTTTTCAAAACTCCAGAGAAGTTTGTGTATGAGATTTACCAAGTGCAATGCTTTGTTTGATCTATTGACTGTTGCTTTCCTGAATTTGTGTGTGAAAATAAGATGAAATCCTTGACAATGTTAATCTTTTCTCCTTTTATCATGATGTTACCAATTGGTCCAGTTGTGAGGATTTTATTTTCTGTACATTGAGGTATAATCTATATTGAAGGACATAATCCTTGATCTTCATCAAGAGGTACTTCAAGTCCTCCTCACCTTCAACCATCCAGGATGCATCATCTGCATATTCAGAGTTGTTAATAAGCCTTCTTCCAATCCTAATACTGCATTTCTCATCATGCAATCCAGTTTCTCAGATTTTCTCAGCATACAGATGAATAATTTTGGTACCGGATACAACCCTGGCAGATTCCTGCACTGATGGTAAACCATGAATTATTCCCTTGTTCTGTTTCAATGGTGGACTCTTGATCGATGTTTAGGTTCAGTATGAGTACACTTACGTGTTATGGTCACCACTTCCCTGTCAGTTTGTTGTACTGTGGTGGCTCATGTGTTTTTGTGATGCTGGAGCTATGTCACGTTTGGAGCTATTTCAAATACCACAAGGGTTACCAAAGGGAACACATTCAAACATAGCTTCCAGACAAGGAACTGACTACCAAGAAGGGCTAGTTGTCCACGTATGAGGAAGTAGACGTTGAAAACCTTATGAATAGCATCAAAACATTGTCAGACACGGATGACTTCTTGAACAGAAGCAGAACCTTTGCTAGATATAATGCAAGATGAGCCTTTCAGATTGAAAGGTACTCAAAATAGGACTACGGAGGAGCTATCTTCCAAAAGCAAAGCCAACCATAATCATGTGGATAGAGTAAAGTCTTTGGGAGTAATGCCTTCCGGACCTTCATTCCTTGGTGGGAAACAACTCAAATTGAGAAGAAATAGTTGCAAACATAAATTAATCATCAGAACTTTGAATGTGCGAAGTACAAATCTAGGAAAGTTGAAAGTTCTGAAAAATTAAATAGAATGCATGAACATTGAAATTCTAGGAGTTAGTGGGCTGAAATGAACTGGTATTGGCCATTTTGAATCAGAAAATCATGTGGTTTACTATGCCAAGAATGACAGTTTGCAGAAGAATAGTGTTGCATTCATTGTCACCAAGGACATTTCAAGATGTATCTGGAAGGGTAATGCTGTTCATGTATCTAACATAACACAAGAAATCCAGTCAACACAATTATTATTTGATTGTGTGCACCAACCACTAAAGCAAGTGACACAGAAATTGAAGACTTGTACCAATGCTTTAGTCTGAAATGATCACATATGTAATCAAGATGCATTGATAATTATTAGAGATTGGAATGCAAAAGTTGAAGAAGAGTAGTTGGAAAATATGGTCTTAATGATAGAAATGAAGCTGAGATCACATGATAGAATTTTGCAAGACCAATAACTTGTTTATAGCAAATACTTTTTTTCAACAACAAGATAGCAAGCATACACACAGACTTCTCAAGGTGCGATACGCAGAAATCAAATTGACTACATCTGTGGGGAAAGATGAGGCAGAAGCTCAAAATCAGCCACCAAAACCAAGCCAGTGGTCCACTGTGGAACAGAGCAACAATTGCTCATATGTAAGTTCAGGTTGAAGTTACAGAAAACGGAAACAAGTCCACGAGAACCAAAATATTATCTTGAGTCTATCCCACCTGCATTTCCAAAATGTCCCAAGATAGATCTAAAGCATGGAACACTAATGACAGAAGACCTGATGAGATGTGGTACGGCATCAAGAACATCATGTGCGAAGAAAGCAAAAGGTCATTAAAGGGACAGGAAAGGAAAAATAAAAGCGAATGCCAGAAGAGACTATGAAGCATGTTCTTCATCATAGAGTAGCGAAGGCAAAAAAAAAAAAAAAAAGAAAAAAGAGAAACAAAGGTAGATAGATACATAGATAGATAGATACAGAAAGATGCCATCAAATTGACACTAATTACTGGCTGTCTTACGTACAACAGAGTGAAATTCTATCTTGTGTTAGGCTCACAATCCATAATACAGGTTCAAATGGTTGGGATAATATGTCAGTCCATGATTTTGCTGTTCCTCCACTTCTCAGAAAGGACCCACGGAAAATAACCATCTGGTTATTTTAGGAGATGGCCAGTGATGGTACAAAAACATGATAAATGAGAAAACTTTCAAAAGAAGTGTTTAGCAGGAAGGGGGCTCCTGACATGTTTTGGTTGAGTCTAGATTTCAGATCAGACTTAAAGAACTAAATTTCTATATGGACCTTAACAAGAGCTTATTATTCATTTTCCTAAGAGAGTATTGGTTATTATTTCAGGCCTTCCGATGCTGTCTTCATTATCTAGTGTTGCTACATATAACAAAAGTACCACACATGGATGGCTTTCCCAAACAGGAACTTACTTCACAATCTAGGAAGCTAAGAGTTAAAATTCAGATCACTAGCTCTCTGTCTGTTTTTCCTCTCTGGCTTTCAGGAAAGGAACTTGTTTTCTTTCAACATCTGTGAGTAGAATCCCTTGGTGTTCTCCAGATGTCTTGGGAACAGTCTTCCTTTTGTCTAGCAGGTTCTCTGCACAGGCACCCTAGGTCCAAACGACATGCTCCATCCCTGGCTCTTCTGTCTTGATACCAAAGTCCTTCTTGCTCTGCTCTCCTTTTATCTCTTATAAGATAAATATGATATACGTCACACCCCTGGAGACTCCCCTGATGTTGGATCAGGACTGTGCCTTTCTAACCCTGGGTCACTAACATAACATACATAACCTAATCATCATTAATGTAACTCCTTGTGGCATTGATGTAATCTGGTGTCAAGTTGAGACTATTAAGAGTGAAGGAGTGGAGTTTAGCCTGTCAATCAGGTCGCAGCTTGATGAGATCAATGGCTCACTGGAGGCCAGACACACTTTTTCTTTGCTTTGCCTTCCTGTTGACAAGGCACATGGAGCTACACCCGATGGAACCAGAGTCCTGGAGCTGGAGGAGTCACGTGGAGACCCATGCCGCTGGCTCCATAAGATTTTTCACCCACTGGTCTGTAATGTTCCTGCATTTGGCATCATTGTAGATGCTGCATGAGTCTGAAGAGAAATTTATATACTGGTATTGGACATATGGGGTAATATCAGACATATGGACTAATATCAGACTTGAACTGGACTGGGCTGGGATGTTTTCTTAATATACAAACACTCTTATATAAAGTTCTCTATTACTCATATGAGTGTCTCTGGAGTTGTTTCTCTAGTCAACCTGGCTCAACGCACTCTTTGGCGCATAGAGGTTGGTACTGCATCATCACAAAATGGAGACCAGTCACATAATATCAGGACTCGTGGTCTACTCGAGTTGACACATATTTGGGGTATGGGGGCACAATTCAACCTGTGACAGAGGAAACTTAAGAATCTAGTTTGGTTGTAAAAAGCATTCCTAAAACAGCATGCTTCTGCGGAGTACCTTTTGGCTCATAGCTACTCTAGAGAAGAGAGAACTACCCCCAGAAAATTTCCAAACCTGACATCTTCATGGAAGCAGACATTGCTCCTGTGGAGATGCTGGTGAGTTCAAAATGCCAACCTCCTGGTTAACAGCGAAGTTCTTAACCACTGCTCGATCAGGGCTCTTCTACAGAGCACTAGTCACCCTGAAATATTTTCCATTGCCAGCCTACTTCAGCATTCTAGAAGGCTGACCATGGTTAAGAATTGCATAGTCTACCCAACTTTTCCAAATGCTTTAAAAGACTCATTCCTCTTTCCACAAACTTTCTGAAGCCTCTTCTTATAAACTAGTGAGGAACAGATCTCACGCTGAATAAATTTCTATTATTTCCAAGAGACACAAAAACATCTGGGAGATTTCTAAGTCAAATTATCTTGGGGTTTTGGCAATTTCTTCCTGAGTGCTGCCTACTTCGTGGTGGGATCTAGACAGCAGCAGTGGCTTTGCCCTATTTGTACTCTGCCCCCCATTGTATTCCAAACAGAATCAAAATGCCGGCAATGTTCTTCAAGCATTGTGGAATATCGTGAAACCATAATACAACCAGACAGTTATGCATGCAACAATGTCTAACATACCAACTACAAAAATGATGGCTGAGCAGCTGTTATCCTTACATCTGAGGAATATTGGTTAAATGTCTTGAACCAGGTGACATGGAGACTTCATCAACACTATAACCCAAAAGCATCAAGTTTTGGGTCTTCCTTATAAATTGTTCAACTTTCACATACATGTGATGGAATCAAAAATATCATGGCTTGAATCAGGGACATCTGAGTCCTCCAAGTGGCATCGTCGCCTTTGAACACTTCAGAGAACTTTTGCAGCTGCTTTGTCCAACGCCATAGGTCATTTGATGAACATCGATTGTAAATACTAGTAAAGTGAAGCCCTTGCCAATTCCAATCATTTTAAAATTTATTATTGATCTAATTTACTGTGTACTGATCCAATGCTAGAGGATTTGGGGTTTTTACGCTACATAATATATACTGAATCCCGTAGTGTTTGTTCTTCAGAAAGTGCTTCAAGTCCTACTGGCTTTCAGCTAATAAAGTTTGTCAAAAAGAGGAGCTGATTCCCAGGGCTCACTGGAAAGCAATTATCTAGAAAAGAACGATGGCAATATTTGTACTAATATGTTGAAATCAATTGATTGTAAGAAGAGTTGTAAGATCCCCCAATAAAATGATCTAAAAAGAACACCAAGGTTTATCATCTACATGTCATAGATGATTTCCAATTAGCTTTCTTCCAAATCTCATGCCACTTCTTAAAATTCAATTTCTTGGACTATTTGCTCGGCATACAGGTTGAATACAAATGGTGAAAGGATGTAACACTAACACACATTTTTCCTGATTTTAAGCCATATAGGATCTCCTTGTTGAATTGGTCTATGTACAGGTTTTTCATGAGGACCATTATGTGTACTGGAATTCACACTCTCTACAATGTTAGTCTTGATTCACATCGTTGAATGGCTTTGCGTAATCAATAAAATGCAAGAAAGCATCTTTATAACATTCTTGGCTTTCAGCAGAGTCATATTACATCAGCACTGCTCTCATTTAATACTCTTGTATGGATCCAGTTTGAGTTTCTGGCAATTCCATGTCCACATAATTTTGCAAGTATTTAAAAATTATTGTCAATAAAAAATATTTCACTTGCTTGTGATATCAATGTTAATGTTTGATAATTTCCAATTTTATTAGATCAAACCATTCTTTGGAATGAACACCAATATGGACGTCTTCAAGTAGATAGACCAGGTAATTAACTGCCTTTCAAATTTCTTGCCTGTGTGGTTGAATAATGTTGAAACGGCTCAATTCATATTCCATCAATGCCTGTAGCCTTGTATTTTTCCATTGCCTCCAAGGAAGCTTGACCTTTTCCCTTCAACTTCACGGGTTCTTGATTATACATTACCTCTTGAAATGGTTGATGGTCAACTCATTATTTTGTACACTGTATTTATTCCATATTCTTGTCTCTCTTATGCCACTCGGTAATTTGCTCACAGATACCTTCGCTCTTGAAATCTAAGGCTTGAGCTATTATCTCCCTTTTCTTCTGGCTTGAGAGATGCTAACTGTGTTCTTCTGTTTTGCTTTTCTGACCCCAGTTTGATGCACAATTCATCATCATATTTAGTCTTCGCAAGCCACTTTTTGGAGTCTTCTGCTCAGGTTTTTAATTCAGCATTTCTCTCTGCTCTGTTAGATACTCTACGTTTCAGAGCACGGTTCAGAGACTCTTCTGATATCTATTTTATTTTTGCTTTATTTCTTTTCTTTTTAATATCCTTTTGTTTATTTCATGTATTATGCCCTCGGTGTTGCTGTTTCCCACAGCACAGTGTGCCTCCACTTATTAGTTTACAAAGCATCACAGTTACTCTTAAGATAATCTCTATGGTAACCAGCATATGGGCTAATATCGGACTCTTGGACTTGGACTGGAGTGGGCTGGCATGTTTTCTTAATGTATAATTAATTACTCTTTGAAATAAAATTCTCTCTTACACTTAAAAAAAGACAGTCTCTACACTTATGTGGAACATGCTGAAGGTCACACTTTGACTCATGTGTTCTTATTTTAATTTTCTTCAAATTCAGTTGTGAGGAATTAATAGTATACAATTGACCTCTGACCTGGTTCCTGATGGGTAATTTTGAGATTCTCCATAGTCTATTTCCATAAACGTAATCTGTTTGATTCCTGTACATTTCATCTTATGATATACATGTATATAGTTGCCACTTATTTTAGAAAGGTGTTTCCAATTAAGATGTCCTTGGTCTTTTAAAAATCTATCATACAATCATCAGTGTTGTTTCCTTCTCCAAGACCCTGGTTTCCAAATATGTATTTTTCCATTTTGCCTCTAATATGCCCATTCTGAGGACCAGTAATTATCAATGCATCTTGATTTTATGTTTGATCAATTTCAAACTGCAGAAGTTGGTAAAAAATCTTCAGCATCTTCTTATTCTGTATTACCAATGGTTTGTGCATAAATTTAAATACCAGTTTATTCGCTGGTCTTCCTCGTTGGTGGACAGAAATTATCCTGTAATTGATAATATCCTATTGTATTTCAGGATAGATCTTGAGATGTTATTTTGGATAATGAACATGACAGTATTCCTCTTCAATTTGCCATCCCAGCACAGCACTCTCACCATATGACTGACCAATTCAAAATGGCCAATACCAGCCTCTTTCAGTCCAGTAATACCTTTATGCAGTCTATTTCACTTTTGGAAACTTCCAGTTTTCCTCAATTCATACTTTGCTTATTCCATATGTCATAACGTTAATGGAGCCTCACAGTGGTTTCTCCTCATTCGGAGTTGTATCACACCAGCAAATGATGGACCCCAAAGTTTTTTTCATCATTACCATTGGCTGTACTTTGAGACAACACCTCCTCCTCATTCATATTTTGAATCCTTTCCAACTTGAGCAGCTTATCTTTAAGCACTTTATCCGACAAGGTTCTGCTGCTATTCATGAGCTTTTCATTGCCAGATTTATCTTTCTTTCTTTTTTTAAAATCATTTTATTGGGGGATCATACAACTCTGATCATGTATGTATACATCCATCCACTGTGTCAAACACATTTGTACATTTGTTGCCACCATCATTCTCATAACATTTGCTTTCTACTTGAGCCCTTGACATCAGCTCCTCATTTTCCCCTCCCTCCCCGCCCCCTCTCCCTCATGAACCCTTGATAATTTATAAATTATTATTATTTTGTCATGTCTTACACTGACCATTGTCTCCATTCATCTACTTTTCTGTTTCAGAAGTAAGTTTCAAAGTTCTTTCTCCTTTTCTCTATTCATCTGGGAGCTCTATTCCTAGCATCTGGCATGGTCATTCTGCTGACAGTTAAAAACACCGGGGCAATCTCATAGCTTCACAGTGTGGAAAATGATCAGGCAATTGGTGGATGGAGATGCTACAGTTAAAATTTCAGATCAATTAAAAGCAAAATCAATAGTTATGTACTTCATTTCTCTTCTCTTATCTGTGTTGACATTTAAAAGAATTTCAGCCTTTCATTCATCCAAAATGGTAAACTTTAAAGGAGATTTTGAGCATGTAGGACTTACTGATAAAAAATAATAAATAAGGCCCCAAGGTATTGAGTATGTTAAGAAATTTATCTGTATTATCAACCATTGTTTTCAAAACAACTATCTGGAATAAATGTAAACAATATCCTTGTCCACGTGGTTCTGAATCCTAGAAATGTATACATTTGTTAAGAGCATACAGCAAGTAAGTACGGAGGCATATCTGACTGAAGTCATCTTTCTGCCATTTAGACTCAAAGACAGTGACCTAAACGAAGGCGGGGGTAGGGGGGCGGGGAAGGAGGCTGCAGGGAATAGGAGTCAAGGAGAAATATTTCATCAAAGACTTCAGAAATGGCCTAGAAGGTTCCCTAGTGAAATGATCCTGTCTCCTCATGGAAAAGTACACCCCCAACAGAGCAATGAAAGTAAAAATACTCTTTATAGTCCAATATATCACTGAGATTGGGTGTCCTCTGTTACATCCATAAGCTATCCTGATTAAGATCATGATTAAGAAAGATGATAACAAAAATTAAGAGAAAGGGAGGAAAAAAGAAAATCCATGTGTCTAGCACGATCAGGAAGACTTCACTTTTTTGTACATAAGGCACATTGACTGGGAATCAAACTCAAGTCTGAAATATGGACAGGACTCTGGTTGTGCTGCCGCTGTGGTTATGACCACATGGCCCTGAGTCACTCCTGTAGAACCCTCAGCAGCAGAAGAATAGATTTAACACTATTGAATCAAACCCCATCCCACTGTCACCTAATGAGCTTTCTGCCCTAACCCTTCATGTGAGTCACAGTGTAGAGTGGATCGTAGGGGATTCAATAGCAAACACTGAGTTAACAAGAAGCTATCCAATCACCCAGAAAAAGAGGACCCCCAAAGCAATCCCATTAACAGAAGCAACCTGTTGAGGTCACCCAATCTGTCTACTTTTCTCCTATGTGCCAGTTGTATTTTAGAGCTAAAATTCTGTGTGCTTCTAAAGATCTGGTTTAGCTAGGGTATATGTAAACAGAGTAGAGATGGAAGCATTTTGATTTATGCTGACATCTTGTTTTTTGTCCTGAATTTTCATTGTATATGAGGGTGAGTCAAAAAACATTGGTACAAAATGATAGAACCATGTATTAAATAGAGATCAAAATGTGAATCTATTGTTTCTCAACATAATCTTCCTCGAGGCCTGTGCACTTTGAAAGGTGGTGTTTCCACCCGGCTCACCCTTCCCAGAAGCATCCTGTGCTCTGCAGTCTCCATCGTTCCAACATGGAAGTTTTGAGATCCTCAAGCAACTGAAGGCATGTTCTTTTAAAATGCTTCTATCGTTTGGATAACAAAGGATGTCTGAAAGGGGAGGATCAGGGACGTGATGGGGACAGGATAAGGTTTTCCAACAACATCCTCCTAGGATAGTTCTTGATAGTTTTGGAGAATGAGCTCGTGCACTCCTGGGATGGGGAGGGGAGAATCCTTGGTGTAATTGTCCTGGTCTATTTCTCACCAATGTGCTTCTTTTTCGTTTCTTAAAACGTCTTCACACTAAACTCCCATGATTTTTCTGCGCCATTAGAACAAATCTATGAAGATTGTCCAGGCCCTCTGGAGCAGGCACCACTGTCTTCTGAGTTAACCTTTCTCTTGAATTTAACAGGTCAAGCAGATGCCTGGGATGACACGGTTCTGATTTGTTCTTGCTGTCCAGATCATATTGGTAAATTCAAGATTTATGGCTCTTCACCATTTATTTCATAAAATTGTCTGTGTTGGTTTTTATCTTGCTTAGAATCCTGTTCCGAAATCAACTCCGGGTTAGCAGATCTTTGTGCAATGCATTTGGCGCCCATAGAGCTGAAAACTTACTGATGCCAAGATGTTCGCTTAACATTGAAAATGCCAAATCGTGTGGTACCAAAGTCAATAGCTATCACATCCAGGATCATTCTGAAGTCTGCTTCCACCCTTCCTGGATTTCAGCCACAGTTTCTTCATTCATCAAAGTTGACATTCTTTCTTCCCTTGGCTCATCTTTGAGGTCTTCTCCACCATCCTAAAAATATTTGATCTATCTAAAAATTGGTTTTGCTTTTAATGTGGGGAGGCATTCTAGTCAACTTGTTACAAAGTTTCCATTCTTTGGGGAGATGTTCACTTGAGTTGTATTAAAAGTTCTATATTTGCCCTGAACTCAACTCAACATTGATTATTCCATTGCACAAAAATATCACTAAAGTGTCTTACTGAGTATGTTACACAGGGTTCTCTAGAGAAATAAAACCAGGACACTTAATGATTATATAGGTAGGTAGGTAGGTAAGTAGGTAAGGAGGGAGGGAAGGAGGAAGGTTCAACACAAGTAGAGGTGGCGCTTCAGAAAACAGGCCTGGTGATGTGCTGCCTGACGATCACAGCCTTGAACCCTGTGGATCAGTTCTACACTATGCATGTCGGGTAGCATTGAGTGAAAACTGACTTACCAGCAACTACTTATACCATCCTGCCAAGGCCAGGTAGAGGACCAGAGGCCAAATTCAAAACCTGAAAAAGGCTAAAATGATTTCTATCATCAGTTACTGAGGTACTACTGTCAAAAAACCTCACCCACCCACCACCACTACCTCATCTCTAATAGTCCTAAATACCCAGCATTTCTTAACAGTGTGAACACCCATTTAAAGTACAAGTTCTTGCCTACACTGCCAGAAGATACTCCACTCTGTCATAGACCCTCCGTGTCTTTCTCAAGTTGTTGTTAGTGTTTATCTTGTTAATTCATAAAACACGTTTGGTTTGTGTGATAGCTCAGTTTTATGTAAAGTTGGGTTGGCCAGAATTCTCCCAGAATACGATCTAACATAATGTGATCAACTCCATAATGGAATCTTCTGTGAAGCTGCCACATAGTTGTGGGGAGAATCTCACGCACTGCCGTGGAACCAATTCCAGCTCATAGCAACACTAAAGGAGAGGGTAGAACTTTCCTTGTGGGTTCCCTAGATATAAATCTCTTCATGGGAATGGAAGGCCTCATCTTTCTCTAGTGGTCATAGCCTTGATATAATTGAAGGAGATTCATTTAAGGTGAGTAACCAGCTCAATATAAATTGACAGTGTGTGGAAGCTAGCTGACTCCTACTACAGAATTTGTATTCTGTGTCTGGTTCATTGACCTCCTACTATATCGCCTGCTGTAGCCAGGAGCCATCAGCAGACTGCTGAGTTTACATCAATTCAGCTGATCCCAGATTCATTCAGCTCACCGCTTACCAGTGTGTGGTCTTCCTGCTTCATCTTCCTGTTTCCTGCTTCCGTTTAGCTTGAGGAGTCAAGGGAAACCTTCAGTTGACACCTGACCCATAGAGTTGAGCTGGACTGGACTTACCTGCTTCTACACCTGTGTGAGCCATGTCTTAAGATACATGTATCCGAATGAATTCTAGGATTTAGCACTTACCTAATGGGCCCATTTCAAGAAAATATGGTGATGGAATAATTCAGTATCTTTCCATACTTGAAGTTCAAATCTGAACAGTTCAGCTAGCTCTCCCTGACAAGGATCCTTTGGGTAGTAATAAGATTAGGGCCTTTGATTTTACATGCCTTCAAATGAGTGGTTTGTAAATTCCAAAGCTAATTTTGTAATGGTAATTGGGGACCTTTGAGAACCTGATGAAAATTTCTTTTCATCAGAAAAATGTGTATTCACCCAAAATGTCATAATACTTTTAAGGGGTTCCCAGGACACTTGAAGTTTTTAATCCTAGGCTAACATCTCTTTTAAAAAGAAAGAAGAATTAACACCAAACCATTTGTTCCTGTTTCCCTTCCTCTGCTGACATCCAACTAGAGAATTACACTTTTTTAGGAGTGGACTATACATGTGTACTTCGTGTGATACAATGCTGCCGAGCAGAGAAGTCACAATGACTTCGTTACCTACTATCACAATAGAAACACTGAGGACCTGCCTAGATACTCCTTTAGGTTAGAAGTCTTATAAACAAATTCAGCAGGCAATGGTGTCTGCCCTGAGGAAGTTATCTAGCATGTCTGGAGAGTATTCATTCTTTCATTCATTCATTCATTCGACAGATCAACTGACAATTGTTGCTTATTACATACAGATCCACCTGGCCTTAGGCAAGATATTATGGATTCAAAATGAATAAGACGTAGCTCCTTACTGTGTACTGAAATCCTTAACATGACCCTTCCAGAGACAGTCTTTGGCGCTCCCACTAAGTGACTGGGTAAGACTATGCAGGCATGAGGTGCCTTTAGTCCACTCAGTGGATTGGATAGCTTGCTAATAATGTAAATAAGGCATGTGGCACCCTTGTGGACTTTACAAATAAGGTGACTAGAACCCAAACCTGGGATTGGTCAGTTTTACCATCACAACAGGCTTAAAAGAAGCCATCCCAGAAGCAGGAAGAGGGGCAGGGGGCCTCACAACCACAAGGAAAGCTGATCCAGAAGAGGAATGTGTCCTTTGGATCTAGGATCCCAGCACCAAGAATCTACTTGATCCGGGAGACACAGAACTGTGTCAATAGAGATAGAGGGAGATGGAGAGATGCCATGGCAGAAAAAAATGGCGGCTACACAGCCAGCAGAGCCAAGAGCCCAGCATGAAATAGTCTCGATAGTCTGAGGATCAGAGAGAGCATACCCATGAAGACAGCCCAGAAGTTATACCGAGGGAAGGAAGCATATCCTGACTTCTTCCTGAACTTCAACTGTAACCTGTGACATCCCTACTAAATGCTGTCATGTTTGAATATCGCCTGCGAGTTCTCTATGGCCAGTGCAGTGGATGCGCAAACGCAGCGGAGAAGAAGAGACGGACATAGAAAACACAACTTGTGGGTCCAAATTGGCATAAACATTGGAGGGCTGGAAGCACGTAGGCCTTTCCCCTTACAGTAAGCAGTCTTGAGCTGCTAACACTAGGGGTTATTCTCACGAGGTTTGAGGCACTTAGATCTCACACCTGTGCCATTTTCACACTCTTGACTAACTTTGCCGTCAGCGTCTTCCCGCCTCCACCCTTTCTCCCATTCTTAATTCCCCCTTCTATAATCTGAATTTGAAAAACTGAAATTGTTAAAGTCATAATTAGTGAAGCAAGAACACTCTTAAAAGAAAAAGTATCTCAGATAAGAGTAAAGGCAGCAGAAATGCATTACTCTTCTCCCCCATATCCCATCACAACTAGCAAGTTGCCATGGAGAGAGCTGAAAAACACTCACAGAGTTGGCTATGAAGAGTGAAACATGTGCAGGACAAGGACAATTGTCCCTAGAAGCGCTGGTACCTTGATGTGATAGAAACAATTAGCCTACCTTAGCACAGTGAGCTCCGGACCTAATCATATTACATGATTATTGGGGGTAGGGGTGTAGGTTATTCTTTAACAACAGGAGCAGCAACGACCCGTACAATTTGTGGAACAAGCACTATATGGAGGCTTCTGTGTTAAATGAATGCTTGGCTGGATCCAATTTACTCCGTCGTTTATAGAATGTGAGCAGATTTGTCAAGGGAGCAGAGGTATAAGATTAAGGACTCAAATTCAGAACAATCTAATTCCACAATCCCCGCACCCCAACACCCTCGATAAATAACCCCAATCGCTCCACTAGAGTATCCTCTACCTGTAAGGAAGTGCAGAGGAAAGGAAACAATCAACAGACACGTGTGCGTTTGTCAGTTGAGCAAGGAGGAAGAAAACAGCGAGATCTAGTAAGGATTGATTCCACAATGCACAGGAGATCCTTGATGTCCAAACAATGAATGTACGCAGGGGTTAAGCCATAGATGGAGGCATGAGTCATCCCAGAGACTCTGCAGAAGACAGGTCTGGTCATCTATTTCTGATCAGTCAGTCATCACAAGGCCTATGGAGCACGATTCTAACTGGACACCCATGAGAGCTCCATAAGTTGAAGTAGATTTGTGGGCAACTATTTTTTGATTGGTTTGATTTGTTTCGGGGTTGGGTTTTATACACTGCTCAAATGCACTTACATGTGTTTGTAAGGGTGTGTGTGTGTATGTGTGTGTGTGTGTGTCCATGGAAGGGAGGGGAAGATCATGATGATCTAAATAAGAGTACCACAAAGGTCATTAATTACTGGAAGTAATTAATGGTGAGCAAAGTCACACAAAGGAACACTGGGATGCTATCAGGCACACACCCTCTCAATGTCACAACTGTGCCAAATGCTAAGGCTAAAAGCTGTGGCCATCCTAACACCTGTGAGAAAGACCATCTAGAGGCACTACTGCAGTATTTGATGAAATATAAGATCCAAGTCATTCCATCCGTAACGCTAAAACCTCAGCAGGGAAATTTTGACTCTCTACATCTCTAAGACCAAACGCCCAAATGAAATTCCATTCCCACTGCCCTCTAGAACACAAGCACATGCATAAACACATGCACGGCTTCCCTTCACCACTGGAGGCAAGCCAATCCTTCCTGTCCATTCTTTCAAAGCTTACAACCCGTAAATAACAGTGCAGAACAGGTAAGCAAGGCCCCCGCTTAGGAAATGATCCAGAAATCCTGGAATGTTGGAGGACACAGTGTTCACAACTGGATTGGAACGAACAAAGGAAACATTCTGCTTAAGGAAGCACATCGTTGTATGCCTTGAAAAATAGTTATTGATCCTGGGTTCCGATCCACTCGTTCTGTCCTTCTTCACACGACCTCCCTTCTCCAAACTTCTCCAAGGCCATAGGGAACAAAGCTTAATTCCACACAGGCTATTCCAAGGTCGTAGCATATGCCTCTATCCAGGGCCTAAAACTGAGGTAATAAATTACTGATGGTGCCTTTTTAAGCCTGGCTCCCTCCTCAGTGCCACTGAGTATATCACATTACTCTGGAAACCAAGGAAATACAGCGAAGTTGGGGGAAATATTCGTTTTAATGCCAGAGTCAAAACAAAGCTACTAATCCCTGGTAAATTCCCTCAGGAGTGATAATCGCAATGAAATGATTTCTTCGGGCATTTCTTAAGAAAAAGGGCATCACAAACCTTATCCGAGAGCCGGATGTCCTTTGGGTGGGTGCTGAGGGGCCCCACTGGGGAGAAAAGCACCTTGTTTGGTCAGAGAGCAAAGAGTTCCCATCAAAAGTCTCAGTCTTCCCTTTCCACTTCCTAAAAATAGAATTCAATTGCTAGCAATTAACCTTCTTTGTCAAAGTCTTTCCTCAATCCTAAGGGTAAAAACTGAAGCCGCCCAACTCCCCTAAGCCCTGTTAAAGCCCAATGTTCCATGTTGGAAAGGCACTCTCGGTCTGGATGTAATAAGTTAGTTATTGCATGTTAAATAGTGATCAAAATGCATATTAAAGGCTACCTAAGGGATAACAAGTAATGTCAATTGCATAGCCTTACACCCTCCGAAATTATATCATTTGCCTTTTTTATTAGTCATATTGCTATATCCTGTAGCTGGTTTCTATTACATAATTGTTTATCTTCAATAAATATGGTTTAATAAACCGGTGTGTTTATATTCCATGCAATAACAGTCTTAATTAATCTAAGTTGATACTCATTTGGGAACTTAAATTCCAAGTCCTGCCAAAAGTTCTGTAGGCATGATTCATGTCAAGATGACTAACAAAATGTGTGCAGTGTTCTAAGAAGTTCAGGCTACAGCGACTCCGCTTTTTTCCAAAAACAAATGCTAGAGAGTTGTTGCTTTTTATTTTTCTTACTATTTATTTTATATTGCAGAGAAGGGAGATCAATTTCCTCGGACTTTATTAGAACATTCCTAAAGGTTTCCTATATTCTAGTCGACAGGAATGTGTCCCTGAAACAAGAACCTGTTGCTTATTATTCCAGGTTTTTCTATAACTAAAGTAGACAAAGCTACTTTATAACAGTAGAAAAAGAGAATGGCTTTTTACCACACAATAGCTTTGGACAGCATCATTTTAATAGAGTTAGAGGTAAAATATCAAATTTCACTTAACAGAAATGTTAACCGAAGGCAAAAGTACATGTTTCATTTTTCATTCCTCAAAACTATTAGATTGAATTGTCAGACTGGCAAAACAGATTAATCACAGAGCACTATTTTTCCTGGTAATCAGACGGACTTTTCTCAGTTCTAGGAAATTAAAAACTAACTCCAAAAGAGCAAAAGATATTGAGGGAAAGAGAAAGAAGAGAAACAGTATCTAATTTTCATTTTTCATCAGATAATCAACCCCCCCACTCCCTTTTGCTGCACTCTGAAGAAGTTCAAGACATTATGAGATGAGGAATGTTCTAGAATTACTGAACCAAAAAGAAATGTCAGAGATAGTCCCGTGGGGAACATACTTTAAGTTCATTTGATACATATCATACATACATTGACTTAGCCCAATTACATGCAGCTGATGGCAAAAGCTGCCATGTGGAAGACCTTGAAAGAGGGGGCCCACGTGGCCCAAGAGCATGTCCGCACTTGAGAAAGGTTTGCTCCGGTGTGGAAACATGCATAGTCCTGGAGGCATCGAGATTTGGAAACAACGGGAGTTCTTGGGCAGTTTCTTCAACCCTTGGAAGCTCCTTTTTAATAGATGGCATTTCTGGAAGTCTTGGGTGCATGTGCTTATTACTTTTCAGCACATAGTTTTAAAATCTCTAGAACCCATCAAATAACTCCCAGTGATTCTTGCGAGGTCATGTGAAGGTTAGCATGGAGAAAGGACCACCCACATAGCCCAACCGGCATGTCTCTCCTCAGTTTTAGTTGTCAAAAGAAGGACAAAGGAACTGCTTTAATGAAGTGTTTTTCAGTTGTCTTTTGTTTCATATTTCGCACAGGAAAAAGGAAAATGTTTCTTCAGTTCAGGGCATCTGAATCATATTTCCAAGGGGACAGGCATTTTCAGGACAGTAAGTACTAAATTATAAATAACTTTCAATAAATTAAACTGTAGTCTGGCTTTTTTTTTTCTTTCTTTCTTTCTTGGAAGCATTTAGCCTTCAGAAGACTTAATTGTTCTTCAAGATAAAACGACAGTTGCTTCTGAAGTATATAAGGAAATTGGGCATATGTCAGTTAGGAAACAGTGACGAGATAATGTGGTGCAACATACTTCATCAGGAGATTCCTAGGAAGCAATGAATGCAAATGTATTCTAGCTTTCTGCCTCTTGTCAACTCATCCAACTTGGAAAACTGGACAAGGCCTTGATGAGAGGTTTTAAGACACATCACAATCCTTGTTATGATCCAATACCACATCCTCACACAAATGAAGCAAGGATCCTACTAATCAGAGGCTACAACACAACCCGGTGTCTCAATCCTAGAGATAATCCATGTAAACATGCTTATGGGTTCTTCCCTGTGTTTTACTTTTCATCATAGATATGACCCAGTATTTCCCAGAAGGAAGCAAATTGAATCCAACGGTCTGCACTTTTCCAGGGATACACAGTCCAGTGAATGGAATTAGGTCGTCCTTACAAAGAATCATACTGTGATTTGCCCATCTTTCTCAATTCTCGAGGAAGATGTTTTTTGTTGTTGTTGTTTTGGAAGATGTTTTTATAAATAGTTCTATTGGGATATAATTACTATATCATATCGCCTTATTGAAATATAATTACTATTTAACTAATTCAATCATATTAAGAAGAGTTGTACAATCATCACCACAAGGAATGTTTTCCTCCTTTTTGTACCCATTTCTGGACTACCATTTCCCTCCAACCTGCCCTACGAAGCCCCCATTACTGTCTTCATATATCCCCCTAGCCTGAATTTTCTTTACAGGAAGCAATACAAACCAAAGACAGAAAACAAACAAAACAGAAATGAACCCAGTATCAATGACCCAATGAAACAGAGAAATACCTCAATTGAAAAGAAAGCAGAAAATATAAAAACAGAATCAATTCCAAATGGATCAAAGTGGAGACCAAATGACAAGATGTTACATTCTAACTTAACTAGAGCCGCTAAACTCCACTTCAAATGCTCTGTGTCTGATATGAAGGCTACTGCCATTCTTACACTGGGGTCAATGGGGGAGCACCAGAGACGTAAACTATGTAGGAATCCAGCAAGTGGATGTGGGGCTTCCACGGTCATCTAAGCATTCTGGAAACTGGGTGTTTAGATTTAGTCTCTGGCACCATTCCTTCCTTGGGTTTTGGTTTGCCATGTGTATAAACCTTGGATCAGGAGCCCTGGTCATGTAGTACATGTTGGGCTGTGATCCTAATTGTCGGCAGTTCAAAACCACCAGCAGCTCTGAGGGAGAAGGACTGGACTTTCTACTCCCGAAAACAGTTAGTCTCAGGAACCCACAACAGGTCATATGAGTCAGTATTGGCGCTGTAGTGCGCTTGTTGGTTGGCTTTGAAACCTTGGATCACACAGGGTGGTGTGCACCTTCGTGTGGAATTAGCTGACTTATCGCTTAGGTGTCTGCTTGGCTTGAAACAGGCCTTTCAGACACCCCGATGCTACTCTTGAGAAATAATTGCCTCAAGAATTAGGGCATTCATGAAAACCTACCCTGGACCAGAACATTCTCAAAAAACTAAGAGAAAGACAGCAGTAACTAAATCAGCAGATGAAAATGCTTGTGTTGCAAGTGCAAGCATCAGAGGGAAATGTGTCTTAGACTAGGATCCTCCCTCTTTCTCTAAAATCCTCTCAAATCATGCCACCGTACCAGGGAGCCACCTATAAAATTAGCCATAATTAGCAGCAGTAGAGGAAAAAGTTGAATTTGT
This sequence comes from Tenrec ecaudatus, assembly GCF_050624435.1. Classification (NCBI taxonomy): domain Eukaryota; kingdom Metazoa; phylum Chordata; class Mammalia; order Afrosoricida; family Tenrecidae; genus Tenrec; species Tenrec ecaudatus. Next base: position 14,483,754 of record NC_134539.1, read on the forward strand.
TCTTCCCTTCAGCAACCGAAACAATTTACTTCTGTGTTCTAGTTTCAGAATGTTTACAACCCATTTTCCTCAACTCCACCCTCGTTTTCCTTTCCTGCCTATAACTCAGCCCAATAATGGTGAAATAATTTTATACTGAAATAAAAAAGAGCTTTTAAATGTAAACTGATCTATTTATTTGAGAAGAAGAGCTAGACTAGAAACACAAAAAACACATATAGAAGGGTGTGGTCAGCTTAGTCCCTAACAATATTTAGATATGCACAGAGAAATAAAAAAGCATAGAAAAAGTCAGTCTCTCACACATTTCAGTAAGACTGACCTCCCTATATCTTGCATGTTAGCTACGCTTGGATATCATTGGTCTACAGGGGTGATTGGAGTTCAGAAGCAGGTTTTTGCTATCTTCTTACCTCCAGCAGCAACTATTTCCAAGGCAGAAAATTTTACTGATTGAGGAATGGTTAGAAAATAACATGAAAGGAGATGGTGGAAGATGCACTAAACCCAAACTCACTGAAACACAGAGTCAATGATGACTCCTAGTGACCCTTAGGACAGCATAGAACTGCCCCTCTGGGTGACAATGGGGTTTCCAAAGACAAAGCACTAGCACTGCTTGTGTCTGGTCTCTACTCCTTCCTTCCACCCTAGTGAAGTTTGCTAAGATAGGTGACTTCACAGACCACTGGGCAAATGGCCAGCGTTCCTCTAGGGAAAGCCGAACCTGATTCTCATATTAAATGGATACTTATATTATGGCCTTAGGTTACTGAAATTGGAGAAGACCTATTGAACACTCTCAGACATATCCAAACATGCTGGCACCGTGGACTGTGGACGTTCGAACCTGGAATGTTCAGGTCAAAAATATTATAAGATTACACCAAGGCGGCTCTCATCAGCAATATCTTCTCTGCTTCCCTCAACTAGATCATAATCTCTCCCTCCTCTCAAGGCCCATAGCGCTTTATCTGCGTTCTCTTAGTCTTGCTCCCGTCTAGTTGGCATGATGATTTTATTATCCACGAGGCTGTCTAATGACTTCAACGGGAGGAAACTCTGCTTTGGGGGCCATAGAAGGCGTTTGCATTGCTTGTTTCGCTTCCCGAACAAGTGTGTGACTCTATTCCAATCCAATTGTTGTTGGTGCTGTTGGGTGCCCTCAGTTGCTTCTGATGGCAGCTGAGTTAAACTGTTGGTCACAAGAGCACCCACAAATAAACTGACATCCTGAAGTTCAGACTGTAAGTAGAAAAGTGAAGTCTCGTTGGTGCATGCCTTACGCTGGGAAGTATGCTAAGCACTTCAGTTTAATTTTCCAATGTTAACCCGCACTGGGTCCTTTTAAAGGGCCTTCATGACCCTGTGGTATAGGCATTGGATTACCATCCACCAAATCAGGGGTTCCCACCTTCTAACTGCTCCATGGGGGAATGAGAAGACTGTTTGCTCCCATAAAGGTGTACGGGCTCGGACACTCTGGAAAGTGTTGCTAAGGCTCAGCATCTGCTCACTGACAGAGGATTTGAAACCCTTTGGGAATCCCTGAGTGGCCCAAATTGGTAAGCATTGAATGACTCTCTGAGTGATCATCCGTTCTAACATTCCCAGAGGTGCCTCGGAAGAAATACCTGGAGATTTGCTTCCCAAAGGTCACAGCTTTGGAAGCCCTCGACAGCCGGTCCACTCTACAGCACCTGAGGTCAGCCTGGGTCGGCACTGACTCCATGCAGCCAGTTGGGAGTTTGTTTGTTTGTTTAGAACCCTTTCCTCTAATATGATTGTCCTCACAACCCAGGAAGGTGAGACCTACCAAATTAAGCAACTCACTTCATTCAACTCTTCCTGCCAAGGAATTGGCCCAAACTGGGCTCAGACCCAGCCATCGGATCCCCAAACCCAGGCTCAGCAGCATCTGTGTGTTTGACCTAGCCATCAGGCAGAGTAAAGCCTTCCAGGTCCTCACTCCAAGAACCACTTCTTAGAAAGAACCCAGGCACAGTTTAGCTACCAGAAGGCCAACTGCTGTGACCTGGGAAAAAAACCAAAAAAACAAAGAGAAACTTCCTTGCAAAAGGAAACACGTTTTTCAAAGGGCCTGCAACACACCCTCCCACTGTCCCACCTCCACTGCAGCACTGCCAACGTCCTTGAACACGGAGGACCAGCAAGTGAGGCCTAAACCAGAATGTTCTGAAACACCCAGCAACTACTGTGCTGCAAATTTATTGTCTGGGAAGTTGAGATTTGGTTGTTGAGCAGGAAAGGGACTTCAAAGCTTCATCCCCTACCGGAATAGATCTTTCACAACTCATTTGACCCAGATTTATTTACCATGGGGTACCTGCCTTCCTCCCCTCCCAATGAGATGGTTTTTCAACATTTCCTTTTAAGTAATTTTCTTAAGGAAAAAAAATGCAATTAAATATTCAAGGCCTTGAGCTATTGTGTAAAAAGAATCCAGGCTTAAGTGAGGGGAGTCTACACTTAGACTCATAGTTAATACTGGAACACAACAGGTATGAGTTATTACCCAATCTTTCATGCACCGACGTGTCTTCTTGCTTAATTAGAGCAATAAGTCGTAGGATTCACTGGGTTTTTTCCTGACTGACGTCACCCTTCATTCTTGAATCAAACTACTTACAAAGAAATCCTCCACACAACAATGGGATATTCATTCATGTGTGCTGATTTATCCCCAGGTGTTACTTAGGAAATGTGCAGCCCTGGGAATCTTCTTTATCCTGAAAATACCCTGTAGCTGTCCTTTAGTTCTTTCCCTTTATTCAAAACTTTGGGTGAATGAAATTACTGAGGTGCAAGAATGCTGGTGATTTTGGAGGAGATGCAAATGCGTCTCAGTGTGATGTGAGCTGGCAGGCTGGTGGCTTCTCCCTCCCTCCTTTCAGCTTCCTTCTCATTCTTAGGAAACTACTAGACCTTCTGGTCTTTTGGTATGCCACACTCTGAGCTTTTGTTCAAAAGCCTCTTTTGAGGTTCTGTGAAGGAGGTCAGGACACCAGGGTTGGAAGGGAAGCTTCTTGGGCGGTAGAGTCATTCTCTTCTTCAGGTCTTCTGGAGCCCGGAGGCACCAGAGTTAGGCAGTTACTCGGTGGACTTCTAATCACAAAGCCAGCTGTGCGAGACCACCAGCCACACCACAGGAGAAAAAGGAAGCTTTCTACGCCCATCAAGCATCCCAGCCTCTTGAACTCACAGGGGCAATTCTGCCCTGCTCACAGGGTCCCTATGAGTGGCAACCAACGTGTTGGCATTTTGACTGGGCCCTACTGAAAGTCCGTGGATAGCCCAAACCATCTGAGCTTAACTACTAACCCAAAGGCTGGCCGATCAAACCCAACCAGTGACACTAAGGGGGATGTCCTGGAAATCTGCTTCCAAAAAGATTACAAACCCCCCTCTTCCCCTGAAGAAATTTTGTTGAAAGCCCATGGAATTCAGTTTTAGTCTGCAAAGCAGGGGGTCACCGTGAACCTGAACCGACTTGGCAAGAGTGGACTTGTTCTGTGTTGGGGCTTGGGCATGGGAAAGACATGGTATGAGTACTTTGGATTTGAGGGCCCTTGAGGCAGGGGGGTCTCGCAAAGAACATTTCCAGGCGGCAGTGCAGTTTGCCTGGTGACAGGAGCCCACCAGACACAGCGTGAACACCATCAGAGGACAAATTATTGCATAATAAATGTAGCTCATAAAATATGTGTCTCATAATTATCTCACCATAATAACTAAGCATTATAAAGTGCTTACTATTTTTCTACTCAAGAAAAAATAAACTCACTGCCATAGAGCCAAGTCCAAATTCAAATATATTTCACACACACACAAAAAAAAACCCTTTATTAAATCTTAGGACCCAAACAAACCATCCAATGAAGGGGACTGCCAATGTGAGACCATACTGAGGTCTGAAGGATCCACATCCCATGGCTAATTGTATAAGGAATTGTCGTGAAATGCAGATTGACAGACGGCAGATCAATCCTGCATTGAAAGAGGCGGAACCATGGCTGAATACAACCACTCTTGCAGATTAGAGAGCTTTACAGGCCTGGTTCTGGTGTCCCTGGATGGCAGGGGTACATGAATCATTACCATGAGGACCTGGTACCCAAATTTCCATTACCTACATGTTCAATCAACGGTCTCTCCCTTTCAAACACGCTCTGCCCGGGGAAATAGTCGAATGGGTTGACTGGAGGCTGACTTTATATTAAGGTTCAAAATGGAGTGGACTCCCGCTGTAAGATGTAGCCTTCGGCAAGCCAAGTACTGGGGAGTCGGGCTGGAACTGCCATGTTGCTAACCACTCTGTAAGCGCGTTCCTTGTGTCACCTCGTTTAATCCCAGCACTAGAACCTTGGCGGTGGACTCCTGTCATTCTTATCTTGCAGAGTTAAGTCCTCTGCCAATATTACATATAAGTACTAAATGTGGGAACTAGGATTCACAAAACAGAGTGGGTATTGTGTGCTACACACTTCTGCTCAATCCCTTCTATTCACATCTGAACTACTTGAAGGAAGAGGGAAGCATATGAAGTGTAATATGAAGCCCAGGTACCCATTACATAATGTCAATTAGGAACACACGCGCACGCACACACACACACCATGGAGGGGCGATTCTGGCTCCTATTGGCTCTTTGGGGCAGAGCTGGACAGCCCCGGTGGATTTCTGAGACTACATCTTTATGGTAACAGAAGGGCTCATCTTTTTGCTGATACGTGGCTGGCTTGTTCGAACTCCTGATGCTGCAGGGAGCAACCCAGCCTGTAAACCACGATGCCGCCAGAGCTCCCTATTCAGGGCAAGGTCCATATACTGACCAGGGGTCCCCTGAAGATTTGGGTTTGTTTTTTGTGTGTGTGTGTTTAGCAGTTCTCCTTTATTATTATATCATAATGGTTTGACTGACCCCACACCCACATTCTTGTAGTGCAGGACAATGGGTAGCATACAGACAGAAGAGCCGGGGAGTTCTGGGCACCAGCTCTCTGGCTTGGGCCTTCCAGCAGAACAGTGGCACAGGTAGGGACTGCAGGGCCTGGGGTGCCCCCACTGCTCATGGAGCGGACCTGGGTGGGAATGCACAGCCTCCATTCCCTCCTCCCTTGCTTGGCTCTGTTGCCCTCTTGGCCACCATCGCCCATTCCTTGAGTCTCTGCCAGCAGCTCCAGCCCACACGTCACAAGGACAACTGGGAAGCAGTGTCCACACCATGTTTACCTCACTTACCAGCAATCCAATTTCACAAAATATATTGTGGGCATAAAGTGGTGGGTACCTGCATTCGCAGCCATTTGTCTCTTGCTGCTTTGTTTCATGTGTTTTTAAATTTGGAAACAAAGTCTCCCTTTCCATTCCACCCCCATCCCCCAATATGCTAGAATGTCTGCACTAACTTTCATTCAAGTAGATGAGATTTTGTTTTTATAAATGCTAGAAAATGTCAAGAGCTCCAGTGGGACCATGGTTAAAATGCTCAGTTGTTAACTAGGGGCAGGTCAGGGGTTCAAACCCACTACCTGCTCTGTAGGACAAAGAAGTGGCAGAGTGTTCCAATAGAGAGTCCCCAACAGACTCACTGATGAGTTGTGACCCTATAGATTAGAGCCTTGGAAGTCTGGGGACCAGGCATCCACCCCATCACAATGAGTTGGCAATTGTCCAATAGCTAGGAAATAATAGTGAGTTACACTGGTCTAAGGGAGCCCTGGTGGAGCTGTTTACCAGGTTTTCTATTTCCTTAAAGATTTGCAGTCTCAGAAAGCCACAGGGGCAGTTCTACCCCACACTATGAATTCCCTATGAGTCAGAATCAACTGGTATGCTGGCCTAGGACTCCTTAGATGAGATGCAGAATATTATTTAAACCAGTGATTCTCAAACTTCTCATGCCGCCACCCTTTCATACGGTTCCTCTGTTGTGCCCCCACCACCCAACCATAACATTATTTTCATTGCTACTTCATCACTGTCATTTTGATACTGTTATGAATCGGGCTACCCCTGGGAAAGGGTCGTTCCACCCCCAAAGGGGTCGCACCCCACAGGTTGAGAACCACTGATGTAAATGCACTCATGGCCAGGGAGTCAATTCTGATTCCTCTCGGCCCTGTAGGAGAGCGGAGAAGCGCCTCTGTCAATCTCATAGGACAGAGAGCCTCATCTTTCTTCCGTGGAGCAGCTGGTGTTTTCAAACCTCGGAGCTTGTGATTAGCATCCCACTGCATAGCCCGCTGAACCACCAGGCTCCCAGAGGCTCATTAGGCAGTCAAAATTCTGTTTTTGCCTTTTTACTCTTCTTATGAAAATAATTCTGAAGAACTCCTTCATCGTATTTGTACAGTCTGAAGGGGCACTCAACAGACAAGTTCTATGCTCCTCTAAAGCTTATCTAGGACTCAGAATTGACTCCTTGGCAGTGAGTTTTGAGTTTGTTATCAGAAAGGGCAAATGGAAGATAATAGATGGAATAAGCCTTCAATCTTTAAAGACTGCTATGGTTTTGTGTGAACCTATCATATTGGTTAAACACTCCCAAGAATCCTTATTTTAATGAATTCATATTAAATATTTTACAGCAGAGTTGTAATCATCTCCTTGACATATAATGCTTCCCTCCACTTGTGAGCATTTTTAGAATTGAACCAAAGTATATTCCAGGGAATGTAACATAGGGAGAGCCAGTGGCAGAATGGCTCTTTTATGAGAAGATAGAATGTCTTTTGAAAATTAAAAAAATAATAATAAAACTAGTTGGTACTCTTCTGCTCTTTGTGTAAAAGTCAATATTCTTTTTTTTCATCTTCTCTTCTTGGAATTATTTTCTTAAAGGTTCAGTTTGAAAGTACTATTTTTATCGGGTGAGGGTGATCTAAAAACAAGACTGAAGAGGAGATCTTATGTAGACGACTCAGATTCATGAACCTTAGGTTCTATCAAGGGTCACGCAGGTTCCCGTTTCCAAGACAATCCTAGTTGACCTCTGGCACTCTGATGTAAGTATCACTACACCCTACTTGCACTCTTGTGTTTGACAGGGTTCTCTAGAGAAACAAAACCAGGACACTTATGACTTTATATATATACATGAGGATAGATATACACAGCATGAGGGAATATAACAGCTAATTAGTCCACACAGCGGTACAGAGGGCTCAGTTCAACCCACTTCTGTGGAACAGTTAATAGGGTTTCTGAGTCCAAGATCAAGGAAACAGACAGCTGAGTCTTCCATAGGACAATGCAGGCAGTCCAGCCACCGGCAGGAAACAGCAGGGCGGGTCACCAACAGTCAGCAAGATGACAAGGTATGACAGTCCCAAGCTTGAGCAATGCATACTGTAGCAGCATGGCGAAGCAGGTCTTAAAGGAACCTCAAGTTCTAACGCAGTGGTTCTCAACCTCCCCAGTGCTGTGACCCTTTAATACAGTTCCTCATGTTGTGGTGACCCCCAACCATAAACTTGTTTACGTTGCTACTTCATAACTGTCATTTTGCTACTGTTATAAATTGTCGTGTAACCGTCTGATATTCGGGATATATTTTCATTGTTATAAATCAAACATAATTAAAGCATAGTGATTAATCACAAAAGCAATATGTAATTATATATTGTTAAATGTTGATTTCTAATAACAAATAAATGAGATTTTAACTTCATGCCAGGTACTCCTATGTGGGCAGATCTGTATGTGGGCGGACCCGCCTGGAGACAGATCGAGGAGCTGTGCCTCAGTTCCTAAGATCACTGGAAATATGTGTTTTCTGGTTGGCTTAGTGACCCCTGTAAAAGTGTTATTCAACCCCCAAAGGGGTTGTGACCCACAGGTTAAGAACCGCTGCTCTAGCATCATCATCCACAGGTTGGCAGTCCCATGGGTAGTGTAGTTCACAAGTTGAGGCAGAGAACTAGCAGATGCACAGTGTAACACCCTAGGTTACATTCCCTGGGATATACTTTGGCTTAGAGCAAGAGAGAGGGGGGCAGGGATCCCTGAGCCATGTATTTCTCTGCCCTCCAATCAAACTGCGACCTTATTAATCCTACATGTTCTTCTTATTGGTCAGGTTGGCACAATAAAACTACATATCACCACTTTCAAAAATGTCCAAATTTGTATGATGAATTTATGATCACCTAGAAGAGACATGTCTTGGAGGAAATGTGACCAGATTGTTCCTTATAATCAAGGATGAAAACTTATCTCACACACTTTGTCTCTCTGATCAAAAGAGACCAGTCCCTAAAGAAGGATATCATGTTTGGTAAAGTAGAGGGGCAGTAAAAAAGAGGAAGTCCTCAACAAGATGGGCTGATACAGTGGCTGCAACAATTAACTTGAACATAACAATCGCGAGGATGGAGCAGGACTGGGCAGTGTTGTACATAGGGTCATTATGGGTTGGGACTGACTCAATGGTATCTACCAACAACAGCAACAACTCAGGGAATAATTAACCACTTACAGTGTTGTTTGCAAATCCAGAAAGTCAAGGTCTGTGTAAACGCTTTACATTGCAAAGCTCTCACAATTCTTGGCAATCACTGTAGCTCTAATTCCACTTCCTATAAATTATGTGGAAGAAAGGAGTAGGAGATGACAAGAGCTGCAGCCCTGGAGAAATATGACTTCCTGGGAAATCCTGACTCTGTCTTCAGATCAGAACAAGAGCAACAATTTTGTCCAACCTGGTCACCAAACAGGTCACTTAGCACGTAAGGAATGAGAGTAAACAGTAAAAACAAAATATGTTCAATAATGTATAAACTGTACTTTTTTGCATAATTTGTAATACCTTTGCTATGAAAGAGGTGTTATATTTTCACTTTCCAAATTAGAAAACCAAGGTTGAGAGTGGTCAAGGGATTTCTCCAAAAGCACACCTAGCAGGAGGGCGAATCAGGTCTTCCTCTCCGTCTCAATGCATGCCTAAACTTAGTTCCTTTGTCTGAACCCTGCTTGTCACGCGTGGTGGGATTTAATGACTGTTGTTTCTTTACCCACCAGCCTCAATGACTGGCACATTTCAGTCCAGCAGAATGAATAAAGGCATCCGGGGGGGTGGCGGGCAAAGTCAACATTTCAACCCCACCAGCGACTCTGCAAAAGAAAGGTGAGACAGTTTGCCCTGATAAAAATGTGCACCCTTGGGTCGCTGTGAGTGGCATGGACTCGGCAGTAACGGGAAGAGAGAAAGGCCTGTCTGGTGGGTGTTTTGTTTTGTATGCATCAAGTGAGAGGGAGTGACTACTATATTTTAGGTATTGCTGCTGGTGATGTTAGTTACTATTGTGTCAACGCCAGCTCATCGTCTAATTCTGAATCCTCTTCCTGGTCATGGGTATGTTGGAGCATATTGTTGCAGCGATCGTGCAGTACCATCCCAACAAAAAACTTCGCCTTCTAGCACTATCTCTCTCAGTATTCTCTTGTTATCCACAGGGCTTTCAATCTTCCTAAGCTCCTCTTCCGCGGCTCCCCTGAAGCCTGCCCACCACGGATGGCCCTACCTTGTGAAACAGCAATGGCCTCTTTCACTAGCATAGCAACAAGTAAGCCGCCACCACATGACAGCAGACAGATGGGCAGCTTTACTGGGCAATACTGTGATACTAGAGTTAATTGATGGTACTATTTAAAAGGCACTTTATGAAGGCTATTGTAACAGATTTGTTTCCCTCTTATTTTTGCAACAAAGATTTTTGTGGTGTGGGCTCTCTTTGCCTTTGCCTCTGGGAGTTGAGTTCACAAGAGCAAGTGAAATAAGCCTATTTCTCTAATTTTTCACAAAGACAACTTTTGTGCCTGTTCAAACGGATTAGCAGCTATCTGGTTTACCGACAGCTCAAGTCATCTTGATTCTGTCCGTTGCCGTCCAAATGGTGTGAGAGTGTCTCCACAGCAAGTGGACCAGATGAGTAAGGTTCCAGCTAGCTTTATTTTGGTCAGCAGGTCAAACTATTAAACTCTTTTTTTTAAAGAAAAGACAAACAAACAAAATAAACCAAAAAGATTTCAAGATCATGAAAACAATCGCCTTTCCAAGCATATTAAAATTATTTATTTTGAACTCTAAGTTGCGTTGTTATTTTATTTTGATTAGGAATTCTTTCTGCTCGAGAACAGAGCAGTACATTTGGCTCACTGTCCCAGAAAATCAGATTTTTTGGCACTGAGTCATTATAACCACATGATTTTCCAGCACGTGCCTACCCATTCTTTAGATGGAAGAGAATTTATTTTTAAAGCTAATCTAGGTTCCTTATGGGAGAGGTGATCATACTGCATGGTGAACAATCGATTCAAGTAATAATCGGGTAAGCAAGTGGCTCACGCACAGAATACGTAGAAGGTAATTTTTCTGTCATCATTGTTCAATTGATAGCATTCAAAACTATGCCAGAGATACACAAATATAGGTTCTAGGGACCTAAACCAGATCTCCTTTGCTTCCTCCCTCCTCATAACCCTCATACAAATTCTGTTTATTTTGCCTCAGAAATGCTATTTAAATTCTCTCCATCTTCTCCAGTTCCCCTGGCATGCTGCACAGGCATGCAGAAGCAGTGATTTACTGCTCCCAACTTCCAAGCAGTTTACTCAGCACCACTTTCCCCAATGCCTCATTCCATGGTTTTCAAGGTATTTTTAAACCATAGAAAATCCTAATTAAAATAAAGTTATGTGTCGATGCTCAATGTGAAAAACAAAAATGGAGATGACTTGGTTTAAGGTGAACAGGAAAACTGGAACAAAAGAACAGAACTAAAGCAAACGCTACCCTCTTTTGGTTTCATGGCCAAGTCCATATCCCCATCAGCTGAAGGACATAAATGCACATTCCTTGACACCCTCCACCACAAGGAGTCTGCTCAGTTGGACTTGGATTGAGTTCGGGAATTTTCATTTTTAACACATATTCTCAGTTGATTCTGCAGTATTTGGTTTCTGCTGCTAATCATCAGGTTTTCAGTGGCTACTGCCTCTGAAGTGGACAGACTTTTTACCTGACTTTTTTTAGTTTCAAAGCCCTGCTGAAATGTGTTCACTTTGGGTGACTCTGCTAGTATTTGAAAAACCAAGACATAGCTCCTGGAATCATAGCCACACACAAGCCACCACATCACAACACACTGACAAGTGGTGGTAGACAGAGAGCAGAAGCGTAACAAATAGCCACCAAAATAATTAAGCGATGATTTGCATCATATGGCAAGAGGGTAGACAAAGCACTGGACAAGTCAGAAGATTTGTGCTGAGTTACTTTTCTGTCACTTACTAGCTGTGTGAGAACAATACATTTGACAACTTGGATGAAGTGAAAAAATATTCCGTGAAAATCACCAAAATCCGCAACTGCTCCCCGCAAAGAGAAATAGTATTAAAAATGAAGAGCCCCCTATCTATTCAGGAAATGAAATCAGCAATGAATACTAATAATCCTATTCAAACCAAACAAAAAGCAGCCCTCAAGTCAAGACTGGTAATAGTTTTTGTTCTTTAAATTCTTTCAGAAAATAGAGCCTTTGAGAAAATACTTTCTAACTCATTTTATATGGCCAGCATTACCTTTATTCCAAATCTGCATGAATAAAATTTTACCACAAAAAAATTAAATATCCATCAGATATACACAGAAGTCCCTAGAAATATTAGCACATCGAGTCCAACAATATATTAAATGAGCAAAATATTTTGCTTAAATAGGATTTATATCAGGCATGCAAGGTTAGTTTAATGCTCAAAACTCAGTCAATGTAACATGCAGGGAAGCTCCAAAAAGTTTGTCGAAAATGGAATTTAAAACTAATGGAATTGTTCCATTTTCTTGGAGAAGCCCCTCCATAGAACATTAACAGATTCAAGAAAAAGCATTAACTCTAGGTCTACATCCACAACACAGAACAGTTCTATTTCTCTTGAAAACATCTCAGCCTGTTTGTCTTCCCCACTGCAGCAAATCCCAGACTCCCAAATATACCTGAAGATCAATGTGAAAGTCTCTTCTGCTTTCACAATTCAACCTTAAGAGAGCATTTCTGATATGAGATTATGTCAATATTTTTCTCCTTTTAATGGTATACAATATATTCTCCTTTCTAGCATCTCTGAAACCCTAATGAAATGGAAGTGGCCAATAAGGAGCTCTCTGGATCCAAGTCTCCGAATAAACAATCATTGACAAGTATAACTTGGACGTTTGTCTTTGGCACAGCGTACAACATACCATATCATAGAATGAGTGCTCCAGGTCACTGTCTTTACCCCTGAAAGTGAATCTGATGTCAACAAGGTCTCTGAGTCTGACACTTCAAAGAATCGCCGTGGTGAAGTTTTTGTATGCTAAAGGTTTGAGAGGAAGGTTTGCGATGAAGAAATCATTCATGTGTTTAATCAAGTATATTACACCCGTCTTTACTTGCACAATCATTCCCTCCCCCGCCCCATACACTCTTGAAATAAACTCATCATCAACTGCTTCAATCTGAGGTCGCTCTGGTTAGTCATGTGCCCGCAGGCTACTGACGGGCCACGTACAGCAGTACAGGTGAAGACAAAGGAAGGGCAACTTAGTCAAAAAGACGAGAGAAAAGGCAAAGAAAACAACTCACTGCTGTCGAGTTGATTCCGAATCAGCACCTTCCAGGGCAGCTCCCGAGGGTTTCAGAATGCTGGCAGAAGCAGACTGCCTCCTCTCCGTGGGGCAGATGCCTGGTAGCTTTGAACCACCAATCTTTCCATTAGCAGCTTCATGTTGAATCCAATCAACCACCAGGGATCCTGAAAGAGAGACCAGAAGATGGGGGAAAATCAAATCTTGTACACATACATGGAAAGGCATCGCAAGAAGATGGAAGCAATTGCAAGTCAAGCAATGAAGTCAAGAGAGACTAGATTGGAACCACTGAAATGGGCACTAGTTTAACCCCTTCATCTCTATTCTGAACTAGTGTTTGGGCCCATAACCAAGAGGAAGGTCGTTTGAGCCCACTTGCCCCTCTGCGAGAGAAAGCAGCTTCTCTTAAGACTGCAGCCTGGAAATACCAATGGGCAGTTCTGCTCTGTCCCACAGGTTCATCATGAGTCAGACAGAACCTACTCCGTGACAACGGGTTTGAGTTTTTCTTGTGCTTTAGGGTAAATTTCAAACCAGGGCTTTAATGTTGTCTGGCTTTGAAGAGCACTTAAGCTTGAAAAAGAAATAAATTGGTACATTTCAGTGTCAAGCTAAATAGATGATTTATTGACACTTTCTCAGAACGACTCTAGGTTATTTTTTGTGGCATATGTCCAAATGGAGTAGTCCCGAGATATTTATACAGGCTCTGATTTCTGCCCTGCTCCAATATCTGGCATGAAGTATTTTATGGCCTATAACCTTTCCCACTAAGCTTGGGCTTGGTCATCCTTTCAGCTGAAAGCTGATCAGTGTCCGATGATTTGAGAAGGTATACTTGTACCAAGCAATTTACATGCTGGAAGCAAACCAGCCTGACAATGACTTCCCAATGTTTTAGTTTGGGCACATTCGGCAGGCCAGATGGCCGCTGTACTTAGGTGAATTATAATAAGAAATATGCTGTATGGTGTAAGTGTCTAGATCTTGCTCAACAAAAATGTCCACATTACTGCATTTGGGGTCTCTACCTGCTCAACAGATGGTGGCCTGCACAAGGATTTCAAATCAGAGGCCAGAGAAGGGCAAATAATGCTTTTCTTGTCATGACCTGTGTCCATAGGACTGCCAATGCTCAGCTCAGTCATGTTGTACAACTTGGCACACATATGCCAAGTGCCATGCAAATGGTTCAGTGTTTAAAGCATTGTCTAACAGTGGCTGCAAGGTGAGCTGTTCTAACCCATCAGCTGCTCTGCCGGAGAAAGATAAAACAGATTTCTTCCATAAAGATTTACAACTTTGGAAACCTGATGGGGCCATTCTACCCTGTCCTCTAGGGTTACAATAAGTAATGATCACCTTGGCTGGATGGCAATGTGCCCTCATGTTTGGCCATTAAAATGAAACGCGGTCCAGATTCGTTTCATTCACATGGCTGATTCAACCGATCAATCGATATTGATTGAGTGCAAGGCACTGTTGTAAATATTGTAAGAAAGAAAAACACAAACTAGTAGAGAGATTAAAATAGAAAAGAAAGTACAAGGAGTGGACTCTTGGACCTGGACCCCACATCTGAAATCATCCTGGAGGCCTCTGTACTTCTACTCTTTCTTAGTCTCTTTTCCTTTGATGGTTTGAACATAATTCAAGTCTCTTCTAACTTGGAACCTCTCATTTTCTTCTCTCGCTCATAAAAACTGATATCAGTGTCAAAGCCTGGCTTCAGCTTATTCTTTTTTGTCTTTCTTTCCACCACATGTAGAACACACTTAGGGCTTTTGGGTCATATTTTATCACCTTTGCCACACAATAGAGTATCTCCATTGTCTTGGGACTTAAAGCAGATCCTGAAACATTTTTGTAATGATCCAGATAAAAAACAGTTCATGTCTTGGGAGCCATACAATCTCCGGTATAACTGCTCAAGTCTGTGATTATGATTGTAGGCAGAATCATCCACAGATAATGCATACACTAGGTTCCATACAAGTTTATATATGGACACTGACATTAGAATTTCATGATCATTTTAATGCCATGAAATATGATCCCTCTTTTAATTTTTTAAACCATTTCAAATGGAGAAAGCATTCAAAAGAGGCAGCAGCTGCGACGCAAGGGTCCATAGGTTTTCAACCTGTGCCTAGAGCACACAGAGGGTAGAGAGTGACCGTAAACGACACGGATCCCAGCAAAGTGCGGAGAAGGAGCAGAGTTTAAAATAAAGAGTGATGATAGGAAAGAATCACAATCTACCACAAAGTACAATGTTAAAGATGCTCCAGCATAGGGCTTATGAGATTTTCAGAGCAGAGCTGACATGGTAGTGTAGGGTAGTGCTTCTGTGAGTGCTAGCGTTTCCCTTCATGGAATCAGAGTTATACATTTCTGCAGCAATAGAAAGCAAACAAAACCCACTAGCTGTTTACCATAACTTGGTTTTCACTTCTTCCTAGTTCAATGAATACCATCCGTTCCCCAACCTCTCACAGTTAGCAATGATTATGAAACTAGTTCTCACAATAAGTGTGGGGCAAGGTGAAATATTTCTCATTTGAGAAGATAAACTCCTCCAAGCACCTCTTCCCTCCCACTAGCTTAATTAATTGGTGATGAGCTTTGATCCCTCTGGAGCTGCATGCCAGTCACCTTACATCACGACAAGAACAGGTTTCTTAAAGCATGGAAATCAAGCCATTGCTGTGACACACACACACACACACACACACACACAGAAATAGTTTTATATTAATAAAATGCTTCGCACAGTTGTAGCAGTGGTTGTATTCCATCTGGTTCAAAGTCATGTGTCAGATATTAAGTTGGACACTTTTTCTGACTCATGTAGTTGCCAAAGTTGATGAATCAGGAAAGAGGAAGATGAACCAGGAAACAAGAAGACAAAACAGAAGACCATGGCCAATGGATGCAGAAATAGATGATCTGAGACCAGCAGATCAGAGAGACTAGTCTCTGATAGTTCCCAGAGTCGGCAGACAATATGGTAGGTTAACAAGCCAGATGCAGGATCCAGATGAGCAAGAAGGGGTGAGCCTTTCCACAGTCTGCTTAACTAGGAGGCCACACCCTCAAGAACACTTCCTTTCAATTACAGAACTGACCTGAGCAATAAAGCTATGCTCCTCCCTAATCCGCTTACAATTGCTTTGCTGCTCACGGAGGATACCATGCTGGAATTGTTTACATGATGCTAGACTTCTGAGAATCCTGGCCCAGAGAACTTGACACAAAACTGATCGCACTGCCCCAACCACAGGTGCAAAAGTAGAATTGTATTCCAATGGTTTCAATGGCTGAGTTTATTTTTCCAGGAGTAGATTAGATTGCTAAACCTTTCTTCTGAGACATCGCTGGGTAGGTCAGAAGTACCCAAAATGGGTTAACTGTCAAATACTTACTGTATATACTCGTGTATAAGCCAAGTTTTTCAGCACAAAAAATGTGAAGAACTGGGTTTCGGTTTATACACGGGTCAGTGGTACCCCAGCGAGGTGTAACATCTCGTGGGTGATTGCCGTTCCTCTGCTGTTCATTCAAAGCCCCGCTGACACTGCAGGGCTTTGAATGTTTGTTTACTCACATCTAACCAATCAGAGCCATCCTATGACATGGACAGCTCCAATTCGCAGAAGCACCCACAGTGTTTCACTTACGCTGGTAGCTGAACTGGTAAGGATGTATCTGTGGCTGTGCTCAGTTTCTCCCCTCTGGTCTCTGTGTTAATTCACATCCTGCATTTCCCACCCTAGGCTTACACTCAAGTCAATCAGTTTTTCTGGTTTCCCAGGTAATAATTAGGTACGACTTATACTTGGGTCAGCTTATATTTGAGTATATATGGTAACTGTGTCACTGTGTGTCCAAGTGTTTGTGTGTATGTATGTGTGTGTGTGTGTGCATACTATGAGGGGGCTTTGAAAAGCATGTGTATACATATATACTTATAAGGGGGCTTTAGGGAGTAAAATTCCTATGTAATATCATTTCATAGTACAATCATATCAAACAGAATTTTACATTTGATTCCATCTTCAGTTTCCAAACACACTTTTCCTTCCTGAACTCCTTGACATCATCTCCTTTTTAGCACCCCTACCCTTCTATATTCCTCCTCCTCCCCCTGAAACTCTTATTTCCCTATAGGCTCAGCATCTCCGAAAAACAGAAAAATAAGACAACTTCAAAAGAGTGACCCCCCCAATGGGATGTAATTCTGAGATACACCCTAATGTGAACAAAGATCAGCCACATAAAACAGAATGACCTTCACAGGATTCCCAGAATAATACGTATCTTAATACAGCAGGCAAGGTGTAGCTGTAACAAGGCCTTATTTGTCCACCAGCCAACAGTATACCGTGCTTGCTACGGCTGTCTTCTGCTACCTCAGGCATCGTGCGTTCTCCAGTTTACGTGCTCAGGAGACAGGTGCCTCTGAGGTAGAATCCAGTTCACCCAGAGGAGTTCCTGCAAGGCGTCTCACAGATGCTGCCTCTGTAGTCTACCGTGCACCCTGAAGGTCCAGGATTCAGTGTCCCAGCATTCCACGGCACCTGGACAGGGTTCCCAGGATACATCAGATGCCCTAGTTCAAGTTTGCCCACCCGCTGCATGCCAATAATAGCACTCCCCATCTAATGTTCCCCAAAGCATCCTCAGTCACTCCTCCCCCCAAGTTACACTAAAACTCCGCACCCCGACGCTAAGCTGTTCTAGAAGGAGCATCAAGATTCCATGCAGTCGAGTTCCAAATCCATTTTTCCCATAAGAAATAACTGAAAATGAATTAATCCATTCTCGACCACTCAGGTTTTACGTTAACTTGCCTTTTTATATAAAACATTACACAGAAATTTCCAAGTAAATAAGTTCAGTGTTAAATAATAAAATTTAAATAAGAAACACAGTATTTAAAAAAATTTTAAACAACTACAGTATGGCCCATACCTTGAGACGGATGAGCATCTGGATCTGAGGACACAGATGTGGAGAGGAGGGATGGAGAGAGAGTCAGGGTTTGGAAAGGGGGAATCCCCTTCCATAAAATCAGCTAGTAGCTGCTTTTCAGGAGTTTTTTCCCTTTTTTGTTTTTATTTTTCCACTAGGACCTGGCTGGCTTTCTCTAAAAATTTTTTTTTTAAATCTGTCTAATGTGGTCTACTGTTGGCATTTCCTTAACCGTTTTCTAACCGGGTTTACTAAACTATCATCAACAAGATCGATAATATGGTCAACCAGTTCCTTATTATGATGATTCTTTTTAAAATAAAACTGTTTCTTAGGACCCATGTTTTTTTTTTTAATCTATAAACAGTACAAACCCTGCAAAAACTAAGAAAATTCTAGCCAAACACTTGGAACACAGACACAAAAGGGTTAAAGAGGACGGCTGACAACACCAACTAATGGCACCTGTACGAAACAGGAGCTGCTTTTGTCTACAAAGCCCATGTGCATCTGGCTGGATTCTGGTGTTTTGTTTGAGCTCTCCAATCATATCATGCACTGAGACTGTCAAGTACCAGAGTTCTACTGTACTGTACATTAAAAGAAAAAAAGGGCTGGGTTTGGGGCTCACACTAAATCGTACTTCCAATTTAAGAAAAATTAGTTCTTACATCATGGCCCTGCTTGATACCCTCAGAAGGGAACGTAGTAGATACAGATGCTATAGCAAAATGTGGCGAAGAATTTAGATGGCCCCCCTATCAGTTAAAATAGCATGCGGGGTCTTAAAGGCTTGCCTCCAAGCAAGCAGGCATTCACAACAGAGGTCAACTAAGTTTGCGTGCAAGAAGCACGCCATCATCAGTCACTGAAGGATTGGAATTCATATGATCTGAAGTCAAAGAAGGGACCAGTGTCAGAGCCTAAATTGTGAGAATCCGGTGTGCAGAAGGTGATGGATGACAGTGGGAACCCAAGATTCATTTGTGGAACCACGTGGGAAGTAAACCTCTGGAGAACCTTCCCTATGAAAAACTGAGGGATGGGAGGAGAGCGGTCATGACACCAGGCTTGGGAGAGAGGGGCACAGAAGACCAAAGGCATACATCTGACCGGAACAATTAAAACCCCCCTCTGATGCAGTAGTTTCCCCGCTATGATGCAGGCTGGACATGGTCTGGTTCCCAAAGTTTTTCTGTATTTTTGGCTTGTATTGTTTTGCTTGGTTTTTGTTTGTTCACAGTAGAGTATATCTCAGGGGTGTTATGTTAATGGAGGTCACCCTCTTGACTCTGTGTTATATGCTTTTCATTTTCTGGTCTACGAAACTCAGGATTTATGAACTTATGGGAACAAGCAAATAGAATAGGGGTTCAGGGGTGGGGAGTGGATTATCGTGGTAGTAGGGAGGTCAAAAGGAGACGATGTCAAGGATTCATGTCGAAAGAAAATAGTTGGAAATGGATTGTGGTAGAATTGTACAATCCCACTTGACATGATTGAAATATGGATGATATGTTATATGTATTAAAGCCCAACTAATTAAAAAATTCAAACAAAAAAACGGAATTAGAAGAATAAAAATCTTCCACAAACTTTTGAAGCCCCCTTGTATACACAATGACGCACGGACACATATGCATGTGTACATTACTATAGCAAATGCTACCCTAATTAATACAGCTGTAAAGACTGGGGCCATGCCTTATCCAACTCAGTGTTTCCAGCATCTGGCCCAGTGCTTGGCACTTAATGTCACCGAGTAAGTGACAACTAAAATAAAGCCTCTTGGAATTTCCTACTCTCTGTTCTTTACTCAGTTCCTTTCATCTTTTCTCTAGCATAACTCCAGTGTCCTCATGATGCCACTCAAGTTTGTAGCGCTAGCTTTCTGATCTTACTTCAAAACTTGTGTCAGTTTTATTTCACTTTCTTTAAAATGTATTCTTGTACCTAAAAAGAGAAGTTAGCTAACATATCAATCACTAAGATGCTCTCATTATATAACAATCACTCAGAGAATAAAAAATATATATTCATATTTTCCACAGGAAAATATATCCCTCGTGTGAAAATTTTTAGAATCATTTATACAAGTGAAAGGTTCAGAGGTGACATCGCCCCTCCAAAGAGGCTGAATTTGATCCTAGGGAACAAGAGAGATGCCAGTAGTCTGAGAACAAGAAAATTTAAGATCAAGTGTTAGCTGTCCTTAAGTCCTCTCGGTTCTGAAATGTCTATTCTAATCTTAAATCCTTCATGCTTCATGTTCATAGACATGTGAAGTTTCACTTTCTGAGAGGACCTGGTTGTCATCATGTCCAGCTTCTCACCCTTAGAGAGAGACACATTGCCATAATCAATAATATAATCCTTGACATAGGTGAAGAAGTGTATTCCCCAGGCTTCACTTGGCCAGGCTAATAGCCTCAATTCCTATAGGAATTTTCTGCAAATATGTTTTAATCCATTAATCTTTTTCATTTTTCCTGCAGTTGTTCACTCTTTCTTAGGTTACAAGGTTCAAAAAGGGACATGAGATTCTAAATAAAGACATACCCAGCAAAGCCAGTGAAGCCTATGTATAGACAGAGTTGAAAGCTGCCAGCCTGGTCGATTGGAGCTGCAGAAGGCTCCCAGATCCTCTCTTCTCCAGCGGTACTGACCCAGCCAAAATTAGCTACCCTATCTCGCCTAGTTGCCAAAGCTGACTTTCCCATCAGTGCAGGGCCTTGGGAAAGGGAAAAGACAAAGGCAATAGTATTTCCTAAGAAAATGTGCGTGATATGATGCTAACTGCGTGGCATACACTTAACTTTCACAAGGATCTTAAGAAATTATTCCTCATATGAAAAAAAACAGGGAAAAAATCAATAAGGAGTTCATAAGAGAGTTTTTTTATGTTTGTTTAATATCTTGTGTGATAAGATATAGTGATGATATCCTCGGCCGCCAAGCTAATTGTTCAGAAGCCGATCTTGGTTCCTTCCCTTGGAGTGTTCCCCATGGTCCCTTGAACCACCAAAACACTCAGGCTCTGGGGAACTAGCAGGGCCTTGTTCCTAGATTTGAACTCTCGTTCATGTCCTTCAAAGATCCTTCTAGCCACTATACACCTCAAATGATGTCTCTCTCTGAGTTAATATAGAAGGGCGGGTACCGAAGTAACTTAATACCATAATACCTCAAAGAGAACCTAGTTTTATTTTGAGATAGTCTTTCTCTGAAACATAATGCTTCACCCATACCATTGTTCTGGGTATCTGTAAACACACAACTCATTTCCAGTAGTATCCTCAATAAAAATCCATGCTCAGAGTGAAATCCAGGACAAAGAGAACAAGGATGGGGAATCGGCCGCTAACTGCACAGATGTTAAAGAAGTGATCAATATTGCTCATAAAGGAAAGTCAGCATTTCTGGTTATTCAGCTGGCCTCTGAAGTAGCAGATTTTCACCAATGTGATCATTGGAGTCCTGAGAATAATGCTAGCCACATTTGGTCTGCCTAATTGGCAGATACCTGGAACTCTGGCCTGTGTCAACCGCAGACTGCAATCTGATTGCCGTGTGGACATTGACCGTCTTCTAAATACCCAGAACCACAGACCTAATGTCCAAATCTGTTATATCTTAGCTGAGTGCTGAAATCATGCATTTAAAAGGCCCATAAATTATATTCTTCAAGTTGAAGGTAACACAGGACAACCCTTTGAGGAATACTCCAGGCCTGTGATCAAGCTCAGCAGGTACAAGGAACCCAGACCATGTTTACTGATGGAAAAAGTGGATGGACAACTTTACAGCACTGCTTAAAATACCAAACCTTGATAATAAATACCAAAAATGGTTTTTCTTTTCTTTCAAAGATCTGCGACCTATTATCCCAAATAAGAGCGATGACAGATGCTTAGTATAATCCAGCTGAAGTGCACATTTGGTATCAAGGACATTGAAGATAAAAAAAGATGGGAGAGAAAATCTCTTTAGCAAGACACCCCATCCGTGAATAAAGAATACTATCTCAACTTGTGACAATAAGCATGTTGGCTCTTCTGATGTAAGTTTCTTTATAGTTGTCCTCTGGGGACAGAGTGTATTAAATGATACAAGGTTAAGCAAGCCCTCAAAAGAACCTAGAACAGCTTTCAGTAGAACCCCAGCCTCGCTAGAGTGTTAGGAGTTTCATAAGAAACAGCAACTATTCTCCTGCTTTCCACCCAACTTTATTCACTTTTAGAAAGTCCTCACTGTCTGAATATAATAAACACTAAAACCAAAGGAAAGAGCAACTGAGGATTTCTACTATAAAGGCATCAGAAGTCCGAGGTCTGAACAACTTCAACATATAAAATGTGACAGGAATACGGTGGAAAGGGGAAAGGGCATAAGCAATATTAGGAATATAAACCCAAAGAAATAATGGATTGCTTTAAGTTCCGAACAGGTAAGCTAGGCTGAGGAGAAATTTAAAAACCAATATTATAGACACAGAATCCAAAAGAATGAATAAACCCTTTGGAGATTCGGATTCTCGGTTAAAGTTCAGGAATGCTAGCCAAGTGGAGATAAGAGACTGCCAAGAAAAAGTAATATCCCCAAATGTATATGTATTTAATGTTGCCTCTTCAAACTGGGAGTTTGGGAACTTTAGGAAGGACATCGGAAGAACTTCTCCCTCTCTTTTCTTAGACAACTTTAGAAAGTCACAGTCACTATTAACAAGAGGAATAATCAGACTAGATAGAAAGCAGCAGCATAGAAATTTTGGGGGAAAAGTTTTTTTTAATTGCTATAAAATTTGAACTATGGATGTGGAAAGAGTAGGTCATTTCAGCAAATGTTGAAGTATCTATCAAATTATAGCAATACTAACATTATTTTGGGGGTGATATGAACAAATGAGTTACATTTCTACTTGTTGACCTTTTTTGAATATTTTGAAAAAAATTATAATTCCGGATTACTGGAAATCCCCTCTCAGTATTTAATAGAGTATGCCAAAAAGTCCCCGTTCCCTGCCTTCCCTAGTATCTATGTCAAAGGTGATCAATTATTTGATATTGACTGGTTTATGGTTCATATTGACAATACTAACCAAAGGAATCTCAAGCAGTGATCCAAAATTAAACACAGATTCCAACACAGCCACACTAGTTCGGGGTGCTTAAATAAAATATAAAAGTAAAACACGATTTGATGTGAAAAACTGAAGTTCATAATCAAACTACGACTACCACACATCACTGCAGACAGCAGTGTGGTGAATTGTTCTTGGCTCTTGTGGTCACCGTTGGTTTGTGTTACTCCCACCACATGGCTTTTCCCTGATGGATCTAGGTAAGAAGATGGACAATATACTGATGAGATTTTGTGATTTAACAGTATTGATGGGGTTCATTGTGATTGTCATCCTTCTGGGTTTCAGGGAGCCTTCTCAGAAGCAAGGAGGGAGTTCTCATGAACAGCAGAGGAGAGTCCGAACTGGAGAGCAGCCTTTGGTTTGCCTCTCTCTGTGTCTGACAGCTGGCTCTTGGGATGTGAGCTACAGCCTATTGAGTTCATTCGCTTCAAGTGTGTCTGAGAGAGATTCCAGTTCCCCCAGTGGATTTTCCTCAGATCACACTGATGCAACATCTGGAATACTCCTTGTGCCCTGAAGATTCAGGATTCGATGCCCCAGTTGGTCTGGGTCCCCAGGATGCATCCAGAAACCCATATCAATGTGGTTTTTCTGGTGCACAGCATCAGGGAGACTCCCCACTCCCCTAGCATCCCCCAAAGCATTTTTGAGGTAGCAGACTAGGTGATAACATTGTCTAATTGTTTTTTGTTATGCTTTTCAATATCTTTTATTAAAACATCAAACATAATTTATGCTATCTTTATCTTATCTAAGAACTCTAACCATTAATTATTGTGTTTCTATCCTATAATCCAGAAGTCGAACCACAGATCAACCGTTAATACCCACCAAGCCCTGGGAGGCAGAGAGATGGGCCCCTCTGCTACAGAAAGGTACCCAGTCTTTCACACGCTGTGGAGAAGTTTTACTCTGTCCTACAGCCTGGCTAGGAGTTCGAATCAGCATGAGGAGTGAGGGGAATTTGAATTCAAGAATAGAAAGAATGTTCATGGAGACTCCTCTGAAAATGGCCTAGGTTTGGGGGTGGGGGTGTGGAAAAGGGTTCCAGGATCCAGTCTAGTCTCACTTAGTAAAGTGATTTTTGATTAAGTGATTATATAAGCATGTCTTATTTTCCTGTTTTTATTGTAGCACGAGGCAACTTCCCAGAAGTTATGGGTGAATTTGTATTTGCAGTTCTCATTTCTAGAAGAATCAATCTAGAGAGCGTCTCAAACTAACATTATTGGGGAGAATGAACGATGGCTAAGCACTCAGCGGCTAACAGCAATGTTAGTAGCTGTCACCCCAAATCTCTGATCCGGAGAAAGATGTGGTGGCCTGTTAATGTAACGACTCCAGCCTGGGAAGCATGGCGCGGTGCTGCTGGATAGGATCAGTACGAGTAAGAGCCATCTAAATGACAGCAGGTCTAATTAGCGCCATCAGACATTCTTTCTCCATGCTCTGATTCCTCTCAGAGTAACGGAAAGAACAGCACTGTCGGTGCCTCAAGAAGGCTAACTTTGAATGGAAAATCGCTATCTGTGTTATCACCATCTACAAACTGTTCAATGAAGCTGTCCATGTTTCCAATAATGTATTTCACTCTTGTTTTCAATGTCCCGATGGAGAAGCACTTCCTTTCTCCATTTGCTTCAACGATTTAATTCAATAGAGTCATTGAATAGGGTATCATGCTTCCCCACATGACAAGAATTAAAAACATAATCCATAAGCAAAAGCTCGTACCTTCAGGATTGTTTAACCATGGGAAATGAGCCCACTTAAAGCAGCGGCTTCACTTGACATCCGACATCAACTTTATAGCGTTGGTCGTTCATTTCAAAACATTTCCTACCTTGACATCCCTGCACCATCTCAAATACTTCTAGAAACCTGACCCTACAGCCAAGTCTGTCATTGGGCCAATCTCCATGCAAACAACATCCAAAAAAATATGACCATTGTTACTTAGAGGGTCCCCGGAGAAACGCTTCCCTCAATCCCACACAGCTCCGTCAGAGTATACCATCTCAGCTCTAGATTCAGCTTGATATTTTCGAACAAATAACATATTGTGCAAGTGTTGGTGGCACAAGTTATGGTTTTTCATTTTGATGTCTTCAATTACACCTTTAAAAAATAAAGGTCACTGGAGAGCTCATTGAACTATAAGTTTCAGGCATTCTGTATTGGTATTATTAAAGACAAAATAATCGATGGCAGAATTCTAAAGAATTCAAATTATACATTCTAACTGAAAAAAGTAACACTAGACTTACGGTGGGGCTCTTGCCAGTACCGGGCCAATTTTTTTCCCCTCAAGTCGACTATATATATATATATATTCTAAATATATATATATTAAATTTTTTCCTCAAGTCTAAATTAAATACACACATACACACACACACACACACACACACATGGGTTGAGATAGATGCGTCTGAAGTGCCTTTCACCATTTCAAGAAGATTTAGGATATATGACATGACAAAATGGAATACTTTGGTTTTTTTAGAAACAGGTGAATCCCCAAATTCCATACAACTCCCCTCCTCCCATCCCCAATCCCTAACCCCATCCTTAACTTGTTTTTTATAATGTTATTATATCCCATCATTTATGGGGCAGAAACAAAAACCTATAATATATATACGACCATTCATATTCCAAATTTACTGATAGCTTTTTTATAAGACAGAGACATCACTCTTATTTAAAGATATAGTTATTTAAAAAATCTAATCATACAGCCTTACTAAAGCTCTTTATAAACTCTTCTTTCCCTTTTTGAGGGAGGCAAAATATTGATGAAAGTCTGTGAGGGAGCTAAGTGCCTGCGCATGAGAGAAGGATTAGGGGATGTGGATTGATTGCACTATTTTATCAAAATCCAAGGTTCACTTTACCTTCCTGACCCTCTTCATAAATACATTTCAGTGAAATCCAATGATAGATTAACTCAATTTCCTGGGGTTGATGATATATAATTAGTAAGCTTTGGGAATAATTAGGAAGAAAGGAAGAGAGGAAGGGGGAAAGGAGGGAGAGAAAGAGAGGGAGGGAGGGAAGGGAGGGAGAGAGGGAAGGGATGAAGACGAAGAGAGAGAAAAATAATTAAAATTATTCACGAGAGTATAATGGTTTCTTATTATTTATTTTTATTCTCTTCATCTGGAAAAGTTGAACACATGCTGTATTTCAATGTTTCCTTGTGCCAGGAATTGCCGGGAAATAAATGTGATGTTCCAAGAAATTCCCCACGGTTTTAAAAAGAAATGAAGAAAAAGAAACAGCTGGTTTAAAAGCAATCATAGAATTCTCCACGTGAAATTCCATGAACTGACACTCACAGCCACGTACACGTAGGATACAGGTTGTTCTTATTTTAGCAATGTCCAATTTATGTACAAACTATAGTTAAGAAACAACCCCCTTAAAAATATTATATTAAAATTTTCAGGTATATACAATGATTGATAATAAATAGGCACTACTACACTAAGGACAAGACATTATTATCACTGCTACTATTGTATGATTATATTTTAAATGTTCAAGTACGTCTGAGAGTGGGTCTTTAATGATTTTATGCATATTAAGGTATACTAAATACTAAAATCAAAGACTAACAATTGACTAAGTGATATTAGATACAAGCCAATTGTTCTTACTTACATACAAATTTTACTTCAAGGGCAGACTTAAGAGTGGAACTCATTGGTAATCCAGGAACTGCCTAGACAATAAAAAACACTCATCATAGCCTGTTTTTATTGAATGGACAAATTCACATGGAGGCTGTTGTGAATTTTATATGAATTCGTGGAGTCACAATAATTGTTAGAATTGAAAGAGGGCCTTGGAACTGGATTAGCATTCAAGGGCTGGAATGGCTCTTTGACAATGTGGAAATTGAAATTCTGGTGCAAAATGGTCCTAGAGAGAATTCAAGAAATTAATCCAGCTAAAACAAAAGAGAAAGAAAGCAATTCTACCAGGCTGTTGAGAACATAGGCAAGGTTGATATAAATTATCCAGACCTCCTTTCAAAATGATTAAATTACCTTATTGAACGTAAAATTCTGCTCAGTCTACCCAAAAGCCAAAGACCATGAACATCTTAAGATCTCAAACTACTAGGAAGCGTAGAGATCATCATGTCCCATCACACCATTTTGGAGATAACAGAGCTCAGGGTCACACAGGAGAAGATGTGGAAAGATAGGAACTTTTTACATTGCTGGTGGGGCTATAGAATTGTACAATCACTATGGAAATCAGTATGGCACGTCCTTGAACAAATGCAACTCCATGTACTGTATGATCCACCGAACTCTCTACTGAGCATATGACTTAGGGATGAAGAATGTAACCTGAACAAGCATATGTATACCTATATTTATTGCAACAACTTCCACAGTAGGTAGCGAACATATGAAAATAACAAATAAATCCCAAGTATAGAGGAATGGGTAAACAAGCTCTGGTATTCATACTATATAATTTTATACATCAATAAGAAACAATGATTAAAAACTCCCTTAAACACCACAAGATGTGGACAAAACTAGGGAATATTATACTTAACAAGTTCAGTCATCTAGACAAGACTTTAGTAAAAATGAGGAGACCAGGGGAGGGGTGAAAACAGGGGGAGTGGAAGGATGGGGAGGGGGACTAATATAAAGGAGGGTTTAACAGGAAAAATAAGTTATAATAAAATTAAAAAGAAAGCTAAGAGTCAAAGTATTTAAGTGATTTCTTTGCTTAAAGATGTAGTGCAGAGTCACCCAGAACCCAAAACATATCTCCTAGCAAGTTCAGGTCAGATAAGATATTAGTTATATAATCATTCAGAAAGGCTTACTGTTAGGAGAATTAAAATCATGTATCCAAGTGAAAGCAGAAAAAGTTTCCTAATATCATGACAAATATGTTAAATGCATAGTAGTTAGCTTTCTTAATTATTATAGTGCTACAAAGAGCAAAACCTATAATGGTAAAGATGTTCTAAAAAATGTGATCTCTAAGCACAGAACTTTTTCTTTTTAATCTTTACTGAGGAATAATTTGTGTAAAATACAATGCATCGATTATAGGGGGCACTAGGATGGTTGTCCCCATTTTCCCCTCTTCTCATCAACTAGTAATCACCTGTTTTTTGGTGTCCACATTGTCCCTGTGTGAGGTGTCCTTAAGTCCTGTCTGATTCACAGTGGTGTTTTCTACGACTCACCACCGTAACAAGTATTCTGGTCTGCGAACCCTTTGTTGTTACCTGTGTGTCAAACTGTCTTGTTGAGAGTCTTCCTCTTTTCCATTGTCCCTCTACTTTTCCATCAGGATGTCCTTCTCCAGGGACTGGTCTGTCCTGAAACTGTGTTCAAAGCTTGTAAGGGGGAGTCTCATCATCCTTCCCTCTAAGAAGCATTCTGGCTATACTTCATCCAAGATAGATATGTTTTGACAGGGGATAGTAATTTCAATATTCTTCACCAACAACACAGTTCAAATGCATTAATTTGTCTTCAGTCTTCCTTATTCAATTGACTCCACATGCATAGGAGGCAATTGAAAATACTACGATTTGGGTGAGGTGCAACTTTGTCCTTAAGGGAACATCTTTGCTTTTCAACACTTTAAAGACGTCTTGTGCAGCAGATTTATCAGAATACTTTATTTGGTTCCTTGACTATTGATTCCATGAGCATAGATTTTGGATCCAAGCAAGACAAAATACTTGACAACTTTAACTTTGTCTCCATCACAATGCTATATAATGTGTGGGAAACAGAAAGATTTCTTCCAAGTCTTCTCCCCCAATTTTTCTTTGCAGTTGAATCATGACATGGAGATCCCTGGTAGTGTTGTGAGTTAGAGACTTAGTTACTACCCTCAGGATCAGTGACTCAAACCCACCAACTCTCTACAGGAGAAAGACGATGCTGTGTGCACCTGTAAAGATTCACAGTGTCAGAAACAGGGTCACTGTGATTCAGAACTGACTCAATGGCAGTAGGGTTTTTTATTTTTTAGTTGATGTAGATACACCACAGTTTGTTTATCCATTCAGGTGCTAATTGATATGTGGGTTGTTTCTACAGTTTAGCTATTTATCCCATAATAAATATTAGGACATGTATATGTATTGCTGCGTAACTGAAAACCATCAGACTATTTTCCACAGAGAATGCAATATGTGTACATTCCCATCAGCACTGTGCACTTTGATCTTGTTGTGTACCTTGGGCTCAATTATGACCCTGTCACGGCCCCATATGAAAGAGAAGCATAACCTCTTCTAGAATTCATTTATTGTCTATATTTGTTGATTTTTTAAATTTTAAAAAATCAATTGGGAAGGAAGACAAAATAACATTTTTAATGTCTGAGATCCTGATTTTAAAATTTTGCAGCATAATAACTGTAACCATATAATCAAAACCAAACACCTGCTTCTTTAAATGCATGTGTGGAACAGCTGTAAGGTGGTCAACAAGCCAAGACACCTAGCTCTAGCTTATTCTAATTAAATCTCCCAGTTTTCCTAAGGAATTTCCAGACTACAAAAATGGCGTGAGTGAGCAGATTAGTATCTGACTGACTGACTGTGTGTGTGCATGTGTGTCCTCAACAATGTCTTTGGTCATTGTAAATTCACTTGAAAACGTAAACAAGTTCAAGTTAGAGAATAATTGCTTTTCTAAAGTATTGTGAAAAATTTGAAAGCCCAGGATACCCAGGAGATATCTGAGAAAGCAGAGCACAGTAGCTGGTTTACTGGCCAAACCTGCCTGGTGACCACGTTTGTCAATGGGGCCGTGCTGAGGTAGAGCACAGGCAACGGATGCTCTACAATGAAATCCAAAAAGAGCTTCAGCATCAGCGTCCTCACCTACATTCACAGAGGAGAGCGCATCCCAATTTCACCACCAGTTTGTAAGAGCTCAAGGGCTACAAATCTGCACTTTTCAGTAACCAAGACTGATTCAGATCTTTTCCCAATACACTTTGCTTTTGTATTTTTTTAAAGTGCATCCTAAACTTTTAAAAGTTGAGAGACATATTTTCACACTATGGGGAAAAATTAATTTCTATTTCACAGAAAAGCTCTTAAAACCAGATTCAAAAAATGCTTGCGGTACCATACATTGGCACACTATAAACAAGGTCCATATAACACTCCAATCTGGTGCTTGATAGCTGTGGTTTCCTGTTGAAACGGAAGCCCTCACTTCTACAAATAAAGGTAAGGAAGGTGGATATTTTAATACACTTCAAGAACTCCTTTCAGCAGTTAACTTAGCCATGTCTTTGGCATCAAGCCTCTTCTCTGAGAGGTTCTATACTTTCCTCCATCTCCTTTGGTTCTCCTTGAGACTCCTATTATTGACTCCTATCCCTCCCTGCAACTCCCCAAGAATTCCCCTCTGGCATGCAGCTCCCTACCTTTCTACCTTTAATCCTTCCCAATCTACAGATACAAACAAGCTCACAAAGAAACCTTTAATCTTCCAAGGACCTTTGTAACAATTGAATCTCTCTCCCTTGTGGAGCTGTTGCCAAACCTCCACCAAATATCTCACACAGTACTCATTCAGGTGCCAGACTAATCCCTCTGTTCATTCACAAGTTCTTCTTTGGTCCGGGCAAGCTGTCTTCTGTCTGGGCAAGCAACAACTGGACGAGCAAACAAGCCCAAATATGTGTCCATTGGTAGAACTATAACATCAACCCTATCGGAAAATGCAGTGAGTCACAAAAATAACGCAGGTATTGACTTCATAGTGTGTGGCTAAGAGAAACATTCATTGAGAAGCTAACAGGTGCCAGGTAACTTGTCAGGGTAGCAACTGTATTGTCGTTGCTATGTGCCACCAAATTGGTTCTTCCTCATAGCAACCCATGTACAACAGAATACAACATTGTACAGCCCCGTGCCATTCTCACGGTGATTGCCATGATTGAGTTCCTTGTTTCAGGAATGTCAATGCATCTCATGAAGGGTTCTTCTCTGTTTCCTTGGCAAAGAAGAGCGGCAGCCAAACACAGGAAGGCCCACAAGGAGATAGACTGCCATCATGGTTGCAACAGTGGACTCAAGCATGGAAACAAATGTGAGGATAGTGAAGGACTGGATAGTGTTGCATTCCGTTTGTGCTTGAGGTCACTAAGGTCAGAACTGACTTAATGGCATCTAACAACAATAATTTTAATAAGTGTAGCATCTTTCTCCAGTGACCCTTCCCTCCAGATCACTTGTCCAAGATATATAATACAAAGCCTTGCCATTTTCCTTTTTAAGAGCACTCCAGCAGTGCTTTATCCCAAGACAGATTGGATCAACTTTCTGGCAGACAATAATATACTCCACATTCTTTACAACACCATAAATCCAAAGTCATCCATTCTTCTTTGGCCTTCCTTATGCATTGTCCAGCTGGGGGCGTGCATTTGAGGCAGTTGAAAATGCCATCGCACGGGTCAAGCATACCTTAGTCCTGAAAGCGACATCTTTGTTCTTTAACATGTTAAAGAGAACTTGAGCGGCAGATTTGCCCAATGCAATATGCCATTTGATTTTTTTTTTAATTGGAAAAGTGAGAAGACTAGATGACAGGTGAGCTTGTGTAAGTTAGAGGGGATAACTGATCAGCCAGACTCCTAATCTCAAATCCTGCACATTCTTTGATGATTGTCAGTGGTGAGTCAATCCATTTAAATATACCAGCTCCACATCAGAATGTTTTGGACCTCCCAGCATTGCCTATGGATCGAAGTAAAATGAAATCTTTGACAACTTCAAACACTTGCCATTTATCATTCTGTTATTTACTGATCTCATTTTAATGACTTTTATTGTCTTTTCCTATACTGAAAGCTGTTTCTTTCACCTTCATCAGTAAGTACTCCAAGACCTCTTTATTTTCAACAAGCAAACCGTGTCATCAGCATGTCATGGGTTCTTAATGAGTCTTTCCTCATTCCTGATTCCTGTTCTTCTTCATATGGTCTAACATCTTTGGTTATTGCTCAGCAAACAGATAAAATAGATATGGTAAGAATGATGTATCCCTGACACGCACCATTCCTGAATTTGAACTGTATCAGCTCCTCAATTTTCCCCTCCCTCCCCAAACCCCCCTCCCTCATGAACCCTTGATGATTTATAAATTATTATTTTCTCATATCTTACACTGTCCAATGTCTCCCTTCACCCCCTCCAGGCCTCTCCCCACTCTCTGACCTCTATTTTGTTTAATTTTTCCACATCCCTGATATTCATCTCTGATGCCCTTACCTCTTATTTCCTATTTTATTCATGCTTTCATGGGAAATGATACCTTTTTCATGTCACCACTTTAAAAAATGAGATAGCTATGAAATCCTGAAGCTCACTTGCCTGTTGGCTAATAGTCTTGGAACCAGGAATAAAAAACCTGGGACCAGTGAAACTTTTCCAATCTAACACCAAACTTCATATTCTTGAATTACTCCATGGAATTGTCATTAGTAATAGTTCCTGCTGATAGAAATGGTATTTTTGTCTTAAAAAAGAAATCGATAGTGGTAGCACTTGCTAAATTAATAGAAAAACAATAGCTAATTTGTGCTATGTGCTATATAAATATCTTATTTAATTCTCATAAAATTTTGAAAATTGGTACTATTATTATTTTCATTATTCTTATAATTTCAGATGAGTATTTTCCCCTTGAACTTTGTCTTCTTATTTTAAATACATAGGCTCCATGCTAAAAGAAATGAAACACTGATATGATATCTTAGAAAACCACACGCAGAATGAAAAAAATATATTTTATATACTTTTAAATGTTGAAATAAGAGGACATGAAAACAAAAGAAAAATGGAATGTCAAGTAAGTCCATCCAATTTAGAGTCATTTATACTGATAATCACATGCCCTGTTTATTTTTTTCCATTGCTATAAAAAATGAAAACCATCTAACAAACCTGCAGGAACATTAGCTTGAGTAGAATTTTTTATTTTGCATGAAATACCTCGTGAGTTTAAATTATTTCTCTCCTTCCTAACAATCCTGGATCTTGATTTAAGCTTTGAAAACAGTGCAGCGGCTTTATGAAAACAAAGTATTTGAGGGAACCGTAAAGACATTGCTCCTATTTAAACATCCACAACTCACACTGTCTGCAGTGTAGACTAGATGAAAGGAAGGCCCTATCGTGCAGCTGTTTCAACACAGGCAGCGTGGAATATGATACGTCAGAGAAATTAATAAAGAACTCCACACTGATGAGGTCAATTGTGGACTGACACTGCCAGGTTCCTATGTGAGGGGGAAACTGTCATCATTCTAGTGTTGTTGTTAGGTGCTTCCAAGTTGATCGCAACTCATAGCAACCCTGTGAACAACAGAAATAAACATCGTCCTGTCCTGCTCCACCCTCCCAATTGTCCTGATGCCTGAGCCAATAGTTGAAGTCCGTGTGTCAGTCCACGTCATTGAGGGTCTTCTTCACTGCCCCTCTACTTTACCAAGTCTAATGACCTTCTCCAAGAAATGATGCCTCCTGACCACATGTGCAAAGTATGAAGACAGAGTCTCCATCTCCTTGCCTCTCAGGGACATTCTGGCTTAACTGCTTCCAAGACAAATGTGTTCGTTCTGTTGGCAGCATGTGATACTTTCAATATTATTCCCCAGCACCATAATCCCAATGCGTTGGCTCATCTTCAGTCTTCCGTATTCCATGTCCAAATTTGACATGCATATGAGTCAATTGAGGATGCCACGACTTGGATCAGGTGCACCTTAGTCCTCAAAGTAACATCCCTGCTTTTCAACCCTTTAAAGAGGTCTTTGAGCAGACTTACTCAAATTATGCATTCTCTGATCACTTCATTGTTGCTTCCATGAGCATAGATTGTCAATCCAAGCAAGACAAAATTCTTGACAACTTCAATCTTTCTCTGCTTATCCCTATTAGCCCACTTGTGAGGATTTTGTTCTTCTTTACTTTGAGTTGTATTCCCTACTAAATAAAGGCTGCCATCCTCGATCTTAATCAGCAAGTGCTTCAAGTCCTCCTCACTTTCAGCTAGCAAGATTGCGTAATGTGCGTTAACACAGGTTGTTAATAATCCTTCCTCTAATCCTGATGCTACATTCTTCCTCATATAACCCAGCTTCATATAATCAGCATACGGATTGAATAAATATGGTAAGAAAATACAACCTTGAAGCACACTTTCCTTATTTTAAGCCACGCAGTATCCCTTTATTTTTTCCACAACTGCCTCTCAATCCATGTACTAGTTCCACAGTAGCAGAATGTTCTGGAATTCCCATCCTTCTCAAGGTTATCCACAGTTTGTTATGATCCACACAGTTGAATGCCTTGGCATAGTCAATAAAACATAAGTAAACAACCTTCTGGTATTCTTTGCTTTCAGCCAAGATGCATCTGGTATGAACGATGGTATCCCTTGTTCCAGGTCCTCTTCTTAATCTGACCTGAACCTCTGGCAGCTCCCTGTCAATGTACTGTTATAACCTTGGTTGGATGATCTTCAGCAACATTTTGCATGCATGTGTTAACAAATTAATATTCTATAATGGGCGTATTCCATTGGGTCACCTTTCTTTGGAATGGGTACAAACATAGATCACTGACAGTCAAGTAACTATCTTCCAAATTTCCTGGCATAGATGAGTGAGTCCTTCCAGTGCTTTACCAGGTTGTTTTGGGCCCACGCATTCAGTGCAACTTAAAGTTCTTCCTTCATTGTCACCCTGTTCTTCTTCATACGCTACCTCTTGAAATGGTTGGATGTTGTCCTTTTGATAGTGACTCTGTGTGTTCTTTCCATCTTCTTCTCTTGATGCTTACTCCATCTTTCAGTGTTTTTCCTATAGAATCCTACAACGTTATGGTTAAAGGCCTGTGTTTTTCTCTTGAGCGTTTTTTCAGTTTAAGATATGCTGAGCATGTTCTTTCTTTTCGATTTTTTAACTCTAGATCTTTGCACAGTTCATTGTAATATTATGTTTTCTCGAGTTTTTCTTTGAGATTTTCTCTTCAGTTCTTTTGCTTCATCATTTCTTCCACTTGCCTTAGCTTCTCTTAGATTAGGAGCAAGTTTCAGAATCTCTTCTGACATTCACTTTGATCTTTTCTTTCCTGTATCTTTAATGACCTTTTCATATCTTCATAAATGATGTTCTTGATACCATACTACAGATTATCAGGTGTTATGTCATTAGTGTTCTTTGTTAGTCCAGGTAGACTAGAGAAACAAATTCATAGACACTCATATGTGTATAAGAAAGAGCTTTATATATAAGAGCAATTGGATATTGAGAAAACATCCCAGCCCAGTCCAGATCAAGTCCATAGTTCAATGTTAGTCCATATGTCTGATACC
This sequence comes from Tenrec ecaudatus, assembly GCF_050624435.1. Lineage (NCBI taxonomy): Eukaryota > Metazoa > Chordata > Mammalia > Afrosoricida > Tenrecidae > Tenrec > Tenrec ecaudatus. Next base: position 14,518,924 of record NC_134539.1, read on the forward strand.
GATCTATAAATCCCTCTTCAGGCTTACACAACACATGCAATGACACCAAATGCAGGAAGATCACAGGACAGTGGGTGGGAGGTCTTGTGGATCCAGTGGTGGTAGAAGCATCTCAGGGCTAGTGTGGATCTCCACATGGCTCCTCCAGCTCCAGGCTTTGGCTGCATCAATGTAGCTCCATCAGGCTTTTCTTAGGTAATGTATCCTAGGGGGCGAGTTTGTGTCCAGCCTCCAGTGAGCTGTTTATCTCCTTAGCATCTCCAAAGATGTCATCAAGCTGCAACCTGATTAAAAGTCTAAATTCCACACCTTCACTCTTAATACTTTCAAATTGACCACAGGCTATGTAACTACCACATGTTCCATGCTTAAAATTTGTTCTTGAGACATTTTCTAAATTCAGGTGAGATAAACTCAAGGTAGTATTTTTAACTTTCATGGACTTGTGTTAACATTTTTAACGTCTACCTCAATTTACATATTACCAATTGATAGTCTCTTTCATAGTCAGCTCTTGGCCTGGTTTTAGCTACTGACATTGAGCATCTGCCTCATCTCTTCCATTAGATGGAGTCCATTTTATTGCAGTGTATTCCTTCTGGAGAAGTCCATGTATACAGTCACCCTTTGTGTTGTTGAGAAAGGATTTGGGGATGAAGTCATTTGTCTTGCAAAACTCTATCGCATGATCTAGAGCTTTGTTTCTATCGCCAACCACCATTTCTTTCTCTTTACTAATTTTTGCATTCCAGTCACTAGTAATCATCACCACATCTTCACTGCACACTTGATCAGTGTCAGACTGAAGACGGTGGTTAGAATTATTCAACTTCTGCCTCACTGGCTTTTGTGATTGGTGCATAAATTGGACCGGATTTCCTTGTAGTTGCTTAGATTTTATCCTAGCACAAACAGCATTGTACTTTGACCGAAGCATTCTTCTTGAATCTGTTGTTCCAGTCATAGTAAACCATGTAAGTTTTTGGATTCAAAATGTGCAATACCAGTCTATTTCAGCTCAGAATATGGATCTTTATGCATTTCATTTCATATTTGATGACTTCCAATTTTCCTGTTTTCATACTTTGTACATTTAAAATTCTGGTTACCCATTGATTTTTGCTGCTGTTTCTCTCATTTTGAATCATGAAAGTCCTGAAGGCTTTACTCCGCCCTCATCATTATCCTTAACTCTCCTTTGAGAAGGCAGCTCTTCCTCAGTCATAGGATGTGTGCCTTCTGACCTGAGGGGCTCATCTTCCGGTGCTATCTCTGACAAGGTCCTGTTTCAATTCATGAGGTTTTTGGTATCTGACAATGTTTTATGATAGCCATAATTTCTCAGAAATAGACAGCCTATTTCTCCTTTGTAATGAAGGATATAGTTTTAATTGCTGTGGGTAAACCAGATAGGAAGATACATGCACGATGCAGCTCCCATCTAAATATATAAAAAATAGCCAATTGACCCAAATTATATTACCATTTTTAAGATCAGAGAATTTTGAGTACACATTGAGCTAGTAACCACAAAAATCAGCATTTCAAACCCACCAGACCATCCACAGGAGAAAGATAAAGGCTAGTTTTGTTTTTTTTGTTTTTTTTCTATAAAGACTTGAAAGTCTTAGAAACACAAAAGGACAGTTATACTCTGTCCTAGAGAGTAGTTATGAGCCGGAACCCACCCAGTGGTTTATATAAATAATGAGGGAAATTATATACATAGAATATAAAGAAATACTCTTCCTTAGAGTATAATGAAGGGGCAAGGAATGATAGCATTTTTTAAAATCATCAAAATCTAAACAGCCAAACTAGTTGCCATCATTTCTGACTCACAGTGAGCCAATAGGACAGAATAAAATGACCCTTTTGCATTTCCCAAACTAAAACTTTATAGGATCAGAAAGTCTCATCTTTCTCCCACAGACTAGCTGGTGGATTTCAACTGTTGATCTTGTAACTAACAGCCCAACTCGTTACCCATTATACTACCAGAGCTCCTAGAAATCATCAGTAGATGCTACAACTATAGAATGAAAGTTTAATGAAATACAGGAAATTCCATAGTCTTCACTCATCCCTCTACAAACTCTTTATGAATTATAAACGGGGGTATGAGCATTTAAGAGGGGAAAAACCTCATCGATCCCACCACAGTAAGCTCAACATCATCAATCCTGAGACAAATTGACACTGTGTACCTCCTGGTATGATGCATTCAGAGGGACCCATCAGTCCTGTACTTTGTGATATATTTTTTTAATCTGAATCTAATCCTAAGGAAATATCAAAGAAACCCACACTGAAAGTAATTCTATAAAATGATTGCCTGGATTCTTAAAAAAGAACAAGGTAAACATTAAGTAGATTAAATACACAGCTCTTAGATGAGGGAAAAATTGATATTTCTGGGACAATGGACAACATACGAATTAGGACTGCACATGAAATAATAACCTTGCTTCAGTGTTGAGCTCTCTGATTTGAATAATAGTATAGTGGCTATAAAAGGTGTACAGATGTGCTTTATACAATTGATGTATGTATATGTATGGATTTTGATAAGAGTTGTATGAGCCCCTAATAAAATATTATTTTTTAAAAAGAGAATGTCCTTGTTCTCACAAAACACAAACTATATCTAGTATGTGGAGGTAGATGGGTGCCATGTCCCCAAGTGACTCTCAAATCACTCAGAAAAATGTACCAATTATGTAAACCCAGGTAGAAAATGCCAATGCAAATGGGATAGAGCAATTCTTGACTATGTACTAAAAAACAGAGCACATTTTTAGACATTTAATTCTATAAAATGTCATACAGGGAAGTCTCATATCTGGCATCAGGATTGAAGAAAGACTTATTCACGACCTCTGTTATGGAAATGACACAGCCTTGCTCGCTGACAGTGAGGAGGACCTGGAGCCCGAGCTGATGAAGAGCAAGGATGGCAGCCTTCAGTCTGGATTATGACTCAATGTAAAGGAAACCCCAACCCTCACAACTGGACCAAGAGGTAACATTCTGATAAACAGAGCAAAGAATAAAGTTGCTAAGGATTTTATCTGGCTTGGCTCCACAATCAGTGCTCCTGGAAGCAGCAGTCAAGAGGTCAAAGAACACACTGCACTGGGCAAGTCTGCTGCGCAAGACCCCTTTGTAGTGTTGCAAAGCAAGGATGGTCCTTTGAGGAGTTAGCTGTGCTTGCCCATGCCACGGTATTTAAAATGTCTTATTTGCATGTACAACTTGGACAATGCATAAGGACTGTTGTAGAACAATCAATGCAGTTGAATGGTGGTGCTAAAGAAGACTATTTTAAATCTGCTTTAAATACCAGGGACGGTCGAAAGGACAAACAAATCTGTCTTGGAAGAAGTCTAACTAGAAGGTTCCTGAGCAGCAAAGATCTCTCCTGCAAACTTTGGACATATTTTTGGGAGAGACCAGTCCCTGGAGAAGGACATCATGTTTGGTACACTAGAAGGGCAGCCACAATGAGAAAGGCCCTCGCCGAGACGGACTGGCAACAACAGACCCGAACATCAATGCAGGACCAGGCAGTGCTCCGTTCTGTCGCACACAGGTTACCAGAAGTTGGAACTGACTCACTGGCCTCAACAAGAAGTCTAATAGCTACATGATTGATCAAGTTAGGAACTACAAACATCTTAGTAAAATAATACAATTAAAAGTATAAAGTTCTGGATATGTGAATCAGAGTAAAATTCAATTCAATCTATTAGCAGGTTAATGGTATGGTCAATAGTTGAAATTCTCATTGCAGACACTGTATATTTTTTTTCAATCATACTTTCAATAGCTCCTTGGCCCAAGACCCAATACAGGAAATTATCTGAACTGGTCAAGAGTACATCCCAAATAAGCAGTTCTGTCAGTGTTGATATTGCATCCCACTTTTTACTTGAGTTCATAGCATGGAAAAGTCATTCATTTCCCTCAATAAGTCTCACAAGAAAAACAGAACTCTTAGACTTCTTTGCCAAGTACTCCCAGGGCAATAGTAAACTTCTGCATCCAATATTTGAAAGGAGCTTTTTACAGCTTGAAATCCCACTATTGACAATGTACTTGGCGAATTATTTTTGCAAAATAAAGGTGGAGAAAATGATGTCAAAACCTCCTGATTATAACTGCATTCCTACACTAGTGGAACGACATCAGATTACTTAGCACTGTTCCTATAGGTCATCCTAATAAACTGGATTCCCATACACGGGACCAGGCGATAGGGGAGAAGCAGGAGGTGGAAATGAGATGACCAAATCACAAAGCACTTTCTGAAGCACCTGCTCATTTTCAGTATGGATTTAATGCTAAGTTATCCATTGTAATATTTTAATCAAAACATACATTCTTTTCATATTTCAAAAAAATTTAAAGATAAAGAAATTAAGGCCCCTGAAATTAAAATTCCCTGCAAAGATAGCACTACTATAAAAGCCATGGCTAATGCAGACCAACAGACATCCAGAGATTTCTCTGCCTGTGCCTTTATTTACTTTATCTAGGGAATAAACATGCGTGTGGAAGCTGGTAAGGATTTTTCTAATTAGAAGCATTATCTTATGCTTAAAAATACTCTTGTCATGATTCAAGGTAAGAAGGAACATTATTTCCAGGACACGGATAAACAACCAATCAATGTTAAATATGCATGGATATTTCTATCCATGGGAAAGTCCTAATTAAACCAGGAGTAGGCACTGCACTGAAAGGGTGCCGGTCTCCTTCCATCTCCTCCTGGTAAAGCTGCACACTAAGGATTGCTCCTTTATTCGGGAATGCAACACTGTCTGCTTTGTACTAGAACTTTCACATTTTCTCCTTGTTCTCCCTTGGCTCCTAATCTCAGTTTCCCGGTACGTTTAGAGTTATATTTTCTGCCCTACATTTTTTTCTATATAAAATGACCCAATTGTCACTAAATTTATCCACTTTCTGGCAATCCAATATGTGTCAGAGTGCATCAGTGTTCTGGGGGGGGAGGGATTCAATGAATTATTATTATTAAAAATAGTTTTCCAGGCCTTTATTCCTAGCCACATCTGATGGATGTCCATAGCTAACCTTTAGTTATAGACCAAGGACATAAACCACTTATGCTACCCAGAGACTCCCCTACTAGTAGAAAGCTACTAGCAGACCTGTGTGAGTGATCCCCCTGGGTTAGTATAAGCCACTAAGCACACTGCTCACATCATATTCTAATCTCAGCCTGCCTTTCCAAAGTCATCACCCCTCTGACCGCATCTCCCAAGCCCATCACTCTGTTTTAGTCCTTATTGTCTGGACCTATCATTTGTGCTCCCATCTGCATTTATTGATAAGTCAGCCATTGCTCCCAGAATAGCATATGATCTCTTCTCTCTGTCCTGCAATGGTAGACATACCTAAAGAACTTCTCCATCCCCTTCCCTCATCCTCACAATCAGAACTCGTGTTCCTTTGGCGGCTATCCTAAAGAGCCGGTTAGAGCTCTTTTTAACCCCCTTCCTTCTTTCAAATGGATGTTGCAAGCATTTTTTCTTTCTTTTCTTCTCATGCCTTATTTGCTGTCGAGTGAAACCTTTCTGAGAACGCAAAGGTTGCTGTTATTAGTTTCCGGTTGCTGTCCAACTCCTACCAACACCATGTTAGTTCTCTGGGATTTTAAGACAGAATATTGGTCATGTTCAGTCTTTGCACACATGGGTGTAATGAATGGACTGGTGACCTTAAATAGAAAAGGCACATGAGAACGTGTGCCTGGTGCTGACAGAATGATCCAGACACTCAAACCAGCTGGGATAACTGTGCGACTTTGGGTTTGAATGAGAAGACAGAGTCTCGGCGTAACTTCATCTTCTTCAGAAAGATAATTCTTTCCAGAGATGATCAAGGCCCAGGAGACTTCAACCTCCACAAAGGTTCCTGTTGGCTCCATCAGCCAGGTCCGAACTTGACTCTCCAGTACCCATAGACCTGAATGACTACATGATGTGTGAGGTGGACACCTGGATTCCTGGGAACCTAAAGGAGGACTGTTGACTGTCCAGGTGGAAAGTTCATGACACGCACTCTGTATGAAACTTCTGGTTGAAGTTCGTCACCTCTGTCATGGTGCCAAAATCTCACAGGGCCCAGAAACGACTCTGCATGAGACTGTAAGTGTAGATGCCTGGCTTTATGCATTTGATGCATTTTTCAAAACCCATACAATCATGACCTCTACTATGAACTCCTACGGGCTTGATTACCAGTAATCTATCAATATTGGTTCATCAATTATAAGGAACATACCACACGGATGCAAGATGTCAGTAATAAGAAAACAGAGTGCAAGGCGGGAAGAGAGGACATATGGGAACGCTTTGTAGTTCCTGTACAATTTTTCTGTAGACGTAAAACATCTATAAAAAGAGTCTATTAAAATACACACAAACACACATGCCGATTCTCACAAAGTCCATACTTCTTTCCCAATAAACTCTCCCAAGAAATGGAACAGAAAGGAAGGATGGCCAGAACTTTAAAGTTCTTCTCAGACCGAAAACCCATTTCTTTCCTGCCTTTTGGGAAAAAAAATCCCAGAGTAAGAATTATTTTTCAGGTTGACTTTGAAGTGATTTCCACCTTCCTCCCCCAAGTTCACGGTCCCACAACAAAATACTTGCAAACTTTTTTTTCCAAAAAAGCGGGAGATGCTTTATGACATTCCAGTCTCTTTAGACTAATATGTCAAGTTAATTTTGTTTCGATGAACTCTGCTCGTCTTAGATTTAGCCGAAACTTAAAAAATCTTCTCAAGCCATCTCAGCCGCTAACACAAGAAAATCCTTTTTGTAAAAAATCCAAATGCACAGAATTGACTCTGGCCTTGGAAGACCCATTCTTTCTAAAAAGCATTTCATCTCAGAGTGCAGCCTGAAACATGAGCCTTTCAGTGAGCTGGGGACTGAGGAGGAAAGTGGTAGGGAGGGAGGACAAGGGGGACCAAGGCCCAGGGAGAAGCCGCCAGAGGGATGCTGGGTTATAATTAATGGCATGAGGTTACAACATGCAGCTGACATCGGTTACAGTAAAAGGTCAGGCTCCTGCTGCAATTTGCATTTACTGATTTGGAAGGGAGTTGGCTACAGGCCTCCCTTCCTCCTACCCCCTCTGGGTTGGCAGTCTAACTGATCCCTGTTGCATTCCTTTCTTTATTCTAAGGAAGAGTCTTTTTCACTCTTTACACAGACACCCATTCCCACACCCTCCCCCCCAAACACTCGCCCACTCCCTCAGATGCATGTGCCTCCATGTGCTGTTATAGTCAAGGCACCTGAGGCCTCTGGGCACCTCTGCTAAAACCAGACATACCCTTCTGCCAAGCACACTCCCAGTTCCCTTGGTAATTAGAAAGACAAAGGGGACACTTTAGAATGGGCCACCGTTTCTAGCAGGTTGGAGTCTTTGATGAGCAAGCCTAGAGCAATTTGGGTGTCACAGTCATTTTAGCAAAAGTACTTCAAGACCTTGAAGAAGCTCTACCTCTGGTGGAAACAATAGAGAAAGAAAACATGGTGGTGGGAGGGAGGACAGGCTCAGGGAACAGCTGATGGGCAACCCTCCAGTCCTATGTTGTCAAGGTTACCAAAAAAAGTTCCTCTGGGGCTCTAGATGTCCAGGATTCCTCTTCTCACACTAGGTCCATTGTAGTGCTGAAAACATTGCTTGTCCACCATGACTCAGGAATACATGGATAGACAGACAGCAGTCCCCTAAGATCTCCCTTAGGTTGACTAACTAGACCCCACATAGAGTACTAGTCCTGATGAAACTCATTTACATAAATACCTGGCTTTCCCAAGAGATAAAATCAAGTCAATTGACCTTCCCAGGAGCTAAAACTTAAGTCAATCAATGCTTAATGCCTCAGTTACAGCACATGTGGTAGTCACCTAACCTGGTGTCAATTTAAGGATTAAGAATGTAGAGGTGGAAGCCTGTGCGATCACGAGGTGTCGAAGGGATCAGGTATAAGGCATCATCAGAACAAAAAAATCTTACCATAGTGAATAAAGGGGGAAATGCGGAGTGGAGACCCAAAGCCCATTTGTCAGCCACAGGAGATCCCCTTGCAGGGGGGTCTAGGGGAAGAGATGAGTCAGTCAGGGTGCAGTGTAGCACCAATGAACAATACGGCTTTCCTCTAGTTCCTAAATGCTTCCTCCACCCCACCCCCACTATCATGATCCGAATTCTACCTTGCAAGTCTGGATAGAGCAGAGGATGTACACTGGTGCAGATAGGAGCTGGAGGCACAGGGAATCCCGGCGGATGATCCCTTCAGGACCAGGGGCATGAGTGGCCATACTGGGAGAGTAGAGGGTGAGTGGGTTGGAAGGAGGGAACTGATTACAAGGGTCTACAGGTGACCTCCTCCCTGGGGAATGGACAACGGAGGAGGGGTGAAGGGAGACGTCAGACAGGGCAAGATATGACAAAATAATAATTTATAAATTGTCAAGGGCTCATAAGGGAGGGGAAACGGGGAGGGGGGGGAAAGAGGACCTGATGCAAAGGGCTTAAGTGAAGAGCAAATGCTTTGAAAATGATTAGGGCAAAGAATGTACAGATGTGTTTTACAGAATTGATGTATGCATGGAATGTGATAAGAGTTGTATAAGCCCCTAATAAAACGTTGTTGTTTTTGTTTTAAAAGAATGTAGGGGTAGAGTCTATGTTGTCAATCTGGAGATAGCCAATGATATTTCTGTGAACATGGCCTTCTCCTGAGAATTCTGGGAAATCTGGTACTTCCTCCTTAGAGATGGAAGACACCTCTCTCTCTCTGACACTCACTCCCTGGGAGACATTGCAGAAGACAAGTCACATGGATATAACCAGACCTCCAAAGCTGGAGAAGCCACAGAGAGACCCCTGCCAGTCCTGAGATGTTTCTAATGACACTGGATCCAAAGACGTTCTACCCACTGGCCTGTGGTCTTCTGCATTCGGCCTCATTGCATGTGTTTCATGAGTCTGAAGAGGACTTTATAGATTGAAATCAGAAATATGGACTTGATCTGGACTGGATTGTTATGTTTTCTCCATGTTCAGTTGCTCTTGTATATAAATCTCTTTCTTATACACATACGTGTGTCCGTGGATTTGTTTCTCTAGTCTCCCCAGAGATACACAGCAAATGGCCTGGCTGACAATGCAACTAACCTATCACTTTTTGTCCTGACGCTATTTTATTCCTAGAACTCTGGTTCTGGGATTCTGAAACTAAAGAAAAAGGAGACCTGCAGGTGGAGTCGGTTAAGAGTCGATATGGGGTCGTTATGACTCAGAGTCAGCCTGAGTTTGGTTTCCACTGGGGACACGCTAATGTCCTTCGTAGGTAGAAAAAGAAATACTTTTTGAAAGTTCTATTCATGCGCATCCTGAGATTCTGAATGCAATCTCCAATGTAGCCCCAATCTTCCCAGGTGCAAGGACAGTCCTCACAGTGGTGGCTCGACTGGCCTGTCCTCACGCTGAGCATGGGGCTGTCAGGGGCTGGGATAACCTGCTGATGAATGGCTCACGGTGGGGAAAGGTGGCTGCACACATGCATGGGATACACAAGGCAGCTCATAAAACTTATGAGCCATGCTCAGAGGTGCAGCCTGGGTGAGAGATGGTTCAGCTTCAGTGGAGGGATAATTAAAAACAATTAAGTGTTGCGAGAGACACAGCAGAAATCTGCTCAGATGTCAGGGCTGGGCAAAAGGAGGTCTGGGAGAGACCTGAGAGCCCAAGTCCTCACTTTATTTACTTAAGAGGGGAGGGAGGGAGAGAAGTGATTGAACTAGGCCCAATGCTGCTTCTTGGCTGGTTGAAGTCACCAGCAGGTTCTCTGTCAATGTCTTTGCCCTTCACTCTGCTGCCAGACAAGTCCCCGGCCTTTCACACGCATGAAACATCCCTGCCTCTGGTTCTTCGGACCATCACCGTCTGGAGTCACCCTTCATCTGTCCCTTTGTCTAACCGTGGTCATTTGCATGCTGCGATGGCGTTGGAAGTGACGGCACCAATATTGCAAATGCCAGCAGGAGCACCCATGGCAGATGGGTTTCAGAGGAGTGCCAGGACTAGGCCAAACCGGCAACCCACTGCTGAAACGGAGCATCCCTGTGGATCCCAGCAGTATCTAGCCTGTGCTGAGTGGGAGCCCCTGGTTTGGAAGGTGCTAAGGCAGCGATTCGAAAGGGTCGCCAAGGACCATCAGAAAACCCGTATTTCTGGCGGTCTTAGGAACCAAGACACCGCTCCTCTGTCCGTCTCCAGGCGGCTCCGCCCACATGCAGATACACCCACATGTGAATCCCTGGAGTGAGGACTGTTACCCATGCTACACCATGCTTCAAGACAAAATTTCACTTATTTCTCATTAGAAATAAATATTTCACAATATATAGTTACATATTGTTTTGTGATTAATCACTATGTTTTCATGATGGTCAATTTGTAACAATGAAAATACATCCTGCATATCAGAGATTCACGTGACAATTCATGACAGTAGCAAAAGACAGTTTATGAAGTAACAACGAAAATAATTTTATGGTTGGGGGGGTGGGGTCACCGCAACCTGAGAAACTGTATGAAAGGTTGACAGCATTAGGAAGATTGAGAACCACTGCGCTAAACAGTAGTCCGTACAATGATCGATCATGAAGATAGTGCGTGGCCTAGCAATGGACTTGAAGGGGAAGGAAAGAGGGATAAAGGGCATAAGAAAGTAGTGTGGAGCAAAAAGCCTGGGAAACAAGCAGCCATCTAGATAACACCCCAAAATGTAGGCGGTTACAAGGGACAAAGGGGAACTGAGCCAGGAGAAGCCTGTGAAAGCCAGGTGTGGGTGAAGCCTGAGGCTCCTGGAGGACCCAAATCTCACACCTGGCCTTGGTTTCCTGGGAGAAAGGGGGGTGATTCTATTCAGAGAGAACAAGGTCGATTCACAGGAGCTGTCCTAACAGTCACCTCTGATGACCGGGTGATTTGACTAAAATTCATATTATAACCACAGCTGCTTGAGAGCATGGTTTGGGGTCTTCCTTATCACTACAACTATAGTCTTTGTCCTCTATCAAAAATAGCAATTGTAGGAGCAGGGGCAGACCAGACACCTATGGCCTTGAGTTCAACCCAAGAGAGCAATGAACTAAGGCTCAGGACTTGAACCTGAGGAGCCAGCTGGCCGGCACCTGCGCACCATCCTATAACAAGTCATGATAGCTTACCCAGAAACCTTTACCTTAGACTCTATTTTGGAATGCCTGTTGAGTGTCCATTCAGTTCCCATAACCCCACCTATGTATAACCAATTCCTGCAATGCTCCATCTCTGCTTATGAATAAACATAATGTCCTTGCTTTAAAAAAAAAGAGCAAGAAAAGAAAATAACAATTGTACAATGCCAATGCCACCCCCCTGCAGCATGATATAAGGAAGAGGGGAGCCTGGATGGTGGTAAACTCGGTCAAAATGTTTATCAAGTGCAAGAGACAAGGGATTCTGGGCACCTGAGTTCTTCACTCCTTGCATCCCAAAGACAGGCAAAAATCATACAAACATGGTGTTAAGTCATTCTCTAAAACCACCACCCACTTAGTGTTGAAAGGGAATCGGGAGGAATATCGGAAGTTTGTGGATCACTGCACAGCATAGACATCAGAATATATTGTTTGTTATATTTTCATCTGACCAAGGAAAGTAAAGGTAAGAATTTATCCAGCCCTACCCCAGATACCTCAAAGAATTTCAAACATTTTTTTTTAATGTCAACAAAGAAGAAGAGAGTCCTTTGGCTTAGAAGGACTTTTGTCCCTACTGGGGAGAAAAGAAATCAGGCTTACAAAGTGAAGATAGACACATTACGTATTGTATAGAGATCTCTGGGGACAATTTGTAGGTCATGTATGAGATTAAGGAAAGCATATGACAAACAATAGGTATGTGTCTATAGAACCCTCAACCCAATGGCACGGAGTTCATGCTGACTCATCGCAACCCTATAGGCAAGGGCAGAACTGCCTCTTTGAGTCTCCAAGAGTGTAACTCTTTGCGGAGGACAAATTCCCACCTCTCTACAGAGCAGCCAGCGATACGAAACTGCCGACTGTGGATCAGTTAGAGGACTTCTTTTGTCCAAACAGAAAATGTTCATCTGCAGGAAAAAACCCTTCCACTTCTGCTGAACTTGCAGTAATTGGTCTGACAATATTTTTAGCTCTTTGCACACTTTCAGGAATTGCATAATGCACTCATAATATCTCGTGGGAAAGTGGGGCATAACACAAAGCTGAAATGAAAGACAGTGTATCACCCTCTGTTCTTTGGCACGTTTCCCTTTAGATTAGCTGCGTATTTATTGAAATAATAAATGCAAAGGAATAGAGATGTAGTATTTCTTCAAAAGTATAATGTGTCTTATAAAGAGAATAAATACATATTATAAGCACAGTTTTATCTCATGTTTTATACCTATGGGCGGAATGAACATTCCTACAGGCACTTAGATGTTGTTTTACCCCAAACAAACAATGATATCGATGCAAATGAAGGAGGGTTGGAGTGGAGACCCAAAGCCCACCTGTAGACAATTGGACATTCCCTCACAGAAGGGTCACAAGAAAGGAGTCAGCAAGTCGTGCACATAGCACCTATGAAACACACATTTCTCTAGTTCTGTAACACTTCCCCCCCCACACACACACTATCATGATTCCAGTTCTGTCATACAAATCTGCTAGACCTAAGCATACACACTGGTACAGATAAGAGCAGTCCGCACATGGAATCCAGGACCGATAAACCCATCAGGAACAGTAATGGGAGTAATGATACCATGTGGGTAGTGGTAAAGTGGGGGGAGAAGGGGGGGAGAAACAGAGAATCGATTATAATGATCTATGTATAACCCCCCCCCCCAGACACACCAGGGAGATGAACAACAGAAATGTGTGTGAAGAGAGACAGTAGACAGAGTAAGATATGAAAATAATAATAATTTATAATTTACCAAGGCTCATGAGGGTGGAGGAGGGAATGAAAAAGGAGGTGCTGATACCAAGGGTTCAAGTAGAAAGAAAATGTCTTTAAAATGATGATGGCAACAGATGGACAAATGTACTCGATACAATTGATGTATGAATTGTTGCAAGAACTGTAAGAGCCCAGATAAAATGATTTATTTAAAACAGGTGGGGGGGGGATATGTTGTGTAAATGAATGTTAAAGAAGAGTAAGAGATGTAAATTTGTGATTTCCACAATGGGCGGCTCCCCAGCCACCCACCTTAGAGAACCTAACTCAATAAAAAATTAGTCTCAGTTCTGCCACACTGGTACGATCAGCTGAGTCCCTCCATGAAGTCCACAGGAACTTGTCCTTGCCCTAAACTCGAAGAACACAGCAGACAAATATGAACAGCCACTTACAGCAAATGAGGAAGTGATTTATTTTTACCATCTCTGATTTTTAAAGTTTTTATTTTTATGAGCTGTAAACATTTTTTGAAAATTTCATACAAAGAGCCATTTTCACTAAAACGACATGTGCAACTTTGCCCGCTCTCATGAAGATTCGATTCTATGTGCAATTTCAGAGAAGCAGACCAACCGTTGTTGAGTGCCCAGTCCTGAAACAATCTCTCAAGTGCCCCCTGCTCCCGTCTGGGCTTGTGGCAATGTGGGTGGCAGTTATCTTAGGGCTGCATTGTCACCATAGCACAGCTGTCACAAGGAGGTGCCTCAAAAGAAGGGAGCCTGATTCTCCTTCAGTTTGGGAGGCAAGAAGACCAAATCAGGACAGTGGCTCTAGGAGACAGGTCATCCTTATTGGTATCTCTGAGCACTCATTGGTAGTTCTTGATGGATAGAGGGATCTTATGAATCTGTCTCTGCACTGTGTCTGTCTGTCTCTGTGCCTGTAAACTCTTCTAGAGGATGCCACTCAGAAAGGATTGGGCTCAATCCTCACTCAACACAGATACGTGGTCAGTAACATTACAAAAGAAAGCCCTTTTTCCTCTGTTCTTGTAGTTCAGTGCCCTCAAGTTCATTCCAACTCTCAGTGGTGCGATAAACAAATCAAAACTTGCTCAGTCCTGTGCCATCCACACACACGTTTCACCCATTGCTGTCAATTGACGCCTTCCTCTTTCACTCTGCCACTCTGTTTTCCCAAGCATGATGTCCTTCTCCAGGGACAGCTTTCTCACGATAACAAGTGCAAACCATATCTCATCCTGCTTGCCTCTAAGCAACATTCCAGCTGTACTTCTTCCAAGACAGATCTGTTAGTTCTCTTGTCAGCCCATGGCAATTTCCATATTCTTCACCCACACGCTGCTGCAAATACACCAATGTTTCTTCAGTCTTCCTTATTCAATGTCCATCCAATTTTCACAAGCATATGAGGCAATTGAAAACACGATGGAGTGGGTTGGCAAACTTCTGTCCTCAAAACAACATCCTTACTTTTCAACATTCGAGAGAGATCTTGCGTACTTTGGCCTCTCTCTTGACTGCTGCTTCCATGAGCATTGATCATGGAGCCAAGCAATCCCTGACAACTTCAATCTTTTCTCCATTTATCCCGATGTTACCTACTAGTCCAGGTGGAAAGATATAGGTCTCCTTTACACTGAGTAGTAATCCATACTGAAGGCTGTCATCCTTAATCCTCACTAGCAAGTGCTTTGGGGGATCCTCACTCGTAGCAAACAAGGTTATGATATTTGGCTATCAAAAGTTGTTAATAAACCTTCCTCCAATCCTGATACCATGTTCTTCATATAATCCCTTGTCCTGATAACTTGCTCAGCATACAGATTAAATAAGTGTTGTGGGAGGATACAAACCTCACACACACATTTCCTGGGTTTAAACCCTGCGGTATTCCCTTGTTCTGTTCACACAGCGGCCTCTTAATCCTGCACAGGTTCCACACGAGGTGCCACGTGAGCATAGTGCTGTGGGATTCCAATTTTGTCAAGGATACCCACAGTTTGTTATGATACGCACAGTTGAATGCCTCTGTATAGTCAATAAAACATGAGCCAATATCTTTCTGGTATTCTCAGCTTTCATCCAAGTTTCATCTGATAACAGGGATGGTCTCTCTCATTACATGTCCTCTTCTGGATCCAGTCTGAACCTCTGGCAGGTCCCTATCACAGTATTGCTGCAACCGTTGTTGGGTGATCTTCGGGGGGGGGGGGAATTATTAAATACTTCTATTGGGGGCTCTTACATCTTTTATCACAATCCATACATTCATCCATGAGTCAAGCACATTTGCACATATGCTGTCATCATTTCAAAGCATTTTCTTTCTACTTGAGCCCTTGATATCAGCTCCTCATTTCACCCCTCCCTCTCCCACCTGTCCTCCCTCATAAACCCTTGATAAATTATAGATTATTATTTTCATTGCATGTGTTATCAAATGATATTTTTCTACAATTTGAGCATTCTATTGGGTCACCTTTCTTTGAAATGGGCACCAATATGGAACTCCTCCATACACTGGGAAAAGCAGCTGCCTTCCAAATTCCACGGTCTACATGCATGAGTACACCCAGGGCTTCAACAACTTGTGGAAACATTTTAATTGCTATTCCGGTAATTCCCGGAGCTTTCTTTTTGGCTAACACCTTCAGTACAGCATGGACTTTCCCCTTCAGTACCATTGGTTCTTGCTCATATGTGAACTCTTGTAATGGTTCAATGTCGACTAGTTCGTTTTGACAGTGACTGTGTGCTCTTTCCACCTTCTTTTGATGCTTCCTGCATCACTTCATATTTTGCCCGTAGAATTTTTCAATATTGCCATTTGAGGCTTGATTTTCTTTCTTGAGATCTTTCAGTTTAAGGCCCAATGAGCATGTTCATCCTTTGTTTTTTTAACTCTAGATCTTTGCACATTTCACTGTAATATTTTAATTTGTCTTCTCCAGCTCTGCTTTGAAATTTTCTACACAGATCTTTGACTTCACCATTTCTTCTGTTTGCCTTCATACTGTAATATTAAGAGATATTTTCAGAATCTCTTCTGACATCCACTTTGGTCTTTTCTTTCTTTCGTCTCTTTAATGAACTTTTCCTTTCTTCGTGTATGATGTTCTTTCACAGCTCATTGGACCTTCTGTCAGTGTTTAATGAATCAAATCTGTTCTTGAAATTTAAGTGGGGTCCACTCACAGTGGTGTATTGACTTTCTTGGACTTGTTTTACTTTTCTTCAATGTCACCCTGAGCAATGTCACATATGAGCAATTGATGATCTGTTCCACAATCATCCTGGCTTTAGCTGCTGATATTCAGTTTCTGCATCATCTCTTCCCACACATGGAATCAATTTGATTTCTGTGTATTCCGTCTAGAGAAGTGTACATGCATAGTTGCTACTTGTGTTGTTAAAAAGGGTATTTGCTATGATGAAATCATTGATCTTGTAGAATTCTATCATGCAATCTCCAGCTTTGTTTCTATCACCAAAATCATATTTTTAACTACTATTTCTTCCTTCTTGTTTCCAATATTTGCATTTCAACCACTAATAATTATCCAGGCACCTTGCTTGTATGTTTGATCAATTTCAAACTCACTTATTCAAATTCTGTCGCACAAGCTTTAGTGGTTGGTGCATAAATTTGAATAATAATTGTATTGATTGGGTTTCCTTTTATGTGAATACATATTATCCTATCACAGGCAGTAATGTACTGCAAGATAGCTTTTGAAAAATCCTTTTTGATGATGACCAAAATGCCATTCCGTTTTTCTATTTTAAAAATTTCAAGTTATATTGACATATAATCCATGTACCATATAATTCAATACTTTGAATATATTATAGTTTCACAATTGTCACCACAATCAATTTTAGAACATTTTCTTCATTTTATATCATTTTTATTAGCTCCCCATTTCCACCAAACCTCCCCTGTCTGAAGCCTAAGTGAATATTAATACCTATCCTTGATTTCATATAAAGAAAATTATACTAGAAACAATCAACAATGACAACAAATCAAAACACAGAAGAACCTCAATTCACAAAAAAGTAGAATAGAAACTAGAACAAACTAAAAATGGGTCATAAAGAAAAACAAATGATAATATGCTGAGTTTTAACTTAAGTACATCTTCAGTTATCCATTTTCCAATGCACTGTTTCTGATATTCATATCCCTTGTCAATGGTCTGAGAGAGTTCAATGGAGGATTAATTTGCATTGGGACTCTTCAAATGTATTTTTTGGCTTTCTCTGTCATATATAGTCTTTTGTAAACTGGGTGCTCTGAATTTAAGCCCTCCTCTGATTTTGGATCTTATTATTTATAGTCCTTGGATCACAGAGGCTAATATGCTTCTTCTCTTTAGGCTTAGCTTATGATGGCTGCTTGTTTTAAGACAGTGGTTCTCAACCTTCCTAATGCCTCAACCTTTTAATACAATTCCTCATGTTGTGGAGACCCCCAACCATAAAATTTTCATTGCTACTTCATAACTGTCATTTTGCTACTATTAAGAATCATAATGTAAATATCTGATATGCAGAATGTATTTTACTGTTACAAATTGAACATAATCAAAACATAGTGATTAATCACAAAGACAGTATGTAATTATATAGCGTGAAATTTTTATTTCTAATTACAAATAAATGAAATTTTGTCTTGAAGCATGATGTAGCATGGGTAACATTCTTAATATAACAACAGTAAACTACATGGCTATATTTTCCAACAATATATTTAAAAAGCCAATGTCTTTCTCACCAGATCAAAAATTCTCAGAGCATTCTTTGCAAGAGCAAAACAAAGGTTATCTTCCACAAGTCTACTTCTGTATTTAGACTTGATAACCAACAAGCTGGAAAACTCTGTTTCACAAAGATATGTTGTTAGAAATGGAAGAAGAAGGCACAACACGATCTCAGACAGAACAGGATATGATTGCAAACTTTTGATCCAGAATTTTGTAACTGGCATTGTAGAGAAAACAGTTCTCGCTGCATCGCTGTTAATAAGTTCAATGAACTTCTCTTGAGCCGTCTCAGGAACATCTTCAACTTTGACTGTGAATGGCCTTCTGGCAAGTGCAAATGTGGTGTCAGGTAACTTTGGAAAGTATGATGCAATTTCATCGGCAAGCATGTGCAAGCAGTGTTCTTTCACAGAAATTATCATCATAATTCTTTTGTCTGGTTCAATGTCATGTTCCTCAAAGAAAGCAGATAAGGTAGACAACATGTAAATTTTATATTCATCCTTTTTGTTCCTTGCCAAAGCTGAAGTTTCATTTGGAATGATGAGATATTTTCAGACAAATCGAGGTATGTTGTATTTCGTCCTTGCAGTGATAATTTAACTCCTTCAAGATGGCAAAGATGTCAACCAGGTAAGCTATTTTCTTCAGTTCACTTTTATTGCTGAAAAGTGCTTCGAACTGCGGTCTTGCTTTCTGATTAAAAAACGTTTTGAGTTCATCACGAAGCTCAAAAACACATTTTAAACGTTTCCTCTCAACAACCATCTCACTTCAGTGTGAAATAGCAGAGCATTATTCGGTACATCAACTCGTTGCGCAGTTGTGAAAACAGTCGACTATTTACAAAATTGACAGAATTTTTGACACTTTTCATTACTTCTTGTAACTCTTGTGGCAGCATCTTCATTGCAAATATTTGCCAATGAATCATACAGTGAGTTCTGATGACTTTTGGTGACTCATTCAGTCACCAAACATTGAAACCCAGATCGACATCCTAGCATAGATGAAGCACCATCTGTGCAAACACCACAAACTTTTTCTCAAGAGATTTTATGCTCTTTCAGAAATGACCCAACTGTGTCAAATACATCACATGCAGCAGTTGTCATTTCAAGAGGTTTTCAAAAAAAAACTCATCTTTAAAGTTGCCACCATTAATATACCTCCATAAACCAGTAACTGAACAGTTTGCAATGTCTATAGATTCGTCAAGCTGGATGCTAAATACTGGAAGCAGTGGAGCAGATTTAATTCCTGGATTACCTGATCAAGAATATCAGCAGACATTTCATCTATTCTTCTGCAGACAGTGTCATTAGATAAAGAGATTGCACTCAATTTCCTAACAAATTTGTCTTCGATCATAACTCGAACAATGTCTTTGGCTGCTGGCAACATTAAATCCTCAGCAATGGTGTGAGGTTTCATAGATTCCATATGCCACCAAATATGATGCTTCAACGGCTGCTACATTTTGTTTGTGGTACTTGCCACCAGTGCCGTCTGGCTTTCTTGAGTCCACCAGCTTTGCTTCTAAAACAGTTGGCATCCTTACTGGCAAAGCTTGGATGCTTACTATCAAAATGGCATCTTAATTTGTTCAGCTTCATAGATTCAGCTGATAGAACGTCACAAGAAATAACACATTGTGGTTTCTCAATTCCTGCTGTAATTATTGAGGTAAAACCATATTTTAAAAAATCCTCACTATATTTTCTTAATGTTCTCTACACGATCAATGTAGTGGGAAGGCTTGCTAATGAAAATAATATATAACAATAGCTTTAATAATACAAAAGATGATACATGGCATAGTCCAGTCAATATAGTTCATTAAAGTCTCCTATGATTTACCACTTGCTGTGCTGTGTTTTTTACATCCCTATTACTATCACGAGGAGGCAAAAATTCACATCAACCACAGCTGAATATAAAAAGACTGATCAGCAACCAGATTAAGTTCCCATGGTACAGATTTTTTTTCAGTAGTTGATTTTACAGTACATGATTTTGTTTACCCAGTAATTTTAATTCATGAAGTGTCATTTTGCCTCCAATACTGCTGCTTTCTACACAGCAGCTCCTCTCTGCATGTGTAACTGGTCTGCATAAGTACGTTATGGCGCAGACCCTGTCACATACACCTGTATTTGTACGGATGTATGTGATGGGATTTGCACAATGATGTCATCACACCAGGTACTTGTATGTAGGTGTATCTGCATGTGGGTTGACCCACCTGGAGCTGAAGAGAGAAGTGATGTCTCAGTTCCTAAGACCATCAGAAATATGTGTTTTCTGATATTCTTAGGCGACCCCTGTGAAAGGGTCGTTCAACACCCCCAAAGGGGTCATAACCCACAGGTTGACAACTCCTGTTTTAAGACAAGCTATTAAGTCTTCAAACACTGTTCTTTCTGATAGCCAGGCACCATCTGCTTTCTTCACTACACTTTGCTGAAACAATGTCCAATTTTCTAGATTCTTATTTTCTACATTCTAAGTTTGTTATTAATTGATGTCTGAAGTCGTTTCTTCTTGTTTCGAGTAGTGCCCCATCAGTAATGAAAGTCAAAAAGGTTTTGCTCCAAAGACTTTGCTCCATGCAACTACCAGTTGGTTTCTGAGATTTGGGTTTTGGGTGTCAGTACAATTACTTCAAGGGCTTAAGAGTTAAAGAACCTTGGCCTTGAAATTATCTTCTAAATCCAAGATTAACATCTGCTATTCTAAAAGTCTGTGGTTCTGTTCTTTTTGGACTCCAGTTGGACCCAGGGTTTAATATGTAGTCAAGCATTTAGGTATTTGTGCCCCACCCCGCCCGCCGGGGTTAAAGAGCTTAACTGCTTTGTGAAGGGATTCTCCTATGACAACGTCACTGGCATTGAGTGGGGTCATTATGTTCCTGCTGCAGAGATTTTAGATCTGCTTCTTCCCACTCTCTGTTCAAACATTTTGTTTCATTGGAGATCAAATTCACTTATCAAGCAAACGCTAGAAATTACAAGCCACAGACAGCAGCAGCTCAAGGCAGGGCAACAAAGAAAAGGAAGGGAAAGAGGAGGGGAGAGCTTCAAGGGAAGAAAGTGGGGGGAAAGACTTTGTGTTTCATAACAGGAGAGCATGAAAATGATGCAGCCCCGCACAATGAGAACCTTGTGTTTTCGAAAAATAGAAAGCTTGCTCAAGGCCTCCATTACTCATTTCCGGAGGGAATGGCAAAACTTCAAGTTTGAAAAGAACTCAAGTCGCTACATTCAAACTTTCCCTGGTAGCAGCTGATAACACAGCATTTTCCAGAAATCCATTTTGTCGAGTGTGCAAATCAGCTCTATCCAGAGCACTCCCGGAGCCTGAGCCCGGCCCCGAATGTGGCGAAATGGGGAGCAGGCACCCTTTCAGGGTGGGGGCTGCCGAGGAGTTCAGTGGGTGGGTAAATAGGGAACTAATGAACGGCAAGGTCAACGTGTCCACACGGCAAAGCCCCATTCCCAGGGACCAGGGTTACCCCACTCCAGCACCCACCAGCCTACCTCATCTTCCTCCTTATCGAAGGCAGCAATCGGAGACTCTGAGGTAGACCTCAGGTAGCAAACAGCAAACCTCATGCCAGTTCCTCATTTAGGCTGGAGAACAGGCACCTGGTCTTCGTTAACATTGCTGCTGTAGTTAATGTGTTGCAGGTGTGAAAGCGTGTGGCTGATATCTGACAAAACACCTGTCTTTTGTGGCACCATTAGATCTGCGTAGCGTGGGACACGACCCCCTCGGGTGTGCTTTCTCCTGCCTTGAAAGCCACAGAAAGCATTGTCCTGTAATTACAAAATCAGAGTCATCATCGCTGGGAAGAATTCCTTAACAAATTATACCTAATTAGTCTGAAATTACCTTTAATTCATGGTGAAACCATAGGCTTAACTGTGTTCTATAACACCTTCCTTTTTATCTTTATGCAAATATGATTATACACTATCAAACTGGCACAACCAGGCATAAAAAACAGCTGCAGCTAGTTCTTTGGTTACTAAATGGGAACTGGACGGGTGCCATTGATTATATGTTCTGGAATGCTGCATCAAAAAATAATAACAATAATATCAGCCAGGCCCTTCCCTGCACATTCCAGTTTTCTTCCCCGCCCACAGAATCCTGATTGAAAGCTGGGAGATTTTGCTCCCTGGCCCAACACCACCCCCCTCAAGCCCCCTATATTCCTCATCACATTTTCTGTAGACACATGAGAGCATCTTACTGCTGTCCAGTCTCTGAGACTCCCTCTCGGTGCCCAGACAGCTTTCATTGCATTTGTGATTCCAGTTCTTACGATAGGACTTCTTCATATCTCCATTCCCATCTCAGGTCTTCACCCACTTTTCAACTCAGTGTATTTTGTTCGCGCAGCTTGAGTTCAAAGGTTATTTACATAAGAAGCATGGGGACTAAGATCCCAATATGTTGGTATTAGGTGGTTCTGACTCACAGAAAGCCTGTTAATTTGGTCTACACTTACAAAGATGCACTTGGCCTCTTTAACTGGAACTAATCATTTCTATTATCACACTTCTGCTGTGTCACCCGACTTAGATGTAAAGCTGGAAAGTGCCATTCTCATCAGAGAAATTGTAACTAGCTCCTCCTTTGGTTCCACCCAACTTGTACAATAATTGGACTCACCATCCCCAACCCCATATGAATCGAAGTTTCCAGAACCCAGAGTCACATTTTCTGCCTCTGTTAAAATCATCCCAATGCTGGGTGCATCCCTGGTACTTCATAAACGACAGAGGCTTCCCGTGGTCTCCATGTTGGTAATGTTTGCTCTAAAAGGAGATTGTGGCAATGGCTTTCTCCAGTTAAACGCAAATCAATATCTTTAGAAAGCAGTTAAAATATGAGCTGCTGCTTCACATTTTAAGGTTGACTGGTTCTTTCTCCACTTTCTTCATAAACCATGAAGAGTCAGCCTAGTCTTGGAAACCATCAGGCTAGAAACGTGTTTAGTCCATCTTGTTCCTAAACACGGGCCAACTCTAGGTTGTCCTAAGATGGCTAACTTAAAAAAAAACAAACACTAAAAACCCATACCACCTCTAGGTTACTTTCCAGCAAGCTATGCCTCCGCAAGCACGAGGGGGATTGCTTTCTTGAACAATTTCAGGCTTGGTATGCAAAGCCAAACACAGATCAGGCGCAGACCTTGTACCAGGCACCTCTGTAGGAGGTCTTGACACTCCCCTGGAATGTAGTGGTGAACTGGTTAAAAAAATAATTACCACGGACTAGCAGTCAGGTTCTGGCTGAATACTACTTTTGTTTCACTATCCATCAATTAAAATAAAAGCCTTTTCTAGATGATTGTTCATAACAGATACCCAGATCCATCTGTGGCTATTTATTTATGGCTTCGCTTGTCTGCGCCAACAACAAGTTGGCGAAAAATCAGAGTTTAGCATCTTAACAAGAATGAAAATATTGTCTTCTCATTTAACGCCTCCATTCAAGCTCAGATGACCGCTCTGCAGAAAGAGGAATCTGTTTATCTGGAGGTGCCCCTGACTCCTGCACTCTGATCATCTGCAGAGCCAAGGAATGAGGGGTCTTATTTTTTCCTCAGTGCTTTTATTAGGCTGATTCATACACATGGAAGAACATTGGAATTGGAGACACAGCCGGGTTACATTCAACTGAGCCCAATAAAGTAAGAGGATAAAACTGAACTCTCCTCAACCCCTTTCCCTGCCGTTGAGAATTTTCAACCCCTATCAAAGCAGAACATGTTCTTTCCACAACTTGGTCGATGTTAAAACATTGACAGTGTGGTGACCAACTGGAAATGCTCCCGGCCTCCTTTTAATAAGTTAGAGCCACCAACATCTGTTTATTACTCCTAATTATTAGACCCTCTGCAAGAGAGAATTATTGGCAGAAATTTACAGTATTAATGATGCAGCCTGATCAGTCGGTGGAGGAAGCCCCTCCTAGTTTCCCCCACTATTTAGGTTTACAATCATCTATGACCTTCACACATTGGTGTGCCATGATTTTCTCCTTCCTAATATTTTCCATGACATTACCTAATGATTTGTTATTAATAAAACTATGGCTGAGTCTTCTTGATGCCAGACAGCTGGTTAAAAAAGAGGGAGGGATTTGGTCAAACATCTGGATGTTTGAATTGCAGAAGGCCAAACATCTGGATGCTTTTTTTCAAATATTTGGAAACATCCACAGACTCCCCTCCTACCCCAGGTAGACAAAACATCCAGGTGGTTAACGGAATGGTTGTCTTCCCATTTGGCTATTTGGTCATTGAGTTGTCTTGCAATTCTCTAGTCGGATTATCCAGGCAGCTGTGACACAGAGCTTCTGAAACCCACCTCCGGAGAAGCGATTACAGTGATAGTGATGCTGGGGGACAGTAAGTGGGCTTTCTGATGCTCTAAATCTTCATGGGACTCCCCGTGTCCTTGTTCTCCCTCGAAGCAGCTGTTGGGTTTGAACCACTGATTATCGCCTTAGCTATGGGCATGAATGCTTAACACATTCAGCTGTTGGGCTTACCAGGGATTCCAGAGCGCCCACTCGTGTATTCATGAGTACCGGGGCAAAACTCCAAGGAAAAGGAGATTTGGGCAACAAGAAAATGCAGGGCATTCCTAATGTAAATATCAACATTTAAAAAATTTTAAATGTATGCCTCTATAGTCCAATATGAGGAAATCTAGATAAGTGTCATGGAAAAAATAACAGCAAGTTCCTCTCTCGCCTCTCAGGGAAAATGTTTTTTAATATTGTGGCATTTTTTCATATGACTTACGTTTGCCTGTCTTACAAATATAAAAAGGCAATGTGCATACTGTTTACAGTTCTTTTCTTTCCCATTTAATGTACTGTGTACATTTTCCATGTTACTAAACATATCACCATAATGTTCTCCTTAACGGCAGCATAAAACGATTAGATAAATGCACAGTACAATCCAAGACGACGACGCTTTCTGGAACAATTGGAATGGTCTGATCTTATGCATTGTAATTGGGGTTACAACATAGCTGCTTTGCATAAATCATCGTACACATCACTTTACCTTTAAATAACTGTGCATGATTATCTTATTTTCTCTATTTATCGTTGTTAGATTACATAGGGATTGCCCATTTTTATTTATTTATTTTTTAACTCGAATTTCCTGATCAATCCAGCAATCACTTACACAGTGGAGATGGGAGTTGATGGAGTTACAAATAAAAGTCAAGGACTTAATAAGACTCAGGAATATTATAAGGCTCTTTGTTGAACTGATTACTCTTTGTTTTTAATGAAATTAATGGTCCTTTCTACTGACCACATAAAACTTTTGGGGACTTGAAACCTATTCTATAAGCTGTGTCATCTCTCTGCTAATAGAGTGTAAAGTTCAATGGATGACCAATAAATTGATCTTGTCAGTTATATTATTTTGCTCACTTGCTTGCTTGCATGTTTATTACCTGCTCCAAATCTAAAGGAGAGGAAAGCCTTAATCAACCTTTGTACAACTATCAGACCTGCGCATATCTCCTCGTCTTTCTGAATTACCAATCCAGTGATGTATTCAGAACCCAGCTTGTATTCACTGTGGACTGGAATTCCAATTTCATAAAAATTGACCTTCTTGGTTTCAGTCATTATTGTTCAACATATATTCTACTCAGCTGCTAACATTATCAACACCAGGTTTTGCCTCTGAATTTGCCTCAAATATTTTACTCCAAATGTTTTAATGACATTTTTTATTTATTTAAAGCATAAAGCAGAGTAAATTCATTTAACCTTACTTGATATCTTTGCGTGTATTCTTTTTATAAAACTCAAGGTTGAGTCCATTTTTATAACTACCTAGAGTGTGTCAGTTTTGTACAAAGAATAATTTCTAAAGAGTCCAGTTGTGTCTATTGTACAGATATAAAAATGAACAAAAATTAGATATTTGATCTCATGAGGAAACCAGACAGATGTTATAATCAATTCAAAAGACAGTCCGCACTAAGATGACTGCTATCAAAGACACAGAAAAAAGCAAATGTCAGCAAGTTGTGGAGATCCTGGGACCTTGCTGCGTTGATTGGAGGAATGTAAAGTTAACCACTGTGCAGAGCAGTTTGGTGGGTACTCAACCCATTGAATGTAGACTTATCCTATGAGACAGGAATTCCACTGCTAGGTATATACCAAAATAATTGAAAGCAAGGACTCAAGCAGCTAGCTTCATAGCCTCATTCTTCATAAGAGCCAACAGATGGAAACAATCCAATGGACCATCAACATCTGAAGGAAGAAACACAATGTTATATAGAGAGTAGTGATGATAGAGATAGAGCTAGATACTGATACATATGTACACAGAGAGAGATACAGACAGAGAGATATGTATATATTCACATAGCAAAACCCAAACCCAGTGTCACAAGCAGATTCTGACTCACAGCTCTCCTACAAATGGTTTTTGAGACCTGTGGCTTTTCCATTAGCCACCCAGGCTGTGTGTGTGTGTGTGTGTGAGAGAGAGAGAGAGAGAGAGAGAGAGAACCATGGCCTATTATTCAGCAATAAAAAGGAATGAGATTCTAATGCATCCTCCAACACAGAACTTTGAAATTATAGTACTAAGTGACGTAAGACACAAAGAGATAGATACACGGTTCCATTTGTAGGAACTATCTAGGATACACAAAAGTCATAGAAACAGAATTGGAGGTTACCAGGATTGGAAGATAAGGAATGGAGAAGTATTGTTTAATGGGTTCAGGGTTTCTTTATGGAGCATTAGAAATAGGCAATTAAAATAGAATTGTGTTTGGAACAGAAATTTTCCATTGTCATCAGTTCTCTGAAAACTACCAGTGGGAAAACAACTCAACAACAAGGAGAAATTAGCATTTGATAACTGAGGAGGGTGTGTTACCTGTGCAGGAGGAGCTGCAAGCTATAGGATAGAGTAGACCTTTCCTCCCAGGTTGCTAGGGCCATGATCTTTACAAAAGCAGACTGCCGCATCTTCTGACTGTGAGGTTGGCTGGTGCGTTCAAACCTCCAGCTTCAAATTAGCAGTCTAGAGGAGCTGCCCCACCAGGTCTTCTCACAGGAGGTATAGTTTCAATGAAAGCATACTTTTTCCCATAAAGTTTTCCTTTAATGTTGCATTTTTATACCTTTGGTTTTTTTCACCCTTTGTTATATTTCTTTTTACCCATGTCTTTCTTTGTCAGAAATTATCTTCTCATGTTTTTTAATGTGTAGAAACTTACTTCCCTCCAATTATCAACTTAACATATAAACATAATTCCTTAGATAATTCTTTAGCAATCATGTCAGGAAATTGTGCATCATGGAATGCCAATTTAATAGAACATGTTCTTGCATTGAGTAAGTACTTGAGTGGCGGCCCAATGTCCATCTATTGTCTGAATACTAAATCTATAAATATATACACATAGATCTACTTCCCCACCCTCCTATATAAATATATTTACGTACTTGCCAGTATTTAGACCTCTATAAATACCCTTTGTCATCTAGTTCTTTCCTCTATTTCCTTTTACTTTCCGCTTGTCCCACTATTATGCTCAGAGCTTCATTTGGGTTTCAGTAATTTATCTTGGTTACATTGCCCTTGCCTGGGTCCCTACCAGGCCTCTCACACCCTCCTTGCCACTGATTTTGGATCACTTGTTGCTCCCCTGTCCCTGGGTTGGTCAGCACCACCTCCTTACCCCCCCTCCCCCTCCCATGTCCCCCCATAACCATTGATTCCATTGTTTTCTCCTCCAGATTATTCTTCCAGTCTATCTTATCTAGGTAGATCTGTAGAAATAATAATATGCAACAAAAATCAAGCCATAGCAAGATAGGCGATGAATGAGAACACAGCGATAACTACAAAAAGACCCATAAAAGAATAGATTAACTAAAAGACCAAAAAATTTAAAGGAAAAAAATCCTATAAATAGATCAAGGTTTGATTTTTGATCTCTAGGCATGTCTTTCAGTCAGGTCCGATGGGGTGCCACGCTCTAGCCCCAGAGTCTGTCCTTTGTATTCCCGCTGGGGCTCCCTGCTCTGCTCCCCCCATTGCTCTGCCGCACACCTTTAGTGGTTTGCCTCGGTGTCGCGGTGTCAGTCCGGGTCAGTTCCGACACTGAGTCTCTAGTGTTGCCCATCTTAGGGCCCTGGGCTAGCAAAGGATGGCATGTCTCATAGTGGGATCAGCCACACGGTCCACTCTGTGCATTCATTGTTCAGAGCAGGGATATTGTCCTCCAGGCCTGGTAGGCCAAGATGTGCTCCACTCTCTCTTCCTCCCCCTTCATTTTCTCCCATTTGCTCTGATCAGACGTGCCCCTCTCCCCTAGATGAAGCTTCAGTGCCGTCCTCTAAAGTAAATTCTTTTGGGGGAAGAAACAGTTGTCCACGTAGTTGGTATGGGGGCCGAGCCCTCAGGCCCCTCCACTGGCTCCCCACTCCTTGCAGACATGCTGCATTCATCTGGCACTGGCTTTAAGTCTGGTCCCTCTTTTCCTGTGGAGACACAAACAATACCCTCCCCTTGGTAGGTTAGTGCCCTATTCCCCTGCCACACATCTTTTTCTCTCCCTTTCTTCCTTTCCACCCCCTTTTTAGTTGGCTACCATATGTACCCCTGGATTTGGTCTGGCCCCTGCCATATTACCTGGACCTCACCCTGGAGTGTTTGTATACAGTAGCTTTTCCCCTGTGCCCCTTTTGCATTCATATATATATATATATATATATATATATATATATATATATATATATATATATTTACCTCAGTGGACTCATGTTATGTACTTGTCCTTTTGTGCTTGGCTTACTTCACTTAGCATCATTTCCTCCAGTTCTTCCCATGCGTTGATATGCTTCATACGTTCATCACTGCTTTTTAGTGCTGCATAATACTCCAATTGTATGTATGTACCACAGTTTTTTTAATCCATTCATCTGTTGATGGAAATTCGGGTTGTTTCCAACTCCCTGCGATTGTGAACTGTGCCGCAATGAACATTGGAGCACAGATGTCTGGCCGTGGTTTGTTTCTTGCCTCTTCGGGGTATATGCCCAGTATAGGGATTGCTGGGTCGTATGGTAAGTCAATTTCTATCTGTTTGAGAAATCGCAAAATTGATTTCCGTAGTGGAGGTGCATACCTACAGGCCCACCAGCAGTGGATGAGAGTTCCTGCCTCACCACAGCCCCTCCAACACTTGTTGCTTTCTGATTTTTTTAATTGGGCTATCTTTGAGGGTGTTAGGTGGTATCTCATAGTTGTTTTGATTTGCATTTCTCTTATGGCTAATGATAGGGAACATTTTCTTATATATTTATTAGCCATTCGAATTTCAGACTCTGTGAAACTTCTGTTCAAGACTTTTGCCCACCTCTTCAGTGGTGGACAATTAGTTTTTCTCTTATATTTTCTTCTTTAAAATAAAATGTAAAACACTTTTTGTTGTGAATGAGGTAATGGTCTACCTAGCAGATTATCAATTTTAGCTTCTATAGCTCAGATGTGCTTGCTTCACTTCATCCACAGCAGTCCCCTTAATGTACCTCCGTCGCAGTCCAATGTCCTCCCCTGGTTTCCTGTACTCATTCTACTTTCTCCTGACATTCTGAACTTCGTCCATGGGTAAATGCTGCCCTTTGATCTTAAATAGTTGATCATTCTAATACAGGCGGACTTCAATCCCAGACCTCAAGAGTGACCCGGGGCCTAAACCTTGGTAATCTCACCTGTCTCTATCCAACCAGTAAGTCTAGTTGCTTCTTTGATTTTCAATTTGATTGTGCATTTGTTATACTTTATCTAGACCCTACTAATGTGATCCTTTCCAAAGTAGTTGTTGGTGGTAGCAGGGTAGCACCTAGTTCTCCTGATGTAAAGATCGTGCAGGCTGATGTTTGTGTGGTCCATTGGTCCATTGGGCTAAGTGTTTCCAAATGTCTTTCCATTGTCGGCACTCATCATTCCTTTCGATTGGACAAGGCCTATCATTACACCTTAGATGGCTACTCACAAGCCATTAATATTTTACTTGTTACTAACCAAAATAGGATGTAGAATACTGTTTTGTGAACTCTATTATGCCAATTGGTTTTGGTGGCCCCCAAGACGTGGTTCTGATCCCTCATGCTCATGAATTTATTTCTTCAAAGTGTGTGGTCCTATCTAAGAAGTTTTCATGACTTTGCTTTGTATATGTCCCCCTACAGTTGTAGGTGTATTTTCAGCAAAGTTAAATATACATATACAAATAATCTTCTGTCAAACTGCATATCTCCACTCCCACTCTCCCTTCTGTACCCACTCAGCCTGCATGTCTGTGCTTGTATCTATCCACAGATCAGCATTATTGTAAGATTGCAATATAACAGTATTTGCCTTTGTTGCCTTTAATTCCTGAAAACTTCCTGGTGTCTTCCTCAGGCTCCATCATTTCTTCGCTGACGTCTCTCTGATGCATATTGCCTTCCCCTTCACGTAGGTTTAAGTCTAGTGTAGTAAAATCACTCTTACTTTAAAATAGTGAAAATTGCTCATAAAATACTATCCCTCTCACTTGTTCATTTGTTATTATTAAAGTTTTTGTTCTTATAGTGTTAAGCCTTATCTTTCTATAGTTTATCATTGTCTTCTTGTTGAATGAGTATGCATATGTATTCAACTCTTAGTTGACATGGGATCTTTACTTGGGGTGTGTGTGTGTGTGTGTGTGTGTGTGCGTGCTTAAGGAAGTGTTTGTACAAAGGATGTTCCGTGGACTTTTACAGAGTCAAACAAGTATTCCAGGGGTCATTATATGTGAATGTGGTCTAGCTAAAATATAGATGGATGACCCCCCCTGGTGCAAGTCTTTAATCCTTGGCGCTGACCATGAGGTCAGAAGTTCGAGCACACCTAGTGCCCCACAGGATAAAGACATGATGATCTGCTCACACAAAGATGGTTGTTGTAGCTATTGTTACTTATCAACAAGTCCATTTCAACTCACAGAAACCCAATGGATAGAATGGAACTTGTCCCACAGGGCTTCCAAAGGTTTAATCTCTATGGAGAATATCACAAAATCGTTTTGTCCAGAGAGCTGCAGGGATCGGACCTCTGACCTTTGGGTAAGCTGCTAAATGCTTGACGTCCTGTAGAGATTTTAGTCTAGAAATCCCTGTGGGTAAGTTTTATTCTGTCATGTCGCTACTATTCAGAATTTCCTGGCCAACATCCAACAATATGGTAGAGTAATCTTTTGTCACATTATTTCTTCGCCTATACAAATCTGAGAAAATCACTTCTGGTGTTTCATGTTCAGAAGAAAAAATTTAGGGCTGGATTTTTGTTTGCTCGTTTGTGTGCTTCTTGAACTGACTATGAGTCTTTTCCGCTGAGATGCATGACAGGTTTGCTTGTTCGTCTTTTGTTTTCTTCTGGAAGTGTTAATCAATGCTGCATCGGGATACATCTAATTGATGAAATAGATCATTAATATTTTCTGTAATTTGTTGAGCTCACTCAGTTTGCAAAGCCGAGTTTTACTTTCTAGTCTGACCAACCATCACTGAATTTTTTTTGCTAATGGTATTGCATCTGCTCTGTGTTCTCAAAAGTGCTCCTTCTGAATGCAAGATCTGGATGACATGTCCTACTACTGACTGACCTAGCCTCTGATCGCCCTTGTTTCTTTGTTCATTTACCTCGCATTCTGGGAGATCTTTATCAAGCATTTATTCTACAGCCCTGATTAGATTTACTGTGTTATTATTTCTACTCCTATGGCATTTTAAAAATTCTGTTCTTCAATGTTTACTTTAAAAACAGTATTTTTTAACTTATAATTCATTTTAAATTTCTGCCTGCCCCCCAAACCAGTTCCAATTTCAAATCGGTTTATTGTATTATCAGCTCATCTTTCAGGTTTTATTTTTTAGAAACCATGTTTTTTCAATACTTGAAAGAGTGCAAAATAATTTATGAAATATATTTGTTTCTTTCAGTATTTTTGAAATACATGTCTCTCTATGAGCTACTATGATTCATCTCTGTGTATTTGTATGTGTGTGTTTAGTTTCATATATGTGCATATGTAACCAAAGACTGTAGAAAAGGAACAAAATGAGCCAGCAAGACAATTTGTAGCAACTCAACCCCAAACTGTCTCAGAAATGCTTTCTTCCAGATAAAAGTAGAGTGTAAGGTAAGGTTGAAAGTAAGTAAATGGTTGAAAGTCTTTACATATAATTTCCTGACCCCTATTTATCCGACCAAGAACTCTTACCTAGCTTTGAAGAGGTGGACTCCCTGAATAGGTGAATTCAGTGCAAATTCAGAAACAAGGGTATTGATCATCACGAACGATGAAGAAGAACTTTGTCCCTGCAAATGGAATTGGGGATCTACACAAAATTTACCCATTGAACTATGAGACCACTATTACCTACACAGGATATGGGACAGTTCCTCTCTGGGAAGATGATCTGCCCCCTTCCCCCCCCCCATCACCAAAAAGAATCATCAGACAATGACTCTGGGAACCACTAGCTGAACAGTCATCCGCTACTCCTACACACAAGAATTTTAATCTCCACTTTCAAATATATCAGAGAGTCGGGATCCACCCTACAGTTGAGAAGGGCAGGCCAAAATAAACAAATAAAATATTCTTAGAGGAAACATAGACAATGCAGAGAACAGAGGGGAAAGATTAAATTGGAATATATATATATTATTATTATTAATAGTCTCAAAGCAATCAGTGGAGATTTGTGCATCATGAAATAATAACATTCGGCTATTTTTAAAATGAACATTCTGAGTACAATTAAATTAAAATGCTATAAAAAAGGGAAGATGGTTGAGAAAAATCTTCAGAAAATAAAGCTAACACATCAAGTAAGATTGAAAAATAAGAGAGAAAATTTTAACAAAATCAGAGGAAGGGTACAGGGAGTTGAACATCTCAATACTAGGAATTGCCGGAGGAGCAAAACTGAAGGGGGCCAAGGAAAAGGAAGAATTTATAACAGAAAGAATATAATGGAATTTGCCACATCTGAAGTAAGTCAGCTTTCAGATTAAAAAGACCAAATGTCTAACATAATGGAAAGATCCAGAGAATCTTTTGAAAAGAACAGAGAATATCTTCCTGGCATTTCAAAGTATCAGAAATAATCAGAATAGCCGAAAGATGTCCAAAGAGTTATAACAGGCCAATTGGAAAGGATCGAGGAGGAAAATGGAGAGTAAAATGATTTTAGGCCAAATGAAAATGGAAGGCCTACATTTTATTGGCAATTATTTCCAAAACAGAATCCTGATTCCAATCAAATGATAAATCAAAAGTCAGAGTAGATGAAGGCAGTTTTAGCTGATCAAAGACCTAAACCACGTCTTCCCATGCTCCTCTTTTCGGGAAGTCCCTTGTGGGTGTGCTCCATGACATCCAAGGGTCCATCCCAAAGCAGGGAGGCCTACAGATCAGGACAGAAAGCTCAGCATCATCCACGGTCACTGGGTCGGTCCTGACTCCCGGTGACTCTCTAGGACAGGTAGATTTGCCCCCGGGGACTTCTGAAACTAACTCTGCAGAAGTAGAAAACCACACCTTTCTCATCCAGTGTAGCTGATGACTTTGAATCACTGGCCTTGCTGTTAGCAGTCCAGTGGATAACGCACTGTGCCACGGGGCCCCTCTGCGAGTTCTACATCTTCCGAGACTTAGGGAATTCTAGAATAACACTAGAATAACAGGGATGGGAGATGTCACAATGGCAATTGTACTACAGAAATAGAGGGAATGCAACCCAAATAAGAGCAAAAGAAGGGGGACTTTGGGTGCAATATGCCAGAGCACTCTGAACATAACAGGGACACCCTTATTCCTCAGTTATCAACATGGTCAGCTTCTGAAGACCAGATTGTGTGCTAAAATTTGACACGGGAAAATGGAGGAGGAACACTTCAGATGTCAAAATGGAAGATTACTATATCATGAGATGACCGCCAGATGACACATTATACAATTTTTAAACCACTGAGTATCACAATCCAGCCAAGTTGACACACAACCTTCGCCGTCAGAGTCCACATGACTCAAGTCCCCACATCACCACGTGTTCCCTGCTCGGGGTACATTGTTCTTGCACAAAGGAGTCAGGTAGGAAGTCTGTTCTACTGTTGTCAATGTGAAAGGTCAGAAAACAAGATGTTGATAAATGAGTGGTAGATTTCAGGGCTGTGGAGTCCATCCAAGGAATGAACATTAATCA
This sequence comes from Tenrec ecaudatus, assembly GCF_050624435.1. NCBI lineage: Eukaryota > Metazoa > Chordata > Mammalia > Afrosoricida > Tenrecidae > Tenrec > Tenrec ecaudatus. Next base: position 14,553,068 of record NC_134539.1, read on the forward strand.
ACAAAGGACTGTGTGTTCTTCCTTAAGATGACTTTATGATCCTTTATGATTCAGAATGATTTACAAGATATTTTTCTGGCTTCTCATAATGCCATAGTAATTCTACTTAGCAAGTAATAATAAGTCTACTAGTATTAGTAATTGTGTTAGTGATAGTAAGTCTACTCTTGACTGGCATGTCCTGCAAAACTAAGGTGTGAGAATTTTCCTGGCTTGCTTTAGATTTCAGTCAAGATTTGCGGGGAAAGACCAATGACTCTGTAGCTTCCAAGAAGTAAGAACAGAAATAGAATCTGGAAATTCTAGTGGGGGGGGGGTATTTCCACCTTGAATTTCTAATGCTGCTCTGGTCAAGCTGCTATTGCAAGAGCCGCCCAGCCTCGGAGCAGTGACCGACCAAGAGCAGGGCTGGCCTCTGTCGCTGTTCAAGGAGGATTCCTTGCCATCTTTGTCCATTCCCTGCTGCCAGGGCCCTGGAGTTCCCAGGCCCCATTCTCATGCGCAGTTCCCTGTCACATCCGAAAAACATGTCCCTTCTCAGAACACTGCTCATCTAAAACCACTGCCCCTGCAGAAGCCACCTTGGGGCACCACAGCCCACATTCACGAGCTGCAGGTCTGTTTCCTGCTCCCACTGCATCCATTCCGTTCATTTCTGCTGCAGGAAATGACGTGTCCAGAGCTACTGCCACTGGTGCCACTGCCGGCTTCTCCTCCGTGCATGCAGCCGCCCAAAACAGCCCTCCGGTCCTGCTGATGCTCGGTGGCGAGGAATCCCACGGCTGCTTCCTGTCATCCTATGCCCTGCTCTGCTACCAACCTGGTATCTCCAAATTCACAGGTTGTTCTTAATGTCCAACATTCTTTCAACTTGCTTCTCAAAAAATCGCAACAAGCCTTTGTAGATATTATTAGATATCACGGCTTTGGTGAAAAGAGAGCTCTTTTATGAAACTCACCATTGAGACCAACCGAAATCCTCAGTGTTTCTGCCATTCAGTGACCACTAGTTCCCTGGAAACCCTGGATAGTGTGAGATAGCAACGCTTTCAACCTCTAGCCAGAAGATCGGAAAGTATGAAATGGACGTTGCTTCTATAAGGAAACCGAAGCGTCCCACTGTGGTCAGTCATTGCTGTATCTCTTCATAGTTGAGTTTGGGATACTCATGCAAGAACAAAATGGTAGTCTCCAATGAATGTAACACCTAAATAATCAGACTTTAATGAATACACATCCAAATTACTATATTGGATAATTCATGTTTGTGTCGGTCTGGGTAGACTAGAGAAACAAATTCATGAACACTCATATGTGTATAAGAAAGAGGATTATAGACAAGAGCAATTGTATATTGAGAAAACATCCCAGTCCAGTCCATATCAAGTCCATAAGGCCAATATTAGCCCATATGCCTGATACCAATCTATAAAATCCTCTACAGGCTCACGCAACACCTGCAATGACGCCAAATGCAGGAAGATCACAGGCCAGTGGGTGGGAAGTCTTGTGGGGCTTGTTGATCCAGCGGCATTGTAAGCATCTCAGCGCTGACAGGGGTCTCCATGTGGTGCCTACAGTTCCCAGGGTTCTGGCTGCTTCAGGGTAGCTTCATGTGGCTTCTGGTCAGAACTGTTTCACAGAGTGTGTCTCCCACCTCCAAGGAGGAATACAGGTGTTCCCAGAATCCTTAGGAGAAGGCCACGCCCACACAGAGGCCTCAATGACTATCACCTGATTGACAGGCTAGACTCCACCCCTTCACTTTAATCCTTAAATTGACAAATAATTATATAACTACTACAACTTTAAAACCTATTCTCAATTTTAGAGTAATTTCTAAGAACTTAGTCTTACCCAGACCTGGGTAAAAACCCTGTTACCAAGTATGCGCACAGTCATTTTTCATTAAATGGATAGTTGGGTACATGGAATAACTTGTATTATTTTCTAATTATATTCAACATATATTTGTTGACACAATGGCTTTTAATAAAATATTTTTCAATGCACTAGTGATCATATATTGTGATGTTGCTAAGGTATAGAGAATATAAAAAGAGCTGTAACAAAATAAAATGCATGAGTCATAGTATCCAAGATTTTAAATCATAGCAGCTGTCAAGTACTTTGAAACCAATATCAGGAAATAAATGTTATCACTAATCTTACCATTTCTCACCAAATACTGAGACAAAAGCTAGCATCTGGACATGAATCTAATATTCTATATAGTTGGGTGGAAATGGAGAAGATCCAAGAAATTGTAAAGTCTGTTTACTAGTTTCTAGTCATTCTTAGCCAGAGCCTAGTTTCTGATAAATTCAAACCTCATCCAATAACACATATACAATAACCTTTTTTTATGCTGTCCCCAATTCTTGGAACTGCTCTATGATGGTGCACTTAACATCACATGATGTTTACAATGGTTCCTAGATGTTACCAAATGATTTCACAAGATGGTTTACCCCTAACTCTAAATAAATTAGCCACTGTCCCTTGATTTATACTTCCTTGGTTTCTTGTCCCATCACCGGTTTCCTCACTGATTCCAACAATATTACAGAAAGACTTAGAGCTCGAGGAGCATGTGTGGGCACTGTCCCCTCAGCTCCATGACGGACCCTACCAATTCACAAGCTCCTTCCTGAAAACTGAAAAGATCTATCTAGAGGACAAAGTTAGGAACCGAAAGTCCGAACAAACTTGAAGAGAGCCTGAGTCATCAACCTTTTCACATGTGGCCTCAGTGAGCAACACCCTCCCCTGACCCAAATGACAGCCCAAGGGCAACATCTGGGTCAGCCACATGCTAGGAATGGTTTCTGCAAGTGCTGCAGCCTGATGCTTTGATTGCATTGTGGTTGCTCTAAACGCCTTAATTCAGAGCTCTGTGGATTCTTCCCTTTACTATGTGGTTTGACGCTGGGCAGAGGGGAGGAGCCGGTGGAAAGAAAAATTGCCCAGTGCACCAAGGCAGATGTATAATTAGGTAAGGCAGGCTGGTGCTTAGGGTATTTGTCATTCAGCAATCGTTCCCACGCCAGGCTCCATAGCCAGGTGTTTTCAACAATGAGGTGATGATGTCTTCATAGGACCTGAGCCCAGAGAGCATTCAAGGTCAAATAGACTAGGCAGAAGCTCTGGTAGAATTGAATGAGTACTTCATGGAGTTCAGTGGTCTATTTGCTATCCACATTTAATGATTTGGTTAGGAACTTTTTAGCATTAGTAAATGGTCTATTCAACAACTAAAGATCTCTAGGAAAGATTGTTAATTGTACCCTCTTGGGCCTCTGTGGCTCTATTTGTGAAAGGGGTGCAGGAGGGCTAAATTCCAATGAATAAAAGACAGCAGGAGTAGGAGGCAGTGGTGATAACCACGGAAGAATGATCAGCTCCCGTGTAGGAGACATATTCCCTTTTGAACTTATTTCAGCTTCTTTCCTTTCGTGGTTCTCCATTTCTGCATAATCAGCTACAAGGAATCCAGCTTCCTTCCAGCATCTTGCCATCTTTCACGGTGATCGCTCCCCTACCGGACAGATGGAAATTAGTGTCATTTTTTAGTTTTCTCCTTTAAGGTCACCATATTTACGAGCTGACTCTGGGGGCAACTAAGGCCACCATCACCAATAGCGACCACCTCATGCCGTCACACTCCATTCTGTCCTAGTTGCCTAATTTCAATGCCGTAACAGTACCTAGGATCAAACCAGATCAAACCTACTGCAATTATTTAAGATCTCAGTGACAAGCTCCCAGCGATGTTTGTTTCTCTCTCTCTCTCTCTCTCTCTCTCTCTCTCTCTCTCTCTCTCTCTCTCTCTCTCTCTCTCTCTCCGGCCACCAACTCCCATAGTACCCAACAGGTCTGGGTCCAAGACAGGCAAAGCAGATTCTCTGACCAGGAAATTTGGGTGGGAACTGAGGCTGCTGAGATGCTGTTCAGCACTGATATCATAGGGCAGCCATGTGCATAAAAAGAAACAGAAATTGTCCATCTCCTGAGAGAAATGAAGGAAATATAAATAGAGACTATGAGACAGGAGATGTGTGACCTCAGAGAAATCAAAAGAAGGCAAGAAGGAATACCAACTCAGCTCTTGACACAAGGGTCAACCGCTCTTCCTGTCCTGTCCTTGGGGTCTAGGTCAGGAGGTCTAGCAAAACAAGTCCAGTGATAATCATCCACGTATAAGAAAGAGCTTAATGTGGAGAAAGCATCCCAGTCCAACTCCACTCAAACCCATAAGCCCAATGCTAGCCAGGCACTTCTTCAGGCTTACGTAGTTGCGGGCCGGTGACACAGAAAAGTGGAGCAGAAACATCACAGGTTGGTGGGTGCAGTAACCTAGATCCAAGTCCAGTGGAAACAGCACAGTGTGCCGACAGCTCTCAGGGTCAGCTAAGATAGGGCCACCTCTCGGGGCTGACACAGAGTCCCAGTGAAATCCCAGCAAAGTGGAAGGTGAAGGGGCAGAGGAAGAAGCAGTTCCCAGAATCCCTCACCCTTACACAAAGGCCACCACCACGGATGTGTGAGCAAGCTAGGTTTGACCCCACTCCCAGCCAGGAGTGTCTCTAGTTGACAGAAAACCATAAAACTACCATGCTGATCTTATAGATATACATATATAGGTATATATGTATGTATATAGATATAAATAATTTTGAGTGAAATACTATTGCTTTTTTATGATTTAGGAGTATAAAGTTTATTATTTGAAAACTGGCAGAGGAAAGTGGAGTTATTGTACAAAACATCTTGAGTGGAGTTATTGTACAAAACATCTTGGTAAATCGCTTGGTTTAGAAGGTGAGAACTAAGGGCGGGCAGGTATTAAGACAACAGAACTTCACTCCTCGCATGAAGAGGATTTTTTGTCCCGTCTTGTAAAAGGCGGAGGATCAAGTAAAGCTGTGGAGTCTCGGAAAGTCCCCGGTGGAGGAACAACATGTCCTTTGAAAGATGGCAGTGCTTTCATGTTCAATAAGGGAATTATTTGTTACTGCGATTCAAACCCTCTCTCTGTCTCCATTCCACCTCCACCCCCTTAATCTTCTGCACCCATGGACGCTTCATCTGTATGCAGCTATGTACAGAAATTGAGAGATGAGCTGAGTTTCACATCTGTTTTTATGCTACAGAATTAAGATGGCAGATGAGGGAGCCGGAGCCCAGATGTGTGGGTTAACATGATCTTTTGTTCCAACTGTCTCATTTCTACAGAGTGTGAAATCAGGATGAAGGGCTATCTTATAAGAAATTAGGTCCTAAAAGTACCCCCGACCCTTTCATTACATATACAACCCCATGAACCTTGATTTCTGAGATAGTGCTTTTTCTGGATTTGCCATTACTGTGTTTGATTCAAGACATTGCGGTAATTTAACCGTTGGTTGGCTGTTAAAAACAATATTTCAAACCCATTATTTGCAAGGCTTCTCATCTCAGGTGTGATATACTAGTGAAATAAACAAGAGGAACACCAACATGTAAACTGATTTTAGTCAAAGACTCCAGGAACTTGGAGCAAAGAGAAATTAGCATTGAAATTTCATTTTGAAAAAGATTTTTATTTTTCCTCTCCAAAAAGATTCACACCAGCATTCCTTTAAATAGAAACTCCATCTAATGCATGTAAAATATGATTCAGTTTCTCAAAATTGATTTATAAGTAACTTTTCCAGGAATCCATCCATTGACGAAAGAGAGGTATGTTCTGTTATGCAAATTACTTCCATACCTTAAGGAATAATTCCAGTACATTATTTCTTAGCCTATCTAGTCAGTGTTTCTAGTTTGTGTTTCTTTTATAGCTTCTCCCCCCTCTTTGATTTACATTTACAAGACAAAGGAAGGGAACTGGTGGGAGAGCAAAAGGTACCACACCAACCACAAGTAGCAGAGCCCTGTCATGTCTGAGTTAGATTGGTCACCCTCGTGATGTGAACATTAGGAGTGATTTTGCGTGTTCTACGTCCTCTGTTTAAGGCAAATTCATGTCCAAGGATGTTTATCAAACAGTGTTACTGACATACAAAGTATGGTTGCACCAACTCCCTTTACTGACATCTTGATGCCACTGTAAAGGTATTGAACTTCAGGTAAGCTTAGGGGGATTCATTCATGGTTAGGTGTTGGCAACTGATATAATGTTTGCTAGTCAACCAAAGCAAGTGAGACTCGCCTAAACCACCTCTTTCATGACCCCCTGAGAATATAGATCAGCCGGGTGTAGAGTGGGGATGCTGATTAGCCCAGTCTTCCTAAAATAACAGTGCAGGTCCATAGTAAACCGTTTTTTCCTCGTTATGCAAAGCTAAGCACATTGAGAGTTGACAAATTCAGTGACTACAAATCCATCACTGCCACTGCCCCACTTTTCACACACACACACACACACACACTTCTTAGAGGGTACCAGTTCCCAGCATCAGACTCAAACCCAGACTGTGCGGATGGCCTGCGCTCTCTCTGCATATGAAGGATCCCTTTATCACAAAAACCTTTGAATGGACCCTTGAAAATGTGGGCATTCCCCATAGAAAAGCACATTTTCAGCTCTTCTCTGAAGGTTTCCTGGCAGCACTGGGCAGCATTTCATATGACAACTGCCAGCTGTTGCTGAGCAGCAAAGCCCACGCTGGTTGGGATAGGCGCTCTAGGCCCTAATGCCGGTCCTTACTAGACTTGTGTTCACACAATCCATTTACCTTCCGCGTGCCTGCAAGGACTGGGCTTGCAACTTCTGATTCCCAATAGTTTCCTCCTCTGAGCCTTCTGATGCTGTCCCGTGGGTTGAGTATTGGGGTAACAGGAAGTCAGACAATTTCAATCTACCAACTGCTCCACTGGAGAAAGATGAGACCACTGTTTTCCTTGAAGATGTGTAGCCTGAGCAGCCTGAAGGTACAGTTCTACTCTGACCCATTGGGCCGCGGTAAGTCAACATCGGCTCATTGGCAAGGATGGGTTTGGTTTTCTGGTTCCTTCTGGAGATGTTTCTGCTGGCAGCGACATTACTAGAGCCCCCGTCGGTGGTGAAGTCACTCATGATGCCACCCCTCCCCCAACAGGAGTGGGTCTTATACCAGACCATATAGAATCCTTAGGAATCTTTATTATCAAGCTTAGCCATAGAATAATCTGTAATTAATATAGTGTCAATTGCTTTAAAAGCTGTTTCTTCTATAAGAGGTATGTTAAAAAACTATTTTGCAAAATATTTCTACACTGAATTGCAACACTACCAGTTGACAATTTTTTTTAGTAATTGCTACAGAAGACTTGTTTGTTTGCTTCTATTTTGTTTTCTCTTTTGTTCCTTTAACTCTCACATCATTCCCAAAGAAGATTATTGAAATAGGTTCTACCAAAATAATGATCATAACATTGGGGGGTGGGGGAAATCCCAGAAAATTTGACAAACTCAGAGACGATAAAAACATCACTAGCAATGAAAATAACAGAGAGTGCTTGTAGCGGTCTTCCGGATGAACCCTGAGGATTCAAAGCACCATGTGTGCAGGGCCATGGTAACTGGCTGACAGCCACTGTGCTGATGGGGGGCGCTAGAGGGTGCAAAAGGTAAATGTGCCTTCGAAGGATATTGATACCGGTAAAGGGGCTTTCAAAAATCTGTTTTTGTTGTTATAATTCAACCCCAGGGACATTTTTATGCATTTACTTCTGCCAAGACCCTATCTCACATCCTAAAGACAGTTCTTTTAGTATAATCCCTCAGACAGTGTCACCCAGAAAACTGCACCCGCCCTGCCTCCCTAGCAGTATCAGTCATTGTGCTAGGGTTCTCCGGAGAAACCGATCTGTTCTCATCAGAGGACCCTGGAAATCTGAGGCCCTGCTTTTACTTTCGGTCTCTCCAAAAACTCAGGAAGGCAGGCCAGTGTGAGAACTGTAAACCTTCAAGCTCAGCAGTGGGACACTTTAATGGCACAAAGAGTTTTGAATCATAAACCTACCTGGACGTGCTTTTTCTCTGCAGCACATGTTTTTATCTCCCTAATTGGTTTTAATCCAATTGATTAAATAAGAAATGTTATTGTTTAAAAAGGAATCTCCTCGGGGAATGAACCGTAGGGTAGGTAGAAAAAATAAATTAGCATCTAGCTTGAAAATATGGTAGGTTTAATCTTCCCTGACAAATGTAAAATCATTGACTAAAATATGTCAGATAAAGTCCCTATGAACAATAGTGCTGGTGATGTTTGAAAACTGAAGGCTATTATTGGTAGGAAAAGAACTCCAATGTGATTAAATGTTGAATACAGTTGGTGATGTTAACGTTTTAGGGTTACACACTTATAGTAATAAAACACTTTTAACTGTTGCAATTCTTGGGCCAAGAGAAATAATAATAACTTTGTTATTGTACATCTGAAATTTGTAATCCCCAATCCCTTCCTTTCCCATTAAAAGGATTTTTCTATGATGCATTCTTTTATAAGAGTTTGCTCCTTGGCAAAGCAAACTGACTAAAGATTATTTGCATCACAAAAGGTTACTTTAACTCTAATTAAGAATGAATGTGTTCTATGCAGAAGCTCCCCTGCTTTGTTTAAAGTATGATTCATTTTTAAATTTTTATTCTTATCTATCACAGGTAAATGGCATAATACACACTATCTGAGGAGCTTCAAGCCCCCTGGACCTAACTCCTTTTTTTCTCCAGACATAAGATAGACCACAGGAATAAAAAAATAGACCACAGAATTACTCTCCTATTTTCAAATGTGTGTTAGTTACATAATCTGTTGTCAGTGTGAGACTTAAGAGTGAAGGGGTGGAGTTTAGCCTGTCCCTCAGGTCCCTGCTTGACGACTTCATTTGGAGCCATTAAGGAGATAAACAGCTCGCTGGAGGTGGGACACTCACTCACTCCTTGTGAAACATTCCGGTTCAGAAGACACATGGAGCTACACTAGAGCCATGAAGCTGAAGGACCCCCGTGGAGACCTCTGCCAGTGCTGAGATGCTTCCACCACCACTGGATCCACAAGACTTTCCACCCACTAGTCTGTGATCTTCATGCATTCAGAGTCATTGCATGTGCTGCATGAATCTGAAGAGGAATTTACAGACTGGTATCAAACATATGGGCTAACATCAGACTTCTGGACTTATGATCTGGCCTGGGCTGGGATATTTTCTCAATATTCAATTGCTTGTGTATCTAAAGCTCTTTCTTATGCACATATGAGTGTCTGTGAATTTGCTTCTGCAGTCATCCTAGACTAACACACTGTGGTACCTTGGGAGTCGGCTCCTAGAGAAACAAATCAAAAAATTGGAGAGTGGATGCTTGTTCGACCTCTACCTCGTGGTAGTTTTTCTTCTTGGGCTATCCAGAGATGCTGAAAAGAAGAAAGTCTTTTACAAAGCGGATTGACACAGAGGCTGCAACACTGGGTTCAGACATAAGAACGAGTGTGAGGATGGCAAAGTACCAGGCAGTGTTTTGTGCTTTCTACATAGGGTCAATGTGGGTTAGAACTGACTGGACAGCACCACCACCAACAATAAGGTCATTTGCTTTGTTGATATGACAAATTAATGAAGGAAAAATATTTTCTGGATTGAATGCTAATAATATGTTCCGTTTTTTATTATTTCCAGACCTAAAACTATAAACAATTTAAAAACAAATTTATCTGTAGAAGCATTAGCATTGTTAGTCTTTTAAAATCTATTGTCTTGAAGTCAATTCCAATGTATACAACCATAAAAAGACCAAGTTGAGCCGTCCCAGAGACTTTCCAAGGAGAACAGACAGATCTGTCTTGGAAAAAGTGCAACCAGAATGTGCCTCAGTCGAGATGGCAAGGCTTCATCTCCCATGCTCTGGACAAATCATCAAGAGGGAGCCATTCCTGGAGAAGGACGTCGTGCTTGGTAACGTAGAGGGCCACAGAAAAAAGAGAAAGTCCTCAAGGAGGCTCGGGGACACGGTGCTGTAACAAAGAGCTCAAACACAGCAACAATTGGGAAGAAGGCATGGGCCTCAGCAGTGTTTCCATCCATTGTGTACAGGGTCTCTACAAGCCAGGCTTGAAAGCCCTTAACGATAACAGCAACTATCCTTAGAGAAGCAGAGCACCGAAGCATTCTCCTATAGTTGGTGGGACCAAACCACCTATCTTTCAGTGGGCAACTGAGTACTGAACCTAGAGCTTCCGTGATTCTTATCATCACCATCAAGTTGATTCTGAGTCTTAACGGCTCTAGGCAGGCTAGAACTGCCCCTGTGGGGTTTTGAGGCTGGATGCTGCTAACTTCAAGATGGTTCCTATAGGACAGTTAAAAAAGAAAAGAAAAAAAATAGGATAGAATTTCAGGAGTGTGAATTCAACCCCTCTGAGTCTCAGTCACAACAGTATAATATAGATAATAATTTTTTCTCACTGTTCATTGCAAGACTTAAATTAGACCATTGCTAAAGTTATGGCTGATTAGATTTACCCTATTTCAATGTACTCAAATATGAAGCAGAAATGTCTTTCAGGTTTATTAAACTGTAGCTCACTAGATCCAATCCTCATATTCTATGGTTCGGTAGATCTGAGCTAAGGCGCGAGAATTTGAATTTCTATCAAATTCCCAGGTGACTTGTTTTATGGAGCATTCTCTATTTTAACTCTAGGTTCTAATATTCATTGCAATGGCTACACTGAATTCATAAACAATCGTCAAGATTAAAGTGTCTATTGAGGAAGTTAACAGGTTATAATGAAAGTAAGAAATGTCCAGGATAGAGTTGTTCATTAGGACATGTTACAAAATTCATTTGAATCTGCTAATAAATGCCCAAAAGGCCTAACACTCCACTGTAAGCCTTAGCCTGGAGGCACTCAGCTCTACTCTCATGAGTCAGCAAACCCAGCTTCTCCAATTAAGTGCCCAGAGGCACCCCACTCCTCAAGCTGACTTCTGTCCCAAAGCACTCGGCTTTACTTGCTCCATGGGTTGGAAAGTGGTGTGGTTGCTTTGTGCCCTGGCTCCTGGTTCTGCTGCTACTGTAGCTCCTCTGATGGTGTAACTGTCTTCTGGATCCAGAAGGTTCACTGAGCAGGAATCTCAGATCCAAAGATCAGGTTCCACTCCAGGCTCTTGCTGGTAGTAAGATTGCTCCTCCTGCTTCTCAGAGGGTTCATTTTGGATGCAGCATGATGGCACTCTGGAGATGTCTCTTCACAATTCCTCACAAGTGTACCTTATCAGTCAGTTCCCCCGCCGTCTTACCAGACCCATGTAAGAAAAGATTGATGGGAGTTAGAGGCTTTAGCTTGAAAAGCCACATTAAATAGTTTACTGCCCTTGAAGTGACATTTAGAGAACAACTGTCTTGACTAACATTACAACTCAATCAGCAAGCATAATTTTAACCCAGCAGACCCTGGCGGGGAGGGGCGGGGGGGGGAGTCATCATGTCATTATATATTATAACCTCAAGATCAAATGCAAAATTATTTAAAGATCTTCAATGGACTTCTACTAAAAGAAAGACTAAAATGACAACATCAGTTGTATTTTAATTCCTCTTGCATGCAACAAAATACATGTCAGAGGAATACATATTCCCCGGCACAAAGCAGTAGACTGCCTCCAGCACTGTTTTTCTTTTCTTTGTTCTATACGTAATTAGCCAACCAGGGTCACTGCGTTGAGTCTCATTCAAGGTGACCTCCTGGACATCAGAGAAGACCTGGGCACCGTGAGGTTTCCAATGGCTGACGTTTGGAATGTAGATCAGCAGACCTTTCCTCCAAGACTTTGGTGAGCAATTGAGCATGTTCACTGTTTAAAAGACCCAGCAGCTCCTTTGTCCAAGCACTCTGTGACCTCCCAAGTCTAGCGGCTCTTGTTTTGCTCTACATCCAGTTGCTATGCATTGGACCCAGTGCAGTGGCACCTAAGAACAGGAACGACTCCCAGGAACTCAGAAGAGAGAGTTTCGCCTATTTATCAAATACACCCACTGGATACAGGTAAAGTTTGAGCTGATTTAGATGGTATCAGTGTGTAAATTTCTCTGGCATTTAGAGATGGTTTTTTTCCCTTCTTTCTGAGACCAAATCAGAAAGCACAAGAATAAGTTCAAAAGGAAGAAAACCTGCATATCGAATGTTGAAGCAAAGCATGACTAATACATTGGAGAAATCATTCAACAGCATTTCATCCTGGTAAAAATATTACTTCTGAAGTTATGCCAAGGTTAATGTCAGGTTAGGTTATCCGCAATGTAAGTGCAGGAGAGAGTGAGAGTGAGAGAGAGAGAATACACACTAACATTAGAGAGACACTCAAGCATCTAACCATAGAGAAGGTTTTCTTTACGGCAAACTGAGTTCAGGTTGTCTTGGGTAGTTGTGTGCCATCCTCTTAGCTTCTCTTAGCACTCTTTATTGAGTTAGCTATTGTTCTCTCTCCAACTCGCTAGGTTTTCAGTACATTTCCTGTTCAGCATTGGGATAGCAGTGTTCACGGAAAATTGCTTTGCCTAGATAATCTGAGCCAGTTCCCTCGCTGGTTTTTTTTCCCTTCCCTTTATAAAAAAATAATAATAATTTAGAGACAAGGAACAAAGTGCTTACAGGGCAAGAATCTACTCCAGAAGACTCCAAACCATTCGCTGACATTTTATCGTTTCATCCCGACTTCAATTTCATAACCCCTGCTCAAAACTGGGGGGTTACACAGAGGTGTGGACTTGAAAAGACATTTAGAGTCTTTCGTTTGAAAATTTCAAAAACATGACCCAAATACTCAAGTTCTTTCCAAATCCATATGGAGAACCAATACACTGTGCTCTAAAAAGAATGTGGGGGATTGGAGCCGAGAACAATTCAATAGCCATTTGAGAAGGTAGCAAAGACTGAAATCAGAATTTCCACAGGAGCTTATGAATTGAACAAAATCCTTGAGCATTCTATTAATTCTTTCTCTAGCCTCCAGACAGGATGCTATCTATTGCACATGGTATGCCTGACTGGTGGTGTTTAAACAAAATGACCTTAGTGACAACTGGCATGTATTCACTACTCTAAATGCTTTACCTGCATCAATTCATTAATACCCCACAACAAACCTATGACTTAGCAACCTTCATTATTCCAATTTTCCAGTGAGGAAACTGAGTCTCAGAGATATTTAGTAACTTGCTCAAGGTTAAACTGCTTGGGAAGAGCAAAGCCAAGATGTGAATGCAAATGTTGTGGGTCAAGAGTTCTGGTGGCTCAGTGGTTAAGACATTTGGCTGCAAACCCAAAGGAGGGTGGTTCAAATCCACCACTTGCTTTCATTGGAAAAGGACAGAGCAGTCAGCTTCCACAAAGGTGGACTGTCTTGGAAGCCCTTTGCATTTCAGCATGCCCTGCAGGGACACTCTTAGTTAGAATTCATTCAACAGCGTGTGTTTAAATTCGGGGGCCATTGTAGATCAAGAGAATCTCACCGTAGAAACAACTTGTGTAATGGGAAAAGGGCCCCTTTGTGTCCCTGGAAAACCCTCCACAAGTTGAATCATAGAGAAAATAATCAAGTACATTTAACATAAACCTAAAACTACCTCTTATTTCTCTTGGGTGGGGATCAAATTCCTCTCTCATCTTTCTGATGAGGTCCCTGAGAAGTTTGACACAAGCATACCCAGGACACAGAATCCCCTTCCCGATGATCCTGAGGTCTAAATTAGGGAAAGGACCAGCGCCTTCACGGCCACTGCCCTGTGGATCCACAAACCTGGTCCAGAGAGAAAAACCCAAAACCACAAAGATGGGGAAAAAAGTTGAGCTTGGTCTTCCTCCAACCAAGATTCCATCTCACTACTCACTAGTATGACAGCTCCACCGTATGACCGGTAAAGGCCATTTAGAACTTGTCAAATACTGGAAAAGTTGCCGCAGAGTTCAAAATAAGGAGGAGGTCATCAACAGGACCAAGAACACCCAGCCTGAGCTCCATCACTCACGGCCTGTGGTCAATGGCATTCAGGTCTGGTCTTAACTGCACGTGCGTCAACATAGTAGTTTCTTTGATCAGTTCAATGATTCCGCATGCCCGGACCAGGCTGAAGGAAACCTGGTGGCAGAGGGGTTAAGGACTCAGCTGCTTAACTAAAAGATCATTGGTTCAACACCCCGCTCCCCCCCCCACTCCCCCAGCAGCTTTGTGACGCTGCTTGCATAAAAAGTTACAGCTTTGAAAACCCTATGGGACAGTTCTCTGTGATTGGGGACACCAGGAGTCAAAACAGGTAGGACAGATTGAGTAAAAGGTGGTGAAGATACAATGCCTCTTGTGGAAAAGTCTGAGTGTATGCCTCTCTGGACCTGGTGAAGTGGTTACACGTTGGGTTGCTAGCCACAAGATCAGCCGTTCAAAACCACCAGCCAGTTCCACAGGGGAAAGGCGAGGCTTTCTACTCCCGTAAAGAGCTACAGTTTCAGAAATTCACAGAGGCAATCCAATTATCCTGTCCAGAGAGTTACTTAGCGTCAGCATAGACTTGGTGGCAATGAATTTGCTTTTCTGAGCGCCTGATTTCCTTCCTGTTGAGAACAATAGCTACCTCTCACCTCTTACCCGGAGTTCAGGGATACGAAAAATGTGGGAAGGAAAGTTTCTTCAAAGACATGATCTTTAGAAGAGCAAACTTCCGGGCCACAGTCCACAGCACCCGCTCCGGCAGGCTCCCTCACCAAGCAGCGGGCCAAGACACAGACTCAGCAGGAGCGCCGGTGGCTCCAGCTAATGGCCCGGCTTAATGCCTCTCTTCCCTGAGCAGTTTTAAACTTTGTTTCTGGAGTCAACCCAAGCTCGGCAGAATTTCCAGATCTGTGGAAATGCAGCATGCAAGCAGCCCGTTTCCTGACAATGCTGCAAAGCTTCAGCGAACACATTGTGTTATTTCCACATTTATGAGTCAAGCTGACTTCTGACCAGGCTGCCCCCCACCAGGGACAGCAGCAGGCCCGAGTACAGGAAGAGAACGGGGCTAAACAAAGGAAAGAACATTTGCCGAAAAGTCAATAAAAATAAATGTTCCAATGGCTGCCGAGACAGAAACACTGATATCCAAGAGGTCTCCAAAAGGACTGAAGTGTGAAGGCCATTTTCGGAGGACCATTCAAGGACTCTTTCCCATGGCAGCACCGGTCCTTGTGACAAAGAATGCCAGGTTTAGGAAATACGGTTCAAGCTAATCACACATTCTCTAAAGGATCCCTATCTTTCAGAAAGCAGCCTAAGGAATCAGGCAGAGGGACTCCATGGTTTGTCATCACTCATGAAAATGTTTGAGCATGTAATGCGTGCTCAGCGTTGAGCTAGGCTCTGCCGACAGCACAATTAGAAACACATCCATTGATCAAATTCTTCTTGGAATGACTAATACGAGGAGACTTCAGAAGGTTGGTGGGAGAGATGGAATGAAAATATAATGTAATCTTTCCACCAACATTGTACAGACCAGACATATTCTTAGCTACCAGAAAGGACCCCTCAGACATTTCTCTTTCTTTGTCTAGTGTCCGAGAAAGAAAAGGGAAAGAGAGCAGGCGATGCTGACTGGTGGTGCTGAGCAATAAGCAGACACGGTTACGTCTACTGCCGTTCTTCCAGTTTTCTTGAGAAATCGTCCTCAGAGGTTGAGGTGCTTTGACATGAAAAGAAAATGTCTTTCATTTGACAAGATATTTTATAAGGGAGGAGCCTGTTCCATCCAGAAATTGTAACTACAATTATCCAATGGGAAGGAAAACAACATGAACTGAATGGGGCGGGGACATAAAGGAGAATGGCAGAGAGTGCTCAAGTTCTTCACCATAAACTTGGAACCTGGTGTGAGTTGTCGTGTGGAACTTTTCCTGTTGCCTTGACAATAAACTCTGCACATTCTTGTTTCAAGGCAGTATGAGCCAGCTACCTCTCCAGGAATGAATGAGAAATACCAGAGCAGAACCTTCGAGCCATCCCACCTCTTTCCCATCCCTGTGAAAAGAAGACCAGCAGGTAAGGAATGGGACACGTACAGGGGGTTAGCATCAGTGAACACAGGTATATTTTTCCCTAAGCCAAAAAGGAAAATCAAGTCAGTTCTGACTCATAGCAACCCCACAGGACTGCTCGTTGGGCTTTCAAAGACTCCTTCTCGTGGCAGACGACCTCCTTCACCCATGCAGCAGATAATAGGCTTGAACTACCAACCCTGCAGTTAGCACCCAATGTGTAACCCAGAACAACACCAGGGCTCATTAATCCTTCCCTGCTTCATTATAAAAGGTATGACGGCCTAATAAAATAAAGTACTCGTATGTCTGGACAATGCTTCTTCCTAGTAGGACAGGGAGGTGGTGTGCCATGAATTGCCTGAGCCAAGCGTTCATAAGGGGTAAACTTTGATAAACTGAAATCAGACCTCCCAAGTCAACGCAGAGAAGCTCTGTTGGCCTGTGGGCTACACTTTTAGCTGCTAAATACAAAGTCACCTGTTCGAAGCTGCTAGTCACTCAGAGAGAAGGGAGGTTGTCTGCTCCCAGAAAAATTTAGTCTTGGAAAACCAAAGAGGTCATTCTGATCTGTCCTAAAGGGTCACTGTGAATCCATATAGACTAGATAGCAGTGTGTGTGTGTGTGTGTGTGTGTGTGTGTGTGTGTGTGTGTGTATGTGTGTGTGTGTGTGTGTATGTGTGTGTGTGTGTGTAAGCTAAGGCAGAGAACTCTACAGTGGGAAGTGCCATACAGCATCTACTAAAGAGCCACCTACCACCCACAAGAGAAGAACTCAGGGATCGCAACAGCACAGAGAGCAAGTCAATGGCTGCCACAATCAACCCATCCTATTTTTGTCTCCCTGGTTCCCATTTCCACACATCCCCTCAGATGTGAAGCACAAAGAAGAAGACAAAGTAGGGTGCCTCGTTATTATTTTTTCCAAACAAGGTCATTTGAAAATGAAGGCAGTAGCTATCAATCACTACACCAGGACAACTGACATTAACGTAGACTATCCCTAGACGTGTGATCACCTTGGGTAGAAATGATTGTATAAAGATCAACTCTGCTCCTTTTTTATCCCCTCCCCTCCTTGCTATCGTGTCATTCACTCAATCATAGAGATGATTCGCCTATCCTGGGTGAGCCTGTTGGCATTTGTAGGTAGGCATTAAACAGCTAACATGAGGTTGGCAGTTCAAAGCCAGCATGTGTCCTATGGAGAAAAGAGGATGCTCTCTGCTCCTTGGGATCCACTCCATGGCAGTGGGGTTGGGTTGGTGTTCGTTTGGTTTGGTTTTTCTTTTAATTCTCCAAAAAGAAAGAAGAAAGTTTAAAACCAATTTTTAATGTTATCAATGGATAGAACTTAGCCACAACTGTTGAAATGAGCGTGTGCAGATGGCAAAGTGGCTGCAAGTGATAGGCTCTGTTCAAGACCATGTTCAGGGAGCTGCCAACTCACTAGGAAAGGGGATTTTCACATAGTTGAAGAACTGGAAATATTAAACACTTCTCAGTTTATATCAAGAAGCTAGAACTTCTGTAACGTAGTAACAAATGCAGAGCTATGCACAAACACTGTTACTGATCAAAAAGGCCAGTAAATGGAGTCTCACTAGAATATAAAATGTACATGGAGAAGGATAAAATGCCATTTAATTAGAAATAATCAGCAACACATGAAAATGTATTTCCTCAAAACCGAACAAGACATAAACACATAAAACATGTACTGTAAATGTATGATCCAGCAAATAAGGTTCAAAATCGGGCCTTCTCTGCTTCTCGCTGGGGGTGGAGAGGCCTTGAGCTTAGCTCCTCTGAGCTTCTGTCTCCCTGTCTGTAAATGAGAACCATATATTTTCCGCAGTAAATTGTGAAGTCATATAAAAGCACCAGGACAACAAAGGCTCCTTGTGTCCAACAAAGGCTAGTCTTTGCCTTCCCTCCCCTCAGCTTTGCCATAATGATATCCCAGAGTTCTTTGGGAGCAAGAATGAGATAATGTGCACAAAAGCATCTATCATGGTGCCTAGCACAATAAATATCAATTCCCTTCCCACTGACCCAGATTGATACCCTACTGTACAGGTCAGGTCCTTAAAATGCCCAAACTCTGAGCCATTTCATGTCCAGTCTGTCTCCCTACAGGGTCTAAAAAAGGTTGATGCAACTCATCGTGAGTATGGGTCTGTATGCGTGTGTGTGTGTGTGTGTGTTTGAGACTGCTGAAGGAAAAAGGCACAGGTCTTCAGAAAGTACTCCTCCCCAATGCTTTCACCCTTCCTCCAATCCAGAAAAGAAAACAGATACAAGGGATTTAGGTGTATGGGTGTTTGCTCAAGCAAACTGAAATTAATATATGCTCTCTTCTTCCAACAAAATTCTAGGCATAAGCAAAATAGGGTTAAAATAAGATATAAGTTGAATATATAAAGGGATCACTAAGCTAAAGCAAAACTTAAGTTAGCACACTGTATAGAGAAGAGGTAAGAGACATCTATATTAGACGGTGAAGATAGAAGCTATAGGCTAATAATGAATGACAGCGTGTGAAGTCTTCACTTGAATCCTCAGTAGAAGATATTTAATAGTGAGCGGTAGTCTTTCATTTAGTATTCTAATAACATATATTAAAAGTAACTATTATATGCCAGACACTATACCAGTTGCTTCACACACTTCAGACAATACATATGAGATGGTTAAAAATCATGACAAAACTTAACAGATAGTGGAATTTTTCTATGAATGTTTGAAGCCCCCTCAAAGATGACACTGCAGGGCACAAAAGAGGGAAGACAGATTCATTTAGGATGGTGCCTAAGTGAAAAGACCATCCATCAGTTAGAATATTCAAAGGTAGCAATGCTGGATCAATTTTGTGAGAAAACAACACTTGTCCAATTCACACACCTATTCGTATTTTAATAAGGTCAAGGATCATAGTAAAGGTATGGAAATCTAAACATTTGATGACCAAAACTGTTGTCATTGTTGTTCGATACCATCAAGTCATATCCAATCCAAAGAGAGCTTCTGAGCAATAGAACAAAACATTGCCCGGTCCTGCACCATCCTGTAACCGTTCCAAGGCTTGAGCCCATTGCTGAGCCACTGTGTCCATCCTTATCCTTCAGGGCCTTCTTCTTTTGCTGCCCCTACTTTGTCAAACATGATGCCCTTCTCCAAACATCAATTCTCTCCCGACATGTCCAAAGTATGTAATAGTAGGTATTGGTCATACTTTGTTCAAAACAATTGGTTTGTCCTTTTAGTGGCATATAGTGCTTTCAATATTCTACTTAAGTAACATAATTTAAATCAATTAATCTTCAATCTTCCTTATCTAATGTCCAACTTTCACATGTATAAGAAGCAAATGAAAATGCCATGGCTTGAGTCAGGTACACCTTTGTCCTCCAAGTAGCATCCTTGTTTTAAAGGACTCTGAAAGGATCTAATGCAACACGTCTTTTGGTCTCTTGACTGCTGCTCCCATGAGTATTGACATTGGATCCAAGCAAGACAGAGTCCTTGACCACTTCCACCTTTCCCCAATTTATCATGATGTCACCTATTGGTCCAATTGTGAGGATTTAGGTCTTTTTGACATTGAACCGTAATCCGTACTGAAAACTCGAGGCCTTGATCTTCATCAGCAAGTGCTTCATTTCCTCCTCACTTTCAGCCAGCAGAGTTGTGTCATCTCCATATCACAGGTTGTTAATAAGTCTTCATCCAATCCTGATGTCACATTCTTCTTCATTTTAGACAGCTTCTCTGATTATTTGCTCAGCAAACAGATTGAAATAGTATGATGAGAGGATACAACCCTGACACACACCTTTTCTGACTTTAAGTCATACAATATTCCCTTCTTCTTGTCTCATAACTGCCTCTTGATCCATCCACGTAAAGTGTCCTGGGATTTACATTCTTCCAAAAGTTATCCATAATTTATTATGAACCACACAGGCAAATACCTTGGCATAGTCATAGAACACAAGTAAACGCCATTCTGGTCTTCTCTGAGTTCACTCAAGATCCACATGATATCAGCAATGATATCCGTTATTCCTTGTCTTCTTCTGAATCCAGAAGAATGCAGCAACTGCCTGCTGCAGCTGTTGATGGATATCTTCTGCAAGATTTTACTTGCATACGATACCAATGACATTGTCCTATAGCTTGAGCATTGTGTTGGGTCACCTTTTTTTGGACTGGATACAATATGGATCTTCTCCAGTCAGTTGGCCAGGTAGCGATCTCCCAACCTTCCTGGCATAGACAAGTGAGAGCTTCCAATGCTTCATCAGCTTATTGAAACATTTCAATTAGTATCCTATCAATTCCTGGGACCTTGATTTTGGCCAATGCTTTCAAGTGCAGCTAGAACTTTTTCCTTTAGCACCATTGGTTCTTGTTTAGATACCACTTCCTGAAATGTTAGCATGTTAACTACTTCTTTTTGGGATAGTGACTACCGCTTTGTATTCTTTCCATCTTTTTTGGATGCTTCCTGCATTTTGCCCATAGAATCTTCCAATATTGCAACTTGAGACTAGAATTTTTTTCCATGGATTCTTTCAGGTAAAGATATGCTGAGCCTACTTTTCCTTTGGAGTTTTTTTTTTTAATTCTAGGTCTTTGTGCATTTCGTTATAATGTTTGGATTTGTCGTCTGGAGCTGCCCTTTGAACTTTTCTATTCAGTTCTTTGACTTTGTCATTTCTTCCATTTGCTTTAACTTTGATAGAGAAAAAGTTTCAGGCTCTTCTCACATACACTTGATATTTCCTTTCTTTACTCTTTTTAATGACCTTTGGCTTTCTTCATGAATGATGTCCTCAATGTCCTCCTCCAGCTGCTCAGAGCATCTGTCATTAGTTTCCAGTATATCAATTCTGTCAGGAGATGCTCTAGAAATTCATGTGGGAATAGACTCAAGCTCATATTTTGGCTCTAAGAGACTTGTTTCATTTTCTTCAGAATTTTCCCTGAACTTACAAATGAGCAATTAGTGGTCTGTTCCATAGTCAACCCCTGGCCTGGTTTTCACTGCTGATAATGAGCTTCTCCATTCTCTCTTTCCATAGATATAGTCCATTTGATTTCTGTGTATTCCATCTGGAAAAGTCCATGTGTACAGTCACTTTGCTGGTTGTTGAAAAAAATATTTGCTATGAACAAGTTGTTGGTTTTGCAAAAGTCTATCACGTGCTTTCTAATTTCGTTTCTATCAACAAGTTCATATTTTCCAACTACTGTTCCTTTCACTTTACTTCCAACTTTGGCATTCCAATCACCATTAATTAGCAATACATCTTGACTGCCTGCTTGATCAACTTCATATTGAAAAAGGTGGCATAATTCTTCAATTTCTTCATCACTAGTTTTTGTGGTCAGTGTATAAATTTGAATACCTGTTCTCATTAAATTTCCTTGAAGGTAGATAAATATGATCCCAGCACAGACAGCATTGCATGCATGATTGATTTTGCATTGTCTTTTCTGTGACAATGAATGCCGTGTCATTCCTCTTGATTGTGTTGTTCCTGGTATAGCAAATCATATGATTTCCTGACTCCAACGTGCCCGTAACAGTCTATTTCAGCTTGCTACTGCCTATGATATCCATCTTTAGGTATTCCATTTCATTTTTGAGTTTTTCCAATTTTACTCGTTGCAGACTTTGCACATTCCAAGTTCTGATTGTTAGCAGATTTTTACATCTGTTTCTCTCTGCCTTGAGTTGTGCCCCATCAGGAAATGAAGATCCTAAAGGCTCCACCGCCACCAGCTTTCCGCAGCTCACATCCTCATGGCTGACTCCCCTCTGAGAAGTCAGTTCCTCCTCATTCACACTCTAAGTGTTCTCCGACCAGAGCGGCCAATCTCCAACAATGGTCTGCTTCCATTCGTTAGGTCTTCTGGATCTGACCGTATTTGGCAGCTATGCATAAGGTTTTCAGTGACTCCTGCCTCTGAAGTATGGAGCTGAATCTTCATGTTCCATTCTTGGACTGAAAGCGCCCCTGAACCTGTTCACTGCGGGTGACCCTGCTGGCATTTGAAATATCAATGACATAGCTTTCAGCGACACAGCAACACACAAACCACCACAGTGTGACAAAATAACAGACCCAAATTAGATTATATTACTTACTCTGTGTGTGTTTGTAGATCTATAATGGGGCAAAGGAAGAGTAATAGATTATACGATGCTATAAGAAATCCCACTTGGGCCTTCATTAATTCTCATTCAGATGTGGCATCAACCCACCAATGGGATTCAAAACTGTAGTGGAGGCTGTTTTGGTGAGCAAAACTAAAATCGAATGTTTCTGCTGACGTTTAGCAGGCAAAGGTCAAGAAAGTAAAAAACACATGTACTGGAGGAAATTAAAGGGAAGATGAACCATGGGTTTACCAGACACCTTCCTGTGGCCCTTAAAGATGCATGCTACTGCAATCTGTAAAACAGTCTAAGAATGTCCTCATCAAAATATCAATGGCTTCTGTGTTCATACAATTTTCAACTTTAATCTGTACCAATCACCAAACTTCTTTCAATCAGGTTTGGACCAGACATGTTACCCAAATTGGTAGTGCAATGGACTGAGAAAGGGTTTTGTAGACCATTTAAATATTGTTTAAAATATTTGAGGACTGTCATCTATCCTCACCATCATTTTATAAAATGAGGACGAGTAAAACCTCGATCAAGTAGAAAGAATTTAATCTGAAACTCAAGGGTTGTCTCTGTCAAAGGCAGTTCTCTTTATGACTAGCTCACTGAGCAGTTTCCGTTTTACTGACTCTGCTACAAAGCACTGACAGCCTCATTGTGGTCCACAGGCAGTCTTTGGTGACCGCTGACCTAAACATCTTCTGTGATTTGATTTTGGGAAGGCCAGTTCTTGAAGAAAAGGGAAAAAAGTCAAAGATTAATTTAAGATTCGGGGAAACAAAAAGGTCTAAAATCAGTGACCCTGTGCAATAAACAGAGTTCTATGGGAGAATGAGAAAAATACGCACTTCTGAGGGATGAAGGTACCTGAGGTTACCTGGAGCTTACCTCAGCCGTTTAATCGGGTTATTAGATTCAGAGAGCTATCTTCTGGAAGGTTCACACCTGAGAAGACCTGTTTCCTTCTGCATTTTGTCAAATGCTTAAAGGCTTCTCTGTGACTCAGTCTTTTGTGATTTCTGATGGTCTTTCCTTCTCTCTCTCTTAGTCCCTCTGTTCCTCCCTCCTCCCCTCAACATAATAGCAACAGTTTCTTGGCCATTTTGTAGTACCTTCTGGCTTACCGGCAACCCTCACACAACTAACTCTGTAGCTTACTAAAAACCATCGGTCAAAACTACTAGCAGGAGATGTAGAATATTCTAGCGCAGAATGGAAATCTCGTGATTTTAGATTAAATAGGTTTGGCCTGATTTTGAATTTTGGTTACCGATGGTCCTGGATATCATTCTTTCATCGCTTGGAGCCTCTGTTTCTTTATCTGGGAGATGAGGTTACCATTACCTGACTCACTGGGATACAGGTGAAATGAAGGCATATACATCTCACAGAAAGTGTATTCAAGAGATGTTACTTGCCTCAGACTCCTTTGTCATTTGCTACTAGATTGTTCACAATTATTCAACCATTTGCCCATTTTATAGGTCTTTCCTAGTCTATTTTAAAAGGCTTCATGTCTTATCTTTCTAGGCTATCTATGACTAGAAAAAAAGGCAGACTACTGTTCAAATTTTCCATTTTCAACAATGGATGATTCTACAGGCAAAATATTGACTGAAACAGGAATCATCGAAGGGGAACCAAGCAATGAAGCATCCAAAGAATGCCAAAAATTGGCTTTGGGGCCAGGGAGTGGCACCCATCAGATTCGACCAGAAAACACTCCTAAAGGTCAACAAACAACCTATAGGTTTCTCTTCTTTTTTTTTAAATAATTTTATTGGGGGCTCATACAACTCATCACAATCCATACATACAGGAATTGTATAAAGCACATCTGTACATTCGTTACCCTCATAATTTTCAAAACATTTGCTCTCCACTTAAGCCCCTGGTATCAGCTCCTCATTTTCCCCCTCACTCCCTCTTGCCCCCTCCCTCATGAACCCTTGATAATTTATGAATTATTATTTTGTCATATCTTATACTGTGCAATATCTCCCTTTACCCACTTTTCTGTTGTGTCCATCCCCCAGGGAGGAGGTTATATGTAGATCCTTGTAATCGGTTGCCCCTTTCCAACCTACCTTCCCTCTATCCTCCCAGTATCGCCACTCTCACCACTGGTCCTGAAGGGATCATCTGTCCTGCATTCCCTGTGTTTCCAGTTCCTATCTGTATCAGTGTACATCCTCTGGTCTAGCCACATTTGTAAGGTAGAATTGGGATCATGACAGTGGGTGGGGAGAAAGCATTTTGGAACTAGAGGAAAGTTGTATGTTTCATCACTGCTGCATGGCACTCTGACTGGCTCTTCTCCTCCCCAAGACCCTTCTGTAAGGGGATATCCAATGGCCTGCAAATGGGCTTTGGGTCTCAACCCCACGCTCCCCTACTCATTCACAATTATATGATTTTTTTGTTCTGATGATGCCTGATACCTGATCCCTTCGACCCCTCGTGATGGCACAGGCTGGTGTGCTTCTTCCATGTGGCTTTGTTGCTTCTGAGCTAGATGGCCACTTAGGACCCCCATATGCTATATCTTTTGGTAACCGGGCACCATCAGCTTTCTTCACCACATTTGCTTATGCACCTGCTTTTTCTTCAGTGATCGTATCGGGAAGGTGAGCATCATAGAATGCCAGTTTAATAGAACAAATTATTCTTGCATTGAGGGAGTACTTGAGTGGAAGCCCAATGTCCATCTGCTACTTTAATACTAAACCTATAAATATATGCACGTAAATCTATTTCCTCATATATAAATATATTTACATATGTACATGCCTTTATTTAGACCTCTATAAACGCCCTTTGCCTCCTACCTCTTTCCTCTTTTTCCTTTTCCTTTCCTCTTGTCCCATTAGCATGCTCAGTCTTCATTTGGGTTTCAACAATTCCTCTTAGTTACATTACCCTTGATCACGCCCTACCAGGCCTCCTACACCCTCCTTACCACGGATTTGGATCACTTGTTCCCTTGTCCCTGGGTTTGTTAGCACCACTTCCTTTCCTCCCACTTCCACTCTCCTATGCTCCCCCGGAACTGTCGGTCCCGTTGTTTTCTCCTCCAGATTGTTCATCTAGCCTAATTTATTTAGACAGACCTGAGGAGATAATAACATGTATCAAAGCAAGACAGAGCAAAACCAAGCAACAAAAGAAAACAAAACAACAACAACAAAAAGTCAATGACAAAACAAATATATATATATATATTTATATATATAATATATATAATATATAATATAATATATATAATATATAATATATATATATATATATATATATTACAACAACAACCGAAAAAGAAAAGCTTGTAGTTGGTTCAAGGACTGTTTGTTGGCCTTTAGGAGTGTTTTCCTGTCAAGTCTGATGGGGTGCCAAGCCCTGACCCCAAAGTATATTTTTAGTATTCTCTGGGGACTCTATTGCTCTGCTCCCCTTGCTATTCTGTTGCATGCTCTTAGTGATTTTCCTCAGTGTGGTGGGATCAGATTGGGTGCAATTCCCACACTGTGTCTCCAGTGTTGTAGGAATGTCATGTCTCATAGTGGGGCAGCCATATGGTTTTCTCTGTGTATTGGCTGCTCTGAGAGGGAATATCATTGCCAAGGCTTGGTGGGCCAGGTTGTGCTCCACTCTCTCTTCCTCCCCCTTCATTTGCTCCCATGTGCTCTGATCAGACATGTCCCTCTCCCTGGGCTGCAGCTTCAGTTCTGTCCTCTGAAATAAATTCTTCTTAGGGGAGGGGAAGGTTTTTCTTTTGTTGTTTTTTTAGCTGCTGTTGTTCAGTTTTTTGTTTTGTTTTGTTGTTTAGCTCTGTCATGCTTTTGTCCTTATTATTGTCTCTGCATGTCTATCTAGATAAGATAGATGGGATAAACAATGCAGAGGAAATAACAATGGGACTGAGGGTTCTCAGGGTACATAAGAAAGGCGGAGGAAAGGAAGGGTGGTGGCAACAAACACAGGGACAAGGGAACAAGTGGTCTAAAATAAATTGTGAAGTGGGCACAGGATGCCTGGTGGGACTTAATCAAGGGCACTGTAGCCATGAAGAATTACTGAAAGCCAAATGAAGGCCGAACATGATTGTAGGACAAGAAGGAAGCAAAACAAAATAGAGAGAAAAAAAAACTAGGAGGCAAAGGACATTTATAGAGGTCTAAATACAGCCATGTACATATGTAAATATGTGTATATGTAATAATAGGGAAATAGATCTATGAACATATATTTATATGTTAAGTATTAATGTAGCAGATGGACATTTGGCCTCTACTGAAGTACTCCCTAAATGCAAGAACACTTTGTTCTATTAACCTGGTATTCCATGATGTTCACCTTTCCTGACACGATCACTGAAGACACAATGGGTGCATAAGTAAATGTGGTAAAGAAAGCTAATGGTGCCCAGCTATCAAAAGATATAGCATATGGGGTGTTAAAGGCTTGAAGATAAACAAGTAGCCACCTAGCTGAGAAGCAACAAAGCCCACATGGAGGAAGCACACCAACTTGTATGATTATGAGGTGTCAGTGGGATTAGGTATCAGGGATAAAGGTATAAAGGATAAAGACCCAGAATGAAAAATCATATTGTAAATGAGGGGCAGACCCAAAGCCCATCTGTAGACAATAGGACATCCCCTTACAGAAGGATCACAAGGAAGAGATGAGCCAGCCAGAGTGCAGTATACCACAAGCACAACATACAACTTTATGCTTCCTCCCCCTTCTATCATTACCTCAATTCTACTTACAAATGTGGCTAGACTAGAAGATGTACACTGGTACAGATAAGAGCTGGAAGCACAGGGAATCCAGGACAGATAAACCCCTCCGGACCAATAATGAGAGTAGTGATACCAGGAGGTTAAGGAGAAGGAGGGGGTGGGGAGGAGAGAGAAAGGGGGAACCAATCACAATGATCTACATAAAACCCCCTCCTTGGAGGACAGACTACAGAAAAGTGGGCAAAGGAAGACAGTGGTCAGTGTAAGACATGAAAAAAATGGTAAGTTATCAAGAGTTCATGAGGGAGGGAGCGAGGTAGGGAGTGAGGAGAAGGAAAATGAGCTGATACCAAGGGCTCATATAGAAAGAAAATGTTTTGAAAATGATGATGGCAACATATGTACAAATGTGCCTGGCATAATGGTTGTATGTATGGATTATGATAAGAGCTGTACGTACCCCCAATAAAACGATCATAAATAAGTAAGTAGAAGATGGAAGGGCTATCCAGAATCACTGTACTAAAACAATCATTCAACATTCAACCATTTCAGGAGATCAAACATGTATCAAGAACCAATGGTGCCTAAGGAAGATGCCCAAACTGCAATGGAGGAATTAGCAATTTAAAAAAGGCTCCAAGAATTGACTTCAGAGTTGTTGCAACAAACAAATGTGATGCTGGAAGTATTGACTCATCTATACAACAATTTTCAGAGAATGACCTGGACAACTGACTCGAAGAGGCTCACACACATGCATATTTCAAAGAAAGGGGATCAATGGAATATGAAAATTACTGAATAAAATTATTAATCTGACATGTATGTAAAATTGTGTTGAAAATAATTCAAAACTGGTTGCAGCAGTATATAAAAAACTGCCAGAATCTATCCAGATTCAGAAAAGGATATGAAACAGGGATATCACTTCTGACTTTAGCTGGAGCTTGACTGAAAAAAGAGAGTACCAGAAAGATGTCTACATCTGTGTTATTAATTAGGCAAAATTATAGTCCTATTTTTATGGAGCTTAACAATTTATGGATAGCGTGACAAATCATAGGGATCCAGAACTACTTAATTTGGCTGATGCAGAACTCACACATAGACCAGGAGAGGCAGTCTCTCAAACAGAGCAAGAGGACACTGGGTACTTTCAAATCAGGATTCTATTCCATCTACGTAGTGAATAATCATCTGAGAAGATCGGAGGAAGACTGGCTGACAGCCTTCAACTTGCTGGTGATACAACCTTGCTAGTTGAAAGTAAAAAGAATCTGAAGCACTTATTGATGAATATCAGAGACTATAGCCTTTAATAGAGATTGCAATTCAACATGAAGAGAAGAAAAATTATAACTGGACCAATAAGGAACATGATATCAAATGTAAAAAGATTAACACTGAAAATTTTTTGTATACTTTACATATACAATCAACTCCTATGAAAGCAAAGGACTCATTGCATTGGTTAACTCTGCTGCGAAAACCTGTTAAAAGTATATAAAAGCAACAATGTCACTGTGAGG
Organism: Tenrec ecaudatus; assembly: GCF_050624435.1. Taxonomy (NCBI): domain Eukaryota; kingdom Metazoa; phylum Chordata; class Mammalia; order Afrosoricida; family Tenrecidae; genus Tenrec; species Tenrec ecaudatus. Next base: position 14,581,558 of record NC_134539.1, read on the forward strand.
ACCATGGTGCGCCTCACTCAAGCCCTGAAATTTTCAATTACTTCATGTGCATGTGAAAGCCCGACAGTAAATAAGGAAAACCAAAGAATGGATGTCTTTGAATTATGGTGTTGGCAAAAATATTAAACATACCATGGCCTGACAGAGAAATAAACATTTGTCTTGAAAAACTTACTAGCAGAATGCTCCTTAGAAATAAGGATAGTGAGACATTGTCTCACATATTTGGGACAGGCCAGGAGGAACCAGTTCACAGACAAGGTTTGCATGCTCAGTGAAGTAGAGAGAAGGTGGGGAAAGAGGAGGTCCCTCGAGAAGAAGATGGATTGAAACAGTGATTTTGAAGATGACGATGTAGAAAGACCGGTCAGTGTTTTGCTCTTCTCTGTAGGGTCACTACTATGAGTCAGAATCATCTTGATGGCACCTAGCAACCACTCTTCAGAGACGCAAGCAAAATTCACGGGTTTGCCTGGAGAGTTTTTAAGCACAGCTAATGATTCCCAGACCGTTTCTTGTCTCTCAGATTTTCTCAGGGAGAAAGGACCTCAGCTTCTCCTCAACATCCCAAGTGACTAATTTTTAAGAGCTCATCAACTTGGAAATGAGACTGATCCGAAGATGACTCATTATGACTTTGTCTGGATTGCTGAGCATTTATAGTATTGAATGGAAATTCTAGAAATCAACCACTAATTTACCATATTGCCAGCCATCTCTCGGTTGGTCCCACTGGGTCGGTTTGTGTCCTGGAGTCACACAATGGTTGGTGGCACTACAGTTAAGCATACGGCTACTAACTTAAAGATTGGTGGGGGATCCCGTGCAGTGATTTTGTAGGACAACGATCCGGTGATTTCCTTCCACAAAGGTTACAGGCCAGAAAACCCTATTACAGAAAACTTTGTTATGGTGACTTTTATGAGTCAGAATCATTTCAAAATTCACAAGAAAAGCAGCCACAGCATGATGCTGGAATTTATGTCACTGATATTTCAATGCTAGCAGCGTCGTCCATAATGGTTGATCATTAATATCAGTGAAGGTTCCAGTGAAGATTCTAGACTCTAAATAGGAGGAAAGGCCTATAATCTACGTCTGAAAAGTAGCCAGGAAACACTGTGGATTACAAGAGAAGACTGTCCAATGTAAAAGACAAGTGCTGTAGGTTGGCTTGACAGGGTGGATACAATAAAGGACGTGAACATCTCAATGGCTGTGATAGTTCATCTGGGTATACAAGAAGAGAGTCCCCATAAATCAGATCCAGTGTAACATCGCCTAACAACAACAACAATTCCACAAAACAAATTTGTTTTTTTCTGACTAAATTTCTCCTAATGAAAAGCAGCACATCAATACACAGTTCCTAAAGAGAGGCCGTGGATTTTGAAAACTAGCCAGGTATGAAGTTTGTGTTCCAGCCGTGCCATTAACTATTTGACTGTCAACATTGTTCAATGTTCTATGCCTCCACTTCTTCATCTACGTACAGAGTGTTTCTTGTATGGAGTCATTTTGAGGGGCCAAGTTTGGATTAGTGAAGTAGTGTTTTGACCACAGTCTGGCATATGATGACTGCCATCAATTATCATTATCATTAAGTAGTAGCATTTTAACAATTAGCGAGTAACAGTGAGCACCAACTCAGTGATAGGCACAGACCTATTGTTGTTAAGTGCCATTGAATCTCTTCTGACTCATAGAACCCTGGTGTACAATAAAACAAAGTACTGTGTCAATTTGTTTCACTGAGTGTTGTGGTAGTTACACAATTTCATATCAACTTGATAAAAGAATGAAGGGGTGGAGCTAGCCTGTCAGTCAGGTCACAGTCTGATGATTTTTCCTGTGGGCGTGGCCTTCTCAGGAGGATACTAAGAACTTCCTCTCTTCCTCCATGGAGATGGTTCTCTTTTGCTCTCTCCCCCTCTATTTCTCTCTCTCTCTCTCTCATTCACCCTCCTGTTGACAAGGCATGTGGCAGAGATCTGCAGACACAGCCCAATGGATCTGCAAGACTTTTCACCCACCAGCCTGCAATCTTCCTGCATTCGGCATCATCATGAGTGACAACATGAGTCTGAAGAGGAATTTATGGACTAGTATCAGACAGATGGGCTAATATCAGACTTATGGACTTGATCTGGACTAGACTGACATGTTTTCTCACTATACCATTGCTTTTTGATATAAAGCTTTCTCTTACAGATATTGAGTCTCTCTGGATTTGTGTCTCTAGTCAACCCGGTGTAACACAAGTGTCTTCCTTTTTCTATTACTGACATTCTGCTCTACCAGGCATGATGCCATTTTCCAGGGACTGAACTCTCCTAATAGCATGACCAAATACATGAGACAAACTATTGCCAGCCTCACTTCAATGGAGCATTCTGGACAGGCTTAAGGACTACAAAAGATTCAAAATTGGTTCATAAGCTCATCTTATAATTGAGAGTAAGGTAACTATTGAAGACCATTAGCTTATAAAACACCTTGCACAGGTAGGTGGCACAATTCTTATAAGCTAGGATGAAAAAGATCTAGTGAAAGTACAAGATTTGCATCCCTCAATGAGTCTTCCCTTCTGGAACTTGACCTGACCTGTATGCGTCCCTTGCCCAAGTTCTCATTTCATGTTACTGATCAAGTGCAGGACAGCATAGTGCCTCCACAATGGAGCGGTTTAAAACAACAAGCATTTCTATTTTCACAGTTTCAGTGAGTCAGGAATCTGGACACAACTTAGTTGACTGTCTCTGGCTCAGCGGCTCTCATGAGGTTGCAATTAAGCTGGAAGCAGGACAGCAGTCATCACAAGACTCGACTGAGACTGAAAAAATTCTCCTCTAAGCTCATTCACATGGCAGTTGCCTGGCTTCCGTTTCTTGCTCCATGGGCCTCTCCATGGATTTCCTGAATATTCTCACAATCTTCCGCTGAGAGAGGAGAGACACACAGGGCCCCAAACAGGAGTCACAAATCATTTTATAACATCTTGAAAATGATATCCCATCATTTCTGGTGTATTCTATTTCTTAGAATCTAATCAACAAATCTATAGGACACACCAGACAAGGGTATTTATACAGGAACATAAGATACCAGGGAGCATTTTTTGAAACCCATCCTAGTGACTGCCAACCACAGCACCCTCTTACACACTATGAACGTTAGGCTTTATGGTTAATCAAAGACATTAATTTTAATTATGAGAGTCCTATCTCTGTTCCCTATGGGAACTCTGTGCCATGTCTTGCATAGATTAGGCAGTAGGGCAGAGTCAGAGATGGGAAATAAAAGGAAATGGATATGGTCCCATTAAAAAGTAGCCATACTTGCTGATTCCCACCTTACACTGATCCTCCTAGTGAGAATACCGAGGCAAGGTTACCGTAGATAAAATTCAGTCCCAATCTTTTCACATTGATCTCTTAATATACAATATATTTCTGTGGACTAGCCCCCGACCCCACCACCATAGCACAGGAAGAATTAGCGGTGGGGATGGGGAGGTTACATTGTCTCAGTCTATCTGAATCCAGAAGGATTTTGTGGTGCATGGAACCCAACATTCTCACCACCTTCTAGTCTATCATGGAACCTTTCTAAATCTTAGTGACCTCATCTAAAAAATGGTGACATCACACGGCCAATTATTTCACAAATGTGTGGTAGGAATGAAAGTGTTTATTTCTGGGAAAGGGCTTACTGACCATGGAGTTGACCATGAAGTTGACTCCAGCGCTTGGTGCCCCAGAGTGTGTCGGAGTCAACCGAGCTCCGCAGGGGTCCATGGCTGCTTTGGGGGAGCAGCTTGTTAAGCAATTCTGAGGTCCTCGTGGCTGGATTTCAACTTCTAGCCATTTGATTAGCAGCTGGACACACGTCAGGCACTCTCAGAAGAAGAGGTTCTGGTTGTCTACTTCTTTGGGGGTACAGTGAGTGAACTCTTGACCTCTCTACATCTTTCAAGAGCTGTGTAAAAGCTTCCATTAGTCAATAGACCTTTTGAGAAAGCACGTCATTATGATTCAAAAGTGTAGCCTATCAACAGTGTTTTATTAGCCAGGGTAACCTGTTATGCTTTGGTCAAAAACAACCCCCAAATTTGGGCTGCTGAAAAAAACAGAGGATTCTCTCTCAACGATGTGTCTGCCGAGAGTTGGCCGCAGCTCTGCTCTGGTCAGCTTGCTTCTGTGGATCCAGGGTTAGGGCAGCCCACTTGGTCCATGGAGCAGAGAGGGGAGATGGAAAATGCTCTTAGCCTCTGGCGCGTATGGCACACAGAAGAAGCACGTCACTTCTTTGCTGCATTGTCCAAAGCAAGTCATGTGGCCAAGACCACCTTCAAGTGGGTAACGCCATCCCACATCCCCACTCCCCAAGAAAGCTGGGAGAACTCTCCGCATCAGGGGTCAGCCCTCGTCTCTTTCTCTGCATTGGGCAAAAATGGAGGGTTTGTCTTTCCTAGTAAAAGGAGACAATTAACCTATGGCAGAATTCTAATTCGAAGGCTCACCCTCTTATTTATAAATCACTTAAAAAATATTTCTATTCAATGAGTGATTGTACCATATCAGGGTTTTTGATGGATTTTTTATTATTATTTAAGAAAAGAAGAGAGCATGTTAAAAACTTTCATCATCATTACTTCCTGCAGTGGCTGTAACTCATACAGCCACAGAGAGAAGCCTGCGTGGTGCTGTGCGATGCACGGGTGTATGCATCTGTGCATGTGTGCCTGGGATACTGGGAAGTTGGAAGACGTGATTGGCTTAAGGTCAAGTTTAGTCAGTGCTTATAAATTTCTATCTGCAAGGTTAATGACTTCACCCCTTCTAATTTAGCAGCACTGAAACTTGTTATAAATTCTTTCGTTCGGTTCCATCTGGTTTAGATCGACCCTTCAAGTCACAGGCCTCACTCACGCCCTCCCTAAGCTTCCTCTCCCTTGAGTTTCTAGCCCCACAATCACCCGACAGAGAACTCAGTGGAGACACACTGGGGTCTGGCTGCTAGGCCCACTTCACTTCTTCCACTGACTCGCTGCATTGGTTTGGGAAAGATGCTGCACTTCTCCAGGTCTTGTTCTAAAATTTGGGAGTGGGCTGGGGGAATTTCTGTTAGCTAGAACAACTTACGGTTCTCCTAAGTCATGCTGTGAAGCCAGACAGCCAACATTTCTGTTTCGTCCTCTTTTCTGAATTTGTCAGCAACTGGAGGAACTACCTGAGAAAAAGCAAAGCCTCCCCCCTAACACACACAGAATGCCTTCAAAGATCACTCACATCCCAGCATACCCCAAGGTGTGATTTCCCCAGACCCCTCCTTGGATGTTTTGGGGTACAGAACCTCAGCAGCAAAGTTCAATTTGCACGTATTGTACATTTAATACCCCTTTCCCCTTGGTTTTATTTAAAAGGGCTTACACAGGTTACACAAGTTAAATTCCATTCCCCTGATTACACCAAGACTTAGAGGAGTTTGACTGTGGTGGCAATGGTGCTGTTTTTAACACAGGCTAGAAAAGTCACTAATTGCTGTTTATTTTTTGTTTAGCCTTCTTGACTTCTTTGGAGCCACATGTGTCTTGGTCACTAGACTCCAATGACCTTGGAGCACCAGTGTAGGGGAAGAAGTCATATTCATTGGTAGGGCTTTGTTGATATGAAACCACCGAATAAATGGTATTCATAGAAGAAAAATGTTTCCCAGGTGCCCAACTATAAACAGCTTCCTAAAAAGGACCTTCACATCCAAGTTAATGTTTTGCTTGGAAGTATCTTCAACCCCTTAAAACATTGTTGTTACCTACATTTTCTGAGCTCCAATAAATGGCTTGGGAAGGCTACAGATTCTGGGGCCCAGCACACTTTGAGTCAAACTATGCATTTTGTGTTTAGATCAATAATCAATTTTGTGTTAAGTTTGATGAAAAGTGAAAGGTCTGTTTCTAGATTCTTTTTCTTTTCTTTTTACCATAATTTGCGAAACCAATCAAGTTTAGTTTGAATCAAGCGTGGCTTCTTTTTAATCATGGAAAATTCGGTTTTTTGTTTGTGCTTTCAATCGTTTTATTGGGGGCTCATACAACTCTTTTCAGAATCCATACATGCTTCCATTGAATGTATGTCAAGCACATTTATACATCTGTTGCCCTCGTCATTCTCCAAACATTTTCTTTCTACTTAAGCCCTTAGTTTTAAATAAAAATTCTCATTTTAATTTTGAACCTTTGATTTAGTTCCTCATCTATGAAATGTGGCTGTTTGCATTAGTGGACAATGGAGAGTGGAATTATGAGAAATTGGCAAGGTATTGTCTATGAATTTTCTTGTATGTTAAGATATACTCCATGGTTAAAAGGTAAGGAAGTTGCTTAATCTACCCAACAGAAAGAGGGGGCCACTGACAGCATTGTTTCCTTCCTCTCCAGGGCCACCTTACATCTGTGGTCTTGTGGTAAAATGGCTGGTTCAATTAGAGACCAAAATTAGACACCAAGCAACCACAAGAGGAAAAGGGCTGGCCAACAACCATGTGACAACTCTCAGCCCTGACCCAGGTTTGCCAGCAAAGGACCTCACTGGAGTCCAGGCTTGGCTGCACATCTGGTCTCCAGCCTGTGCCGCTCTGAATACCGGGCTGGCTCACACCCATACCTGGAAACCTTCACGTGCATCGAACTGCGACTTTTCAACAAATCCCGTGCAAAAGAAAGCTAGGTAACCGGTTACGTCATGAAGGACCGTAACTCAAGTCATCTTGAAGCATCAGCCACAGTGCTGCTGCCATGAGACACCACAAGAGAAAATATGCAAGTGTTTTTCATCAGGACCACTGATACGAGCTTCCCTGACGTTGAGCTATGAGCTTCATTGTTATTTTAAAGAAAAACTATTGTCAAACACATGAATTTTGAGACATCTGTTTTCATTCTGAATTCCTTTTTCCCAAAGATGTGTCATCAGAAAGCGTTACCCTTGAAGACCCAGGAATTTGAAAAACTTCACCAGTGCATACACAAAGACCAAACAAGTTATCAAGACTGTGGGATTGGAACTTCAAAAGAAGAGAGGGTCTGTTGGATTGTTTTCCTTCTATTCAAAATTCAGTGGTAGGAGAATTAATTCAAAGACTCACCACCAATTTGAACCACTATATCTATCATTATTGCTGCTGGGTAGTCTGAGTCGGGAGCTCTGGTGGCTTAGTGATTACACGTTGGGCTGCTAACCACAAGGTCAGGATTCGAAACCACCACGCGCTGCATCGGAGAAAGATGAAACTTTCTACTTCTGTGAAGAATTACAGTCTCGGAAGCCCACAGAGGCAGTTCTACCCTGTCCTAGAGAGTCACCCTAAGTGGGAACTGGTTCAAAGGCAATGAGTTTGGTGTTTGGGAAGTCTGACTAGTTGACCGTGATGCTCATAATCCACACCCTCAGCCCCAAAAGAGTGACACTGAATTAGAGGAATGTGAGCTTTGTGGGACAGTTCATAGGGGAAATGGAATTAAAGTATCAAGAGATTTTTCCATAAACTTTTTGAAGCCCTCTGATACATCAAAACCCTGGATTCCAGAATTCTAGCCCCATACAAGCAATGACACTCAGTTAAGTCTCTAATTCTTGCTTTCTAAAAAAAACCCAAAAAAACAGAATGTGATATTATGCTTTTATTAAAACAGTCTTTTTTAGCTAGTCTGTTTATATGAGCTAAAAAAATTGCTTTGGTGAATTGTGTTACAATTACTGAAACTTCAGGAAGGAAAGCATTCAGTCCCCTTATTTTATGACCATGTCACTTGAAATATTGCTGTTAGTGTCTGATTTATCAACAATCTGCTAGAGGGATGATATTCCTCTTCTGTATTTGTAGGAGAGTAGGAGGAAGACATGAGCCTTTATTATGTGGCCAGAGACTGATTTATATTGCTTCTCATTGCAGTCAAATACTCTTGAGCAAGAATAGGGGAAAGGGTAATTGTGGCAGGACAACCTCGCTGTAAAACAGAATGTGTTCTCTTTACACAGTTTCTCAATGTGAAGTTCAGTGAGCTATTTAATACTGTGACTGGATTTCCAGTTCAGCTGAAATTACCATTCCTGCATGATTACAAAAGATACTTTCTGCGTATCTCAAACCACAAAACAAGGGCATATGGGAAAGGGGGGGGCTCCAGCAGGGGGCTGCATGGTGCATGTGACAACCCTGCCTTTTTACTCCTTTGTCATAACTGGGCAAATGTGCTGGCAGAAGACCTCTTTACAGACTTAAAAAGAGGAGGTGTCGTTCTGATGACGAAGGTGCACCAAGCCCAGGAGCCAACGGGACAATTATAAAGAAAGACCGAAGAATTGATCCACTGCAGTTGGATTGTTGCCAACGAATATTGACTGTCCTGTCAACTTCCCAAACAATGAACCAGTCTTGGAGAAAAAGGCAATCAGAATGTTCCTTAGACGTGAAGATAAAAAGACTTGAAGTTGTTTATTTCAGGCACATCATCGGGAAAGACCAGTCATTAGAAAGGGACGTGGGGTTTGGAAAGTAGGGGGTGAGCCAAAATGAGGAAAACCTTCCAATGCGATGGCTTGACACAATGATTCCACCAATGGGCTCTAGCTTACCAGCAATCTTGATGATGGCATGGGCCAAGGCGATCTTCTTTCTGTTGTACAGAAGGTCGCTAAGAGTTGGAGCCCATTCATAACCAACAACAGCAGCAAAGAAGCCCAATCGGCACCACCACAATGACTACCCGCACCCATGCTTTTCATTCAAACATGCTTTTCATTCAAACGCCTGAATTCAAAAGATGATCTAAAAGCCAGCTTGAGTCTCTTGCTGATTCTGCACCTCTGATAAGTGTGTTTTAGGCTCAAAACTCCATGATTAGGTGTAGGTTTACCCCCTTATATGTTCAGCAGCTGAGGTTCAGCAGCTCAGTGCACTTAATACAAGTCTGATGGGTCAAGGTTCTGTCATTTGATATCACGACAGGGATAAGAGAAGGCTATTTTAAGAATATGGTTTTGGGTGATCTCTGCAAACTTTAGGAGTAGTCAGAGAAGAGAACATAAAACTTACTCTATACATGTAATTAAAATACAGGGTAACCAAATTCATGTGTAAGTAATAGGAGAGCAGAGTGGAGCCAGGGGATCATAATAAGCATCCTGGTTGATGTGAAAAGCAATTTGTGGTGGGGCTTTCAAATTCCTACTTTAGTGGACAGATTTGGAAAGCTCACGTATAGGCTTCCTGGCTGGAGAGTTGACTTTCAGAGCCCTTTCATTTCAAAGAAACCCTCCAAAAATAGCAGTGGGGTTGGGTTGGGTTTTATTCTTCAGGGGGAAAAAAATCGCAGTTTTATAAATGAAACACTGTTTGTTGGGAGACAACAGCTAAATTCAATGGCCACCAGGACCCCTCATCTGTCCGTACAGGGCGGGCTGTGGGAAGTAACAGGCCTGAGACGCCAGAGTCAGTGCTGGTGTCCCATACATCCAGCAGGCGGTCAAATTCCAAGGCACATTCTAAATGTGCATTTGTGAAATGGAGACAATGGAATGGGGGGGCACTTTACTAGAAAACAGATGTTACTAGCTATGCAGGAGCTTGCTGTTCCGTGGACCAAACATCTGGATGGTGGACTGCATTGTTCACTTTTCCCTGGGATAGTCTGGCGTCAGGAACACCCCAGTCTCCTTGTGCAGATGGGACAGTTTGGATCGTTGGGTTGTTAACTGTGCGATATGCTACTGCAAATTGGCGGGCCTCCTACGTGAGCAAGGCGTGGCGCCCCATAGAGGTGGTGGGCTGTTATTCCTAATAAGCTCCATAAAACAGACCCCAAACAGCCACAGGCCAGACTTATAAAGTGGAGGGACTGGGGGATAGATAGTACGATAAGCACAGACTCTGAAAGAACAAAAGATCCTCCACATGGCTTGGGGTCACATGTGTCATGTGAGAAACCCCAGTATGGCCTGTAACTCCCAGGACCCAGGCTTGTATATTCCAGGGGAGAAAAGAACCCCTTTGTTTCCACCTGAACCTATACAGAGGGTAGAATGTAGAGGACTGTGGGTTTCATCTTAGCTCATAGTCTTTCCTCTCGGGAGGAAAAGCGTCCGCAAAGGCAGAGCCCACTTCTTTACCAACGGTAGGCTGATCATACACCCTTGAAATAGAATACAAGGTCAAGATAAGCCCAATCGCTAGCTCTGCCTCAACCACTGTTATTGTTGCTAATGGCCACAATTTGATTCAAGGTGGTACTTGAATCACGGGAGACACCATGGACAACAGACTCAGATGGTTGTCACCCCCAATGTTTTTCACTGGGTGATGTTCAGACGTGGTCCATGAGACCTTTCTTCTAACCTGCCTTAGTCTGAAAGCTCTTCTGAAACCTACTCAGCATCGTAGCGACACACAGGTCTTCAGGTGGACATTGGGCAACTGCACAGGAGGGGCATTGGCTGGGAATTAAACCTGGGTCTCCTGCAAGAAAGGCAAGAATTCCACCACTAAATCACCACTACCTCGTATGAGAAGCGTGCGCGCACGTTTGTGTGTGTGTGTGTGTGTGTGTGTGTGTGTGTGTGTGTATTCTTACTCGCCTATCCAAAATTATTGTAGTAGAAACACCAAGGCCCATGGTACAATAGGTGGGTAGCTTTGATCAGGTAAGCCACTTACTGTTTCTAGGATGTGTGCTCCTCGACTCTAAAATGAGAGGTTTGGACCACCAGTTGCTCAGGTTTCCTTTTGATCCTAGCAGTCTCACCTTTTCCCATGATAGACAGCAAAATGAGAATACCAGCTTTTCTTTGTTCCTCCATGGAGAGACAGCCTGGTGGTGCAGTGGGTAATGCATTGGATTGGTAATCACCAGGTCAGCAGTTCAAATCCAACAAGTGCTTCAAGGGAGAATGATGAGACTTCCCACTCCCTTGAAGATTTGAAGTCTCAGAAATCCACGGGGCAGTTCTACTCAGACCTATAGTGTCTAGAGAGTAACTATGGGCCAGAATCAACTTGATGGCAGTGAATTTAGGTTTTGGTAAAAGTATAGTACTTAGATTCAAATAATCTTTTTTCCTTTTCTTTGACGTTTCAACTTCGATTCTCCAATTTGAGGGACTTAGAAAATAGTGACTGTCACACCTCTGCCAGAGTGAAGTTTTTCCTGTCCCTCATTTTCCCTACCCTAAAAGATACATTGCATTAAGTATATCTGCTACACAGCCCTTTTTAGAGCATTGAAAGACAGGGAGGTTACTTACGTTGAGGACTAAAGTGAGCCTGACCTAAGCCTTCGTATTTTCAATCGTCTCCTATGCATTTGAAAGTTGGACACTCATTCGAAGCGACAATAAGGAAGGCTGAAGAAGAATCTGTGCATGTGAACTGCAGTGCTGGAGAAGAGTGGTCTGCCAAACAGACACATCGATCTGTCTTGGAAGAAGTAGGTCCAGAGTGCTCCTTAGAGGCAAGGATGGTGAGACTTTGTCTTTTCAACTTTTGACATGTTGTCAAGAGAGAGCAGTCCCTGGAGAAGGACATCGTGCTTGGGAGACTAAAGGGGCAGCGAAAGGGAGGAAAGTGAGGGAGACCCTCAATTAGATAGGGTGACCCTGGCTCAGTGTGGGGATGCACCAGGCCCAGGGCGTGTTTTGTGCTGTTGTTCACACAGTCACTCTGGGTCGGGACTGGCTTGATGTCACCGAAAAGCAGCAAGGGATATGCAGCTAGGACAGCCGTGCTGGCTGAAAGCAAGAGGAGTCGAAGCAGTTGCTGACAATATCAAAGAATACAAATTTTGTATGGATTATATCTCACTGTAAAAAAAATCCAAACAGCTGGAGCAATAGACAACATCACGAGAAACGGAGAAAAGACGGAAGCTGTAAAGGATTTCACTTTACGTGAATCCACAATCAATGTGCGTGGAAGCAGCAGTAAAAATATCAAATGCCATATGGCATTGGGCACATCGGTTTTGCAAGACCTCTTTATTGTGTCGAAGAGCAAGACTGTCGCTTTGAGCACTACACCGACCACGGCCGACATAAGCCATAATGTTTTTAATCACCCGACACAAATGTGAAAGTTGGACAATGAATAAGGAAGAGTTGATGAATTTGAATCCTGGGGTTGGCCAAGAATATTGAAAACCCTTTGGATTTCCAGAAGGATAAACACATCTGTGTTGGAAGAAGTACAGCCAAGATGCTCCTTCGAAGTGAGGCTGGTGAGACTTTGTTTCGCATAGTTTGGACATGCTATCAGTAGAGACTGGTCCTTGGGGGGAAAAGTCACCATATTTGGTCAAGAAGAAGTAGTAGAGGTAGTTGTTGTTGCAGCTTGGTGCTACTGAGTTGGTTCTGTCCAAAAGCAAACGTGTGCACCACAGAATGAAACACCCCAAGTCCTGCTCCTACACCAGGGTCGGTACAGCCCCTGTATCAATCCATCTCATCAAGGACCATTCTCTTCTCACCTCGCTCCACTTCACCAAGCATGATGGTGAACAGCAGAAAGGCCCTTCCTGCGGGATATTGACCTAAGGGCTATAACTCACTTTGTCTATTGACTCAGCAGCAGCAGGTTTTGGTTTTTTGAAGGGGACAAACCCCTCAAAGCGCAGGATGAGCCAGGTGCTCTGGCTTCCCTGCCTGTTTTGAACTAGTCCCCCAAGGGAGCCTGAGTGGTACCATGAGGAAGTGCTCATTGCTGACCCAAGGGTTGGATGCCCTCTCTGCTGCTCTGTGGGGGTGGGGGGACGTCTCACTCCTCCTGGAAAGAGTCCAGCCGAGAAACCCCGATGGGGCAGTTCTCCTCTGCCATGCGTGGTCACTATGAGCTGACAACTGATCTGACAGCACTCAACACCAACCACCCTTTCCGACAGTGTAGCAGAGCGACTTCCTTCAGGTAGCGCGGACATTTCTGACTCTGCTGGTCATAAACTGCCGGCTGCTCATGTTTGTTGAACTCTGAGACTTGAATAACATTGTGCACTTTATCTTTACAGCCTCTTTATGTGAGCAGGCTGAGGGGTAGCAGAAAAGGGCAGCATTCTGTAGTCTGCTAAAAGCCTTGCCACTTGATTGCTTCATAATTTCGCCATTCATCTAATTTGGAGTGCACATTCCTGCAGCAAACCTGTCTGTCACCCTTAACAAGCTCTTTAGTACAGACTGCACTGATCTCCCGCAATGTAAACAACCTTCTCCTTCAGCAAAGAAAGAAAGCACACAACACACTTTTAACACTCACAGATGTAATTGCTTTGGATTTTCCCACCCGGAGTATTGGATTTCTCAATTCCCAGGACTCCTCATCAATGAATATCTTTTTTAATTACTTTCTGGCCTATTCCAGTGGAGTCACAAAGGTTGATGTCACCCAGGGTGGTAATTCAAGGTGTCACCTCCCAATGGATGAGTCAGCCAGAGGATCCTCTCGCGGCCCCATAACCTCCCCTACAGTTCCCTGTAGCTTCTCCCCTCTCCCACTGACCAAGGTGGAGGCTTCCTTTCTGCCCAATAATGGGAAGCAAGATAGTCACCTGAGTGGCAGGTGACTGGGAGCGGGGAGTTACTGTGCTGAGTGATGGGTGACACTATCTACAGTGATCCCCCTGCTTTGGTTGCTTCATCTCCAGGGTGCCACCATGCCCACTGACACGGAAGTCCCTGGTGTCACCCCCTCTGACAGTGCTTCCCCTCTGCACTCCACCAGGGCTTCGCTTTCTTCACTGTTACTCCATGCAGATTCTTAGCACCTCTGTGCACAAGCCAACTTGTTAGGTAATACAAGCGACAACACTCTTGGAATTATCTCAACCACAACTGGTTTGGTTTAAGTTTTCTGAAGAAGGAGCCAACCATTGTAAAAGAACACATGCTTGAGAATAAGGGGAAAGCAGTTTTGTATGTGGTACTTCCATTCATTATCAGTGTGAGGTTGGCAAATTAATCATTCTCTTCCATTTAAATGTTCTCATTTGCAAAATGGGGTCCAGATCTCATTTGCTTAAAATTGAAGGGAACTAAATACGATCGTCTGGAGGAAGTACAGCCAGAATGCTCTGTAGAAGAAAAGATAAAGAAATTTCCTCTCACGTATTTCAGACACTTTATCAGGAGAGACCAGCGCCTGAAGAAGGCTATCTCACTTGATAAAGCACTAGGTCTGAGACAAAGAGAAGAACTCTATGAAATGGATTGACATAGTAACTGCCACAGTGGGTCGAATATACCAACTGGGAGGTTGTCCCAGGACTGTGCGGTATTTCATTTTATTGTGCATACAGTCATTGTGAGGCAAAGACAACTCAAAGATGTGTAAAAATAACAACAAACAGGATGATGTGTGTGTGTATGTGTCCAACGTTGTTAGGTGCCGTCGAGCTGGCTCTGACCCCTAGTGACCCTATGCACAACAGAAAGAAGCACTGCACTGTCCAGAACCATCCTTAAAATTATCCCTATGCATACATTTGCTATAGCAAAATGGGATGGAGAATTTAGATGGTGCCTGGCTATCAGTGAAAATAGTGACAGGGGCCTTAAAGGCTTGCCTCCAAACAACCATCCATCTATACGAGAGCTCAACTAAATCCACATGGAAGAAGCACACCATATCAGCGACCAAAGGATTGGAATCCCCATAATCCGAAGTTGAAGGAGGGAACAATATCAGAGCCTAAATTGAGAGAATCCGGTGTGCAGAAGGCGATGGATGACAGTGGGAGGCCAAGATTCTCTTGTGGAACTACGTGGGAAGTAAGTCTCCAGAGAAGTCACTCTAACATTGAGGGATGGGAGGAATGTGGTCACTAAACAGAGTGTTTGGGTGAGTGAAGTTCAGAAGATCAAAACTATAAATCTGACTGAACAGTTAAAATTTTGTCAGTAGATTCCCCCAATGATGCAGGCTGGACCCCCATCTGGTTTCCCAAATTTTCTGTATTTTTGGTTTGTATTATTTTGCTTGGTTTTTGTTCCTTTCTAGTAGAGTGTATCTCAGAGGTGTCTTCTCAATAGAGTTCACCCTTTTGAAGCTGGATATGTGTTTTTCCATTTTCCGCAATATGAAACCCAGGATTGATGAACCTATAGAGACGGCAAGTAAAATAAGGGGTTCAGGGAGAGCGGGGTACTGTAGTGGTGGGGGGGTAAAAGAAGGACGATGTCACAAAGTTCATGTAGAAAAAGAATGGTTGGAAACTGATTGTGGTGTCAATTGTACAATTCTACTTGATGTGATTGAAATATGGAATGATATGTTATATGTATTAAAGCCAAACCCCCCCCCCCTTAAATGCCCCTATGCCTGAGCCCATTGATGTGGCCACTGTGTCAGTTCCTCTTGTTCAGGGTCTCCCCTTTTTTTGCCGCCCCTCCACTTTATCAAACGTGATGTTCTCATTCAAGGACTGGTGTCTCCTGACAATATGTCCAAAAGATGTAAAACAAATCTTGCCATCCTTACCTCTAAAGAGCACTCTCACCTACTTCTTCAAAACAGATCTGTTTGTCCTTTTAGCAGCCAATGATATTTTCAACATTCTTCTCCAGAATCACAATTCAAATGCATTGATTCGTCCATGGTCTTCCTTATTCAATATCCAACTTTCACAGGCAAATGATGCAATGGAGAATACCATGGCTTGGATCAAGTGCACCTTAGTCCTCAAAGTAACACCTTTACTCTTCAAAACCCTAAAGAGGTCTTGTGCAGTAGATTTACCTATTGCAGTATATCTTTTGATCTCTTGACTGCTGCTTCCATGAGCATTAATTGTGCATTCAATCAAGACAAAATCCTTGACAACTTCAAACTATTGGTCCAGTTGTGAGGCTTTGGATCTTCCTTACATTGAGTTGTAATCCATATTGACAGCTACAATCCTTGATCTTCATCAGCAAATGCTTCAAGTTTGCCTCGTTTTGAAAAAGTAAAGTTGGATCATCTGCATATCACAGGTTGTTAATAAGCCGTCTTCCAATCCTGATACCACAGTCTTCTCTGATAATTTGCTGAGCATATACATTGAAGAAGTATGGTAAGATGATACAGCCCTGATGCCCAACATTCCTGATTTTAAGCCATGCAGTATTCCCTTGTTCTGTTTGAATAACTGCCTCTGATTCATGTATAAGTTCTGAATGAGCACAGCGAAGCATTCTGGAACTCCCATTCTTCTCAAGGCTCTCCACAGTTTATGACAGTACACACAGTTCAACACCTTTGCATAGTCAATGAAACACAAGTAAACATCTTTTTAGGATTCCCTGCTTTGAGCCATCACCTGACATCAGTAATGATATCCCTTATTCCACATCCTCTTCTGAAACTGACCCGAACCTCTGCCAGTTCCCTGTCAATATATTCTTGCAACCATTTTTGGATAATTTTAAGCAAAATATTACTTGTGTGTAATATGAGTGATATTGTTTTACTGTTTGAGCATTTTGTTGGGTCCCCTTTCTTTGGAATGAGCACAAATATGGATCTCATTTGGCCAGGTAGCAATTTTCCAAATTTTCTGGCACAGATGAATAGGGAATATTGGTTCTTCTTCAGCTTTCTGAAAGATTTCAATGGATAGTCTGTCAATTCCTGGAGTCTTGATTTTTAGCTAATGCAGTCAGTGCACCTTGAACTCCTTCCATCAGCACCACTGATTCTTGCTCATATGTGTTCCTGAATTGGTGCAGTATCAATTATGCATCAACTACAAAAGCTTGTGATGAGGAAATTAAGGAATTATACCAATGACTTCAGTTGCATATTGATCAAACATTAAATCAGGCTGCATCAATAGTTATTGGTGATTGTAATACAAAGGTTGGAAACAAAGTGGAAAGAACAGTAATTGGAAAATACAAACATGGTGATAGAAATGAAGTTGGAGACGGCATGACAGAATGTTCCAAAACCAAGGACTTGTTCATAACAAATATACTTCTCAACAACACACAAGGCAACTATATACATGGAGTTCCCCAGATGGAATCGACAGAAACCAAATTGACGACATTTGAGGGAAGATGTGATGGAGAAGCTCAATATGAGCAGCTAAAACCAGACGGGGGTCAACTGTGAAACAGACCATCAATTGCTGATATATAAGTTCAGGGTAAAGCTAAAAAATAAAATTAAAATTAAGCCACAAGAGTCAAAATATGACCTTGATTCTATACTACCTGAAGTTTGCAAACTTCTCAGGGACAGATTCAATACATTGAATACTAATGACAGAAGAAGACCTGAGGAGCTGTGGGAGGACATCAAGACCATCATTCATGAAGAAAGCAAAAGGTTATTAAAAAAGAAAGAAAAGATCGAGATGGGTATCAGAAGAGACTCTAAAACTTACTCTCAATTGTAGAGTAGCTAAAGCGAACTGAAGAAAGGGGGAAGTCAAGGAGCATGCACCATTAGACAATATATAAAAGTGAAATGAATATATGTAAATGCTCTTTCATTCTCTCTCACTCAATGCACGAACCTCACTCCAGCTCCAGTTCTCTGTCCTGACGACCCTTCTTAAAATAAACACCTACATCTTAGGAGAAAGGATGAATAATATACACAAGAAGGGCCTCAAGAAATTCATGGGAAAATTCTATTATCTTTTTTTCATAGTTTCAATTGTTTATTATTTTCTGATTGCCAAGGTACTACCAGACTTGATCCCTGACTTATTTTTAATTAATCTTTATTTTAAACAATTTCACAGACAATTCACATAGCATACATTTCAATAGTTCCATCACATTCATGAGTTGAAGAATCACTACCACAATGAATTCCAGTAAAGTTCTTCTTCCTTTTACTCGTTGTCGTTAGCTCCATTTCCCAACAATCTCTCCAGCCATGTCCCTTTGAATCTATTAATCCAGTTGTCTGGGGTTTATCTATACCAGGTTTCATATACAGAAAAACATATGAAATCAAACAGCCAAAGAACAATAGAAGAATGAAACAGAAAAGTCTCAATCAAAAAGAGAGTAGAAAATAATAAAAACTGGAACAATTACATATTGGATCAATAGGGAGATCAACGACAAGGTGTCCTATTTTGGGCTAACTACAACTCCAGCAATCAACCCTACAATGTGCTCTGTCTGATAACAAAGGTCTTTCCTATCTCTGCTTTGTAGTCAGAGGGAATTCTCGAGGTTTAATACACACGGAGGACCCTGCAACTCGGGTTTGAGATTTTACTGCTATCCATAGCTTTCTGCAAATAAGTGTTCAGAATTAAAACTCTAATACTGCTCCCTTTGCATTTTATTATTTACAATCCTTGAATCATGTAAGGGGGTGGGCTTCTTCAGTGTGGACTTAGCTAACACCCCACTTAGATGGCTACTTGTTTTAAGACAAGCTTTTAAGACCCCAAATGTAATTCTTACTGACAGGCAGGCACCATCTGTTTTCTCCACCACCTTTGCTATGGCACTCATATCTTCAGTGATCACTTCATAGGGCTAAGCATTGAGCAAAGTCATGTCATAAGAAGTAATTACACTGAGATTAGGGCTACAATTAAGTGCGGACTCAAAATCCACTCAAATATCTATATTTACATACGTCCCTGATCCACTTTCAAGACATCATTATTGTTTTGATGAAGGACATTAGAAATTATCCCCATGAGATACATGGTAATTCTATTGAGATTAGCCAATGGTATGGAATTTAAAACACTATCAATTAGAAAAAGCATACATGTATAGGACAGTTTTTTATTTTTTGATCTAAGTACATGGAATATTGATTTGCACAGATTAACAACTTAGATGCTATTTACACAAACAATGAGGGTTGGAGATAAGAAAAAACATTTTTAATCTCTTTGGGAAATGATGCTTGTGTGTATTTGTATGGCTGTGTGTGCATATACACATCTATATGTAATATACTAAATATAAACACACTCACATAAAGCAGCCCAGGTGGAATAATGATTAAGTTTATCTGCGCTTCTAACCAGAAGGTCAGTGGTTCAAACCCTCCAGTGGCTCTGGAAGAGATGAAAAACCTTAACCATCTAGTCCCACAAATAGTCCAACCTAGGAAACTTTATGGTACAGTTCTCCTCTGTCTTCGAGGTTTGTTATACGTCTCAGCTGACTCTTCAGCACCCAGCAACCTCTACAAAGGGGATTCAAAGAGTTTGTGTGAAAATCCTATTCTTTCCATTCCTTTTGTCCAAGGACTTCTCAAGATCTCCCCCCCACCCATGTGAGGACATGTATATACATAGATCTCTTCCTTTCATACTTACGATATTTCCAGGTAGAGATAATACTCATTTTGCAACGTTTAACTCTCATATTTACTTAAGTTACTATCTTGGTCATTTCCTGCTCACCCTGCTCCTCCATGATCATCCACCTCAGACTCTCACTCAGCTCATGGAGCCCCACAATGGGAAGGAAAGCGAACTGTGAGGAGAGGGCAAAGCACTACCCCTGCCACAAAGGAAGAAACGGTCTCCCTCGGTGGTGCTCCACCTTCCTCATGCTGAGACCCTTCCTCACAGTTCCTCATGTGGTGGTGAGCCCCCAACCATCACATTATTTTCGTTGCTACTTCATAACTGTAATTTTTCTACTGCTATGAATCAGGTGACCCCTGTGAATGGGTCATTTGATCCCCACAGGGGTCATCACCCACAGGTTGAGAACCGATGGTCTACTTGTTCTGCCATGATCAATAGGTAAACAAAATCTTAACTAGCATATCCCTAATTGAAGGGGTTAAGTGTGATTTTTTTCTTCTGTGCTTTTTGTATATATCAATGATTACAAATGAACATGTATTAACTTTTAAAGTAAGTTTTAAAAGCCACTTAAAAGTCATTTGTCCAAAAAAAAGGATTCTGCCAGAGTCAATAACCTGAATTTGAATCAATAACAAAATATATAATGCCAGGACCTATGAAACTAAGTGCGACAAAGGGAAGGTAAGAAGTAATGTCATGACTCTGAGGAGCATTGGTCAGTGGTTACTTCTGATTTCTGTCCAGCTTGGAGCCGGAATTTTTATGTCCTGAAAAGTGATCATGAAAATGATTTCAAGAAAAAAGAACAGAACCGCTCTAGGGAGGTTTAGAAGACTGCGACGGGAAAGGAGAAGAGAACGCTTGACAACTGAGTCCAGTGTGCCAACATAGTCATCAGAAGTACACAGGCCAGCAGGATTTAGTCTGAAATGAGAAAGAACGCATTTCCCACGGCAGTAAGAGTCTGGGGTTCAACAACGAGTTCTTTCAAGTCATAAATGTGATTGGACACTGGAAGATCATAATCCCTACACATGGAAATACATAAAATGTAAACAGGCCACGCTGTGTTTGCAGACACAAATTGTCATAGAGGCTCTAAAGTTACCCCGCTGGAATTGCAACTTCCCTCTCATCAATGCAGATCCTGATGGCACAGTGGTTATGCATTCAGCTGCTAACTGCAAGATCAGCAGTTCAAAACTACCAGCTGATTCTTGGGAGAACAACAGGGTTTCCTACTCCAGTAAAGAGTTACGGGCTTGGGAACTCACAGGGGAATTTCTACCCTGTCCTATAGGGTCGCTATGAGTTGGCATCAACTTGAGGGCAATGAGTTTGATTTGGAGTCCTGCAAACATGATGGCGTAGGTATGTGAAGTTCTAAGTTAACATTTCAATTGATATCAGGCCTAGATTTTATTTTAACAGCAAGAAAGGGGGAAAACAATGATGCAAGTAATAAAAGAGGATGAGGAACAAATTTGTTTATATGTAGGGAAAATGTTTATGCGCCCTCAAATTCTCCTGTAAAGAGTTAAAATCTCAGAACCCCACGGGGACAGTTCTGCCCTTCCCTTTGGATGGCTTCAACTCAATGGCAGTGAGTTGGCTTTTAGTTTTTTGGTTTGCTTGTTTGATTTTTACCTTCTCAAAAATGCAGCCTATCTAGAAAAGGATGTAAACTTTGTGTCTGAGATAGGATGCAGCAATTTTTGCAAAACAAAAATTTCCTTTAGTATACTTAAGGACTCATTCAATGTAACCCACTCACCAACATCTCACTTAAGGACTCATTCAATGTAACCCACCCACTGACATCTCACTTAAGGGCTCATTCAATGTAACCCACCCACCGACATCTCACTTAAGGGCTCATTCAATGTAACCCACTCACTGACATCTCACTTATAAAACAGTTGATCAAAATGTAAGCTCCTCTAAAATATTTCCTCGAAAAGAAACTTTGTAACACCCAAATCTATTGTTTTAGAATAATATTGGCACTCCACAAATGTCTTCTTTTTTACTAAGCTATATTGAAAACTGGAGTTATAATTAGACAGGATAGAGTTATTCAACTAAAACCCATCACATTCATACTGCCAAAACCATGATATTCTGGGTTTCTTCTTTAGGATAGATTAAAATGACAGTTATGTGCCCACACAAGTAAATTCAACAGATGAATTGCCTGTATTTCATATATATTCAAATCGATATTTATTCATTATCCATCAAGTATATCACAATGGGGAGAATATTTATAAACCATTTCATCTGCTTTATCTCTACTTTTATCTGATCCTTAGAACAGCATTGCTAAGCAGCCTGGGAATCTTATCATTTCAATGGTTCTGAAACTGAAGTTCAGATCAATGAAGTGACGCACTTGGCATCTGCTCAGGGAGTCCGCATCAGACACTAAAACTGAGCTCAGGTGATGATTTCCTAACGCTCTTTCTAGTTCATTCTCCTACCCTAAGGCTCTCAGCCTCTGCTTGTTTGCAGTCAAATCAGAGACATCCACTTAAAAAAGATAAAGAATATTAGTGTTGGAGTCCCATAAGCCAAAGCAAAGTCAGAGAAATCCATCTGCTCTCGTGGTGTATGGATCACAGACACAGTCATAGAAGTCACAAGGATCGTGAGACTTTAGAAAATCAAATCATGATGGCCAGAGGAGTCAAACTGTCTTGAATGAATTGGGCCTTGTTGTTTGGTGCCATTGTGTAGGTTCTGACTCGCAGCACCCTGATGTACAACAGAATGAAACACTGCTCAGTCCTACACCATCCTCACAATTGTTGTGTTTGAGCCCATTGTTGCAGCCATTGTGTCAATGCATCTCATCAAGAGTCTTCCATGGAAAAAAGATAGAATTTATATTAACTTTTTTTTTTGTTGCTCCAGGCATTTTAGAAGCCTGACATCACTTGCATCTCAAACACCCTAAAAATAAAATCAAATCATTGGCCTCATAGCCGCCCCATAGAGAGTTCCTAAGGCTATATATCTTCATGGGAGTAGATAGCCTCATCTTTCTCATGCAGAGGAACCAGTGGGTTTTATCTATCTATCTATCTATCTATCTATCTATCTATCTATTTATTTATTTATTTATTTTACTAGTGGGTTTTAGCCACTGGCCTGATAGATACTAGCAGTCCATTGTTGACCAGCAGTACCACCAGGGCTCAGGAAAAGTTTCAAGAGGAGAACACATTTGCATAACATGAAACTTGGTCTTCAAAGATGGCCGTCAAATCTGCCGCTTTGAGCATGCATGCTCTTCACCACCCTGTCAATAATTCATCCTCATCCATCAGGCTCCAAAGAGACTCACTGAGCCTCTTCTGCATCTCCAATTCAGGGTTTTTACCCATCTTTTTATTTTGTTTTCATGATGGTTACTGTGATGAATCCCAAAGGTCTTATTTTGTTTCATCAACCCTGACAGAACCAGCCTGAACCCCTGCATTAAAGTACAAGAAGGAGTTTATCAGTTGGACATTCACAACCTGAGGACTGCCTCTAATTGCAAACAGACCCAAGTGTTTGGTCCAGTGATCTGCCAGAATAAGAGATATAGTTTCACACCACCATCTAGACAGTGATAGACACAAGACTAAACCCTGACCATTAAATTACAGCAAATTTATTGCTGTATTTTTTTTGCATCTGGCATACCCATGATGCGCAGACACATATCATAAGCATAGTAAAACTAATGAACAAGAGGGCTACATGGATGGCAAAATATAAATATAATCTATAGAGTATGGTATGTCTGAGTTTAATTTACCTACCTTCTCCTTGTCAGGAGAGCACAGAAATGAAGACTTCCAGTTCGCCACTAACTTGGGTCATGAACACAAGAGTCTTACATTAAATTCAGTAGAACAGACAGATGACTACATCCCTAACTGCTTCCCTGATGACACCAGACCGACCATCCTTAACTTTACACCACTTTTTTAAAATTAACGTACCTTTTTGTGGTGCTGTTCTTGTTAAATTATGTCATTGGTTTTAACTCATTGTGACAATACAGAGCACATCCTGACCTCAGCATATCCTCAGTCATTCTTATGTTTTAACTCATTCTTGTAGACGTCGTGTGAATGAATCCTATTGATGGTCTTTTTCTTTTTATGTGAACTTCTGTTTTGGAAGTCCCAGGAATAAAGCACTTCTTCCTGATTACATATGCAATGTGGATGAGATGACTCCTCCCCATCCTGGCTTCTAAAGAGCAATCTGGCTATACTTCTGTCAAGCTAGATCTGTTGTTATTTTCATAGGCATGGAATGTTCAATAGTATTCACACATACCATAATTTGAATTCATTAAGTCTTTTCGAGGTATTCCTTGTTCCAGTGCTCCTGTGGACTATATCAGGCTACAGATGCAGAGAATATAGTCCAATAAAATATTAATTTATAAAATAAAATAAAAATATCTGTTTGAGAACTGTGTTAGTCTGGGTAGACTACAGAAACAAATTCATAAACATGCATATGTGTATAGAAAATAGCTTTATATACAAGAGCAATTGTACATTAAGAAAGCATCCCCCTTGGGGTGGGGAGAAACTTGGATGATGACATGGGGGAACAGGGCAATAATCCACCCAAGGGGAGAGTATTGGTTGTGTCCCCACAGAAATGGAATGTGCATACAGACCATATCATGATGCGCCAAACCAGGATGGCAACATAATGTGTGGAGGAATCCATAAAAAGACAGAACAACATGCTTTGCCCCAACCAGAATCATCCTGACCCCCACCGTGGAAGGAAATGCCATAGAAAATGAAAATAGACCATCTGGTGAGGGAAAGGAACTGACCTACCATACCCAGAAGGAAGCTGAAGCAAATGAAGGGGGAGGAATGGAGTGGAACACAACAGGGCCCATCAAGCTCAGAGGACAATAGCCCTGCTGACAGCGGCCAATGCACAGAGAGGACCATATGGCCCACCCCACTGCAAGATGCGATATCCTGCACTGACCCATGGCCCTACATGGGACAGCGCTGCAGACACAGTGTGGGATGTGTGACTGAGCTGCCTTCACCACACTGAGGCAAAACACTGGGGGTGTACAATAGAATGGCAGGGGAGCAGAGTAAGGAAGTCCTGGGGGAGCATCAAAAATAGACTTTGGGTTCAGGGCATGGCACCCCATCAGACTCAACCAGAAAACACTCCTAAAGGTCAACAAACAGACCTTGAACTATTAACAGGCTTTTCTTTTTTTTTTTCCTTTTAGATTATGTATGTCATTCTCTTTTTTGTTTGTTAGTTTGTTGTTGTTGCTAACGTCATCACCTTGTTTTTATGTGTCACTTTGTTTGGTGCTGTCAAGGCCATCCAAATTTTATGTGCATATTATTATCTCTGCAGGTCTATCTAGATAACATATGTTGGATAAACAATGTGGAGAAGAAAACAACAGGACCAATGGGGAGAGGGCATGGGAGAGTGGGAGGTGAGGGAAGGGAAGAGGTTTTAACTAACCCAAGGACAAGGGAACAAGGAGTGACTCAAAACCAGTGGCAAAGATGGTGTGGGAGACCTGGTAGGGAGTGATCAAGGACAATGTAATTGAAAGGAATTACTAAAATCTAAACGAAGGCTGAGAATGGTAGTGAGAAAAGAGGAAATCAAAAGGAAATAGAGGAAAGAAGTAGGAGGCAAAGAGCATACATAGAGGCCTAAATACAGACATGAACATTTTAAAATATATTTTTGATGATGGGGGAAATAGATGTATGTGCATATATTTATAGGTTTAATAGTAGGGTAGCAGATGGACATTGGGCCTCCACTCACATACTCCCGCAATACAAGAACACTTTGCTCAACTGAACATTCACTCCATGATACCCACCTTCCCAGCACGATCCCTGAAGACAAACATGTGCATAGGCAAATGTGGTGAAGAAAGGTGATGGTGCCTGGCTATCAAAAGATATAGCATCTGGGCTCTTAAAGGCTTTAAGGTAAACAAGCGGCCATCTACCTCAGAAGCAAAAAAGCCCATAGAGAAGAAGCCCACCAGCCTGTGTGGTCATGAGGTGTTGAAGGGATCAGGTAGCAGACACCGAAGAACAAAATTCATCACTGTGTGCTCACCTTCCCCATATAAACGCTAAAGACAAATGTGTGCATAAATAAGTGTGGTGAAGAAGGCTGATGGTGCCTGGCTATCGAGAGATATAGCATCTGGGGACTTAAAGGCTTGAAGATAAACAAGCAGCCATCTAGCCCAGAAGCAACAAAGTCCACATGGAAGAAGCACACCAGCCTGTGTGATCACGAGGGGTTGAGGGAGCAGGTATCAAGCACCAAAGAACGAAAAATCATATCATCGTGAATAAGGGGAGTGTGGGATGGGGACCCAATGTCCATCTGTAGACAACTCGACATCCCTTGCAGAGGGGTATTCGGGAGGAGATGAGTCACTCAAGGTGCAGTGTAGCATCAATGAAACACACAACATTCCTCTAGTTCCTAAGTGCTTCTTTCCCTGCCCCCCACCCCACTATCATGATCCCAATTCTAACTTACAAGCCTGGTTAGACCAGAGGATGTATAGTGGTGCAGATAGGAACTAGAAACACAGGGAATCCAGGACATATGAACCTATCAGGACCAGTGGTGAGAGTGGTGATACTGGGAAGGTGGAGGGAAGGTGGGATAGAAAGGGGGAACCAATTACAAGGATCTACATATAACCTCCTCCCTGGGGGATGGACAACAGAAAAATGGTGAAAGGAGATGTCAGGCAGTGTAAGATATGATAAAATAATAATAATTTATAAATTATCAAGGGTTCATGAGGGAGGGTTATGGGGGAAGGAAGGGGAACAAAAGAAATGAAAAATGAGCTGATTCCAAGAGCCCAAGGCAAAAGCAAATGTCTTGAGAATGATGAGGGCAACAAATGTATAAGTGTGCTTTATACTATTGACGTGTGTAAATATTGTGATAAGAGTTGTATGACCCCCCAATAAAATGGTTAAAAATACATAAATAATTATGGTTCAGTGCTAAAAAATAAAAAGAAGAAAGAAAGCATCCCAGCCCAGTCATAGCCCATAAGTCTGATATTCACCCATATTTCCAGTACCAGTCCATAAATTCCTCTTGAGACTCACGCAACACAAGCAGTGATCCCAAATGCAGGAACATCACAGGCCAGTGGGTGAAAAGTCTTCTGGATTCAGTGGTGGTAGAGGCATCTCAACACTGACAGGGGTCTCCACGTGGTTCCTCCAGCTCAAGGAACTAGCTTATTTCCATGTAACTTGTCAGCTGCAATCTATCCCAGGGAGTGAGCTGAGAGTCTTAGGGAATGAGGGGAGAGAGAGAAAGAGAAAGAGAAAGAGAGAGAGAAAGAGAGAGAGAGAGAGAGAGAGAGAGAGAGAGAGACCCAACTCCTAGGAGGAAATACAGTTCCCTGAATCTTCAGGAGAAGGCCATACCCACACAGAGGCCTCATTGGATATGACCTGATTGACAGGCTAGACTCCATCCCTACACTCTTAATCCTCAAAATGACACCAGATTATGTAACTACCACAAGAACTAAGGTGCACTGTGGCATTGACACCATTTCTAATATCCAAAATGTTGAATTTGTTATCTTGATTAAACTACCAATAGTTCCGATTTTTGTTCCATGAAACTAGGTTGATAGATGACACACAAGTGCAGAAAAGATAAAGAGAAAGAAGCCTAAGAGTGCTCGGTGTCTTCTCAGATATGAGATAAAGGCAACATCCAAATCTGAAAGAAATTTGGAGCCAGGGTGATTATAAACACTATGCTCAAACTTATCACTGATTGTGAGAATGGTATGAGACCATCAGCAATGACTAGACAGCAACCATAAAAATTACAATAGTATTTTCCTCTTCCATCTGCCGAATCCCACCTCACAATCAAACAACCATGTTGTTCAATCGTGGTATCTGTGCAGTCTGTTCCCACACTTGCAGTGTAAGGAAGACCAATAGCATGTTGAACACCTGCCCATTCCCAGATGTGGCAATGGAAGAATCTGTTGTCAGGATGGGTAGGATGGCTTCAAGAGAGGGTTGCCCAAAGTCAAAATTATATTCTTTTTCTTATTTAAAATAGACTAGCTCATATCTACTATTCGCTGCAGATTCAGGAAAAACATCATGTGGTATAGAAAACAAAACAACTCCTCTCTGGGGTGATGTGAACGAAATATGGAGTTGAGGATGTGCAGAGTTAATGAGCCCCTCCACACTGTGCTCAAGGTGCCAACAACCGGGACGATCAAGAAAAGGGACAAAGGTCCTTGAGCTCAGGGAGTTCAGTTCTGCGAGAGAGAAACTGACAATAAGCAATAGGCATCCTCAGCAAAGATTTATTGGATCAGACAGTGATATATCCTCGGTCAAAGAGAAAATGAAGAGCAAGGTAAGGAAGGCCAGGAGTGTCCTCAGTGGGACTAGGGAGGGCGCTATGTAGTGATGCTGAGAAGCCTTTACCTGGACTGGAGTAGAAAACGTCATCTTTCTCCTACAATTGGCTGGTGGTTTCCAACTGTGGACCCTGAGATTAGCAGCCCAACACCTAACCAATAGGCCACCAGAACAGAGAAGCCTAGGGTGGTGCAAGTGGTTAACATACTTAGCAACTAACCAAAGTGTTGTTGATTCAAAATCACCCCGGATGCCTTAGAAGAAATATCTGCAAATCTACTTCCCAAAACTAGCTGTTTCAAATCCTGTCATTCTACTCCGACATACCTGGGCTCACCAGAGGCCAACCCTATGGTGAGTGGTAAGATAGTAAACTAGGTGGAACGTTGTGTGAAACTCTCAAAGAAAACAAGTTCCACATATCCTAAAAAAGATGATTAATGTACAGAGGTGATAATAAATGCACCATGCCTTTTGGATCTGTAATATAGCCCGAATGGCTCATCTAAACATGGCGGAGACCGATCTCTGTGCCAGTTTAGGTGGGGAAAGCCCAATAGAATTGATATTGCCCAAGATGCCACTTGGTAATCAAAATCATAACTATCACCATATTACTATTACGATTCACAGGTCTCACGTCCTTACAATTTACCAGACACTTCTAAGGTCTTACCCAAGCTGCTCTGAAATCGTCTGCAATGATCTGTATTCCTAAAGTACTTTTTAAGGAGCTATGTCAAAACGTGATCCCAATTTGCACCAAGTATGCATCTGACTTTCTTTGTATATGCATGTGTTTACTAGCCTCGTAAATACTGGGTCACTCCACATGCCCTGGGCACCTAAAGAATTTGACAAATATTTAGCTGTCAACTAGTTAAAGTGGCATTAAATGAAACCTTCTTGATTATACTCTTGTCATGAGAAATGGATTGTGGTACAAATGTATTGGCTGCTATTTAAATGAAAAGAATTACAAGGCACTATAATGTTCGTTCTAATCAAGTGATGCTCAAGGATCGGATTTCAGGCTGTAAATGTGGTGTGCACATTTGTCCTGAGTAGGACTTTGTGTCTCGGCTGTTGAAATGTTTGTGGGTGGGTGCAAGTTTGGTGGACTAATAGAGTCCTGAGGGAACGCTCAAACTTACATGCAGCAAAAGATGCTTCCATTGGAAAGAGAAATCAGAGAGAGAGTGCATAATAAAGAGAGATAGGAGAAGCATTTCTGGGTACAATGTAAGCTAAAATTATACACTTCAAGAAGGGTTTATGACAGTGGAGAATAAGATATATTTGCATAATAGAGCAGCTTTTTCCTTCTGAAATACACGAATACCTTCAGAATGTACAAGATTTGGACAACTCTCCAGCTGAGGGTATAAGAAAAATTTTAAGCAATTGTTAAACATTCATGAAAATAATTTTTATTCGTGGCAGGAGTAAGTAATAAGAGGTGAGCACAGTCATCAGTGGTTACTTATTTCTTTAGAAATTGTAATGCGTCGATCCAATCTCAAATCATTGGTGTATAAATTAAAAGCAATCCAAAATTTTATGTAACTTGTCAAAAAAGCTAAGGAGTTAGTAAATGCCAGATTTAGGATTTGCATCCAGAAAGCCTCATACCAGATTCAGGATATTTTATCTCCATCTATAAAACACACACACACACACACATGAGTGAGAAAGTGAGAATGAGGACATCCATGTCTTGCTGGTGTGTGTCACACTGTCATGGCTTGCATGCTTGCTGTGATGCTGGAAGCAACGGCACTAGTATTTCAAGCAGGCATGGTGAGCAGGTTTGATGGCATTTCCAGACTATGGGATGGCTATGAAGGAATAAGCGGTCCAGTTCTGAAGGATTAAGCCACTGAAATCTTTATGAGTAACTTAGGAACATTGTCTGATATATTCCTTCAAGATAAGACCCTCTGGTTGGAAGGTATTCAAAATATGACTAGAAAATAGCTGTCTCATCACGATAGAGTTGACATCAATGATTTGGATGGAGCAAAGTTAGGGGGACTTTTTGAGGCCTGCCCCATCACTTTCTGAGGAAATGTCCTTTCCTTTCCCATCACTTTCTGATGGGGCAGGACTCAAAATGGAAAAAAATAGCTGAAAACATCCATTAATCAATCAGAACATGGATTGTACGTATGAATGTAGGAAAATTGAAATGGAACACAATAGGTCAATATGCTAGGGTTTAGAGGGGTAAAATGTAGTGGTATTTGGTGATTGTGAATCACACGATCACATGTTTTACTGTGTTAGGAATTACAAATTTATCTTCAAAAAAAGCACTCTAAAATGTCTCTTGAAGTGCAGCACTGTAAGTGATAAAAATAATATGTACATATCTACAAGGAAAACCAGTAAATACAAATCTAATTTTTGGACTAACCATAAAAGCCAATGATGAATATATTTAAGAAGTCTACCAACTTCTTCAGTCTGAAATTCATCAAATATATAATCAAGATGCATTGGTAATTACTGGTGATTGGAAAGGAAAAATAGGAAAGAGAATGGATCACTACTTGGAAGGCATGGCCGTAGTTACAGAAACAAGCTGGAAACAATCACAGGAGAGAATGTTGAAAGACCAATGAGTCTTCATTTGCAAATTTCCTTTTTCAACAACACCAACTAAATGCTGATGATGACTATACCGGTAAGCCTCAGCAGATAAAATGCCCTGGAGTCAAATTGGTTACATTTGTGAGAAGAGACAATGGAAAGGCTCAATATCATCAACAAAATCAAGACCAGTTAAGGCTGGTTGTGGAACAGACCATTCAATATTCATACACAAGTTAAGATTGAGACTGAAAAAAATTAAAATATGAGCCAAAATACAACATTGAGTATATCCCATTTGAAATGACAGACCATGTCAAGAACAGGTTTGATGTAGTGAACACTAATGACTGAAGATGACATGAGTTGTGAAATGACATAAATAATATCGTGCCTGAAGAAGGAAAGGGGAGTTTAAGGGAGAGGAAAAGAAAAAATCAAAGTGGATGTCAGAAGACACTCTGGAATTTGTCTGGAGTGTGGAGTAGCTAAACCAATGGAAAAAAATGATCAAATAAGAGAGTTAGACAGAGAAGTTTAGAGAGCAGCCTGGGAAGGCACAGCAAAGTATTGTTATGAGATGTGTACAGACCTGGAGTTAGAGAAACACAAATAAGAACACACTCGGCATAGCTCAAACTGAAAGAACTAAAGAAAAAATCTACCCCCAATTGAAATACTGAAAGAATCTGTGGGCCCCAAACAGAAATAGCCCACTCTTGAGGAATTTTGAGTCCCTAAATTCAGCCATATCAAAAGTCAATACTACTCCTACCTCCACATATTTATGAGTCCATAAAATGCCTTTTAATGTAGTCAATTTGGGTTACGTTTTCTATTGCCTCCAAACAGCAAGATTTTAAGGAATAAAGTTCTTTAATGGCAATCCCTTCTTGGGGGTGGGGTTCAAAAAATTTAATAACCAGTTTGCTGCCCTAATGACCATTTTAAGAATTAAAATAAAACCCTATCCCCCAAAATGTAGCTTACTATTTCATACAGTTAATAATTAAATAAGAACAATAAAAAGGTACATCAAACTAGATTATGCTACAAGAAAGAGCTGCATAGAGGAATGTCACAAAACGGCAAGGAATGTAAATGTGATTTCCACATTGGCTGACTGCCCAGTTGCCCACCTTAGAACCATGAGTATAAGTGCTATTTTAACAAGAGGTTCACCAAACTCAACCAAACATCTGCTTTCATTTCTGCCAAACGATTGCGAACTGCCCCCTTCCCAGAGAAGACAGCATAGGAGAGCGATAGAGACTGAATTGTATTTCCCCAAGAAGTTATATTCAATTCTCAAACCCCTGGACTTATACATATGACCTTGTTTGGAAACAGGAGTTCTCTTGTGTTATGCTAATAAAGTCATACCAGAGTAGGGTAGGTCCTCCCTCTGCGAAGTGTCTTGCAAAACAACCACAAACGAAAGGGGAAATATCATGTGAAGAAGGTACATGAATCTGCAAGGAATGCCAAGAACTGCCAAGAGCTACTGAAAGTGGAAGATAGAGCTACTAGACACTGAAGGGCTTTCCACCAGAGTCAGCGCCCTTGCATTGAGACGTCTAGCTCCCCAAATGGTGAGAACATACATTTCTATTCTTTGGAGTCACTCACTTGTGGTATCTTTTGTTATACTAACACTAACAACTGAAGAAAGAAGGCATAAGGCCCACTTAATGCAACAGAACAAAGTCACATCTTGACTAGAGGCATAGATCAGAAAAATGAGTGTTCAGGAACCAACAAGAAAGTTGTTCTCCATCATTCCCTAAACTCCTGGCTTTCCACTGTTTAGTAAGATGTGTGTGTGTCCTTTCTCCAAGCCTTCGCCATTAGGATCCTGAGCATTATTTAACCAGAGAAGACAGAGCAGGGAACTTAAATAAATGGAACAAGAAGAAACACAGTCACAAGACAAAATTTCCATTTGACTTCCCAGTGGCTTTGTTTTGTTTTCCCTTCTCCCATCCCTTCTCTTCCCTCTTTCTCTCTCCTTATCCGCACACACATCCATGAACCCTCCAGACCCATTTCACAGCTGCATCAATGATTTCCTTTCAACTGCTTCAGCGTCCTGTCTAGGAAAAAAGAACATAGAGGGGAGACACCACGCCTTTCCCGTTTCTCACTTCTATCTCCAAGTTGGACACGGGAAACTATCTCAGGATCATGATGGCTGTAACAACATCCAGGCCAAAAGTAGACCTTGCAGAGCTGAGGCTGAACGAGCTATCACAGCCCCGACTCAATCTTCCTGAATCTTTTCTTTAAAAGAGGAAGAAGAAAGGAAACTATGATCACAAATCATACTGGGGAGGAGAGTCACCTCAATAAATGCTCGAGTCTGGCTGGTCTGTCTTTCATCAGTTTAGACTGAGACTGCCTACTATGTCAGCGTACTTTTGTTCGGAGTTATTATTGGTTACATAAAATAAGGCATATTTTTCACAGCAGCAACTCTCTCTTTTGCACCCACATGAACACACACACACACACCACATTGGATGCTTTCTGTCTTCTCTGTAGCTCTGTCTCATGGAGGATTGATTGACTGAGGGGAAACACAACATTTCCTAAAGCGAGGGCATCACACTGCCTTTCTCCCCACCCTTGGCGTTTAAGACTTCAAACAAAAATCCGGGCCAAGAGAGCCGGCAAAGCTGCCTGGCAAGGGTTAAAGCTAGATCAAAACCAAATGCCACGCTTCGCCATGTCTTCTGCATGACTGATACTGCAATCGATCTGCAGCGGTTCATTTTCTCTCTGGAATCCCTGCCTACTGAGAACAAATGCAAACACATGTGGAACCAATAGGAAGCAGGCTACGGGCTTTAAGCGTTCTGAACCAACCTGTGTCAGAGCGCTCTCCCTTAGCAGATGGGGCAATTAATAAAAGAGTCAAACAGTATGACTGCGTCAAGGTGCCTTGAAATGCTAACAATCCTCTTTTGTCTTCTTACTGTAGACTACAGACGGATTCCGGCTCCAAATAAGAGCGGCTTTGTGCCCCTGGTCAGTATTAACTGTGAGCCAGGTGTCTTCTGTCTTCCATTTTCAAGACAAACATGATACTGATTCTTTCCCCCTGTTAGCATTTTAAGTGCTGATGTGACCACTAATCTAGGGGAAATCCAACTTTATATGTAAACTGGCCTTTAAAAAATTACTGAGAAGGAAGGATTTGCCACTAAAATCTTACCAGTTTGTGTGCACACCTTTTTGCCCTTTGATTCAAATATCAGCTATATTCTTCTAGACATTCAGCTGACAGCAAAGGATTACTGAAGTCTTCAAGACTAACCCTTGAACAGGTGCAAATTTTTTTTATAAGATGT
This sequence comes from Tenrec ecaudatus, assembly GCF_050624435.1. NCBI lineage: Eukaryota > Metazoa > Chordata > Mammalia > Afrosoricida > Tenrecidae > Tenrec > Tenrec ecaudatus. Next base: position 14,615,289 of record NC_134539.1, read on the forward strand.
AGAAAATAACAGGTCTGGGTCACCAAAGGTCACAAGAAGTTACATGGTTTTTATTTTGTTTTTATTTGGGGTGGGTGTCCTTAGGAGCCCTGGTATCCTGATAATAGTCCACCTTGGGGAATTACATTCAGTCCCAGGCCCCCACCCTAGTCCTCATTTGCCCCCTACCCCCTGATGTCTCGATTGTTGACCATATTTCATACCCTCCATGGTTTTTATTTTGTTTTTATTTGGGGTGGGTGTCCTTAGGAGCCCTGGTATCCTGATAATAGTCCACCTTGGGGAATTACATTCAGTCCCAGGCCCCCACCCTAGTCCTCATTTGCCCCCTACCCCCTGATGTCTCGATTGTTGACCATATTTCATACCCTCCGATGTGGACCCCATACAGGAAAATGCACTCCCCCTCCCTAGTCAGCTCCATGAAACCAAGAACGTGCTCGGCTGCCCAAACTAGGCTGCCCAAACTGAACGGTTATCTAAAGAATTTCGGCCTCCTCCTTAAATGGCCGATCTCGTAACTCCTTCCCATGGACATCAAAACACCATAAAGAAAAGACACCTTAGAGGTTCCTCTGTGTACTCGATCTCTAAAACCTCTTGCCATATGCGATAGACTCTAGGCAGCCATTGGTTATCCAGGGGCCTTGTCTTGGAATTTCCCCTTCACTCATCCTGCAGTGAAATGCAACTGCATCAGACATATTGTCACCTGACTTAGATAATTTATTAACGCTCCTGAAGAACTCACTAGGTTGTTGTGTGTTGTTGCTGCTGTCATAAATTTGATGGTTTCCCAAGGAGGTTGAGAGTACAGCGGTGACAGAGTTTTTCAAAATACACATTTTAAAACAATTAAATTTTTTAAAGAATTATTGACTCCCCATTCAAACCAGTTCCAAACATCAGTTTTAAGGTCCATTCAGACTGAATTCAGTTTTTAAGTGGAAAGGAAACTTCAAGATCGTTTTTCTAGCATCTGTATTTAGATTCAGAGTAGCTAAGTGACTTGGAGCAGGTGTTCATAGAGAGCAGAGCTAGAGCATGGCCAAGTTCAGATATCTAGACTCAAGTCAAGAGACTCCAGTATTCTTTCTTCTACACTGTCCTGTGTCATAGAAGATGTCATTCGATTTTTCTCTGTGTGCAGAATCGGGGCTTTTGGGAATTAGAAAGGATATACTTATTAATCCCTCATTCAAATAAAGATTAAGAACCAACTCATACACAATTAGAGATCTAAATTGGCTGAACAACATCTCTTTTTCCCCCTTAGAACTTTTCTCTTTGTGAGGAAAAAAGGAGAAGAGAAAATATTCAACCACGTTCTGAACAGAGATCACAGATGTTAGAACAGTGCTCATGACACGAGAGTATTTGCAACAAAAAATAATAAAACTCCATCTTAAAAATTACTTGTTGTCCAATCCCTTTTCAACTCAATGACTCCCCACAGCTTTCGGATGTAAGTACTTACACCTTACCTTCCTACACTGCTTCTCTTATAGTAAAGAACTGAACATTTAGCTCTCTAATTTGCAGTTTCTTAGCCTTTACCGTAACCAATAAATACATACTACATTATAGCTTGGGGGTGCCACAAGTTAACCTCTGACGTTCTGCTACAAGCAAGCAGGAGCTGTACTTGAGAATGCCGTCAATGCTGTGAGGGTTCTGGGGAGAAGAACTGGGCAGAGGGAGTGTGTAATCCACATGCATGTTTAACAGAGGCCTCAAATAATCCTAAAAGCCCTCCAGAGTTCAAATTTCCCCTTAAAGCTATTGAAATATTTAGACCTTCACAGTGACCAATTGTTGGATACTTCCACCCATCTGTTTCTGGGCTGAGGAAAGATTTCAGGGAAGAAAACTTTGAATCAGCACTGTTTTGAGTACTCACTCTATTTTTAGGGATGATGCCCCATCCTCACTGCTTCAGGTATACTTCCCAATCCAAATCGACTCCAAGATGGTGGTTTAAGCTTATTCACCTCTCTGAGCATTTTTATCTCCTCTTGTATCATCTGCCAATGAGCACTGCCTGTGAGAAATGTGGGGAACAAGACTGAGGAAAGGAAAAAGTTGGAATGTGATGTAGTTGGGAAAGAGACTTCAAAAAAATCCTACCAGGGGCTCCTGAACTAAGCTGGATATTTAGAATAGTCACTTTTCATAAGGGAACAGGTCTTTATACTACTTTATCCTGAATGTGACTCACTACACCAGAAAGAATTGGTCAATGTTGAATCATTTCAAGATGTAGCATCTAATCAAGAACCAATGATATTAAAGTAAGAAATCCAAGCTGAATTGATGGTATTGGCGCGCACGCGCGCGCACACACACACACACACACTCGGATTCAGGAACTAATGGAAAGCCAATTGAAATGTGTTGACAAACAGATATGGAGTTGAAAACATTCACTGTTCTATGGGAAGAATTTGGAAGATAGAGACCTGAATAAGTAGCCATAGAGATACTATTGGGAAAATTCCAACAAAAGTTGACTTAATGCATAAATTATCTAAAAATATTACTAATCCCCAATACAGGTAAAATGTTGCTGAAGATAATTCAAAAACCATTTTAGCATAGCGTAATTTCTGTAGCCAGTAATCCAAGCCAGATTCAGACTAGAACATAAAATGAGAGCTATCATTACTAATGACGAGTAGAACTTGGATGAAAACAGAGAATGTCAGAAAGATGTTTACTTTTGTTTAACTGGCTATGCAAATACATTCAATTATAGGAATCACACCAAATTATGGATAACATAGTAAAGAATTATAATTTCAGAACAGTTACTTCATGGTGCTCATGCTTAACCTGTACATAAAACAGAAGCAGTTTCTGAAACAGAACAAGAGGTTAGTGCATGGTTTACAATGTAAAATGATGGGCATCAGGTTTGTATCCCATCACCATATTTTTGTATAGTGAGCTGTATGCTGAACAAATAATCCAAGAAGCTAGCCTATATGAAAAAGAAGATGTGGCATCAGGATTGGAAGAACACTTACTAACAACCTGCAATATGCAAATGATACAACTCTCCTTGCCAAAAGTGAAGGACACTTCAGAATTTTATCAATGAAGATCAAGCTACAACCTTCAGTATGTATTATTACTCAATGTAATGAAAACAAGTTCTCACAACTGGAACAATAAACCACATCATGATAAATGGAGAAAAGATGGGCAGTGTCTAGGATTTTATTTAACTTGGATCCACAATCAACACTCATGGAAGCAGCAATCAAGAAATCAAATGACATATTGCATTTGGGATAATCTGCGGGCAAATATCTTTTTACAATGTTAAGGAGTAAAAATATTACTTTGAAAACTAAAAGCTGCCAGACACAAGTTATGGTGGTTTTAATTGCCTTTTTGCATGCAAAAGCTAAATAACAAGGAATACTGGAGCATCGATGCATTTGAATTATGGTGTGGGTGAATCATATTGAAAGTATCATGGACTGTCCAAAGAACAGACAAATCTGTCTTTGAAGAAATACTAGAATGCTCCTTAGAATAGAGGGTGGCAGCCTCCTGGTAAAGATGATAGCCTAGACAGACAAACTACACTGACCCTCTCCAAAAATAGAAATGAAAAAGGGGAAAAGTCCCCAGGAAAAAGCTGGTTCCCCAAATCTCTGGGGAAATAAGTGAACTGAGCACCAAATAGAGAAAATTAAAGACTGGAACCCACATAAAGAGAATAAGAGAGCAGCATAATCTCAGCTGGCTCCCTCTGAATTGAACAACCCTTCCCATGGTACAGAACAATCCCTAGCATGCCTGGAAAAGAGCCGTGGGAGATTCCCTTGCTCTCCCCACCCACCAATTGAATGCAGAAATGTCAAGGATATCATTCCATCTACAGAGAAGACAGTTGCTCTCCTCTCGCCACTTTCCAAGGACAGATCTGATCGGACCATGGCAACACATGGGAATCCAAGACTGGGGAGGATTAATCATACCAGATTTGGATTAAAAACAAATATTGAGTCACAAGACAACAGGGGCGGACCCATCCTTAACTCTCCAAAATACTGTATTAGCTAAAAAGGTTGCCAACTCCTACCCTTGTGCATCTGAGGTTGTACTCCTGGTGTACACACCCTGGGAAAGCTCTAGACTGCCCGAGTTACTAAGATAGAGATTGCATATTGTGTGTGTGTATGTGTGTGTGTGTGCGTGTGCACGCACACACATTTTGATCTGTGAATACTTTGTGTTTCTGGCTTGTTTTGCTGTTTTTGTTATTATTCCTTTCTTCTTATCCCATCCAACAGAATTAACTGTGTCCACACACCAGCTACCCTAGCACCTTCAAGAGCAACAGTTAGGGACTACCACCAAGTATTGCCTGATCAAAAAATATAAACAAATATAAAATACAGCAATATCCCAGAGAAAACAGATCATTTCAATTCATATGAGAAGCAAGATAGTGTATAAAAAAACAAGTAACCAATATAGAAAGCCAATAAATCCTCCTGAGGAATAAAAAGGTATTGGAATCACAGGAAAAAGAATTCAGGATAGGGATTCCCATATACTTTCAATGGGTGGAGGAAAAGATTGAGAGTACTTTGAAAAAAGAAAAGAAGGAAGGAAAGAAAGAATAAAGAAAGAAAACTGAAGTGAACACATCAGAAGAACTCAGGAAAGCCCGGCATGACCAATCTGACAAAATAAATGAAAATTTTTAAGCCTCACAAAAGCAGCAAATAGAAATATAGAAGATTAATAATAAGTTATTAAAAGTTGACACTTTAAAAGAGTAAAGCAGTAGGATGGAAGCATCAGAAAGCTTTAATTGCTAAATTGAATATAAATCAATAATAATCTATGAGAATAACAATCAATAAAAAGAGGAAAAGAGGAATTATATGGAACACGATCAAGAATAACTTTCACCTGATGGGCAATCCAGAGCAGAAAGAAGCAAACAGTAGCAAAAGCAACAGAGGGCAAAGTCTAAGACCTGGTGAAAAAAACCTTCTCAAACACCTCAAAGAGGAGGAAATAGCAATTCAAAAACCTGAAAGAGCCTCAAACTGAAAGATTCCAAAAGAAAATCAGCACAACATATAGTCAAACTTTCCAGGATTAAGTACGAGGAGATAATCCCGGAGCCAACTTATGAAAATAGAAAGTTACTTTCAAAGGGAAACCAACCCATCAGAACAAGTTCCAATTTTTCAGTAGAAACTATGTGGGCAAGAAAGCAATGGAATGACACAGAAAATTCTGAGGAAAAAAATTAGTTCAAATGCATCTATTTTTCTTTGGTCTTCCTTATGTTATTTTCAGTTTCCTTGTATGCTTGTGAAAGATGTACATTGAATAAGAAAGAAGTATCATATGACCCACCAACACCTCTACTAGGGATATACCCTAAAATAAGAAAATAAGCACAAGCAAATATATACACACCTAGGTTCATCACAGCACTATTCACAATTACAAGGATTAGGAAACAAGCTAAATGTCCATCCACAGAATAATGGATGGATAAACATTGCTGCACACGCAGTGGAATTCTAATGCATTACTAAAGAACAACGATGAAACTGTGAAACACTTCAGGACATGGATGGATTTAGAGGATATTTTGAAGAGTGTAGTCAATCACAAAGGACAAGTATTGTAGAGACCACTGTTATATAAAACAAAGTAATCATGACAAAGGTTTTTGTACCAAGAAAACACACTTTGATGGTAGCCAAGAGTGGGAAGGGGAAAGGAAAAAGGGGAAACCATAGGTTAAGGGCGGGCAGGTGTCAATTTGGGTGAAGGCGAAGACAATATCCTGCAAGAGGGAGGAGAGAAAGAGAACAAAAACAGGAGGGTGGGAGAGGGCAGGGAACATGGCAGGTTATTAGGAGACTTAAACAGTTATTTAAGTTGTTAGATAACAGAATGATGATCTGAAATGCAAACCTCTACCTAATTCACAAGGACATTTTTGATGTTTTATTTATTTCAGTGAAAATGGTATCTCTCATCATTTGGATATGTTATAAAGAGAGATTAGGCTCTGGCAGTGGTAGTTATATAATCATTTGTCAATTTGAGAGGATTAAGAGTGAAAGGGTGGGTCTAGCCTGTCAATCAGGCCATAGCCAATGAGGCCTCTATGTGGCCATGGTCTTCTCCTGTGGATTCTGGGAACTCCTTAAAGGCAGGAGACATTTTCTCTCTGTTGACTTCCTGGAAGACATTGCACCTGACAAGATTCATGGAACTACACTAGTGCCCTGAGGTGGAGCAGCCACATGGCGACCCTGCCAGCCCTGAGTTACTTACACCACCACTGGATCCACAAGACTTCCCACTGACTGGCCTGTGACCTTCCTGCATTCAGTGTCAATGCATGTGTTTCATGATTCTGAAGAGGACTTTATAGATGGGTATCACACATATGGGCTACTATTGGACTTAAGGACTTGATCTGGACTGGGTTGGCATGTTTTCTCAATAGTCAATTGCTCCTATGTATAAAACTCTTTCTTACACACAGAAGAGTCTCCCTGGATATATTTCTCTCGTCCACCCAGACAAACAGACTGGGGGAAAACATGGTGTTTGCTAGTTGAGAGTGAGTGAAAAAAGATGGATTGGTACAGTGGCTGTACATGGCCTGGCAGCATTTCTTTCTTTCTGTTGTTTGTAGGGTCACTGAGAGCCTGCACTGAATCAACAGCTCCTAAAAACAACGGCTTGGCTATGGAATCCCTGGGTGATGCAAACAGTGAGGTACTCAGATATGAACTTAAAGGTTAGTGATTTGAATTTACCTAGAGGTGCCTAGAAAGCAAACTCTGGTATACCCTATGGAGTACAGTTCTACCTTGACACATGAAGGATTGTTATGAGACAGAAGTGACTTGATGACAGTAGATTAAATACATGCTGTCCCTAGAAAGAGTGATGAACTTGAATAAAATAGCTTTTATTGAGTGCAATTTCCAAAAGGGGCTCAACTGAGATCCAAAAGATTTAAATACCTAGCAATGGGGAGTCATGTGCTTCAATTCTGTCATGGGATCTGGGTAGTTCAAAGAAGTATTACCTTCTACCTTCCCTACACTGTAAATAAAGTCATCATGTTCCAATACCATGCCCAAACCATTCTTTCTTGGCTTTCCACAAAGGAGGGCACTGCGAAAATTCATGGAGAAACTGATATGGACAGCTAATGGAATTTTTCACAAACTTTTCTTCTCTTTTTATTTTGAATTGGGTGAAGATGTACAGAGCAGACCATTTTTCCATGCAACAATTTATTCACTTTTTTGTTTATACGCATTGACTTCAATTTTCACACAGAAACATCTCTTATCTTACTTCCTCCCTGAGCTTCCACTTTCCATTTCTTCTTTTCTGACTCATCTGAAATTTGTCCTTGGGCTAATGCTGCCCCTTTGATCTCAAATGGTTCATTATTCTATGGTATACTACCCCAAAGTGATTGCCCACCTCCTCACCCCCTATGGACTTGTCTATTTGTTGACTCAAAATTGAGCCACAGGAGTGAATTCATGTCCAGAGCAGAAGAATGGCTAAGGGCCATAGTCTCAGAGGTCCCACCAAACTTCCTGATGGCCCCTCCCATCAAAGCTCTTCTCCGTGTAACTAACATCAAGTTTCCCCTTCAAAACAGTTCAAAGATACTCTCCTCTGCCTTCCCGGACTTCGCTTAGTCTGTCTGCTTCATTTATTCCCACAATAACTTTTAACACTTCTACCATACTCTATTGACATCAATGAAGGAGACTTGGGGACACAGTGGTTACATGCTGGGCTGCTATCTGCAACGTCATCGGTTCAAAACCACCCGCTGCTCCTTGTGAGCAAGGTGGGGGGGGGTGTTTGTGCTCCAAATTCACAGGTGCTGTTCTACCTTGACCTCTGTATGGAGTCATTGTGAGTTAGCCTCTACTTGATGGCATTGAGTTTGAGAGGTTTTTTTTATTTTATTCACATCAATGACTTAAGCTTACATTAAATAGTAAACTCCTTGAGGGAAAAGACCATATCTTATTCAGCTTTATACCTGCAATGTTGACAAGGGGCCTAGCATATAGCAGGCACTTATCCAATGTGATTTATTAAATGTGTGAGTGGGTAAACGAATGAGTGAATAAATTAATGGATGTTCACATACGCTCTCATTTTATTTCCAAAAAGAACTCCAGGCAGCCAAGTTAAAAGAGGGGGAGGGGGAGAAAGAAAACATACTGCAGCTTATGGTAGCTCAAAAACTATGTAAAAGTTGGCAGAAATGCATGTCACCATCCATGGGATTGTGCACTATGGGGGTATAAATATGGGTCTTGGAAAGACCCTCCTTTCAATGCTAAATACACCCAGATTGGTGACAGCAGGGTTTCTTCTCACAAGGACCAGCGATCCCAGCCAATAGCACTTTATAGAAGGTGCAAGCAAAGAGTTAACAGTCTCACAGCTGTCTTTCAGGGGAGGTGTTAATGAGGTGGCAGAGGGGAAAGGTTTTTAAATGAAATCGCATCCACTTATTCCAGTTAAATTCCACTACAATAAGAAGACTGAGAGCGTTTCTCCATTGCTCCCCTCTTCCGGCCTTCTTCTGATGAAATTTGACCTTAGGACTGTGATCACGTCCTCAGATGGGTCCACAGAGGACTTGGAACTGCCCACTTGGCTTCCCGATCTCAGGTTATGTGGGAAGGTAGTTAAGTTTGGTTACCGGAGATACCTGGGTTAGGGAAACGTATTTCAAGAAGTGAAGTGTGTGTGGTGAGACCGAGCAAGGGTGTCATCTGTGTGAGCAATCAGAGACATGGGGTGCACTCATGCACAGAACCCCTCTGCTCCTGTGACATGAATCAAACACAAAGGGCGATGTTTGATAATGGATAGGTCCCAGCAGACTCCTTGAAACTGGTCTCAAACATGGTCCAAAGGAAAGGAGGCCTTTCAAGCTGGACACTTTCAATCTTCTGTGGCAACTTTATCTTTATGAAGTTAGCGATATAAGGGCATGAAATTAATATATGTATTGCTTTGGGTACAAATAACTTAACCTATTAGAAGACAGCTTCTTCATAATGCAAAGGCTTCCAACTGTGGGTAGCAGTATCTCAATAAAGTATACCTAACTTTGAGAAGAAATGGAATTCTAGAACACTTCAATGTACTCATGCAGAACCTGTCCATGGACCATGAACCTGTACAGCTTTTTGAGGAAAAAAATGGAAAAGGAAAAGAAATGGTGCTTTGTTTAAAAACTGGAAACGTGTTCTCCGGGCTATATCTTTTCACCATATTCATGCAGTCTGTATGCTCAGCAAGTAACCAGAGAAGGCAGGCTATTCAAAATGTAATTCTATATCAGGAATAAAAAAAGGCTTAATAAAAACCTGTGATTTAAATTACGGTGCTGGAGAATATTGAAAATACCATGGACTGCCAAAAAAATCTATCTTGGAAGAAGTACAACCAGAATTCTCCTTAGAAGCAACAGTGACAAGACTCTGTCTCATATACTTTGTACATGTTGTCAGGAGAGACCATTCCCTGGAGAAGGACATGATGCTTGCTGAGATGGAGGGGCCGACAAAAAGCGGAAGGTCCTTCATGAGATGGACGAACACAGTGGCTGCAACAATGGGTTCGACCATGAGAACAGTTGTGATGATGTCACAGGACCAAGCAGTGTTTCATTTTCTTGTGCAGAGTCACTAACTACAAGACCAACAATTTCTTCAAAGAAGAGGTGGTTCATTGACTCCAAGGAGAGTAGCACTAGCTAAGGATTCAAAAACAGACACGTTTACAGAAATGTGGGCAGGTGATTGACAGTTCACACCGTCTCAGGTTTCACATCTGTAAAACAGGCCTAATGGTCCTACATCAAAAGATTACTGTACAACTTAAATGTGATGAGATCGGGGAAATATTTGGCCAAAGGTTTAGTCAATATTAAGCCAAAGGAAATTGTTATTGCTGTGTTTTTATTATTTAAGATAACGAGGATGGTAAAGTATCTCCTGTGCTATAAGGAAAGCAAGATGTGCTTGATTTTCTCAGGACTAGTTAAAAGAAAATGTATTTTTCAGCCAGGATGCTTCATTCTGTTGAGAGATTAATCTTTCTAAGCCTTAGTTTTGTCATTGGTAAACAAATAGGTATCATAAGACCTACCTCGTAAGAGTTTCAGTATGATACATTTTTCGGGTGAGGTCCAGGTAGTATGGCAGGGGCCAGACCAAATCCAGGGATACATATGCTAGCCAACTAAAAGGGGTGGGAGGGGGAGGGAAAAAGACATGGGTAGCAGGGGAATAGGGCACTAACCCACCCAAGGCGAGGGTATTGCTTATATGTCCACAAGAAAAAAGGGAACAGACTTCAACCAGGTGCTCCAAGACGTGAATGCAACATTCCAGAATGAAGTAGGGAACCAGTAGAGAGGTCTGAGGGACTGGCCTCAATCCCAACTACGTGGACAGTCTTGCCTTCCCACAGAAGAATTCACGTCAGAGGACAACACTGAAGCTACAGCTCAGGAAGAGGGACATGTCTGATCAGAAAACACAGGAGCAAAAGAAGGGGGATGAAGAAAGAGTGGAGCACATCCTGGTCCACTAAGCCCTGAGGAGGATATTCCTGCTCAGAGCAGCCAATGCACAGAGAGGACCATAGGGCTGGCTCAACTATGAGACACGACGTCCCTCTCTGACCCATAGCGCTATGGTAGACAACACTGAAGGCACAGTGGGGGAACTGTGCCCAATCTGATCCCACCACACCAAGGTGAAACACTCAGGGTGTGCAACAGAACAGCAAGGGGGCAGAGTAATGAAGTCCCCAGGGAATGCCAAAAAATACACTTTGGGGCCAGGTCATGGTACCCCATCAACTCAACAGGAAAACACTCCTAAAGGTCAACAAATAGACCTTGAACTATTTATAGGCCTTTTTGGCCATTTTTTGGATTGTTGTTTTCTTTTCTTTTCTTGCTGTTTTGTTCTGTCTTGTTTTTGTGAATATTATTATTTCTGCAAGTCTATCTAGATAAGAGAGACGAGATAAGCAATCTAGAGGAGAAAACAACAGGGCCAGTGGTTCCCGGGGAACATGGGCGAGGGAAAGTGGGGGAAAGGAAGAGGGTGCTAACAAACTCAGAGACAAGAGAACAAGTGATCTAAAATTGATGTTGAGGCGGGTGTAGGTCTAGTAGGGCTTGATCAAGGGCAATATAACCGAGAGGAATTACTAAAACCCAAATTAAGGCTGAGCATGATAGTGGGACAAGAGGAAAGTAAAAGAAAATAGAGGAAAGAAGAAGGAGACAAAGGGCATTTATAGAGGTCTAAATTCAGGCATGTACATATGTAAATATATTTATATATGACGATCACCTTCCCTACATGATCACTGAAGACACAATGGGTGCATAAGCAAATATGGTGAACAAAGCTGATGGTGCCAGGCTATCAAAAGATATAGCATCTGGGATCTTAAAGGCTTGAAGGTAAACAAGCATCCATCTAGCTACAAACCAGCAAAATCCACATGGAAAAAACACATCAGCCTGTGTGATCAAGAGGTATCAATAGGATCAGGTATCAAGCATCAAAGAACAAAAACTCATTATCATTGCAAATGAGGGGGAGTACGAAGTGAAGACCCAATGCCTATCTGTAGGCAACTGGCCATCCCCTTTCAGAAGGGGCTCAGGGAGGAGTTGAGCCAGTCAGGGTGAAGTACAGCACCAATGAAAAATACAACTTTCCTCTAGTTCTTTAATGCTTCCTTCCCCCTCACTATCATGTTCCCAATTCTGCCTTACAAATGCAGCTAGACACTGGTACTGGTGAAAGTTGGAAACATGGGGAATCCAGGACAGATAAATACCTCAGGACCAATCATGAGACCAAGCTGGTGAGATCATGTCCATCCAGGAGTTTCCGTCAAATTTATTTCTGGGTATTCCACCTAGAGATGACCACGTGAACAGTTGCTTTTTGTGTTGTAAAAAAAAAGTTATTTACTATGAAGAAGTTGTTGGCCTTGCAAATTTATGTCACACGATCCCCAGATTCACACAACACATGCAATGACACCGAATGCAGGAAGATCACCAGTGCGTGGAAAAATCTTGTGGATCCAGTGGCAGTGGAAGCATCTCAGCACAAGTATAGGTTTGCATGTGGCTCCTCCAGTTCCAGGGCTTTGGCCCCATCAGCATAGCTCCATATGTCTTATCAACAGGAATGTCTCGCAGAGAAAATGTGTGTCCCACCTTCAGGGAGGAATACAGTAGTTCCCAAAATCCTCTGGAGAAGGCCATGCCCACACAGAGGCATTATTGGCTATGACCTGATTGACAGGCTAGACTACACTCCTTCACAAATTGACAGGAGATTACGTAACTGCCACAGCATGTTTCTACTTTTGTGAATGAGTGTTATTGCAAGTTTTGTTTTATCGTCCATCCCCATTGTTTGTGTAAGTAGTGTTCAGTCACTTCTAAACAAGTCAACACTTCATGTATTGTGGTCCAAAGTTGACCTACAGCTGTATAATTTCCTTTTCTCAAAAGTGTTTTAAATTCCAGACCATTGGCTAAATTAATGACTCTACCGATAGAATTACTGTATGCCCTATGGGATAGTTTATAAGGCTCTCTATCAAAAAAATGATAATGATATTTCTACAGTGAACCAGATTTTATATGTGATAAAATCTTATAGATATATGAATGGAGTATGGACTCAAATTTAATTCTAGCCCCAATCTAAGAGCAATCAGCTCTTATGAGATAGCCCTAATATGTACTTGTGAGGCAGGGACAATGTGCTCTTCCAGAGACTACGAAAGATAACGAATATGAAAAAAAAAAACACCCAGCAACCTTTAATATTCTACACCTGCCCCATTTCTGTAACCTATCAGCCTGATTACCCTTCTATAACCCACTTCTTAGCTGCTTGCCAGCCAATTCCTAACAGCCCCTTATGAGCAATCCCTTCCCTATAAAAGTCCTCAAGTCCCCAGGTAGGGAACTCAGTCTCTGGCTATGAATCCACTGAATGGCATGTTGGCACAGTAATGTTCTTTCTTTTGTTTCACCCACTTAGACTTGGTAGCTCTTTGGGGCAACAACTCCAGTAACACGTGCCCTCATGAAGAAATCACTGAAAACGTGAGTGCAATAGCAAAGTGTAGTGAAGAAACCAGATGGTGCCTGGCTATCAGAAAGAATGGCATCCAGCGTCTTAACAACTTTTCTTAAAAGAAGCAGTCATCTAAGTGAGGCCTCAACTAAGTCCACATAGAATTGCACACCAGCCTGTATGAGCCAGGAATTGCAAATAATAAAATCCAAATCAGAGTAGGGAATGGTATCAGAGTTTAACCTTTGAATGCTTTGTTTGGAGAAGGTTATGGATGACAGTAGAAGCTCAAAATATAGTTTCAAGATTCCTATATTAAGAAGTAAGTCTCTGGTGAATCCCCTCAGACCATAGTCTAGGGATATGAATAGTCTTGCTTTCAAACAGCAAAGATTGTGAAGTCAATTACAGCAGATTTAAGCTCCCTTTAGACCCATTTCAAAGTTTTAGTTTTTGATATTTTCTGCTTTCTTTTTTGTTGAAACTTTTGTTTTGTTTAGTCATTGGTGCTAGGTTGTTTTGTTTGTTTCCTTCCTTTTTGTGTTTTGTGCAATTTTCTATATAAGAAACCCAGGAATTAATAATTGCTTAGGTGTAGGTAGGAGGAGCTTAAGGAGCAATGAGGAGCTAATAATGAGTCTGAAAAGAAAATATTGTGAAATGGATTGTGGTAATAATCAAACAACTGTCAATATGATTGAATGATTAAAGTGTATGCAAGATGAAACATGCATATCAATAAAACTATTTTTATAAAGTGATTCCAAAAATGTACAAAGATGCTTGACACAGTGGATGGATAGATGGATTGTGATGAGTTATATGAGGCCCCAATAAAATGATTTTTTTATAAAGACTTTCAGTATGTTTCAATAAGTTATCAAATACAAGAGTAGTAGTGTTTGGTTCGTTGTAAAGATTTTAGTAGGATTCTTCTTAGTTTTAAAAATCGTGTTCTACCGATCTCATTGGACTTTTCATTAGTGTGCCATTGAAGAAGTTGCTGCCTAGGAAATGGGAAGAGAAATAAAAATATGTTTAAGTAAGCTCTGTTTTCCATTTCCCTTGGAGTCGGTTTCAACCCCTGGTTATTGTCACATACTGATGGTTTGTTCTAATGACAAAGAGTCTTCCAGATGACCACTGCCTTCTAGTGAATAGATCCACATTTAACAATATCTATTCCAGTTCCTTACCAACATGTGATAAATGACATTTTCCCCCAGTCATCAGAAAAGCTGTCGAGGTTGGGAGAAGTAGAGCAGTCATTCAGTAAATGGCACTGAAGCACACTTCACAGGTTCCGTCTAGATTACCGAGAGGGACTAAGAGACCTCTAGGTCAGTCACTCCTCATTTTTCATGGGTTGCATTTCTGCAAATTCCCCAGCTGCTACAATTTATTTGTAGCCCCCAGATCAATATTTTCAGTGCTTTCCCATCCGTCGCAGCTGTGAGCATGCTCAGAGCAGTGAAACACTAGAGCCATGCATCTGTGGTCAGACAAGCCTGGTTCCGTTTTCTCTACTTCAGGGTTTGCAGGGGCGTTATAGAATATAAAACTACCAAGAGCTGGCTCGATTTTCTGTTTATCCAAAATAAATAAACACAGGAAAAAATGCAACCAAATAAAAAGCTGAGGAGAGCAAAGGATGAATCTCTTCCTCTCTCTCTCTCTCTCTCTCTCTCTCTCTCTCTCTCTCTCTCTCTGCAAATAAATCATAGAATATTTTTTGTCATCTTCTGATTCAATATTAAGAACCAAGACATCAAGTCTGTTGGTCATTTTAAGAAATCTAGGGTCTTGAGAATACCATTTTAAGTGCCTTAAATATATATTTATTTTTGCAACAACATGGAATATAAAAAGAAATATAGCCATAAACGGATGCCCTCCCAAATCTTAAGAGTAAATGAAGAGCTGTCACATATGAAATGTTTTGGGTGGGCTCATAAAAACCTTGTGAAACGAAAGGTGAATTGACTTATATAAGACCACTGGTATCCGACCAGAGCTCAGGGAAATGAATTGAGGGTCCAAGAAGACTCAGAATCCCAAGTATCTTACTTCTTACTGAAGTATGTCACTTTATATATTTTAAGCAAAGAATCCATTACATACAAGTTGGAAGGGTTGGAGAAACAGAATAAAGGGGAAACACCACCAACAGAAAGCGATGAGTATTCTTGTGGTTGATGTTACTGGAAGGAAGCGAGAGAGTAAGATGAAAGGGAGGACAGGATGTTCTTAGAATCTGGTCAGATGTCCCAGGAACAAGTCACCATCCAAACATATGGTTTCTCAGGGAAACTCAATACCCACATCTTGTGACACTTAACCTAGCCTCTAAATTGATTTTTGCCTTGGAATAAAAATCCAGGAAAAGAAAAACAAATTTTCAGAAAACCAACATAGCAACAGGGAGTGTGCACGATTTGAAAGACATTCTTTGGGAATAGAATCACGTGTGGCCTCCAGGCTCGGCCTGGTGCTGCAATCCCATTCATTTCCCAGAGCAAGTTGGGGCGGGCCCAGACTGGGAGGAGGACTTGGGCTTCCTGAGGCACTCTGGAAACCTGGGGCTTTCTGGATGTGTCTTGTCCCAGTAGCTCCTCAGCCTATGGAAAAATATAATGCTAGAGGCCTATGGGAGGGAAATACAAACATGTGTGGGTCTTAACCATACACTGAAACACAGCCCCAAATAAACATTGTAGCCATAGCATCAAATAACTATTTTCTTAATGATTATATTAATATTAACTGAGCTTACTGATCTGTCAACTATTTTATTAATCCTTTCCAAATCTGATATGGTAAGAACTTTTAATATTCTTATTTTAAAGATGGGCAAATTGACGCTAAGAGGTTAAGTAACTTACCCAAGCATATGAGTGAGTACAATTCTAGACTCTCATCCATAATTAGCCCTGTGCTGTAGTCTGTCTTGTTGGAAGGAGGATTCCTTTTCATTCCTGTTCTAAAGCCATTAATGCTTTTGCACATATGAAATACTCACTGTTATGGGCCAAGGATAATCATAAAGGATATTTAACTGTTATTGGCCAAGGGTTATCATAATCAAATTAGAAGTTGATTCCTAATTATACTCATATGCATCAAACGATGTATCCATTTCTTTTTCTCTTTTGCATGCAATGCAATAGGTGCATTGCCTACGGCTAGTGCAATTGACCTGCATAGCGTCAACCCATTTATATCATGCCTTCTGCTTGGTTTTGTTTCTCCTAGAGGAGTCCAGGTCTCAAAAACATCATGTCTCTAACCCATGAAGTTTGAAGCAGGAAATTTTGAAAAGCATTTTATAAATGCACTAGTGTTAACTCAGGAATTAAGGGGAAGATCCTAATACAAAATTAGATGATGTTGTGACATGCCATCGGATCCGTTCTGAATCACAAGGCTCTATGTACAATTGAACAAGACATCCCCCAGTCCTATTCCCACCCAACTGTTATATTTGAGCTTGTTGTTGCAGCCACGGTGTCAATCAATCTTCCTCATTCGCTCTGATCCTTTCTCAAAATTTAAATGCATTGATTCTTCTCCAGTCTTCTTATTCACTGCACAGCTTTTGTGTGCATGAGGCAGTTGAAAACACTCTGACACGAATCAGGTGCTTCTTGGTCCTAAAGTAACAATGTTACTTTTGAAAACTTTAAAAGCAGAGGTAGGGAAACTTTTTTTTTTTTTTGGCTAAGGGCAGTTAGGACATTTATATCATTCATGGGCCAAACATTTCATTAAATCACTCCTAATGTGATGGCTGGAATAGCTTCTCGTCACTGAGGCATATGATTCACAGGCTTTATCTGGCCTGTGATGTGGACTCCCTCCTCCCCACCCCGCAACCTTTTAAAAGTCTTTTACAGCAGATTGGCTCAATACAATAACATCCTTTGATGTTTGATGTCGACTTCCATGAGCATTGGTTGTGAATCCGATCAAGATGGAATCCTTGAAAACTCCAATCTTCTATTCATTTATCATGATGTTCCCTATTGGCCCAATTGTGTGGATTTGGGTTTTCCTTGCATGAGTTGCAAGCCATATTGAAGGCCATCATCCTTGGTCTTCATCAGCCAGTACTTGAAATCCTCCTCTCACATTCAGAAAATAACTATCACAGGTTGTTAATGTGCCCCCTCCAATTTCTTCTCATATTGTGCAACTGCTTAGACTATTCAATCAGTTTCCAGATGGAATAAGTATGATGAAATGATACAAAACTGAAGCACACTTCCTGATCTTTAAACCTGTGTTCTGTTCTCACAGATCCATGTAGGGGTTCAGCATAAACACAATGGAGTGTTCGGGAATCCCCACTCTCCTCGTGGCTCTCCATAGTTGGTTGTGATTCACACAGTCATATCTCTTGGCATAAGAAATAAAATGCAAGTAAAGGTTTTTCTGGTAGCTACCGCTTTGAGGCAAGAACCATCTGACTTCAGCAATGATATCCTTTGTTCCAAGTCCTCTTCTAAATCTGCCTTGAATTTCAGGCATATTCCTGTCCATGAACTGCTGCAACCACAGCTGAATGATCGTCCGCAAACATTTACCTCTATGTGAAATTAATGATATCGTTTGATAATTTCCATGTCATGTGAGGTCACCTTTCTTTACAATGAGTACAAATATGGATTTCTTCCAGTCAGTTGGCCAGAGAGCTTTCTTCCTAATTTCTTGGTCTAGAAGAGAAAGTGCTCCTAGTGCCTCATCAGCCTGATGAAATATTTCCATTCGTATTCTGTCACCAGGATCCTGGTTTATGGCTGTTGCCTTCAGTCCTGCTTGGACTTCTTCCTTCAGTAACCCTGGTTCTTGATCATTATCTCTTGAAATGGTTAAATGCCAGCTAGTTCTACTCTAGATGGTGACTCTTTATTCTTTCCACCTTCTTTCGTTGTTTCCTGCATCCTTTAATATTTTGCCCATAGACCCTTTTAATGGTGCAACGTAATACTTGAATTTTCAGTTCTTTCCGCTGGAGCTATGCTTAGTGTGTCCTCCCTCTTTGGCTTTCTAACTCTAGGTCTTCATTTTTCATGACAACATTTTGTCTTCTTGAGCTGCCCTTTGAAATCTTCTGTTCAGCTTATTTATTTCATCATTTCTTTCTGGCTTCTTTGCTTTCAGCCAAGCTCCATCTGACAACAGCAATGATACCCCTTGTTCCACGACCTCTTCTGAATCTGTCTGGCTTCTCTGACAAGCTCCCTGACAAAGTATTGCTTGCTGGGACTCCTGGTTGAGTGAACTTTAGAAAAATTTTACTTGTATATGTTACTCATAATAGTGTTCTATAGTGTGTGTTCAGATATGGGTCTCTTCTGGTCAGGTATATTGAATATAGATATGGATCTCTTCTGGTAAGGTATATTGTATACAGATATGGGTCTCTTCTGGTCAGATGGGCAAGTAGCTGTCTTGCAAATTTTCTGGCACAGACAGTGAGTGCTTGCGGTGCTTCATAAACCTGTTGAAACATTTTGATTGGTTATTGCAACACTTCCTGGAATCTTGTTTGGGGCTCATGCCTTCAGTACAGCTTGAATTTACTCTTCCAGACCATGGACTCTTCCTTCTATGCTACTTCCTGAAGTGGTGGACTGCCAACTGGTTCTTTTTGGTGTAGCGACTCTGTGAATTCTTCTCATCATCTTTGTTTGCTTCCTGCATCGTTCAATATTTTCCCACAGAATCTTTCAGTCTTGCAAATCAAGGTTTGATTTTTTTCTTGAGTTATTGAACTTTAAGGTATGCTGAGTGTGTTTTCCCTTTTAGGTTTTCTATTTCTAGGTCTTTGCACATTTCATTATAATATTTTACTTTTGGCTTCTCAGCTGCCCTTTGACATTTTCTGTCCAGTTCTCTTACTTCATCATTTATTCCATTTGCTTAAGCTACTCCACGACTAAGAGCAAGTTTCAAAAACAAAGACCAAGTTTCAGAATCTCTTCTGACATCCACTTTGATCTTTTCTTCCTTTCCTGCCTTTAAATGACCTCTTTCTTTCTTCATGTAGGATGTGCTTGATATCCCCCACAGCTCATCAGGCCTGCTGTCATTAGTGTTCCATGCATCCAGTCTGTTCTTGAGATGTTCTCAAAATTCATGTGGAATAGATTCATGGTTGCATAGTGAGTCTTATGGACCTGTTATAATTTTATTCGGCTTCAATCTGAGCAATTTTTGGCCTGGTTTAAGCCAGTGGTCTGGTTTTAGCTGATGATATTGACTTTCTCCACCATCTCTTTACAAAGATATCGTTATTTGATTTCTGTGTATTATATCTTGAGAAGCCCAAGTGTATAGTCATTGCTTCTGTTGTTGAAGAAAAAAAAAGGAGTTAGTATGAACAAGTCCTTGGTCTTGTGAAATTCTATTATGTGAACTCTAGCTTCGTTTCTGTCACCAAGATCAGATTTACCAACTACTGTTCCTTCTTGTTTCTAACTTTTGCAATCCAATCGCCAAAAATTATCAATACATCTTGATTGCATGATTGATCACTTTCAAACGGAAGATGTTGATAGAATTCTTCAATTTCTTCATCATTTGAATAATATTTGCATTGATTGGATGTCCTTAAAGACAGATAAATATAATCCTATCACAGTCAGACTGCACTTCAAGATAGATCTTAAAAAGTCCTTTTTGACAATGAATACGACTGCAGCCCTCTTGACGGTAGCACTCTTGCATAGGAAACCATCGACTTTTCTGATTCAAAGTGGCCAGCCCCGTCCATTTCCATTCACTAATGTCTAGAATCTAGAACTTTGTGTTCCATTCCATTGTTGAGGACCTCCCATTGTCCTAGATTCATATTGAGTACATTTCAAGTTCCAACAATTTTAATTGATGCTTGCAGCTGCTTCTCTTTCTTTGGAGTTGTGCCCCACTAGCAAAAGACAGTCTGGAAAACTTGACTCCATCCCTGTCCTTCTGTTCAACCCTACATTGAGGAGGCAGCTCTGCCTCACTCATATTTTAAGAGCCTTTCAACGTGAGTGGCTCATCTTCTGACACTATATCTGCTAATCTCCTGCTGCTATTCGGGGGTTTTCTTTAGCGGACAATGACCCACTGCCATTCATAATGTTTTCAGTGGTTAAGTCCTTGGAAGTGGACAGCCAATTCCTTCCAGTGTTCTGTTCTTCATCTAGAAGGTCTGTAGAAACCCGTCTACCTGCAGAAGCCCTACTGGTGCTTGAACTATCAGTGGTCTAGCTTCCAGCATCATAACTACACAGTGCCACCATGAAATGATTAATTGGCAGAGTAGTAATAGCTGACGGGATGCTGCAACCCTTTTAATTATCTTCAGTAAATGTTTTCTTTGATGAGATGTAAGTGCTATATTTTGATAATTTCTACATACTCTTGGGTCTCATTTTCTTTTTTTGGACAGAGCACAAAAATGGATCTCTTGCAGTGGACTAGTCTGGTGGCTCTCATCCACATTTCATGAAATCGACAAGTGCTTCCAGAGCTGCATCCATTTGTTGAAGTTTCTCAGTTGGCATTCCATCCACCTCTGAAGCCTTCTTTTTCAACAATGCCTTTAGGTGCTGCTTGAACTTCTTCCTTCAACACCATCAGCGCTTGATCATATGCTACCTCCTTAAATTGTTAAGTGCCCACCAATTCTTAACCAGTACAGTGATTCTGTATATTTCTTTCACCTTCTCTGGATGTTTTTTGTCGGTTGATATTTTGCCCATAGAATTCTTCCATGTTTCAACTAAGGCGTGGGTTTTATCCTACTTCTCCTAGCTACAGAAATGCCCAGCAGGGGCTTCCTTATGGTTTTCTTACTCCAGATATTTGTACATTTCATTATATTATGTTGTTCTGCCTTGTCTAGTGATCTTTATGAAATTTTCTGTTCTGCTCTTTTATTTCCTCATCTTTCCATTGGTTGTAGTCCTCTTAGTTCAAGAGCTACTTACAGGTCTCTTCCGATATCCATTCTGCTCTTTTTTTTCTTTCCCTTTTAATGACCTTTTGCTTTCTTTATGTGTAATGGCCTTGATGTCATCCCATTGTCTATAGTCATCCCACTATGGTTAGTGTATGAATTCCTCATATTTTGTGGGATATATTCAAGATTGTACTTAAACTCATATGGAATGGCTTCAATGTTCTTCAACTTAAACTTGTAAATGAGAAATCGGTGGTCTATTTCACAGCTGGCCCTTGGCCTTATTCTTACTGGTGATATTGAGCTTATAGATAAGTCCATTTGATTCCTGTGCATTCCATTCAGTGAGAATCATGTACAGTTGCCTTTTGTGTTGTTGAAAAATAGTGTTTTCAATGTGTAAGTTGTTGGTCTTCCAAAATTCCATCATGTAATCTTTAGCATCATTTCTATCTCCAAGATCAGATTTTCCAACTACTGATCCTTCTCCTTTGTTTCCAGTGTTTACATTCCTTTCACTAATTATTACCAGTGCATTTTAATTGAATGTTTGATTAATTTTAGATTGAAGAGATTAATTAAAAAAATAAAACCTCTGTTTCCTCATCTTTGGCATTATTGTTTGGCATATGCACTTGAATATTAGTTGCATTAAAGGGTTTCCCTTGTATGCTTACCCTACTATTGACAGCATTACACTTCAGGATCGATCTTGAAATGTTCTTTTTGATGATTAATGTCATTCCCAGCCCAGGAGAATATTGTTTAATTCAAAATGGACATCAGTCCATTTACACTCATTAATGTTTAGTTTAGTGATATTGATTTGTTCTCTTTCATCTTTGATGACTTGTAATTTTCCTAGATTCATACTTTATATATTCTGTGTTCCAACTATTAATAGATATTTTCAACTGTGTCTTCTCATTCTGAGGTGCTGAAAGCTTTGTTCCATCCAATTCATTAAGGTCAATCCTAATTTCAGGAGGCAGCTCTACCCCCGTTGTATTTTGAGTGCTTCCTAATCTGAGAAGTTCATCACCCAGTCTGATGTCAGACAGTATTTTCATGCTATTTATAAGGCCAGCTCTTTTCAGAATTCTATCATTGAATCTTCCTTCATAATCTGTATTATTCTAGTAGCTCTACTGAAACCTGCCCACCATGCATGACTTTTGAAATACATGTTGGTATTTGAAACACCACTGACATAATTTTCAACACCATAGCAACACACAAGCCACCACAGTATGACTAGCTGACAGACTGGTGACAGACAAAACTAGTAAAATGATAAAGGACAGTAGTAGCATGAGATTTCAGGGATTGATTGATTCAAGTTTCATTGTTGTTTTGCTGTGTTTTGCTTTGATTTTGCTATCACTGGCGCATGCTGGTTTCTAAGACGTACTTTAAAATAGGATCCTTTCCCTGATTTTTTTAAAGAGAAGGGTTCTTAATTCCAACCCAAGGTCATTCCAGAATATCATAATAATGTTCTATTCTTCCAGTGAATTTGGTAGTTACAAAGTATTATGTTCTCTAGGTGTACATGGTAGGCATACAATCCAAGAAAACTTATAAAGAATGGAAAGAGAAATGAGAGCATGCAATCTTATATTTCATAGAGGGCAGTTGCCAAAGAAAGATAAGGGAGCTAACCAGAATTTCAACACCTTCTATGTGTTAGGGATTTTCACCTTTATTACTAATGTGCAAGGCCTCCTCTTTCACCTCCTAAACTCTTGCCAATATTGAGACCCGCACTGCAGCAATTGGAAAGCTACTTCCCTGCTCTCAAAAGATAATAACCCTCTGCACAGTTCGGGGTTTGGCACAACCACGAATTCAGGAGCATTGAAGCAGCTCTAAAGAAGTAATATTTTAATTATTGCTTTTTTAAGCATAGGAAGGTTTTCAGTCCAACTTGGCAACTTAGAACCATTCCGTTGATCTGGACGTCTTTCAGCTCCCCAGTTAGCATTCTTCATGTCCAAACCCAGGTGCCAAAACTTGTACTGAGCGATAGAACTACTGCTTCACTGCTTCTCTCACCTGCTACTGTCATTAAGATACAACTATTAGGAAAGGGATTCTCAAACCATATGTTGCAAAGTAAGTGCTACATGTCCAGTTAGCACAACTATGCCACTTTCTCACCCAGAAGAGGTTTGCAGTCCATCCCAGGGACCAGTTAACCTGGGGATTTCACACAAGGCCGGCAATACGTTAAAGCAATCCGTATACACAGGGTGAGCAGACACTCACTTTGTGTGGGGGCAGTCTTGGTTTGGTTTGTCTCTTTTGTTTTGTTTTGTCCAAGTGTAATTCTCAGCAATTTCCACTTTCCCTCTAGTAGTTCTAGTCTGGATAATTATATGGGCATCCATCCTGATTATACCTAGGAAAAACTGGTATACCCAAGGTGATATGTATCTTAAGTCAAAACATCTACACTGCAAAACTTTATAAGCCATCTCGTCTCCCTCCTGGAAGTTACAGGAATTCCGTGTTGAAACAGCCAATCAAAGTCTAGTATAACACTACCATTGATCATAGAGTCTGGCACAAATGGTACTAACATTATAATAGTGTGAGGTGGAAAATGTCAAGTCACAAGGCACGTTGGCCACTCCTACAGTCAAAAAATAATGTATCGTGTTCCCTCTCTTTACACACACTTTGCTGGAATATGGAGTACAGAATAAAGGAGGCAATATTTCCTCAAGATAATTACAGTCTTATGGGAACAACTAACACCAATTTCAGATTGGACCACAATTATGGTGTGGTCCAAAAAAAAGCCAAATGCACTGCCATTGAGTCACTGCTGTGGTTTCCCAAGACTATAACTGTTCACCCGAGTAGAAAGTCCAATCTTTATCCTGAGGACATGCTGGTAGTTTTGAACTGCCGGCCATGCAGACCACAACCCAACTCATAACCATTACACCACCAGGGATCCTAAGCAGTATAAATATCATGTACTCTATGGTTGTACAGAGTCTCGAGAAGTCTAAAAAGACCTTTAAAAACTAAATTGTGCCTTGGAAACATTGTGATGAATCCTGATTCCTAGTAACTTGGAAAAGGACCTTTTTTGGTAACAGGATTTTTGACAATATTTAACATGAGGACATAGTGGAATAGAGGACATCTGAATTCCACATGAATAGTGTCCTTATAAAAGATAAGGTGAGACCCACAGAAGGCCCATGGCCATGGGAAGGGAAGGCCAAGACTGGAGTGATGAACCACAAGCCAAGGACCTTGAAAGAATGCTGAGGGCTGCTGGTCACCAGCAAAAGCTAGGGGACAGGCATGGGACAGTCTTCTTCAGAAGAAACAGACATGGATGGCATCCTGATGTCAGACTTCTAGCCTCAAAAACAGTAAGCCGATACATTTCTGTTCCACAAAGCCATCTAGCTTGTGGCACTTTGTCATGACAGTCTTCCAAAATGAATTCTAGAATCTTCTTGGAAAATGTGGCATCCGTATACTTTATGACATTGAACTTAGACTGGAAATGAGAGAGGAAGATTCCTTCTGACATTGTATGTGCAATTTCATATTCAGAGAGCACAAAGAATTTCGGGTTACTGGAGTGTAGCTGGAAGAAGGGAGGACAGAGACCGGAGGGAGGGAGAGAGGAGGTACCAAGGCCACATATCTTGTGTTAGAGAGACTGGATTTTACCCTGAGGCGATGGAGAATCATTCCTAGTGACGTAACCAGATTTGATTTGAAAATGGTCACTTTGGCTCAATACTGTTAGATTGTGAAGCATTTTTTGTCTTTAAAGAGAGAAGGAAACATCTTTTTTGTGTTTTACTTTAATGTTTTGATTTGTCTATGCAGAACCTCCTCCTACATAAACCCAACTACGAGTCAACACTAAGAGACTCGGGGTTCAGTTATCAACTCCAGGCTTTGATTCTCTGGTGACCTCGGTCAAATGACATTGGCTTACTTGGACCTCAGTTTCCTTGCATATAAAATATAGACTGCTGACTCACCTTTCTCATAGTGATGTGAGGAATCGCTAATGAAAAGCAGCTCCTCTGAAGAGGAAATAGCAAAAAATGCTGACTAAGTCCAAATGACAGCCAGCAAAGATGAAACAAGCATCTCCAAGTGTTCAAGTGAAGAGTGGAAGTCTTTCATCCCTAAGATTTAATGACCTGAGGCTCCCTTCCACTCGGGTGGTGTTCCAGCTCGGTCTGTGCCTGAGGTTGGAGTCTATCTCACCAATTAACAACAGATGATGACCCAAAATCATCCTCGCCACAACTATGTCTTTGTACATAGGCTTGAGTTCCTTTTCACAAAGCATCTCTGAATCAGCTGAGTCCAGCCTGCAACTTAAGAAATCAAGTTAGAAACCATGTCCTGTTGTTAGGTGCCACCAAGCTGGTTCCAGCTCCTAATGACCTCACTTACAACAGAACAAAACAACAACAAAAACTTTGCCCAGGCCTGTGCCGTCCTCACAATTGTTGTTAGACTTGATCCTGTGTGGCAGTCACTGTGTCAGGCCATCTCTCAGGGGAGGGGGGCTTCTTCTTTTTATTACTCCTCTACTTTACCAGCCATGATGTTCATTCCCAGGAGCCAGTCTCTCCTGATGACATGTCCAAAGTGTGTGAGATGAAGTCTTCCCACCCTCACTTTTAATGAGCATTCTGCCTGTACTTCTTCCAAAATAGACTTGGTTGGCTCACTGGCAGTCCATCGCATAGTCCGTCTCCTGTGGCAACATCGTAATTGAAAGGCTTCGATTCTTCTTTGGTCTTTGTTATTTATTGTCCATCCCTGGAATGAGATCATGTTCTACTGACAAAAATCAAAGAATCAGATACGAAGCACTAAGAGTGGGAGGTTCCTGTGTCTCTTCATTTCTTTCTTTAAACATTGCTAACGATCAAACTCTTTGGTTAAAATATACATAGAGAGTCCAAAGTAACAGCAACCATTCATTGGGAGATAGGTGTATGTGAAGATGTCTTCTAAGTGTTCTATAAGCATCTCATTAGTTCCTCACATCATAGCGCAGTCATTGTTCCCTATGATATTTTAATTCTCAAAAATACTTGAGTTGGAAGAGGTAAAATCATGCCCCTGATGAAAACAACAGAGTTTGAAGTGGAGGCCAGACTGATAGACATCCAGAATAATGCTCAAAGTCTCTCCATTCATCTTCTAAAAATTGATGCACCGTGGCCTTCCTGCTGGGCCTTTGCCCACCTCTACCCAGCCCTGCTACTTATATCATTGCTGGCTTATGAAGTTGCCATTTCCAAAATGTGAGTCAGTCAAGATAGGAAGGCTCATTTATTTCAGGGGATATGTGTCAGTGGCACTATTTTTAAAAAGGACATCATGACAACTTGAACACACATTAATCCCTCATTGGGTTGTGCCAATATGACCCTGAAAGGAAGTGATCTGTCCTGTGCAGCTTCAAGCTTACCTCACAGCAGCCAATGGGTCACATCAGCACATTCAATAGTCTATGAAATATTCATATAGCTTTCTTATAATGCATCGAATCACATGTAGAAATATCATTGGGATCTCCCCTTTGGGTCATGGAATGGTAAATGCTGTAGTTTCTTTTGGCCACATAACACAACAAAACAACTGGTTCTGAAGTTGCCTTAGCAATAGGTTGGGTTTTACAACTGAGTCCCATGCATGTTTTGCGACGATACCTCAAGAATATATGACTGATGCATTAAATGTATGTTTAATTATTTTAAGACTGAAAAAATAGTTTGTACATTCAGGTTCATGTATTACATCCCCACTTGACACAAGCTCCAAGCTTAACTATAGATGGGAGCTTCATTTAGAGAAGCAAATCCAGACCGGGAGAGAAGAAATCTTTCAGAGATAAGATTGTGAAGGACGCAGTAGTGTGGGTAGCTAAAAGCCCTGCACCCAACACCAGAATGAATTTACGGGGAGGATATGGCAGATCTAAGGTCCCAAGAGCAGCGGACACTTGCTATTATATTCATGAATACCATTCAAAGAGCTGAAGACTGACTGTCTCTGACATCCAGCAAGGATGGGTACAAGAAGGCATAGTCGCTATTGTTCAGTGCCATTGAGTCAATTCCAAGTCATGGTAACTCCATGTAATAAAGAAGAACTTCCCCCTGGGGTTTCCTTGGCTGTAATTTTTACAGATGTGAATCACCGGGTGTCCCTCCCATCGAGCCACTGGGGGAATTCAACCACCATCCTTTTGGGTAGCAGCCAGGGACTTAGCTGTCATGTTATCAGGGCTCTTTAATATGAAAGTACAAATCGTCTGGTTGAAGGGCTTTTGAAAGGCCCCTGAAATTATGATGATGTTGAAATAGTTAGCTCAAGAAAACTATTCCCCTTTGTCAGAGAAGGACACGATAGCAGCAGAGAGAGGATGTCCAGTGGCCAGAACCAGAAGTGAGTCATGCGGATGAACAAGATACACATTGATAAGGACACACATAGGTTAACGAAATTTGGGATAAAGACTGTTGGTGGTATTTGCATATCACCCCAGGAGACACAGATAGAACCTAGTGGAGCTGGAAGAAGACCTTCAATTGCCTGGAATTCCCTTAAAGCTCCATAGAATAATAGAAAGTTTGAAATAAAAATCAATCCCTTTCAGAAAAAAAAAAACCATCTATCTTTGACATTTACGCCATTGTGGAAGAGTTGGGTGTTTTTTTTATTAACAGGAAACAAGAGTAACTGTTCCCCTCAAATTATTATCAATATAACTGTAAAACAAAACTAGTCTGATTTCAGGTTTCTCAGTCAGTTCTTTGAGCACATTTTCTTTTTATTGAGATTTTTCAAGAGGAGTTAAAAATATTGAACTATTACAATCCAAAACTATTTGGTGCTTTGCAGCTAAAATAAAACACAGGTGAAAGCTGGATGCTAAAATGGGCATGGGGTGGTTAATTTTGTGGGTCCACTGGACTAGGTGCTGGTTCCCAGTTGTTTAACCAAACACTAGTCTACCTGATATTCCATAATGTAATCTATTATAAATTATAATGTGATTACCATCTATGAATTCATCTAGTGCACTGTAATCAACCAATCAGTTGAAAAGGGAGTTGCCCTAGAGTGTGTTCTACCTGCAGATTATAAGCAGATAATCTGCCCTAAACTCTTCCCTTCCCCTGATCAAAACCTATTAAGGTACAGCCTGCTCTGCATTTGCCATGGGTGGCATTGTGGTTACTCTCTGGGGCTGTGATACAAACTGTTAGCCTTTCAAAACCACCAGCCACTCCGAGGGAGAAAGACAGGGTCTTCAGGGAAGTTCCATACTGTCCTATAGAGTTGAAATGAGTCCGTTTCAACTCAGCGGCAATGAGTTTCTTTGAGTTATGTTTCATAGTCTATTTGAATTCCTAATGATCCAAGCATACAGTGGACCTACTGTGTGGGGTTTCCAGGGCTTTAATCTTTATGACTGTAATCTTTAGGCCACATCTTCCTCTGGAGCAGTGGGCAGGTGAGTTAAAACTGTCAAACTTCTGGTTAGAGGCTGAGGGTTGAACTACTGTATCACCAAGACTCCTTGTGGACTTGGAAGCCCCAACCCAACACAGGAGCCAATTCCTTCCTAAAAAATCTCTGTGTCTTTCTCTTCCTCCCTGTGTATCTCTGTGTTGGTAGACAGATTTCATAAATTAGCACCATATTGTTTATTACTCACTAAGATAACGTACTACATGTTATGAGAATAGAAGTATTTTATTATTATTTTTTGCCTTCACCATTATTTTTTAGTTTACAAATGCAATGACTGAGCTGGTGTTCCTAATATAATTCCTATTCCCAGAGATGTGTCTAGAATACAATGGTCCAGTCAGCAAGTCTCTGTGATGACCATGCCAGCTCCTTTTCAATTTACTATTCATAATGTTGTCGCTGTTGTTAGGGAATTGTCCTCAATTTCCCTCATATGAGGCCTGCCTTTATAACAGGGTGGGATTTCGTTGATCCCACGTCATCTTCAAAATCTTTGATATGGTTCAGCTCATTGTTACACCAGCCTATCTCTTGATGGTTTTCGTCTTTGCCACTGAACCTCTACTTGACCAAACACAATGAACTTTTGTGATACATCTTTCCTGATAACATGTCTAAAATCTCTTTGTTGGAAAATTTTGTTTTTAAAAATTAAAATACCCAAAGCACAAAGATGTCAAGAGAGAATGCTTCAGAGGCACTAGAAGTGTTTTGGGAGTTGAAATGCCGTGGATTCTAATCTCTCCGGGCATCTGATGAGCTCACCCAAAGCTCTCCTGACCCTGCCCGGCCCTCTGCTTTCCTGTTTGCCAAGTAAAAAGTTTATACCTCCTGAGCTCACACTACTGCTGTAAGGTAATGAGCATGGTTGCCAAATAAAATACACATAACTGTTTCTCAATCTCAACAGCAAGTGTGCCAAAACAGTGGCAGGAAACCACATGTCTTTGAAAACAAAGTGAAAACAAAACAACAAAAAAAAACCTTAAAGGTCAAGAATTACAGCATTGACTCCCACTCACGTTAGCTTTCGCAAAGGATGCTGCTGCTGAAAAATATTAGCCTTTGGGATCTGAATATTCAAACTTCACATCCCTAAACCAAGGCCTCTTTCAACCAAGGACGAAGTATCATTCATGCTGTGTCATCATTGTTGTGAATAGTCCTGGAAGCTAGCCACACACTGACAATTCTCTGCAAGCCATCTTGTCCATGCCTATGGCTTTCATCTAAAGACCAGACATATTTATCTATCTTTATCACATCACTCATACCTGAAATCCTTTGCAACTTATCCAAAACCAGTGGTGTCTATTGCTACCTTAAATCTAATTTTCTTTTTTTTTCCTTATGCAAACAATGGTCATACCATCCAGTAAGTTTTAAAAGAAAATAAAGTCTTCCATTTTCTTTCTCTTCCTCACCTCCAGCTCATGATGTCTTTTAAAGTTGAGCTTCTTATTAGCTTTCTAAGTCATCTCATTTTCTCCACCACTCTCCCAGAGCTATCACATCAGCCTGCCTGGCACAACCTCACAGTTCTCACCATTCTCCTTTGCTCTTCCCATTGCTGCCAGACACTCCTTTTATCTATGTACTGAAAACTGAGTCATGGAGCCACTGTGTTCAAGATAAAGGCAAAATTGAATGGAAAGACACAGGTGGTCTACAAGGTCTTTTGTGAGCTGCTACCACTAAATTTCTGGCCTCTTCTCTTGTTCTCTCTCTCTCTCACACACACACACACACACATACATACACTGTTATTTCAGGCTTTCTTATTGGCTGCTCTTTCCCTCAAAGGTCTTCACACTTGTTGGCCTCTCTCTAGGTATATCCCTACTCCTCTCCTCATTGGATTCACTCACTCACTCGCTTCACATATGCCAGCTCAAGTGTTATTTGAGCAAGGAAATACTAAGTAAATCAATTGTTCAATCATATGCTCTTTTAATAGCATGCATGTCCCCATACTAGCACTTAGGGTATGTTTCGTTTTACATTCATTGGCGTCATTATTTGGTGCACTCTTGTGTTGTTTCATTTGCCTGCATGGGCTCTCATTTGGCTCATCATCCTATCTTTTCTGCCTGACACTTGAAGAACTAAATGAACAAGCAAACATTTTGGTGGACAGAAAAAGCAAACAAGCTTGGTCAAATATTCTATCTGATCCTAAGCAAACAACTCTACACTTCTAAATAAAAATCTCTTTATCTGTAAAGTGGATACTCACTGCCATCAAGTCGATTTTGATTCATAGATATGAGTCTACAAGTCTTACCTCCTTGACTCTTCATCTGGTAGACTGAGTATTAAAAATTACCTCTTTAATAATTTAATAAATTATAGATGCATTACAGGTATATAATTAGCTCAGAGAATGAAGTTCATTATGATTTCAAATAGTTGGGCAACAAAATAGGGTAATAAATAAATTGGAAAAAATAATACTATTCAATTGCACAACAATATAATGCAAAACCCCACATTTTTCATAATCTCATGCAGATTAAGAAAAATTAAAGAGGAAAGTAGATCATTCAAGCAGGAGGTGGTAGGATGTGGGTAAGACATGTTGGGATGGCTAGAATTGTGAAAGGTGAAGTGTTGGATGTGGGGGGGGGAGGGTGGGAGATGTTGATCAACCAAGCAGGTGTAATAACAGGAACCAAGAGACAAAACTGTTCCAGAACAATGAGTAGATCAGATTACCTAGGGTGGAGGAGTCAGAGGGAGGCTGGCAGGGTAGTGCCAAGCCAATTACACAAAGATTTTGAACACCAAGGCATGGAAGTTTGATTTTGTTCTCTGAGCAAAAATATTGAAACTGCAGTGAAACTTTTACAAATATAGATGTGTCGCTAACCTTTTAAATGTTAAATAAAAATTCCCCAAACCAGTACCTAGGTTTCTCCAAGATGAGCACTTCAGAGGAAGAAATGGGGGAAAAAGGAGAGAGGTTGGAAGGGAAAGTGATAAGGAGGAAGAAAAAGAGAAAGGCCAGGCTTTGAGCCCCAGGCAAACCATCAATGGCCATTAAGAGTTTCATATTACATGTGAATGTACAGGTCAATTCTACCCAAAACATGCAGATAGAGAGCATATTGGTTTAGAGTCTTGGATGATTCCATCTTAGAGACTTCTGACAGTATATCCATTGAGCCTCTCCAAATTACACGTTATTATGTAAGCATAAGCACAAAGCCCTGGGGTTCGTGTATAGAACTATTGTCCTTGAAATCCTCTGTGAATTATCCCTAAGTAGTTTGGCACATAGGATAATGCTGGGTGTTCTACTCTGACACTTCTACCTCTTCCCATCCCCCCTTCTTTTTCAGCAAACCTAGGAGCAAAGAGATAGAAGACAATCAGCTTTGCTACAGAGTTTATGAGAGAGACTTAATGAGAAGAATGTCACGTGCACAAATATCAGAAAGGCAGACTTCTTATAGAGATAGGGAAATTCTAGGTGAACACACCTTGAAAACAATCTATGGGTTCCATCCTCAACTCTCAAAGCTCTAACATGTTTCTGATGGAGCATGTTAAGCATTTGAGTGAGTGTCTTCCAGTGTTCAATCATTGGCTCTACTGAGATTCCAAAACAGAAGATCTCTCAATCTCAGAGGTGGTAGGACTATGCAACACTAGTTCAGGAATGTGTTCTCTTGCTTTTTTCTGGTGCTAACTCCCACCCCAGAGACAGAGAGAGTTATTTTCATTCACTGCCTTCTCTGAGCAGCAGCTTCAGCTTTAGGGGCCTCCTGACCACCTAGTCCCAGGAACCCTTTAAGATAGATTTTAATGAGGTCCAGTGAGATGGCAAGTGAGTACCACATACGAGAGGAACTTTGTAGAAATCAGTGCAGGAGAGTCACTAAGAAGGAAATTCCACACTGCTGGGTAGCAGGAGGAGCATCATAAAGATAAGTAGGTACAGATCCACTAGGTTCTGTGGAGCTGTGGGCTTTTGGCTTACCATTGTGGAGGCTGGCTAAAGTTTAACCAGAGCCAGGATTTTTCAACCAGGCCAAGCCTTTATCTCAACACAGCCACAGCTTGCCACCATCTCAGGGCAGGGTGTAAACCTCTCCAACCCCACGGTCTGGGCTCAGTTATCTTGTTACTTTTGTTTCCCTCTCTTCTCTCATTCCCCCAACAGTCTCGGCAGGCTCAAGGTTTTTCTATTTTTTTTCTTTTCTTTTTCTCTTCCCTTTTCTCTCACACACTACTGCCGACCTCCAGACCACTCTCCTTAACCTAGGTTTATGCCTGGTCTGGAGGTTTATGCCTGCCTTCAACCCAGCTGGGGGAGGTCCATTCTTTTCAGCATAACACGAAGCTTGGGAGAGCTTGCCTACCACCCTCCAGGGAAAATCCAGCCCACCTTTATCCAGGGAAGTCATGCATGCTTGGCTGGGGAGCTTCAGACCATCCTCTGTGGTTCCACATAACTGTGGGAACTTCCTCCCACTTATTGTAGTGCCTCACACAGCCTAAGGAACCTCAGCCAACACTCTCCACCACTCCATGCTGCTGTGGAAACCTCTGCCCAACCTCTGCAGTGAGCTGACCAGGGCAATTCTGCCCACCATCCGCGGTGCTCCACACTAGAGCAGGCACACTCAACTGCTTTCTTCGGCACTCTCATTGCAGCAGGCACTCCTGCATGCCCTTTGTGGTGCCCTAAGCTTCTGTGGGTCACAGCATTATGGCATCTTGTAAGCTCACCCAGCGCAGCACCACCTTAATGGGTCAACAATTATACAATCAGCCTCTCCTGAGTGGACCATCCAACTTGCCCTCCAAATAACAGAATATTGGTTAGCTATGGAAAGAGTGAAGTCAACAGCAGGATAAAGTGTTAGGCCAATCCCATAGTGTAATTAGCTGCAGGCAGTTCAAAGAAGCATTCCTATGAGTCTCCCAGAGAGAGTCCAGTGCTCTTTGACTCTCTGGAAAATGGCACTGGCTCCTCTAAAGCAATGCATCACAAACAACAATCAGCCTCAATGACTTCAAATAAAAAACAGGAGACACAAAAGGCAATGTTGGAAGATGTCCTAAACTTAACGAAGTGCATACAAGAAGCAGACATTGATCTCCCACAGAAAGAAAGTTTCAGAATGCTGCTTGGAGTCATACAGGATATGAAGGAAACAATACAAAAAGGATTAAATGATAGACTAATACAACATACACCAAAGGGAAATACAAGAGCATAGGGACGAGATAACAAACACCAGTAACAAACTCACAGACTTCGCCAAAAGATTAAAGGAGGCAGAGAACCGCACCAGTGACTTGTAGACAGCCAAGCAGACTTTAACAAACATGAACAAAACTCCAATAAGATGTCAGAGAAGCTGAAGAAAACCTAAGAGGTATGTGTGATGCTATCAAGAGAAAAAAACATGAGAGCAATTGGATTACCAGAGGAAGATGCAACAATGAAGTCAACTGCCAAAATAATGAGCAAATTCTTAATGGAAAGCTTCTCTAGCTTAATGAATGAAAACCAAGAACCATCCAAGAGGCTGAAAGAACACCAGCTAGACTAAATCCTAAGAAGAAGTCAGCAAGGCACATAATAGTTAAACTATCCAACTTTGAGGAAAAGGGGAAAATCATGAGAGCAGCTAGGGAAAAATAAGCAGTCACATATAAAGGTTCCCAATAAGAATATGCTCTATCAGTGGACGCTATGAAGCAATGAGTGGATAACATATTCCACAAATTGAAGGAAAGTAACACCGACCCAATAATACTCAATCCAGCCAAATTGTCTGTCAAGATACATGGAGAAATAAGAGTCTTCCCAAACAAGGAAAAGCTCAATGAATATGTTAAAAGAAATCCAGCCCTACAAAAGATCCTTTCCGACCCAGTATGAGCAGAAGAACAGCACTCACCGAGCATAAATAGGAGAGTGACACATAGGACAACCCTACCCAGAGGACAGCAAAGAGAAAACAGCCCCAAAGAGATCTTTGGCTTAAGGGTTGAAAGAAACAAAGAAATGAAACACACACACACACACACACAACACAATGATATGAAATAGAGGTAGGAAAACACCCAACAAAAAAGGTATAAGATGACATCAAAGAATCCATAGATGAATGTAATAACCCTGAATATCAATGGACTGAATTTAAGCATTAAAAAGCTGAGGCTAGCAAACTGGCTCAGAAAACACAATCCAACAATCTGCAGCCTACAGGAGACACATTTCAAGACTACAGACAAAAATAGGCTGGGAATCAAAGTCTAGAGAAAAACATACCAAACAGAGAGCAATTCAAAAAATGCATAGGTTGCAATCCTAATCTCAGATAACATTGACCTCAAAATGCAAACTATCAAAAGAGGAAAGGAGGGACACTATATAATGCTCAAGGGAACTGTAGACAAAGAACCACTAAGCATATTAAACATATATTCTCCAAATGAGAGACCCGCTGAATACGTCAATCAAATACTTCAAAAGATGGAAAAAGGATCAAAGCTCAACAATTATAGTGGATGACTTCAATATACCGCTCTCTGAGAAAGATAGATCACGGAGAAATAAACTCAACAAAGAGGCCAGAGATCTAAACACTACAACTAGACAATTTAACCTGATAGATATTTACAGAGCTCTCCACCCAAATACAAAAAAAGTCACATTCTTTTCAAGCCCACATCGCACATATTTGAGTATAGACCACATGCGGGGGCATAAGTCAAATTTGTATACATTTAAGCACATTGATATCATACAGACCTCTGTCTCTGACCACAGTGCCATACGGCTAGAAATCAACAAAAATAAGATGAAGAAAACAAGGGCAAACAGTTGGAGGATGAATAACTCTGTTACAAAAGAATTGTGTACTGACACAGATCAGAGATGAAATTAGGAAATTTCTAAAAACCAATGAGAATGAGAACACAGCATACCAAAACTTATGGGGCACAGAAAAGGCAGTTATCAAAGGAAGTTTTATAGCAAAACATGCACACATGAAAAAGGAAGACAGACTTGTGATTGATGTGCTGGCACAAAATTACAGAAAAATCCTACTAATAGCAAAGAAAAAGAAATAATAACAAACAGGGCTGAAATTCAAGAGAGGGAAAATAAGAAAACTATGGGGGAAATACTGATAAAAGCGGGTTCTTTAAAAGGATAAACAGAATCAACAGACCACTGGCAAGCCTAATCAAATAATGGAAGGAACAAATTTCAATAGCAAGAATGAGGAATGAAAGAGGGGACATTACAACAGACCCTAATGAAATCAAAGGGATATTTATACAGTACTATGAAGGATTGTACTCTAGTGAATTCAACAACTTTGAAGACATGGACAAATTCTTGGAAAAAACAGTCCCTCTCTAGACTATCCCAGATGGATGTGAAGAATCTCAACAGACCCATAGCAATAGAAGAAATAGACAAGGCTATCAAAGGATTACCAAGAAAAAAATTCCCTGGACCAGATGGCTTCACAGGAGAATTCTACCAAGCATTCAGTGAATAACTGACACCAATCTTACACAAAGCACAAACTCTTCCAGAACATAAAAAAGATAGCAAACTCCCAAACTTTTTCTATGAAGTTAGCATAACTCTGATACTGAAACCTGTCAAGGATTCCACAAGAATTTAGAACTACAGACCAATATCCCTAATAAACATCGATTCAAGAATCCTTAACAAAATATTGTTCAGTAGAATACAAAAGAATACAAAGCAAATAATTCACCATGACCAAGTAGGATTCATACCAGGGATGCAGGGATGGTTCAACATACAAAAGACCATTAGTGTCATGCACCGCATTAACATGAAAAATTATAAGAACCACATGATAATATCGATAGATTTGAGAAAAGCATTCGACAACATCCAACACCAATTCCTGTTTAAGACTCAAGAAAATAGGAATGGAATAAAAATTCAACAAGATAATACAAGCTATATATGAAAAACCAACAAGCAATGAGGTCGTCAAAGACTAAAACAATCCAACGGAAAGAGGGAATCAGACAAGGATGTCCTCTGTCCCTACTCTTATTTAACATAATATGCTAACAGCATAAGGCAAAGAAAAGACATTATAGGTATTCGCTTGGGACACAAAGAGGTGACATAATCGTTATTCGCAGACGATATGATTTTATATAAGGAAAATCCCCAAAGCTCTGCAAGGGGCATACTGGAAGCAAAAGAGGAATATGGCAGGGTGGAAGGATACAAGATCAACAAACAGAAGTCTATCAAACTGCTATACACATCAGACAAGAATACTGAAAAGGACATCAAAAAGGTGGTAGCCCAGGTGGTAACTTTACAATAACCAAGCACAGACTGAAATATTTAGGGATATACTTGACTGGAAAGAAAAAAAAAGATTTGTATGAGGAAAACTATAGAATACTATTACAAGAAACCAAGTGTGACCTCAACAAATGGAACAATATCCCTTGCTCATGGACTGGAAGACTCAATATAGTAAAGATGTCAGTTCTGCCCAAGGCACTATATAAGTTTAATGCAATCCTGATACAATTACCATCATCTTTCTTCAAAGAATTGGAAAAACTGATTACCAACTTCATATGGAGAGGGAAGCCCAGAATTAACAAAGAATGCCTCAAGAAGAAGGGCAGAGTGGGAGGGCTTGCTTTATCTGAATTTAGCGTATACTATACAGCCAAAGTGGTCA
The DNA here is from genome assembly GCF_050624435.1 of Tenrec ecaudatus. Classification (NCBI taxonomy): domain Eukaryota; kingdom Metazoa; phylum Chordata; class Mammalia; order Afrosoricida; family Tenrecidae; genus Tenrec; species Tenrec ecaudatus. The sequence continues at coordinate 14,652,686 of NC_134539.1, forward strand.
AAACCACACGGTATTGGTATAAGGACAGATACTCAGATCAATGGAAAATAACTGAAAACCGAAAAATTAAGTCATAAGCATACAGACAACAGATCTTTGATAAGGGCCCCAAAATATTAAATGGGAAGCGGATGCCCTCTTCAACAAGTGATGTTAGTATGGCGGGGGGATGGTTATCTACCTGCAGATAAAATTAAGCAAGACCTTTATCTCACTCTATGCACAAGAATAAATTCAAGGTAGATCACAAACCTCGAGATAAAACCCCACACTATTAGGACCATCAATGATAGAATTGGGACAAACCTGAGAATGTTGGTACAGGGATTACACAGGCAATCAGAAATAGGGAAGGACACAAATACAAATAAATCACAAATTGACTTGTGGGATATACTGAAGATAAAACACCTGTGCACACCAAAAGAATTCACCAAGAAAGTAATAAGAGAGCCTACAGACTGGGAAGACATCTTTAGAATGACACATCAAACAAAGGTCCTGTTACTAAAATCTACAATACTGTGTTAGCTTCCAAAAAGGAAGAAAACTAACTGCCCACTGAGGAGTTGGGCAAAGGACCTGAACAGAAGTTTCACAAGGGAAGAAATCCAAATGGCCAATAAACAAGAGAAAATGTTCCCAATCATTAGCCATATGAGAAATGCAAATTAAAACAACTATGAGATACCACCTAACACCCTCAAAGGTAGCCCAATTAAAAAAAAAATCAGAGAACAACAAGTGTTGGAGGGGCTGTAGTAAGATATGAATGCTCCTGCACTGCTGGTGCACCTGTAGGTATGTACAGCTACTATGGAAATTGATTTGGTGATATCTAAAACAGATGGAAATTGAGCTACCATACAACCCAGCAATCCCCCTGCTGGGCACATACCCAGAAGGGGCAAGAAAAAAATCATGTCAGGTATCTGCACTCCAATGTTCATCTTGGCACAGTTCACAATTGCAAGGAGTTGGAGATAACCCAAATTTCCATCAGCAGATGAATGGATTTTAAAAATATGGTACATACATACAATGGAGTACTATACATCCCTACAAAGCAGTGATGAACGCATAAAGCACATTGCCGCATGGGAAGAACTGGAGGATATTATGCTAAGTGAAGTAAGCCAAGCACAAAAAAGACAAGTACAACATGGGTCCGCTGAGGTAAGCTTAAGAAACCAAAAGAGGCACAGGGAAAAAGCAACTGCATACAAACATCCCTGGAGCACCAGGTAGTGTGGCAGGGGCCAGACCAAATCCAGGGATACATAGGCTAGCCAACTAAAAAGTAGGGGTGGGGTAAAGACATGGATAGCAGGAGAACAGGGCACTAACCCACCCAAGGGGAGGGTGTTGTTTATATCTCCACAGGGAAAGAGGGATCAGATATCATCGCGGTGCTCCAAGACGTGAATGCAACATACTGGCATGAAGAAGGGAACCAATAGAGAGGTCTGAGGGTCTGGCCCCAATCCCATCTATGTGGACAGCCCCCCTCACCTGAGAAGAATTTATGACAGAGGACATCGCTGAAGCTACATCTCAGGGAGAGGGGCATGTCTGATCAGAGTACACTGGAGTAAATGAAAGCAGAGGGAGAGAGAGTGGAGCACATCCTGGCCCACCATGTCCTGAGGACAATATTCCTGCTCAGAACAGCCAGTGCACAGAGAGGACCATAGGACCGGCCCCACTATGAGACACAACATCCCTCACTGACCCATAGCGCTATGGTAGACAACAGTGGAGACATAGTGGGGGAATTGTGCCTGATCTGACCACACCACACCGAGGCAAAACACTAAGGGCATGCAACAAAACAGCAAGGGTAGAGAGCAACGAAGTCCCTAGGGAATACCAAAAACAGACCTTGGAGCCTAAAGGTCAACAAACAGACCTTGAACTATTTATAGGCTTTTCTTTTTTCTTGTCTTTGGTTTTTGTTGTTGTTGTTTTGGTTTTTGTTGCTTTGCTTTGTCTTATTTTTGTGCATATTATTACCTTTGCATGTCTATCTAGATAAGACAGGCAAGATAAACAATTTGGAGGAGAAAACAACAGGACCAGCGGTTCTAGGGAGGGACATGGGAGGGGGAGGTGGCAGAAAGGAAGTGGGTATTAACAAACCCAGGTACAAGGGAACAACAAGTGATCTAAAATCAATGGTGAGGAGGGTGTAGGAGGCCTGGTAGGGCTTGATCAAGGGAAATGTAACCAAGAGGAACTACTAAAAGGCAAATGAAGGCTGAACATGATAGTGGGACAAGAGGAAGGTAAACAAATAAAATAGAGGAAAGAACTAGGAGGCAAAGGGCATTTATAGAGGTCTAAATACAGGCATGTATATAGGTAAATATATTTATATATGATGATGGGGAAATAGATCTAAGTACATATATTTATAGGTTAAGTATGAAGGTAGCAGATGGGCACTGGGCCTCGACTCAAGTGCTCCCTCAACACAAGAATACTTTGTTCTATTAACCTGACATTCCATGATGCTCACTTCTCAACACAATTGCTGAAGATACAATAGGTGCATAAGAAAATGTGGTGAAGTTAGCTGCTGGTGTCCAGCTATCAAAATATATAGCATCTAGGGTCCTAACAGCTTGAAGATAAACAAGCAGCCATCGAGCTGAGAAGCAGCAAAGTCCATATGGAAGTACACCAGCCTGTGTGATCACGAAGTGTCAATAGGATCAAGTATCAGGCATCAAAGAACAAAAACTCATATCATTGTAAATGAGGGGGAGTGCAGAGTGGAGACCCAAGCAACAGGAAATCCCCTTACAGAAGGGTCTCTGGGAGGAGATGAGCCAGTCAGGGTGCAGTATAGCACCCATGATATATACAACTTTCTTCTAGTTCTTTAATGCTCCCCCCACCACTACCATGACCCCAATTCTACTTTACAAATCTGGATAGAGCAGAGGATGTACACTGCTACAGATAAGAGCTGGAAACACAGGGAATCCAGGACAGATAAGCCCCTTAGGACCAATATTGACAGTAGACATAACAGGAGGGTAAGGGGAAGATGGGGGAAGATAGGCGGATCTGATCACAATGACCTACATATAACCTTCTCCCAGAGGGATGGACAACATTAAAGTGAGTGAAGGGAGACATTGGACAGGGGAAGACGTGACAAAATAATAATAATTTATAAATTATCAAGGGGGAGGGAGGGAAGGAGGGTCAGGGAGGAGGGGAAAAATAAGGCGCTGATACCAAGGGTTCAACTAGAAAGAAAATGTTTTGAGAATGATGATGGTAACAAATGTACAAATGTTCTTGACACAATGGATGGATATATGGATTGTGCATCATCGAGCTATGAAAAAAAAGAGAAAAGAATTGCTTTTTAGTTAATTAGGATTTATGTTCTATTGCTGGGACCTGCCAGAAGCAGATTGCCAGGCCTTACTTCTGAGGTTCCTCTGGGTGCGTTCCAGCCTTTTGGTTAGTGGCCAAAGCCTTTTAGTTATTTACCCTGGAGACTCCAAGCTACCAAAACAAGGATCTCTATTTGAAGGTAACTTTTTGGTAATCATCGATTATAAAAACTAGGGATGTTCAGATTCCAAATAAGGGTGATGGTAATTCTAATAGAGGTAGCCACAAACTGCCAGGAAAGCATAGGGTTAGATGGTGCTGACCACACCTGGGGGAGTGAATGAACGTGTAAGACGTGCAATGGTTCAAGCAATTGGCATCGGAACTGGACTTGGAAGAGTGGGCAGGCCGGAGACTCTAGGGACAAGGGAGACAGAGTCCTTGTCAGCAGAAGAAGGGATATGATAAGAACCCAGAGATATGAAAGGGCCTGATGAGGCAGACAATGGAGTTTGGAAGACTCAAAGAGAGGATATATCTTGGAAATTGCAAAAGATTAAGCATAAGAGATCAATTCTTCTCTGCATATCCTCCAGTGAGACTGACATAGAGGGAACAGATGGGCTAGGCAGGGACAACCTCACAGAAGAAGTATGACAGAGGGGCACTCATTGGTGTGTACACCTTGGACAAGTGTACTTAACTCCTCTGAGACTCCTTTCACCGTGTCAAAAAAATCATCAGAATAATAGCTGTCTCAAAAACATGGCATAGGTAAGAAACACGAGTCAAATTCTAACACATATGAGTGCGGCTTCAAAAAGTCCATGGACCAGTTCCATTTATATTCAATTCCATTTTTCCAGGAACTTTCAGAGGCTCCCTCAGGGTTGTCACTGAAACAGATCCAGCTTCTTTTACGTGTGACTTTTGATTTACTGCCTTTCACTGTTCCCAGCCTCTTCTCCCATCACCCCATCGCCAGGCTGGTTTGGCAGAGTGACCAGCCTCTGCCTTGACTAGTCACAGATTTCTTTGGATGACCATTTTTGAGGAGTTTGGAGGTGGGGAGGTTTTGTTAGATTTCTGCATATCGCCATGCTCCAACTGCTCCAGGAGAAGCCATATCAAAGGGCATTGGTTTTCTGGTGGAAATTGCTGGGTTGTGTTCCAAGACCCTGTTCACCTCCTGTCCAGTCCACATCCTCCCTCACTCCCACCACAACCTGTCATTGAGGCATCCACTCAAGCAGAAGGGGTAAAGGAATGTGTGGGGCTCCCTAGGAGCCTGGGTATTGTTTGGGGGAGCTCAGAGAGTCAACCTCCCTCCTCCACACACACCCTGCTTCCTGTCAATCATCCTGGAACACCAAGTGCTGGGCCGACAATTCTGTTCACAGGATGTTTGTTTGCAAGCACCTCCTTGCCAATTCTCAGAGCTCAAGACTTAGACTGACATTCCAAAGTCCAAAACGAGAAAGGGCGGGGGGAAACCCCCTTTGGGTAGTTCTTTTAATGCCTTAATAAGGTCTGTTTATAGTCAAAAATAGCAACAGGTTATCTCAGCTTGCAGAGGCTGAAGAGCATAGGAAACCTCTTTTCAAAAGTCGTGAGACGCTGGAAAGTTGAAGTACAAGTTTCCAAGAGAGGACACTAAAAAGCATGTCCTTAAAGTACCTTAAGCATATTCCGTGGTCAACTTCCATAAATGATCAACTCTGATGTTTGTGGGAACACCAGACTACTCTGAGGGTGAGTGCCTTGCCTCGAAGACACAAGGAAAAGGAATTTGTGAGACACATGGAGTTAGGAAGGCAAGGTGTTCCATCAATGCTGTAGGCAAAATCCAGCAGTCTAAGGTTAAGGGGTAAAGCGCTAAGATTTTTTTCAGGGTTTGTATATGATCTGAGAAATGTTTGAGACTCTTAAATAGTTAAATATCTGTAACAAGAAAGCTTGAAAAATCCCCCTAGGATCCTCATGGCAGCCCCATGCATAAGAGACTCTAGACCCTATGCACAATAAGACTGGACCATGGGGACTCCTAAGGCTCTCATTGGCCGGTTTTCAAAAACAGATTCAGGCCTGTCTTCCTAGTCTCTTAGTCCAGAAGCTCCACCCAAACTTTCCTAACATCACAAAAGAAGACCTCTGCCACAGAATTACGACTCCCCACTGAATTTCCAAGGCTGGCATCTTCTTGGAAACAGACAGAATAACTGGTGTGTTCGAACCATCAACTTTTTGGTTAACAGCGAAGTGTTTAATCAGTGACCCACCAGGACCCCTTTTCAGCAGTATAGTAACATGCAAACCCTCACTGGCTGACAAGCGGGCATTGAGGTGCCCTGGCCTGACATCAAATGCACATCTTCCATATGGAAGGTGAGAATTCTACAATTAAACTGTCATTCTTGGTGGTAGTGATGGTGGTGCTGCTCCATCCATCATGGTGACTATTGCAAACCTGTGTGTTAGAGTAGAACTTCACCACCTAGCTTCTCTAGGCCATACTTGTCACTGGAGCGTGGGTGGATCTGAATTCAACTGAGCTCCACCCGGGCTCTGAACCCACCACTATCCTTCCCCTACTTACTAGCTGCCACTATCATCTCTGTGTCCCCGGTTAGCTCCGGGCTGGGGGTGAGGGGTGTTGTTTTGTTGTTGTTGTTGTGGTCTGTGAAAGTGATCATGATACAAACCCCACTGCATAGCAGTGAAGAGCATACAAGGGGGAAGGGTGTCCGGCAGGCGTATTATGAACTCAGGGTCGTCCAGTCAATTGTGACTCGATCCCGGTGGCGTGGTGGGTGATTTATAGGTCTATGAACCCCAAGATCAGCAGTTTGACCACATCAGTAGCTCCATGGGAGAAAGATGAGGATTTCTGCTCCTGTAAAGATTTATAGCCTCGGAAACCCACGGGGGCAGTTCCACTCTGTTCATAGGGGGCAATAAAATGTATGTAATAGGTGATGCATGAATGACAATCTAGAAAGGAGAGACCCTGGGAGAATATGCCATGCTCCAATTGCCATGCTCACCCTCTCCGTCCCGTCATAGGGAGGAGGGGGCCACCACCCTGGTTTTTCAAAGCAAGTCATGAAAGTCCACTGAGGAGCTATTTCAGATAAAGACAGATAAGGATTTCCCCAAAATACGTGACCTAAATTAGCCAAAGTTCAAAAGACCCTTTGTGAAATGCTTTACAGGTTCCTATCCAGCTCCCTAGTTTATCTGAGTAACACAATAGGCAGGGAATGGTCCCACGAGAGAGGGACAAGCTCCCACCTGTGATTTACACTACACCTGAACTTGAATTCACTCTGATTACAGAAACCATGTTCAAGGGCTGGCCACATTTCCAAACATCCTCAGTTTCAGTAATAGGACAATAATCCCCTGGTCATACCCCAAGGAGATTGGGGTCTTGGGGATTTCAAATGAAATTTCTGATGCATGGAATGTGAATTCTAAGAAAGTTTACTAAACCAAGGCACTGAAAAAAATCAGAAGCAGTTGTTGCCATTGTTGCGTGCTGTCCAGTAGATTCAGACTCATTAAAACAAATAAACAGGCACACTCCCTCACTGCCATGGACTTGCTTTTGACTCAAAATAACCCTATAAGGACAGAATAGAACTGACCTTGTGGGTTCCTGAGGTTGTACATCGTTATGGGAATAGAAAGCCTCATCTTTCTCCCATGGGGCGGCTGATGGTTTGGGAGTGCTGACCTTGGATTAGTAGAACAATACATAACTCACTATGCTACCGGGGCTCCTCGGGTCACTGTGAGATTCCAATTCATAGTAATGCTACAGGACAAGGGTATGGGTAACTGTTGTATCGTGTTTGTAAAGCTGTTATCTTTGGAGAATTGGGCCGCTACCGCTTTCTTCCATGGACCTCTCCATGACCAGCCAAAGACAACCATTGTATCATAGTTAGTGAATATTAAAAAAATTGTAAACATGATGTTTTCATTATTATAAAAATGTTGATTGAACCTCAATCTCTTCATTCTCTATCAAATCTGCATCTAAGGTTGCAAATCTTGACAACAGCAAATAACCTCATCGTTCTCCGAAGGAGTGGCTGGTGAATTTGAACAACCAACTTGGGATTTATCAGCCAGCCCAGCAAACACTTACCTGACACCACCACCAGGGCTACTGTATATGTATCAAATTTGTGAGATTAAAAAAACAACAACAAATAAAACAACCCACCAACAACAACAACCATCACAGGGTAAAGAACATGAGGTTAGATTGTCACGCAACATGGAGGTAGTACTATGAAGAACTGACTTTCTTAACTAATGTGAATATCTGTCTCAAGATTATTAAAATGAGTTTATGATCTTTTCATCTTTAGAAATAGCTACCCTAATGAAACAAACAGAATTGTGGCCCAAGAGCCACACACAGAGCTAATCATATCACTGTTGTTTATATAACTGAAAACACAAAAGCTGCTTAAGTATTCTGCAATAAAGAAACAGTCGAGTATATTATGATACATTACCATACATTGGGGTGCTACAAGGAATGTTCTTAAATAATATGTAATGATATTGAAAAATAATCATGAGATACATGTCTTCATATCAGATATCATGTGAAATTAGCTTTTGAAAATTGTTATCAAATTATATACTTGTGTATATATGCCTAGGGAACAAAGTGGGAAAGAGGTCAAAGTGATAACCTTAGGAATTGGTATCAGGGGTTTTATGGGCTAATTTTAATTACTTATTCATTTATTATTATTTTATTTTTATTGTCTTAAATAGACGCTGGTGTCTCTGAAATTTCTTCGGTGAGGGCGGATGCCTTTTGGAGAGAAAAATACAGTAACAAACATTAATACCAACAAAGAAAACAACCTCCCCAGTCACAGAGACGATTAAAACGACCTGTTCAAATGTCGCTACAAACAGCACTTTGGAAAGCAAAGCAAGCCTTGTGTTGCCGTTGCTGGTGGACTAAATTCGAAGCCGAAAGATTTTGATATGGGGAGGAAAATGCGTCCTTTTTCCCCAGTGCAGGTCGCGTTCTCTCATCACGCTGCGTGGCGTCCGCAGCGCCATCTGGGAGATGCGCATGTTTGCAGCTGCCCAGAAAACATTCGCAGAACAGAACAGACTACGCCACTATCCCAAGCTAGCCTTGGTCGCCGGGAAAGGAAAGTACATGAAATATTCACAACGTGGAGTTGAGACTTCATCTTAAAATAGTTCAATTGCCAGGACAGAGCTGTTTGCTTCTATTGAGAGCCCAGGACCGAGGGTGGTGGATGGGGAGGGGCGCCCGGAGGTAAAAGGGCGACAGGGACGTGCAGTGAAAACGCTCTGGGGGCGAAGAGAAACGGAAGTTTTCTGAGCCGCCCCGCGTCCCGGTTCTTACAGAAGTCCTGGTGCAGTAAAACGTGGCACATTCTGTGCTGTACGTTCGCTCGGAAAAGCCAAACAGAAACCAGCCATCCTGGTTTCTCGAGAGGCCAGGCCTCCCCTTTCTCATGTTTCAACTAAACAGTCTCCACTTGGGCTGGGGACCGTATCATATATCATAAATCACTCTCTGATAGATATTTGGCAGGCAGTCAGCACCCCAGGCTATGCAACGGACAGTATGGAAAATTTTTAAGGTGGAATCTTGATTTTGTAACTTAAGGCCTTAAGAGCATCCCAGAACATTTGACTACTTCCTGGTGTACACACACACACACACACACACACGCACGCACACGCACACAAAGCCGAGAACACAGAATTCCCCATATGGTTCTCGGTTGGATCGAATGTATACACAGTAAGCCATACAACTGTAAACGTGGAGGCGTTGCCTCGTTTGCCATTGTCAATTCCACTAGAGCTACAAGCAGGGGAAAGTGTGAGAGTTTGATCCCAGCCTAGCCCGTGAATGAATGCATCCAGGCACCAGGAAGCTCCCGAACCTGCCTGTGAGCTGTCTGTCTCCTGCCAGTTCCCAGTTTGACACCTCCGGAGAAACTGAGAAGGGATCGCAGGGTTGGAGGGGTTGGGGACAGATTTTATTGTGCGATAATAACACACTGTCAAAGGTACTGTCAGGAACTTCAACAGGAAGGCTTGGAAGCGGAGGAGAGCCATAGAAAAGCCAGGCGAGCCTCCCTCCTGCTCCCAGGCCCCCAACGGCAGTTTTCCAGGGCCTCTGCGTGTTCCCTCCCACCTTCTCAGAGGCTGCAAACCGTTGCAGGCACTTGCTCTTCTTCTCCGGGAGCTCCTTTCAACAAATCACGCCTTTTCTTTTTTTTTTTTTTTTTCTGAAATTACAAACTGCATTTAACCCCTAAGTCACATCATGTCGGCAGACACCCGGCCGAGGGGGACTCGACAGCTCCTAGGCCAGCCGCTGCCGCACAGACTGCCCACCAAGGGGTTAACGCCGTGGTATTTGGACGCGCCCGAAATGTTCTCAGTGTCCTGGGCCTGAGTAATTCTTAGAAGGGCTGGAGAGAAACGGGGGAAGTGTGCAGTGTGAGCCCTGACTTTGTGCTCGCTGCGGAAAACAAAGCGTGCACAAACAAAAGGGAGAAACTGAATCAATCCATTGTGAAGTTTAAAAATAAACGCCTCTCTTAGTGGTGATGGTGTTGTTCGCAAATTAGCCATCGTTTGGACAGGCTAAATATAAAACTGTCAGAGTTATTTATGTAGAGCCTTTCCGCCCAGTCCCAATCAATTGGAGGGAGAAAAAAATATATAGCCCAATTTGGACATGAGTGGTTGGTAAACCTTCCTTGGTTAAGGGGGTCATAGGTTGAAAATTCAGAAATAACTTATACCTAAGTGACGATGTCTTCCACCTAGATAGCCACTCATTGATCCATTCTTAAGATTTGGGGCTGCTGTTCTTGGATCACATTGAGGGCATGCCACTGGTAGTAACACCAGGTCCACCAGAAGGGAGCGCTACTCAGCCCTGCCCATCCTCGCAAGCGCCAGAGTGGAGCTCACTGCTTGCAGCCGCTGTGTCCGTCGATTTCATCAAAGTTCTTCCTCTTTTTCAATGACTTTCGACTTTACCACAGATGATGTCCTTTCCCAGGGAGCTCTCCTAAGAACCTGTCCAAAGTAGGTGACAAGAAGCCTGGACATTCTCGCTTTTGACCGGAGTTCCTCTGAGACAGGTTTGTTTTGTTGTTCGTCCGTTTTGTTGTTTGTTTTGTTGTTCGTTTTGTTGTTCTATAGTATTTCCAATGTTCTTGTCCAGCACCATAATTCAAATGTGTCCATCCTTCTTTGGCTATTCTTAATCATTGTCTAAACTTCCGCGTGCATATGAGGCTGTTGAAAACATCAGAGCTTGGGACAGGCATGTCCTCAAAGGACAGTCTTGCTCTTTAACACTTTTCAAAGAAGTCTTGTGCAGCAGGTTTTTCCAATGCAATCTGTCCTTTGATTTATTGGCGCTTCGATGAGATTTAGCCACATCCCCTCAAGGAAAATGGGAGAACGTTTGAACTTAGGACTCACCGTTCCCCTCATAGTCTGTTGAGGCCCCACCTACAGTTGGTGGGTCATCGAATTCGAGACTTGACCTTCTAATACATCTAGAACACACACACACACACACACACACACGAATATCAAGAAGACCTGTAGCATGATTCTCCTCTCACCCAACACACCTATAGGGGCCTTTGTTGTTGGATATGTTCAAGTTGATTCTGACTCCCAGCTCTCCTATTGGACAGAGGAGAACTGTCCCATGGGGTTTCTATGACTGTAATTCTTATGGAAACTGTCTGCCACATCTTTCCCTTGAAGAGTGACTCGCGAGATTGGACCACTGCCCTTTGGATTAGGAAATAGGTGCTTAACCAAAGCACCGCCAGCGCTCCTTGACAGTCTTTTGGTCACCCCCATTTCTCCACTTCTTAAATCAATGGTTCTTGACCTTGATTGGGAATTAGAATCCCCTAGAAGCCTTTACAAAATCTGAAGCCCAGGCTATCTTCCCCAACCAATTATTTTAGAGTCTCTGGTACTCGATCACTATGAATCCGAATGAATTGACGGCACAGAGTTTGGTTGTTTGGGGGCAGGAGGTAGGGTGGGCAGGGTATGGAAGCAAGGCATCGGTATTTTTCAAGGCCCTCCTGGTGATCCCATCCTTGCACAGCCAGGTTAAGAATGCCATCCTGCCAGCTCTTCCTGTTTCTACTCTTGCTTTCTTCCAATCAACTCTCACTAAAGAGGGGTTTCGAACATAGCATGATGTGATTATGTTTCTTGTTGTTGTTAAGCCCCTCGTTTCATTCATGTCTACAGGAAAATGTCCAAATTACTCTGAATGACCATCATCTTTCCCTGGCCTCCGTGTCCCTGTGGCACTGCACTTCCTACCACTCCCTGCCTTCACTCTCACCAATCCATTAAAGGGAACAACCTGAACCTTCTGATGGACCTTTCTGTCTCTCATAATCTTGACCATAAACTTTCACCCCGCTCATGATTCTCCCACATCCAACTTCTGCTCATTTCATATGGATTCAAGCCAGGTGTTTTCCCTTAAGCAGGCCTGGCCCTTCATACCCTCTGTGTGAGGTAGGTGCCCACCACCACGAGCAGCCCTGCCAAACCGTAGGCTTACTTGTAACAATGAAAAGTTGGTGGTTCAAGTACACCAACCATTCCAAGGGGCGAAGATGTGAAAGTTTACTTCCACAAAGGTTATGGCCTTGGAAAGGCTCTAGGGCTGTTCTACTCGGTCCTGAAAGTCACTGTGAGTCAGAATCCACTCAACAGCACCAGGCTTTGTAGGGTTCCACTTTGGTTTTGTTTGTTTTTTGACAAGTGGAGAGGAGTCCGTTGCTGCTGTTGTTAGGTGTCGGCAAGTCAGTTCTGACTCATGGGGACACTATGCACAATGGCACAGAACATTGCTCAGTCCTGCACCTTTCGCAAAATTGCTGTGATACTTGAGCCCATCATTGCAGCCTGCGTGTCAATCCATTTGGTCAAACATCTGCCTCTTTTTTTTTCTTTTGCTGCCCTTCTACCTTACCAAAGATGATGTCCTTTGCCAGGGACTGGCCTCTTCTGACAAGTTCAAAATAAGTGAGATAAAGTCTTGCCATCCTGCCTCTACAGAGCATTCTGGATATGCGTCTTCCTCGACATAGTTGCTTGCTCTTTTGGCAGTCCAGGATACTTCCCTCATTCTTCTCCAGCACCATAATTCAAATGCATCAGTTCTTCGTCGGTCTTCCTTCGTAAATGTTTGACTTTCACATGCTTACGGGTGGATTGGAAATGCCATAGCTTGAGTCAGATGCACCTTAGTCCTCAAAGCGACATCCTTGCTCTTTAACATTTTAAAGAGATCTTGTGCTGCAGAAAAGAGCCAACAGTTGTTGCAGACAGCTCAATACCCAATTACTAGCTGAAAGGTCAAGAGTTCTAATACTCCCAGAGATCCATTGAAAGACAGGACTGGTCATTGTTTCCAAAGGCTACAACCTTAAAACCCGTAGGAAGCAGTTCTGCTCCACGCACATGGGAGCGCCATGATTCAGAACCAACTCAATAGCAACCAACAACGATAGGTAGAGCATATGCCCACCACCACTATTCCCCCTACTCCGTGGGTTTCCCGGAGTAGAGGAAGAGAAACTCTCTGTTTATTGGCTTTCTTGCATGGAAAGTTGTGTATACTTTTGGAGAGAGATGATGCCTTGTCCCCCGATTGGTCTTCGTGCCTTGCTCAGCGCCTGAGAAATACTGGGCACATAACCAACCCAACTGCTGTGGAGCCCAGCCTGGTGTGTGGTGACCCTCTAGGACAGAGCAGAACTGTTCCATAGGATTTCTAAATATGTCAGCCTTTACAGGAGCAGACAGCTTCATCTTTCTCCCGCAGAGCAGCCAGATAAGCATACAACCCACCACGCCACCTGGGCTCCTCGGTGGGTGTTTGGTAAACACTACATGAACTAACAAGTGACTGGGTGATCCAAGCCAGCTCCAACCAGGAAACTCTGATGATAATGTGCTAGCACAAGTAAGAGAACTCAATAAGGAACATGTACCAGGATGAGGGGGAAGGCAGAGAGAGGGCAGAGGAAGGGGAGATGGCAGAATTGGCAAGAGTGCATTTTATTTCAAAGCAAGGACTGCAGCAGTGCACCTGGCAGGGATGCAGCTGAGAACCGCCGGCCTCCAGAACACACAGGGCCCTGGCCCTCCCCCAGGGAGACGGGCTTTTCTTGGGCCTGCACCCAGGCACCCGTCCACCGTCTGGACCGATTGTCTTCATACTTAGTGGAATTTCAGAAAGTGCTTCAGGCAAAGGTTTCTATACTGAATGCTCCTAATTAATGGGGTGAGCATGGCTGTGGAGAAAAGGAAGGACCAAGGAAGCAAAGTCAATAGCGTGCACTTCTGCTTCTGCTTAGCCTTCCCTGGAAGGACGAGACCAAACTTGCACAACCCACTGAACTGTGAGAAGATGTAAACCAACCAACCAACCAACCAACAAAAAACCCTCCCTGCCACTGAGTCGATCCTGACTCACAGTGACCCTGTAGGAGAGAGCAGACCTGCCCTTGTGGGTTTGTGAGGCTGTAAATCTTGATGGGAGCAGAAAGCCTCTGATTTCCACCTCAGAGAGATGCTCGAGAGTTCTAACTGTTGAATTTGGGCTTAGCTGGCCAACACATACCCACTATGCCACCAGGGCTCCAGCACCTTTCTAGTTCCTTCCAGACATACTGCGGACATGCTGCCCGCCATGCAGACCTCTGTGAAATGTGCTCTGTCGGCAACGTTGCTTTGAGGCATTGGGTGTGTTTTGCATGCCAATCTGAGAATCCCTGTCTCGTTTCTAAGTGCACTGTGCCTACGGCTCCGTAAGGTTCAAAAGTTTCCAGGAAAAACTGGCCAGTCACATGGGAGCGATAAATTCAGGCTGGAGGTGAGCAGCCCACACATTTCTGACGTTCCTCACATTAGTGATCCCCATAATTTTTCAACAGGTTCACCTCGTGTTCCAGCCGGAACCCACACAGCTGCAGACTCCTTGCTATGGGAAAGTTACTTAAAACAGCGAAATCAAGTCGTGCGTAACCCCGTACCAAGCGATATCAGGCGTTGCTCGGCTAATAATAATATGAACTATACCGGCTCTCCTACAGCAACTTTTGTCTGTTGCCACCACGTTGCAGGTTTTAGCACAACTTTCCTCAATATTTCACAGATGGCTTTTAGTCTACTCTTTACCTTAATGCCCATCAGTAGTTTTCATACCAGTTTTAATGCCATATAACGCATGTATCACACAACGCGATGGTTTGAATATATTGAAAAAAGAGTTGTGTGACCATCACCGCAGCCAGTTGTAGAGAATTTTCTTAGTTTTGGTGCTCACTCTTATTTGCTACCCTTTTGCCCTCAACCTGCTTTATCATAAAGAAACTATTCATCTAATTTCTGTCCCTCTAGGTTTATCTATCCTGGATTTCATATGAGAAAAGCATACTCTCCCCGCCCCCAAAGTCCCCCAACAAGAGTAACAAAATTAAACACAGAAAAACCGCAATCTCAAACAAAGCAGAAGATAGTACACACTAGAGCAAATAGTTTTTTGAAGAAAAAACAAGCCTTTTTTCAACTCAACATTTGGGGAGAAAAAAACAAAACAAAGCAAAATCCTGAGATCTAGACAAGTTAAGAACTTTGCCCAAGTGCGTGGGCTTCTGGCTCAGAGCAAACCTATAGAATTGGGTAGAACTTCCCCTCTGAGTGTCCAAGGTTATAAATCTTTATAGGAGCAGAAAGCCTCCTCTCTCTCCTGCAGAACACCCAATGGGCTCAAACTTCTCACCTGGTGGTTAGCAGCCCAATGCATAACCTGCTATGTCGAGTTGCCAGGGTTCCTTGGTGTAGCTCCCCGCCTCTGTTGCCACCCTGCTGTAGGTTGTAGCACACCTGTGTCTCCTCGAAGATCAAATTTGCCTCATTCGAAAGTCCACCTGATTCTTGGTCTGTTGTGCTTTCCAAGCAGAATTTGAGTCCAGCGGTAGTTCACTGTCAGTGCGTCTGCTCACATGTTGGAGGTTTCCAGGTGCAACAGAATGTTGCCTGGTCGGGTCCTGCACCGTCTTCATGATCTTTGAGAGAAAGTCCACCCTTGTGACCACTGTGCGCGTTGAGTACTTTCCAACCCAGAGGACTCACTCGTCTTCCCACACCATCTCTGACAAGACTTGGTGATGATCCATGTGATTTTCATTGACCAACTTTAAAAAGCAAATCAACAGGCCGTTCCTCTCCACACTGTCTTCATCTAGCAGTTCTCAACCTGTGGGTCCCAACCCCTTTGGGGGGAGGGGGTGTCAAACGACCCTTTCACAGAGGTCACCCGATTCATAACAGTAGCAAAATTACAGTTATGAAGTAGCAACGAAAATAATTTTGTGGTCGGAGGGTCACCACATCATGAGAAACTGTGTTAAAGGGTCACAGCCTTAGGAAGGCTGAGAACCACTGCTCTAGCGCTGCTGAAAATTGTTTATCAGGGGCAGCCTTGCCACACAGGCACAAAGGTGGTGGGCCACAGATAAAACCATTTTGGAAAAGTAAATCTTCCTCAAATGTCCCCATTGTGCTCCCGCAGGAGAGCTGGCCCCTCTCTGTCCGTGGAGGGAGACGAGCAGATTCTTCTTTTTATGCTGCGGCTTATTTTATTCCCAGCGCTGAATGTTTCTGAGATCACGTGTGTTCGGCTGATTTTTAAATAATCTTTATAATTCCGGAGTCTGTCTCCCAAGAATGCATCATCTGCTTACTGCATGCAGTTTTTGTCCTCTCAAATACTGCTTTCATGGTGGCCATTTCCATTTAAGCCCCACTTTCAGAAAGCATTTCCCTTGTTGTAAAGAAAACCCCAGTTTCTTTCCAAGAAGAACTACAGAGGGATCGATAAGTAAGGGATAGTGAGGTAGTTAGTTAATTGGGCCAACCTGGCCGATAAACACATGTGGGGTTAATTGGAGGGTGGAAGGATAAATGGCCCAGTGAGCCTCACCATTTTAGTTCTCAGGTCTCTTGCTTTGTGATGGTCGCACCAGGGTGCAGCTGCCTTAGCAGTTCCCTGCTTCAGATTGCAAGGCTGACTTCCTGCAAGACGTCCTCAAGGAAAAGCCACATGGACCTACCCCGATGCAGCCCTGGGTGCTGGAGCAGCCGTGTGGAGACCCTTGCCAGCACTGAGATGCTTACACATTCACTGACTCAGCTTTCCTCCTGCAGTCGGCATCATTGTGTTTGTTTTGTGAGATGGAGGAGGACTTTGTGGATTGGTGTTGGACATATGGGTTAATGGGTTAATGTTGGACTTATGCACTTGGGCAGCAATGCGTTGGGATGTTTTCTTGATGCACACTTAACATTTATATAAAACTCTCCCTTATACATGAGTTTCTGTGGATTTGTTTCTCTAACGTACCCAGACTAATACAGATAGCATCTACAGGCAACTTACTCATGCTCAGCACCAAATGAAAAACATCAAGTCCATCCTGATGCAGAACCATCCTATGGTTCTAGACCCAGAGACAGGAGAAGGGGAGAGTCCTATGGTTCTCCCCCTCTCCTGTCTCTAGGTCTAGCTTTATGGGAGCAGAAAGCCTCCTTTGCCTCTCATGGAGCATCAGGTGAGTTCAAATTGCTGACCTTGGATTAGCAGCCCAGAGTGTAACCCGCTACGCCACCAGGGCCACAGGGATTAGAGCAGAGCCTCCTCGGTACACTACCATGCAGTGAATTGCTTTAGGGTAGCGGCTGCTCTTGTCCATAGTCCAGGGGAAGTAGCATCATGAAATCACCCAACCTCGGATTCCAATCAGACTCACACACTTACTAGGCTTGATGTGGCTGCTGGTGGTGGTGGTGGTGGTGGTGGTGGTGGTGGTGGTGGTGGTCGTGGTCGTTGAGGTGCTGTAGTTGAGTTTTTCTAACTCAAAGTGACCCTATGTAAAACAAAACAGCATGGCCTGGTCCTGTGCCCTCCTCGCAATTGGTTTTGTGCTTGACTCCATTGATGTAGCCACACTGTCAATCTTGTCAAAGGTCTTGCTGTTTTGCTACCCCTATGTTATATTATAGAAATCCTCCAGTACTCGGTTTCCTCGAGTGGAGCATACATTTTAAAGAGGTGTGATATTCAGTTAATGAGTGTGAAAAACCTGGTACAGAGCAAAACAATGGTTACATATTAACTTCCAAGCCCATTATTCACCTTCAAATTCCCACAAGATGAGCACACAATTCTGTGTTCAGGAGAGTGCTTTCCCAGGCACCGAGGGTCGCTCTGGAGTGTTTTGCAAGTAGCAAGGCTCAACTTTAAAGTTATCTCAATTTATAGAAAGAAAAATGTGTTATTAAATGAAAACTAAAGGGTACCAGATACAATGAAAGAACAGTAAGGTTGGGCAAGGAGCTGAGGAGCGGCCCACAGCAGAGTTTTGCCCAGGCTTAAGCTCAACTTAAGGTTCCAGAAACTGAAGGTGCTTTGTAATAATCCTGAGTTGTTGTTTTTTACATTTTGTGTTTTGGTCTTAGAAGACAAAAGTGATAAGTAATGAATTCCATCGTCTGACCTTATGACTCAGAACTCTTCATTGCTTGAAAATGCCCTGCCTTCAAGGAGACTTCATGTCATTAGCATCCAATACTGTACTTAAAAGAACATGCTTCATATTGTTTGTCACAGTATGTTTACAGTAGTGGAAAATTAGAAGCAATGGAAATGTCCAATCATGGGAGCTGTTCTTGTTGCTATTCGGTTCTAATCTTCCCAACCCAGAGACTGCATGTGCAACAGAGGGAAACAAACTGGGCCCTGCATCACCTCCACAACTCTTACATAATGTTGCAGTCACTGTGCCAATCGATCACCCTGAGGGCCTTTCTCGCTTCTGCTAACCCACTACCTTATCTAATTTTTTAAAAGAGAACATTTATAAGAGACTTAAAGGGGCAAAGGCATATTATTAAGATGAAAGATACCATTAGCACAAGGTCATAGTGGCATCCAAGGGTTTGCTGAGATACAGAATTTTTAAAAGAACATGGAAGATCAAAGAAAACTGTCACCGATACATGGTTGGTGGCAGATCAATACATCCTAGCCCAGATTGGGACACATACATTGTGGGAAACAGGATCACTTACAAGACTGGTCCAAGGGCCTCTCTGAGGCATTCAGGGCATGACTCATGACTATGTGATCTCAATCAAGGATACACGCAGGTAAGCCTCCAAGGCATACTGCCTCTCCCTAAACTGCTGACCCTCTACTTTATCTAGCATGGTGTCCTCCTGTCCCAAGAATGTGCTGTGCACTTGTTTCTAAACCACACTCGGTCTGCATTTCCTCCGCCACAGATTTGTTGGTTCTCCTGGCAGTCCACAGTGTAGCTCATGTTCTTTGCCAACACCATCATTCAAAGACATCAGTTCTCCCCTGGTCTCTTGTATTTATTGTCCAACTTACACATGCATCTGAGACCACTGAAAATGCATTATTTGGATCAGGCTTCCAAGTGACATCTTTGCTTTTTAACACTTCAGAGCAATCTTTTGCAGTGGATTTGCAGAATGGAATACATCCTTGGATTTCTTAACTGTGGATCCAAGTAAAATTAAATCCTCAACAATTTTAATCTTCTCTCCCTTCATTGTGATATTGCTTCTTGGTCCAGTGGTACAGGTTTGGCTTGCTTCAAGTTTGGGTATAATCCGTGTGGACGGCTTTGATCCCGATCAGTGACTGCTTGAAACCTTGGTCATTTCCAGTAAAGATGGTTGTGTCATCGGCATATCATTGGTTGTTAATTAGTCTTCCTCTAATCTTGACTATCCCTTCTTGTGTTCCAGTTTCTCAGATCATTTGTCAGCATATAAGATGAATAAGTATGGTGAAAGGATACAACCTGGATGAACAATTTTCCTGATTTTATTCCAGGCAATAGGTCCTTTGTTCTATTCAAAGGACTGCTTCATGACCTATGAACAGGTGATCACAATGAAGTGTGAAAATCCCTACTCTTCGTGCTTCTCTCTGTATTTTCTTATGATCCACACAGCCGAATGTCTTTGCAGAGTAAATTAAACACAATTTTCTTCTGATATTCCCTACTTTCAGCCAAGATGAATCTGACACCCACAATGATTTCCCCCATTCTTTGTCCTTTTCTGAATCTAACCTAATATCTGGCAGTCCCCTATCAATGTATAGCTGCAACCATGTTTTAATTATCTCCTGCAACATGTTTGTGCACGGTATTAGTGATAACAGGAGTAGGAGGATATAAATTGCAATGAGATCTACATGGAATACTGTGTGGCCGTTAAAATGCCATGCTGCTCTGGCTGACACGAGGAAATGTTCATGACAGTGAGTGAACAGGCAGATTACAAGTACGCATGCACACACACAATGAGCTCGTGTTTTCCATTATATTTAGGCACCAATTGGCACAAAAATAGGCTGGCAGGTGATCAAGAAAATGAATTCCTCTGGGTGGTGGATACAGTGTGAGCTAGCTTATTTTTATTCTTTCTCATTTTCCACTTTGTCAACTATATCACTTCTATGACTAAAGGAAGGATCGTAATAATGAATAACAAGGACCACAAATTTGATGACTTAAAGACCATGACCCAGTTCCTTGAAAACTCCCCTCTACAAAGATTCACAAAAAGTAACACTGATCATCTCAATGGGCCTATAGCTAGTAAAGATATTGAATCAATACTTAATGATCCAAAACAGAAAGGACTAGGTCCACATGGATTCAATATGGATTTGGTGAAGTCTACCAATCATGTAAAGCAGAAATGCCCGTTCTACATAATCACTTCACAAGAAAGAAGCAGGGAGGACATTCGACTAACTCTGTCCGAGGCCAGAAGACCTTAATGTCACAGCCTGGTGGGTGACCTCTAGCAGTACTACTCAGTGTCCTTCACCGGCGTCCAACTCAGGTATGTTATTCAATTCGCATAAAGCATTGCATGAGTCTGATGTAATGTGATGTGACTTTTGAATGATATTTTGTTCGTTGGACCCAAAATGTATAACAATATGCAAACTGAAAACATGCTGGATTTCATCGTTTCATTTACGAGTTCTTTCAGTTGGGTTCAATCTTGAGTTTTGCTTTACAGTGAAATGTTCTTAGGTTAATTAGAAAAGTAAAATGTGTACTTTTAGTCTTACTATACTAATATTAACTCAATTTCAAGGGGAGGGATAAAGGAAAGATTCATCCTGCCAGAAAGCAATAGTAGGAGTCAACCAAATCCAACAAAGGCAGTCATGCTGGAGAGGGAAAGGCCAGAAGGGTTCATGCGTATCTTCATCAACGTCGTCATCCTGAGTGGCTGGCAGGTCAGTTCTGACCCATAACGATTCCACAGAACGAGGTCTTGCGCCATCCTCACAGTGGTTCCTGTGCTTCAGCCCATCCTCCAACATGCAATCTCTTGTATAGTGGATTCTCTCGTGAGACCTTATTGATTGAAAGGTGTTCAAATCACGGTGTAATGTTCATAGTGATGAACTGACTCATGGAGCCATGAAAACCATCCAACCTGAAGCATCATTTACATACAGACAAAGTTTTCAAAATCACATGCATTCTTTAAGAGAAAAATATTCAATCAAAAAGATGATACATTAGCCCTTTTCAGGTTTTGTGGAGGGTTCCTGATTGCTCAGTCTAAAATACCAGCCCTCTGAGGACAAGTGCTGAGATCTGAATGAAAGACTTCATCAGAGATACTTGCTTGGAAAGGTTGGGAGAATTTATTGTAAAAAAAAAAAAAAAAGAAGAAGTAGCTCACTAACCACTTTCCATGGCTCAACACAGTGACCAATTTATAGGGGGGGGAAATTTTGTGTTAAACATCTTTTGTCAGACTGGTGAATGCATACATCCCAATATATGGATATCTTTTGTATGTGCAGTTTAAATGTGATAGAAACTGGAAAGAAGAATTATTTTTCTCAACTTTAATGCTCATGAACACTTATAGCTCTGAACTGGATAAAACTACATGAGATTACATGGTCAACAAATGTGTTTTCCAGCTTAAGTTTCTGTAATGAAGTAAGTTCTGATAGCATAACTGTAATGGCAAGTAAAACCTCTGGAACTGTGGCCCAAAGAAAAAAGATACGTAATTTTTAAATCCTACTATAAATATTTAGAATCTATCTGGATCTAGTCTCAGATAATTATGACAATTGGATGGAGATGCAAGGGAAAATTAAACCCTGGAAAGATTCTTACCTCATTCGGGAGAAGAATAAACACTAGATGTTGATAGAAGATGGTTGAACTACAGTTCCTAAAAGAGTAACCCTAATCACAGTATAAATAAGAATCTATCTCTAAAATTAGAATCATCTTAGGTAACTACATGAATAAAGTCCATCTAACCTTTCAAGGAAAGTTGATTTTGGTATTACACACATCTTCAGAATACAGAAAAAGATGGAAATGTCTCAGCTCTATCCAAAAACCTAATTTAATATTGATGTCAAATTGTAACAATAATAATACATTTATAAAGACATGGGGAAAGGTTTGAAAGAATGTCCTCAACTGAAGATCAATCTTGCTAATGGGAACAGATGGAAAATGTTGAAATAAAGTTTGGGAAAATTGTGTCCAATATTGTATGAAAGCAACCATAATCAGGTATGGGTTGATTTTTTCCAGAAAGGCGAGGATGGCTCAACATAAGGAACATTTTATAATTCCAAAAATTGATTAATTAAAAGAGAAACCAACAAAAGAATCGTCTTAATACACGGTGAATGGCATTTACTGGATGAATAAGACACCTTTCAACTCTCACAAAATATAGCTATGGGACTTTACACTGTGCCTAACAAAGCAAGGTGATACGGGTAGATGAATGAAGATGCAATGAGAGATTTCCACAGTTAGATACATGAATAATGGAAATATAATTCAAAAAGTGTTCTATTTAAAAAATCGATAAAGGCATGAACTGTGAGATTCGTGTTAACATAACTGCTATCCATTTGTGGAAGAAGTCATCATCATAATCCAAGTAGATTCGATATGACCCCAAAAGGTCTCAATGTATAAAAACACAACTGTAGAAATACTAGAAAAGCATAGAAGCAATAAAGAAAAGATCAACAATCATTTTAATATATTTTTAAAATAATTAATGATTAAGAAAACAAAGCAAAGCCCACTACCTTTGAATCCATTAAGACTCCTGTCAACCATATATAACATTTCAGAGGCTGTAAATCCTTACAAGAGCAGACAGTCATGTTTCCTCTATGGAGTGACTGGTGGGTTTGAACCACCAACCTTGTGGTTAATAGTCCAATGCTTATTACATAGCACCACCAGGACTTGAAGAACAAATGATATCATTAATAAATTAAAATAAATGCAATATATTGTAGCATATATAGAATAAAGAATATTAAAATATGAAGCTATGTTATAAAGCATTTAGAAACAGACAAACCAATAAAAAACAACGAAGGATATGAACAGGCAATTTAAAAAGAAGAAATGCAAGATTACAACTAAAGCATATAAAACTTTATTCTGCTTCACTGTTAACTAATAAGTTATTTTCTCAAAATATGAATTACTGGCATGTTCGATGTTAATGAGGGTGTGGGAAGAAAAACAGTTCATATCTTGTTGATGAAAGTGCTATTGAGAAAACCCGAACTGTTTTTGGAAGGAAACTTGGCAACATCTTTCAAGTTACATGTAATAACTATGTTCTCAATCCATTGCATTTTTCAGAATCTTTCCTAGATAAATACACATAATTACACAAGATCCCAAATGTTTTAAAAGTCAGTCAGCCGAAATATCTTTAATAATATCCACGATACGTCTCTTCCATGGAATTACATGTAGCAAGTGAAAGGAAGAAGGAGGTTTCTATTTATCGGGCTGACGTGATCTTCAAGACATTCCATCGTGTTTTTTTAGGAAAAGCAAGTTGTAGAACGTATGAGTGTAATATATTTCATTTCCTAAATTGTACACACGTACAGGAAAATATCGGGAAAGCAGGACTTCAAACTTTTATCAAAGAAAGAGGAAGGATACAGGAAACCACTTTTTATATAGTCTTCCTATGTTGAACTTCTTCAACAAGAATGTATTTGTAGATTTTTTTGGATATAATTTACAAATTCCTAAATACATAGCTGAGTATCAGGCATCTACTAATTGCATAAATATGTGTCCAATTCTACCCGTAGTCGTCATCTTGACCCTGTCACGTATCTCTGCGGATATTGCAACACAGTAATCAGCGAAAAGAAAACATGATTAAGCTCTTGTCTCTAGTTCCCTTTCATTGGTACAAATCACATTTGTAGAGCTACTTATAAAAGACTCCAACCCTTCTAACAAAACTTCATGTGGGTAAAGTCGTTCTATAGTTTCTAAAGCACCTTCTTACTCACTATTGTCTTAGCTCAGGAAAACCTGGGTAGGTATTATCGCTCCCATTTTCCAGAGAAAGACACAGGATTAAATGGATTGCCTAAAATCACAGAACTAGTGGTGTCTTGAGTCCAAGTTTCTTGGCTCTAGCTTCATTGCATATTATACAACAAGTTGACGCTCCCTGAACCAAAAGACATTACTTGTATATTCTACAAGTCAATCTTCCAATCCACCTAGTCCTAAAGGGATAGAGTTATGAAAGTGCACCGTCACCAATGCGAAGCTTTTCAGATGGTAACCCTGCCCCAAAGCAGGAGGTTAACAACAAGTACAGAGCTCAAACGTGTCGATCACTTGCACAATTCCACATGGCTACTAAGAACATAAGGAGCCCCAGGGGTCTGCACATTGAGCTGCTAACTGCAGGGTCTGTAGTTCAATACCAGCAGCCTCTTCTTGAAGGAAAGAGGTTTTCCACTCTAGTAAAGCGTTACAGCCCAGGGAACCCACAGGGGCAGGTCTATCCTGCCGTGTAGGGTTTCAATAACTCAGAATTGACTCCATGATTGCAGTGAGTCTAATAAGCATATCTTCAGGTCTAGAACACGGTTTTCTTAAACCTAGCCCACTGATTCTTCTGTCTCCTCTCGTGAAGTTAATATTAATATTTTCAGTGTGTGCATGCTCCGGTCTAGTCCGAAGTAGATAGGAGATAAGAGCTCGGGACACACCCAACCCTGGAGCAGGAAGGGGAAGAGAAATACCAGATGGGAAGGGTGAAGGTGGGGCAGGAGGGGTAGAAGGGAAACTGATCAACACACAACCACACACCCCTCCAGGGGAAAGAACAACGGAAACCATGGGGGAAGGGAGACAGTGGTCGGTGTGCGACATGGAAATAATAATTTATAATCTTTCAAAGGGTCACAAGGAGGGTGGGATGGGGAGGAGGGAAAAGGGAAAGCTGATACCAAGGGCTCAATCGAAAGTAACTGTCTAGAAAAGAATGATGACAACATATGTACAAATATGCCTGATACAATTGATGTATGGATTGTAAAAAGCATTGTAAGAGCTCTAAATAAAATGATTTTTTTAAAAGAATTACAAGAAACTAATATATATATATATTCATATTTTCTAGTTGAGGCACTGTAGATGGAAACAGATGGCATATGACGTCCATCATCTTGGCATATCCAACTGTCTTCAGAAGACAATAGCTGTTCTTTAACCTTAGCCCTCCGGCATAGATATAGAGCCAAGGTCAAGAGGAGCCTAGGCTCAAGAAGGACATTCTAGGTGGTGCAAATGGTTAACACTGCTGGAGGTGAGAGTCCACTTAGGCCTCAGAGAAAGATAGCCTGGCCACCTACTTCTGAAGATGACCGATTGACAATCTAGGGGGGGACACAGATGGGGTCGCTGTGAGTCCAAATCAGTCCAAAGGTAACTAACTAGTGCCGGCGTGGGGCCTGGGAAAGACCGGGGGGTGTGAATCAATTCCAGAAATTTTTCTTTTCTTATGAACAAATGGAAGCCCAAGGAAGCAACGTTGCTTTTGCTTCCATATTCATTTAGAAAATCTCACTGAATTTCAAAATGCTGGCCTCCTCTCACGTCCTTGTTCTGTCTCCTAGATTGAGCGATTTCCCCACACATGGGAAACCCATGAAAGAATTAGTAATGTAAGACATCCTCGTGAAAATTAAGAAGACGGGAAAATTTAAGTTTAAAAAATGGAGGGAAAAGCTAGAAAGCAGTACTCATATGAGACAAAATCAGAATTTGAAATCTACTCACTGGTTTATTGCTGGGATTTAATCCACTTTTTGAAATTGAATCTGTCATCAGATTCTGTGTTCTCTTCCCCCACCTCCTCTGCATTTCTTTTTCACTCATTTCCTGCTTACCTTTCGCTTAATTAAATAGCTTTGGCATCACTTTCTCATGTATGACCATGTTGGTTTTGAATCTTTGGCTTTTTTAAAAGTGGCTACCACAAAGCTTTCAACGTATGTCCTACAGATATGAATCTAGTGTGGCTTAGCATTCTTATCCCATTCTAAACGAGTCTTTCAATATTTGGCATTTATCCTTCACATAAATCTATGCTATTTCCTCATATATGTAAATTGTCCTAAATGCAAAAGACATTATTTTATAGGTAAATTTTTATTAAGGGCTCTTTATTGTCTCCTGGCTTTCATCTTGGCTATTAAGAAGTCAGAATTATATCGCTATTTTACAAATATTGTGTCTTTTTCTTGGTTACTTTCAAGATGGTCCTAAGTGTATCTTTTAACACACAAACACTTGAATGCATCTTTCTTCGTTACCTTTCATCTGTCATTCGTTCTTAAAGATGGATTCCAACTATTGTGTGCAGAGACGAACGCCATCATTTGATTTCTCATTTAACACAAGTAGACATCGACGAGACCCCACACCTTTACTTGTTACTGGTTCGTGTACAGATATGCAGCCACTCTTGTGCTGTGCATTGTGAGTATGCTAGACAGTCTCTGAGAACCCCATGTGAGAGACTGGTGCCTCCCACATATTTTTTCACCATTAAACAAATTTCCAAAAAAGTATTAAAAGAAACTCATCTTTGAGAATTGCTACTAAAGGAAACGTTGACACCCTTGCAGGTGAACATTTCAGGGGAGCTCTGGTAGCTCAGTGGATTATGAGTTGGGCTGCTAACCAGAAGATCGGCTGTTCCAAACCACTAGCCGCTCCACAGGCGAAAATGAGGTTTTCGACTCCCTGAAAGACTTAACCAGAACCCCCATCCCCAGGACACTTCTAGTCTGTCCCCGAGGAGGGCTGTGAGTCAGACAAGGCTCCCAGGCAGGGATAGGCTCACCTTTGTGACAGCTCATGTGGATGACACCCATTTGACAACATTTAAGGTGTTCTCCATTTAGACGTGGGTCTTTGTTAAAACGCCATTTTTCCTGATCTCGGGTGTTTGTTGCTGTCAGGTGCCAACTCATGCGCCACGGTGAACAACAGAAGGAGACGCTGCCTGCCCGCCCGCGCCGGCACCTTGCCACGCTTGTGAGGTTGGAGTCCATGGTTGCAGCCACGGCGTCCCTCCATCTCATCAAGGAGCTTGCTCTTTGTCACCAAGGATGTGTGGCACTGGTTTGTCCTGCTAGCATGTCCAGAGTAAAGGAGACGATGTCTACCCATTCTTGCTTTTACAGAGCATTCCTAAGCTTATTAGCCAGTGATATCGTGTCAAAGGGGTAAGCAAGCGATGAGCCCCTACCGATCTTTGTTTTAAAGGGAGTCGTCTGTGAGAAACCCACTGAGGACATAGACTGGTTGCTTACAAGCACGGCAATTTAATTAGAGGGCGAGTATTCGTAACTTAATGTGTATTCAAGCAATGCCCCCTCCCCTCTATATGTATCCACAGTTCTGTCAGGTGTCTTGGTGTTTTTTTTTAAAGGAAAAGAAACTCATGTTTTATTATTATTTCTCTCTAATGACTTTTAAGGCCCCAAATCTCCCACAGGAGAGTCATTAGCTATTGGGGCTCCAGTACCCTGCTGCAGTACCTCCTCTGCCTATACCCACTCCCCCTTCTCCAAGCTTCGTTCACTCACCTGGCAGCCATGTAGCCTTTGATTTGCAGTGCAGGGTGGTTGGTGCCTGCTGCAGTCCCATAGCCCCTCTGCTCCTGTGGTGAATGTTGGTGGAGCTGGCCAAGCCTGGACTTCTCATTGCTTCCTGTCTCCAAGTAGCTGCTAAACAATCACATGTGATTAGGAGGTGGCCACATCAACAGGGTGATGGCAATCAGGGCCTCCATTGCCAGTTGCACTCCCAGCACCCACACCAGAGGTCTCCATAGCCACCTCTTTGCACCCTCTGACCACCCACCATCCACCTTGCCCAAATGTGCAAAAAGTCCTGATCTGATTGCTGTCTTACTCCACACCTGGCTCAGACCCACACCTGGCAAGGCTGACCTATATATATATCCAGTGGATACAGATCTCAGATTTTGTCTGTAGGATTTAATAGAATACACTTTATGGAAACCACACTACGGAGGACTACCTGTATGGAATAGCTATTTGCACTGCATTCAAATCACAGAAAGTCCTGTGTGACAGACTGCATCTGGACACCATGAAGCCCCGGTGGACTGTGGGTTGGTTACACTAAACTAACCACCTAACCACCTGCGAACACCAGGCCCCGGGGTCAACTGTGTGGGTCTTTTAAGTTTGGCGGAAAGCAAACATGGGGACTGGAGAAATTATGGGGCCAGTGTTCAGAAGGTAATGAGGTTACAAGCCTCCCCTGGTCATACACTCAGGTAGGAACAGGTTTGGTTCTGGAATCCAGGTAGCCTCTTGCTTAAGGAGGAATATTCCAGTTACTGCATACCCATTGGTGAAGTCATCAGGAAGTACACAGGCAACTTTGGGATACATAGTATCACAATAGCATTACATAGATTCATGAGTAACAGAAAATGATGAAAGTGAGATAGTAGAGAAGTGTTCCAGAAGCTCACTAGACTATGTCTAGGATGTCTGATAAAAGTACCACTAAAAATATACTGGTGATGTTTAATGAGATTCCTTCAAAATATTACTCTTAAATGTTTTCTCTAATAGAAGAGTATCAAATGTGTCTAATTAAACCCTTTGGTATCACAATATCATCAGTTGGAACAAGGCTAAAGGTCAAGAACAGAACAGATCATTGTTTGCTCATATGCAAGTTCAAGTTGAAGATGAATAAAATACAACCTTGACTATATCCAACCTAGATTCAGAAATCATCTCAAAAATAGACTTAGCCCATTGAACCCCAAGGGCTGAAGACCAAACGAGATTGCCAGATTAGATCCAGGCCATCTTTCATTTAAAAAAAAAGCCAAAGGTCACTGAAAGAAAAGAAAATGTCACATAGTTCTTGACTGAAAGCAGGGACTACCAAAAATGTTCCCCTCTGCTTTATTACTATGTAAAGACATTGGACTGTGTGAACCATGACAAATTAGGGATAACATTGTGAAGAAAGGGGAATTCCAGAACACGGAATTGTGCTCCTGATGAACCTGCACATAGACCAAGATGCAGTATTTGGAACAACACTGAACGATGATGCATGGTTTAATATCAGAAAAGATGTGTGTCAGTTCTGTACACTTTTACCATAATAATCCGAGAAGCCTAAAACAATGCAGGAATTGAGGAGGATTCACTAACAGCCTGCAATAGGCAGATGACACATGTTGCCTGCTGAAAGTGCAGACTTGACGCATGTACCACTTACCGATGAAGCTCAAAGATGACAGCCTTTGGCATGGATTGCACTGCGATATAAAGGAAGAAAAACCCTCTCAATTAGACTATAAGCAATCTGTGTTAGTCTGGGTTAACTAGAAAAACAAATTCATGGACACACTCATCTGTGTATAAAAAGAGCTTTATATACAAGAGCAATTGAATCTTGAGAAAACCTCCCAGCCTGGTCCAGATCAAGTCCATAAATCCGATATTAGCTCATATGACCTCTTCAAACTCACAAAATACATGAAATGATGTTGAATGCAGGAAGATCATAGGCCAGTGGGTAAAAAGTCTTGTGGATCTAGTGGCGGTAGAGGCATCTCAGTGCTGGCAGGGGTCTCCACATGGCTCCTTTAGCTCCAGGGCTCTAGCATAGCTCCATGTGACTTGTCAACAGCAGGGAGGGAGGGAGTGTCCCACCTCCAGTGAGCTATTTATCTCCTTAGTGCCTCCAAATGAGGTCATCAGGCTGCAACCTAATTGACAGGCTAAACTCCACCCTTTAACTCTGAAGTCTCAAATTGACAACAGATTACATAACTACCACACAATCTCATGAGAAGTGGAGAAAAACTGAAGTGATCAAGATTTCATATTATTTACATCTACAATCTATGTTCAGGAAAGTAGCAGTCAAGATTTGCATTGGCAAATCTGCTACAATACACCTCTTTAAAGTATTCAAAACCAAAGATGTCACTTTGAGAGCTAAAGTATGCCTGACCCAAGCCAATTGGTCATATAAGTGGGAAATCAGAGCAATGACTAAGGAAGACCAAGGAAGAATATTGAAGATATTGTGATTTCCAGAAGAACAAACAAATATCTGTCAGGGAAGATGTACATCCAGAATACTCCATTGAAAGGAGACTGGTAAGAGTCTGTCTCACATGCTTTGGACATGCTATCAGGGACCAATCCCTGGAAAAGGACAGTATGGAGGGTGTGATAGGTAGATTTATTGTGCCAACCTGGCCAGTAAACACATGTGGGATTAATAAAGTTGCAGCTTAATTGCAGGGCAAAGAGAAAAATGACTCAGCAAAACTTGCCTTTCTGTCTCTTGCTCTCTGATGTTTGGATCAGTGTGCGGCTGCCGTAGCTAGTTCTCTGCCTCAACTTGCAAGCTACACCACCTGTGAGATGCCCAATCCATGGACTGTGTTGCTATAGTTTGAGGTTCTTTCAAGACTTGCTTCACCACACTGCTGGCAAATACATCACTTGAGCTGAGGACTGTCAGATCTTGTCTTCTGGTTGACTGTTGGTGACCTGCTCTGATGTTTGCTCCTGTGGTCAGACTGCCTGTATTGCTCCACAGAAGACTCAGCTGTCTGCCTCCTTGACTTGCACCCAGCAGCCCTCGTGAGTTGAAGGGCTGCCAGTATATTAACTGTCTCATGGAAGTGAGTTGAACTGAGCCCTCTGTACTGCTCTGTAGACTAATTAATTAGCTATTTAATTCTTTGTGATATATATATATTCTGGTTTGGGTTCTCTAGAGAACCCTATCTAACATAGAGGGTCAGCAAAAAAGAGACAGAGTCAACAAAATGGATGGACATGGTTGCTACCATGGATTCAAACATAGCAACCTTTGGGGGGGAGGTGAAGGACAGGCGGTGTTTCATTCTGCTGACATAGGACCACAGTCTATATGAACAGACTCAATGGCACCTAACAACCACTAGAACATGTTTAGATTAGACTCTTCTAGTTCTGAAAACAAATAAATGATCGCATGTTAGCATTTTAGAGTGATGAGTTTGTGACAAAACTGACTTCTTTTATCTGACGGCATTTTTTCCTTCACATTTTATTTTAGTAGGATGGTCATAAGGAGAGCCATTATAGAAAAACACGTTAAACGTGAAGGATCCTTGGTTGCTCTTAGGGTCTTTCTTAGACCTTGGGCATCTAACCTGTTATCTCCAAGCACACCTACTATATTTGAAATATTTTCTATACTTCAAGTGCTAAGTCATTGAGAACAGCTTGATACTCAAATGTTGCAATTAGAGTGATTCGCCAACATCGTTTTCATGCAATCCTTCACCATTTGCAAGGTTGATTTTATTTCACGTTGCAATCAAATTGAAGTTTGCGTTTCACAGTTCCGTGCTATAGAAGCCAGAGAAAGGCAAGACTATCTACTCCCAGAAAGCTGTATCGCCTGCCAAGCCCTAGTGAGGGGGCATGAGTTGAATCAACTTGATGCCAATGGGGGTCTATGCTGTAAGACACTGATGAGTCAAGAGCTCACTATGACATAGGCTGGTGTTAAATGGGGGTCATGTTTACATGGAGGATACATCTCTAACATGGGCTGAGTTCAGTGAATGCTTCTGTGAGGTAACTTTCACTTCCCTTTCAACTGTAGTCACAGTGAGTTATGTGTTGGCTTGCCCTCCACAAGGTCAGCAGTTCAAACAGGCAGGCTACTCTACAGGAGAAAGCTGAGGCTCTCCCCTTCTGTAAAGATTTACAGCCTCAGAAATGCTAGGGAGAGATTCTACTCTGTCCTATAAAGTAACTATGGGTCACAATGGATTCAAAGGCGATGGAAAGTCAAATTTTCAATCCAAAGAACTCACAGATGAAGTCTTAAATCAAGCGGAGTCTGTACGTAGGCAAAGACAGAGTCACAGAGATCATTTCTTTTCATCAGAACACAACTGGAAGAAGGCTTTTGTCTTGGTCCTTTCCTACAAATAAATACATACATACATAAAAAAGACACAAAACCAAAAATCCATCATCACTGAACAGAGTCCAACTCACAGTGAGCCTAGAGACAGAGCAGACCTGCCCTTGGGGCTTTCTGAGACGATAACTCTTTGGGGGAGTTCATCTTTCTCCCACAGAGTGGCCGGTGTTTGGAACTGCGGACAGTATGGTTGGCATAAAGTACTTGCACCAATATCTGAGTGCTTTAGGGTCGTGCTCAAGCACAAACCTCTTGTGCCGCCTCTGTGCCACCCTCGAGTGCCTTCTTCCTTTTGCACTTCCTCCGCGATGGCCTGGTCTGTAGCAGTGTCTCGGGGTGGGCTCACCCATTCCTGAAATCAGGGCTGATAACCAATTGCAGAAGTCCCAGTCTCTCCCACGGCAATCACCGTGGCTTTCCTCCATACCACTCTTCTTGCTATTTGCTAGTTCACAAGTCTACATCCTGCCGGATATCCCAATGGCGCAGTCCTTCAAGGGTGACTGTATTCTGCCAGTTCTCTTTGCAAAATGCCCCTTCTCCATGCTGCTGTGGCTATCGAGTGGTACAAACTGCTCTGGATTTAGAGGGGAAAGGGCTGCTTTCAAGCTGCGGGGCTGCCAGGAAGGCGCCCCCACTGCTCAGAATTCCATTCCCCAGGGCTGTTTCCTGACTCCCTCTATCAGACTTCCCCCGGAAGCAGCTGGAGTCAAACCCTCTCTGCACACTGACTTCCAGAGGATTTCCTTTTTAACTCTTTCGTGTCTAAATATGCGTGTTCCGCTCTGGGCCAACCACTGTGTGCTCAAGTTCAACAAGCTCGCATGCTCAAATCTATCACGAGCTTTCAGTATATCCTAGCTTCTGGTGCCAACTAAGGGAAACAGAAGGGCTGTTTTAAATGACTTCTTCATCTGGAAAAAGTATATAGTATGGTCCAGGTGACTTGATATAGGGGTGCTTTGTGTTGGTGTATTCTGGCCACGTTGAGCACGTCCCTGGTTATGTTGGTTGCAAGGTATAATATTTGTAATAGTCATCAATGGGTTGATGAAGTCTGGTAGGCATTTATATCAGCATTCAAACTTTAGCTCTATCTCCAAAAATTGGTAGGACCCTGAAAGGCTCTTTAATCACCTTCGCTCTACATTGATGTCCCTTCCAGAGTCTTCAGAAGGGTCCGGCAGGACCTGCAGGAAGCACTTCTCATGGATGTGGGCAGGTTATTGATAAATTATTGGTACTGATTCTAACTACCACATTCCTATAACTCAAGAAGCAAAATCTAATTTCTTTAAGACTAAAATCACACCAAGTTTCAGGTTCCCACCGTAAGCCATATCTGTATAAGTCATACATAGAATGTCTGTAACATGCTTAGCCCAGTAAGGCCACAGGACCCCAGGAGTGCACCCCACTTAGAAATACGGCCCTGTAGTCAGCTACCCTGAACCCTAGTGGCCTGTAGGAAGGAGTATGTTTTGGAAACATTTTCTTCAGACACAAATTGGCACATTTTCTCAGGGAGAATAAAACTAGAAAATTCCGTTTCCTCCAGTCCAGCCTGCATAAGGTCTCCAGCTCCCTCGACGTAGTTGATCGATTGGCACCTCTCCTAGGTTTAAACTGGCCCTCCGAAGTACCCTTGGGTATTCATGAATGCTTTCTTCAAGGTCACAAACAAACAAAAACCCCAAACCTACTGCTGTGCAGTTGAATCCAACCCTATAAAGGATTTTCGAGGCTGTCAATCTTTACAGGGGCAGGCAGCCTAATTTAACTCCCTGCAGTTAGCACCCCAATACCTAACCCACAGCTCCACCACTGCCCCTTTCCAGGAAGCTAGGCAAAGTAGAAAAGAGGGTGAGTTATGTTTGAACCGCCCACCTTTTGTTTCATAGGTGAGCACTTAACTACTTGTGTTCCCCAGGGCCTCCCGTAAAGGGATAAAGGCCGGGATTTGGGGAGGGTGGCTTTAGGGATGAGTATTAAGGACCTGCTAAGAAGCAAAATACCTCAGACCAAGCAGCACTCGCTAATGGTGTATCCTTCTTTCTTTGCCAGCCTCCTTCCCCACCTCCCGTCCATCCATTCTGGATGCTACGTTAGCTTCTAGCACCTTTGCCGTCTCCCGTGGCCTTCACACATGGTGCGTTTGTCCTTCATGTCCTCGCTCTTCTCTAAAGATCCAAGTCCTACCCATCTTTCAGAACACAAGCTAATCACCATCTCTCGAAGTCCTGAGCCCTCTCTGGGCTTCCCTCATCTTGGTCTATGGCTTTCAAATCACCCTTCACCGTGTATTTGTAACCATGACTAAATCTTCTCTCCCCCAACGTGGAAATATGGTTCATTTCCACTAGCTATGGGCCCCCAGACCCCATGCTCCTTTCTCCACTGTGCCTCAGAGGTCCGGCACACCTTCCCTGCTTGAAAGGTGTTAGTTAAATCGATGACACATTACGTGTGTCCAAAGAAAACTGTCCATGAAATGTCTATGCTTCATTAACAAGTAAACATTTTAGATTACCTGCCCTGAGCCATAGCTTCTCTGCCTTCCATTTTACTTTGGCTTCAAAAAATTATGTGGGAAAGTTCCATTAATTTTTAGCTCGTTCCTCATGAATGCTGTGAAGCCTGCTGGTAACTACAAAGAGACCCCGAGGATGCTGTGGGTTAGGCCCGGGGCTGCTCAGCACAAGGTCAGGGTCAGGGTCAGGGGAGAAAGGCGAGACCCTCAGCTTCTGTGACACTTGACCGGCTGAGACACACTGCCTAGTGTTTCGAGTAACCATGAGTTGGAATCAACTGGACCGTCTTGGATTGGCTTTGGGTTTGGTTACAAAGAACATGACCAAACTTTGCTTTGCTACTTAGACAAAAACCTGGTTTTCTAAGATCAAGGGGTGGTGTTCTATCAAAGCCTTAAAATCCAGAGTATTCTTTCCTGAACTCAAGACAGTGAAAAGGTGTCTCAACCATTGCTGCAGATCCAGTTGTCTTGGGGAAAGGGCCGGAGGGTAGTCGTGTAGAAACACCTCGCCTCGCGCAGGCTCTAGCCAAAGAGGCTGTGAAACCACAGGGGTTCCTTGTTCCTTGAACCTCTGGAGACTTGAGGCTTCCCACTCCATGCTTAGGCCCGTGGGCAAATGCTTCAAAGAGATCACCATCTCACCTTAAGAGGCCCAGGACAACCAGCTAACAAATAACCCAATGAATCTTCAATCCGCTCCCAACACCCCCACCCACTTGACAAAATGTGAAATCAGAGCACAGAAGAAGGATTTCCCCCCATGAGAATTCCTGCCTGATATACTACCTTGACCTGCACCTACGAGTTCAAATCACGAAAATAAGAATCTTTTATGGCGGAGGAGAAAATTCGTACTTTATCATGTTTTGTTGGCTGGAGAAGAAGAAAAGACTTGGCTGGGTTCCTGGAGGAAAGATAGCCTGTCATATTTGCTGAGATTTATCTACGAAAAAGCACTCAGGATGATACTTTTGTGCAACCTGCCCTCCTCCTGCTCAGAGCACCATTAGTGCAAAGCAAATCGGAGGGTCTCCGAACTACCCAGAGCTGAGGGGACAGGAGAGGCCCAAGATAAAGGGGGGAGAAGACGACCCTCACAAGGCACTCGCTAGACTGCCATCATTTAAATATCCTGATGATTTAAACTTCTGCAAAATAATGCTTGCATATTGGAAGGTAATACATCTGTTCCTCTCCCTCCCCGCCCCCATGTGGTTTTCTAATCCCGAGGTAATTACGTTTTGACAAAAATTTATTGGGACATCTGTTTTTTCCCTTAGATCTGCAGGTCACTGCCCGCCGCTAACAGCAGCCCAGCTTTAAGAGCAGCGCGAATGAGACCAGCACAATGGCGGGTTGCTCCAGCCCTGCACACTGGGCGGCAGGAGTAAGGCGGAGAGGCAAGGGCAGCCTCCTGGTGCCATCAGCCTGCACCTTCTCCTAAGCCACCTTGCAGATGCTCAGTGGGAGCTTCTGGTGCAGGAGAGTGAGCGGAGAGATGATATGGCAGAGGAGAGGGAGGAGGAGGGCTGGCTGGAAGCAAGCTGGCAGAGGGCATCAAGATTCATGCATTTTCTAGGTTGGCATCCAATATAAAAATAATTCATGGAGGGAAGAGGATGGGGCTCCAATGCACAAGCCATATGTTTGAAACCCCTGCCCATAATGACTGGCTGTGGTTACCGGCGTCTGGTGCCACCAACTAGATGAAATGATGGTACCCAACGGAGGGAGGCACAGGGATCAGAAAGATTCTTCTAATTTACAACATTTGATACAATGCGGAAAATCCTAAACACTCCATCGGCATGAAAGTTCCCCCTCAATTTTATAAAACATCACCTTCAATTGCTTCTTTTTGATGGATAACATGTCAGGACGCGTGAACTCCTTTTTGTTCTTGTTTTCAAACCCAAACCCTGGGAGGAAGCGCTTGTATCAGAATCTCTCATGGGATACATTTTCTCTGTACTGTCCCACCTTTGAGCTTTGAGCCCTCAGAAGGAAGTGTGTTTTCCTGAGAGGCGCAGTCTAATACCTTGATCGAATGTTTGAAAGTGTGTCAGAGTGACTTGACTCTGACAAATGAAACTTTGGAACGTTCTGAGATGTTTCTGCCATCGAGAATGGAATAGGGATTTCCATGAACTAAACAACATTTTGTTTCTTTTTCTCTAGTTTATTGATAATTTTTAAAAGTCCTGACAAATATGGTTCATTTTGAATAGACGCCAATATCCAACTACTTTCTTGCCCCTGAGTGATCAAATATAAATATTCACACCTGCAAACCAAAGGTTATAAAAATGAAATGTCACTGGGACTAATAGAGTGCCTCCTAGATAATGGATGAAAAACATTCTATGATGGAATTCCTTTACAAACTAGTGTGATAGGTTTTGTGTCATCTTGGCTGGGCCAGGATTCTCAGGAGTTTAGCAATAACCCATGTACCCCCCCCACCATGACGTGGTCTAACATAACCCAATCAACTCCTTGATGGGATTTTCTGTGAACAGCCAAGTAGTTGTGAGATTAGATTGGAGTACAATGCCTTTATTCAGATTATACTCCTAATGCAATTGGACACAAGTTTCTTTGGGGGTGTGGCCTACTTCCTATATAAGTTACTACTTTGGTGACGCTAGCTAGCTTCTTGCTGGATCTGGATTTTGCATCTGACTCGTTGACCTCTTTGGATTTGTCAATGAGTCAGTGATGTGCCATATTGCCAGTGGAACCTAGGAGCTATCAACAGCCTGAGGTCTGACTAGTCATCTGGCCTGCCGGTGGAGTTCTCCCTCTCTCTGCATCCACCAGCCTGTAGTCTTCCTTCTTAGACTTCCTGCTCCCTGGTTTGTCAGCCCCCACAGCTATGCAAGTCCGGGGAAGCTTCCAGCTCCATAGGTGGCCCATGGACTTGAACCACCCTAGAGAGAGAGCCATTTTCTTGATACACACACATCATTGGTTTTGCTTCTGAGAGCAGGAAAGGATTAATAAATGCCCATGTTCACAAATGTTCATGGAAATCAGATCCTTTAGTCCCACTGAAGCTGCATTATTCCCCAAAATGATGGCCCTGAGATAATCATTAACCCTGAAACTTTAAAACAAAAATATCTCCTGAACTTTTCTAGCCCAGTCTAGCTTAACTAGTAAAACATGTTCTGCTCTGAGCACTGTATGCATTTGCAGAACTATAACAACTCCAATGGTGACATCGGAAGCATGGGGGAACAAAGTCAACAAGGAAGGCAAACAGGACTGCACGATGTGAAGAGTATAATCGTTGTATTGTGCAAGCTGTGGCTGTTGAACTGATGTATGCTCTGCTGCATACTTTCAACAATGAAAACTTTCAACAATGAAAGAAATTCACAAGGAAAAGAACCAGCATACCAACACATGACTGTTCCCGAGCTGGTATGAAGCTCCAGTCTGTAGATCCTAGCATCCCTGTAAATTCCATTTTGGGCCCCAAAGTGTCTTACAATAAGCACATTTTAAATGATTCTACAGAACGTCCCTGGTCTACAATATAACACACAGTCTGCGAGGAGGGTTCTTCAAATATAAGTTCAAAAACCTGAATAAAACTAATAGGCCTCTGTAAGGCTGGGAGTCTCACCTTTTCTACTGGAGACACGAAGCTCAAAGGATATCAGTCACCATGGGATATTGCTCAAACGCATTTGACTGCAGGAGTGTGCAGTTTAAGAAAGCTAAACCATGGAAACACATGGAATCCAGGGCGGATGATCCCCTCAGGACCAGTGGTGTGAGTGGCGATACTGGGAGGGAATAGGAAGGGTGGGTAGTAAAGGGGGAACCGATTTCAAGGATCTACATGTGACCTCTTCCCTGGGGGACAGACAACAGAAAAGTGGGGGAAGGGAGATGTGGGACAGAGCAAGATATGACAAAATAATAATTTATAAATTATCAAGAGTTCATGAGGGAGTGGGGAGTGGGGAAGGAGGAGAAAAATGAGGACCTGATGCCAGGGTCTTGGGTGTAGAGCAGATGTTTTGAGAATGATGAGGGCAACGAAAGTACAAGTGTGCTTTACACAATTGATGTACGTATGGATTATGATAGGAATTGTATGAGCCCCCAATAAAATGACTTTTAAAAAAAGAAATGCTAAACTAGACAGCCCTTCGGTTTTGCTCTTTGTTACAATGTAAATGTCTTAAGTAGTCATAAGGCGCTCTGGTGGTGAACCGCTTGGGCCCTATTACTATTGTTTCCTTATCTAGTGCTGCTATAACAGGAAACTACATGGAGATGACTTAAACAAACAGAAAATTATTCTCCTAAGGTTTTGAAGGCTTGGAGTCAAAGTTCAGGTAGCCATGGGATTACCGGACTTCGGGGAAGGTTTCCTTTTTCTAAAGGAAGGACCTTGTCTCCTTTCTGCCTCTGAGGGCCCAGTGTTCCTTGGAGATCTCAAGTCTTGCCATCAATCTTCCCTGATATCTAGAATGTTCCCAGCACGGGGACTCCATCCGGGTCCCAGTGATACACTCCATTTCCTGTCTTTCTTGTGGTAGAGTCAGGGCTCCCCTTCTCTGCTGGCTTCTTGCTCCTTTCAGCTCCTGTAAGATATAAGTTCTCTGGGCCACACTCCAGGAAAACCCTTCTGAGATGAGGGCGGCATCCCCTTCTACCACTTTACAAGGGATTGGCTGATCACATCAGATCTCCTCACAGGGCATGATTACAACATTACATGACTGACAAAATCCTGAAAATCATGGCCTAGCCAGGTTGACATGTACTGGTGGGGGACACACACAATTCAATCCATGACAGCTGCTAATCAAAACGTTGGCCGTTCTAGCCCACCCAGTCACTCAGAGGGAAAGAACTCGCAATCACAGCTAAGAGAAGCCCACAGGGTCATTCTCTTCTGCCTCAAGATGAACAGACTCTACTTGAGGACACTCAACAGTAACACTTCCACTCGACAGGTAGAAGGGACACAACTCATTCAGAATGAATAGTGCTTGAGGAATAAGTTCATTCTTCATGCTCTACTGGTGCCAACATATGAACAACGAATCGCGGGGCCACGAGTAACCATGGTAGAAAAGTTGCAGAGGACATGTGTGTAAGCATGTGTACACAGGTAAGGGTGAGTATGTCCAAAGGAATAAACATTTCTGCCACCCTGCCTGAGGCACACCAGTGGTGTACGCCCTGTGATGTGGGAGCCCTGCGAGTCCCACACAGCCCCTTGGCATCCCAGCTTCTCCCCATGCCCGCGTGTGCCAGGCTGGGCAATAGGCTGTAGAAGGGGGCTGACTGCAAGACTCTTCTCTTGGTTGCCCCGCTCAGTGATGCTTCCTTTGAACGAACCGCTTAAACATGTCAAGATTAGACTTCACAAAAGTCTCTATTTTACTCTCTATTTTGATTCTTGCCCCCATTTCCCTCCTGTGTGTTGTATCACCTATGTTCTACTGTTTTCACACATTATTCTTTTTAGAGGGGCAAGATGTATTCACAGATATGCCCACGAAACTTATTTTAATCGAGTTTTTTGTTGTGGTTTGGATGGTTGGTTTGATTGGTGGGTGGGTTTGATTTTTGACCCTCCAAAGCTTAGAAATTCAGTTCTGTGTATATCAGAAGAAGAAGCTTCTGTGATAACAGATTTCAACCTTTTGGGGGTTGAAACAGTAGAAATATTGGGAGAGAAAACAGCCTTGGGTTTATTCATTTCAAAGGCCAATCTTTATTAGCGTAAGGCTCCAGCTACCATGACATTCCTCCTGCTATTGCTCAACGTGCAATGCTGCTCACTCTGAGTCCTTCCACCAAAATCTTAGCCACCGCTTCAGAACCGACATGAACTTCTGAACCTTTTGCAAGACATGAATGCCCATATCACACTTTTACCTCTGGTCCCTTCTCTATTAAAGGACAGTAATGACAGTGTCATTTTATAATGACAACTCATACACAGACAGTATCTCAGGACTCTTCAATGCCTCAAGGAGCAAAGTAGAATTAGGAAGAGGCTAGATGTTAATGAACTACTGTTTAACTGGCTCGACCAGGACATACATACCCACAGTATCTCAAACAGCCAGACAAGGTCCCCAGCTGGAATCGGCGAAGCGTGTTCATTCTCATCTCAGAGGCAGCGTGGAGCTCAGCAGAGGCATGAGACAGACAGGCAGGACCTCGCCTGACTCAGCTTCTAACTAGCTGTTCAACCTTGGGCCACTCACTCAACCTCTCTGGATCTGCAGAGCCTCACCCTCAAGAAGCAGGTTTGACTGGTGATCTCATTGGTCCCCGAGCTCTGACAAGACAGGGTCCTCAGATAAGCAAAAAGCAGGCTCGTTTCCTTCCGGGAAGGTAGCCCATTCGGCCCTCCTGTCAGAAGCCACTGGCCTGGAGGAAATACTTGATGACCAGGCCCTGGGTTGGCATTCCGCTAAATGGCAGCTAGAACTCTCTCACCCCCAGGTGAAAATAATTTGGCCCTCCCCAAGCCGATTTTCACGTCACTGATGTCATTACAGTCACTGTTTCAGATTCCCCACTCTTAGATGTCACGGGTGGTGGTGGGGGGGGACATCTTTTAACAAATGCAGTATGCACCCAGGCCCACCAGCCTGCTTGGAAGCGCTCAGAAACCTCATCAGAGTCACGTGTGAGTGCGCTCAGCACACAAAGAGCGGCAGCTGGGAGGAGGCCTGCGGAGGGCGAGCTGGGGCCCTCTGCCAAGCGCTGTTCCCTTCATTCACCTAGAAGGTGACCTTGACAAATCACCCTTTATGGAACGTGATGAGGTGTGAATTCCGTCTCCATCCTCACTCGGGTCCTGTCATTTTCTGCGCTGGGGCTGCCAGTTGTGCCAGGCAACCTCGACCGGACCAGCCGAGGCAAGGAGGCGAGGGTGGTGGAGGCTGGACACGTCCTCTGAGAAACTGCCATGAAACGACGCAGCAATGCACTTCTGCACGGGCCTCTCTTTCCCCGTTTAAAAACAGAGAGAGAAGCCCTGGCTGCAATCGAACCAGCGAAGCTGGGTTCCCGGTTCAGTGACATCATCCGTGCCGCTCGGGGGCGTTCTCCTTAGACTGTTGAGCAAAATGGGGTGCTCTTCTGAGAGGAGGGACTGGATGGGTTCTGTGTCTTCCCTTTCCTCCTTAAAGATTCAGCCGCGGGACCCACACTGGACTCGTT
Organism: Tenrec ecaudatus; assembly: GCF_050624435.1. NCBI lineage: Eukaryota > Metazoa > Chordata > Mammalia > Afrosoricida > Tenrecidae > Tenrec > Tenrec ecaudatus. The sequence continues at coordinate 14,694,326 of NC_134539.1, forward strand.
GCAAACTTATTTGGAGTGTTCCACAAAGGAGGAAGGGGGGTGGGGGCAGGATGGGGGTGGGAGGAGCGTCCTTCTGATATTTTTCTGGTGCTCAAAGAATCAAATGCAGTCGATTTAACTTCATCAAATCACTGACAGCAGACGCTGATACAGAGGATGGAAAATATGCAAGGGCAGAGAACAGCCAAAATCCTACAGTTTCTATCAGGATTAAAGCCAGATGTTCCCCTGGCTGTTCAAATTTGATAAAGCCCAACGACGATAAAGGCCGTTCCCTGGGACCCATGGACCCCGATTTCTATTCATCCGGTTGCTGTCTGTGCGACATCAGAGCGTTTAGTACCACATCGGGGTCTGTGGGGAGAGGAAACGGGTCCTCCTTTGTCTGTGAGCTGCTACTGCTGCTGCAGGGTGTTGTGGCTTCAACAGATCTGTTATGCTACACTCACTAGGGCAACATTTATCCGCTATGAACCAAAGGCATTCGGGGTCTTGAATTAATAACACTTGGCTCAAGCCGATGATCCAACAAGAGGTATTCAAAGAGTTTAAGTGAAGGCAATGTTTTCTCAGAAGCCAATTAATACAGCAACCAACTTTCGCCTAGAGTGATTCAAATGGGCTGCTTAAAGTGTGAATGTGTTGTGTAAACCATCAAGCGATCCCAACAGTGGGTGAATGGCTAGAGAGAAAAAGAAATTATGTATCCCGTTGGCATAGAGCTCAAACTTGAGTCTGGACAATTTCACATTTTAAGGAGGATGCCTAGAAATGGTTTTGTGCAGGCTGACAATGCGTCCAAACCCCGTTGAAGAGCGTGAGAGGGCCCTGAACACAGAAAGGACTTAGGGTTCACCTCCCAACCTTTCTCTTTGACCCCTCAGCCACTGGGGGTTCTCCTTGGGCAGGTTGTCCTCCTACCTGCGTCAGGAGGCTTAATTTGGCGGCAGATCATTTCTTAGAAGCAGCTGCAGCCCCCGGGGCTCAGGTAAATGGCTTTCCTGCCTTCCCCGCTCCGGCTCTCAACCAGCGCCTTCCTTTTCTTTCCTCCATTGAAAAGTTGCCAAGACCAGGCCATACTGTACAACTCACCCAAAAACAGGCCACGGAGAATGATGTTAATTTAAACTTCGGCCTTATTAAGTAACAAAACCCAGAAATAATGTGATCAAAGCCAAAAGACACAAACTTCTGCCATCTTTCTTGGGATAAAAGAAGTAAAACACCCATTAAACCAGGGCGACTTGAACACTTAATAAAAATAGCTAATTAAGTGTTGGAGTAACTTCGCGTTTTGCCTCGTGAGCTCCCCAATCCTCGTGATCAGCCTGTATCCCTTCCAGCCGCACTCCTCTCACTCATCACCAGTCTCTTTCTGTGGGTCCGTGGGTCCCCGGGGCCCTTGGACGCCCTGGGGAGGCAGACGTGAGCAGAGTAGACAGTGGACGGAGCTTGGTGCTTGCATCCGACACGTTGACGGGGCGTGCCGAGCAGACAGGCTAAGCCAGGGGTCTGCAACCTGCCTCAGGCCGCGACCCCTTCATAGCATTCCTCAGGTTGTGGTGACGCCCCCCAACCCTACAATCATTTTTGTTGTTACGTCATCACTGTCGTTTTGCTACTGTTATGAATCGTCTTGTAAATATCTGGTAGGCAGGATGTCTTTTCCTTGTTACAAATGGAACATCATGAAAGCACAGCGATGAATCACAAAAACAGTATGTCGTTCTATATTGTGAAATATTTATTTCTAATGACAAATGACATTTTGTCCTGCAGCAGGGTGTGGCATGGGTAACTGTCATCATGCTGGGTACTCGTATGTGGGTGTGTCTGCATGTGGGCAGACCCTCCTGGAGATGGATAGAGGAGCCGTGTCTCATTCCTAAGACCATCGGAAATACGTGTTTTCTGAGGTCTTAAGCGACCCCTGTGAAAGGGTCATTCAACCCTCCAAAGGCTGTCGTGACCCACAGGTTGAAAACCGCTGGGCTAAGCAGATGTGAGATGGAAATAAATTCACATAAAAGGGATACAGCTGGGATGGCAGCGATGGTGGCGGCTGCTTGATCATCTTGCCTCCGTCTTGCCATTCCCAAGAGTGTCCCGCCTTGGAATGCCCCCTCTCCTCATGTGTGACCACTGCCTTTCGGTGGTCAACAGTGTGAGTGAATGCCGGACTTCAACTCAACTATTTGTTTGATTGTTGCTTTCAATCAGCCAATAGTTTTAAAATCCCCTAGCATAAGCCAGGAAGCCCTGAACAGTGTAAATGTGATCACGTGCTGCTTGCTAAGTAAAAGGTTGGAAGTTCTAGTCCACTCACCATCACCTCAGCAGAAAGGTCCAGTGATTCGCTTCAGAAAAAAATCAGCCACTAAAAACTCTACAGAGCAAAAGTCACAAGGCATTGGAGGTGGCTCACAGGCAACTCTCTCCATTTTTGTTGTTGTTGTTGTTCTTTTAAATCATACACTAAGTATACAAAAAGTGAAAAAGAACCAGTGTGCACCCACCCAGGGCTCCCCACTTGGATAGGCAGGCAAGCACACACATGGATGAATCTGATAGATGCAAACCTGGGCACAGGGGCAGCGAATGATTTAATGTGGCTTTTCTAGCCAGTCTCTAGCTCCCACCAAATAACCTTTCCCGGCATGGGTCTGGGAAGAAGGTGGGGAAGGTAGTGATAGGATTCACCCGTGAGTGACTGTGAACAGGATTCCTGGGGAGCCATCCTGTTGTGTAGTAAATGAGTCCTCTAAGGCGCGAGTGGAAGGATTTTACTATCAGCAGGAGCCTGGAGTGGAGCAAGTCCTCTGGAAGTGAGATCCCTGTGCAATGAAACCCCTGCACCTGAAATTGAGTTTTAACATCTCAGGAGCAGCAGCAGACCCAGGAGCCAGAGCATGGAAGAGAGTGGTGGACCTCCCAACCCTTCCAACCCACGGAGCACGCGAAGCCAAGTACTTTTGTGATGGCGGCTGGCACGCGACATGGGGTGCCTCTGGGCACTTCATTGAGGAAGTTGGGCTTATTGACCCATCGAAGTGCAACTGAGTACCTTCCGCTGTGGCTTACAGCAAAGTGATAGGCCACTTTGGGGATTTATTAGCAGCCCTGAAAGAACTTTGCAGCATATCCTAATAAACAACTGTACCCTGAGCATTTCTCACTCACAGTAAAACCTGAAAAATTCCTTACTAAAGGTAAGGAATTAGTGAGCCGAAATGGACTAGTATTGGCCACTTGCAATTGGGGAATCATATGGTTTCCTATGCCAGGAACAGTAATTCAAGAATAGTATATCACATGCACAGTCAAACGTTGTTTTTCCCTATCTATCGTGAAGTGCAATGCTGTCTCTGATGAGATCGCATCTGTACACCTACAAGGAAAAGATGGAGCTTTCTGCTCTAGAAAGACTTCTACCCTCACAGACCCCCAGGCACAGATCTGCTCAGTCTTATAGTGTTGCTTACAGTTGGAACTGACCACGTGGCAGTTGATTTGGGGAGGGAGGGGTTTACATGGAAAACCAGTTGAAACGACTCTTATTCAAATTTACACACCACTAAATTTACCCACCACTAAAACCAATAATGAAGCAATTGAAGAATTCTACCAACTTCTCCAGACTGAAACAGATTGGACCTGTCCTCAAGATGCATTACTCATCGCTGCCAATTGGAAGTCAAAAGTTGGAAATGCAAATGAAAGCATCGGTGGTTGCGAAATAGGGCCTTGGTGACAAAACAAACCTTGACGTGCTGGCTGTGCTAGTCTGGGTAGACCAGAGAAACAAATCCAAGGAGACTCTTGTGTGGAAGAAAGAGCTTTATAAACAAGAGCAATTGAATATTGAAAAAACACCCCAGCCCAGTCCAGATCAAGTCCTTAAGTCCAATGTTAGCCCACATGTCTGATACTAATCTATAAATTCCTCTTCACTCACGAAACACATGCAATGATGCCAAATGCAGGAAGCCCACAGGCCAGTGGGTGGAAAGTCTTGTGGCTCCAGTGGCGGTAGAAGCTTCTCGGTGCTGGCATGGGTATCTATGTGGCAACTCCAGCTCTCTGAGTTCTGGCTGCATCAGCAGAGCTCCATAAGGTTCATCCTCAGTAATGTCTCGCAAGGAGTGAGAGTGTGACTGGCCTTCAGCAAGCTATGTATCTTCCTTAGTGCCTCCAAATGAGATAAAAAAGTTGCAACCTGATTGACAGGCTAAACTCCACCCCTTCACTCTTCAGTCTTAAATTGACAACAGATGATGTAACTGCCACAATGGGAAGGGGAGAAAATAGCAAAGTTGCCAAGGGTTTCAATTTACTCGGATCTGTAGTCAATGTCCAAGAAAGCAGCAGTCAAGAAATCCAATGCCATCTTCCATCCTGCAAATCTTCTGCAAAAGACCTTTAAACATTCAAGGTCATACGTGTCATTTTAAGGGATAAGGTGCATCTGACCAGAGCCATGGCATTTTTGTTCACCTTATTACCATGTGAACTGTGGACAATCAATAAGGAAGAACAAAGAGGAATGCATTTGAATTGTGATGTTGGCAAAGAATAGAGAATATACCATGTACTACCAGAAGCACATCAAATGTGCCTTGAAAGAAGTATAGCCACCATGCTCCTTAGAAGTGAGACAGAAGGGGGACACTTTGTATCATGTGCTTTGAACCTATTTTCAGGAGAGACCAGTCCTTGGAGAAGAACATCATGTTTGGTAAAGTAGAGCATCAATGACTAGCAGAAAGATCCTCAAAGGGATGTATGGACCTAGTGGCTGCAACAATGGGCCCAAACAGAGAGTCGGGCAGTGTTTCGATCTCTGGTACACGGGGCCCTATGGATTGAGATGGAGTCGATGAGACCTAACAGCAGCATCAATAATAACTAGTTGTTCATTATGAAGAGAAAATTTTAGATCTGCATGTGGCAGAAGGTTCAGTAACTTTTCTTGATGTTCTCTTAGAACTTTCTAGCCAAGAGTAAATAAAACTTCTAGATAGAACCAAAGGACGATGTGACAGACCCTACAACTTAGCCAGGACACCTCTATGAGCTGACACCACTGCTGCTGGAAAATGGAAATCCATCCATCTCCCCGACCTCCCTTGCAGCTAGGAGTGGAAGCGTGATGGCGTGCTATGATTGATGGGATCTAAGTAGAACTATCCAGGAGCCCTTTAGGTGTAGTGGTTATGTTTGGGGCTGCAGTCCACATGGTCAGTTGTTCGAAAGCATCAGCAGCTCCGCAGGAGAAAGACTGGGCTTTCTACTCCCATAAATAGTTACAGTCTCAGAAACACAAAGGGGTGGTGGGTTTGCTGTGAGTCAGCATTGCCTTGATGGCAGCGAGTTTGTTTAAGTAGAAATCTCAGAGAGGAACCCCTAGAAAATGTCTTCAAATAAGACAGCCTCAGCCGCCCCACTTAGTTTGCTCTTGGCGGAGACCCTCTTCCTCCTGAGCATGGGTGGGGCTCGAGCCGAAGTCCTGAGAGCAGGAAGACAAGAGGTACACACCACAGACAGGAGCAAAAAGCTCTGATGTTTCCTGAGCATCTGTTGGCACCAGGGAGTTCCCGCTCCACCTGACTGCCGTCCTCCCAGGCTGTTTACTGTGGGAGAGAACCAACCTCTACAGTCCTCCAGTCAAGGCTTGCTACTATTATTTGCTTCCTTTTTTGCCATCTTACTAGCAACCAGATCAAATTCATAGCCTAGACAGCACGCAAGTCAAAGTAGTACGAATGCAGCGAAGCTTGGGGCATTTCCTAACAGGACGCCTTATCTGCCAGCAACCTGCCTGAGAAAGCTTGTTCCAGTGAAATTGTCCAACGTTTTTCTGTTTCTCCAGGTCTGAAAGTGAACAGTCAAGTGCATGAGCATAGACAAGCACACAGGAAGTTATCCCGCCAGGACTGTTGAGCACTGCACACTGCACAATGTTGGATAGGACTTGTCAACAATTTGACATTCCTAAGAGTCAACTCGATAAAAGGAAGCTAACATTCAATCTGATCTTTTCAAAGGAGGGATATGGCATACGAAACAACCATTTGGAGCATGCCACTAACTTTGAAATCCTTTACAGGCATGCAGCATGATGGTGACATGAAACAATGTCCAAACCTCCCCCCCCCCCCTTTGCTTGGCCTTTGGATTCGTGCTCATGGGCCATGTAGGGTGGAAAGCAGAAAACCACTGGGTCTCCATGCAGGCTTCCCAAAGCCATGCTGAGGGGAGGAACTGTACCCCGAACACATTTGTACATGTGTCAGGTACAGAAAGCAGCAGACTGGAGCAGAGCATGTCTTTTGAAGTCCTGAAGTTGACTAATGAGCTGGGTGGGGAATGGCATTGAGTGTTTCCCGCTGGCTTCTGGAGAGCCAAGCAGCCAGGCTCAGGAAATCCCCGCAGCAAGGCACCGGGCAGCAAAGGACCTCAATGGGGGAGGGGGTGGTGTTCAGAGGCACAGCAACAGAGACATCAGCAGCCAAGAGCCATCGGCATGCTGGAAGACTGCTACCTGAGAGATTCGGTGTGGACCCCAGATCAGAAAGCTCTTTTCTTGAGCCCCCCCAATCATTGAAAGTGGCCAAGCCTGCCGTGGGAAACACAAAAGGGCTGTGATTTAGCTGACAGCATTCCTAATTTCCAGAGACAGGCCACACTCTTTAGCTTCATAGGAAATATAGATACACAGCATATTTTGTTAGTTAGCCAAGGAAAGAGGGGCTTGAGAGCCAATTCATTGCTGAAAGTCATGTAGCATCTAGCACAAGGCGTGCACAGAGCAGGGGCGAGATTCTTATTTCCCAAAGGAAGGGAAGGGGACGAGGGAAAGGGGGCCTAGAAAGGAAGTAAAGCTATGCAGAAACAATACTAAGCGCTTTACTTGGGCTCATTCATTTAACTCGAAGCATCCCGTGAGGGAACTGCTCTTAGAAGAGCTCAGTGTCTGGTTCCAGGTGATCCGCTGAGAAGCCACGACAGTTGGGCAGGGCCTGTTCCCCTTGCCACCACTGGACAGGCAGACAGGCACTGCCCACAAGCGCTCAGGCACCCCTGGGTAGTGCAAAGATGATTTCTGCTCTCACAGTGAGAACTGATCCAGGGCTCACCCATACTCAGTAATGTAAGGCAGGCTTGGTGTGGGATGCGCATCACCTTGACCCCAAGGATTCATCCTTGACTCCGAAGACCTTGGCATTTCAGCAGTGATTGATGTGTCCTTGATGAGGCCTCCATACCTGCACCCGGAGGAGTATGCTAATGACATAACTCAGGTGGGGTCTGACCACCAGTGACAGCAGTAACTTCCAGGGAGATGAGCTGATTCCATCACTCCAACCTGTACCGTGGGACCCCAGCAGAGGCTCTGGGTATGGTTGCCCCATGGGCTTCCTGGTTGGTGACAGACATCAGTACATGTGATTGGGTACTGTGTATGCGTGTGTGTGAAGCTTCAAGTTAGGAATCCATCCAAACATCACCCATGTCTTTCCATTTGTCTCATCTTTGCTTTGAAAATATATGTCACCCAAAGTACAGTGCTTTCCTTAGTTCTGTGAGCTACTCCAACAAATTCTGGAATAGTTGAAGCTATCAGATGAAAATGGAGGAGGGTGTGGACCTTGAGTTTATGCCACCATCCTGAAAGGGTGGTGAGAAAATACCACATATGTGTCCTGCAAGTCAGGCGCGAGTACTGGGGGGATTCCCAAGCCTTCTGCTGGTGGCTGGGGTGTGGTATACGCTGGGAAGTTTGGAGGACAGTGCCCTTTACCTGGAGAGCTCTGCCCTAGCTCCAATGGTCAGGGTCAGAGAAAGAAGTACTGCCTCTACATACTGCTGATGTCAGGACAGGAGTGGGAGCCAGGCAAACAGATTGAATCAGACTGAACCTATCCTTACTGTTGGGTGTCAAAGAAGTGAAACAGAATTTAATTTTTCCCCACAAACTCAACATAGTCAAGTAAGACCTGGGTCCTCCTATTACTGAGTTATTCACTGGGAAACTCACCGAATGGAGGCCCCTCTCTTGGTGTACCATGCCCGCTAGCACAGCTGAAGAATTAGCTTGGTGTTCAGACCAAATATTAGGTAAAGATATTAGTGAATATACAAGAAGGTAGTGAATATACAGTTTATATCATCCAGGCGGGATTCGGAAGATGCAACATAAATATTCGGTGAGGGAAAAAATTTTAAAATTTAAAAATCAAGGCAAAGCAAAAACCCCAAGACCGAACTATTAAGGGGCATGGAGTTAATTCTGACTCATTGAGACCCTTGTAGAGACCACTCTCTGGGGGTTCTGAGATGGCCACTCCTTATGGGAACCACGTCTTTCCACCACAGAGCACCTGGTGGGCTCAAACTGCTGGCCCTGTGGTTAACAGCGCAACAGACAATCAACTATTGACCTGGCCAGCGCTATGGTGAAGGAGGGGCCAGGAGAGTTCTATCTAAACGCTGACTCTGCCGCTCAGTACCTGTGTGGCTCTCAGCACGTCACAGAACCTCACTGAGAATGGCAGCAGCCGTCAGCCAGGGTGATTGTGAGAGATGGATAAACAGAGCATCAAACACACCAAACGCTCTCATGAGACATCAGTTCCTAGCGCCACAGGCCATCTTCTTGACCCTTCCTTTTTGGTTAATGGTTTCTTTCCTTACGTCACAAGAATGGACTGAACCAAACTCTGGCTTCTCAATCTTTAGGACACAGGGAGCCCATGGGGATGGGAATTGAATTTGCTCCCAAATCGCTGTTTTCATTGGTTTCCCTGGAGAACATACGTGTGGCAGGCAAGGTGCAGCCACTCCATCAATTGTTCTTTGAACACCCACCATTCTGACTCTCCAGTGTTTGAACGATTGGCCATTATCTCTCTGCGCTGGCCATGATCATGTCATCTTCAGCCAACAAGTAGAAATGTGCCTGCCTCTAACTCCTAACCCTTAGTCCTGCTTGTGACCCTTTGAGCATAACACAGCCATCCACGTCGCCTTCCATGTGTCTCATTTCTTCCAGTCAAGTAAACCCTCTGGACAGAGCTGTCAAGTTCCGTTTTCCTGGAAACTGAATAATGTTCATCTTGGCTCTTTAAAATGGAATGGAGTTTTCAAAGAGAGCTGGCAAGGTCCCACATGCATCTCTGCCATGAGAATGAGCAATTCCTGAACCGTTGACATTCCGGGATGGCAGAGGCAACACGGATTAGAAAGGACAGTTCAGATGACAGAGGTGTCAGAGAGGCAATGTCCACCATTGTGTGGGAGGCTGAGCTAACTGACCAGTTCAGAGCAAGAGGAGAATCACACCGAAAGGTTTCCTTTATTCAACTCGAGGAGGATTCATCCCATCCCCGGCCCCAGATGACTCTCAGGTGTTGCTGCGGAAAGGAACCTCACTACTGATGCGTTCGTTCCCTCCCCTCCTTCCTCCCTGCCTTGTCCCTTTCCTCCCCTCCTTCCTCCCTGCCTTGTCCCTTTCCTCCCCTCCTTCCTCCCTGCCTTGTCCCTTTCCTCCCCTCCTTCCTCCCTGCCTTGTCCCTTTCCTCCCCTCCTTCCTCCCTGCCTTGTCCCTTTCCTCCCCTCCTTCCTCCCTGCCTTGTCCCTTTCCTCCCCTCCTTCCTCCCTGCCTTGTCCCTTTCCTCCCCTCCTTCCTCCCTGCCTAGTCCCTTTCCTCCCCTCCTTCCTCCCTGCCTTGTCCCTTTCCTCCCCTCCTTCCTCCCTGCCTTGTCCCTTTCCTCCCCTCCTTCCTCCCTGCCTTGTCCCTTTCCTCCCCTCCTTCCTCCCTGCCTTGTCCCTTTCCTCCCCTCCTTCCTCCCTGCCTTGTCCCTTTCCTCCCTTCCTTCCTCCCTGCCTTGCGCCTTTCCTTCCATCCTTCCTCCCTTCTTTTCACCTGCAGACTAGGAACACATGACTTGCTCAAACTACAGCAGACTGTGGTTGTTGGAATGAGGAAGGTCTATGTTTTTAAATAAATAAATAGTAGTTTCAAAGTAGGAAAGAACTCGGGCAAGAGGAGTAATTATTACTGAGCTTCGATGATCAATTAGGATCCATGTGAGAAGAGAGATGCTTACCAACGTCCTAAGCATAGTCGCGTCCCTCTAGAGGAGACCCTCCAATGGATCCAGGCCAGGCCTAGAGAACAATGCTCAACCTGGGGCGACAACTCGACTCACCAGGAAGCCTGTAAAACTAGCCAGTACCCCCCAGAGTGCAACCAGAATTGGGAAAAACCATGGTGGCCTGTGGAAACTGAGTCCCTAGGAGACTTGGGGCGCCTTCAGAAAAGAGGACAGTCACCAGGTTCAGCATAGAGCAGCTAGTTTTGCTCATTATCAAAGGCCGTGGGGCCACTGGACCTGTTGTTCTCTCCAGTGCAGGAACCTTGCTGGCAGACCTGGGGACTGCATGGTGTTGGTGCCCAAACTGGGCAGCAGCTCTCTAACTGCTTGATTCTCTCTCCTCCTTCCAGATTTCTCACAGGCAGGTTCTGGATGCGAAACTAATGGGGAAGTGAAGGCGGCTGTGAGAATAGTCGCTCCCAGTATTGTACTCAACAATCATCCCCCTCAGTACTGGTCTGAAGAAAAGGTAGGGCCATTCCATAGGTACAGCCATCTTTTGAATATATGCTAGGTGGCATCAAGCTAGACATTTTATATCCACATATATTATTTCTTAAAAATGTATTCTCCCTTCTTTACAGATGAGAATATTGAAGCTTAAAGTTATTAGGTTCCTTGCCTGTGCTCACTAGAGCTTGCTTCCATTGAGTTGTTTCTGATTCATAACAACCCTATAGGGCAGTGTTACTAACTGGGCTTCAGGGTCACTGAGTCTATACAGGAGCAGACCGCCTCAACTTTCTCTTGTGGAACCTCCTGTGGATTTGAACCACAAGCCTTGTTTGGCAGCTCAACCCATAGCCACACCAGGGCTCCTTAACTTGGCCCAAGCACGTGGCTAAAATGTTAGTGTCTCATCCTGTAGCCCATCTTTCCATGGGAGTTGTCGGTCTTCATCTCTTATCCCCTACAAAGTCCTCCACCACCCCACCCCACCCCACCCCTGATTCTAAAATGGAATGTATCCCAGCCCATGAGGAAATAAATCGTCTTGGGGATGTTGAAAGAATGAGGCCCAGAGAGGGGAGTGATTCGTCACAAAGAACTGGCTACTTTGGAGAACCAAAGCTGCATAGCACCAGACATTGGGGAGAGACCTAGAGAGGAAAAGGGAAGGGAACCGGACCCCTCTTCCTTCCCTCCTGCCACCCAAAGCTCATTTAATACCTACCCGATCTGACCCATCGATCGTGAGGCCAGCAATGTGGAGGCAATAAACCGATTTGTGACTTCAGAGTGTCCATTTCAGAAACTGGGTCAGGAAGTTGTTGGAGACAGGGGGTGGGTTGTGAAGTCGATTTTGGCACCAAAGGTGTTCGGAATAAGGGGGGAAGTGGGTGGAATGAACCGAAGTTGCATTTACTGTGTGCTGACCTGCAGTGTAGACTTTGTGGCCCTAACTCGAGAAAGGGTCTTTGTTCCACAGGCACCCAGTCTAGGACCAGCTCCTGCTGTTGAAGAAATGGAAAACCTTAACTTTTGGGTTGACCACTCAACTTTCCAGAGACTGGGCAAATCCATTGCTTGCTGTTCTCATCTCTTGTCCAGGCAAGGTTAAAGGTCGAAGCGGGTGCTGTCGGAGAGCCTCACCGGACACGGGATCTCACCCTGATTCACAGGCCCCTCCTGGAGCACAGTCACAAGGCAGCAGCAGGAAACCAGTGGTCAGATGCACTTTCCCATAAGACCCAGTTCCCATAAGACCCAGTTCGCACCCACCCCTTCAGGTCATCAGGGAGCTCCGGAAGCCAACACAAACAGCCTAGCAAAGTTTCCTCAGGTGCTGCCGCCTTCTCTTGGCCAAGAAGGCCAGAGCGGTTCCTCCGCTTAGCTGCGGCCCACACAACCAGGTTGGAAAGCCAAGCCCTGGGGCTGGTTTTCACATCTTCCCCAAGGTAGATAGATCCTCTTTCCTGAGCAGGGACGAGAGTGTTATCTTGAGAGTCAAGAAAGGGGAACCCCCCTACTCCCCCACACCTTCCCATCATCCACCCCTGTTGGGCAGAAAGAGAGAAAGAGAAGAACTTGAAATAAGGTCCAATGGAGGGAAAAGAGAAAAGATCAGATCTGGGGTAAGCAGAGAAGAGACTTGGATATCTAAAAGACCAATCTCTCCCACTGATACACTTTGGAATTTCACCTGCTGGAATCGACTCCATGGGTCTTCAGAACAGTCTCCGACCCCAGGGCTGGGTATACATTCTCTTCCAAACGCACTCACTTTCTGACTTCCGAGACGTGAAGTTCAGTGCTGGCTGGTGTACAAACAGGTTGGTCGCATTTCTCCCGTTTAACAGGTGAGGCTACTGAGGCATGGAAAGTTCAAGGAATTCACCTACCAAGTGGGGGGGGGGGGGTCTCTGCTCATTTTTATAGAACCAGAGTTGCTCTGAGATTCTGCTCATGCAGAAAATGTTAGAAAGGGCACGGGAAGCCCTAGTTTTTGCCAACAAAGCCAAAAAATTAATAAGTTGGGGTCAGTTTTTCTTACTCTTATGTCCCCTGGGCAAATCATGGTACTTGGTACATGTCCCGTGGCCCTCCGCTCATTGCGTTTCCAAAGCTATAATCTTTGTGGAAGCCAACTGCCATGTCTCAGCCCTGTGGAGCAGGCTGGTGGGTTTGGATGACTGACCTTTGGGCCAGTGGGGAAGCAGTGGTCCAGCAGGTTTCTTTGTAGCTGTAGCCAATAAAGTTCTTTGAGAAAATGCAAATGCTCATCGCAGGCCCAAGGGGAAGGTAAACCATCTTCCATTATTTGGAATCCACAAAATCTGAAAAGCTCCTAAGAAGGAAAAGAATGTATAGCACCGAGTTAAAAACAACCGCAACTCAAAAACTCATTGCCATCGACTCACAGTGGCCCCACAGGACAGGGTGGAATGGCCCCTGTTGGTTTCCGAGACGGACTCTTTACAGGAGTTGAAAGCCTCATCTTTTTCCCACAGAGCGGTGGGTGGTTTCAAACTGCTGATCTTTTGGGCTTTTTCAGGATCCCTTGAATGAGTGAAAGTATCAGTGCTTCGTGAATACTCTTTCTCTGTAAAGCATTCCCACATGTCTCGGTGCATTCCTACTGTTCTGTGTGCATTTCCATGTCAGCTGGTCTCTAAGCTGTGGGTTTGTGAAAGTTAGACTGGAAGACAAAGCTTCAACACATGGAATTAGGATAGTGATTTCCTTTCAGAACTTAAAAAAAAGAGATCTATTTGACATTCCTATCCGTATAGATCCTGTTTTTTTTCCTCCAGAAAATAGAAGCAGTAAATGAGTCCCAGAAAGTTTCTTTGATTGCTTCTCCTTTGGGACAGGGAAGCAATTCTCAGCCTCTTCCCTTGGACCACACGATGCAGGTCACCTTCCACATTGAGTACTTGGATTTCATCGTTTGCAGAAGAGACCAACAATAGTCACCTCGGCCCTTGTATAGAAGCTTTGGGGCTGAAGTTCAACATGTCAACGTCACAGACTTGTCTTTGCAACCGTTGAGAATAATCGGCTTCCCAACTTGGTCTTGCCAGCTCTGAGGAGGAGACCATTTTTCATCCTGAACTCCCACCTGGCTCTCCCTCACTGTTGACTTCCATACCTGCCCACAGCAATATGCGTTGGCTCTGGCAAGTGTGGGGCGCACGCCATTGTCAATGGAGTCCATTGTTTGACGGAGGGGCACCTGCATAGCAATGAGGCCATCCCAAGAGCCCCTCCTTTGTCCTGCAGGCAACCACCGTGAAAGAAAACTTGTTGAGGCCTGGAAAGCCCACTTTCATCATAATTAGATTGCTCGGCCAACAGTTCACCGCCAACGTCTCCCAGTGAGCACACGGAGCCACTTCCAGATCTCAGGGACCTGCAGAGGCAGGGGCCCAGCAGTTGGAGTTGGCGCTGGGCTGCATTTCCCCCTGAAAGGTTAGGACTCCATTGAGGAGCCCTCGCAGTCGGGTCACCCTGCCCTGTGGCTTCTGGCTGCTTTCGTTTCCACAAAGACACTAGCACTTATAGGCCATCCTCAGGTCAGAGAGTGAGGCTAGATCAATTCCTTGCGCCAGAGCTGAGCAAGCGCCAAGGCCGGAGTCCACCATGCAGAAGACCTTCTTGGAAGAAGGGTTGGTGGCATGAGGACACGAAAAATCAAGTGCATGTTCACGCACTGATCTCTTTCCATTACCTTTGCCTCATCTGTTGGTTCCCGCGGTTTACGTGATAGGACAAGGCACAGGGTTCCGACCTTGGTATTTGTAGTCAGGCACACCTGGTTCTAACCGGAGTCCACCACATCAACAGAGGGTGCATTGGAGGGGACTTGCTTAATCCCTGAACTTCTCGCTTCTCAGCCGTAAAATGGGGATGATGGTCACCTCGAACTAGTGTAGAGAATGCCATGAAATAGTGGGTGTGAAATATTTAGCATGAGCTCCGATGAGCCCTGACACAGTAGGAGTAAACTCTTACCAAATGGGAGCTCTTACCATTGTAGGGATCCCTGGTGGCCCCCGAGGGAGGTGCTGAGCTGCTCACCACATGGCGGGCGTTTCAAAGCACCAGCCACTCTGGGGGAGTAGGATGTGGCTGTCATTCGACCTCTCAACTGTGCTGTTTTCATTGCCAATTTAAGTAGAATGAAAGAGACTTGGCGATTTTAAGTAATTTGACTGGGAGCAGAGAAACCGTAAAAGGTGGAGCTGGGATTCCAACTTAGTTCTATCTGATTCTAATGCCTGTGCTGCTAATCAGATGACCTGGCATAATCTTAGATAAGGTTGGTGGTTCAAATCTACCAGCCACTCCTCCGGGAGGAAGATGAGGCTTCTGCTTATGTAACGCATTAGAATTGTTTTGAATCAGAATGGAGTCTATGTAATGGGTTTGGTTTGTGTTAGTATTCGGATATAAACTCAATGGGGGATTCATAGAATATGGAGATAGAATAGCTGGTGATCTTTTCCAGTATCACCCAAACTTACTCAGGTTTAAATCAAAAGTGGACATCCAGGGATTACACCACACAGAAGTTTTAGCAAGCCGTAATAGGCAATGGTGGTGGTGTCATTTCTAGTTCAGGTTTGGGGCTGAGAATATTAAAAATCCCTGAGTTCTATAATATTAAAAACAGAAAACCAAATTGGGTGATCAGACCAAATGTTAAGTATGTTAAGAAATAACCACCGAGAGGCCCCATATGGCGGAGCAGAACCGCCCCGTTTGCTTTCCTGTCTTGTCATATTTTCGGGAGCAGCTCGCCATGTCACCTCCCACCTCCTGTCAGTCAACCTTTCAGCCTTTGCGTCAAGCTCAACCATCGCACCTCAAGTTGGATGTTGTTATCTCTATTTGTTAGCTGTATGGCTTTGACCCAGTCATCTCGCCTTTTCAAATCTCGGGTCCTTAATCTGTGAAACAGGGATAGTATGCGAACAGTACTTCCCTTTCTCCAGTCTGAGGAGATAGAAATGTTATCGTACAATATTTAGACCTGGGCCTTGATTCCAAATCAGTCCTCCAAGGTTAGCCACATTCACTGTAACGTTGTTACAGCCCAGCCTGTTTTGACCTTGAGTATTACAGCCTTTCCTTCCCTCTCTCCTCCTCTTTCATGCACCTTTCTTACTGTTCATGATACATCTTGTTATTCATGGCTTGGGGGTGACTTCTCACATGTGCTATTAACTTTCATTACAGCCCCCCTTACTTGGATGGTGAGAGCACAAGTCTTCTCACCGGCCAGTGGGGGTAGTGGGTGCTCCAGAAACCGGAAGGAGAAAAGGCCTGAACTTGAGACGCCCCTCCTCTTGAACATGTAATTTTCATTAGTACCAAGGAATTCTTGAGGCATGGTGGTTATGCATTGGGCTGCAATGCACTAGGTCAGCGGTTCCAAACTACCAAACGGTCCTTACGTTTCATTCTCAGACACTCACGGGGGCAATTCTACCCTGCCCTACTGGTCACTGTGAGTTGGCATTGACTCGATGGCAGTGAGCTCGAACCAGATCGACATTATTCACAATTTAATGAGTACTGCCAGGGAGAATGTAAGCTACAGCTGAACCCAGTTTTGACTTCAAGCTACCTGACATGCGGTCACTGCAAACACCCACGGGGTCCCCCCGAATAATGAGGTGTGTGCTCCCTGGGATGAGATCATCCAGTTTTCTCTGGAATGAACAGCAAGGCCTTATTTCCTAAACTTCAGAGCAAATTTGGATTGTTTGCTACTTAAGGAATTTCCTGATGTGCAAAGTTCTGGAAAGGTGCAAAATTTAATAGTAGTTAGTCATTCTTTTACTAGTGATGAACTAATAAGCACTGGTAGATAAAATAGAAACCTCTGGGAAAATTGAAGAAACATAAAGGAGGCTAAGTCAACACACAGCATTCCAGCTCCCGTGCGGATGGGTTTGTTCCAAACAAAGCCTGTTTGTGCAAGCCTCGGACTCACAGCATGGCTGCAAACAAGCTCTCGCTGTAGTGCCCGCACTCGGTGCCCTTCCACTCGGGGCCCATTCTGACTCACAGTGGCCCTATGGGACAGGGTAGAAATCTCTCTGCGCTTCCGAGACTGCCACTCTTCTTTAGGAGAGGAGAAAGCCTCTCTTTCATCCACAGAGAATCGAGTGGCTTCTCACTGCCCTACACCACCAAGGGCTTCTTAGACTCCTTAGGGTGCCTTTAAAACTAATCCAATCACAGCTGTGGCTTTAGGGCAGACAGATCAGCTCAGAAGGCTATGGTGACGGGTTTGTTTTTGTTTGGGTTTGAATTCCCAAGCGCTAACTTTGATAAATTTTCTTGAAGGATACTGCAAGAAGTTTTATGAAAAAATTAAAAACCTCATTATTAGGGAAAATGCCAGGAAAGTCATGTGAAGGGAGTTTTTCATTCTTGTCTTTTTTTCTCCCAATCACAAGGTACCTCCTCATTCTTCAAAGCAGCCAGGCCTGTCCTATGAGCACTCCTTCAGGAGGCCGGACTCCATCCACCTTACAACCCTGATCCCGTCCTTTGAGTGTTCTCGCCCCCCACATTGAACGAGCGGTTCATTGGGACATGGCATGAGTTCTCCCAGGATGCCGCAATTGCCCTGGGGAGTCGATGTAAACGAAAGCGTGGAGAATTCTTCAGGGGCAAGTGCGCGAGATGCACACGCCGCCCTCAAAAGGGTGCCAAACGAGATGAAGGGGAGCAAAAGAAGTTACAGCTTCACATTGCGATACTTTTGTCTTAGTAAAGGTCTCTGATTTTTATCCCAATACTCTTTTGACATATTCTGTGTTGGACTTGTGAAAATGACCCAAATGTGTTTGCTGGGAAAAGTGAAACCATTTGGAACTGATTCAGCTCTACGGAACTTCCTCCAGTCCACGATGGACGTGTTCGTGCGGGACTATCGCTCTGTGACTATCATGGAAATCGAAGTAAATCAATCATTTAAAATCCATGTTCTTTCCCAGTCTTCATCCTTTCCTACTACTTACTATTTCTATTCACCACATTTTCATGTCTCTTTTTATTTTTCTGATTTCGTTTCCTTTCTTTCCTCTCCCTGGGTTGGCAAGAAAATCAAATTAATGAGGTTTAACTTTTGACTTCTTTATATGTGTATTTGTCGGAAAATATCTGGGCCATGGACATGAGCCCTTCTGTTGATGGCTGGGGGGGAGAGCTTTGTCTGTGTTACTCTTGTCTAATGAGGAAGAACTTGGAACCGGTTGCTCTGCTGGATGACCTCGGCAAGATTTCACAAACGAAAAAAGGGTAAGGCCTCCAATATGCTCTTTCCTATCGATGTCTCCGCCACCTTACAGCTCCAGTGTACGTCCATACTCTCTTGAAGGGGAACCAGCTGTTTCTGGTACAGAGCATAAATTCGTGAGGCACTCACCTATCTCCTATTGAGTTAACTTCTCAACACAGACGATTAAAGTCTTCGGAATCACTGGGGAAATACTGGAAACAACAAGCTGGTGGGCTAGTTGGCTGGTTTCGTTTCTACGAAGTAAGACAAAGAATTGCTGCTTGAATGAATCTTGAGCTAGTTTTTTTTTTTTTTTAATATTTGATTGGGACCTCTGACCTAGGTAAAGTTCTAGCAGTATTAATTCTTCTATGTATTTCAAAGGACAGATGTAAAGCAGTGGTAGTTTGGCTGAGGCTGAAAGACTCAATAAAAACGGGGAGACATCCAGCTGATCGGGATTGGGTAGATCTGACTTTGCTCTACGCCTCTTCCCTTTCAGCCTCGGGGAAACTTGGCCACTGAGAGGGGGAAGAGTAGGGGTCATGGGGAACCCTGTGTCAGGAAACAAAGCAGTCTATGGATAGCTCTGAGTGCCCTAGTAGTGGGGCTGGGGGAGGCAATAAGGATGTTTCTGTGGAACACCCCGCCTCAGGCGCCGAGGATGGCTCGTGCGTGAGCTATATTCAACCACCATGCCTTTTCCTCTGTCCCTCACAGTGTGTTGGATTTTGGTTTTGTTTTGTGAAACTCTGTCTCACTCCAGATCCTCAGAGTCCCCACACCCTTGTGAACTTGGTTGTGCTACCCTGTTGAATGGCATTTCCCTTTGGGAAAAGAAGGGGCAACTTGGGACAACCTAAGCAGGAGTGGGATGGTGGGCCCAGGGACGTGGTGTACAGAGAGAATGCAAAAGAGGGGTCCTACAAGAGGAAGTGGCCTGGCAGGAGAAAGAATTTGCCTCCTATCCAGGGGTGGAGTCCTTTGAATCATGCTTGAAAAGTGGCCTCTTTATTTCACGCGAATCCTGTTTCTCCCAGTTGGTTCCAGTAGTGAAGTAGCTGTGCGCTTCATTTCCCTATATCTCTGACCATGATGGGTGGGGCCACGCAAATCAGGTGTAGAGGACTCGCTTGCGGATTGGTCAGTTTGGTTATTCTGAGTACAGGTCCTACCAGAAGCAGAACCCTCTGGCCATCAAAAAGGAACAGCCACACGTGGAGCCTGAGATTGTCTCCTGAATAGCTGGGGCAGCCGAGGGTAGCCGTGAGATCATGAACAGCCTTCAGAACAAGGCAGAGGCCCCGGATCCTGTGGCTGAGAGGCTAAGGATCCAAGAACAAGTGCGGGACAGACAATGAGGCAGGAGCTGCCAGCTGAGACAAAAGATTATTTGCCTAATGTTTTCTTATCCCAACTTGTTAACGTCACTAATACTCCCATCCCCTCCCAATATCCCTGAGTCTAGTCTCCGTTCGGTGTGACCACCGCTGTGGATTCCGAAGCCCCGCAGTCGTAGGGTCTTGGGAGGAATGGACGGTGTCAGAATAGGATCAAAGTATGGAGGTGCAGGTGTGCCTGACCTCAGCCTTGGGGCAATGGGCCCTGGGCTGACGTGGAGTGGGATTCTCCTCCCCATAGAAGCTGGAGGTCAGATGTGGCCTCCCTGCTGGTCCCTCGATTCCATGTCTGCATAGTCAGCAGTGCCCACCACAGGGCAGTCTGCAGGAGGAGGACGGCCAACAAGGTGTGACTCCATCGGCCACCGGCCTCGGGCTTCCTCTTTCCGTGCCTTGGGCTCTCATCATTTTCTCTACTGAAAGAAACTTCTGTCCCTCAAGCTTGAGTGAGCCACAGTGCAAAATAAAACTCTTTAGAGAATGGATGCACTTCAGAAATCTCCCCTTCTTTTTATTGAAAAATGTCGACACCGCCGAAGAGAACCTCTCTTGTGCAAGATGAGATCACTCCTAGGCGCAGTTTCCACTCAGAGAATATAGACTCTTGGGGGAGTTGGCTGGAGTACTTACTACAGAGACTTGCTATAGGCCACGTGGGACCAACGTGACAAGGGACCAGCTATCATGAAGCCCGCCAGCAGCCTTCAGTTATATTTGACTCAGGAAAATGGTGGTAAAATGCAGCCCGACACCCTATTGAGCTGTCCTTTCAGATCACTAGAAGTCCCCATTTTTAAGGGGGGGGGGAAGTAAAACCAAATTTTATGGCTACTGTTTCAGAAAAAATGCTTCAAAGATTATTCTTTAACTAAAAACCTTGTTGAACTTTAAAAACAGAAGAAAAACCCAACCACTCAGACCTTTATATCCTTACTCCAAAATAATTGATCTAGTCATAGCTAACATATCGAGAGGATTAAGAAAGGGGGGGGGGGCGGGAGAGAAATGTGCGCCAATGACAGTGAGCGCTGTTGATGCAAAATCTCACAAACAACCTAGTCAGATAGGTATGAGCAACAATACCTGGTTTTACACGAGGGAAATGAGGCAATGAACGTTTATGTAACTCACCTTATTCCGCAGCTCCAAAATGGGACAGTTTAACTTTAGTGCACGGGTGTCAATTGTCCCCCTGCACTCTCCCTTGCCTGTTGGCATCTCCAAATCTTGATCCATGTCAACATAGCCAACTGTTTTTTATAAAAGGGAGAAGAAAAAAAAAGCCCCAAACTATCCCTACAGGTAAAGAGAGAGAGAGAGAGAGAAAGAGAGAGAGAGTGTGGGAGGGGTGGGGGAGGGGAATGATATCCTCAAATCATTCCCAAGCCAAATTCTTAATGTCCTAAGAAACACAGTGACGGTGGTGTTGAATCCTTCTGGAATGCACCATTTTCCAGTGCCTTGTAGTCTAGGGCTTCTCACACAGCTTCAGGTAAACTCACCTAACTGCAGACACAGGCCCTTTGGGGAAGTCAGAGGGCCCCCAAGCAGGGAGCAGGTGGAATGGGGTCTTGAAGGCTGCCTTGGCACGCCTTTGGTGGGGCTGGTCAAATTCCAGGGATTTTTAGCTCAGGTTGCCAATGAAGCTTGTGTAGTTTGTGCTTCATTTGTGCGCATCACTCAAATGGATCGCAAAAGCGTTGAAGCACATTCCGTTTCAATGAACTGTTATTGAACTCCAGCTGATTCCATTCAGAAGGGTTGCCTGCAGGGTCTGGGTTTGGGACTAGGGGCTCCGTTCAAGCCCTTGCCAGGCATCTCCTTGGGCACAGAGGACACCCACCCTCCTTGGACTGAAAATGGCCCGGCTTATTCTCGGAGACAGACATGAGTAACCACAAAACCCACAGCCACAGGGACGCCCCACGGCCTCGCTTTCCTGGTGCAGCGTGAGTGTGCGCGAGCGTGTGTGCGTTGGAGGCCCTGTGGTTTGCAGTCGAGATCACTCAAATCGTCCCCCGTACACATGAACTTCAACCCATCACTCAAAGGCCTCTCTGGGGAAGTGGGGTCTGAAATTCAATAGCTGTGCATGCAATGACAGTAAAGGATGGGGGTGGGGGGGAGTATCGACAATGTGTGGGGAAAGTGAGGCACAACCATAATGAGGTTTTCTTTCCACAAACCTTTTTGGACACCCCCCCCCCATATTCACTTGGAACTGCAAACGAAGATTCCACAGAGAGACACGTGGCCCAAGGTCGAGGGGCAGCACGGGTGCAAATATTAGTTACCCCAGAGGCGGAGGACTCCAATCAGTGCTTGGACAGCCCCCAGTGGAAGGCGCAAGATCGACGTTCAGGATCCTGCTGAGCCCAACAACCACTGTGGCAAAGAAGGGCAGGCAGCAGCTGAGGAGCAAAAACAAACTGGAAAAAAACGAAAACCATGAAGCCAGAGTCTGTAGCATAGCTCATTTTATTGTTTAAACAGTTTTTGCATAGGAAATAGATCCGCTTCCAGTAATTGACTGCAGTATGAGCAGCTGCTAGCAGTAAAGGCTGGATATACAACAGTAACGATCACATTAAGTCAGGCTTGATTTACACCAGTTTAAAACTTGTGGCAACTGAGTTCATTTGCAACCCACAAAAAGTACCCAAAGAACGTTCTTTATCCTCCAACCGGGCACAATAAAACCTTCACTCACGTTCCAGCGGCCCAGTCTGGGCCCATCCCAGAGGCCTGCACACAGCAGTGAAGTCACCGACGCCTAACACATCCTACGGCTAAAGGTCTATTACACAGAGATTGTGCGTGTGCCCCCCCACCCCCTTTCTTCTTCGAAATTTAATTAAAACACACGGCTCTGTCTTTATGGCCTCTGAGGACAAAAATGCCAAAAGTTTTAAAATGGATCAACCCTGGTGTGCAGGTAGCAAGCAATAACTGACTACTGGGCACCTACAGTTGTTCTAAATGTATCTAAAGAAACACACAGTCCTACAAAAGTTGTTCTCCGAGAAATATCATTGAGATGGGGGCACCTCTTCCCAGGATGCTAAAAACTCTATATGACATAAGCACAAATGAACAGCTGGATGAAGACAATCTAATGCAGCTTTGAGGAATCTATGCCTGGGATGTAGTACCCCTCACATTCTACAGCGTGGTAGAGATTTCTTTTTTCCCCAAGAAAATGTCATTTGAAACATATTTACAACTGAACTCAACAGAGACTGTGAAATTGAACAGGCACTGCTCATTTGTTTGAGTTTTTTGGTAAACATTTTGCTGGTTTTTTGTTTTTTTGTCTTTTTTTTTGTTTGTTTCTTTCTCATTTTGCATCAACTTTTTTTTAAAATCAGTCCATGCAACTTCAATGCTCTCAATGAAGAATGCATAATAAGCCATACTTCTTTAAAAAAAAACAAAAACGAAGACTTCCTTCTGCATAAAGAGATATATTTGCCACATCAGTCCCTGTAGCACAGTTTTCAAAACCATTCTGTCAAAAATACAGTAATACAAGACTGGCTTTAGTGTCACTAGCTTACACTGCTTTTCATGTGGTTGGGCCACTTTGGGTGACAGGTACTGCGGCAGCATCATGCAACCAGTCAGGGAAGGCTTAATCTAGCGTCCTGGTAGGCTAGTAGCACTGAAGCACTTTTTTTCTTTTTTTTCACAATCTCAATGTACATTTGAATTACAACACACAGATATTTCTAAAGAGTAGTAACTAGTGAACCCTTTTCTTACTTTGAAAAAAGAAACCAAAAAACTACTTACAACCATTGGGAAAAAAAATGCAACCCAAACAAAAGAAAAAGTAAAAATTGACCATCTCCAACTTGTCCCCTTCACTATGAACAATGTGACCAACAGATCTGTGGCACGGACACAGTACAACGAGTTGTCATGGCAATGAGTTTGGCTGATGCAAAGGTCATTGTGCAGGGTCAAAGGGCAAAATCAGTGGTCCATGTTATCCCCCCAACTGCAGTGCTCCACCCCACCCACACAATTTTAAGGAATTAGAAGGGAAAAAAATGAAACAGAGGAACTACCAGAAAGTGCAAAACATGAAGGCAGCTTTCAGCTCCTTCAGCATGGAGTAGAACATTCACTTTTGAGCTTTTCCTATTGAACTTGAATTGCCTGCACATTAAAAAAAAAGAAGAAGAAAGAAAGAAAAAAGTTTTCTACAGAAACCCTAATTTTTTTTTTTAAGTCCAGGAAGCATGCAGCTGGTTCATGTTAACAAAAGACCTTGGCAGGAACATGTAAACGCTATTGAATGTCATGCTTGGGGCCTATCTGCCAGCAATATTGTAGAGTTGTCTCCTTACAAATGAATACTGTACACTGAATCTGGGAGAACTCTCTGGAGCCTTCATCGTTTCACACAGTACATAGAAATCCTGCATCTCAGTAAAGAACACATCCTGGAAGGGCACCGCTGAAGATGACTGCGTACAGTCTGTCGTTGACTCCGTATGAAGCTACGAGTCACCAGTCCAAGCTTCTGCTCCCTGAGGACACGTTATGTGAGGCATGGCACTGTTCTCGCTCCTGCCTAGCCTGACTGCGCTGTGAAACTTCACCTTAAATACCAGCACGTAACAAATCGCACACACACACACACAATTTCCTCCCGAGAAAGGCCGTCTATACTAATAAAAAAAGACAGTGGTGCTTCCGACATTCTGAAATGCTCTGAAAACCAACTTCTCCAGTACTAAATACAACAAAATAACCTTCATAAAATATAACTTTTCTCCATTTACACTTTTTCTTTTTAAAGGATTAGTGTCCTACGCTTTTCAAGCACAGGAATTTGTGAAGTAACTCCTAACATGGACAGGTCTTATTTTTTTTCCTTTTTTTTTTCTTAATACATAACTTAAGAGACTTGGAGAGTTTTAACTCAAGTCCAGCCTCTAAACAAGGAATATTCTTGTTTACTTTAAAAAATGGAAACAACATACTGTTCCATTTTACTTGTTAAAAAGTTAGCTTTACAAACATGGGAACTTTTAATTTAAAAAAAAAGAAAGAAAGAAAGAAATTCTTAACAAAACTATACAGTGTACAAATTTCTGTCTCTAAGGTTGATGAAGAAGACCTTCGTTCTTCTTGCTACTTGCAGCTTCACAGAGTCATTCACATATATATATTTCTTAAATGGAGCTGCCCACCCGAACATCACCCCATAACTCTATTGCTATCATTCAGATTTTTGCCATGTCTTTCTGTACACTCTCCTTCACCGCCTTTTCTGTTTCCTCACACAGCCTCAAGTGCTCAGGGCGCTCCAGGCAGGCAGTCCCCCCACCCCCCACCCCCAGTGCTAGATGGTGAGTCACAAAGCAACACAAAAGAGATTGAACAGTGGGTGCCCTGGAACCTGGTGGCTCAGCCACCAGGCCCAAGGGGATACCTTTCTGTGACCACCATCCTGAAGCTGTGCAGTTCTGGATGAGGATGGGGTGTGCAAGACCTGCAAAGGCGGGGCTGGGAGACGAGGGAGGGGAAGAATGGGGGTGCCCAGTCAAAAGATACTTCCTGACACATGAAGGAAGCTGAATCATGAGTTTCAGATCACAGAGCTATCTTAAATGTGTTTTAAAGGTTTAGCCGTTTTATCTCAAAAGGAAAAGAGACAAACCGACTCAGAAAACAAACCAGGCAAACAAAAACAAACAACAAAACCAAACCCCAGTCGAACTGAGACTGTGTATTCAAGAGGCAGGCAGGAAACCCCATAGTGTGTAATTTATCCGCTAGAATTTCTCATTCACTGGCAAAAAAAAAAAAAAAGAAAAGAAGTGGGGGCGGGGGGCAGCCGAGTGTGGGACTGAGTCCTGTGAGGGGGACTCCGTGAGAGATAGATGAAGAACTTGGCTGAGATGATCTGTCTTCTCCCAGGGCAGGCAGCACAGAAAGGAGTGGACTTCACTTTTGAACTTGCACTGTTGGGATCTTGCTGTGCCATTCAATATGCAGGGAAATCAAATCTCGCTCTGTGGCCCATAGGCATCATTCTAAAGGATTCATTATTAAATGATTCACCATGAGATCAAATGGAAGTTTATTTTACTAGGCCACTGGCCTAGCAGAAGGAGCTTCTTACGACAGCCTACCTTCTCAGTCGCTTGGACGTTTTTCTTTTTAGTGCTAACTTCATCCAAGTGGATTGGGGGGGGGGGGCGCACAGGGGGTGCTGAAATGAATCCATCTTCCCTTCCCCTTTACCTTTCCAGGGACATCTCATTGAAAATGTGGGTACCATCCCTTCAAAAGGCATCTAAAGGTTCACATTCAATCATGAGAAACTTGGTTTCTTAAAATTCTATCTTCCCTTTCTGCTCGGGTCCTCAGTGTAAAAGGGGCAAGTGAAATGAAAACTTATCATGGGTCTTTTTTTATTATTATGATTCCTCCTTAGAAAATGAACTTTGATTTTAATCATAAGTCCAAATACATTCAATAACAGCAATGCTCGGTTCTGTCTTCTGGATACGAACCACCACCACCAACACCCTACCTACATTGCTGTCCATGTGGAGAAGGACGCCACAGGTAAGTCCTAGACCAGACATGAAGGAAATGAAGGGAGAGAGAAGGACAGTGGCGGGGGACAGTCTGGAAGCTCTCCCTCTAGCTGGATGACACATCGTGTACGAGAAAGCCATCGAGTCGATTCCAAATCGGGGAGAGGACACTAGTGTGCAGAGTAGAACTGCTTCGTTGGGGGGTGGTGCGGGGGAGGGGGGAGCAGCGTTCCGAACCATTAACCCTTCCGACTAGTGGTCGAACCACGAAGGTGTCCTCGCTAAGTGGACAGGTGACCAAATACCTTTGCTCAATGAGACAGGCTCACTCTCAACCGTGGGTCTGGAACGTTCAAGAAAGACCAACCACTGCCGCCGCCACCAAGGAAAGATCAGACCATTTTCTGAAGCCAAGTCTGCCTCAGAGAGCCATCTGTCTGTTTGTTTGTCCTTACGGAAGCCAGGAGCGGGTCCAGCTTGCACCCCAGGTGGGACCGTGAGAGAGGGGGCCTGTGTTTGGTGAGGGTTGTCACAGTACACAGGAGAGTTGCTTTGTAGCCAGGCCCATCTCAGGGGGCACTGCTTCACAGCTACCTGTAAAGTGTTAAAAATCCTCCCACCCACCCCGGAATATATATATATATGTATATACTTTTTAAAAATCCCCTGTCCATTTCTCAGTACACAAAAGGACCTCATCACACTGCAAAAATAGCAGTACCCACTTTGGTCAATTAAAACAAACAAACAAACAAACAACAACCAAAAAAAGCATACATTATTTTTTTTAAATCTGTGTACTTACCTATAATAACCAATACAGCTAAAAGCACTACCTACATAGGCAAAACTTGGTATTGCATAATTCGTATAAATTTGAAACCCCTCCCCCCCCAAATATTAATTGGAAGATGAAAAACATGAAAGGTTAATAGAAAAAACACCAAAATACTGAAAATATTGCTGGTCGATTACAATTTTTTTAAGCGGCAACTATACACAGCCATGATATGCTTTATAAATGTGAGATAAAGGCATAACTGTCTAAAAAATCCATGATGTCACACATTTTTCTTCGTCTGGAGTACAAAATATTTTGTCATAAAAATGGTAAAGATTTAAAATGATAATAAATGCAGCAAAACAAGTGTAGTGATGTCACTTTTTTGTTTTTGTTTTTTTGTGGATTTTTTTGTGTGTGTAGTTTTTTTGTTTTTTTTTCATTTTTTGTTTTTAGATTTCAAGGCAAGGCACGTAATGTGGACATTATAGTTTCGTGCAAATCAGGATTACTGGAAAGAGTTTTTTTTTTTTTTCAATTAAAATTTTCAGAGACATAGAGGCAAAATGTGTCTGCCCATGCACACTATGGATCTGTCAATACAAGAAATCGGTGAACACGGCTAATGTGTGCAAGCACCATGCAAGTTTGCAGCGCCCGGATCACACGAGTTTTCTCCAGAGTGCCTTTCTGCTCCTACAGCCTGGCGTTCCCAGTTTGTAAACCGTCAGTTTCGCCCCCGTGACATGGATTTGCCTGCCTCTCTGTCTCTAGGATGCAGATTTCATAGGACCTTTTGTACACCCTATGGGTTCATGATGCAACCAGTAATTTTAAATAAATAAATTCTACCTCCGAGGAGGCTGCAGCTAAACCAACATAAGTGCTGTGTTTTCATTAATTTCTTTTTTGTTCTTCTCAAGCACATGATTTGTCTTGATTGAATGCCTTTTTTAAATGCCCTCAAAAACTGAGGGGAACATAAATTCACTCAAAATTCTTTTACGTTCTTCTTTTTTAATCCCCTCAATTTAGAGTCCAAGGGCTGAAGGACTTATCATCATGATTCCCCTTTAGATATAAGTTTTTAAATTGCACTTGCCTCTGTTAAGTGTTTTCATTTGTGGGGAAAATATTATATTACTTTTTATTTTTACTGTTGCATGCAGAGTTAACACTTCACCTACATGAGGCATTTCTTCCACAGAGCCTTTGTGTTCAAACTGGTTGTTTTTTTTCTCTCCCTATTTTTTTCCTTTTTTTTTTTTTTCTTTTTAAAGATTTCAAACTGGGTTACACACTGGAAAAGGCTGGGTTAAGGGCCAAATTTAATAAATCTGTACTGACAACTAAAGGCTACAGAGATCTCATATATATATTTATATATTTTTTTTAACTTTTAGAAATCAGAGTGCTTATAAAATGGCTGGGTCAAGGCCCTTGTCATCCAGCCCCTCTGACGCGCCTCCTAACCTCTCTTGGTGAAATAACCAGGAACAGTGATTCCATGCGTAAACAACAAGAATACTAAACCAATAAAACTAGCTTATCATGCAAATATTAAGGCATCTAGAAAGTCAGTTAAAATATATTGTCATAGAGACAGAACCTCTATTTCCCAGCGGACTTCATGGAACAAGGCTACGTTGCAGGGACTGCCGACATCAGTGAAATATCATCGACCCTTTTGATGTCCTTACAGTTTCAACCTTAAGGGGATTAGTGATTGTTAAGCGCTGCAATTGCTGGTCTAATATCTTCTTTCTTCAGTTTTGTTCCTCTCCCCCCACCCCCCCTTTTTTTGTTACGCTGTGTTTTGTCCAGTCTTCTTCCTTCCTTTTGTTTTGCTCTTAGTTTCTTCAACTATCGTTGTATTTTGTTTTCCCTCAGTTGCTTGTTTCTGCTTGAAGGAAAGGTTCTCCAATTATGTTCAAACCGTAATTTTGGACATTTGTCGGTAGGATGGGTGTCCTATTTGCTACTTGGAATGGAACCAAGCTAGCCCAGGTACCAGGACTGTGGAAAGGAGGCAGGGGATAGGGGGGAGAGAAAAAAGAAGAAACACAAGGTTAAAATCTGCAACAATAGTAAACCTACCAATTCCATATGCATCTAAATTACTGTTATAGCTCTCAGTTCACCATGAGATAAAATGTGCTTCATTATAAATATCATACTTAATGTCTATTTCTCTCATGAGCACTAAAACTAAACGCGAGACAGAAAAAAAAAACACAGAGGAGGGTACGCAGAGAATGGTGAAACGCTGATCAGTTGAAGATATTCTTCCAACAATAGTTGATCCACCTCAGTACATAGGCAACATGGTGATTTTGTCTTTTTGGTCTAAAGCAGAAAATCCATGAGGGTGCCTCTTATAGAATAACAACTTGCTAGTTATTTCTGAGTTGGGTTGTTTTTTTTTTATAGCCTTTAATGCCCAAGACAGTCATTGGTAAAAGGGGTCTCAATGTGTGAGCTGTCAATTGGGCCTGGGTTGCACTGTGGGTTAGGTGCTAGACTGCTAACGGCCAAGGTTGGTGGGTCCAATCCACCTGTGATTCCCAAGGCAAACAAGGAGGCAGTGAGCTCCAGGAAAGACTTGCCATCTTGGAAATGTTACATAGCATCACTAGAGTCAGAACTGACTCCTTAGCTGAGGGATATTTTATTTGGATGGGGTTTAATAAAAATACATTTTAAAAGATTTCTCTAACAAAAAGATAAAATAAACACGCATCAGAATCAACTGGATGGTAGAGGATTTGGTTGGTTTTAACTTCTAATCTGTGCTTTTAGTAAAATGCTAGCTAATAAAATCATGCAACTTTGTTTTTATCATTCCCTACAGAAAAGACCTGTGGGGGAGAAAGCCATTAGAGGCGGCCCCAAAAGTTCATAGTTATTGGGTCCACAGCTCCCCAAGAGTTTTCTTACCCTTCTCCATGACTGACTCAATCCCTATTTTCCTCTACGTCATGTTTCCTTCCATGGGCTGACTGACCACTTAAGTCTGGGCCACTGGGTGACAACCAGCAGGGGAGGATGCTGCCTCCGAGTTGCTCTGGGCGAGGTGATGGACTGGATGGAGTTGATGGATGGGAGGGGCCTGGAGGGAGCAAGCAGGTACTATTCTTGCCTGCTCCAACCCAGACAACTCTATTTTCTGCTCCGTGATACACTGAACTGGGGCTGCTCAGAAATGTTTCAGAAATAGTTCTTGAATTACTACTGGCATAAACCAGTTTCAGTTCAGTCCGTTCTGGCCTTGATCACCCAGTGAGTGGCAGATTAGAAGCTGTTCAGTGGCCAATTGTTCAGAAGTCGATTTACGGGAATTTGTCTGGAGGAGTCTCTTGGTAGAGCCAGCCTCCACAACCATTTGTACCACACAGGGGCTCGGAGATACGGGCCCAATCTCCCAACGAACACACATCGGCATAAAGGCAAGCAACACAAGGTCTCCGCAGTGGAAGGTGGCACCCTACATTTGGGGGAATATCTACTCAGATGTTCCGTACAATCAAAGTGGAATGAGTTTTCGATACGTACCAGCTGCATAAATAACCATGAACCGAGACAATGTCAGATTGGTGATGCCCTGCCCAGTTGAACCATAACTTAGAGACACCATCACAATGTCTATGATTTAGCTTGGTAGCCTTTCCATTCAATTTGGAATCACGAGGTGAGACGGGCTAGATGAGTATAGCTACCAATTTACACACCTTCCGCGATTCAGAATTGAATTCCAAAGGTGCAGAGACCTTATAGGCCTGAGGGAGCTTTGGGGTTAAAAAAATTGATACATGCTATTTTTCACCCCAATGATAGTTCTATACAATATATACTCTCTTGCTAAATGCGTAGGTAATATAGTTCTGTGCAACATATAAAAAATTCACAATCACATCTGATGTGGGTTTAATGAAAGCACGAGCTCCAGTGTAGCATGTTTATCTCCAGTTGGCTCAGAAGTTAATGTGTAGCACTATTATACCTAGCATCTACCATTCTGTTGATGTGCAGTACTTTTTTTGATAGTCAAATTAATAATTTTCCCCCAAATTGAACCCAATTTTTAAAAAGTGTTGTTTGTTCATAATCACATAACCTCTCAAAGAGATTTTGCTTGGGTTACTCATAAAAAGCAAATAGACACAACTGACTTAAAACTAGAGCTGCTTAGCCCTAACAAAAAATATAAATGCATATACAGGAATAATCATATTCAACTCAAAAAGATCTGCCCTTATTATTTGCTGGAAAATCATATCTCTAAAAGAGTATCTGTTATTGGGCAGTTTTCTAAGGGACTTAATTATCTTCACATACTTTTCTCTTCCCACACACATCTTCAACAATTATTTCTGTGCCTTGCATGGTTTCATTGGGAACAGTGTTACATAATGCATTAAGATAATTCATCTTCCCCTCAAATGTGTTTCCATTTCACTTTGTACATAATCTCAAACAGCATTTATTAGTTCATATCCTAATTGTGTGTATCAATGATTATCTTACTAACTGAAAAACACACTTCATAAAGAAAATAACCTTGCCTTAGCAATTTTTAGGAGGCTTGGCCATAGTCAATACTAAATAATGATTTCTTTAACAAACAAAATGACAAAGCAGAATTTTTAAAAAGATCTGGAATAGGAAGAAAATGTCAAAAAAGAAACAAACATACAAAAAAAAAAAAAGACTCGTTCAAACCAACAATCCTTGTCAAGACGAGGTTAGGGCCAAGTAAACGGTTTTGTAAAATTAGCAAGAGTCCCAAATTAAATGGGCTCCGGAAGGTCGTTTACAAATTGTAAACTTTAGGAAAATAAAGCCTTATCTTAATGATTAAAGATCGACATGGCGCTTTAAGTCAGGGGTCCTCAAACTTTTTAAACTGGGGGCCAGTTCACTGTCCCTCAGATAGTTAAAAAAAAAAACTATGAACAAATTCCTATGCACACTGCACTTATCTTATTTTGAAGTAAAAATACAAATGGGGCAAAAACACCCAACAGGCCAGATAAATGTCCTTGGGGGGCCGCAGTTTGAGGACGCCTGTTTTAAGGAAAGCTACTTGCTAGTGATAGTAAAACTCAGGTTATTTGGGAGGGGTTTTAGTTCTTAAGAGAAACATAGACTCTTCTTTGGAAAAGTCATACTAAACTGATGCCACCGAGGAGCAGGACTACCTCCAGCAGTGGCCCAACCGATTCAACGGAGATGCATATTTACACCTTTCAAAGCTCCCATCTTACATTAGACCACGTGATAATTACAGTGTGTGATATGTTTGTCAATACTGTTTATGAACCTTTGGGGGGAAACGAACCTCAAACATTAACACTGTGCAGACCTCATATATGAGTTTTACAAGTCTCTGACCGCCAATTTGTAGGTTAAGTTCAGAACTCTAAGGTACAGGCATTTCTTAGAGCTCACTGGTCCCCTAAAAAACCCCAAAACCTGGCGAAATGGATTCAAATACCATTGATACCAATGTAAAGCAAAGCTTTTTCTCAAACAAAATAATCTAGATCATTTAAATTCAGACCCATTGAGGACGATTTTTAACAGTGCACTTTTATGTATCTAGCTCTCTCTCTCTCTCTCAATGCCAACGATCAGATGTATGGATAAAATAAACACACATTCATATTTATCTACATATTCAAATTAGTTATATAAAAATGCTTATAGTTTTAATTTGCAAAGGAATTGGAATTC
Organism: Tenrec ecaudatus; assembly: GCF_050624435.1. NCBI lineage: Eukaryota > Metazoa > Chordata > Mammalia > Afrosoricida > Tenrecidae > Tenrec > Tenrec ecaudatus. The sequence goes on from NC_134539.1 coordinate 14,726,692, forward strand.
CAGAGTGGCTCTAATCTTCAATCCAGAAATCTGAGTCACAGTCTATTAATAGAGGTGATTCTAGATTTGAAACAAATTTAAAATGTTCAAGGTCAAAGTAAGCTACGTGAGCAAAGCATCTCCAGTCATAGATTTACTGTGGTCCCCCCTCTCCCTCCCCACGTGCCCCACCCCCCAGTACATTTTCCATTGACAAATCATCTTGCCTGGCTGGACAAAGAGAAGGTAACAATATCCCAAAGCTGAAAACACATCTTTACAAAATGTATACTAGCCACTAACCATTAAAAAGAACGTAAGTAGTTTCAGGGGAAAAAAGCCCACAAGATTTTGATGGTAATTTAACACAAAGCACAGCTAAGGCTGTTGTCGTCCATTCTATGTGCACCATGAGATACTCAATTATAAAAACAACCCACAAGAAGTTAATCAGATTTCTACAAAACAAAATATCTGACATCATTACATTTTCACAATTTTCTGACCAGATGCATTCATGTAGCTCCATTTGCTCCTACCCACCCACCCCCCAAAAAGAAAAATTGAGCCAGAAATTAGTTTGGCCTCGAGCATCATGAATGGTAAGAGTCCTGCCTGCTCTGACATTGGGAAGATCACCTTTGGGTGTATTTCATTTAGGCATGACTCCTCAAGGGAAACACAGTCACCAAACCATGCCATGTGAAGAACAGCGAGAGGAGACAGGGAGGACATGACAGCTGAGTTGGGGGGAAAGGCAGCCTTCTGTCCAGCTGGAGGGAACAAAATGAGCATAAAGGAGGGAAGTATTGAGGACCTGCTATGATAGA